>NC_089598.1:91237879-92437879 GCF_019320115.1 Miscanthus floridulus | reverse complement strand
CGGTTAACCGTTTTACGCGAAGCGAGGACGAAAAACGTAAACAGGTTGCTACGTAGGTGGGGTCCACCCCTCGGTAGAGTGGGCCTGTGCCGTGTCCTGGGGCGTTACAAATGGTATTCAGAGCCAACTCTTTCGGTTTCACGGATATATGGCTCGGGAGCTCGGACAGGCTGCGCATGGAGCATGGCACTTGGGCGAGGAGCTGGGAATATAGACGTGGGCCAAAAGAGTCGAGCGGTTTTCACGGACATATGGCTCGGGAGCCCGGACAGGTCGCATTTGGCACTTGGGCCGAGGAGCTGGGAATATGGACGTGGGCCAAGATAGTCGATCGTAGATACGTTTAAGTAGGTTGGTTCGGTCCTCGACGAGGACGTCGAGTCCTTAAGGGTGGGTGTATGTGAGACCCCGCTAGCTGGGCCGGTCGTGGGCTGGGCCAAATGGCTGATACTGCATCACAACTGTAGCACGTGGAACACTGTAGCACCGGAGTAGTACCACCTCGGAAGCTGAGGTTGAGTCAAACCAACTTAAATAGCCAGATCAAAGGACGCGTAGCATTCGATTAATCGTTTTACGCGAAGCGAGGATGAAAAGCCTAAACAGGTTGCTACGTAGGTGAAGTCCACCCGTTGGTAGAGTGGTCCTGGGGCGTTAGAACATTGTACCATGTTCTTACTACGGTACTGTACCCTCTGCCGAGAGTGCCGACTGCCGACCGCCCCCCACCCCAAACCTCTTTCTTTCGCAAAGGCCGGCCGGCCATCGGCAACTCGCTGGCCAACCATTCGCGCGAGCGCGCCCTCCTTTGCCGACCCGTCATCATCGGCGGATCAGACGACGACGACGGTGGCCCATCACCGCGACGCGGCCACGCCTTTCGCCGCTGCAGCCCGTCCAGTGGCCACTGTCCGGCCGGCCGGTCGCATCTCAAGGCTTCGCCGGGGCCGGCCGGCGCGCGCATCGTCGTCGCCGTCGTCCGATCCGATCGTCTCCCGCCTTTCGCCAGCTTTGCGGGAATGGGTGCGCTGGACACCGAGCCGAATCGGGTGAGTGCTGCGCACACTCACTCACCCGGACAAAAGCAGCCCCGACGGCGACGTGGGGCCGTCGTGATCGTGGGACGAGTGGAAGAGAAATCCCGGCGGTCTCTCGGTGGCACAGGAGTGCACGCAACTCGCTCCGATCCTGATCCTCCTGTAGCTGTCACTGTGGGTGGTACACTGCTCACTGCTGTGCGTAGCAAACACTGCTCACTGCTGTACGGTTAATCCTTGTCTTCAGAACTCTATCTGAACTCTGACTGCTGCTGCATGTAGTAATCCTCGAGCAAAGGGCTTAAATTCAGAGGATAAAGTTTTAGGTTGTCATTTTAGGTATTACATGAGAATATTATATTGAGGTGTTCAAATACTAATAAAAAATAAATTATAGAATTCATCAGTAATCCGTGAGACGAATTTATTAAGTCTAATTAATTTATCATTAGCATATGTGTACTGTAGCATTACATTATCAAATCATGGATTAATTAGGTTTAAAAGATTCGTCTCCCAAATTAATCACAAAACATGTAATTAGTTTTTTTAGTCTATATTTAATACTTGTATGTGTCTAAACCTTCGATAGAATAAGGAGTAAACGAACAAGACCGAAAGTTCTGAACTCTGATCGTTTCCACGCGCTGTGGAGGAGCTGGCGTGGACGCGTGGTGTAGTAGTAAATCAGAGAGAGATGCTAATCACGGCACGCGCGTTCAGGACACACGACTGAAGGCGACGTCCAGCCCCGGGAGAGCCGGCGATGCTTTGCCGGCCGGAGCATTGGCAGAGCTTAGGAAAGAGTTGACGCTGGCTGGCTGGATTTGACAGAAAACCGTGGCTACAAAACTTTGTGGATTCCTGAAACTACTGGCACCTGATCATCATCATGAAACTTTGAATGGTTTTCGTTTTCGCCTAATCATGCTGCTTAGAAGCAGACCGGTGGAAAGCATGGAACTGACGGAGGAAATTTTGCAACTACTTTCCGTGCAATGAAGGGAAGGGAAGGGAAGGGAAGGGGAGGGGAGGCTCTTGGATTGCCGTAGTCGCAAGCAAATCTTCTGGAAAATTCGGATCGCGAAGCGTCGGAAAATCCATTGCGTTTTCGCATCAATGGCGAAGCGTCGGAAAATCTTCCAAGTCCGTCGTAAATGCGGCGATCACGTGAAGAAAGCTTAACAGCACGGGGAGGTGGGCCCGCCCGAGACGTTGCCCCGCGGAACCGATCGCCTTCGCGTCGAGTTGGTGTTGCCCCCTCTACGCACAGGAGACGAGTAGACCACCTTGTGGCACTGCTTTTTTTTTTTGTTCATTCACACAGATCTGTTCCTGTAAAGTAAAATTTCTTTTCATGCATATCTTTACACGAAATGGTTACACAATTAGTACTAAGAAATGTGCAAAAAGATAATTTTTGCTCCCCTCCATCACCATTCATGGAGTTCCAGATGGAATTTGTGCCGAGAGCCATCTAACCTCTCTTATGGGAACGAATTGCAAAATGCAACAGAGTCGATGCAGAAGTAGTACAAGCCACAAGCCAGGAAATGAGGACGCACCAACCACTGCGAAAGGACAACAACGTCCTGTGGCGTTGGCAACACGGTCACATGGGGAGCCGCGCCACCGCACGGGATCACCAGCTTTACGATATGACGGCATCCGGTTCGTCACCCGGCACCCGCGCCAAATGACGCTTCTGCCCCCTTGGGGGTGGGGGGTGTCGCGAGCCGACGCATGGTGGGTGCGGTGGGCCAAGATTCCCCGGGGCCGGACTGCGACTCAACGCGGCGGAGTCGCCCGTTCTTCACGCTAAATTACCAAACTGCCCATCTCTGTCCTGTCAGTCAGTCCCTTACCTGTCACAGCAAATCCAAAATCCCAATTTCCAAACCTGAAAGGAAAGCTTTGTCCATTTCCTACGAAATTCTACTATATATTCCTATATATTCAACGAAATTCTACTATATATTCCTATATATTCAGTCTGTTCGTTTGGCTGTGGTTTATCGTAAATGATCGTAAATTTTCAGCCGGAACAGTATTTTTCTCTCACACAAACCAGCCAGCAGTACTTCTTCATGAACCAGCAACGACACGAACCAGCCAACCGAACAGGCTGATTGATATTGATTCTCCTAGGAACTCGTTAGTTGCGGCACTAATGACTTTTAGGCTGAGAATTTTCCAATTGTATAATTGACGTTGTGATTTGGAAGGTTAGATACATACACATATTTTAATTATATAATTTTGTGAGAAATAAGGGGCAGTCTTAGGGTTTATGGAAGAATGCCTTTTTAGTTTAGAGCAATCCAGTTAAAAAAAGACCATTTCTATAGACGACTTAGATTTTTCCAACAGGAAGTATGCTTCATGACAAGTCTTGTATTGTCGAGTTTGTTTTTAGTATACAAACTTGGATAGTACCATCACTACCATTGGAGTGATTTTCTATCTATTTCAATATATTATATTATATGCTACTCCACTACTTTTTGAGAAATTTATATGGTTGCATTGGGATATAGCCACATATATGACTGAATCATAAGAAACGTCCGATGCAAGATTTTATATCATCCCGTAGTTTTGCGATGGCGACTAATGGACATATGTCCTACGAGAGCGCATGAATTGACCATTTATTTAGTCATTCAAGAAGCAAGAGAGCGCGTGAATTGACAAGCGCAACATGTAGTCAAGAACACGACATAAACGATCGGATCAATAGGCAACATAATTTGCTATTTTTTTTCAATTGAGCGGATTCTTTGCGAGGTTGAATTTCTCAACTTATTGTTTTAGGACATTAATAATCTATAATTATTTTATCATCTTGAGATTTGCCAACTCAATTATCTACACTGTAATTTCAAAAATAACTAATTACAATACTATAAGTTTAATTTCCCTCCACAGTTACAACACCATACATATATCTGTATAATTATTAGTAGTTGGGACCATCAGGGGGTAGTTTGGACATTTAGCTCGGCCCCAACATCTGTTTAGGTGGCAGAGAAAGTTGGACTGATTTTGACCGGTATCGAATCACCGGCTGATTATTGATACTCACGGTAGCTATTTTTCTAACAGTGCAGTTGACGGTGTGAGATCTGTAAAGCTAATCTTTGTCTTTTTCAGCTTTGAGGAACTATAGAGGTTGCACCTTGTGGCCTTATACTACCTTAGACGACGGTTGCTTTCAAAATATCTTTAGTTATTAAGCTCTGAAGCCCCTATGTATGTATATTCGATCTATGCTAAATTTTAAATTAATATAGCTTAAGTGCTTAACCTATGATAGGATATATTGTCACCACAATGAGTCGTGCAATATCTTATGGTATATACATAGCATGACGTTTAGGACAAAATGTAACTTTTTTTTCCAAAGTGTATTACAATTTTAATAAGATGCACATGATGCATGACTAAGGAACTGTTTGATCCATTGGCACTAAAAATAGCAGCTATTAAGTAGTAGCTAGCTAATTTTTAATCGGGGCCATTTTAGATCCACCTGCTAATATGTGCTTAGATAGTTACTTCAAGGTGCATATGAACTATTAACACATATTAGCAACTCCAAAACAGCTAATAAAATTAGTAGTTAGCGACTCACTAGCTAATACTCTCTATGTCTGTCCCTGAATAAATAGATTTCTAACAAGTTTAGTACAGATTACTATGACAAAGAAAAAACCATACTACCTTTTTATTAATTGGAGTAGTTGCACAAACTTATCGGTAATTATAGCATTTACTACACCATCCAACTGTAGAAACTCAAACCTAGATTAGGGAATTTGGGAGCGGTAATAAATATGAGAGAATTCTGAGGACAATAAAGAGTTGGTGGACCATTGAATTTCCTAGAGATTGATTTATTTGTAGACAATTTTTTGTGGGAGGAATCTATTTATTCAGGGATAGAGGGAGTATTTAAAAGGTTTATTAGTATATTTGTTTGGTCCCACTGTTACTAATTTAAGCTACTAATTATTAGTGTTAATGAATCCAAATAAGCCCTAACTAATGATGCTAAACTATTTTTTTTGGAATTTTAAATCAATGGATATAGTTTTGTGGTTTCAAAGTAACCATTATTGAAACCATAATTATGAGTTATCACGTTGCAAGATTGTAACATAAAGCCACATACTACATGGCACCATTATGATATTTGAGGTCCAATTTATAATGTGTTTTTTTACATTTTTCTATGAAAATGAACTAATTTCTGTGAAAATTCTAGGTCCCTTACAAATAACATTCCATGTATCAATAAGCTTCAGCTAGGCGCCAAAAAACTTACAATAAAATTTACATCATCATTTTTAAAGACACCTTTTGTCATGACTCACAATATGCATTGCAGCAAGACATAACAAGTGTTTACAAGATAAAACTTGGCACGAGTTGAACCACCATGTCATTGTAAACTCTTGGGCAACCTCCAAGATTACAAGAGGCCGGTGTTAGTGTTGGTTACATCTACAATTGTCGCCGGTAAGAACATGACAGGATTGACTAAGTTAATGGTTGTGATTGGTAAGCCACTACTGTATTTTCTTAGCTTGATCCTTATCCAATGGTTTGACGGAGACTAATGGCTGTGTTCGATCGTTGGCTATCATATTTATTGGCTTCATCAAATAGTTAGCTTAGTATAGGTCCACCAATTATATATGGGCACTTGTTACCACTTTTCGCCTAAACAGTCGTTTAGTCTGTTTATACACCGTTTAAATGCTACACCATGGTATTATGCTTCATTTTTTTTGTGAGAGTATTATGTTTCGTTTAATCGACCATTTATCCCATTTAAATCTCCGTTTTATCCATTTACATGGCCGTTTAGCTTGAAAAATATCTAAACGATAAGTGACCGACTATTTACCGTTTAGCATTTAGTATAACACTGGTTGTTAGAGAAAATCTTATTACTAAGGGTCTCACTTAGAGAGATTTTGCTATAACCGTCTTATCCATGAACTATCATCAACAAACTCAATAAATCAAATGCTATCACTATTTCTTGGTTTCTTGCAAAGCCAAATCTTGTGATATATTTGCATTTTTGCCGTGCCTTACAATTAAAAAAAATATCAGGTGCTCTTATGATGGATTATCTTAACTGTTTGTTGCTCTTGATAAGAAAAAAAGTTGAAACCATAGCCTGCAAAAGGATAGAGACAGTGCAGCTTCACTCACGCAAAGTGGCCTGACCGCCGCTTGGGCTAACACGAAATGTGAGGCTGGAGTGGAGTGTGGCCTCCGTTTATCCGCGGCATCTAATCCAGCATCACCGTCAGGGATTAGCCCCCACATGGATAATTCTTCCTCTGTCCCCGCGGAAGGCCAACACGGCCCGCCCAAGCCCAGCACTCCTGACGCGACGCAGATATCTTCCCCTCGTGCGCGGGGCCCACCTCCATGACATGACCCGCAGGGCCCCACGCCCCCACGCCGAAATCCCCCAGGAAAATAATATTTTAACCAGATTTCGCTTGGTTCCCAGCCCCCCACGTGTGCCGCCCCCGCCACGTCACCGTCCCCCACCTATTACTACATGTAGCGCGCCCCATCACCACCATGCGCTGCCTGCCGCCACTTCCACGCTGCGCTCCCTTCCCTCCCCACCACCACCACAACAAGAACCGCGTCGACACCACCGCTGCCATTGCCGCAGCCAGCCGAGCCTCTCGATCAGCCGCGCCAGCCAGGAGGCGCCAGCTGCTTGCTGTTGACCTCTCGTTTGATGGAGCCGCACAAGTACTGGGGAGTGGGGGGCCGGCGGTGCGGCAGCTGCGAGGGGGGCCCGGCGGCGGTCCACTGCCGCACGTGCGTCGGTGGGTCGTTCCTCTGCATGACGTGCGACGCCCGCTCCGCGCACGCGCGCCTGGCCCACGAGCGCGTGTGGATGTGCGAGGTCTGCGAGCTGGCCCCCGCCGCCGTCACGTGCAAGGCCGACGCCGCCGTGCTCTGCGCCACCTGCGACGCCGACATCCACGACGCCAACCCGCTGGCGCGGCGCCACGAGCGGGTCCCCATCGCGCCCATCAGCTCCGAGGCCGCCGCCACGGCCGTGGAGGCCATGCTGTTCGGGACCGGCGAGGCGGCGGCCGCGTCCGAGGCTGACGAGCAGAACAACGCGGCGGGCGAGCAGCATCAGCAGCACTCGCACCACGCGCACGCGCTGAACCTCAACGTGGAGGCCAAGGACATGAAGCTGGACTACCTCTTCTCTGAGCTGGATCCCTACCTCAGCGTCGAGATCCCGCGATTCCAGCACGCCGACAGCGTCGTCCCCAACGGCGCCGGCGCTGCCGCCGTCGAGCTGGACTTCACGTGCGGCATCGGCGTCAAGCACTCCTCCTACAGCTCCTACACGGCCACCTCCCTCGATCTCGCGCATAGCGTAAGCTTCGCCTTCTCTTGCCTTGCCTTTAGACGCACATATAAACACGTCTTGGAATTGAAACTCATGTGGACACCGTCCTGATGAATCTTGCAGGGCTCCTCGTCGGAGGTCGGCGTGGTGCCAGAGGCCTTCGGCGGCGGCGGCGGCGGCGGCGGAGGGAGCTTTGAGCTCGACTTCACAAGGCCCAAGCCTCAAGCCTACATGCCATACACCGCGACTCCCCAGAGCCACAGCGTAGGACCCCAACCAAGCTCCCACCTTTCGGGACGCACACGTGTTAGATACTCCATGTGCTCGTCCTGACGTGTCGCTGTGAACTCGATCGGTTCCGTATGCAGGTGTCGTCGGTGGACGTGGAGGTGGTGCCGGAGCGGGGAGACTTGCCTGCGGTGAGGCCGGTGCCGCTGATGGGGGAGAGCCGGGAGGCGCGGCTGATGCGGTACCGTGAGAAGAGGAAGAACCGGCGGTTCGAGAAGACCATCCGGTACGCGTCCCGGAAGGCCTACGCCGAGACGCGGCCGCGGATCAAGGGGAGGTTTGCCAAGCGTGCCGACCAGGACGGGGACGCCGACGCCGACGACGCTGAGGCCGAGGCCGCCGTGCCGTCGTCGTACGTGTTCCACTTCGGCTACGGCGTCGTGCCGAGCTTTGGATGATCTCTCGATCGGCCCGGCCCCAACGCGCGCGCGCGCATGGCCGGCAGCGCGCTAGCTTGAACCGGCACGGCAGCGGCGCGCGCGCCTTGTACTTGTATCAATGTATAGTGAGGAGTAGTAATCCCATGTACTTTCTTTTTGAGCCAGCCCTCGCGTAAACTAGCGATGTACCGTATATAATTTGTATACTAGTAAGAAACTGCAGTAGCCGCTACTAATGAATCATGAATCTATCGCACGAGTTGTCGTAAACTTGTGCTAGCTAGTTACTGGTACAGTGTAGTACCGTACCATAAATGCATGATCCAAGCTTGGCCATGCACGTACGCTGTTTCGACCAAGCCCATCTTCAAATGTTTGGCACACAGTCGAGTGTGTATGGTTATGGTCTTGACTGTATGCAAGGAAGTATTTCTCTTCGTTGAATAGTAAGGCGCATATTGATACATGGTGCTACCATCCCTATGCAGACAATTAGGGATATGGCAAGTGCGGTCAAGTGAGACCGAAAGCAAAACCTCACTCTCGGTTTAGACACACTCAATACAGAAACAAGCGTGGTTTTTATCTATATTAATTATATTGCTATATAGACATTTTGCTTTTGCGAGAAGCGGTTCCTAAACAAGAATAACGTGTCTTCACCTGAATCGATGCCAGAAGAGCTACAGGCACTGTATTGGGGAGGGGCGGAGTCGCCCGTTCTTCACGCTAAATTACCAAACTGCCCATCTCTGTCCTGTCAGTCAGTCCCTTACCTGTCACAGCAAATCCAAAATCCCAATTTCCAAACCTGAAAGGAAAGCTTTGTCCATTTCCTACGAAATTCTACTATATATTCCTATATATTCAACGAAATTCTACTATATATTCCTATATATTCAGTCTGTTCGTTTGGCTGTGGTTTATCGTAAATGATCGTAAATTTTCAGCCGGAACAGTATTTTTCTCTCACACAAACCAGCCAGCAGTACTTCTTCATGAACCAGCAACGACACGAACCAGCCAACCGAACAGGCTGATTGATATTGATTCTCCTAGGAACTCGTTAGTTGCGGCACTAATGACTTTTAGGCTGAGAATTTTCCAATTGTATAATTGACGTTGTGATTTGGAAGGTTAGATACATACACATATTTTAATTATATAATTTTGTGAGAAATAAGGGGCAGTCTTAGGGTTTATGGAAGAATGCCTTTTTAGTTTAGAGCAATCCAGTTAAAAAAAGACCATTTCTATAGACGACTTAGATTTTTCCAACAGGAAGTATGCTTCATGACAAGTCTTGTATTGTCGAGTTTGTTTTTAGTATACAAACTTGGATAGTACCATCACTACCATTGGAGTGATTTTCTATCTATTTCAATATATTATATTATATGCTACTCCACTACTTTTTGAGAAATTTATATGGTTGCATTGGGATATAGCCACATATATGACTGAATCATAAGAAACGTCCGATGCAAGATTTTATATCATCCCGTAGTTTTGCGATGGCGACTAATGGACATATGTCCTACGAGAGCGCATGAATTGACCATTTATTTAGTCATTCAAGAAGCAAGAGAGCGCGTGAATTGACAAGCGCAACATGTAGTCAAGAACACGACATAAACGATCGGATCAATAGGCAACATAATTTGCTATTTTTTTTCAATTGAGCGGATTCTTTGCGAGGTTGAATTTCTCAACTTATTGTTTTAGGACATTAATAATCTATAATTATTTTATCATCTTGAGATTTGCCAACTCAATTATCTACACTGTAATTTCAAAAATAACTAATTACAATACTATAAGTTTAATTTCCCTCCACAGTTACAACACCATACATATATCTGTATAATTATTAGTAGTTGGGACCATCAGGGGGTAGTTTGGACATTTAGCTCGGCCCCAACATCTGTTTAGGTGGCAGAGAAAGTTGGACTGATTTTGACCGGTATCGAATCACCGGCTGATTATTGATACTCACGGTAGCTATTTTTCTAACAGTGCAGTTGACGGTGTGAGATCTGTAAAGCTAATCTTTGTCTTTTTCAGCTTTGAGGAACTATAGAGGTTGCACCTTGTGGCCTTATACTACCTTAGACGACGGTTGCTTTCAAAATATCTTTAGTTATTAAGCTCTGAAGCCCCTATGTATGTATATTCGATCTATGCTAAATTTTAAATTAATATAGCTTAAGTGCTTAACCTATGATAGGATATATTGTCACCACAATGAGTCGTGCAATATCTTATGGTATATACATAGCATGACGTTTAGGACAAAATGTAACTTTTTTTTCCAAAGTGTATTACAATTTTAATAAGATGCACATGATGCATGACTAAGGAACTGTTTGATCCATTGGCACTAAAAATAGCAGCTATTAAGTAGTAGCTAGCTAATTTTTAATCGGGGCCATTTTAGATCCACCTGCTAATATGTGCTTAGATAGTTACTTCAAGGTGCATATGAACTATTAACACATATTAGCAACTCCAAAACAGCTAATAAAATTAGTAGTTAGCGACTCACTAGCTAATACTCTCTATGTCTGTCCCTGAATAAATAGATTTCTAACAAGTTTAGTACAGATTACTATGACAAAGAAAAAACCATACTACCTTTTTATTAATTGGAGTAGTTGCACAAACTTATCGGTAATTATAGCATTTACTACACCATCCAACTGTAGAAACTCAAACCTAGATTAGGGAATTTGGGAGCGGTAATAAATATGAGAGAATTCTGAGGACAATAAAGAGTTGGTGGACCATTGAATTTCCTAGAGATTGATTTATTTGTAGACAATTTTTTGTGGGAGGAATCTATTTATTCAGGGATAGAGGGAGTATTTAAAAGGTTTATTAGTATATTTGTTTGGTCCCACTGTTACTAATTTAAGCTACTAATTATTAGTGTTAATGAATCCAAATAAGCCCTAACTAATGATGCTAAACTATTTTTTTTGGAATTTTAAATCAATGGATATAGTTTTGTGGTTTCAAAGTAACCATTATTGAAACCATAATTATGAGTTATCACGTTGCAAGATTGTAACATAAAGCCACATACTACATGGCACCATTATGATATTTGAGGTCCAATTTATAATGTGTTTTTTTACATTTTTCTATGAAAATGAACTAATTTCTGTGAAAATTCTAGGTCCCTTACAAATAACATTCCATGTATCAATAAGCTTCAGCTAGGCGCCAAAAAACTTACAATAAAATTTACATCATCATTTTTAAAGACACCTTTTGTCATGACTCACAATATGCATTGCAGCAAGACATAACAAGTGTTTACAAGATAAAACTTGGCACGAGTTGAACCACCATGTCATTGTAAACTCTTGGGCAACCTCCAAGATTACAAGAGGCCGGTGTTAGTGTTGGTTACATCTACAATTGTCGCCGGTAAGAACATGACAGGATTGACTAAGTTAATGGTTGTGATTGGTAAGCCACTACTGTATTTTCTTAGCTTGATCCTTATCCAATGGTTTGACGGAGACTAATGGCTGTGTTCGATCGTTGGCTATCATATTTATTGGCTTCATCAAATAGTTAGCTTAGTATAGGTCCACCAATTATATATGGGCACTTGTTACCACTTTTCGCCTAAACAGTCGTTTAGTCTGTTTATACACCGTTTAAATGCTACACCATGGTATTATGCTTCATTTTTTTTGTGAGAGTATTATGTTTCGTTTAATCGACCATTTATCCCATTTAAATCTCCGTTTTATCCATTTACATGGCCGTTTAGCTTGAAAAATATCTAAACGATAAGTGACCGACTATTTACCGTTTAGCATTTAGTATAACACTGGTTGTTAGAGAAAATCTTATTACTAAGGGTCTCACTTAGAGAGATTTTGCTATAACCGTCTTATCCATGAACTATCATCAACAAACTCAATAAATCAAATGCTATCACTATTTCTTGGTTTCTTGCAAAGCCAAATCTTGTGATATATTTGCATTTTTGCCGTGCCTTACAATTAAAAAAAATATCAGGTGCTCTTATGATGGATTATCTTAACTGTTTGTTGCTCTTGATAAGAAAAAAAGTTGAAACCATAGCCTGCAAAAGGATAGAGACAGTGCAGCTTCACTCACGCAAAGTGGCCTGACCGCCGCTTGGGCTAACACGAAATGTGAGGCTGGAGTGGAGTGTGGCCTCCGTTTATCCGCGGCATCTAATCCAGCATCACCGTCAGGGATTAGCCCCCACATGGATAATTCTTCCTCTGTCCCCGCGGAAGGCCAACACGGCCCGCCCAAGCCCAGCACTCCTGACGCGACGCAGATATCTTCCCCTCGTGCGCGGGGCCCACCTCCATGACATGACCCGCAGGGCCCCACGCCCCCACGCCGAAATCCCCCAGGAAAATAATATTTTAACCAGATTTCGCTTGGTTCCCAGCCCCCCACGTGTGCCGCCCCCGCCACGTCACCGTCCCCCACCTATTACTACATGTAGCGCGCCCCATCACCACCATGCGCTGCCTGCCGCCACTTCCACGCTGCGCTCCCTTCCCTCCCCACCACCACCACAACAAGAACCGCGTCGACACCACCGCTGCCATTGCCGCAGCCAGCCGAGCCTCTCGATCAGCCGCGCCAGCCAGGAGGCGCCAGCTGCTTGCTGTTGACCTCTCGTTTGATGGAGCCGCACAAGTACTGGGGAGTGGGGGGCCGGCGGTGCGGCAGCTGCGAGGGGGGCCCGGCGGCGGTCCACTGCCGCACGTGCGTCGGTGGGTCGTTCCTCTGCATGACGTGCGACGCCCGCTCCGCGCACGCGCGCCTGGCCCACGAGCGCGTGTGGATGTGCGAGGTCTGCGAGCTGGCCCCCGCCGCCGTCACGTGCAAGGCCGACGCCGCCGTGCTCTGCGCCACCTGCGACGCCGACATCCACGACGCCAACCCGCTGGCGCGGCGCCACGAGCGGGTCCCCATCGCGCCCATCAGCTCCGAGGCCGCCGCCACGGCCGTGGAGGCCATGCTGTTCGGGACCGGCGAGGCGGCGGCCGCGTCCGAGGCTGACGAGCAGAACAACGCGGCGGGCGAGCAGCATCAGCAGCACTCGCACCACGCGCACGCGCTGAACCTCAACGTGGAGGCCAAGGACATGAAGCTGGACTACCTCTTCTCTGAGCTGGATCCCTACCTCAGCGTCGAGATCCCGCGATTCCAGCACGCCGACAGCGTCGTCCCCAACGGCGCCGGCGCTGCCGCCGTCGAGCTGGACTTCACGTGCGGCATCGGCGTCAAGCACTCCTCCTACAGCTCCTACACGGCCACCTCCCTCGATCTCGCGCATAGCGTAAGCTTCGCCTTCTCTTGCCTTGCCTTTAGACGCACATATAAACACGTCTTGGAATTGAAACTCATGTGGACACCGTCCTGATGAATCTTGCAGGGCTCCTCGTCGGAGGTCGGCGTGGTGCCAGAGGCCTTCGGCGGCGGCGGCGGCGGCGGCGGAGGGAGCTTTGAGCTCGACTTCACAAGGCCCAAGCCTCAAGCCTACATGCCATACACCGCGACTCCCCAGAGCCACAGCGTAGGACCCCAACCAAGCTCCCACCTTTCGGGACGCACACGTGTTAGATACTCCATGTGCTCGTCCTGACGTGTCGCTGTGAACTCGATCGGTTCCGTATGCAGGTGTCGTCGGTGGACGTGGAGGTGGTGCCGGAGCGGGGAGACTTGCCTGCGGTGAGGCCGGTGCCGCTGATGGGGGAGAGCCGGGAGGCGCGGCTGATGCGGTACCGTGAGAAGAGGAAGAACCGGCGGTTCGAGAAGACCATCCGGTACGCGTCCCGGAAGGCCTACGCCGAGACGCGGCCGCGGATCAAGGGGAGGTTTGCCAAGCGTGCCGACCAGGACGGGGACGCCGACGCCGACGACGCTGAGGCCGAGGCCGCCGTGCCGTCGTCGTACGTGTTCCACTTCGGCTACGGCGTCGTGCCGAGCTTTGGATGATCTCTCGATCGGCCCGGCCCCAACGCGCGCGCGCGCATGGCCGGCAGCGCGCTAGCTTGAACCGGCACGGCAGCGGCGCGCGCGCCTTGTACTTGTATCAATGTATAGTGAGGAGTAGTAATCCCATGTACTTTCTTTTTGAGCCAGCCCTCGCGTAAACTAGCGATGTACCGTATATAATTTGTATACTAGTAAGAAACTGCAGTAGCCGCTACTAATGAATCATGAATCTATCGCACGAGTTGTCGTAAACTTGTGCTAGCTAGTTACTGGTACAGTGTAGTACCGTACCATAAATGCATGATCCAAGCTTGGCCATGCACGTACGCTGTTTCGACCAAGCCCATCTTCAAATGTTTGGCACACAGTCGAGTGTGTATGGTTATGGTCTTGACTGTATGCAAGGAAGTATTTCTCTTCGTTGAATAGTAAGGCGCATATTGATACATGGTGCTACCATCCCTATGCAGACAATTAGGGATATGGCAAGTGCGGTCAAGTGAGACCGAAAGCAAAACCTCACTCTCGGTTTAGACACACTCAATACAGAAACAAGCGTGGTTTTTATCTATATTAATTATATTGCTATATAGACATTTTGCTTTTGCGAGAAGCGGTTCCTAAACAAGAATAACGTGTCTTCACCTGAATCGATGCCAGAAGAGCTACAGGCACTGTATTGGGGAGGGGGGCTGAACAACACATAATGCTCGATCTTAAGTCTCAGCCCCCCCTACACTATAGAACTTTGTCTAAAAATTCATAGGGTTGTACAGTGTTTTCCACAGCTCCAGATAGGGGGGCTCGAGCCCCCCGCCCCACCGTTGGATCCGCCCATGGATGGGGAGAGGGGATTGGATGGATGGTTGGTGATGGTTGTGGGGAGGGGGGCTGTTAAGAAAGGGCCCTACACGCGAAAAAAAATCTATGTTGTGAGGTGTGGTTTACATGGATAACATCTTAGGCTACGAAAACTATCCAGTAGTTTCTGCGTTGAGAGTAGCGTACCTACAAAAGGACACTATTGGCGCTTAATTAGGTCACACACTCGATAAGGATGTAGATCGCTCGATGTAGGACCTAGCCGATTTAGGGATCGGCCAGCACCTACAGGATGTCCACACCTGGACCTTGTGCCTCCAGCAATGAGCGCGATACGCAAGACACGTCGCCGAAGGAGCCTCACCGGGAGTGCGATACGCAAGACACGTCGGTGAGGTCTCTTGAGACCCGAAACCCTACACGCTCGAGAGGGACCCCGTGGGGGCGTGCGGTGGCTATGGGCTGCTCTAGCCGGTCTGACCACTCTAGAGCTTCGTCGTCGTTGACCCACCGTCCATGCAGCGCCAATGAAGAACGAGAAGTAGAGGAGAAGAGAGATAGTAGATTGATTTGTTGTGTTTTTGTGTCGATTGGATAGATGGGATCTCAATCGACTCTGATCCTCTCATATATAGAGAGGGGGGGTCTTATCCCAATAGGAAACATTTTCAAGCCTTATTTTCTAAGTTTTCCATGAGTTTGGAACAACCCAGATTGGAATCTAAAAGCCAGATCCAAAACAGGCCCGTTGGTAGTACTGGTTAGGGTCGGTAGTAATGACGTCCAGGTCTTCGCCAACCGTCAGTAGTACCAGTTTGGGTCGGTAGTACCAACGTCTACGTCTTTGCCAACTATCGGTAGTACCGGTTTGGTTCGGTAGTACCGATACCGAGGCATCTTCTTAAAAACATAACTCTCTTATCCGGACTTCGAATTAAACGTTCTATATATGTTTTTTTTTTACCATCTTGACGAGAGGAACACAACGATGAGGTCCGTTTCTCATTTTGGGAACTTCACAAAAATGGACAATTTTGGTTGTCAACAGACACCCTGTCATCTAACTATGAGATGGAATCAAGATAGATAGGTTCGGCACTCCGACGATTTCAGTGTACATGAATTTGAATTGACCATCGATTGATTGGTTCACTTGTCGGTACAATGTACCAAAGTAGTATACATATTTTTCTTAAATACATCTTTTATTTGCTAGTAAAATGACAAAAATACTTGTGTGGATGACTATGTATATGTGGACGAACTAATGATGATTAAGGATTTCGGAACAAAGAGTCAGTTGGGCAACAAGTCTATGGGCCTGTTTGGTTTCTTCACCGGGTCCTGTGTCGCCTTGTCTAGTTAGGACAACGAGGATGGCAGACGTTCTGATCTTGAGTGATCTTTTCTATGAGCTTGTGCGGGCAAGGTTCAGACGCCAGTTCCCTTGCTAGCTCAAGCGAGCCGGCCAGCGAGGCCCTCGTTGTTGGCACCGGCAAGGCGAGCTGACCTGGCCGTGGAACCGTGCACGCCCTATATCTGGGCGCCTTGGATACGAGACTGTTTATATTCATCGTGGTTGGAGTTTAACAAGGCATCCAGATGCCTTCAATTTATGCTCACCATGGTTGGTGAATAACAAGACCAAGGGGGGATCTATTGGCATCACCACCGAAACAACCCAGTCTTCTAAATGTTGGCTGCTCATTACAACAAACCTCACCTTTCAAAAGTTTTAGAAACAAACTATAAACATAGATAGATAAATTACGTTGCATTTGTAAAATGAATTCAGAGAGTTCAAATATATGAATGATCTTCTAAAACAATGTCAATGAATGTTAAGGCAACCATTCAGTTTGTTGATGAATAGATAATTTTGTTTCTACTGAAGTTATATTACACTTTGATTGTTATACTGGGAGTTCAATTTTTTGTTGCCCATAGCAATGCACAGGTCTTTAGCTAGTGTGTCTAAAGGGCTTGTCCATATTCACTTTTTTGGATTTTGAAATGAATATTTGGGACCTAAAAACTTCAAATGAAAAATATTTCAACTATAAAGTTGTAGATATCATCGAGTACTATAACTTTGATTTTAATGGGTTTACCATCTGAGGTCATTTCAAAATTTAGAATTTCACGTTGTGAGAACTTGAAACATAATTTTAGGACCACAAACGATTTCAAATGAAAAAGCCATCGACTACAAACTTCTAGTTCTCATTGAGATCTAAAATTTTGATTTTGGTCGTTTTCCCATGCAAAGTCGTTTGTAAAGTTTGAATTTTAAAATGTTAAAAATTTAAACAGAAATTTGAGACTAAATGATTTCTAATGAAAGCATCGAGACTAAAATGTTTCAACTTTGCTTCTCGTCGTTTGGACAATTTTAAAAATCTTAAATTTCAAAATATGAGAATTCCGACAGAATCTTGGAACCATAAATGATGTCAAATGAAAAAGTTCAACTATAAAGTTGTAGAGCTTGAGATATAAAGTTTGTCTTTATCCAAATGTCTTTGAAAAAATTATGAATGTTATTGTCTTGCAGCATGTTTATCTGGCAGCACTGTCGGAAATAGCAGATATACCGAGTGCAAAAATATTTGCCGAGTGCATTCTGTCAGGCACTCGGCAAACAAGATCTTTGTCGAGTACTGAAAAAACACACTCAGAAAAATAATGGCACTCGGCAAACAAACTCTTTGCCGAGTGCTGAAAAAAAACACTCGGCAAATTGGAAAAAACACTCGACAAAACAGAGACACTCGGCAATAAACCACCACGTGGACATCCGTCAGTTAGTGTGCCGGCCGTTAGGAGTTTGCCGAGTGTCCGTTAGTGGCACTCGGCAAAGAAGTACGTTTACCGAGTGTTTTTTTTTTTGCACTCGGCAAAGGAATAAGTTTGCCGAGTGTTTTTTGGCACTTGGCAAATAAATAAGTTTTTTTTCTCTTCTAACCTTGAAAGTTTTTCTACTCTCCACATACAATATGTGGTACTCCATGTTAAGATTTGGTATATTTCTGGATCTGTTTGCTATATTTAATTAATTTATTACATTTCAAGGAATTTTTTTGTATAAGTCAAATTTGAACTATAAGTGATTCAAATAATAGAACAAAATGAGTAGAAAAATGATATTCATATTATTGAGTCCAGTGTGAGGCCTTAACCAGGAAATGAAAAGAAAATTTGAACATCTTGTTTAGGAAACACGACCACGAATGTGTGGCCGAATGGTTTCTAAATTATAAAAAAAAGCAAACGTAGTCTGAAAATCATGCGATTTGTCAAGATCTCATGATATCATACGTGGAGGCTATGGTAAAAACTTGAGAAGATTTCGCATAATCTATCATGTACGATGTTTATAAACCGAAGTATCTCAGAAGAAGAATCATAGCGTCGGCGAAATATGGTCGGCAGTCTACCTAGGGGTATGCCCAAGGTAGTAGATTATCGGCAGACAGGTGCGCAAGCTACGAACAAGATGGTGACGCAAGACAGGCACGGGGTTTTATCTAGGTTCGGCCGCCGTAAATACGTAATACCTACGTCCTGCGTCTGATTGTATTGTTGTATGTCAATGAGAGATGTTTTTGAGAGGGGTCCCCTGCCCGCCTTATATAGTCTGGGGGTAGGGTTACAGATCTGGAAACTAATCCTAACCGGTTACAATTACCATAAGTGGCCGGATAAGGATTCCTATTCTAATCGACCAGGATCTTGCTTGATCTCCAAGTCTGTCTTGATTCCTTGCGCGGGACTCCGAGCAGATCAGTCGAGCCACGCGTCGTCTTCTAGTGGACCGAACCCCCTGGACTAGGCCGGCCCAAGCCTAGCTGTAAGGGTATAGGGGTTAATACCCCCACAGCTAGTCCCCGAGCACCATGTATTATGCCGCGACATGCCGTTTGATCTTCTTCGGCTAATGTAGTCTATCTTCATGTCATCTCCAACTGGTTGAAACATCAACCAAGCAAATATGTTAGTATTCTGGTGCGCACGTCTCCCAAGAATCTCGGGTAGACGAAACGGCATAACTCTTGGGTTAAATACAGTATAGGATAGGTAAGTTATTTTTTACTGAACCCCATTGCCATTCACAGCCGCAGTCATCTTCTTCCTCTTGCCAACCCTAATACCTCTGAAATCGCCACCAATCAATCCTCCGCTAGTTACTCATTCATCAGCAAGGCCAAATTCATGGCAAAAAGTGACGCGCAGAAGAAAGCAGGAGTCATGGCAAAGGAGTGGTGGAAATTGAGAAGCAACGAGCAGACCATCGAAGACCTCGTCACCATGGGGGTACTCCACAACAAAGAACTCGTAGGATGGCGTGCACCGGAGGGCGAGGGATACCCCGATCCACAACCAGGTGAGATCGTGGTGTTCGAAGACTTCTTTAAGCAGGGATTTGGGGTTCTGATACATCCTTTTCTTCAGGGGCTCTATCTTTACTATGAGATTGGGATTTGCAATCTGCATCCCAACTCGATCCTCCTTGTTGTCACTTTCATTCATCTTTGCAAAGCGTATGGCGGCTTCCAACCCCATTTTGATTTTTTCTACCATCTTTTCTATCTGCGAAAGAAAGGAAGCGGCGGTTCGAAGATAGCCGGAGGTGTGTACCTCAACCTCCATGATGGCATGAAGGCCCAGTACCTGCACTGCCCATGGAACACATCGCTTGACGACTGGTACAAGAAATGGTTCTACATCCGCGAAGAGCCGAACACAATCACGCTGTGCGACGTGGGGTACATTCCGGAGAAGAGGACAAGCTGGTCAGAGAAGCCCGAGCACCTGGAACAGATTCTAGAAATTTTTGGGATGATCCCGTGGAAAAAACTAGATGGTCCGAGCGTGGTCGGGAGCTTCATCAGCCGACGGATCTAGCCCTGCTAGAGGAGGGTACATCCTAGCTACGAGTATCAAGGTAGCACGGACCCGACGAGAACGAGGCAGGGAGCGCTTGACAAAAACAAAGTCAGAGCCAGAATTGGAGAGCTATTTAACTTAGCTGATCCAAATTATGTTAGATTGAGCGACATCGAGCACGCTTTCAAGCTCGCTCAACCTCCCCCAAAGGTAACTCATCTTGCCTTGTACCCGTAGTCTTATATTGTGATAGAAACTTACTGTGTTCACTCCCATTTGTTTCCCAGATTAATGGTCGGGATAGAGCGACAATGTTTGTGTCACCACCCCCTAGAGTAGATTGGCCGCAAGGAGCTGACCCAACCACCTAGACCAACGTCGAGATCAAGGACGTCGACTGGGCAGTGCTCGGAGCTGGAGAGGAGGCAGCGACCAGCAAGCATCGTCAGGTGATTTTTACTTTGTCAGACGATGATGCAGAGGAGGGAGAGGATGTAGACACCTTTCGACTCGTCCCTCGAAAGAGGAGGAGGCAACTGGAGTCAATGGAGCAAGGTGGCTCCTCCATGCCGGTGGGACCTATATCGCCGACCACTGCAGCGCAAAGGACAAGCGGCGGAGGGGTCGAGCACCAAGGCCCAGCGACAGTGTTGGATGTAGAGGGAGACCAGGAGTCACCCGCACAGCATGTAGAGCAAGCGCGACCGAAGAGACGCGCCTTTGCCACGTCATTCCGTGCTTCCAACATGTAAGTATTTGTAACCTTGATGTAAGCTAGCAATTTGCATTGAATAGGATTGCCTTTTGAACTTATCTTGGATGTACTAGCTCAGCGTCCACCGAAAGTCCGGACCAGCTAGCCAGAAGCGGCGTGGCTCTGCCATTAATTTCAAAGCAGACTGCCCAGCAGTCGGCCATCGAGGAAACCATAGCAGAAGATCCGTTGGGGCCTCAGCAAACAAATAGTCAGGCAATAGTCCCCGAGCAGGGGGTCGAGGGAAGAGCCGAGCCAAGCATGAGTGCTTCGAGCGCTAAACCTACTGAGGGCAGCACCTCAACATCGAGGGTAACGGAACAGACCGAGGAGCAGTGGCCGAAGGTGAGAGCACAGAGCACGTTAGTCGATGCTGCAGCCCGTGGGAAGGCCATAGTGATCGCAGAAGCTGCTAACGCCAGACCAGCATCGAGATCTGAAGAAGAGCACGAAGAGGACGAAGTGGAGGAGGTCCTGGGCCGTCCGCAAGACAAGCGACAACATGTGTATGTGTCGTGTTGGTGGAACGACGAATGGGTTGTCCATGAGGAAATCCTAGAGGTCAAAGAGACCAAAAAAGTTGAACGGACGGCAAAACGGCTGGTGACGGAGGTCCAGGTAGGCTTTGCTTCCCCACCTGATCTTGCTGTCTAGTCAAGCTGTCTTACTTAGCTATCTGCACACAGGACTTAATGAAGACCGCGAGGTACCACAAGAAATGCTTCGACCAGATCTAGGGGATCACTGCAAGCAACAAGGAGCTGACGGCGGAGGTGGAACACCTATGCCATCGACTTGAAGCCGCCAAACATGAGAAGGCGGAGCAAGAGTCCTAGAACCAGAACCTGGTCATCCAGCTCAGTAATAAAGAGCAGGAAAGAACAAGTAAGTAGCCACTTTATCATAACGAATACTGCCAGTGTTGTTGCATTGTTGGTAGTAACAGCTGTAGTGCAGGCTTAGAAGCCGAAGTGGTCTGTCTTCGAGAGGAGAACAGTCGTGCGGTCGTGGAGTGTGATCACCTGAAAGAGGACAACAGAAAACTGGCGCACGACCAGTCACAGCTCTGAGACCACATGACCAAGATGATAGAGGAGCTGAAAAGTAAGTTTTCCAAACCCCTTTGCTCATTTTGTTGCCTACCGTAGTTTGGCGTAATATAGCGTCTTAACAGCATGTACGGTTTGCAGTTATAAAAATCAATGCGAAGAAGCATCTAGAGGCCGTGATAAAAGACCGTGACGGCTGGCAGGCGTAGTGCCTAGAGATCACCAAGGATCGTGACACCTGGAAAAGCCGATGCCAGGAGGTGGTAACGGGCATTTTGCCGGTCCTTAACCTCATCGATCCAGCGCTAAAAGAAGACGTGCCAAGGATACCGCAGCTGGGATTGATCGAGAAGGAGGCAGGTGAGTACACAGGCGCATATGTGCTAAGCATGGTACGTGCTCACTACCCCTTGATCGATCTCAAGCGCCTAGAGGCTAGATTCCCGAAGGAGGTATGTCTAGACAAGGTCGAGGAGCTATGGATGACCCAGCTGGACTTGTCAGCAAAAATAATTAGCAACATTAACCTATGTGGAGGTGCGACACCATCCGTATAGGGAACGCCATCAGCAAGTCAGCTGGAAATGCCTTTATTTTCAAGCCAACCAGCGAAGCCTGTGGTCTCGACCAGCCAGGTATTGGCGAGGCCATCTTCTTCAGCTCGACTAGTGCAAGAGTCCTCGAGACTCGAGCATGATGTCAGGCCTAGTGAGAAGCAGGTGCCGCATGCCCTGACTAGCCATTAGTGTAGGCTATAGCTATAGAAGAAGATGTAGTTGTGTTATTGTAAACTTGGACCTTTTCAGGCAAGCTTGTAATAACGTAACTGTATAACAACATGAGCTTGTTTGTTTTGTAGAAAACGTTTTTAAGCCCGGACATCGTACCGATGTAACTAAGTTACAACATGTTGATGTTCTGTTTAGTTGTACTAGTTTAGTTGACATGTCATCCTGAAAGGTTTGTATGGCCTTGGTTTGTCTTGCGGTCGGAGTGTTTGTGCACACATAGAAACACACAAGTCAAACCAGAGAGCACCTACCGATCACCCGTAGCGTAGAGAGCGGATCCCATGCACGTGTTGAGAGAAACCGGAGACAGGGCCTGCTCCAAAACCCCGATAAGGATTGGTGGTCAGTTTTAACTGGTAGAGTTAGAATATCAACAGACTTCGAAATGACACATTAGAGTGATCGGAGAAATCATAATAGCTTTATTAAATAGAAAGTAC
Organism: Miscanthus floridulus; assembly: GCF_019320115.1. NCBI lineage: Eukaryota > Viridiplantae > Streptophyta > Magnoliopsida > Poales > Poaceae > Miscanthus > Miscanthus floridulus. Next base: position 92,415,022 of record NC_089598.1, on the reverse strand, counting down.
AAGAGGTGTACATATCTTAATAGTTAAGCATTGAAATGCCTAAGCTTGTCGATGTGCCATGAATTGGGTACGTCTGTACCGTCCAGGTGAGCTAACCTGTAAGACATTGGTCGTGTAACCTCCTTGATCATGAAGGGCCCTTCCCATGGGGTTGTGAGTTTGTGGACGCTAGCCTGATTCGTCTTCCACTTCAGGACCAGGTCCCCAACCATGAAGAACCGCTCCTTGACGTTCTTGTTGTAGTACCTACGTAGAACAGCGAGGTATTTTGTTGTACGTACACAAGAATCGAGACACTTCTCTTCTGCACTATTCACTTCTAACTCCCATACTTCATTGGCCTTGTCTTCGTCGAAGTTCTCTACTCGTGCTGATCTGAAGGCTATATCTGCTGGGAGCACTGCCTCAGCGCCATAAACCATAAAGTATGATGATACGCCGGTATTGCGACTAGGCTGGGTTCTGAGACCCCAAACCATGGCTGGTAACTCTATGAGCCATCTTCCGGGAGCTTTATCATTTTCCCTATACATCCTCTTTTCAAGTGCATCCAAGATCATACCATTTGCCCGCTTGACCTGTCCATTAGCTCTAAGGTGCGCCACCAAGACGTATTTTACTACTATGCTCCTTTCATTGTAGAAGTCCCAAAAAGCGTTCCCGGTGAACTGAGTACCCAGATCAGTGATGATGCTGTTGGGTATGCTGAAGTGGTGGATGACCTGGTCGATGAACGTGATAGCCTTTTCTGAAGATGCCTGTACCAGAGGCATGTACTCTATCCACTTGGAAAATTTGTCGATCAGCACAAAGACACATGTAAATTTCCTAGGAGCCGGTTTGAAGGGCCCAATCATATCCAGTCCCCAGCATGCGAAGGGCCAAGAGGCTGGTATCATCTGAATCTCATGTGCTAGTACGTGGATTCTCTTAGCGAAGAACTGACAACCTTCACAATGGCGGACTAGCTTCTCTGCATCGGCTACGGCTGACGGCCAATAGAACCCTGCTCGGAAAGCCTTGCCAACTAGCATTCTCAAGGCCGCATGGTTGCCATAGGAGCCAGAGTGGATTTGGTCTAGGAGATGTTCACCATCCTCCTAGGTTATACACTTCATCAGGATTTCCTTCTTCATGTTCTTGCGCCACAATTTGCCATCGACGAGCAGATACTGCTTACTACGACGCATCAGGTGTTTGTTTTCTGTCCGATCGGTGTAACCACTACCATCTGTCAGGTACTTGATGAAAGGTACTCTCCAGTCAGGCTCCTTAGTGGTTGGAGGTGGTTCGGTGGTGTTTGACGTCGAAACCGTAGCCACCAATAGCTGGTCTAGAGGCTTGTCGACCGTAGGATCTTCTTCTTTGATGGAAGGCATGAGTAGGTCTTGAACAAATACGCCATGTGGGACTTTGGCTCAGGATGATCCTAACTTTGACAGCGCATCTGTTGCTTGATTTTTGTCTCGGACCACATGTGTGTACTCGATGCCATAGAACTTGCCTTCTAGCTTTCTGATCACTTTGCAGTATGCATCCATCTTTTCGCTGGTTGTATCCCAGTCCTTGTTGAGTTGGTTGATGACCAGAGCCGAGTCTCCATAGACATAGAGACATTTGACACTGAGCTCAACCGCAATGCGCAGACCATGCAGGCATGCTTCGTATTCGGCAGCATTATTAGACGCCAGGAAATAAATCCTGAGGATGTAACGGAGCTGCTCCCTGGACGGTGATACGAAAAGGACTCCTGCTCCTACGCCATCGATGTTGAGAGAGCCGTCAAAGTACATCTTCCAATACTCATCGGGCCCCTAAGAGGTAGGTGTGTTTAAGTCTGTCCACTCGACGATGAAATCGACAAGTGCCTGAGACTTGATTGTAGTATGGCTTGCAAATTCCAAGGAGAAAGGGCATAGCTCCATTGCCCATTTGATGATGCGCCTATTCGCATCCTTGTTGCGAATGATGTCTCCCAGAGGGTACTCGGTCATGACCACCACACGATATCCGTCGAAGTAGTGTTTCAACTTTTGAGATGTAATCAGTATGGCGTAGATTAGTTTCTGAATCTGTGGGTACCTGGTCTTGGATTCATTGAGTACCTCACTGATGAAATAGATTGGTCACTGTACCTTGTAGATGTGGCTAGGCTCATCGCGCTCGACCACCATTGCAGTGGAGACCACCCGATTAGTTGCCGCAATGTAAAGCAGGAGGGTTTCATCTTCTCTAGGAGCAGTGAGGATTGGAGGTGATGTAAGGAATTGTTTCAGCTATATAAAGGCAGCGTCTGCTTCCTCCGACCACTTGAACTTCTCGATTGCTTTGAGCAGCTTGAAAAACGGCAGTCCCTTTTCGCCTAATCTTGATATAAAATAATTGAGGGCAGCCATGCATCCGGTGAGCTTCTAAACATCCTTCACCTTTTTAGGTGGCTTCATGTCCAAGACAGCTTTTACCTTCTCTGGGTTAGGGCATATGCCGTCGTGACTGATGACGTTGCCGAGCAATATGCCAGATGGAACACCAAAGATACACTTCTTTGGGTTTAATTTCCATTGGAATGTGTTAAGGGCTGTAAAGGTACATTCGAGGTCGTCAACAAGGGTGTATGCTTCCTTGGTTTTAACAACTACATCGTCAACATAAGCCTCGACGAGGTCGTCTTTTATCTCGTCGTTGAGGCAGGCCTGTATGGCGTGTTGGTAGGTAGCCCCAACGTTCTTGAGCCCGAACGACATGTTCGTGTAGCAGTAAGCGCCGAAGGGCATGATGAAGGATGTCTTGATCTGGTCGTCCTTTTTGAGAGCGATCTGGTGATAACTAGAGTAGCAATCGAGAAAGGACAGCAACTCACAACCGGCAATTGAATCTACGACCTTGTCTATGCGAGGTAAGCAGAAGGGGTCTTTAGGGTAGAGTTTGTTGAGATCAGTGTAATCAACGCACATTCTCCATTCATTATTCTTTTTGCGTACAAGAACTGGGTTGGCTAACCACTCTGGATGATACACTTCTTTGATAAATCCAGCTACCAAAAGCCATGTAACTTCTACCCTAATAGCCTCCTTTTTGTTGCGAGCGAACCATCATAGCTTCTGCTTGATAGGTTTGGACTTGCCGTCGATATTTAAGGAGTGCTCGATCAAGTTCTGAGGTACACCGGGCATGTCAGCGGGTTTCCATATGAACACACTCACATTGCTCCTCAAGAACCTGACAAGCACGTCTTCCTATTTAGGATCCAGGTTGGCCCTAATAAGGGCCATTTTGCTAGGATCGCCATCGACCAGCTGGATCACTTTGTGCTTCTTGGACTTGATGTTCTTGTGTGGGGCCTTGAGCTCTAGGATCTCTAGGTGGTTAGCTGGGGTCTTCTTGGCGTCGAGCATGGTCTTGGCCATGCGAATAGAGAGGTCATGAGCCTCTGCTATTTTGAAGCTGTCATCCTCGTAGGTATAAGCTGCGTATACGTTGCCCCTGAGAGTTAGAACCCCTTTCTCGGTAGGCATCTTGAGCACCAAATACCTATAGTGAGGTATGGCCATGAATTTGGTGAGCGCTGGTTGACCAAGGATAGCATGGTAGGTGCCGTCGAAGTCAGCGACCACGAAGTTGACGTAGTCAGTGCAAAAGTGGTCTGGGGTACCAAATTACACAGGTAGTGTGATCTGCCCAAGAGGTATAGAGCTCTATCTGGGGAAAACACCCCAGAACTGTGCCTCGTATGGCTTGAGATCAGCCTGGGTTATCTTCAGAGCTAGCAAACTGTTCTTGAATAGTATATCGATGGAGCTGCCGCCGTCAACTAGCACTCTGTCGAACTGAACCTTGTTGATACACAGATCGAGAACCAGGGGAAAACGCCCTGGCTTAGGTATAGCAGCCCATTGGTCCTTTCTGCTGAAGGAGATCTCACGGTGGGACCAAGGAGGAAGCCACGAATCGGCGATGAGGTTGTCGACATTGGCCACATTCAAGCAAGCGCGGGCGAGCAGCTTGCATTCTCGTTTGGTCTTAATGGACACTTTGACCCCAATGATGGTGTGGACACAATCGGTTGGCCTGACGTACTTGTGATGGGGATCTGCGTCTTCCTCATCGTTGTCCTCGTTGCACTGTTCCCCTGCGTCGTTAGGCTTGTCGGATGTATCCGGAGCCTGTTGACGCATGTAGATAGACTTGAGAATGCGGCAATTCTCCATGGTATGGTTTGACTTGGGATGGAGATGGCAGGGTCCTTTCAATGCTTTGGCATAGTCTTCTTCATAGTTGCGACGTCCACCACCTTTTTTAATGGTGTTGACCTCACCGTCGTCTTCCTGAGCACGCTTGCCCCTGTAATCGTCACGGCGATTACGCCGCTGATTACGTTGGTTGCGGTTGTCGTGGGAATCGTTGTGCTAGTTGCGGCGATCAAAATTGTCGTTCCAACCACAGTTGCTGTGGTAGTCATTGTGGTGTGGGGGGTGGTCGGAGCGTGGAACCCTTGCTGCTTCTTCGATAATTATCTTTTTAGGATCATCAGCATCTGCATATTTTTTAGCAGTTGCTAGGAGCGCTGTGACTGATTCAGGTCTCTTACGGAGGAGCTTGTCCCTTAGGGCGTCGTGGAAGTGAAGACTAGTGATGAAAGCCTCGATTGCCTCATTGTCGGAGATTGACGGGACCTTGATGCGCATCTCCGAAAAGCATCGGACGTACTCACACAGTGGCTCATCTTTGCGATCTCGAATCCACTGCAGATCATATTTGTTGTTGGGTTGCTCGCAAGTAGCAATGAAGTTGTCAATGAATGCTTGCTTGAGCTCTTGCCAAGAATCAAAGTAGTTCGCCGGCAAGCTGACCAGCCATTGGTGGCCTGCGTGGCCGACGGCGACTGGAAAGTAATTAGACATGACATGCTCGTCAGCCATGGCTGATCTGCATGTGGTCTCATAGAGCATGACCCATAATTCGGGGTTCTCCTTGCCGTCATACTTCTAAAGTTTTTCAAGCTTGAAGTTCTTGGGCCATATGACTTGGCGAAGGTGTGGAGTAAACTGCTTCAAACCAGGAGGGCCGTGGGTAGTATCATATTCCATACGGTGATAGCTTTCGTGGGATGCACGATCATTGGCTCTTTGGTTAATGCGATCGCGCAGATCGCATTCTCTGAGGGAATGGCGGAGATCATTATTGCCATCACGACGACCTCGATTGCCATCCTGGTTGACCCTACGACCACGGTTATCATGACGATTGTCACGGTTGTCTCAGCGGTTGTCGTCCTGGTAGTCACAGCGGTTGTCATCCCGATGGCGGTTGCTGTCCCGACCACCATCATGGCCACCGTTTCCGCCTTGACAGTTGTCTGATGGGTCATTGTTGCATGAGCCACGTTGGTTGGGTGGCTATGAGCGACTTGAGTACTGGCGTTTGTGGCTTGATTCGACTAAGATGGATGGAGCCCGGGCTTGATTTACAATCTCTGCGGTCTGAGCCATAGCAGCTGTCAGGTAAGCTTGTATATCATTATGAACTGCCTGGGTTTCCAGGGTATTGGGTAGTTGTTGCATTGTCGCCATAGGGCTACGTTGGCGCTTGTAGTCCTGAAGACCTGCTTGTCCCCCACCCTATCAAAGGCATTGTTAAGGTCGCGTGGCTGGACCCTTATGCATCGGGCCTCCTCTTCTGCCTCGGCTTCGATTTGTCGGCGATTAAACCGGTCAATGTTGCGTGCTTCACATGCTAGCCTTTCTTGTTCTATTTCGCCAACTGCCGGTGGTTCGTCATTACTGATAACATTGATCAAGTCTCCTCACCTTGGTGGGAAGGATGGGAATCGTGGGAAACCTAGGGCATGGTCTGGGATATCTAGATCGTATTCAACGCCTTCATTGTCATGATGCTGGAGCTCGGTGTGGATGGAAGCATTAGATGCGATGCCGGATGAGGAGCTTGAGCCACCTTCTTGAACTGTGTGGACCGATCCTTCTTGATAATCCTCAATCCAGACCATGTTGATGAAGTTGTGTAGGTCGTAGGGCTGGGCCTGGTAGTTCTCCATCGAGGCTTCATACTTGGAGAGCTGGAGACCCATCATGGGGGCTGGCCAGCGACGAACGGAGCGCCCTTCAGGAGTAGATGTGACCACGAGATCAGTATCGAGTCATGTAGGACGACTGGCCCTAGCTGGTCGGGTAGATCTGTTGTGGGTAGTGGTTACCTGCTCATTAGGTTGACTTTGAATCGAACTTACCAGAGCTAGGGTTTCAACAAGTTTGGTGCCGACCCAATCGATGGAGTCGAGTAGGTCGGTGTTGTCGGTCTGCCTCCCTTTGTAGCGAGGAAGCAGACGATGGGTTGTCGGTGTGGCTAAAGATAATGCTGGCGTGGCCAGAGCCAGATCCACCATGGTCGGAGCCGTAGCCAATGCAGGTGAAGCAGTGGTCGACGCAGATTGAATCTGCGCCTCCTCCATGATCATGTCGATGAAGTCGTTGGAGCCAGTGGTCCAGGTGATCTGGCCGATGGTGAACGTGAGGCCGTTCAGCGTAGCCATGGAACCGAGGACGAAGACCATCTTGTTTGCCTAGAGAGCAGTACGCACACCCCCTACCTAGTGTGCCACTGTCGGCGAAATATGGTCGGCAGTCTACCTAGGGGTATGCCCAAGGTAGTAGATTATCGACAGACAGGTGCGCAAGCTACGAACAAGATGGTGACGTAAGACCGACACGGGGTTTTATCCAGGTTCAGCCGCCGTAAAGGCATAATACCTACGTCCTACATCTAATTGTATTGTTGTATGTCAATGAGAGATGTTTTTGAGAGGGGTCCCCTGCCTGCCTTATATAGTCTGGCGGGCAGGGTTACAGATCTAGAAACTAATCCTAACCGGTTACAATTGTCATAAGTGGCCAGATAAGGATTCCTATTCTAACCGACCAGGATCTTGCTTGATCTCCAAGTCTATCTTGATTCCTTGCGCGGGACTCCGAGCAGATCAGTCGAGCCGCGTGTCGTCTTCTAGTGGACTGGACCCCTGGACTGGGCCGGCCTAAGCCTAGCCGTAAGGGTATAGGGGTTAATACCCCCACACGTAGCGTTGAGAAGAATTCGGTAAGATTTGGAGTCAAAGTGACGGTTGAATTGGGGTTTGACTTCAAAACTTTTTGTATAGACAATAGAGAACATAAATTGATTCATGTGTAATTTTGGTAATTTTTTTGATCCATTTGATAATTTTAATTTATTAAGTGCAATTATAGAATTTTAATTGATGTAAATTGAATTTGAGCTATAACTACATAAAATAATAAGTTTTTTTCTCTTCTGACCTTGAAACTTTTCCTACTCTCCAAATACAACATGTGGTACTCCATGTTAAGATTTGATATATTTCTGGATCTGTTTGCTATATTTAATTAATTTATTGCATTTCGAAGAAATTTTTGGTATAAGTCAAATTTGAATTGCAAGTGATTCAAATAATAGAATAAAATGAGTAAAAATGATATTCATGTTATTGTGTCCAGTGTGAGGCCTTAATCATAAAATGAAAAGAAATTTCGAACATCTTGTTCAAGAAACACGACCACGAACGTATGGCCAAATGGTTTTTAAATTCTAAAAAACAAACGAAGTCTGAAAATCATGAGATTTGTCAAGATCTCATGATATCTTATGTGGAGGCTATGGTAAAAAATTGAGAAGGTTTTGCACAATCTATCATATATGATTTTTACAAACCAAAGTATCTCAGAAGAAGAATCGTAGCATTGAGAAGGATTCAGTAAGATTTGAAGTCAAAGTAACGGTCGAATTGGGGTTTGATTTCAAAAATTTTATATAGGCAATAGAGAACAAAGATTGTTTCATGTGAAATTTTGGTAATTTTTTTGGATCTATTTGATAATTTTAATTTATTAAGTGCAATTATAGAATTTTAATTGATATAAATTAAATTGGAGCTATAACTGCATAAAATAATGGAATAATATTTCTAGAAAAATTAAATATATATTGTTGAGTGAATTTAAGAAGGTGTTTTCAAAGTACATCAGAACAAATCGAGGAAAACACGTATGGAAAAGAAGGGAAAAAAGTTTGTCGAGTGCCCCTGATCTGGCACTCGGCAAACCTAGGGTTTGCTGAGTGTAAAACCTGGGACACTCGCCAAACCACTTCACCGAGCCCCACACACGCGCAGTAGTTTAGGGTTTGAAAATGAAAAAAAACTAGTTTGCCAAGTCCCCACGATCTAGCACTCGGCAAGCTTCCCTCATAACCACCCCCGGCCGCACACACACACACACACACACTCACACATACAGCCACGCTCGCACACACACCATGTCGCTGTCGTCCCATGCTAGCACCCCACCGTTGTCGTCTCGTGCCCGCGCCATGCCACGCCGCCACCGGCCCATGCCACATCGCTGTTGGCCCAAGCCACGCCCCGTGTCCCCGGCCGCCGTAGGCCTCCCTTGCCCCACCACCACCCCGGGACACCACCGTCGCCCCCCGGCCCTCCCTACACCACTCCCTACCCCGCCCTATCGTCGCCATCCACTACGCCTGCGACCCCTGTGCCCGAGACTATGAAGCCACCGGGCGACCTCACCAAGCCACTGCCGCCGTCGGATGAGGCACTGCCAAACACGACAAGGCTCCTGTGACCCCTACGCCCATGACCGCGAAGCCGTCGGACGACTGAGGATGACCACGCAAAGCCGCTACCGCCATCGAACGGGCCACTACCGGACGCGACGCTGCGCCTGCGGCCCCTGCGCCCATGACTGCAAAGCCTTTAGATGACCTCACCCAGCCGCCGCCACCATGTGCCTCAGTTCCTCAGCCACGACGAGCGGGGACCAGCGCACCAGCGACGTTGCCATCACCTGTTGTGAGGTATATGATTACAATTCTTAATTGGGTGATTCGGGGGCCAAGTTCGCCACCAAGTATTCATGCAGAACCAAAGGCCATTGCCATCCATCTCCCCCACTAATGATTTCTTTCTCTTTCGTACTGATAACAGATGAATAAAGCTCAAACTCTGAATTTTTGTCTAAACTCTAAAATTTTGTTGCAACTTGATAGTTTAGACACTTGTTAGATCCGTCTTTAACCCATTAAGGTCTTCATTGTTGGGATAACTACCAGGAGTCTAGGATTGCACCTGAAACTGATAACTAAAGTTGACCTAAAACTGAGAACTGAAGTTAACCTAAAACTAAGAATTTAAGTTAGTCTATGGTTGTCTGATATGTACCCACGTCATTGCAAGTTTTTTTTTTAATTTTTAATTTACTAATTTCCCAATTTTTTATATTGCAACATGTTCAAAGCTTCTATTCTTTGGAAGGTTTTGTGTTTATGAGTAAATCTGCTAATGTACCTAACCATACACCCAAAATGGAAAAGGACATGATTTTTAAATATTTGTTTTAGTGAACTACAGAACAATATATCAAATTCAATTAGCAGATGGGGCAAATAACACATTTACAGCTCACCATAGTTCATACATGCTGCTCCAAATTCCTACCTATATGTGTTCATATCTGCTCTAAAATCAGGTATTGTGATCTAACCAATGCAGTTGCTGTTTTGAGCACCATAATATAAGCATATAGGAGTAATGTATGTTAACTGATTTTTTCTAGAGCCATTCAGTGCATACTTGTAACTAATTTTCTAAGTATATTTTGTTTATTTTGCATCTATTACGATGTATTATCTGTGCTAATTGGTTTACTCTTTTTAATTGCAGATGATTGAACAATGGTGGGCGATATGAAGAGGATAACGTCGCTTTACTCAAAAGTGACAGCGACACGTAAAGGGTCCAATGCAGCTGCATGCAGCTGAGGGGTCCAGGAAGAGACCTCAGGGTTGACCCAGGAGTCATGGGAAGGGTGGAGGCAAGACAAGGCCACCGTCGCCTGTACCTTCATCACCGTCTGAGTTACCTTCCGCTCACTCATCCTCTAAGGAGGAGGTATAGGTGGAGGAGGAGGCAGGGGTGGAGGAGGAGGCAGGGGTACCTCTTCCTCTACTAGGTCGCATGTGTGGTTGTGAGGTCCCTCGGCCCTCCCGAGGCGATCGATACCTCTTGAGAGACGCCCGCTGATTCAACCCGATGGAGACAAGTAAGTAACTTTAGATGTTATCACTAATTTTTCATTTGATATGTTCAAAATTATAATAGAAACTAATAATTTATCTTAATCACTTGGGCAGAGGTTGGAGGAAGGTCGGTGGGGGTGATCATGCACGCCATGTGAACGGCATCCTTAGTTTTTTATCAAGGAAAGGTTCTCTGGCCTGGTGCAGTTCGGCGGAACTATCAAGCGGGCCTACACGTGGCCCCACTATGCCTCCGTCCCTGATGCCCCTAATCAGGATGGTAGGGTATTCGCCAACAAGGCACAGAGTGTCAAGGCCAAGCTTTGGGTAAGTCTTTCTCGCACTACATTGATCAATACATCACATTGATTGGACATTCTTGCAATAATGAATGGATACATCGTGTCTATATGCAGGATTTCTTTAGATACGAGGAGAGATACGAGGCTAAGGCGGATGTTGTGGCTGACAAAGCCATCAAGAAACTCATTAAGGACATGCACTACGAGGCGTGCATCCGGGCCGTGATCCAATACCACGCGGAAATTCTTAGAGTGAGGGTCCCTAAAAGTGCGGCAAGAACCATGAGGCTGACCCCGAAACAATACCTGAAGGTAAATATAGAACATTAATACTTATTTTTTTCTAAGATTAATTACGCTTAATTTCATCTTCTTATATGTCATAAACTTGATGATGTAGGTACCTCCGTGGTGGTGCGCCTATGATCTGCAGTGCTGGGCCCGGATGGTGGATAGGTGGTGCGACCCCGCGTGGGAGGAGAATCACAACGCTTGCTAGGAGCGGTGTTTGCTGATGTCGGGTGCACCACACCATCAAGGCAACCTCAACCTCTCAGAATACGTGACTAGATGGGTACACGAATTTATTTCTTTATTCTAACGCTCAATTCTGCATAATTTCTAATCATATTGCTTTTTTTGTAGTCGGCGGCACATGGTGGCGAGCCTTGCTCCTAGTTCATGGCATATGCTTTGGCCCACAAGGGCAAGGTGATGGTCGACGTCGCCTACAACCTAGAGGACCCACCCTCGGCGTACAGCAACGACTCCGTCCATAGCTGCCTCCATGGATACACATCGATGCCAAGGGCGGTCCATGGCCTAGATTATAATCTAGGCGCCCATGACTTTGATGGAGAAGTGGTCATGAGGGCGGGAGGAGGCAAGAAGCATGGCCGGTTCTAGATTGGCAACGGCACAATCGACATGGCCAGTACTCCCACTCTCTCCCAGACTCGAGCACGGAGCACGAGTTCTAGCCCGGCGATACGCACACGGCCGGACTCTACATAGTTCCAGATGAATGTACTCTAGATTATTTCTGTTTTATTCATCGTTCATTGATTTTTACATACTTTTGCATTGCATTGTAACATTGGGATGAAAATATTGTAGGCTTAGCTAGAACAATAAACGAGGCGCCGCGAGGAGCTAGAGGCGAAGATGGAGGTAGACCGACAGAGGATGGAGGTAGAGCGGCAGAGGATGGAGGCAGAGCGGCTGTAGATGTTTGGATATATGAGGGATGTTTATGCTACAATCGGTCAACCTCCGCCACCGACGCCAGTCCCTTCTCCTCAACCTGCTCTAAATACTATTTCAGGCACTATGAGTCACTTCATAACCTTATAATCACCGTTTCTAGTTTATGCAGAATTAATCTTTTCTCCTTTGTGATGTGTGTATGTTTATAGTTTCTAATTTCTAGTTTATTTCTAGTTTGTAGTTAACCTTGTAATCACTGTTTCGTTCTCAATCACTGTAACTTAGCTACTTTTAGTTTTCACAGAATTAATCATTTTTTCTAGTTGCTAGTTTATTTCTAATACTTGTATGTTTCGTTCTCAATCACTGTTAATGATTTATCTCTTCTCCTTTGTGCAGAATCAATCTGCGACATCGAATGAGCCTTATGACCGACAGTGGTCACAGTGGTCACCGTGGTCACAGTTTATTTGCATTCCTGATGAGCCTGGAGAGTGACTGGGAACTATGTACTTGTGATTCTAAAGTTTATTTGTATTTGTGATTGTGAAGTTCATTTGCATCTGTGATGTGGTCGATATATCTATATGAACTGTCTATGATGGATGTGATGTTTATTTGAATGTGGTACGTGGCTGTGACCGAACCAAATAAACTAGTTATATGTGGCAACTTTGCCGAGTGTTGCACTCGACAAAAGGCTATTTGCCAAGTGCTATGAAAAATACACTCGGCAAATCGGACACGTGGCAAAAATCTGTGCATTCTGGGGGCAAAAATGACTTCTTTGCCGAGTGGCAACGCTTGGACACTCGATAAAGAGACCAAAAGCTGGGTCTAGAATGACCATTCTTTGCCGAGTGTCCGGGATGTGACACTCGGCAAACATGGATTATTTGTCTAGTGTCATAGCTGGGGCACTCGACAAACAAGGTCATGTTTGCCGAGTGCCGAGGCCGTTAGACACTTGGCAAACACGTCATGACCGTCTCCGCGCTGTCATGTTACTTTTTTTGCCGAGCGTTGGTTTAAGCACTCGGCAACGTCTTTGCCGAGTGCCCAATAAAAACGCTCAGCAAATAAACTTTTTTTGTCACTGTGTATGCTGTGTGCTGCTTGTCGAGTGTAACAATCGGTAAAGCCTTTGCCGAGTATTTTTTGGGCTTCATCGTGTGCCTTGGACACACGACAAAGATCTTGTTTCTGGTAGTGCGGTGAAAACTATTTTCACATCCAGTTCATATAGCAAGGTGACAGTGAAAACCGTTTTCACCTCTGGTTCATACGGTGAGCCGGCGGTGATGGGGATCCCATCACTAGTGCAGCAAGGCTTTTTACTCCCGGTTGGGAAACCCCTTTAGTCCCGGTTTCCCAACCGGGAGCACCAATCCGGGACTAAAGGTACCCTCCTTTAGTCCCGGCTCGACGCCCGGGACTAAAGAGGGACCTTTAGTCTTGGTTGGAAACACCAACCAGGAGTAAAGGGGACCTTCAGGCCTAGCCAGGGACCGCCATGGGGCAGGACCTTTAGTCCCGGTTGGAAACACCAACCGGGACTAAATGTCCCTCTTTTTTTTTGTTTTTCTGGTTTCTATTTTTGGTTTCTTTTTTCATTTAATGATTAGTTTTGATATTAAAATACATTTTTGAATACGCTGCTAATAGTAATATATATGTGTACTTCGTACGCGTAAGTTTTCGTTCGAACTTTGTACATAAATAACAAACGAATATACGCGTACATGCATATATATATATGATGATCATATATACACACACGTTATTTTATGTACATATAATATGTGCATATATATATATATATATATATTACAAAGGTTTGATATATAAATTGTTTATGTCCTTAGCAATTCACTCCTCCAGATTTGGCATCCACGTTTCGTTCGGGTCATTGTAGAACTCGCCGTTGGGGTTGATGACCTGGTCATTTAGAAATCCTGCTATAGTCTCTTGAATTGCTTTAAGTTGGTCAAGTCGTATGACTCTTTTCCTCAACCATTCAGTCTTCAATAAAAGTTAAAGGAAAAAGTATTAATATATATATATATATATATGTGTGTGTATTGCTCATGTAATTACTTATACAAATGAGAGCAATAAAGAAATTGTAAATATACAATCGAAATAATATAAAGGAAAAAATATTTATATACGTACTTTGAGTTGCTCCTCAGGAGTTCTCTTTGAGTACACCATGATGATCTCACAAACATAGTATCCGCAGTAGTTGTTACCCTGCTCCTGCCTTAGAACCCACTTTTACGACAAAAAAATCAATTAGGGTGAATTGAAATCATCATATGGTGTTAATTGAGTATAAATGTGTAGTTATAGTACTTACTTTGTGTGCGATTACACCCAGTGGCGCTTTGCAATGTTTCATTTTTTATTCATCAATGAACCTTTTCCAAACTCTGCTCCCAATAAAATAAAAAAATAATTTAACCTTTAATAATTGTTGAGAGATCGGCGCCATTATATATATATATATATATATATATATATATATATATATATATATATATATATATATAATGGCGCCGATCTCTCAACAATTATTAAAGGTTAAATTATTTTTTTATTTACCCTTGTATAATATCTATCATGTCTTGATACTCCATTTGCGGTTTTCTCAACGTGTCTAAGATTTTCAATCTACTATTGGCCATATCGATGACCATCAATATCCAGTGATTGCTGCATAAACATATATATATATGTGTGTGTGAGAGAGGTAACTAGCTAGTAAGGAAATATTGATGTCCCATATATATGATCGACATTAATTACTTATAATAACACTCACTTGAAGTTGTAGGGGAAGAGTATCTCCTTCTTGTCACGTTGGTTCACTAAGAAATTCATGAGATTTCTCTTAGGTTGAGGCTTATAATCCTTCGGGGGTTAGGGTGTTTGTATACGACATACGGATCAACGAACCCAACATCATTATCTTTTCTCTTTCTAAGTTCTGTCATCTCATATCTGCATACATGAAAATTATGAATATATATATTGTGAATATATAATAAAGAAATTGTGAATATAGTAGAAAATAATCACACTTACAAACAATAGCAGCTAATGAGACTTTTCTCGAGAGAGTCTAGGTGGCATAGTTGGTGTAATTCTGGAAGCTCAACATAGATAATGTCATTGCCACGGAAGTAATGGTGGTTTCTAATTCCGATAGAAAGATAGATTTGTCCCGCATCAAATGTCGACATGTACCACCCGTTTAGCAGGTACATTTGCGTACCCAGTTCACCTAATTTCTCTGGGTTGTATAGACTCTGGCCCGGTACAAATTTCTTGTAAGGATCCACTTCCAGAGCAAATGGTCCTTCAGCGAGCACTTCGGCAAGCTTCAAACCAGTGTCCTCATAAAACCGAATAAACGACTCATAATCGCCTACCTCCTCCACTAAGTTTAAGTTTGAACCATGTTCGTTAGGAACGACAAGGGGGGATTGATTGTTGCGATTGTTGTCCGAGTTGTCCAACACCTTTCCCTACTCTCTTCTTTTTTTGCGCCGCCTCATATGACTTGGTGAGAGAGCGGTCATAGTCCGATATCGGTTGTTTCACGGCGCTCTTAAGAGAATCCCGTTTTTTTTGTTCTAACTTCTTTCTTAGCTGATCTAGAGGTAGGAAGAAGTATGATGGCTCTGGGTTCTCCCTCACTCGTCGTGCCTGTTTTGCACCTTCAAAGAAATCTGTCACTTCTTTTTGTACTGCATCCTTTAATTCATGTTCACTTTTCTCATAAGATAGTTTTTGGGGAATAACTGGATGAGTATTTGCTTTCTGCTTCTTTGCCGGCGGGCAAGGCAACGGCTTCGTTTGCGGGGCGGACCTCTTAGGGGCTGGCTTCCTTGGAGGCGGGGAGGCGTTGGAGACCACCTTGGAGGCAGTGTAGACTTTGGAGGCGGTGGAGGCATTGGAGACCTCAGTGGAGGAGTTGTGGACTTCCTTGGAGGCGGCGGAGGAGTTGGAGATGGTGGGGATGCAGCAGTGCCTTTGAAGGCATCATCATTGCCCTGAGCACTATGATGGTCGAGAGAAGCAACAACTAGACTTTGGTTGGTGGAGGCCCTACTTTGTGAGTACAAAAAATAATGAGATATAAGTAAATGCTTATTATTAGTCATGCCCATAGAAAATTATCAAAAAATTGTTTTGTTAACTTTTGTCCGCACCTAATGTCTGCTGGCGGTGGAGCAGACGCCCCAGGGATAATGACATAGCGCTTGCGCCATAGTATATATGTCTTTTCTGCTTCTCCTAGAGTCTTCTCTCCATCACCTCTAGGAATGTCAAGAGCTAGATCCTCATAACCTTTGCTCACTTTATCCACTGTGACCCTAGCATATCCAGGTTGTATTGGTGCCCCATGGATTCTTGGTGTCTTGGTAGGGTCTGGAGGAGTAAAAACACCGATAGCGACCTTGATTGTGTCATTCCCCCTTGGAACATGTAGCTCAATTGATGTCATTGGAGTAGTGACATCATCCACGGGGAAGCACAGCGCTGCGTCATCTTGCTTTGGCAGCTCAGTGGAAGCGCAGCTGCTTTTCAACTGATCAGGGTGGCTAATATTAACATTCATTCCTGGCTCTGATGCCTGCCTCTGGGCACTCATTGCTATCTACACTTGCTTTCTGATTTCTTCCTGCATTCTTGCTTCCATTGCTTTTTCTCGCTCCTTTGCTTCAAGCACCATTTCCTTCAACATTGTCACCCGCGCTGCTTGCTCCTCCTTGCTTCTCTGGTGGCTTCGGTAGGTTTCCCTATCATTAGGGAAACCATGAACCCATGGAGTGTTGTGTCCTAAGCCTCTAGTTCGGCCAGTGTGTTCAGCAGTTCCGATGGCATACGTCAGCTCATCCTTCTCTCTATTGGGCTTGAACACACCAATCTCTTTAGCTTCTATAGCAAAAGCCAATTGGCGTGCTACTGTTTTGAGTTTTTGCCCATACACTACCAGACCGGTCTGTGGGTCGAGTCTTCCCCCATGACCGAAAAACCAATTCTTCAAGTGTGGGGGCCACTTGGCTGATTCTCGTTCGATCCCCTTGGTAATAATGTCCGCTTTCATTTTTTGCCACTTCAGAATGGCAGTATCGTAGCCACCTGATCCCATGTCATGGTGGTATACCTTTTTTCGGATATTCTCTTGGTTCCTTCTCACCCGTGCCTCACCCTCTGCTGATGTCTTGTACTCTATGAAATCATTCCAATAGGGCCTCTATTTCGAGATCAGGCCCGTAGCAGTATTGAAATTCGGCGTTTCGTTCTTCTTGATGTATGTGTTGTATAGGTATTTCTTCTAAGTCTGGAATTGTGTGGCCATCTTCTTCATAGCCCACGATCGAACTAGCTCCTTCAATTCATCATCGTTGATATCATCATAATCATCCGCTTGCAACGTGAAATGGGCAAGGATATCATTCCAGAGCAAATTCTTGTCAACATCAGAGACAAAACTAACATCAGGCTCGTTGATCTTTTTCTTCCATTCACGGATACTGATCAGAATTCTATCCCTTACAAGGTACCCATAGTGTTCCACGAATTTCCTTTTATGTGGACCAAGTGGTTCGCCTGTCTCGATGTTGAATTCCGATATTATATACCGGCCCTCCAATGGTTTCTTCGGTCCTCGAACATTTTTGCTCTTCGCCGTTGTGGTCGCCGATCTAGAGGGCTACATATAAAAAAATAATAAATAAATATCTTTTGTACACAGAAATATATACAATATTCACATATAATATATATTTAGTATATATACCTAGCCTGTATTTTCTTGCAAAACATTTTCTTGCTCATTTTCAAGAGCTAGGTATTGACTTCCGTCATCAACATCCTGCTCACCAGCATTGGCAATAATATTCATCATTTCTTCCTCCATGTTGTCTCCCAAGGCAGCCATATCTAACAAATTTAACAAAATTTAAGTCACGCATATAAACAAGTCATATATGTAAACAATCATATATGTCAACAAGTCATATATGTAAACAAGTCATATATGTAAACAAGTCATATAAACAAGTCATATATATAAACAAGTCATATATGTAAACAAGTCATATAAACGACGAATTCGCCCTAGCGAGAACGAAGAATTCACCCTAGCGAGAACGACAATTCGCTCTAGCGAGAACGACAGGGTGAATTCATCGTTCTCGCTAGGGCGAATCGTCGTTCTCGCTAGGGTATACAACAACGGGGCGGCGTTGCTCCGCATATACAACAACAGGGCAGCGTTGCTCCGCATATACAACAACGGGGTGACGTTGCTCCGCATACAACACAACGAGGCGGCGTTGCTCCGCATACAACACAACGAGGCGGTGTTGCTCCGCATACAACACAACGAAGCAGCGTTGCTCCGCATACAACACAACGATGGTGTTGCTCCGCATACAACACAACGAGGCGTTCCTCTGCATATACCACATACAAACACATATCGACGTACGTAGGGGTCGGCGGTGACGATCGATGTACGTAGGGGTCGGCGGTGATGGGCGTCCAGAGGCGGTGATGATGAGGCAGCGAGGGGCGTGGCCGGTGGCCGAGGCTCCTCCTCCTCCCTTCTCCTTCCTCCTCCCTTCTCCTTCTTCCTTCTCCCTTCTCCTTCTCCTCCCTTCTCCTTCTTCCTTCTCCCTTCTCTCCTCCACCTCCCTTCTCTCCTCTACTGCCCTGCTCCTCCTCTCCTCCAATCCGGCGGTTTAGGGGGCAGGGCACCAGTCCGGCGGTGGGGACGGGGCAGGGACGGCCGCGGCAGAGTGGGGCCAGGATGGCCACGGCGAAGCAGGGCCAGGATGGCCGCGGTGGAGCGGGGCCGGCCGCGGCGAAGCGGGGACGGCCGCGGCGGAGCGGGGATGGGCCGGGGTGGTCGGGGGGGCGGCGCGTCGGCGAGCGCGCTTAGTCAGGGCGTGCGACATTGGGGCGGTGGGGCACTGGTGCGCGTGCGGGTGCTCGCGAGGTGCAGCATCGGCGGCGGATCGGACGAGCGGCGGCGGGTCTGTTAGGGCTCGGCTCGGCAGTGGGGAGTAGGAAGAAGAGGGGTCGGGGCGGGCGCAGAGGCTATATAAGGGAGAGGACCTTTAGTCCCGGGCGCCACCACCAGCCGGGACTAAAGGCCCTTTAGTCCCGGGCCATGTTAACGCCCGGGACTAAAGGTCACATCTTTAGTCCCGGCTGGTGGTGGCTCCCGGGACTAAAGGTAACCTTTAGTCCCGGCTGGTGGTGGCGCCCGGGACTAAAGGTTCTTGGCGGGCAGCCAAACTGCAGTTTCGCTGCCCGCCAATTCATTAGGATTTTAATATATTTCTTTTTATATAAATGATAAAAGGATAGTTAATTGCACAGAAAATTAAATAAAAGACATAAAAATATTTTTAAAAAATATAGATTCTATTTTGCTTTATTGCACACAGGAAAATTATGTGACCTAAAGTTTTAATTTTTTTAACAAGTTTTAAAACACAATATAGTGTTTAAATTACTATTTCAATAATGCAAAAATATAGTGTTTAATTAAATTCAGAAAAACTCTTGTGTTTCGACTGGAAATTTGTTTTCACATCATTTGAACGTGACATAATCCCACCATCAAACATAAATTTGTTTTCACATCATTTCAACGTGACATAATCCCAACATCAAACATAAATTTGTTTTCACATCATTTCAACGTGACATAATTCAACATCAAACATAAATTCACAATTATTACATAATATCTCTAATACACACTATTGAACATCAATATATATATCAAGCGGGCACAGTAATGAACTTCTTCTTGACGTATGTCCCTTGGTTATGATCGCGCGTAACCATGGAGTGTCCTCATTGTTTAGCTGGACGCTAGGGTCTTTGTTCATTGTGAAGGGTGAAATTGGGTCATCCTTTTTATAATCTTCTGACATGTCTGACTTGTCTTCGATTCCAACGATGTTTCTTTTTTCTAAAAGAACTATGTGGCACTTTGGCTCATCATTGATTGGGTGGTTGTCGTTTTTCCCTGTCTTCGGTTTTGTAGACATGTCCTTGACATAGAACACCTGAGTCACATCCTTCGCAAGGACAAACGGTTTGCCTTTGTACCCAATATTGTTGAGGTCCACTGTGTTCATTCCATACTGGTTGTCGACTGCTATGCCGCCTCTAGTCGTCTTTACCCACTGGCACTTGAACAAAGGTACCTTAAAATGACATGCATAGTCTAGTTCTCATATCTCCTCTATGCGGCCATAGTATGTTTGCTTGTTCCCACTAGGGTCGGTGGTATCTATGCGGACACCACTGTTCTAGTTGGTGCTCCTTTTATCTTATGCTACTGTGTAAAATGTATTCCCATTTATCTCGTACCCTTTGTATGTGAGGATATGCCACAATGGCTGCCTAGCCAACAAATACAGCTCCACATCAATACTCTCATCACCCTGACATTCTTTTCGCAACCAGTCGCTGAAAGTTTCTATGTGCTGACGTGTAATCCATGCTTCATACTTCCCTGAGAACTCAGATCGAAGGAGGTTCTTGTGTGTCTCGATATACGGATCTACCAAGGAGGAGTTCTGTAGAACTATGTAGTGTGCTTTATTGAAATAATCATCACCCTTACCAATATATGTTTTCTTCCCTAGTGTCCCCTTTCCACTTAGTCTCTCCTCGTGTCGTGATTCAGGAACACCAATCAGGTTAATATCGAGAATGAAGTCAACATAGAACTCAATGACCTCCTCTGTTCCGTAGCCCTTGGCGATGCTTCCTTCTGGCCGAGCACAGTTGTGAACATATTTCTTTAGGATTCCCATAAACCTCTCAAAGGGGAACATGTTGTGTAGGAACATAGGTCCGAGAATAGTAATCTCCTTGACCAAATGAACTAGGAGGTGTGTCATGATATCAAAGAAGGAAGGAGGAAACACCAACTCAAAGCTGACAAGACATTGAACCATATCATTCTATAGTTTTGCTAGATCCGTTGGATCGATTGTCTTCTGAGAAATTGCATTGAAGAATGCACATAGCTTCATGGTGGCTAGACGTACATTTGGCGGTAGAATTCCTCTTAATGCAACTAGAAGCAATTGAGTCATGAGCACATGGCAGTCATGGGACTTTAAGTGTCCAAATTTCTTCTCTAGCACCTTTATTATACCCTTTATATTCGAGGAGAATCCAGATGGTACCTTAATGCTATCTAGGCATTCAAACAATTTGTCCTTCTCTTCTTTGCTAAGAGTGTAGCAGGCAGGACTTAAGTACTGGCGTCCATCATCTGTCTTCTCTGGATATAGGTTGTCTCGTTCTTTCAAACACCGTAGGTCCTGTCGTGCTTCAATTATGTCCTTAGGCTTCCCATACACGCCCATGAAGCCTAGCAGGTTCACATAAAGATTCTTTGTCAGGTGCATCATGTCGATCGCGCTGCAGACCTCTAGGACTTGCCAATAGGGTAGCTCTCAAAATATGGACTTCTTCTTCCACATGGGTGCGTGACCGTTGGCATCCTTCGAAATAGGTTGGCTGCCAGGTCCCTTTCCAAATATTACTTTCACATCATTGACCATATCGAGGACGTCCTCACCAGTTCGGTTGCAAGGCTTGGTCTAGTGGTCTACCTTACCTTTAAAATGCTTGCCTTTCTTTCTTACGGGGTGATTTGCAGGAAGAAATCATCGATGCCCAAGGTTGTGGCAGAACCTCCTAAGTCATAGGACCCACATGCACTTGTCACTGTCCAACGACCTTTGACATTTATGCATATGTTTCCATTAACTTAAAAAGACTGTCGGGTGTCCTCGGGGAACCCCGAATCATCCACGATTTCCGAGCAGGATCACGTTACAGAGTCATTGCAGTATTACAACAGTTTATTCAAATACATACATCAGAGTAAAAACAGCGGAAGTCTTACGATAACATAGTTTACAAACCAGTTGTTTCAAACCTTACAAACTAAGTTCGATAGTTAATACAAAACGTAGTAGTGGAGTGGCATTATACATATTATAAAACACACAATAGAACTGCCCTGCCCAAGGGCCACACATTTACTTCTCATTGTCATCACAAGGTACAACTGTCATGCAGCACGATCCAAAACAGATCTGCTCATGAGGCTCACCTGCAACAAGGGTCAACGAACCCTGAGTACAAAAGTACTCAACAAGACTTAACCGAAATAAAACTGATAGAACTCAGGAATGCAGGCTCAGGGATTCAAGGTATGGCTTTAACAATAATCAAAGTTCTTTTGCGTAAAAGCTCTTTAACAAAATTCTTTATTTCAACAATTTAAACTTCATAAAATCATATACAAAGATGACACGATCCGTAATGAGATCATGAAACTTCATATCCAACACCTTCATCAACCATTCTCAAGTTTCAGTTATTAATACTACGATGATGAATAGTGAGTTGAGTCTCCATAACCGAGGAGCAACGACGATTCGAACCGATTAAACCCAGCTGGGGATTCCAGACCACACGACATATGCAGGTCCCCGACCTACATATACCAACCTACCCTCGGATCCTTCAAAACAAGAACAGGTCCGCGCCACCCGAGAACACAGTACTCCACCACTCCAGCCCATGGCCACGTGGGTACACGCTATTCCCGCCATCTCTCCACTCCCAGTGCGCGAGTAGCCATTCTCGTAATAGAATCGCCAAGTTCAGGCTTACCGGAGTATGTGGTTAGTACTACAAATTCTCACCTCATGCAATTCAACAACGGACGTGCCTTAATCGACACAGGCGGAAAGAACCCGCTCACAAGACCTCCATGTCTTGTGGCTCACACACCCCGAGTCCGCCCGGTCTAGATTTATTACTCCACATTCCCATATCACATGCTAACATAATTAACCAATGTTCCATTTAAAACTTGCAGGTGGCAGGTAATCACCCGACTTTCATCGTTCTACGCATAGCTAAGCAAAACTAGGCATATACGAGTTTAAAAACTGGTAATATGGTAAATATGGAATAACAAGGATGGTAATGCACCAATTAGGCTCTTACTTAACTCCTAATCACTTAATGCAGTACCGAAAAGCAAAAGCAAAATTAATTTGTAAAACACAAGGTAGGGTTGTATGCATCCGGGGCTTGCCTTCGTTGATGGAAAAGTCCGATTCCTGCGACGTCACACAAGTATTCGATCCGATCTCAACAGACGGATTAAGCTCCTCAACAGCTTGATTAACTACCGCATGTTCACCTTCGTTCACTACACGTAATAACAATGCCCTGTTTAACATGATGCGGAATACGAAACATGATGCTTGATGATGGATACAAAAATTAAGAATTTGAATACAACTTTCCTTCGCGGTACAGTTGCAAGTCAAACAAACTAAATCTTTTTCGTAACACGTACATCAACTGCCAAGGATCATTATCAACAAATGACCCAAGGTCATCACTCAATCCAAAAGTCCAAACAAAAACCTAAATCATTAAAGGTTACTATTTGTTTTTATGAATTAATTATTTAATTAAAATTATGAAATAAATCAACTTATTCTAATTGAGCTCAAAATTTTAGTAAATGTTCATTACATGATAACTAAGTGGCAAAACAAATTTCATAATTTTTGGACAAGTAAATAAGCCTAGAAAAATCATGGAAAGTCATTTATTAATTAATTGAGCAATTTTTATCATACCCCAAAAATACTGAAAATCAATATTTCAAATTTTTTTCATATAATATACATCATAGAGAATTCACACAAAAATTTTCATAATTTTTGGAGCTCTAAATAATTCTACACAAAAATAACAAATTACAGCACTATTCATTCAAATCTGAAAATAGAAAAATCCATTTGAACGCTGAGTCACTGACAACCGACCCCACCTGTCATCTCCTACCTCCCACGCGTTGACTACGACGACGACGGCGCTGACCGACGCAAACTCGCCGACGGCGAGTTCACCGGCGATGGCGATTGTACCAACATGCTCCCCACGACTAGGCGCACCTACTGACCTACTTAGCTACACCGATTACGACTCAATACCAGCTCAACGTCGGCCATGGCGGACACGGTGCCTCGGTGGTACTACGCCGGCGACTACAGACCAGTAGCGGTTAAACAAAGGACACAGGAAGCATCAAGAGCTTACCCTGAACACAACTGAGCAGATAACAAGGCCGGAGAAGCAACGGTGAAGCGGGACGGCGTCCACGGTGATCACGGCGGAACAAAGTTCGTCGGTGATGGTGTACCGGCGACTGCAGTGGACAAAACGGCCAAGAAACAATGAAATGAGCACTACAGCATCGAGACGAAGCCAAAGGTACACCAATCAAGGGCAATGGCTCACCGACGGGCTCTGGCCACGGAGAAACGGAATCTCGGGTGAGTTCGCCGGCCGCGAGGAAGAAGGCAATGAAACTCGAGTTTCCAGTGAAGACAAACGGAATTGGTGGGTCGACCGAATGCGCAAGAAGTAGGCGGAGCTGGAGCTAGCTTATCAGCGATGGTGGAGCACTACAACAACGGCATGGGCTCACCGGAGATGAAGCAGTGGCGACGGAAAAACAGAGCAAGGGGACGGGGTCAAACGGCGACGGTTCAGGCTATAAAGGATGGCCAGGAAGCTCAAGGAAGCTGCGCTGTGTCCTTCACCGCGCCAGCGCGACGCCAAAACGGCCACGACCGCGCCTGGAACGCCGAAGAAGGAAACGCCGGCAATGTAGCTTCGGCGGTGGACACTGTTCACTCAATTTACAGAAATGCCATTCGCCAAAATTCACAAATTACTCTCAAATTTTTATAACAACTCAAAAATCTCCAAAAACAAAAGTTGTTCAAAATCAAAAGTTCTACAACTTTGCTTTTATAACCATCTTCTAATTCGGTCTAGATTTTGAAATGATCTTTTAAATTCAAATAGGGGATATTTAACGAATTACGCCTTTTTGAATTACTCAAAATTTTTCTAAACAACTTGAAAAACTCCAAAAATAAACTTTGCTTAACTTGCCAAGCTCTACACTTTTGCTTTTGGGATCAACCCCAAAATATGCTTAGATTTTGAAATGGATTTTCAGGGTAGGATTTAAATGCTGAAAATCGGGGTTTTCTCGAAAAATTCAAAATCCAAACAAACTTTGAACTTGAGCCAAACAATACAATTCAACACATACCACATGAATTTAAACTTGTTTTAGTGTATGCATCTCGAAGTTTTTACCAAATGCCAAATGCCTTGCAATGCATATGATGATATGACAGTTTTAGTATTTTAAACACCCGGGGTGTTACAAAGGTACACGACCTTGCAACACTTTTTCAAGAATATACCTTTCATGTCACCGAAACAGTGCATGCATGCATTATATCCCTTGTTTGATTGTCCTGAAAGATTACTTAGAGCAGGCCAATCATTGATTGTTACGAACAACAATGCTCGTAGGTCAAAGTGCTCCTGCTTGTGCTCATCCCACATGCGTACACCTGGCTTGTTCCACAAAAGTAGAAGTTCTTCAACTAGTGGCCTTAGGTACACATCGATGTCGTTGCCAGGTTGCTTTGGGCCTTGGATGAGCACCGGCATCATAATAAACTTACGCTTCATGCATAACCAGGGAGGAAGGTTGTAGATACATAGAGTAATAGGCCAAGTGCTATGACTACTGCTCTGCTCCTCAAAAGGATTCATACCATCTATACTTAAAGCAAACCTTAAGTTTCTTGCGTCACTTGCAAACTCGGGGAATTCTCTATCGATTGCTCTCCACTAGGACCCATCAATAGGGTGTCTCAACATATTGTCTACCTTACAGTCTTCTTTGTGCCATCGCAACAACTTTGCATGGTCTCTGTTTCTAAAAAGATGTTTTAAGCGTGGTATTATAGGAGCATACCACATAACCTTGGTAGGGATTTTCTTCTTGGGATGTTCGCCCTCAACATCACCAGGGTCATCTCGCTTGATCTTATACCACGACGCGTGACATACAGGGCATGCATCCAACTTCTCGTACTCCGTGCCACGGTAGAGGATGCAGTCATTAGGACATGCATGTATCTTCTGGATTTCTAATCCTAAAGGGTAGACTACCTGTTTTGCTTCGTACGTAGTGCTGGGCAATTCGGTATCCTTCAGAAGCATCTTCTTTTGGATTTTTAGTAACTCCACGAATCCCTTATCAGATACACCATTCTTTGCCTTCCATTGCAGCAATTCTAATGTGGTACCTAACTTTTTCTGCCCCGCATCACAGGTTGGGTATAGCAATTTCTTGTGATCCTCTAGCATGCGGTCGAACTTGATCTTCTCCTTTTCACTTTCGCATTCTCTTTGTGCGTCATGAATGGCCTGACCAAGATCATCAGTGGGCTCCTCCTCTGCCCCTACCTCTTCTTCAGCGGGCTTCTCCTCTGCTCCCACCTCTTCTTCAGCGGGCTTCTCCTTTGCCCCCACCTCTTCTTCAGCTTCCCCCATTGCAGTATCATTGAAGGCACCATATTCAGCAAAAATGTCATCATCGCCCCATTGTTCTTCACCTTCTTCCATTACAACTCCGGATTCTCCGTGCTTCGTCCAACAAATATAGTTTGGCATGAAACCCGACTTGAACAAGTGTGAATGAAGAGTCTTTGAGTTAGCATATTCCATCGTATTCTTACATACGGCACATGGGCAGCACATGAAACCGTCGCGTTTGTTTGCCTCGGCCACACGTAACAAAGAATGCACGCCGCCCATGAACTCTTGGGAGCGACGATCAGCATTGTACATTCAATGCTGACTCATCTGCATTACATGACATAAATACCGTATTAAAACCTAGAACATAATTAGTTAATTATACAACATGCATACCACCACAAAAGCTATAAATTTAAGAAAGCCTCGCTACAATGTAGACAATCCCAACTACCACTAAAAACACTAAAGCTAAAATGCACTTCAGCAGCACAAGGATTTCGCGACCAATCCCAACTAAAACAGACAGATCCCCCGTTTGTTCAACATCTTTGGGCTTCTTCGGCTGGATCACTGCCTTATTAGCCACCATATCTGCCTATTGTGCAAGATATTTTTGCACGAGTTCAACATACTCTTCCTCCCAGTAGAAGCCTAAACATACAGTGCCATCCCACTGAAATTAAAACATAAAATTAGAACTTTAATCACAACCATCATGAAAATAGGTATAAACTAACCATAGTCATTAAATACGATAAAATAACTCACATTGCGATCCGGACACTTGTAGAAAATGCGACCCTTGTTGGGACCCTCCTTCACTCGGCACTCCATCACAATCTTCGTCTCATCACAACACTTGCCGCATGCAATGAGTGGGAGGCCCGGCCTAAGTCGCTTTGGAAACCCATGAACGGTGAATACTAGTTTTTAATAGCTACTTTAACCTTCCTTCATGTAAATATGCAAGCTTGAAGTGATTTTGAGCTCAAATTGCTTACAAATGAAAAAACCACAATAAAGAACCATATATATAGTGAACAAAATGAGATAAGACAATGGTAAAACATGAGAGTATGAAGTTGGTAACCTTTAGAACCGAAGAATCAACGGAGAAATCGATGGAGGAATCGAAGAATGGATGGAGAAAGAGCAAGAACACTGCTTAAATTTGAACTGAAGCTCTCGGGCGGGCTCGGGGAGGAAGAAGAGGCCAGCAGGATTTATAGGGGGGACCTTTAGTCCCGGTTGATGGATCCAACCGGGACTAAAGGTCACTTTCCAGTCCCGGGCCACGCCACTAGCCGGGACAAGAGCTTTACTCCCGGTTGGAGCCACCAACTAGGAGTAAAGGTCGACCTTTAGTCCCGGTTGGTGGCTCCAACCGGGACTAAAGGTCCCCTGCCACAACGGCCTGGCGCAGGAGCCGTTGGGTAGGGACCTTTAGTCCCGGTTGGAGCCATCAATCAGGACTAAATGTCTCTCTAGTCCCGGGCGCAATATTTTCCGGGACTAGAGCCTGGTTTGGCCCTTGGATCAAAGGTATATACTCTACTAGTGCATCATTACCGCTGGGTTAGTTACACGAACCGACGGTGATAACCCCATCGGGCGCCGGCTTGTATTAAGTCGACGGTGACAAGCATCACCGCTGGTTTAATAAAATCCTGCAATGGAAGTGCCGTAGGGGATGACCAATTATGTAATGCATGCTTTGTGACCCAACAAATTTGTAGAGGTGCCAGCTGTGTGTTTGTTCAAAATGCAAATGTCAAGAACGTTTTCTTGCGATGCTTTGTGATTGAGAAGATTTGGAAATAAGCTAGTTGTGGGTCGCTTTAGAATGCAAATGACAAGGCAGTGTTTGTACCCTGGTGCGTATATTAATAAGAACATGCATCGGCTAGTTTGCTGCTTTGAATACAACGACTAGCTGTTCAAATCCAAACTGGTGTATATAATTATTTTGTTTTTCCTATGATGCTAATAAAGATATTCTGATCTATTTTTGTGTGTGTTTTTAATCTTATAGGATTAGAGAAGCATAGCACATCAATTTCTATATTTTTTATTTCTACATTTTTTCTATCATGTGTTCCAACTTCTAAAGGGAGTCCTAGTGTGCGTTTGTACTCCATATCAGTGACATGCACAACATTATAGATAGTTGCCATCGAGGTTGTCCTGATGTTTGCAATGGCGCAGCACGATCCCCTCTAGGGCTGTGGGATTCTTTTGTGGAAAAATTTCGGAGCCCACCACATTAGGCGAAATTCAGAAACGAACTGGTATCCACTACAAATTTGAATGAAATTTTAGCAAATCTGAACAACATCTTCCCAAATGGCCAAACAAGGCAATGGGCATGGAGAGAGGGTGTGTGCTGCGTCGGCATGGAATCCTCAGGCAGCAGGGGCAGCAACAGTGTGACAAAGGTGGTGACAGTGGCGGGGCAGGCGTCGAGGAGCGGCCATGGCGCAAGCTCGGGCATCGGGAAGCGATCATCATGGCTCTTGTGGTGGCGGAAACCACACTGGCGCATGCGGTGGGGAGTGGAGACGACGCTCCTGGCAGCGGCTCGGGCGCTTCATGGGGGAGTGTTTGTGGGCTACTTGTTGGACCATAGAGCAGGCTAAAATTTAGATTGGGCCGAAATATTTGGGCAATTTAGTTTTATCTCGGGCCATACCGAGATGAATGAACTTTGCTGAAGTTCGGTACATTCGGGCCAAATACTTGAACCTAGATCCCCTCTCACTTACAATCCAACCATGTACAAAAAGAGCTACTCCCTTCGTTCCAAATTGTAAGTCATTCTGACCACGTGGCAAAAGCTATGTAGTTTTTTTTTTAAGAATGCAAAAGCTATGTACTTAGAAAAACCAGAACGACTTACAATTTGAAATGGACAGAGCTATAAACTCACCTTTACTGTCACCATGATGTTCTTTTGTTTCTTAATGTCGAAGGACATTTAGCTCCTTACATAGTATGTACTCCTACTACTGGAGAACATAATAAACTTTAGATCGAAAGAAAGTTCCTAAAATCACAGAAACATTCGACAGAGCACCAACTCGAACTAATTAAGACAAGTTTACACCCAACAAAATTAATACAATGTTCACGTAAAACTACATTAGATCTTGATAGCATTAGCATTTCCCGAGATTCTCTTGACGTACGGGTCGTGCATGGTCTGCTGCACTGGCATGGCGCCAAACGCCCCGAAGTTCATGCTACTTTTGTCATCTATCAACGAGTACTCCTCCACCTCGTCGTCGTCGATGTCATCTCCTTCCTCCTCCTCCTCGTCCCTGTCCTGAGGCTCGTCGTAGTACGAGCTGCTCTTGTCCATCTCCATCAGGCGGTCCGCGTACTTGACGCTCTCGATCCTCACCGGCACCTTCTGGTCCCCTTTGCCAGCACGCCCCACGGTGGCGGCGGCGGCGTTTTCACCGCGCAGGATACGGACGACGGTGCGCATGTCCGGGCGGCGGTCGGGCTCGCCCTGCACGCAGAGCGCGGCGCACTCGACGACACGCGCGAGCTGCGCGGCGTCGAACGCGCCCCGGAGGCGCGGATCGACGAGGTCCCCGAGTCGGCCGCGCGCGATGAGCGGCTCGGCCCACTCTGTGATGGTGCGTTTCGCCCCGGACGGCAGGCGCTCGATGGGCTTCCTCCCGGAGACGAGCTCGAGCAGCAGGATGCCGAAGCTGTAGACGTCGCAGGCGCCGGAGACCTTCCCCCACATGGCGTACTCGGGCGCCAGGTACCCGAGCGTGCCCTTGACGCGGGTGGTCATGTGCGAGACCCCCTCGGGCACGAGCTTGGCGAAGCCGAAGTCGGCGACGAGCGGCGCGAAGTCCGAGTCCAGCAGCACGTTGCTGGCCTTGATGTCCCGGTGAATGATGTGCGGCGTCACCTCGTGGTGCAGGTACACGAGGCCTTCGGCGGATCCCACGGCCACGGCGACGCGCCGCTTCCAGTCCAGCTGCACCTCGCCGGCGAACTGGCCGTGGAGGTGGGAGAGCAGGCTCAGGTTGGGCATGTAGTCGTAGACGATCATGCGCTGCTCGGCGCCCGCGCAGTAGCCCCGCAGGCCCAGGAGGTTCCGGTGGCGCACCCGGGCCAGCACCTCCACCTCCACCGCGAACTCCATCTCCGCCTTGGAGTTGTTGGTCGCCTTGAGCTTCTTCACGGCGATCTGCATGCATGGGACCATGGGTCGTCATGTGCACAGGATGGAACGTCACAGTCACAGCATGCTCTCGTGCGCTATAGGTGTTGTTACCTGGAGGCCGTCGGATGTCTTGCCCCAGTAGACGGTGCCGAAGCCGCCCTCGCCGAGCTTGTTCTCCTCGCTGAAGCCGTTGGTGGCGGCGTGCAGCTCCTTGTAGCTGAATATCCTCCACGTGCTGCTCATGGGCGACGCGCTCACGCACCTGATGATTAAAAGACACACCCAGCAGAAACATGCATAAGGTAAACCGCCTGATCGACGAGCTGCGCGCCTCGAGTACACACCAAGCAAGCAGCAGATGATGAAACAAATCGCACATGAGACCGAGGACCGCGTAACGTACGTACCCTTGCTCGACCTTCTCAGAACCGCAGCAGGAGCTCAACGACGAGCCCATGGCGCCGGACGATGCACACGGACGACGTCGGCCGTGGACGGGACGCCTGCTGGACGACTAGCTCCTCTGTTCTCTCCAACAAGGCGGCGGCCGGCCGGCGTGTGTCCCGCTCTCTCGTTTTTGTCACGCGCACTGATCTAGCTAGCTAGCTTGAGGGGTACTTGAGTCGTTGTGCCTTGGAACGAACGAAGAGTGGAGTGGTGAAGACATAATAAGGGGGCAAATTGAAGTATTGAAGCGCTCCTGCTTGTGCTTTTATGCTGTTGGCAGATCTCACAAAACCGTCCAGGGCCGGCGGACATCTTGATGCACCATTTGTTGAATCGTGCCAGCACTCCCGTGGTTTATGTGAGTAAAATAACTGGGCTCCAGTACTTGCTCGGCTGACCTGGTTTGGACGTTTGGGGCAAGGGGAAAGATGGAGTGAGAAAGAACAAGTGCCACGTGGAGCCACAGAACTGGGCGTGGCTCAGTCAAACGTCCCGGCTGCCGTCAGGCTGCTCCTCCGCTTGGAGGGAAACGGGGGAGATGCCGCCCGGCCACAGCCCACAGGCCGCAGCCCGGTTGCTGGAATGGGAGCGTCGTGACCCGAGGAATCCACGTGGGCTGCACAGGCCTCCACACGGCGTACGCGAAAATGGGCGTCCGTCCATTTTTCCGGCCCATTGAGCGCCGGCATAGAACTTGTGCTCTTCGCTGGCTCCAGCTGAAACAAAGGGCCAGGATGGAGGCCCATTGGTCAATGTGAACTTTGGATCCTGCAGCAATTGGCACTCTGCCACGACCCACGAGTCGGTGGCGCATGGCTTTGCCGTCAGCCAGTCACGAGTTCGTCAACCAAGCTGAAAAGAGAAACGATAATGGTCTGCCCTGAGCCTCCGACGCTCGAAAATGTTGGGCGGACTCCACGCACAACCACGCATTCTCTAGTTTATTGATGTCCACTTATTTCTTAACGTTCTGTTCGCTTGGCTTATAAGCCGTACTTTTTTAGCCAACGAACAGTCTTCTCTAAAAACAAATCGGCCAACAGTGCTTTCAGTCATGGCAGTGAGACCATGTCCACCGACACCGCCTCCTGCCTCTTGTTCAACGGAATTCGCATCCATCCGACCCACTCTGCCTCGCAGCGCGCGCCTTCCCCCACCGTTATGGATGCAAGCGGGGCGGGCTGTGGACAGGCCGCACGTCGCCGCTCTGGCCGCAACTTAACTTTGCGGGTTTAGCAGGCGTCCACTTGCTAAAGCAAACAAGCCCGCATGCTTCTGCAGGCTTGGCGGTGGATCCTGCAGAGCCTAGCAGAGCGACGACATGACTGATCTTTGGAAGTTCATCGAGTACCTCCGGCTGGGAGATAGGTGACGACATGATTCGTGATTGTGGTCAGCACATGAGACGTGCCTCACGCTCGCCGGAGGGCTACAGTAGCGACTAGCGACGATGGTGGGTTGGCGGCGCCGGCAATGCGGCCAATGCGTGCAGAGGGCATTGCGGGTGTATGCAGGATTTTGCAGGCCATGTATGACCGCCCGCTGGGCTTAGCAGGCTAGTCTGCTTGAAACCGCAACATCTAAACAGGTTACCTGCATTGTCCAACAAGTCAATTTTGCGGGCTGGCAAAGCGGGCCTGCAGGCTGGCCCGCGCTGCTTGCATCCTTACCCACCGTGCCCTGTCCCGTGTTGCACCATGCGCTTCCCCCCACAGCGTCGCACCCCTTCACCGGCTGCGGCGCGCCCATCCCCTGCCGCACCCCACTCCACCTTGCACCGTCGCGGTCGTGGCATCACCAGGCCACCACAAACCCGACACCACTAGCAGGAGGTCGTCATCGGGCGAACATCGTCTCCTGCGACCAGCCGAAGACACCGCGGCACGAAGGAAAGTTCTGCGGCGGAGGTGTACCGTTGCTCTCGGCGCCACCCTGACCCGAGCTTGCTGGCTACCAGCAGAGTTCCCCACCAGGTAGCCCTTGGCCACCGGCAACGCCGTGTTTTAAGCGTTTCAGACTTATGTTTTAAGTGTTTTAATTAAGCGTTGCAAAAGTATATCTGAGATGTTGCATATGTTGCAATGACAATATACACATGTTGCAACCATATGTTAAAGTGTTTCATGTGTTTTGGACGTATGTTTCAAGCGTCTCATCTGGATGTTTGAAAAAGTAGATCTTGGTGTTGCACATGTTGCAATGGTTACACACGTATGTTTCAAGCGCATGTTCAAGTGTTCCATTTATCTTCGGACGTATGTCGCATGTGTTTCACTTGAATATTTCAAAAGTAGACCTAGTTTGCACGTGTTGCAACGGCGCCGGTGTCTTGCCACCGCCTCTCCTTGGCCGCAAACTCCCCGACCAGGTCCAACGGCCCTGTCGTGGTCACCGACAGCTCCGGCACCCGACCTCCTACGACGATGCAGTTGAGGCGGACGGTGGTGCGGGTGTGGGAAGCGGAGGGAGTGCGGGCGTCTGAACCGGAGTCACGGAGAGGGTCTGGGCAGCCGAACGGAAGGCACAAAAGGTGCGCGGGTTCTCACGTGCACGCGAACGAGCGACAGGCGCCGGCGTTCGGACGCAGCAGGTACTCATAAACTCGGAAGGCACTGCATTGTGTTCCTCTGCAAGCTGAGAGTACTGCACTAGCACTCCAAAGATGACACACTTTTCACAACCAAATAAAATCTATTATTATTTTTATCGATACAAAGAGCGGGTAATTGCCAGCTTTGCGGCAAAGTAGAAACAGTAGAACATTTTTTTTCTCTCTTGTCAGTGTCAGATGGACTTACATGGTGCATGCTGAGAGAGTCCTTTGGGGTGAACAACTCATCCAATCTCTAGATCCGACTTTGCATGTTTCTTTTTTGCAGGTGTAACCTGAAATCTAGCTCGAGGTCAATAAAATCTACCCCTTCTCCTTTCCTGTCATGTGATGCCGCAAATATATAGCTGCATTTTTAAATAAAATGTTATGGAAAATTCATCCACCCAAGGCTTCGATAATAAAGCTAGGGGTTCATCGACCCAAATACAAGAATTCTTTGACTGAATCGCTAAACTAGCTAAGTTGTGCGCTAGTCAATTCAGCCATATATTTGGTTTGTTCGGCTTACCCCATATTCAGCTTGTTTGGCTTATTTTTTCAGCTAGAACAGTGTTTTTTCTCTCACAACAATTCAGTCATAACAGTATTTTCAGTCAGTTTCAGCCAAGTTTTAGACCAGCGAACGGGGTCAATGAGATTGAATTAAAATCCTGCCAAAACCATACACTCGTCATATATTGGCGTACCTGTTGTTGCCAAAAACCCTCCCTGCTTCGTTGTATCCACAACCTCCAAACAATTGGAATGAATAATGAGTCTTAGAGAGTCCAGCCATAATTTAACGTGGCTAGATTATGGAAAGGAAACAAAAAGATAATAAAGGAGCAAATGTCGGTAAAAAGATAAAAATAAGTGGGCCCAAATATGTCACAACCCACAATCAAGAGCTAGCTGGGCTTTACCTAATCTAAGTCAGCCCGATTGTGCATCGTCAAGGCTGTGAATAGAAATGTGGAGGCCTTACTGCGAAAACTCGAAGTATCATTCTTTTTAGAAAGTATATAACATATACATTCGTACTTATGTTATTGTGTTACTGTATTATTTTTTCCATTGCAATGCACGAGTATTTATCTACTATATAGTATATGGTATATATGAAAGTTTGAATTAACGTTTTGATTCGCGCTGCATTGCACGGCCGTCTGCACAAAGTATAAACTGACATGTATCCAGTTCTCGACACAATCCACGAAAACAAGACCTCAAACACATCATGAAAGTAGAACCCGGTAAGGATCAGGGCCCTGGTTATGGAAGATTGGACGCAGCACCCTTTCCATCCTCCTAGGCTCGGCACTTGGAAGGTATGCTCCGGCACATATGGGCGCAGGGCATCTGAATCTGATCCATCAGGCCGTCCAGCTCCTAACTAAATTCCCTTGTGCTTCAGGTGCCCTTCCACTAGCAACGATACACTACTCCTAGCGGCGTCAGGTGGAGTCTGAGAATCCGAACCCAAGTCACCCCGCGGAAATGGGGACTGACCGAAACGACCGGAGTCCGGAGCTGCCGCGCACACGCACCTACTTAAAGATGGCAATGGGGACCCACGACCCGATACCCGACGGGTATTTACTCCATTATAGTCTAAATATGGACTAAACACACTACCCACGGGTACGTAAATGGATCAAACCCTTCACCCATCGGGTACGCGGGTACGAGTATGTTCCAGCAGTCCCCGTAACCATTTACCCATGGGTGAAAAATACCCGGCCATCTGAAAGAGATCAATGCTCCATGGTTAGACTATAAATTCTGAAAAGTAATGCAGGTAGAGAGAAACAAATATGCTTGCCAGTAACCTTGGTCATATTTGGTGCAAAAACTATAGCAATGTTGCGAGCATTCATCTTGTTGTAGCTTTCATTTTCCACCACATCTGTCATGAGATTGATGGCCCACTCAAGCAATGCTGCTTCAACAGGAGGTAGGGTACTTGCAAGATGGCTACACTCTTCTTCAGTGTTGCAGTGCATCACTTGTTCTGGAGTCAACGAGTCCAATACTCCACTTGGAAGTTCCCTAAACTATGTCTATAATCAGTAACTTCTACATTAATTATAACTAATGTAGAGGAGAAACTAAATGGAGAGGAATCTTAATTTGCAGAAGATATTATTATATGCTATTATTTGTCTAATTTTATGTGCTCTGGTCAGTGGTGGTTACTGTTGAATTGTTGATTTTCATGTGCGTAAATAAATTGTTGGCGGGTACGGGTGACCCGACGGTTATGATTTACCCGGCCGGGTATGGGTCTGGAGAAAATTTCCTACCCATAACGGGTATGGATATTCTGACGGTACCAAATTTTTATGGCGATGATGGGTCTGAAATGGCCATACCGATGGGGATTTACCCGTTGCCACCCTTACACCTACTACTCAGGAATCAGCATCCATCATCATGGGAATT
Organism: Miscanthus floridulus; assembly: GCF_019320115.1. Classification (NCBI taxonomy): domain Eukaryota; kingdom Viridiplantae; phylum Streptophyta; class Magnoliopsida; order Poales; family Poaceae; genus Miscanthus; species Miscanthus floridulus. The sequence continues at coordinate 92,379,228 of NC_089598.1, read as the reverse complement.
CCGCGGGAAATGTGGCCGGTCGGCCGGAGACGGAATCCGTGGACGCGGAGTCAACAGGGACAGGCTGGCGACCTCTCCGCGGCCGCAGAAACGTCTCGTCGGCTCCGGCCGCTGCTACGTCGTCGGTCGTTCCCGGAATTCAGGTGCGAATCCGCGGCTGCAAGTGAGAGGATCTCGAATTCTGAATCGACATAGTCCGAGTCTATCCGTCAGGGGTTTGCATACCTGCAAGAAGATCAACTACGACTATTACCCCGTTCGGCTTGCTGAAACTTGGCTGAAACTGGCTGAAAGACACTGTTCTGGCTGAATTGTTGTGAGAGAAAAACACTGTTCCGGCTGAAAAAACAAGCCGAACAGGCCGATTTCTAGGTAAGCCGAACGGGGCCTATGCCGAATGGATCGAAGAATCCGTGCCAGTGTCTACAGTGACAGTGAGCCGCGGATTCTTCATACAGTACTACGTGAGAATAACCGGCCCAGCTGTGTTCTTCAGAGTTCAGACTTCAGCACCACGCGACGTGGCAATTGGCAAATGGCAGATTCTCTCCTGACCATTTGTCAATTATTACCAGGTACCAAATCCGGTGAGAGTTGGAGTGCTGGACATATCCAGTCCAGCGCCGGGTTGCAGTTGCAGGAGATAAGCATGAACTGACTGCCATCGAGCTGAAATGGGCACACACTGTCTCCTGCCTCCCTAGGCTATTATCGATGACGTTCCCATCTTGGGCGCCTTTTGTCATTTTGATATCGCGATCTGCAACATGATAGTGAGGCCAAACTGCTTATTGCAGGAAAGGTGATCCGTGAACACATCATGCCCCTGCTGGACTGCTTGCGCTTACACATCTGACAGCTGCTGCTATCTGAATATGTCTCCGGGATGGCCAGATCGGATATCAACAGACAACACTAGCTCGGATCACACGAACGGTCCTGATTAGCCGAGTTCACCTAATCACCGGTCACCGTGGAACTGCCAATCTGTTTGGGAGACTGGGGCAGCATGGCCATCAGCAGCTCAACTGCCTGTGTCACTATTCAGGTTTTTTTTTCTCTCGATAAGTCATATAGCCCGTTTTTCGTTAAAAGAAAGTAGAGGTAGTTAAACAGTTACAACAACAGACATCCCGGTAACGGTAATTCTAAGATTATCAAGACCCCAAGCACCCGATACAAGAAAAAAGCAAGAAAACAGTAAGAAAGGCGGAAGGGAGAGGACCCTTCACCATAGACCTAACCGACTAAACCTATAGGAAAAAAATTCAACGCAATGGCTGCCCACTTAGAAAACGAAGCCGCGGTGGCAAAGCATCCACCGGAAGAACCAAGATAATGGCGACAACAGCGACCAGGTAGCCGCTGTGATCAACCGCCGAAATAACCCAGGTAACAGCGATAACAGCGACCAAGTAGTGTCGATAAAATCTGATCGGCAATCTACCGAGGGGTATACCCATGGTAGTAGATGAATCGGTGGAGGTGCGCGTGATACGAACCAGATAGTAACAGAGACACAAGACACAAGATTTATACAGGTTCAGACCGTCAGCATGACGTAAAACCCTACCTCCTGTATTCTGTTATTTTATATTGATTGTGTATTAGATTAGATATATATCGTCTAAGGGGCCCTGCCTCTCCTTATATACTCTGGAGGGGTAGGGTTACAAGAACAATATCATATTTGGTATTATACAATAAATCACATCTTCATATAGTCTTGCGGTGTATGCCTTGATCTTGTAGGCTGGGCCACCTTTGGCACACGGCCCATGTCTTGTCTTGTGGGTATCGGGGGCCATACCCCCACAGGTAGCCACTGTGGTCAACCGAATGACTACATCGGCAACTCCAACAGCGACCAGGTAGCCGCTGTGAACCGAGCGACTGCAGTGGCAACATCAACAGCGACCAGGTAGCCGCCGTGAACCGCGCGACTGCGGCTGTAACGTCAACAGCGACCAGGTAGCCACTGTGACCAGCCGAACGACCGTAGCGACAACATCAACTGAGGCAGGGCAGACCAATGTGAAGAGTAGAATGAGGCATACGCAGGCACAAACAGTAAGGAGCGACATCCGGCGAACAGCGTGGGAGGAGCAGGTGGAGTGCAACAACAAAGCCTTCAACAAGGGAATGATATCTACGGTCGCCAACTTCGTTGGGAGAGGCACCCAAGATGGAGTTTCGTCCCCAGACTTGCCCCAGCAACCCCAGAGATGAGCAGAAAAACGACGACGCCTCCAAGAAGGTGATGACAGTAGCGCGCCACCGTCGTCGCCCCAAGGCAAGAAGCCTGGCGGGATTTTCATCTGAAGACTGTTCGCCGGCCACGGCAGGCCAGATTCGATGGACGCCCGTCGCAGGCGCCAGACCCTCATAGCGCAGCCTAGCCACCGCAGTCGTGGACGCCAGCATGACCAAGGTAGGTGCGGCCTGGCCGCCGCGGTGTCGTTGCCTGCCCGCCGTTGCCGGCAGGCATGGGGAGGCAGCCGCAGCCTTGGCTGACCGCCGCAGGCGAGCCGCCAGGTTACCGAGGTCACCGAACGCCGAGCCAGCCGCAGCGTCCCCGACCGGCCACCACGGATCCGTGGCAAGATTGGCCAGATCCAGCCCCGAGGCTCCCGGATCTGCCCCGCCGGCCACTAAAACCGCCGGATCCGCCGGGGAAGGTAACGATGGAGGAGGGGGAGGGAGCGCAGTCGGGGGTGGCCCTGCCACACCCTGGCCAGCCGCCGCCGGCCCCCAGCACAGGCCTGAAGAGGACCGCCGGCTGGGCCAACCAAGAGCAGGTGCCATGCGTGCATACCTAGTCCCGCCCCGGCCGCCCGGACGAACTCCGCCAGGCACCGACGAGGAGGGACGCGTGGATGGCCTGGGCGCCACCAGACGACAGAGGTGTGGATCCGGCCGGCCGCCGCCGTTCGCCAGCGCAGGTGAAGGGGCTGGAGGGGGTGGTGGAGGAGCAAGAGAGAGGGAGTGGGAGGAAACCGCGGACGGGCACCCTTTTTGGGGACCGCCGCTGGCCACCGCCGCCGCACACCGGAGGGCGATGGCGGCGGCCAGAGGGGAGGCCAGGAGGGGGGGCGAGCTCGGTGGCCAGCGTGGTCGCCCCTGAGTCGCCCGTTGGGAGGCGCTCGGGGAAAGAGAATCCCTTCATCCCTCACTATTCAGGTATCATCTATATCGTCCTTCCAACATTTGGTTTCTGTTGATCCTTCTACAAAGACTTAAGACAGCAACCGCATAAAGAAGCAATTATTCTTGTTTTTTTTGTGCAAAAAACTGGATACCAATTTCAAAATGACTGTTTTTTGAAGAAAAAGGAGGAGCACAACTCTTTCATTTAAGAAGACTTTACAATATCACATATGAAGGTTAGCTCTTCTCATCTATCGATTGTCGTAGTATTTGCTCACAGCTAAGCCTCAACGTTCACCCCTGGAGGCATATAAATTACTAACCCGAGAAAAAAGAAAAAAAATATCCAAAATACCATACACTTATTGTTTTTACCAGGTAAATATACAAGGCGTAATTTGACGTGACAGTCTCTCAAGTTACACTTTTACCATTAATTGTATATAATATATTTATTATGATTATAAGCTTATAATTATTGGATAGTACATTTTATTATGATTACGAATCTAACTACGTGAAAGTTTGTATTATGATACTTAAAAATCGTTGGCCATGATATTAGTATAAAAATTATGAAGTTTGAATCTTGATATCTGTGTAGGGGTAGGCATTCAGATGACCCGAAAATTGGGATTTGGTAGTTCGCGTATATAGAATTTCAGGTAATAGAAATTGACACCTCATGTTTGCCCCGAAGAAAGCATTACCCAATAATTCGAATTCAGATATACCAGATGTACTCGAGATTCACAAAACCCAGGGGCGGATGTAGCGGTGGGGCGGGGGGGGGGGGGGGGGGGGGGGGGGGGCTCAAGCCCCCTTACCCCAACCGAATCAGTGTAAATTACTGTAGAGTCCCTATGAATTTTTAGGCAAAGTTCTATAGTGTAGGGGAGGCTGAGACTTAAGATCGAGCAGCAGTGTTGTTCAGTCCCCCTAAAATATTTCCTGGATCCGCCGCTGACAAAACCAGCAATAGAGAGAGAGAGAGAGAGAGCGCACGCGCGCTAGCTGCAGAGAATTGGCGGAGGCAGCGGCAAGAGGACAAGAAAACGGACTCATGACGTGCAACTGTGCAAGGCAGCTGATGTGAGAATTTCTTTAGCATTCAATGGCACAAGAAATTTATCACAAAAAGCTAGCTTACTCACGTCATATATTGTGTTGTCTACCATTAATTTTCAAACTTTGATCAGCTCGTTGGTTTTAGCCAGGGCTTATCAGTCAGTCAACAATGTTTTCCTCTCATAATAAACCAGCACCAGCCGAGCTTATCAGCCCAGAAATCAACCAGCGAACAGGCTCAATGTGTGTAGCATATATGTGAAGCTGTAATGGCTATGGTCAGGGGCCATTTGAGATAGTTTCTTCCGGCTTCAGCTCTATGCTAAATCTAGAGGAGTTAGAACCTTCAGCTCTATGCTAAATCTGAAGGAGTTAGAACCGGTGAAGCTAGTTTTTTTTTCTAGCTTCACCAGCTTCTAATTTTATTACTAGAAGAAAGAGAAAAACGACTTACCACTACATTGCACAAGATTACCCGGAGCCATTCTAAGGAGAGGCAGCCTTATAGTATGATCACCGCATCAAGTGAGGTATGTGAATGAGGATCTGCTAAATCAAACCTCAAATCCTCAATGGGTGTCGACGGAATATCGTCAATAGTCCATCGAGAGGTAAACCCATCAAACGAGCCCTGATCCCCTACAGCTCCCTTTGTGCATGGGCCATGGGGTCATGCAGGGTCGTACGTGGTCCCATTTTCAGGCTCCTTGAGCTGTAACTATTCCCGTTAACGTGGATCCGAATCTTGGTAGCCTCGATGCTACTTTACTTACAGCAGGAGCAGGGGCAGGCAGGGCCGGCATGGCGATCAGGAACTCTGCTGCCTGTCTCACTATACCTGTACGGAGTATCCTCTGTGTTTTCCTTCTCAAGTCTGAACCTCTGTCACTGGTTTCTCTGGCTGATCACTTGAACAAACAGATGGACTGGACTGAATTATTTTCTTGTACGAAAAAGTAATGTGTTCCAGTACTAGTTCTACTCAAACATTGCCTGAGCTGTAGCCCTGGTGGCTAACTGGTTGTGCCTGTTTATCTCTGAATTTGAAGCAGAAAGTTGCTGCAATCTTCTTTTTTCCATAAACAGATTGCAGATTGCAGCAACTGGCAAAGTCAGCAAAACTCGCATTGAAGTTTCTTTTTTTTCCAATTAATTTCACCCCCAGTCGCAACCAATCACGTCAAGAATCTACAAAACTACAACTACAGCTAAATCTAACACACCACTCCAGCAACAGGAGAAATGGGAAGAGTAAAACGAGCGATCACTCAGCCAGCCGTCGCGCTGCCGGTGCTGGTGCTGCTTTCACTGCTCCGGCTCACGGCGCCGGCGCCGGCGTCGGCTCCGAGCCGGGGCCCTTCCTGATGCTCACAGTCGCCAACGTCCACGTGGGCCTTCTTCTCCTCGCCCTCGCCAGAGCCGGAGCCGCCCGGCGCGGCTGGCACAGCTCCGAGCTCCACGACGCCTCGGCTGGCCGCCGACGTGGCCAGGAAGGTGGGCCTCTCCTCGCCGGCCATGATGAGTGTAGTAAATTTAGGATCAACTAGGAGTTGATCTAGCGGGTTGACTTCACTAATTTGGTATAAACATCATATAGTTCATCGATGTGAAACCTAAAGAGAGAGAGGCACATACCTTCGGCTTGGCAGAGGAGGTAGAGGAGGAAGAAGTCGCCATGGCAGTGGCGACGCAATGTGGAGCGGTGGAATCCAGAGGACGACGGCGCGGCCGGCGGTACTTCCCGTCACTGCAGCGCACCCGCGATCGGATGGGGCCTTCTAGGGTTTGTCAGTGGGTTAGTGGCGTCAACCAACCTCGTTCCCCCACCTTTCTCTTTTATAGCGCTGTGTGACAGGGGGCCCGCCAACCAGGAGTCGGTTGAGCACCCCCGATTAGGACGCGGTCAAGGGGTCGTCGGATGAGATCAATCCTAACATTCTCCCGCTTGATCTCATCTTATACTTTAAGCTTAGTCTTAAATTTAGAATACTTAACTTGGCACCCATTTCATTACAGATTAGTGTATAGAGCATGCCTCGTCATAATAGTCAGCACTATCCGATTAACAGGCTACAATACACCTTTCTATTTTAAAACAGATCTTTAACTTATTCTAGACCCTCAGTATCCAGAACTCATAGGCTTTTCCGTAAACCCATATCGACTGTGTGTTCTCTGAACGCACTGGGTGGTAAGCTTTTGGTAAGCGGATCCATAAGTACTTGCTTGGTACTTATATGCTCAATGCTTTCAAAATAATTCTAAATTTCCTCCTTTACAACATATAACTTAATGTTAATGTGTTTGACAGCACACTTGACCTGTTGTCATAGGAGTGAACTACTTTAAATGGTTATTGTTGTTATCTACCATTGTTAATTCCGGGTATAAATTCCCTTAACCACTTTTGCTATACTATGGGTATACATCATTGATGATACCACAACTGTTTCTTTGGAGCTTTTCCACAATAAAACTCCAACTGCGAGTGTTAGCAACTATTGTGGATTTCACTACACATCTCGTCGAAGTTTAACATTTGTACCCACAACTATTTGAGAGTACTTGTTCTGTCTTACTCAGCATGAGGCCTATAATACTTCGCAAAGTTGCAAGACATTCTTAACTCCATTCCAGTAATCTATATCTGGACTGGACTTCTGTCAAAGCATCCCAGATACGTGAGCTACGTCCGGGTAAGTTCTTACTTGCACACTCATTAAGCTTCCAACAGCTGAAGCATATGAAACCATGTTCATTTGATCGATCTCAAATTGGTTCCTGAAACACTTAAGGTTCCCAAATCTATTATCTTTGACTATAGGAGTAGGCGTAGGTTTACTCGCATGCATACTTTATTTCTTTAGAATCTTTTCTAAATATGCCTTTGCGATAGTCTTAATACCTATTTTCTTCTATCTCGGTGAATTTCAATTCCTAAAACCAATGACGCTTCACCAAGATCATTCATATTGAAACTTGAGGATAAGAACTTCTTCTCCAATGACAGATTAACATCACTACTAGTGAGTAGGATGTCATCTATACATAGGATGTGGAAAATGAATTTTTCATTCTTGAACTTTGCATAAATGCTATTGTCCTCATTCTCTTTAAACCCAAACTTTCTTATTGTTTCATCAACTTTAAATACTATTGTCTAGAGGCTTGTTTTAACCCATAAATGGATTTCTGCAGGCGGCATCCCATACATTCTTTTGCTTCCACGACAAAACTTTGGGTTGTGCCATGTAAACGTTTTCATACAAATCCCTGTTGAGGAATGTCGTCTTTATATCCATCTGATGTAACTCTAAATCGTAATATGCCACTAATGCCATTATGATTCTAAAAGAATCTTTGCATGCGACTGGAGAAAAAACTCTCATTGTAATCTATTTATTCTCTTTGCATAAAGCCTTTTGCTACAAGTCGTGGTTCATATCTTTCCACATTCCCTTTGTAGTCACATTTTGTCTTGTAGACCCATTTATAGCCTACTGTTTTGGCCCCATTAGGAATTTCTTCTAAGTTTCAAACATCGTTGGTATTCATCGAATTCATTTCAACTTCCATAGTTTCTTGCCATTTAGATGAGTGAGCGCTTCTCATGGCTTCTTCAAATAAGGTGGGATCACCCTCCATTTGAATTTCTTCACTAACATAGACTTCAAAGTCATCAGAAAAAGCTGGTTTTCTAATTCTTTGAGACCTTCTAGGGTCTTAGCTACTGGCACTTTCATATGGGGCTGTTATTGCTCTTCATTGCCAAGAGACAATTGATTCTATAGGCTCATGTATTACAAGATCATTGTTTACATTATTCGTCTTCTTTGAAGAGCTGGCGGATCTTTCTACCGGCCACCGCGCCATCACCCTTAAGTGGGTCTACAAGCTCAAGAAGGATGAGGCCGGGGTGGTGATCAAGCACAAGGCGCGTCTGGTGGCGCGCGGGTTTGTCTAGCAGGAGGGAGTCGACTTCGACGACGCCTTCGCGCCCGTTGTGCGGATGGAGTCCGTCCATCTCCTCCTCGCACTGGCAGCCCCGGAGGGTTGGCGTGTGAACCACATGGACGTCAAGTCCGCCTTCCTCAACAATGACCTGAAGGAGGAGGTCTACGTCCACCAGCCACCGGGATTCGTTATCCCCGGCAAGGAGAACAAGGTTCTTCGCCTACGCAAGGCCCTCGACGGCTTGCGGCAGGCACCCCGAGCTTAGAATGCCAAGCTGGACTCCACTCTCAAGCAAATGGGGTTCCAGCAAAGTCCTCATGAGGTTGCTGCAGTCTATCGGCGGGGCAAGGGAGGCAATGCCCTGTTGGTAGCCGTCTACGTCAACGACTTGGTGATCACCGGCACCAAGGAGGCCGAGGTGGAGTCATTCAAGGAGGAGATGAAGGCGACCTTCCAGATGAGCGATTTGGGCCTTCTCTCCTTCTACCTGGGGATCGAGGTCCACCAGGACAGCTTCGGCATCTCCCTTCGCCAGACCATCTACGCCAAGCGCATCGTCGAGTTGGGCGGGCTCACTGGCTACAACCCAGCACACATTCCCATGGAGGAGAGGCTAAAGCTGAGTCGCGACAGCACGGCGAAGGAGGTCAACGCCACGCGGTACCGACGCATTGTGTGCAGCGTTCGCTACATCGTCCACGCACGGCCGGACCTGACGTTCGCTGTTGGGTACGTCAGTCGGTTCATGTAGCGACCGACGACGAAGCACGAGCAGGCCGTCAAGAGGATCCTCCGCTACGTCGCAGGCACTTCCGACTACGGCTTGCACTACCCGAGGTGTCCCGGTGCGGAGCACTTCATCGGGTACAGCGACAGCGACCTCGCCGGCGACATCAACACAAGCAAGAGCACTAGCGGGACGCTATTCTTCCTAGGCAAGTGTCTAATCAGCTGGCAGTCGGTTAAGCAGCAAGTGGTGGCTCTTTCCAGTTGCGAGACGGAGTACATCGCTGCCACAACCGCTTCGACTCAAGCTCTCTGGTTGGCTCGGCTAATAGGCGATCTCCTGGGCAGAGACGTAGAAGCAGTGGAACTTAGGGGGGACAGCAAGTCCGCCTTGGCCTTGGCGAAGAACCCAGTCTTCCATGAGCGCAGCAAGCATATCCGAATCAAGTACCACTTCATTAGGAGCTGCTTGGATGAGGAGAGCATCAAGGCCGGCTACATCAACACCCAGGATCAGCTCGCCGACCTTCTCACCAAGTCCCTTGGGCGGGTCAAGTTCCAAGAGCTTCGCGCCAGGATTGGAATGGTTCAAATTCCCCAGAAGGCGCCACAAAAGACTTAGGGAGAGAATGACAGCTATAAGTCTTGTCCTTATCTACTTAGAATACTTATCTAGAGTAGTTGGTGGCTGTATCAGCCCTTATCTTTATCCCTAGCATCTACTTTAGCATCTCTAGAATATGCTGTAGCTTTCTTAAGGCTCAAGCAAACTATCCTATATGTATCTCCAACCTGCCATAGTTGTGGCATGGCTAATGAAATCTAAAATTCAGCCCTAAACCTGTGTCTTGGTTCTAACACATTGGTCGATACCGGGGATCAGATGGTGGGCAAAACTGTCCATGCCCACAGTTTACATCCTACCCAGCAGCCTCCAGTCCACCTGTGGGCTTCAGATTCTGTGCTGCTCCATCTGCTTGGATTTGTGCTTGTGCAGTGCAGGAATCCTCCTCTCCCCCACTGGTCACTGTGCTCAGGTAGTGAGCAGCAACTCAAAGTCAGGGCAGAGGAGGAACCTGAGGGATTCGTCGGCTGCCCGACCCTTTGGTGAGCTTCCTGGTGAATTCTTGACGATGATGGCGAGCATCTGATGCTTCCCCAAGATACCAGCATCAACAGTCCCATAATCTGGCAGCACAGGACACACTGATTCAGAGTTCCAGCTCTTGATCGGTCATTGATATTTTCTGGGGGTAAAATAAGAAAAATATATACAGAATAAGCAGACTTCGGATGTGCTGGGAAATGAAAGGGAATGGATGATCTCGCGTTGCAGTTGCAGCACATGTTGCAGAAGGGCTGCTTATGCAGCCAGTGAACGAGAACGAGAGATCCATCATCCATCCATTATAAAACACGCGTATGCCATCATCCTGACCCCCTTTTGTAACTGAAGATTGGCACGATGCAAAAGGAGATCACTGGCAGAAAGAACTGCTGATATGCAGCTCTTTCTTGTGACTGACGGATCACACGATCAAGCCAACGAACCTGGTTGCAGGAACAAGAACAATGCATGAAAGCTACCACAAGCTTGTTCAATGATACATCAGCCCTAACCCTAGCAGCCCTTGTGCTGAACTGCTCTGCGCTGCTGGGATAAACAACTTTCCCCAGGCACCAAGAGAAGAGAGCAGAGCTTTATTTTATCCATGCCAATGCCATTGTGACGTCCCTTTCTGTGTGCTGCTTTCAACTGCTGCTAGTGACACCAGCACTGCCAGAGCAGGAATAAATAAACAATGCTGAAACCAGAACAAAATCTTTATTCGAACTGAAGCTGTAGCCTGTAGGATCATCTGCCAGAAAAAAAAGGGATACCGCGATTATGGAACTACGTTTCAGGCTTGCCCATGAAGAGAGCAAGATTTGATGCAAATCTACTGTCACCAATAGGAAAGAATAAATAACACCGGGCTCAGTGCATGTCCCATTCAGAAAAGCAGAGTGTTTATTTGGGTGATGGCTGCTTTAATCCAACATAATGATCTGGGAGAAATCATCTAGCATTTATTATTCTTGTTGTGGAGCCTCGATATAAGCCTTTCCAGTTCTCCTTGCTATTTTTTTTTTCCAATTGCTTCATTCACTGACCAGCTTAGAATTTTACGGCGGGAATATCTTATATGAGATGTTTGAATCTCTTAAACTTTTAATTATAGAGAAATCTCTAGAGATGATGCAGTCATAATAGCTGCAAATATACTTCTGTGGTCAGCACATTAGTGAATGCCAACTGGTATCTTTTTTGTGTGCATAATAGCATTATGCAGAGAATGTGGCAGTACAATTTTTTAGAATGAAAAATTAAAGAATTTCTAATGGTGGTGAATCTATCATGAAATTTTGTGTCCAGAAACATTGTAGCTGGCTTTAAAGCCATTGTTCACAGCTGAGCTAGCAGAGCATGAACAATTTATCACTGGATTTGCCTAACAGTTAGAAGAAGATACCATATAGTAGAAATACAACAATTGAACGCCAGTATATACACTTATAAGTTAGAAGAAGATACTATGAGAAGGATAATAACCACCAGTGTTTCTACATGATAGAAAATATCAAACCTCTAAATCTTTGAGCATAGATTATTAGAATAATTTGTATCGAAAAGATGGCAGGTTTGATCCGTAAATGTTGCAGCAATACATATACATTTATAGCTGTATCACACCTTTGCTTCTCCATCACATCATCATAAAACCGATGTTGCTCATCCATTATGATACAGATGGAAGACTAACTGCTAAAGGATAAGAACCTCCATAGCAATTATATACAGGAATATGTCTCGTAAACAAATGAGGATCCTAAAGTTTAGAGTCAGCTCTTGATCTTACTTGTGGGGTTAGGTCAGATTCAGGATGCTCTCCAAAATAGAGCTCTGTCTCTGTCTCCCAGTAGTAAAGGTAAAATGGTCGACAAGACACTATATTTATTACGCATTGATTTACAAGAAACGGACTGATAAGTGATTTCACAAAACTTTCCTAATCTACTGATTACCTTTCTACTTTACAACAATTGGTTAGTCATTGAGACATTAAATACCGCTGCAGGCATTCTTTTATATTCTGAAAGTTCACAGGCTTAGATATGTAGGAATCCATGCCTGCAGCAAGGCATTCCTCGGCACTCTCTGCGAATGAATTTGCTGTCATCTGCAATGCATAAGGAGACTAGGGTTGGAAGAATACAATTTCATCTGACACGAGGATTCTATTTACATTTGATCAAGAAAATACCAAGGAGCAAAATACATCAGAGATTTTCTAGCGTGGGACAGACGACAAGATTTTTTTTAACCCCAGCCTGAAATTCGCTCCCACGGTGTGGACCTGAGGAGTGCTACTAGAGCCACCTAATCAACTCAGCTAAGGTCCATTTGCCATCACACTAATTAACAAAACCTTTTCTGCATGGCATGCAACCATGACACCCTATATGGAGTATACTGGAGTACAAGATAACAACGTCCAGAATGTCAAATATGTAATTACTTCCTGATAAGGGTGATCTGGACCTCAAGTGACACAATTAGAGTTGAGGGACCTACATGAGCATTTTAAGAGTATAGGTACCTAAATGACACCACGGAACAAGTTTAAGGACCGCCAATGCATTTTACTCGACTGAAAAATATATGAAGTAGCATGCAAGTAAAGCTGACAAAGAGATCTTAGTTGATATGAGTTAGAATTTAGTGTAACTGTAAACTTACCGCAATTATAGGAACCCTCTGCCCTTGTTTTTTTGCATGTGCACAATCTGATGAAATAGCTGAGTTGGTTATCATCCGATTGTCTTCAGGCTTTACAGAAACGTCCCAACAGCCAGTATTCTCAAAAGAACGGATATGTTTAGTTGCTTGTAGGCCATCCATTTCTGGCATGTGAACATCCTGTAAAGTAGAAACCAATAGCATTTTAATTAGAGGAATGGAAGCAAAATGTTTGTAATATATTATAAACATTTTCACTTGGTTTGTGAATCTATCCTGGAATACCAATATTGATATCACACCATGAGTTGCTGTAATGATTTAACATTGTTTTTGTCAAGGTAATCAAGGACTACCAAGCCAACACCTGTACTGGTTCACTGGTATGATGGGAAAGTAACCATTGCGAACAGCAAGGATAATCCATGAACCTTAGAAGAAATCTGAACAAGTGCCTTAAACAATTATGCAGGGTGTGCAAGCCAATCAATCATTAATATAACCCTTGCCTATAGTTAAACTCTTCAATGTGTATCATTAATAATCTAAAAAATTATTCCCTCCGTTCCAAATTATAAGACGTTTTGGCTTTCTTAGATACATTGCTTTTACTATGTATCTAGATATAATGTATATCTAAGTGCATAGCAAAAGCTATATATCAAGAAAAGCCAAAACGCCTTATAATTTGGAATAGGAGTACAAAGTTTTTCTTTGTTTTCTTATTTACAAAGAATTAATACTTGACACACTCTGCATGAAATCAGCCGTTTGGTCACAAATTTGATGCAGGATTAGCATCCTCAGGGTATTACTTCTGCATCTTATAAGATGTTGAGGTGAGGCAATTGCGAACTAAGTGACACTACAGAAGGATGAGTTGATGAAGTAGACATAAATAATCAGAAGTAATAATAACTAATAAGCATGTAACACTTATACTTTCATGATTGAAAACAGTTCTAGCCATACCATCAGAATAAGATCATATTGATGCTGCTGTACCGCACGGATTGCTTGCATCCCATTATTTACGATATCTATTGCATGGCCCAGCTGCTTCAGCATTGATTTTGCCACTATTATGTTGACCTTGTTATCTTCAACTAGGAGGATCTTTGCTTTGTTGCTGGTTGGAGAACACTTTGATTTCTTGTGGAGTGACTGTTCTTCAAGAACTTTGCATGGAGCAGCACCTGAAACGGATACCAAGTCTCCCCGGGAACTGGAAACCCGTTCAGCTTGACTATTCAGTTCAAGGACCATTGCATTATCATGTTCTTCTTCAGCTGTGCTCCTAACACCATTCGGTTGGCGAGCAGTAGAGGTATTTGTAAAATTATGTTCCGTTGATGAGAAACCATTTGAGGACAATTTGCGGTCATCTGATATGTCAGGCGGGTCATAGCACATAAGCTTGGCACCAAATAACTTTGTGTTGTTCATTATTGAAACTCCAGGAGACAGAAGAGAAGCTCGCATTTGTGGCTTGAAAAAGAAAGAACCTTCTATATCACTGTTTGCAGAATCATTCCGAGAACTGTGCACTTCATCAGGATCATCACTATGCTCCTCTTTTACAGGGATTTTACAAGGCAGCACAAATGTAAATGTTGATCCTTCATTCTCTTTGCTGACCACAGTCAGAGTACCACCCATCAGCTCCACCTAAATCATTATAAAAACACACACTTTTATCAGTTACCATGGGGCTGCTTTAAGTTACAAGTTACAACCTACAACTAAAGTTACAGGTGTTACTGTTGTATTTCTAGTTATCTGTGTTCCATGTATGCATAAGTACTATCATTTATCTGAGTTCCATGTATGCATAACTATTCTCAAACAGAAAAATGTATGCATAATTGTTCACATTAAAAAAATAAAACGACCACCATTATACAATATTGTGTCCTTCTCCTTTAACTGCATCAATGCATGGGAACTGAAGTTCATACCAACTGCTTGCAGATTGCAAGGCCAAGCCCTGTCCCACCATACTTCCTCGCATGATCGGTGCTAGCTTGCATATACCTCTTGAACAGCAATGGTAAGGACTTCTCTGCAGGTGGCCAGATGTTGAAACAATCAGAAACAAAGCCAAACATGTAGCAAGCATTATATAAAGTTTCTCCATCAAGTGATATATGGAGAAGATGATTATGCAAAAGAAAATAGAAAAATGTCAGGGAAAACCTGGTATTCCTATTCCAGTGTCATATACATCACAGCGAAGCCAAACGACTTCCTCTCCCTCAATATCCTCCTTGAAATTTTCACATGTTGGAACACCATTCTGAAAAGCATCTTCATGTTTCGAGCAATGCAAATTATCTTTATCACAGTTTCTTGGAGAGACAGCAGCAGTTTCTGCAGCAGTAATTGCTGTCCCAGAATACGCTCGCTTATGAATTTTCCCGCCCTCTATTTTGCATCCTGGTTGCTTGTCATGCACGACCTGAAGATTTATTCCAACTTTCCCTTCATGTGTAAACTTGACTGCATTGCTGCAATGATTTAAAATACCGAATAATGTCAGACTACAGTACACATGTTTCCATTCTATACAGGTAAATGAGTTTCATCAACCCTTTTAAGTTGAGTACCCGACTGTATGCCTTCACAATGTATGAAGTCCATACCTGATCAAGTTGGTCAGAATTTGCCGAATCCTTAGCACATCACCAATAACCTACACCAATACATTAGAAAACAAATTATGAGTGAATGTATCGTTTTGCATCCAGCTGGATAACTATATTCCCAAAGGTATCTCCTCCTAAAAAATACTTGAATTTGTAAACAGGCGCATCATTTTCCAACTAAAGGCAATCTGTAGATACGTGAAATTAGAAAACCTCAAGAGTATAGACAAGAAGCAGGCCAAGGATAGGTAATTCTCTTTACCTCCACTGGAACATCATCACCTATGCACCCTTCAAGGGTCAATTCCTTCTTTAGAGAAGCCGCGGCAGTTTGGAGTACATGTTTAACTACTTCCCTTGGTCTAAATGTCGTGGATTCTAGTTTCATGGCCCCTGAAATGATGAAGGCATAAACAAACAATTCAATTTAGGGGATGAAATAACATAACTAATCAAATAATTAGTGCAGCACCAAACTAGTTTGAAACAAGTATTGAACCACCTTAGTCCTATGAAATCATTATTGACTTATTTGCAATGCATAACATGTGAAATGACATTCAATTCATATTTGTATGTCTCTGCAGCAAGTTCTTAATTACAGAAACTTCTACAAACCACTTGAAACCAAGAAATTATAAATGGCTCAAATCGCTGAAGTATATGATTTCAAATACAGAAATACCTGACTCCACTTTGGAAAGATCAAGGATGTCATTGATCAGCTGCAATACAAGATCTCCAGAGGATAACATAACTTCAAGCAACTGATGCTGTTCTTTATCCAGTTTGGTAGTTGCAAGAATTTCGGCCATGCTAAGAACACCTGAAAGAGGAGATCTGATCTCATGGGACATGGTAGCTAGCATTTGTTTTGCTCGCATTGTTTCCTCTGAAATGTGAAATAAGGTAAAGTAAGTGTTCCGAATACCAGTCTAGCATAAGTGCATAAAAATAGTATTGTAACAAGATGCAGACCTGTTATGTGAAGAGATTTGCTAAGTTCAGTTTCCTTGGCATTTTGGACAGCTTCCCTCACCCTTATGTCTGCCATTTTCTCTCTTCTTTTGAACTAATGTGCAAAGAAAGATTAATTGCAGTTCAAAAGCATGAAATGAAATGCAGAACACCATTCAGTGTGTTGAGACAGTTTTTCCGTCCAGGAGATAACATGAGAAAAATACCCTCAGAAAATAGTTTGTACGATCATCTCAAGGCATCAATATTAAAAATCAAAACCGTTAATATATCCTTGCAGTATAGCAACTAAAAGCTTACTCTTGGTCGCTTGTGCTAGTTACAAGCCAATAAAAATATACTACATCTTGAACGTTTAGGAAATAGCATGTCCCCTTTTTGGTGGTAGTGAAATTTTAGCGTGCAGTCCTAGGTACGATATTATCCATCCACTGGGAGAGTCACAGGCATTGTAGTACCATATTTACCAAGGAAGATAAGTGTACTAGTGCCCACTAAAACAAAGAGAAACAAAGAATCATACAGCTAGTACCAATATAGAACCCCCGCAATGATAATATCAGAATTTTCAACATCCAGAAGCAAAGGGAATCAAAGGTACATCATAAGAGAATTCAAATTCATAAAGGTACCTGATCTGTTATGTCCATTGCAACATAATTCACGCCAATCGTTTCCCCACCTTTGCTGAAAACTGGCTCAATGTATGTCACAAATGTCTTTGCCCCAAACATTGGTGTATTAAACGCAAATTCTCTTTTAGTTGCTATTCCCGTGGCCATAACTTCTCGCTTGACACTGTTCATCTCTTCTATACCCTCACCTGACAATATCTCATAGTCTGTCTTACCAATAACATCCTGATAAAAATGATATGCTTCAGACAAAGTTGAAACTTATTGAAAGTACTAGAACATCAAAGTCTCACGTAGTGCTTGTTTATTGCCAATGTTCAGAGCCATTGCATACTCTAATCATACAGCAACACGCAATGTAAAGGCGTCAAGATTACCTCATCAGCAAGTGTTGGATAGTGGTTAAATATGAAACGGTACCGTAAATCAGCATCCTGAAAAGAACAATATATGGGTTATCTATACCCTGTTATAAAAGTTTGTGTTCAATGTTCTATGCCATGCCCTATTTGAAAAAGCATCTCAGAACGTACCTGATGAGCAATAACAATAGGAGCACTTTGTAGAACCAAGTGCAAGAAGTAATCGGCGCGTTTTAGCATTCCAGAGAATTCCTCAGCTGGTGTGTGTGACTGCAGATTCTTAATATTTTCCTCCAATTTTTCAACTAAAGAATGCTCCCTTTGGATGCTTTCCTCAAGTTTTTCCTCTAACTTAGTTGCCCGCTCTTTCCAGTAGGAAACACTGTCATAATCTGCATCTATTTTAGTCTCCCTACTACGAGAAAGATCGTCATTCTTTTTGCTATGTCGCTTCCATTCATCTTCATAAACTTCATCCAGTATCGGTACATGCCGCTTTACAGCATAATAACTCTCATCCTGAAAACGTTGCTCCTCCAAGATTTGTTGCTTATTTTGCTCAATCTCTTTCCTTTGTTGGCAGAGAAGACCAAGCTCTTCCTCCAGAAGCCGAGCAGCATTGGCTCTCTTATATTCCCAGTGCTTCATAAAGTATAGCATCTGAGAAACACCTTTCTCAGAATTTGCCATTTCCATAAGCCGCTGAAAATCCACATGAACAGGCTTTTCATTAAACTTCACATCCTTGAAAGCATCTTGGTCCTTCCTAAAGTTTTCCATTCTGAACTGCCTCTGGTGTTTGTCTCCTATATTCTCAGGCCACATTGATTGTGTAACCTCATCCTCAGGTTCAGCTAGGTAGTCGTCCCCCATCTTTCTCGATAATCAGCACGGTTTTCTGTTCACGTTGAAATTTTACTCACACATCAGTTGACTGTTGAACCCAACAGATGATGTTGCTGACTATAGCTGATAACATTAATCCATGACTTAAACTTCTATGCTCCTTGTTCTCTGAGAATGATATAACCAGTAGCATAACAGTTCCACTGAATAACCAATGAGAGAGCGAGAATCAGAAGCTGCTCCTTATCTGCGTATACATCCCATTTGCAGCTCAGTACCAAATTAAACAAAAGGATGGTATCCTCATGGAGGAGTCAAATAAAAGGATATATACATGATAATAGATAAAGAGATTGAGAAATTTTCCAATGAAAATCAAATGATTACAGGAACTGAAAGGCTGACTGTTGCTCAAGAAAACACTTGACAGTGCGGTACCAAAAGCTGACACGAAGTTCAGCTTTTAACAGAATTCCAAGCCATAAAGATGGAACCTTCCATTTCCTCAAGGCATGCTGGAGATCATCTTTGGATCAAGGGAAGAATCAGTAAAAAAAAGTGCACAACCGAATCTAAGATTCTGGGGGTGCTCCAGCTGTGGAAAAAATCAAACGCGACTGAATAACTGAACTAAACGATGAGTCGCTAACACGGAGATGCAAACCTGAGAAAATTAACTTAACCAACTAAACTGAACCCTCCAGGAGATCACACCAGAGTCGTTACGGATCAACTACGCGGCATACAGCTCATAAAGTCAAACACTCAAGCTTAACGGCAACCAAGAAAGCAACGGGACGCGCAACCGCAAAGCATACGTCGGAGGCCTGATCCCAGTAGGATCCCTGCTCTGTCGCGCTAGGCCGCGCACTACCCATTCGACGAAATGCCGAAAAAACTTCAAGTGATCCTAGAGCGCTCGAGATCAAATCTCTCACCGCGCAACGGCCCAGCAAAGTTGGTACGACGAAAAAAGCAACTAAAAAAACAACCAAAACGGAACAGCTAGACTGGACAGCACTACGCCCGCCACCCATCCGACAAAATGCCTGGCCGGCCGGCCGGCCGGCACTCCCGATCACTAAACCTCGCGACACGCAAACAAGGATCGCCCACCTGGAAGAACAAGGCGCAGCTCGGAGAGACGCCGTCCCACGGCGAGTCGTCACGGCCTCGACGACGGACGAGTTGAGCTGCACGCGAGCAGAGGCGCAGGAAGCAGGTGCGGGGTCAATGCGACGGGGAGCAGAGCAGAGCAGGAGCAGGAGCAGAGGCGAGGGTCGGAGGAAGAGGGTGGAGTTTGCAGAGGAGGATCTAATGGCCGCGAGCGGGGCGGGGGCGCAGCGGCCATGTGACGAGAATAGTATAAAAATTGCGCGGGGGGGCGGAGGGGCAGCTGGTGCAAGGAATCGCGCCCGCTGGGGCGGAGGGGCCATGTGCGCAGCGAAAAGAATTGCGCAACTGGCGTCGCCCTCTGCGCGACTTGTTTAGTCATCCGCCCTCGTGGCTGATTTCTTTTCTCCATTTTCCCGCCGGCCGATCTGGCCGCCGTCCCCCGGTGGTGGTGGTGGTGGACTGGTGGTGGTGGTGGGCGCGGAGGGAAGCGACAAGGGGAGGAGGGGGTAAAAAAAAAAGCTACTTGGATCGGTAACATTACAATTCTCAGAAGTTTAAGATGCACCATTAAAATTCATCTATTTTGAGATCTACCATTATAATTCATCGTTTCACTGAGTTTCGCCATTTTCTATGTCTTTCAGCTGATTGGGCCCACTGGCAGTCGTATGCGCACTGTGCTATTTTCTGTATGGACGATTTTGTCCCCGTCCGAAGATGAAAGAGGCATGCGTTGCGCCCGTGGCCCCATCTCTCAGTCCCTTCTCCTCCTCGCGCTCACTCTGTCTCTCACTCGTCCTCCCGACGTAGCGACGGCGGGTGAACCCTAACCCTAGCCGCCGGCGTCCTAGAGCCCGCGCCCGCGCCCGAGTCAGCTGCCGCCGCCGGCGTCCTTGAGCCTACGCCCGTGCCTGAGTCAGCTACCGCCGCCGGCGTCCTGGCGCCCGCGCCCGAGCTGTACTCCCGTGGCCCCATCTCTTGGTTTGTAGGCTCTGCTCCGTGGCTGCGCCTAGCTTTTGAAGCCATGGCGGGGCAGTGGACTGGAAGCCCGATGAAGGTACCTTCGACGGGCTCGAGCGCGACGGGCAGCGGCAGAAGGGAGTGCCCTTATTGCCATGTTCCTTTGGTCTGGATCCAGAGCAAGCAGCCGACGATAAAGGGTCAGTGGTTTCTCACGTGCCCGTACAACATTAAAGTTATGATTCTTGACATTGTTGACCTCACTGTGTCTGTTGATGCTACTCTGATTGATGCTTTTTGTGTGCAGGGTGATCATACTACATGTGGCTTCATCTGCTCTGAGTTGCAGATTGAGGCCTTGGAAGCAAGGGAAAGCCGGTAGCATACTGGTAAGGAGACATCAGCTGACTGTTATGCCGAGTTGAAGGAAGAATTGCAAGAGTTGAAGCAAACTGTGGATAGTGTAGTAGCTGATCTGTGGAAACTGAAGGTCCAACCTGCTGAGCCGAAGCCTAAGCTGGACACGAAGAAATGCCATATTGTGCTTGATTGTTCAGTTGTATTGTATCGCCAGTTATTTTGGCTTTGTAGGTGTCCTGATTGGTGCATTTGTTGTTGCTGTCATGTGGAAGTGAACAGCTAGAATATGTGTTAGTCAGCTAATATAAGTGTGGGTTGGTTGTGTTGGAGTTGTGGCTCCCTGTTTCTTTTGTGTATTGATGAGGTCCAAACCTTCTGATTAAGTTACAAATCTGTGGTTAGCTTCTAGTGAGCTCAACTTGATCTGTGGTAGCTTAACTTGATCTGTGGTCGCCATGTTTGAGCAAAGCTTGTGTTCATCTTTTCAGTATTCAACAACTTTAGATGTAATTGTTAACAAAAAATGAATAAATGTCAATGTTGGTTACAGACTACATATCAAATTGTTGATGTATGGGTATAGATCTTACATGTAGAGATGTAACAAGTGTAACAATGCATTATGGAGGTTCAGGTGTGCCTTTTGTTTGTCCCTCAGGCAATTGTGTGGATTTGTAGCAGATTGGGGTTCTGATTCTGTCCAAGTGCTTATTCACAGTACTATAGCACTTTGCAGATGATTTGACACTATAGAAGAACTTTTGTGTGGATTTGTAGCAGATTGGGGTTTTGATTTATCTGCATGTTCTTGAGTAGAATATCGATAAAATCTAGGAGAACAGATGGAAGGAACCATAAATTCATCATCATTGAAAAGCTGAGACATCAGAATGGCCAACTGCCATCACCACATCCTCAGATTCTGATAATCCTCAACAGAACCTGTTTGCTTCAGAGCATCGAACCGTTTGAGCAACAGTTGATACTGATCTTTGTCAAAACAGTTCATGACCAACTCACAAAACTAGATTAGAGGTGACAAATGGAGTAATTGATGAACTGTTAGATGCAGATAAACAGAAGACTCGATGCAATAGCTCACTCACTAGCTACTCAAGCATTCCTAGTTCAGGTGCTGAAACAATGATCATGTTACCCTTCCAGTTGCCCCATAGGACTCAGCACCAAGACCAGTTCAACACTTAAACCCAACAAATGCACTTAAACCCAGTTCAACATAACAACATACCAGGTTCAACTGTTATTCTTACAACCATACAAGGTTTCAGCATACCAGGTTCACAACCATACATGGTTCCAGCATTCCAACTACAAGGTTACACAAAAGCATATCATAAACTAGGGTACCCCATAAACTACAACAAGAGCATATCATAAGCTGCTAATAAGCTCTAGTCTTCATAGACTAGCCTCCTAAGGCTACTAACAATAGTAGTAGGTGGGTTGGTTGTTGCCTTCTTGAGCTTCTTCTTGATGGGTGTCTTCTTCTTCTTTATTGTGACCTTCTTCTGCTTCTTCTGTTTCTTGCCTTGGGAGGGACCAGCTGCATTTGTTGGAGCTTGTTTCCTACATTTTAAAGGTGATATTACATATTGTGAAGTAAAAAACAAGACAGATTTAGTGCACAGAAACATACCTTTTGTTAGCCTTGTTCCTTGGTGGAGCTCTCTCACCATCTTCTCCAATCTCTGCCTCTTTACAAGTTTTTGAAAAGTGGCCAAAATCTTCACATCTCCTGCATTTGACCGTCTTTTTGGATGCCCTTTTCTCCAAGCAACCTCTATGCCTTTGAACCTTTGGTCTTCCTGCTCCTCTACCTAGTAATGGTGGAAACACTTTGAATCCAAGTTCCACAACAAGCCATTGTGACCTATCTGGGTTAGGTTCAATTATGTCCTCATAGGTTGCCTTGAACCTAGCCACTGAGCAACACTCATGGACAAAATCTTCAATTTTGACCCCTCTGTTGGACAGAATCTATGCCAAAGCATGTTTGCAGGGCTTCTTTGTCAACTGCCACTGCCTGCAGGAGCATTTCTAGTTCTACAAGTCAACTGTTTGTCTTTTCTGATTGTTCCACTCATCCAAGATGGTCACTTCTGCAATATCAACATCACTACTGATACCTTGACCACTTTGAGGTTATTGCTGATCAAGTTGAGCTCCTTCATCATATTTGGGAGTATTCCATCTGTACACTGCCTAGCAAGCATCTTCCTAGTGTATCTCTTCTCCATGATCAGCTCTCTGATTCTGTCAACTAATTCATGCAGTAGCAGCCCTTTGAACTTCTTTACTTGTGCATTGAAGCTCTCTGAAATATTATTTGTCAAGTAGTCACACTTGCTGTTTTATGAAAATGCACACCTATACCAGATCCTGTTGTGGTGCTCCTCAAGGTACTCAATGGCTTTAGGTGCAAACTCAAAAATTTTCTTCATGTGTCACTAAAATAGCCCTTGTGTGTAGCTTCTAGCTGCAGGGTACAAGTGATCAGTGAACACATCACCAGAATACTTCTTCAAAAAATTCTGATACAAATGCCTCATGCACTCTCTATTTTTAGCTTGTGGGAAGACAGACCCCACTACATTCTCTAGTCCTTTACATGCATCTGTACATATAACCAGATTTGGAACATCTCCTACAACCTTATGCAGCTGCTGCAAAAACCAATTCCAATTATCTTCAGTTTCTGACTCAAAAATTGCATAAGCTATATAGTACAACCAATTATGTCCATCCACACCAGTAGCTGAAGCTAACTGACCCCTGTATTTACCATGCAAATAGGAAGCATCTACCCCAATAAAAGGTCTACAACCAGATAAGAATCCATCCACACATGGTCTAAGAGCAACAAACATCCTCTTGAATCTGTTTTTGGTGCCAATCTTCTCTAACTCTATCTCTACTAAGCTACCAGGGGATACTTTCTTAATTTGAGCTTTCCAATTGAAAAGCAACTGAAAACTCTCCTCATATTTACCATGGATCTGCTCTAAAGCTACCTTCATACCTGACCATGCCTTGGAGTATTTCAACTTAATGCCATAGTCACCCTCCAATTTGTCCCTGCACTCAGTTGCATCTTTGGTTGGATTCTTCTTCAGCCAGTCTGCCAACCTATCTGCACACCAACCTTGGGTGGCCATCTTCCCTTCTCTGAGTTTTGTGGTAGGACAGTTGTGTTTAAAAGGTAGCCTTTTGATCTACACAAACAAATGCAATAGGACATTAGTTGCATAAATAACAAGTTTAATAACTTGTACCAACAGTAATTACAAAATTACCTCTATTGTCTTGCCATAAGAATTTCTAGAAGCATGTATACGCCAAGGACATCCCTCTGCTTTACACTTGGCAATAAATCTAGTAGGGTCAGTTTGCACACCAGCAAACTCAAAGCCTGTCTTCACTGCATAATGCCTAATTGCCTTCCTAAATGCAACAATATCAGGAAAGAGCCATCCTTTCACAATCTTGGGGTTTTCTGGAATCATGAATCACATGGACCTCCTGTGGATCTATATCATCAATCTCTACCTCAAGAGGAACACCTCCTTCAGCAGCACCACAATCATTTGCATCAGCATTAGCACATGGTTGTGGGTGAGAACTGTTAGCAGCCTATGCATTGTTAGTGTACTGATGAGGAGGTATTGGCATGTACATTCTCTCATCATCGACACCCACATACTCCTCCTCATTATCAAACATGTCTGGCTCCCTGTTAGGCTCTAGTTTAGGCTCTAAAGGATACTCTGCTCCTTCATCTGGCTCGGCAGTAGGCTTGGTAGCACGGCTAACAGGAGGATTAGGCTGCTCAGTAGGATCTGGAATAGGATTCTCATACCTATTGGGATCTGGACTACGATTCTCATACTCAACAGGAGGAATCACACAAAGAGGCTCTAGGGTAGCAAACTCATCAACATCTGTAAATTTTCTTTCAAAAACTCCTACAACAAGTTGGCAATGCATCTGATCGTTATACATTTCAAACACATCATTCAACTGGAAGTCATTAACTAGTCTGACGTCTTCACACATCCTTTTGTCAAAGAACCACACATAAGGACTCTGGGTAGGGGACCATTTGAACTGATTGGTCAAGTTTTGCATCAGCAACTCAAAAGTGAACGATCCTACCTCCACATCCCATTTAATCACACTACCCTTCGTGTAACCTTTCCTACCATTACTGTTTATAGTACAGAAACCTTCAACTTTAATCTCTAAGGAGAACAACCGAACCCTAGAAGCAAACAAACAATTCACAAATAAATACACTAGGGTCAGCGCAATTCCTCGACCTACTCGCATCGCTACTCAGACTAAAGAGATTGAAGGTTGGAGATCCATACCTCTCCTCGCCGTGCTCCATGTCCACGGGGTCAGCCATTGCGAGGTCGATGGAGAGGCTCCAATCGTCCGGGATCCGGGAGGCTGACTCGAGCGCGGGTGCAGGCTCCAGGACATCGGCGGCGGCAGCTGACTCGGGCGCGGGTGCGGGCTCCAGGACGCCGACGGCGGCAGCTGACTCGGGCGCGGGTGCGGGCTCTAGGACACCGACGGCGGCAGCTGACTCGGGCGCGGGCTCCAGGACACCGGCGGCTAGGGTTAGGGTTCACCCGCCGTCGCCGCGTCGGGAGGACGAGTGAGAGACAGAGTGAGCGCGAGGAGAAGAAGGGACTGAGAGATGGGGCCACGGGCGCAGCGCGGCCCTCTTTCATCTTCGGACGGGGGCAAAATCGTCCATACAGAAAATAGCACAGTGCGCATACGACTGCCAGTGGGCCAAAGCAGCTGGAAGACGTAGAAAATGACGAAACTCAGTGAAACGATGAATTATAATGGTAGATCTCAAAATAGACGAATTTTAATAGTATATCTCAAACTTCTGAGAATTGTAATGGTACCGATCCAAATAACTCGTTAAAAACGCGGCGGGGGAACCGGGCGGACGGGCAGTTTTTAACTCGCTCCGTTCCAAAATAAATCACTATAAAAACTTCTTAAATTTAACTAAATTTATAAAAAATACTAATAACATTTATATTTTTAAATAAGTTTATTATACAAATATATTCAGTGATTTATCTAATAATACTAATTATACACTATATATTAATATTTTTATATATATTTGGTCAATGTTTAATTGACATTTTTTATGGGATGGAGAGAGTAAATACTAGTAGTGTCCAGGTATTGTTTACTTCTACATCCACTTTCTCTCTCATCAGTTTATAAAAACAATTTTGAGGTATTATTTTTCCACCTTGTAAATATTTATTCCTACAAATTCCTCTTTTTGTTTGCCAAAAAATATCTATTGCTATGAATATAGGATCACGGTCCTGACAACACCCAAATGATTCCTACAAGTACTGCACTCCTTGGTCTAGCATTGTTTGTCTGATGCTGAAAACCTGGAAATCATGTGTTTTTTTTTATTACAAGGGCCATAAAACCTAACTAGCCCACTACTATGCTTAGATAAAATTGTTAAATGTGTACTAGCTAGTGACATTTGTCGATGTTCAAAATGACAAGTAAAACAGAAGCGGACGAGTTTTTTTTCTTCCCCTCATCCGTTTCTGTCGTGAGATTGACTTTACTATTGCACTCTGCATCATTATATCTGCCTAATCAGTTGAGGCAAGCCTGGATGCCTGATCCCTTTTTCCATCATCAATAATTTTCTTGTTGCACAACTTTTTTAAATTAAAAAGTTCATCAGGATGGAATCATTTTTTTAAAAAAAGTTAAAATATAAATTGATAGCTGAGAAGTAGGAGTAGGAGTTATGAAACATGGGCGGTTTGACTTTTTTTAGGCTGCATCAAAATAATACCGCAAATTCAATGGACCGAGTGAACAATAAGCTTACTAGTGCACACTAACCATCCTCAGAATATAATCAAAATTTTTAAAATTAAAATATAAATTCATAGCTGAGAAGGAGTAGTAGGAGTTATGAAACATGGGCGGTTTGACTTTTTTTAGGCTGCATCAATATTAACTTAATGCTGCAAATTCAATGGATCGAGTGAACAATAAGCTTACTAGTGCATTATATTAACTATGTCCTCTCCATGAAACGTGCACACTAATCAACGACGGCGTTCTGTTCCTTGATCAGTACTCATAGCGAATGCTGATTAACAAAATTGAAATGCCAAGTTGAGTGAATATGTTAATGTCTGACCGCCATAATTGGCGTTAGCATTTGAAAAGAAAATTGGTGTTATTGGCATCGTGCAAGCACTGTCAGTTTGTCACAAGCTCTACCTAACCATACCTGTATTACTTTAATCTCGGGTAATTTATGAGCTAGTTGTTTTGATCCGTGAATGGCTCACTTTGATGTTTGAAGTACCTTTTTTTTTTGTTTCTTTTGCAAGCAATTTAGGTCACTACAGTCGAGGATTCACTGTCAGTCCAGAACAACAGCTTGGGAAATCCTTCACGATATGATGAGCTGAAGCCTTAAGGGGATAAGTCTACAATCTAGCAAAAATATGTTTATCTTCAGGATGCAGAATCTAGTAGCTTCAGCAGGGAAATTTAAGGACGCAGCCGATAAGTAATTTAGTGCTTACCATTTATCCCAAAAATGAGTGGTTCATGCAATCATCTTACCATGATGCCATATTCTTTTCTTTCATTTTTCTTGATTAGCATCATTGACTTTTAGAGGCTTTTTCTTAAAATACTAATCAGACACTTTTAGTTGGTTTGATTTGAGAAGAGTTGTACCAGTTCTCTTCTTCTTTTTTCCCTCCCTCTCTATTTCCTTTTTCTTCTTCACATATGGGATATGACCAAAACTTGTAGGGGGTCTATTGTGTTCATGCCCACCCCTGGATGTATAATACCTTGTTATACTTTAATTTGTGCCCTTGAAAAAAGAGCTAGTTGAAGATTTATAAACATAAACCGTACCTATATAATTTTTGTTTTGTAAGTTGCAAATAAGATTAACCTATAGAGGGAGAGCCTGGCTAACTGAACTAACTAGGTTTAGAGGTGGAGAGAGCTCCCAAGAATATACACCACAGAAGACGAAAGACTGAACACGCTTTTGCCGACAAGTTGACTTACATTATCCACACACAACTCACCAAGTTGCATGCCTACGATAGTGGTGCAAGTACTGCCTATGTTTTTTTTTACATGCTGCAGAGGTTCACATGTTGTCGTCTCCAATACTGAGTTTCATTGCTACTTTACAAAACAATATCCTTACAATTGTGTTTATATACATGTTCAGATATTATTGGACGTACGCACTTGCATCACATAATCGATAACCCGCATATCAGGGGCCGTTGGCCGGGCTCCCCTGCCAGCCTGCCACTGATACGTAGTATAGATTTTGCATGTCTTCTGTCTTCTATAACTAAAAAGAACAAAATATGGATATCGTTTTGGTGCGATAATTGTCTTAGTTCGTCCGTCTGTCACCCCATGCGATCGATCCTACATCCCACGCTGTCCAACGGGTGAGCGAGAAAAGAAAATGCGCGATAGAAAAAAAAACTGTCCTGCGATCCCCAACTGCTTTGAAGAAAACAAATCGATCACCTGAGGCCACATGCATGAAAGGAAACAATACTCATGCATGGAAGGAAACAATAATCATGCATGAAAGAAAACAATAATCATGCATGGAAGGAAACAATAATCATGCATGAAAGAAAACAATAATCATGCATGGAAGGAAACAATAATCATGCATGAAACAATAATCATGCATGGAAGGAAACATCAGTGGTGCCAAATAAAAGATGTGTGTGTTATACATGGTGAGACTGGTGAACCTTCTGTAATAAAAGATGTGTGGGTTATACATGGTGAGACTGGTGAACCTTCTGTAATTTCCTAAACGAATATTCCCACCATTAGTATATAGGTCAATTCACTTGCGTTTCTTCGTGCTCCCATTAGCATATAATATGAAAGTATTATTGTGTTCATCATCATTTCCAATTGACTACTCCCATTAGCATATATTTTCTCTACCCCAAAATATAAGTCGATATGGGATGCGTGCAGGTCAAACTTTCTCAACTTTGACTAGGTTTGTAAAAAATACGTGCAACATTTATATCCCCAAATAAGTTTATTATGAAAATATATTCAATGTTCTATGTAATGATACTAATTATATATTATAAATATTAATATTCTTTTATATATAATTGGTCGAAGTTAAAAAAAGTTAACTTCTCGAGAAACAAGAATAAAATCTATTTTGGGACAGAGAGAGTATATGAAAATAGTGTTGAAAATATTTTAACAATCAAGTTCGTCTCTGTCTGATCGGTAAGCTTAGACATCATAATGGCATCAAAAATTTTGACTCTCATGGACACCCTCATGGATCAGTGCAAAGTATCCCCCAATTCTACAGCATACACAAATGGCAACCTTAAAGTTATGATATTTTCAAATGGTGGACAATAAAGACCATCTTAGACGTTCTGGTATTAGAGTATATACGTGCAGACACATAGGCATAGTAGTGTAAGTGAGCAGCCAGTAGGAGTCGAGAGTCAGGGGTGTTTGGATCCTAGGACTAAACTTTAGTCCCTGTCACATTTATTTTTTAATATCAATTAGGAGGACTAAACATGAGCTAATTATAAAACTAATTACATAAGTTGTGGCTAATTCGCTTGCCAGCGCCGTGTATAGGATGGTATAGAGATATGGTAAAACTTATTCGTGGATTTGTTGGCGCACGAAAGAAATAGATATCGGAAATCTCTTCCTGTCGGTATAAAAAATGATCTTAGCCGCATCACGGAAAGATCTACACAGTAGAGTTTGTGAGCCGCGATGCCATGCTCTCTGTGACTGTGTAAATTTCACGAACTTAGCTTTTTGGATTAAATGTCACTTTAACGTCGGTCATATACTTTTACAGTATTGTTATCTTATCGTGTGATCCGTGTGTTTTTAGTATAAAAGTTTAACTGTCCCGTAGCAACGTACGGGCACGAACCTATTTGCATATATACTCGAACTTGTGTGTACATGATTATATGAAGATGCAGCGAAACTTATTTATTGATTTATTGGCGCACGAAAGAAATGGATATCGTAGAATTCTTTTTGTCGATATAAAATATTATCTTAGCCATATCACGAAAAAGTCTATACAGTAGAGTTTGTGAGCCTGCGACGCCGCGCTCTTCGTGACTGTGTTAATTTCACGAACTTTGCTTTTTGAATTAAATGTCACTTTGATATCGGTATTTAATTTAACAGTATTGTTATCTTATCGTGCGATCCGTGCGTTTTTAGTACAAAAGATTTAGTTGTCCCGTAGCAACGCACGGACACGCTACCTAGTACAACTAAAAAGAACAAAGTGTGGACATTATTTTGGTGCGACAATTGCTTTGGTTCGTCCGTCTGCCACCCTATGCGATCGATCCCACCTCCGTGCGACAATCACGACAGTTGTTGATTTTTCTTGCATGTAGTTGTTGATTTTCCTTGTATGAGACCCGCGTGCGGTGGCAATCATGACAGCTTCCTTCCATGCAAAAGGAAGTGCTCCCTCGCGCGACCATCACGTCTGTTGTGATATAACTTTCTTACATGCAAAAAGAAACTACTATCAATCAATCAAATCAAATCAAATAAAAAATTATTCTCATCAAGAGGTTATGATTTTCCTTCATGCAAAACAACTTAACATGATTATCTACCACGTTGCGGTGGCGGTCGATCCATGCGGTGGCGGTCGCGCCGCCGGCTGACGGGAGGTGGCCGTTCACTGGCCTCAGCTAGCAAGAGGACAATCTCGCCCTCGCCCTAGTCGTCTAGGAGCTTGCAAGAGGTCAATCTCATGGGGTCGATTGAGCCCAGGCCGGGCACTTCGCTGATCGCTGCTAATTCCTCCTACTTTTTGTAGGAACGGGCATACATGATGCTGCCGGTGGCGAGTACGTGATCTCGAGGCCTTCGCGTGCCCCCTGTAGGACACCGAGGAGCTCGACGTTGCCGATAGGCTGGTGGCGCTCGTTGAAATCGGTGATTGTGAGTGTACAAACAAGTGTCAAAATTCAGTCAACCTTGATAATCTTTTTTTTCCTATTTTTGTATGGTGCTTAATCTGCCGTTGTACCATGGCGAGCCATTGAGTAGGATGATGTTGGGGACGATGATGAGGAAGAAGATGATGTGGTTCATACACCGTTGATATTTTCTATCTAATCTTTGCATGACTCGATTGTCACGTGTAATTTTGTACCTTCGGATAGTTTTATAAAAAAATACTAAGATTATTGCTGGTAATAATACAAACAGGGACTGGTTAAGGTAGTGAAATATCTTACCACATCATTTCTCTGAGCTCTAGAATTAATAAGGTGATAGTATGTACTACTGAATCGTAATCTTGAGCTGGTAGCCATAATTGGCTTCTTGCTAGAAAGAGATAGAATGCTAATCGAATTTACATAATCTTGTGATGATGTTCCCACCTCTGTGAACAAGCAGGCATGACAGTTTGGAAGAAACTAGCAGTGACTTGATATTTATCTTCTGTTGGTGAAGTGAAAGCTACAGCAACGGTTGGATTGTTCAGATAAGCAAGGGAAATGGTTGTTTTTGTTTCCCTGTTTTCTTTAGTTCAACAGACTTAATTTATGACTATGGCGCTGGTAATTTATGCATTCCATTAGACATCAATGATTTATTCGTGATTTGTCGCCTATAGATGTAAAATAACAATTATACTAATATCCATTGCTTTAATATTTGTCTGGTCTTTTCATGTTAAAATAACAATCATACTAACAATCATACTACTTAACAAATTTAGCAATTCAAATAAAAAATACATCTTTAGAGTTCGTAAATTTAAGTGGCATATATCCTGACAAAGTCAAGGCCGTTGGTGTATTTAACCCATTTCTGAATTATTAAGCTACCTTGATTGGTTCTCTACACGTTTGAGCTATATGAAACCGAAAGGAGTACTGCAGCTAAGCAGCCCCTTGCATGCATAGATTAGTATAATGTTTCTTATGAAACTCCGGCGTTGAATTCAGGGCATGTGCTCCCCCACGTCCCACTGAAACAACCACGACCATTCACTCTATTCAGTTAACACCACTCTCCTAGCATCTGAGATGCCATTCAGTTAACTACTTAACTCCTCCAATGATACTTGCTTCTCGAGCGGTTTAATTACCTGGGGGCTCGGAGACACATGAACACAGATGGGATCACGCTAAAATTTGTGCTGGTTGATGTGAGGCGAGCAGGTAGGGACAGAGAGACAGGTCCAGATTGGTGCGGCTAGCTGGCACAGCGACAACAGAGGCTTTGTCTGCTTCAGGCTCCGCGCAGCTTGCTTAGTTTAGTTTAGTTAGTTTAAGCTGTGGATTGAGCAATTTGCGGAGGAATAATTAAACTGATCAGTAAACCAAGATGCAAAACAAATGATTTTAAAAGTTGAAAGAGATTAAACAACTAGTTTTGTAGTTTGTAGAGAAAAATCGGACAAATGTGATAGTAGAGGGAGGTGAATTCGAATTTTTCATTTTAGCAAACCTGTCCCGGTACTTGGGCCCAAACAAACGAATGGCATAATACGGATGAGAGTACGAGACTCCTCTGACTTTGGGCCAATTTACAGCGTCAACTACTTACACGGACGGGGGCCTCCTCATGTGACCTCTGGGCCTTGTCACGTATCAAGCCTGGAACCTCCCTCCCAAATTCTTTATTGCACAACCAACCAATATATACCACCTCATCAAAAGAGAGAGAGAGAGAGGAACGGGAAAAACGTGTGTATATTCCGAGAACCGAGATCCTCTCACATCATTCAGAATATTATACACAACATTCACTTGGGGTTGGAGATTTCATGAAAAATGATGAAGTCGCCAGATCCAACGAAACGGAAGAAGGCGCTGATGTGACGACCATCGTCCATCCCCTTGGCTGTATGAATTGTAGCTTCGCGTCTCCAGAAGCTGTTGAACTAAGAAATGGCAAAGCAGCACCAGGCAGGTGCCACGTTTCTTGGTTACTGATGTTAGGAATTTAGACATTTTTATTATCAGTTTAATCCAGAAATATAACATCAGCAGGTTTGTGATAGCATATATGTGCATGTGTATATTTTTTATGAACGCTACAACATGCATAGATGACATACTTATTGCTACAGCAAGAATACAAAATACAATAATCATAGAGATTAGACTGTACTCAGCGGGGGGTCCCATGCCGAGGGCATTGGAGGCTCCATTCGCACTAGTCGACATAGTGCGTTGCTCGAAGTCGCGGACCACAGTCGATGCAGAAAGATGTTCGTAGTGCAGTCCCACGAACGGATCACCAGGAAGAAGAAGAAGAAAACACATCGACGTTCTAGAGAGAGGACCGATCCAAGATCGATCTCCAGGAAGAAGATGTACGAGCAGTCGCTGATCGCTCCCCAAAAACCTAATCGCCGCTCACCCCGTGCAGGATTGTCAGGTGGACGAGGATTTCGGAGGCACTGCTCTCCCGCTCCTCCGTGCGCGTAGAGGTACGGGACGAGAAAATCAGAAAGCTGCTGAAATGTGTTTCTCTCGGGAGTGGTTACGGAAGAATTTCTCTCATCTGGACTGACGGAAGACATGATATATGGCTGCTGACGGGAAGAGAAGACGAAGGCAGCGTAGAATCCCAGGAGACGGGAAGCGGAAGGGACGGTAACTGATGCAATCAGTTGCCTCCACCATCAAAGAGCGAAACTCCCGTGATAATATGGATTTAAGTGGTAAAAGACTGCCCACGCCCGTTCGCCGCCCCCTGCCTGCCTGCCTACCTCGCCCCACGCCCACGCCCCGGCCCTACCGGCGACGGCGGCGCGCACGCGCGTGTGGCACGCCTTTATCCTTTTTTCAGCTTCTCAATTTAGATGAATAATTTCCAACCATATAAGCTGAGTCAGCGTTCAGTTAAAATCCCATATGGTATTAAACCATGCAACACTTAATGTTACGTACCATAGAGTTTTATTTGATTC
Organism: Miscanthus floridulus; assembly: GCF_019320115.1. NCBI lineage: Eukaryota > Viridiplantae > Streptophyta > Magnoliopsida > Poales > Poaceae > Miscanthus > Miscanthus floridulus. The sequence continues at coordinate 92,345,578 of NC_089598.1, read as the reverse complement.
ATTAAATATTATATGGGCCAAGCCCATATTATATCAACAATCCCCACCAAACTCTAGGATTTATAACAAAGTAGTCTTAGAACCATATTTCTTTTATATACCAGTGTTTCGATAGAGACTGTTAAGTTGAACATCCATCTAGAACTATAGTTTTACTCAGTCATAACTGAACAATGGACTAAGTCTTGAATTGATAGTTTTGTGTGAAGTGAATATCACTAGAGTCCTTAGCTGATACTAGGCAGCAAAAGACATCCCTTCTATTTGAAGCATATAAGTCATACTTCAGTGCCTTTCATGAGTATTTAGAGATCACCCAAATCTCATAAACTGTGACCAGCAGTTTGACTCATATAGGTGTGTTCCTCAAAAGATGTTTTGTAGGACAACATCTTTGCTTTGATAAGCCACTTAGAATACATTAAGGCATAAGTCAGCCTGCCTTACAGAAAGGAAAGATATGCATTAGAAATGAGTCTTACTAAGGATCTTTCCTCAAAATTTACTACTAGCTTATTTCACCGTCCTACTTCACAGGATCTCCGATCACATAGAACAGGTTATCACTATAGTAAATTTCAAGTGGGTCTCAAACCCATCTCTCTCGATGCACTTTCTATCACATTACGTGATAGACCCTTAGTGAACTAATCTGTCAGATTGTTAGACGTGTGAACATAGTCCAACGCTTTTACTCTGGAGTTTCTCAATTTTCTGAAAGATTTCAGTCGTCTTTTAACATGTCTTGTGGACTTCATGTTATCCTTAGAACTGTGAACCTTCGTAATCACAGTCTGGTTATCACAGTTCATAGAAATAGCCGGTATGAGTTTTTCAACAACCGGTAAATCCATAAGGAGATCATGAAACCACTCAGCCTCAGATCCAGCAGTGTCTAATGCTGTGAGTTCTGCTTCCATTGTAGACTTCGTTAAGATAGTCTGCTTGCAAGACTTTCAGAAAACAGCACCACCTCCAAGCGAAAACACATATCCACTTGTGGCATAAAGCTCATCAGTATCAGAAATCCAGTTGGCATCGCAATAGTCTTCCAGCACTTTCGGATATCCAGTATAACAAATATCATAGCTCATGGTCCCTTTTAGGTAGCGCGTCACTCTCTCAAGAGCATGCCAGTGATCATCTCCCGAATTTGACACAAACCGGCTCAGCTTGCACACAGCAAATGAGATGTCAGGCCTTGTTGCACTAGCAAGATACATGAACGAACCAATGATCTGGGAATATCTCAACTGGTCCCTTGCTATTTTTCGATTTTTCCTCAATAGCACACTAGGGTCATAAGGTGTAGGAGCAGGTGCACAATCACTGAACCCAAAGCGACTCAGCACCTTTTCCACATAATGGGTCTGTAACAAAGTTACCCCACTATTACCTTCTCTTAGACGCTTGATATTAAGAATAACATCAGCCTCTCCTAAATCTTTCATCTCAAAATTTTTAGATAGAAATTCTTTCACCTCCTCGATCACTTTGAGGCTCGATCCAAAGATCAGTATGTCATCAATATATAAGCACAAAATGACTCCATCACCCCCACCATACCGATAGTACACATATTTGTCAGCTTTATTCACAACAAAGTCAGCAGATGTTAAAGTTCTATCGAACTTCTCATGCCATTGCTTAGGAGCTTGTTTTAGGCCGTATAATGATTTTAATAATTTACACACCTTGCCTTCTTGACCATTTGCTATAAACCCATCATGCTGATCCATATAGATCTCCTCCTCGAACTCTCTATTTAGGAAAGCTATCTTAACATCCATTTGATGAACGATAAGACTATAAGAGGCTGCTAGGGAAAGCAAAACTCGAATTGTAGTCAATCGGACAACCGGTGAATAAGTATCAAAGAAATCATCACCCTCCTTTTGAGTATAACCCTTGGCCACAAGCCTTGCCTTGTACCTCTTAATAGTACCATCAGACCTAAGTTTTTTCTTGAACACTCATTTGCATCCTATAGGCTTGCACCCATAGGGACGATCAATAATTTCCCAAGTTCCATTGGACATAACAGAATCCATCTTACTCTGTACTGCTTCTTTCCATAGGTCAGCATCAGGAGAGGAATATGCCTCTTCAATGATCGTTGGTGTGTCATCCACAAGATACACAATATAGTCATCACTAAAAGACTTTGCAGTCCTCTGTCTCTTGCTTTTCCTAGTGACTATAGTGTCATCCTCCTCTGGATTTTGCACATAGGGTTCCTTAATTTGTTCTATCGGAGTAAAATTTTCATGCTCATGGGGAATTATAAATTCATGACTAGTTGTGCTAGGTGCATTTTTCATGGGAAACTCATTCTCAAAAAATGTAGCGTCTCTAGATTCCTTCATTGTATCAACAGCCATCTCAGGAACACTAGAGTTTATAATTAAAAATCTATAACACACACTGTGAATAGCATAACCAAGAAAGACACCATCAACAGTCTTTGGTCCAAGCTTTTGTTTTTTATTTATTGGCACATTCACCTTTGCCAAACAACCCAAGTTCATAGGTAAGAGAGATTTAATCTCTTCTTCTCCCATTCCTCAAATGGTGTGATTTCTTTGTTCTGTGGGCACTCTATTCACGACATGACACGCTGTCAATATAGCCTCACCCCACCATTCCTTAGATAGTCCCGCAGTCTTCAACATGGCATTAACCAAATCAGTTAGAGTATGGTTCTTTCTCTCTATAATCCTATTGGACTATGGTGAGTATGGTGGCGTCCTCTCATGAATAATTCCATGCACCGTGCAAAACTTAGAAAATTCATTTGAAAAATATTCTCCCTCGCGATCGGACCGCAAACGCTTGATTTTTTTCTCAAGTTGATTTTCTACCTCAACTTTATAGACCTTAAAATAATGCAATGCTTCATCTTTTATTTTCAGCAAATACACATAGCAAAATCTAGTGCAATCATCTATAAAAGTCATGAAGTATCGTCTACCACCTTTAGTCAATTCGCCATTCATTTCTCATAAATCAGAATGAACGAGTTCTAATGGTGTCAAGTTCCTCGCCTCAGCAGCCTTGTTAGGCTTACGCGGTTGCTTTGATTGCACACACACCTAGCACTTAGAATCTCTGACTAAGTTAAATTTCAGGATTAAATTCCGATTTGCAAGCTGCATACGACAGCCAAAATTAATGTGACAAAGTCGTGAATGCCATATATTTGACTCATCCAAAACAATAACATTGTTCACTACTTTATTACACACATCATCAAGCAAAGATAGGCGGAACAAGCCTCCGCAATCATAATATTTTCCAACAAATATTTCATGTCTCGACACAACACATTTATTGGACTCAAGCATAATTTTAAAGCCATCGCGACACATCTGAGAAGCGCTAACAAGATTCTTCTTGATGGAGGGGATATGCTGCACGTTCTTTAATAGCACTGTCTTTCCCGAAGTAAACTTCAGAATGACCGTACCAGCACCAAGAGCATGCGCATGCGAACCGTTTCCCATCAGCAAGGCTCCACTTCTATCGGCCTAATAGGAAATAAACAAAGAAACATCAGCACACACATGAATATTAGCTTTGTACGTCCACCACTCACGTGAAAGATAAACTAAAAGAACAAAGGGTAAAGAATTACCATACCCAGATGTTCCTCCTCCAATCTCGCTAATGACCACATTTGCTTATTTCTTTTCTTGCTTGTATTTGCGATCTGGGCACGCACTTGCCCAATGCTCATCACTCCCACAAACAAAGCATCCTCCATCTTTCTTGTTATTTTTCTTCTTAAACTGTACAGTCTGCTTAGGCTTTGCATTGTTGTTCTCTTGCATGTTCTTCTTCTTTTTATTACGAGATGCAAATGAGTTTTTTTTCTGCACCATATTGGCAGCGGAAGACTCAACTCATTTTCCACGGTTGTCTTTTGCTCTCGCCCTCTCCTTAACATCAAGAGATCCAATAAGCTCAGCCATGGTAAACTCTTGTCTCTTGTGTTTTAGAGAAGTAGCAAAATCCCTCCAAGAAGGTGGCAGCTTAGCGATGATACCACCAGCCACAAACTTGTCAGACAACAGACATGGGAAATGATCTAGTTCCTTCGCTAGCGTCTGTATCTCATGAGCCTGTTCGACTACAGAACGGTTTTCAACCATTTTGTAGTCGTCCAGCTGCTCCATAAGATACAGCTCACTGCCAGCATCAGAAACCCCAAACTTTACCTCAAGAGCATCCCATAATTCTTTGCCTGATGTGCAAGATATGTAGTTTTTCTCATACTTGGGATGAAGTGCACTGATCACGGCGCCTTGAAATAGGTTATCGACAGCCAAGAACTTTCGCTCCTCCTCAGAAGTAAACTGCTCAGGCTTCCCCTGTGCGGCGTGATAGCAGTTCATCGCAGTCAACCATAATACCATCTTTGCACGCCATATCATAAAATTCTTGCCATCAAAATTATTCGGCTTCAAAGCGGCAACAAAACCACTGACAGAAAATTGCCTAACATTAGGTTTTTGAATTGTTAGGAATTTAGACATTTTCATTATCAGTTTAATCCAGAAATATAACATTAGCAGGTTTGTGACAGCATATATATGCATGTGTATATTTCTTATGAACGCTACAACATGCATAGATGACATACTTATTGCTACAGCAAGAATACAAAATACAGTAATAATAGAGATTAGACTGTACCCAGCGGAGGGTCCCATGCCGAGGGCATTAGAGGCTCCATTCGCACTAGTCGATATAGTGCGTTGCTCGAAGTCGCGGACCACAGTCGATGTAGGAAGATGTTCGCAGTGTAGTCCCACGAACAGATCACCAGGAAGAAGAAGAAAACACCTCGACGTTCCAGAGAGAGGACTGATCCAAGATCGATCTCCAGGAAGAAGATGTACGAGCAGTCGCTGATCGCTCTTCAAAAACCTAATCACCGCTCACCCTGTGCAGGATTCTCAGGCGAACAAGGGTTCTAGAGGCACCTGCTCTCCCGCTCCTCCATGCGCGTAGAGGTACGGGACGGGAAAATCAGAAAGCTGTTGAACTGTGTTTCTCTCGGGAGTGGTTACAGAATAATCTCTCTCGTCTGGACTGACTGACGGAAGACAGGATATATGGCTGCTGACGGAAAGAGAAGACGAAGGCAGCGTAGAATCCCAGGAGACGGTAACTGATGCAATCAGTTGCCTCCACCATCAAAGAGCGAAACTCCCGTGATAATGTGGATTTAAGTGGCAAAAGATTGCCCACGCCCGCCTGCTCGCCGCCTGCCTCGCCCACGGCTTTATCCTTTTTTCAGCTTCTCAGTTTAGATAAATAATTTCCAACCATATAAGTTGAGTCAGCGTTCAGTCAAAATCCCGTATGATATTAAACCATGCAACACTTAATGTTACGTACCATATAGTTTTATTTGATTCATTAAATATTATATGGGTCAAGCCCATATTATATCAACAACTGAAGTCTAAAGCCAGAACCAGAAGACAGGGAGGTCTCTCTTCGGTGCGATCGCATACGCTACTGATGAAGTCCAGTCACGGAAGAGAAGTTCAACGAACCTGCTCCATGCCCAGAACTTGGGCGGTGTTTAGTTGGCCACCGAATCGACGCCGCCGAATTCGGGGCGCTACCGTAGCTACTGTAGCGTTTTGTTTTTATTTGATAATAATTGTCTAATTGTTAACTAATTAGGCTCAAAACGCTCGTCTCATAAAGTACAAGCAAACTGTGCAATTAGTTTTTTATTTCGTCAACATTTAGTACTCCATGCATGTACCGCAAGTTTGATATAACAGGAAATCTTCTTTTTTCAGAGTGCCAAATTCAGGAATTAGGGGAACTAAACATGCCTTGCATTGCATCGGCGTGAGAAGCAGCTTGCCAAATGCCAACGAATTTCCGAGGGAATCCGCGAACTTTTGAGGGAAAGTCAGCTGCGCTGGGAAACGACGAAACGTATGGGAAGAAGGATCAGACTTGTGATGTGAGAGAAGAGAACTGGTAGCAGCAATGGCGGCCAGTTTAGATGATAAAATTTTTGGCAAAACGATACGGTAGTGTTTTTGTTGTTATTTGATAATTAGTGTCTAATCATAGTCTAATTAGGCTTAAAAGATTCGTCTCGTAGATTTCGTCTAAACTGTGTAATTAGTTTTATTTTTTATTTATATTTAATGTTTTATGCATGCGTCCAAAGATTCAATGTGACAGAGAATCTTAAAAAATTTAGTATTTTGGGGTGCAACTAAACAGGACTCGGATGTTCTGAATTCATGAGCGAAGGCTGCAGGTAGTGTTAGGGCGCCTCCAACGGTTGTTGAAGTCGCAGGCTTAAGTTAATCTATCCAATCCAACGTGGCAGAGAGAGAGCACGAAAAAACATCTCGCTAGCGATGAACAAGGGGGTCAGTTGGACTGGTATTAAAATACTAAAACTGTTTTACTAGGAGAAAAAAAACTATATAGATTAGCAGATAAGTTTAGGTCTTGTTTAGATTGAAGTTAAAAATCAGTATTTAGCACCGTAGCATTTTCGTTTGTATTTGACAATTATTGTCCAATCATGACCTAACTAAGCTCAAAAGATTTATCTCATAATTTACAATCAAACTATGTAATTAATTATTTTTTTATCTACATTTAATACTCCATATATATGTCTAAAGATTTAATGTGATGAAAAGAAAGCGAAAAAACTTACCATCTAAACGAGCCTTAAGCGAAGAGGCGACGAAACGCTAGTCTCGCTCAACTTCCAAGAATTAATGTCTCTCTGTCGGTTCCGCGTTTTCAGGACATGCACAGCGAACAGCCTTACGTTTCTTTTTTATTTTATTATCTAGCCTCCACGTATGCTAACGTTTTGGATCCACCGCTGCGGACGTCAATTTCCAGTCGACAATAATGTTTTTCTCTCACACCAAACTAACTAGTAATAAATAATCCATAATAACCAACTAGTAATAAATAATTAAGATATGATCTTTCGAACAGACTGCTTAGCAGTCAGTTGTCACTTGTCAGTCAACGAACCACACTCTCCTTCTCGAAATAGTAGATGTGACAGTGGATCATCGATTCAGACGTTCCTAGACTAAAGTTTACTCACTGTACTATTAAATACATAAAACATTTAATATAGACTAAAAAAAATAAATAATAGTATAATTTATGACTAATTTACTAGACAAAATTTTAAACCTAATTAGTATATAATTTGACAATATAATGCTACGTTAACACATACGCTAATGATGAATTAATTAGGTTTAATAAATTTATCTCTTAGATTACTGACAGATTCTGTAATTTATTTTTTATTAGTATCCGAACACTTCATGCGATATACCCATATAACACCCGATGTAATACTCTAAAACTTTACACCCATCGATTATTTTTTGGCCCAACAGAAAATTATTATTAGAGCAAGTATAATAAGAGGTTGCAAGCAGGCTAAATGCTAAGGTAGAGGAAAGAGGAGAAGTAGGTTGTAAGGGTAGTCCCAACGAAAGAAACTAGTAGTTTTTATAACATAGGATATCGCATCAAAAAAGTATTGCTTTCCAACCCATGGTTTCTATGAGTAATAATTATTTTCTCTTTCTCTCTTCCAACTCTATCTTCTTCCTCCAATAGAAGTGTGACACGAGCTCCCTAGAAACTAGTGGTTTCTCCCCAATGGCGATTTTATGGTTTCTTGGTGCATTGGGTCAAGAGTAGACCTGATTTCTTCATGAAGAAACCATTTCTATGATTTTTGCTCTCTTTCTTTATTAATTACGTTGCCATGTCAGCATTTTATTTACGTGGCAAGTCATTTAATGAGAATAGAAACCATCATCAATGCACCATTGAGACTGCCCTAAGGGCAGTCCCAATGCTAGAAACTACATATAGTTTCTATACCTATTAATTACCATAGACACTACATATAGAAATCATGGTCCCAATGCATAGTTTCTACAGAACAATTTTTTATCCAATCACATACATTCTCTCTCCATTCTCTACCAATCACATCCCTTAATGTCTTGGTTCTCGTGTAGACATGGTTTCTAACTTAGACCTGGTTTCTATGATTTTTGCTCTCTCTCTTCAATAACTACCTTGCCACATCAGCAAAACGCTTAGGTGGCAGTATAATTAATGTCCATAGAAACTATAGTGGTTTCTGCATTGGGAGTGCCCTAAGCTTACACCGGCTTGGACACAAGAACCAAAAAACTTTATGAGAGACAAGTAGGCTATATATTAATAATGAAGATAAAACTATTATATAAGTGGGCTGAAAAGTAGACCGCAAAAATTTATACATCCAGTCTTGCTCTTACAGAGTTCTAGGCTAGAAAACGCGTTTGACTTTGCAACCGTTGCGTTATTATTAGGTCGTTGGCTGGAGAGGTGTTAACTGTTAACGAGTTAATGATGATGATCACTCCCGCCACCTTTTGCATATGCACAGGGAATCGAAAAAGTGATCTTCCATGGCGCCGTTTTAAGGCCGGTCTCAGTTTGAGTTTGATGGTCCCATTTCTAATACACTTTGGTATTCGAAATTGTGTAAATAAGTTTGATCCATGAAACTTATTTTTTTCTATGAAACTATTTTTCATCTCTCTCTTTATTTAAATTATATTACATCAGTTTATTTAATGCTCATGAAACTCACATTGAGACTGACCCAAGTTTTAAGAGCAAGTCCAATAATAGAGCCATTAGTTTAGCTATTAGCGAAGTTACAAGAGTCAAACTATATAATAATGGTCTATTATTTGTCTATAGAAGACTTTTTAATCTATAGTTTTATGCATATCTCACCTTCTTTTTTTCTAATCCTCATCACATTCACTTAATGTATGAACATAACACTGCATATGTGTTGGTACATAAAGTGACCAACAAGTAAATATTTGTAGTTTTATCGTACGTTGTGATCGGAGATGGCCTAGCACTCAATGACACAGGGTTTATACTGGTTCAGGCAACGTACCCTACGTCCAGTTTGAATTGGTCAGTGACTTTATTCCTGAACCCAGGTGCTCGAAGTTTGCAGTGAGGTTACAAACGAGAAGGAGAAAGATGGGGTGCACGAGAGGTCCGATCGGCTCCGGTCGAAAGGGCCGAGAGCGACAGGAGCTCCTCTATGAGCTAAGTGTTCAAGCATGTGCTTGAGGTCCAAACCTGGTGGTTTCTATGGTTGTGAGCTAGTGAACTTGGTTGATCTAATGAATCTGGAATGACTTGTATAAACTTGAATCCACTTAGTCTCTTGGGAGAGAGTGTATCCCCTTTTATAGATGAAGGGGATGGCCTTACAAGTGAGAGGGAGAGAGTTCGTATGCTTCTAAGTCTTGTTGCCCACGCCGACGGGTACATAAGGATGATAGGCGCCCACAACACTATTGGATGTCGGTTCTATGTGGAAGGTTACGTCGTCTTGTTTCGGGTATGGCAGATGTCGGCACCTGCATATACTGTTGATGCTCAGAGGCATGTGAGGAGTCTCACCATGTTCACTTGGTAAGGGTAATCCCGACGCCCGCAACACTGTCGATGCCCAGAGGCATGTGGGGGCCTTACCGTATAGGAGTTAACGGTGTCCACAATACTATAGAGGAAAATGTCGACGCCTACAATACTGTTTGTGTCAGGGCGGTTATAGAGTACTGTTCCTGTAGGTGATAGGGTACGGTCCCTGGTATTATGGTTTGACTTGAGCGTCTTGCCTTGCTTTCTCCGTTCGTTCCCTGGTCCCTTCTGGGTGGGCGTCCCCAGTCGGTTGGTCTTAGTTGGCTCTAGTTGCGCCAGTCAGAGAAGAGCAGTGAGCAGGGTCTTTGCATACCCCGGTCGGAGACATGGGGTCAGAGTCGGAGGTAGTGCTTTGCTAGGCCTTTCGGTCGGAGAGACCGTCCGGAGGAGCTGGAGACCGAAGTGAGCGCTCCGGTCGAAGAGGTGGGCCGAAGTCGACAAGCGAGCATTGTTCCTCCTCGGCCTGACCTTCCGGTCGGTGACTGGACCGCCCTCCTGGCCTGTTGTTTTAGATACTTGGGCCGGCCCATGAGTTGCGCGCTGTCTGCTTGGGCCGAGCCTTTGCGGGGAAGCCGGTCCACGAGGGACCCCGGGTTTATGAACCCGACAACATGCATCCTTGCCTAGCTTGTTGCTTGCATGAGACACTACTACACAAAAACTTTTACAAATACGTTTCCAAAACAGCCTCCAAGGCGGTTGGGCCGGTTGCCCGCCTCGGTTATTCATGGTAGGGCAACCGGCCCAGCAACCACCTCGGTTAATGCTTAATCGAGACGAACAAAATAACAGAACCACCATGGTTATTAACCGAGGTAGGCATCCAAGCACAATTGTCTCGGTAAATCATTAACCAAGACGGGCATTCTAACTCAATTGCCTCGGTAAATCATGCCCAACCTGCTAGCCCACATCAGTCCACTATAATCAACAATATATAAATGAAATCAGAAACCCTAACACTCTGCTCTCCCTCTCCTCTCTTTCCCGCAGCGGCGCGCTCGGAATCGTGACCACTCGCGATCTCCGTCTTCTGAGCGCGACGCTATGCGCTCTCCCCCTCCCTCCATCTCCCGAGAGCGGCGCCCCTCTCCCATCCATCTCCCTCTCCCCCATAGCCAGTAGGCAAGGCTCGGTGCCCCTTCCTCCTCCTCACATCTCCCTCTCCCCATAGGATGGCACGGTGGTGGCAAGCTGTGGCGCAGCATGGCGGGGTGGATCCCCGGTGGACAGGCGACCAGATCTTGGATCCGCCTCCCTCTCTCTGTGCGTGGGGCAGTGACGGCAGGCCCGTCCCTCGGCAGCGCGTGGAACATCCAAAGGTGGCACGACTAAAAGCTCTAGTTTGATTTTGGTTAATTGATGAAACCTTAAGTGCTAACCTAGTTTATCAAGATGATTATGAGATAGGTAGCACTACTCCAAGTGATGAAGCAATGGAGAAGATCATGACAATGGTGATGGCATGGTGATGGTCAAATGCTTAAATTTGGAAAAGAAGAAAGAGCAAAACAAAAGGCTCAAGGCAAAGGTATAAAATGTAGGAGCCATTTTGTTTTAGTGATCAAGACACTTAGTGAGTGTGATCACATTTAGGATAGATAGCCATACTATTAAGAGGAGTGAAACTCGTATCGAAATACGGTTATCAAAGTGCCACTAGATGCTCTAACTTATTGCATATGCATTTAGGATCTAGTGGAGTGCTAACACCCTTGAAAACATTTGTGAAAATATGCTAACACATATGCATAAGGTGATACACTTGGTGGTTAGCACATTTGAGCAAGGGTGAAGAAGACAGAGGAGATGCCAGCGTCGATCAAGTGACCGGACGCTGGATCTAAATGCACCAGACGCTGACTGCCTACGTTCGGTCACGCTGACTTGGCGGTACAGTAGCTAGGGTATACCACCGGACGCTGGGCTGTGTCCGGTCAAGGTGGACCAGACGCGTCCGGTCGAGGAAAAACGGATTTGGACCCTTACTGTACTCGACCGAACGCTGAGGCTCCAGCGTCCGGTCAATTTAGCCAGAGCGTCCGGTCATCACTTAGCCGTTGTGATCTGACGGTTCAGTTTTAACTTAGAGTGACACGTGGCATAAATAAGTGGAATGGACGCTGAGTCTAGGGTCCGGTCTGTATGACCGGAGCGTTCGGTCAGAGCGTGTTTTGCCCAGTGAAGGGGTATAACGGTTCTATTCTATGGGGGCTTCTATTTAAGCCCCATAGCCGGTTGTAGCTCTAACTTTTGCACATTTTTCATTGACATAGCAACCTTGTGAGCTTAGCCAAAGCCCTCCCACTCATCTCCATCATTGATCCATCATCATTGTGAGATTGGGAGAGAATCTAAGTGCATTGTGTCGGTGTTTTGGAACCGGGGGTCCCTCAACCAACGAGTGAATTTGTGCTGCGTGCCCCTAATCCCGGATGGTGATGCAAAGAGACACAAGGTTTATACTGGTTCAGGCGATCAAGGCCCTACGTCCAGTCTGAGAGATCGATCTTGTATTCCTTGCACCTGAGTGCTCGCAGTAGGGGTTACAAGCTAGGTGAGAGAGGGAGCTAGCCCCAGGTCTCGGCGAGGGTGGTGCGAACTGCTTGGGACGTTGCTCCCAAGCAGCGTGGAAGTGTGTGGTTCTATCGGTGTGTTCGTCTTCTCCTTTTCCGTTCTCGGAAATGGCCCCGGCTACCCCTTTTATAGCCACAAGGAGGAAGCCAGAAGTACATGAGAAAGGCTACTATTTGCTAACGTATTCCGCTCCCTGGAGCAGCGTGGCGTCGTGGGAGTTCCCGTCGATGTCTAGTCGGTATGGTCTTCAAGGCTGGCGACATGCTGCGCTCCTGTACTTTTTGTTGACCTGGTGAAGTGCCGAGGTCTGGTGGCTGCTGTAGTGGGCTGCGCCGAGACCTGTCGTGCTGAGGCCGAGACCCACTATGCTGAGGCCCGCTGTGCCGAGGCCTTTAGCAGGTGGCAATGTGAGGTCTGGGCGGCCATCGTCGATAGTTGATTTAGGCGGAACAGTGAGGAACGTGCGTCTACAAGATACGGTACCCTGTATTGTCAGTAAGGGATGGTAAAAAGGCGATTTGACCGTTGTCCTGCTGTTCCTGCTGCGGCGTACTGCCGATCGTGGCTTACGTAGTGGGGGCAGCTAGGCGCATTAATTGGATGCGATAGCCTGCCAGAGTGACTTTTGAGGCGGGGGCGGCGAGGTCGCGGGACGAGCCCAGCCTCGGGCGAGGCGGAGCATGGCCAGTTCGCCCGAGGCCCTACCGGGAGCCTCGGGCGAGGCGGATCTTGGTTAGTTCGTCCGAGGCCTGTCGGGGGTCTCGAGCGGGGCGGAGCGGTCGGTTCGCTGGTCCCGAGGTCACAGGAACCCGGTTCCGATTCCCCACGTCGTATTCGTCCTTGGCGCAGGAGTTATTGGCCCTAGGTACTGATTTCGAGGCCACAGTAGCCCAGATGTGGCTCCCTACGCTGTATTGTCCTTGGTGCAGGAGTTGGCAGCATAGTGAGGCATGGGTGTCACGGTGGTTAGTACAGTGGCGGGTAACCCCTGCCCAGTCCTGCCTCCTGTCCCATCGGCCATCCTGCTGTACCGTGCCGGGCGTGCGGCTGTCAGGGGCAGCAGTTGGCTGAATTGATGTGACACGACGTTTTGCCAGAGGGACGGGAGGAGGGAGAGGTAGCGGAGTGCTGCCGAGCCCGCCTTGCGCGAGACAGAGGGTCGGTGGCCCGGCCGAGGCCTTTGGCGGGGAATCGGCCGAGGCTCGCGGCGATGGGGCCTCGGGCGAGTTGGAGAATCGGCCGAGGCCAGCAGCGTTTAGCTGGTTTCGATCTTTACGAAGTCTAAGCAGTCGTTTTTTGGATCTTGCTTAGGGTACCCCTTCTCACGGTATCCGACAGTAGCCCCCGAGCCTTGGGGGGAGTGGAGGCACTCCCCCTGAGGTTCTGATGAGAATTGGCTCTTGATAGTTTCTGTTGGGATGGTTTTTCGTTTTCGAGGTTTCGGTGGGTGCGCGCGAGCGCACCCGCCGGGTGTAGCCCCCGAGGCCCTGGAGGAGTGATTTCACTTCTTTAGGGGCTTTTTTCTCTTTCGAGTGAGACGTTTTGATTGTGTTTGCCGGGCCCGTGGGTGCGAGTTCGGGCCGCATCAACGACAACGAGGGGGGAGAGCCACCCCCGATCTTTAATCGCGCTAGCCAGAATGTCGCAGCTGCTGCAATGCTGGTCCGAGCAATGCCCGAACCCTCCTCCACCGAGGGGCGACGGGTCCGCGGAGAGCTCCGCGACCTCCTCGAGACCGCAGCAGTGCAGCAGGCCAAAAGTTCCGCCTCCCGCCGGCGTGGAGGCACTTCGGAGCAACCCACGGCGCGTCCTCGCCAAGGTCAGGATGCCTCGTTTCGTCCCGAGCCCGCTCACGCGCCGACGGTCAACAGGGCCCTCTCGGTGCGCGACCGACCTGGACACCAACGCGAGGTACAAGGCGACCACGAGGTAGTTGGCAGGCGACGGCGCCACGACAACGGAGCCGCCCGGGGCTACCACCCACACCGAGGCGGTCGCTACGACAGCGGTGAGGATCGCAGTCCTTCCCCTGAGCCGCCAGGACCTCGGGTCTTCAGCAGGGCCATTCGCGTTGCTCCTTCACATGTCTCAGAAAGAAGGGCATCAAGCTCAACCCCGAGAAGTGCGTCTTCGGGGTTCCCCGAGGCATGCTCTTGGGATTCATAGTCTCGGAACGTGGAATCGAGGCCAACCCGGAGAAGGTCTCGGCCGTGACCAACATGGGCCCGATCCGAGACCTCAAAGGGGTGCAGAGGGTCATGGGATGTCTCGCGGCCCTAAGCCGCTTCATCTCGCGCCTCGGCGAAAAAGGCCTGCCCCTGTACCGCCTCTTGAGAAAGTCCGAGCGCTTTTCTTGGACCACCGAGGCCGAGGAAGCCCTCGCCAGGCTCAAAGCACTGCTCACCAACCCCCCCATCCTGGTTCCGCCCACCGAGGGCGAGCACCTCTTACTCTACGTCACCGCGACAACCCAAGTGGTCAGCGCGGCCGTAGTAGTCGAGAGGCAGGAGAAGGGACATGCTCTACCCGTACAACGACCTGTCTACTTCATCAGCGAGGTGCTCTCCGAGACCAAGACGCGCTACCCCCACATCCAGAAGTTGGTTTACACCATAGTCTTGGCTCGACGCAAGCTGCGTCACTACTTTGAGTCCCACCCGGTGACTGTGGTGTCGTCTTTTCCTCTGGGAGAGATAATCCAAAACCGGGAGGCCTCGGGTAGAATAGCCAAGTGGGCTGTTGAACTCATGGGGGAAACCTTGTCTTTCGCGCCTCGGAAAGCGATCAAATCATAGGTCCTGGCCGACATTGTAGCCGAGTGGACCGACACACAGCTGCCACCCGTTCAGATCCAGTCAGAATGCTGGACCATGTACTTCGACGGGTCTCTGATGAAGACCGGGGCCGGCGCGGGCCTGCTCTTGGTCTCGCCCCTCGGAATACAAATGCGTTACATGATCCGACTTCACTTCGCCGCCTCCAACAATGTCGCCGAATACGAGGCCCTCGTCAACGGCCTGCAAATCGCCATCGAACTTGGAGTACGACGTCTCGACGTACGTGGTGATTCGCAACTCATCGTCGATCAGGTAATGAAAGAGTCAAGCTGCCATGACCCCAAAATGCAGGCGTACTGCGCGATGGTACGTCGTCTGGAGAACAAGTTCGACGGTCTCGAACTCAACCACGTTGCACGAAAGTTCAATGAGGCCGCGGACGAACTGGCAAAGATGGCGTCGGCACGAACCCCGGCCCCTCCCAACGTCTTCGCCAGAGACCTCCACAAGCCATCCGTCGACCACGCCTCGGTGACGGAAGAGGACCCATCGGCCGAGCCCACCGCAGGGCTCGAGGCCCCCTCTGCCGCCGAGACCCCGCTAGCCGAGCCCGAGGCGATGGCGATTGACGCAGAGCCTCCCAAGGCCGACCAAGGAACGGACTGGCGAGTCCCTCTCCTTGATCGCCTCGTCCGAGGAGATCTCCCTGCTGACAGAACCGAAGCCCGGCGGCTTGCACGGCGCGCCAAGACTTACGTCCTCTGCGACGGCGAGTTATATAGGCGCAGCCCATCTGGTATTCTCCAACGATGCATCACCACCGAGGCTGGCCAATCCTTACTTCGGGACTTACACGCGGGAGTCTGCGGGCACCACGCGGCGCCTCGGACGCTCGTGGGTAACGCCTTCCGCCAAGGTTTCTATTGGCCAACAGCGGTGGCCGACGCCACAAAGCTAGTACGCACCTGCGAGGGATGCCAGTACTATGCTCGACAGACGCACCTCCCGGCCCAAACCCTCCAAACCATCCCCATCACATGGCCATTCGCTGTGTGGGGATTGGACATGGTTGGGCCTCTGTAGAAGGCACCCGGGGGCTATACCCATCTGCTGGTAGCTATCGACAAATTCTCCAAATGGATCGAGGCTCGTCCGATCGCTCAGATCAAATCCGAGCAAGCGGTGCTGTTCTTTACGGATATCATCCACAGGGCACCCAAGGACGAATGGCCAAGTAGAGCGTGCCAATGGCATGATCCTACAAGGCCTTAAGCCAAGAATATTCAACCAGTTGAAGAAGTTTGGCAAGAAATGGCTTGCCGAACTCCCGTCAGTCATCTGGAGTCTAAGAAATACCCCGAGCCGAGCCACGGGATTCACACCGTTCTTCCTGGTCTATGGAGCCGAGGCTATCCTCCCCACTGACTTAGAATACGGCTCCCCAAGGCTACAGGCGTATAACGAACAAAGCAACCGCACTGCCCGCGAAGACGCCCTTGACCAACTGGAGGAAGCCCGAGACGTCGCGCTGCTACACTCAGCCAGGTACCAGCAAGCCCTACGACGCTACCAAGCCCGGCGCGTCCAAAACCGGGACCTGAAGGTGGGCGACCTGGTGCTGAGACTGAGGCAGAGCAACAAGGGCCGCCACAAGCTGACCCCACCCTGGGAAGGGCCGTATATCGTCGCTCAAGTGCTGAAGCCCGGGACTTACAAGTTAGCCAACAAGAAGGGCGAAATCTTCACCAACGCTTGGAACATAGAACAGCTACGTCGTTTCTACCCTTAAATTTCCAAACGTTGTTTACATTGTTTCTCGAAATACAATAAAGAAGCGTTCTTTAGTTGTTATAATCTTTCGAGGAACCCCCTTATAGACAAATCGATTGTATAGAACCTAAGGACCGAAAGATCGTCTCAAAGGCGAAAAGGCCGGCCGAGCCGTGAGAACGGCCTATGCCTCTGGGCTACGGCAGCTCCCTCACCACCGTTTCGCCCAAAGGACAGCTTAGGCTCCGAGGAAGTTCTTTGCAGAAAGGTTGTCTATCGATAGGGGCTCGACGTCACTATAACGCAATAAGGGAGACTCGGCTCTGCCTCTGCAAAGCCGAGCCTCCCTCGGGGGCTAAAAAGGGGGAACCCCCCTAAGTCCCGGACACCATTTCTCAACCGTTTTCCAAAAATTTCCACGCCAAACTCTCTCGCACTCCGACGGGACCTTCGCAAGAAACCCAGAGACCAAAAGCTTGTCTGGAGGCCAAAGGGCCGGCCGAGTCGTGAGAACGGCCTACGCCTCTGGGCTACGGCAGCTCCCTCACCACCCTTCGCCGAAGGACGGCTTAGGTTCCAAGGGATTTCTTCGCAATCGAGACAGAGGGCACGGACTTAGAAATAGAATGGAAAACGGTTAAGAAACACACATACGCAGAAACTTTAAGGGCCTCGACGGCCACAAAAAACGTCACGATTCGGCAACTAACCCAATCCGGTTACATGGCCCCTTTTGGCCCAGGTCAAAGCTCAAGGATCGGCGGCTGGCGCGGGAGGGACCACCTCTTCTTCGAACAGCTTGGCCAACGCAGTGCCAGGCGCCTCGGCTGCCTCCAACAGCCTCACGACCTCTGCATCAGCCTCCTCGTCATCTTCTGGCAACACATAGCCGTCGCTGACAGCCTCGAGGTTGATGGCATAATGCGAGGAGACGACGGCCAGGGCGCGCTTGACACCCGTGTGCAACGCCCCTCGGAGTCTCTCGCGGACGTGGGCGCTCAACGCAATCAGGCGGCTCCCAAGGGAGCTAGCTGATTGGACCTCCTCGACGTGCAGGGTCTCGCAGGCGGTCCGGACAGCGCTGCGCAGCGCCTCGTGCTCCCGGACCTCGACATCCAGCGCCGCTTGCGCAGCGACGGAGGCCTCAGCCGCCTGGGAAGCCTCTTTCTCCAGATCTACGTCGCGACGAGGGGTCAGGAGCCAAACGCGAACCAGAACAAATGGACAAGGAACACGGTTCGAGCGGAACTTACCCTCGGCCTTGTTCTTCCAGGCTAAGACCTCGACCCGAGAGGCCTCGGCCGCCTTGGTAGCCTCTGCCAGGGCGACTTTTGTCGCCTGATGCTCGCTCTGCTCCGCACCCAGCTGCCCGGCTGTGGCCTTCGCAGAGGCCGTCGCTTCTTGGGCTCGAAGCCTGAAGGAGTCTCGCTCCTCCTCCAGTTCCTTGATCTTGGCCACCAGAGGGGCGGACTGCTCCTTAGCCGTGGCCAACTCGGCCTGAATGTCAGCACAACGAAGGCGGAGGTCCACCACTTCCGCACTCCGCGCCGACAATAGTCCCTGGGCATCAGCAAGCAGGCCCTTTTGGCACCGGAGCTGGTCCCAGATATCCCTCTCATTTTGCAGGAACACCGATTTCCCAAGGGATCGGGTCTCGAGCTCCTAGGGAGGCAAAACAAAAAACACACGTCAAACACTGCGAGGGGGCTCGGAGAGAAAACAACGCGGCGCGAGAGAGGAAAGTACTTACCCGCGTGACACCGGGCAAGTCCTGACCCATAATAGTCATCGCGGTCTGCAGCGACCGCACTGCCAGTTGGCGGTACTGCTCGAGGGTGCTCCAATGCCCCCCCTCTGCGGTATCTTCAAGGGCAAACACGGGCTCCCCCTCGGGGTCAGCCCGGTTCCGCCAGAAAACACGCGGGAAGTTCCACCCGCGAGGCACGGGCCATAGCCGGACAAGAGCCGAACTCCCCTCGGCAGGGTCTGGGACTGGTTGCTCCGCGGTACTGGCCGCCTCGACGTCCGCCGCCTCCTTCCCTCGGGAGGAATCATCAGACGAGATTGTCTGAACCAGGGGCGGCGCCAAAATTTGCCCCGTCTCCACCTCCATCGCCTCGGTCTCGACGGACCCGGGGGCTCTAGCCTCCGCCATCTCTACCTCGATGGCCCCGGCGTCCACCGCTGTGACGTCGGAGGTCTTGGGGGCTCCGGCCTCGCCCTCAGTGGCCTCGGCAATAGCAGACGCCCCAGCCTCCTTCGCCCTAAGACACACAACATCGCGAGGCACGGGCTCCTCCTCCCCCACTCACTCCACGGCCGCCTCGGCCTCCTTTTCCTGGGCAGCCGCCTCCTCCGAAACGGCTTCGCCCGACGCCGCGCCGCGTCGCGCGCCAGCCTACGCCCCTGCTGCCTGATGAGCGGAGGAGCTAACGTTCACCTTGAGCGCCTTACGGGGCGCCAAGGGAGGGTCTCCCACCAGAAGCGTCTGGCTGGAAGAAAAGACACTCCCAAGGTCAGCATGCAACCAAGGGGCGAACAAGAAGTACTACGGACTCCACCAGAGAAGACGCTTACCGCGAACGGGGATGCAGCCGCTTCGACACCGCCTGCCTCCTCTGCAACGACGGCGGTGGTGGCAGCAGCGCGGCCTCGGTGCCCACCAGTGCCAGCTGGCCTCCGTCGGACCCCGGCACCTCCTCGACCCTTCGCGGAGATAATGGGGTCGCCCCCACCGTCACACGCTCCACCCCTACCTGGCGCGCCAACTGTCGGTGTTTTGGAACCGGGGGTCCCTCAACCAACGAGTGAATTTGTGCTGCGTGCCCCTAATCCCGGATGGTGATGCAAAGAGACACAAGGTTTATACTGGTTCAGGCGATCGAGGCCCTACGTCCAGTCTGAGAGATCGATCTTGTATTCCTTGCACCTGAGTGCTCGCAGTAGGGGTTACAAGCTAGGTGAGAGAGGGAGCTAGCCCCAGGTCTCGGCGAGGGTGGTGCGAACTGCTTGGGACGTTGCTCCCAAGCAGCGTGGAAGTGTGTGGTTCTATCGGTGTGTTCGTCTTCTCCTTTTCCGTTCTCGGAAATGGCCCCGGCTACCCCTTTTATAGCCACAAGGAGGAAGCCAGAAGTACATGAGAAAGGCTACTATTTGCTAACGTATTCCGCTCCCTGGAGCAGCGTGGCGTCGTGGGAGTTCCCGTCGATGTCTAGTCGGTATGGTCTTCAAGGCTGGCGACATGCTGCGCTCCTGTACTTTTTGTTGACCTGGTGAAGTGCCGAGGTCTGGTGGCTACTGTAGTGGGCTGCACCGAGACCTGTCGTGCTGAGGCCGAGACCCACTGTGCTGAGGCCCGCTGTGCCGAGGCCTTTAGCAGGTGGCAATGTGAGGTCTGGGCGGCCATCGTCGATAGTTGATTTAGGCGGAACAGTGAGGAACGTGCGCCTACAAGATACGGTACCCTGTATTGTCAGTAAGGGATGGTAAAAAGGCGATTTGACCGTTGTCCTGCTGTTCCTGCCGCGGCGTACTGCCGATCGTGGCTTACGTAGTGGGGGCAGCTGGGCGCATTAATTGGATGCGATAGCCTGCTAGAGTGACTTTTGAGGCGGGGGCGGCGAGGTCGCGGGACGAGCCCAGCCTCGGGCGAGGCGGAGCATGGCCAGTTCGCCCGAGGCCCTACCGGGAGCCTCGGGCGAGGCGGATCTTGGTTAGTTCGTCCGAGGCCTGTCGGGGGTCTCGAGCGGGGCGGAGCGGTCGGTTCGCTGGTCCCGAGGTCACAGGAACCCGGTTCCGATTCCCCACATCGTATTCGTCCTTGGCGCAGGAGTTATTGGCCCTGGGTACCGATTCCGAGGCCACAGTAGCCCAGATGTGGCTCCCTACGCTGTATTGTCCTTGGTGCAGGAGTTGGCAGCATAGTGAGGCATGGGTGTCACGGTGGTTAGTACAGTGGCGGGTAACCCCTGCCCAGTCCTGCCTCCTGTCCCATCGGCCATCCTGCTGTACCGTGCCGGGCGTGCGGCTGTCAGGGGCAGCAGTTGGCTAAATTGATGTGACACGACGTTTTGCCAGAGGGACGGGAGGAGGGAGAGGTAGCGGAGTGCTGCCGAGCCCGCCTTGCGCGAGACAGAGGGTCGGTGGCCCGGCCGAGGCCTTTGGCGGGGAATCGGCCGAGGCTCGCGGCGATGGGGCCTCGGGCGAGTTGGAGAATCGGCCGAGGCCAGCAGCGTTTAGCTGGTTTCGATCTTTACGAAGTCTAAGCAGTCGTTTTTTGGATCTTGCTTAGGGTACCCCTTCTCACGGTATCCGACACATTGCTTGAGTGATTGCATCTAGAGGCACTTGGTATTCGTGTTGCACTGCGGATTTCGCTTGTTACTCTTGGTGGTTGCCACCACCTAGACGGCTCGGTGCAGCGATGGAGGATCGGCACGAGGTGGTGATTGTTCGTGGCCACCTTCCGTGATTGTAAGGGGAGTTGTACCTTCCCCGATGGAGTGCCGAAAGGTAACTCTAGTAAATTGCTCGTGTCATTGAGTTACCTCACTTGTGGGTCGGTTCTTACGGTGTCCTATCGTGTGGACGAGGTTTGTGAAACACCTCTTAGCCACCGAATCACCAAGTGTTGGTCGACACAACGGGGACTAGCGTGTTGGCAAGCACGTGAACCTCGGGAGAAAAATCGGTTGTCTCTTGTTATTTGCATTCTCCCAGTGATTGGCTTAATCTTCATCTTGTGATTGGTTCATCCCCTACACGGCGGTATAATCACCCTACTCACCTATTTACATTCTTGCAAACTAGTTGATACAAGCTCTTTAGTGTAATTAGAATTGAGAGCTTGCTTTATTATTTACATTCATCTAGTTGAGCTCTTTAGAGTAGCGAGTTTGAGAGCTCTTAGTGAGTAGTTACATAGCAAGTTTGGGTGCCTAAGTAATCATTGCAACTAGAATTGTTGGATAGGTCGCTTGCAACCCTTATAGAGCTAGAGCAAGTTTGCATTACGCTATTTGTCATACTAATTAAACTGTTCTAGTTGATTTGTAGATTTTTAAATAGGCTATTCACCCCCCTCTAGCCATATTAGGACCTTTCAGCGACGCTTGGGGACCCGGCGGTCGCACGGCGAGCGGGACCTAGTGGCCAGATCCGTCCACATGCAGGTCTCATCTCTCTCTCGGTCTACTCTCTCTCCGTCTTCCTCTCTCACTCTCGGTCTCCTTGCAGATCTAAGGCAACGGCGGCACAGGAGGGCAGACAGACGACAGCGTGCGGTCCGATCCCGGTGGCCGGAGGCCAGATTCGGTGGCGAGCGACCAGATCCAGCGGTGACGACGGCGGCGCGTGGATGGACTCGACAGGCCCGTAGATGGGCTCGCTGGGCTTGTCCACGAGCTTTCTTATTTTTTTGTTTTTTTATTTAATTAACCGAGGCGGGCGACCAATCGCCTCCGCTAAAGGCCCGATTAACCGTGACCTTTTGATAACCGCTTCGGTTAATGCTTTTTGCCTATCTCGATTAAGATTGCTGTAGTAGTGAAAGCCAAACTCTCATCTCTTTCTCTGCGTTATTATACTTACTCTAACAAGAAAGGTTGTCATGCAGGTGAGACAGTACAACCCGTATAGCTAAAGCAAATCATTATTTTATAACAGGAAATGTGCTTATATAAACCCAAAAAAGGGGCACGGGTTACATACTTGATCTCCGATACTTTGAAGGATAGAGGCATAGCCGTGTAGGACAGCGAGCCAAAAATGTTATTACACAAATACAAGTCAAAGCTAGGCACACTGTTTGCTTGATCGTATCAGTTATTTTTCTCTCATAACAAAACAACATCAGTTGGTTTATAAGCCACATAAATGATTAAACGAAGAGGGTAAGGGAAATTAGTGCGGCTTTTATGGCACTGCTTCAATCGGGAAAGACTCTCACATACGGCCCCATGGGCACATGTACATCAGCCACTCTGAACTTGGAGGTCAACATCTTTCTTACTCTCTTTCCTTTTTTTTAACTTCGTCAACACCTTTCTTAAGTACAAGCAGGTGCTCCTATCCATTATTCTCTAAAATCGTGCTCTCCAGTGTAGCGCATGATTATTATTTTTCTTTACCCAGAGTCTGTTTGATTTACCTAACTAAAAGTTCTTCCAGGTGGGTAGGTAGCTAAATCTAGCTAAAGTTTAGGGCCTGTTCGTTTGAACTTATCAGCCGGCTTATCAGTTAGAATTTATAGTATTTTTCTCTCACAATAAAACAGCTTCAACCGACTTTAATACCAGCTGAACAGGCCCTTAGCTAGGTAGGTAGCTAAGTCTATTAGCTAGACCATTTAAATCCATAGCAGCTAAATCTTCTACAACTAAAAAGAATAAAGTGTAGACATTTTTTTGTGCGACATTTATTTTGGTTTGTCTGTCTGCCCACGCCTGCGATCCCATGATAATCATGCATGGAAGAAAACAATAATCATGCATGGAAGGAAATATCAGTGGTGCTAAATAAAAGATGTGCAGGTTATACATGGCGAGACTAGTGAACCTTCTGCAATTTTCTAAACGAATATTCCCACCATTAGTATATAGGTCTATTCCACCGCGTTTCTTCGTGCTCCCATTAGCATATAATATGAAAGTATTGTTGTGTTCATCACCACTTTCAGTTGACTACTCCCATTAGCATATACTTTCTCTACCCTAAAATATAAGTCGTTATGGGATACGTGTAGATCAAACTTTCTCAACTTTGACTAAGTTTGTAAAAAATACGTGCAACATTTATATCTCTAAATAAGTTTATTATGAAAATATATTTAATGTTCTATGCAATGATACTAATTATGTATTATAAATATTAATATTCTTTTATATATAATTGGTCGAAGTTAAAAAAAAGTTAACTTCTCGAGAAGCGAGAATAAATTCTATTTTAGAACAGAGAGAGTATATGAAAGCAGTGTTGAAAATATTTTAACAATTAAGTTCGTCTCTGTCTGATTGGTAAGCTTAGACATTATAATGACATAAAAAATTTTAACTCTCATGGACACCTTCATGGATCAGTGCAAAGCATCCCAATCCTACGGCATAAAAAATGATAATCTTAAATTTATGATATTTTCAAAAGGTGGTCAATAAAGACCATCTTAGATGTTCTAGCATTAGAGTATATACGTGCAGACATATAGGCATGGTGGTGCAAGTGAGCAGCCGGTAGGAGTCGAGAGTCAGGGATGTTTGGATTTCAAGACTAAACTTTAGTCCCTGTCACATTAAATTTTTAGATATCAATTAGGATGACTAAACATGAGCTAATTATAAAAACTAATTACATAAGTTGTGGCCAATTCGTTTGGCCGCGCCGTGTACAGGATGGTATAGAGATGTGGTGGAACTTATTCATGGATTTGTTGGCGCACAAAAGAAATGGATATCGGAAATCTCTTCCTGCCGGTATAAAAAAATGATCTTAGCCGCATCACGGAAAGATCTACACAGTAGAGTTTATGAGCCGCGACGACACGCTCTCTGTGACTATGTAAATTTCACGAACTTAGCTTTTTAGATTAAATGTCACTTTAATGTCGGTCATATACTTTTACAGTATTGTTATCTTATCGTACGATCCATGTGTTTTTAGTACAAAAGTTTAGCTGTCTCGTAGCAACGCATGGGCACGAACCTATTTACATATATACTCGAACATGTGTGTACATGATTATATAGAGATGCAGCGGAACTTATTCATGAATTTATTAGCGCGTGAAAGAAATAGATATCGTAGAATTCTTTTTGCCGATATAAAATATTATCTTAGCTGTATCACGAAAAAGTCTATACAGTAGAGTTTGTGAGCCTGCGACGTCGCGCTCTCCGTGACTGTGTGAATTTCACGAACTTTGTTTTTTGAATTAAATGTCACTTTGACGTCGGTATTTAATTTAACAGTATTGTTATCTTATCGTGCGATCCGTGTGATTTTAGTATAAAAAATTTAGTTGTTCCGTAGCAACGCATGGACACGCTACCTAGTTTAACAAGCTAAAATTATTTAGTCATCCAAATGGACCTAGGCATGTAAACCGACCAGGTTTGTTCAGATGTATACCAAATATACTCATATTGGAACGAGGGGTGTAATGAACAACGAAAAGTCCATAAACAAAAGGGGCTATTGTGTTCTTGTCCCTATTTTAAACCCCAATTGTGATTTTATCCCTATATTTTTTTCCACTTTGTGTTTTTACCCCGGGTTTTCTAGAACAAAGGTTCAGTTTACCCCTACTCCATTAACAGCAAGTAACGGTGTTAAAAAAGTTGAAAGATGACAAGTTTGCCCTTCCGAATATTGTGTTTTTGTTCCTATTTCAAACCCCAATTGTGATTTTACCACCACTTTCTTTCACTTTGTGTTTTTACTCCTACTTTTCCAAAACGAAGGCTCCGTTTACCCTAATTCTTAACTCAGTTATCTACATCCAGATCAAAGCAATTAAAAATTAATAAAAGTCCTGTGGAAAGACAAACTTACCCCTTATCTCTCGGTCGTCTCTCTCAAGATCGTCCCTCTCAACGCTAGCAGGCAGCGGGCGGCATAGTGCGGCGGCGGTGGCAGCGAAAGGGCAGCGTCGGGTCGTCGGGTGGGCGCGTGCGGCTAGGCGGAGGAAGCGGCATGGGCGCACGTGGTTTAACCTGACGTGGGCGCATAGCCAGGCACGCGGCTCTGCTTGGCGTGCGCATCTCGTGAAAGCAGCCGACCATGGAGCCGAAAGACCCGCCTCTCTCTCTCAACTCTAGACCCGCGTTTTGTGGAAGAGGCGGGTCTTTGGCTCCATGATCGACTGCTTTCACGAGATGCGCGCTCGCGACGTCGGCAAAGCCGCGCTCGCCCGCGCCAAGCAGAGCCGCGTGCCTGGCTACGCGCCCACGTCAGGCTAAGCCGCGCGCGCCCGCGCCGCTTCCTCCGCCTGGCCGCATGTGCCCGCTCGCCGCGCCCGCCCGACACTGCCCTTCCGCCGCCGCACCCAGCCGCCCGCTGTCTGCTAGCGTTGAGAGGGACGACCCTGAGAGAGACGATCGAGAGATAAGGGGTAAGTTTATCTTTTCACAGGGCGTTTGTTAATTTTTAATTGCTTTGATCCGAATGAAGATAACTGAGTTAAGAATTAGAGTAAACGGAGCCTTCGTTTTGGAAAAGTAGGGGTAAAAACACAAAGTGTAAGAAAGTGAGGGTAAAATCATAATTGTGGTTTGAAATAGGGGCAAAACGTAATATTCAGAAGGACAAACTTGTCATCTTTCAACTTTTTTAACACCGTTACCTGCTGTTCACGAAGTAGGGGTACCTTCATTTTGGAAAAGCAGGGGTAAAAACATAAAGTAGAAGAAAATACGGGTAAAATCACAATTGGGGTTCAAAATAGGGGCAAGAACGCAATAGCCCCTAAACAAAAAAACCTATAACGATTGCACAAGTTAGGCGGTGTTTGAATTCGGTGACTAAAATTTAGGAGTTGTCACGTGAAGGTATTGCATGGGGTGTTTGGATACTAATAAAAAAATAAATTACAGAATCCGTCAGTACTCCACGAGACGAATTTATTAAACCTAATTAATCCATCATTAGCACACATTTACTGTAGTAATACATTGTCAAATCATGGACTAATTAGGCTTAAAAGATTCGTTTCGCAAATTAGTCACAAGCTGTGCAATTAGTTTTATAA
This sequence comes from Miscanthus floridulus, assembly GCF_019320115.1. Taxonomy (NCBI): domain Eukaryota; kingdom Viridiplantae; phylum Streptophyta; class Magnoliopsida; order Poales; family Poaceae; genus Miscanthus; species Miscanthus floridulus. Next base: position 92,319,178 of record NC_089598.1, on the reverse strand, counting down.
TTAGTCTATATTTAATACTCTATGCATGTGTCTAAATATCTGATGGGACAGCGACTAAAGTTTAGGAGGAGAAATCAAACAGCTCCTTGCTAGAATTGAGTTGCTTACAACATACATTATACAGTAATGAATAATTAATGCATGCAGAAGCGGAAGAACATCTATCCGTGTATGAAAACGGATCGGATACGGACGGATATCACCGATATTACATTTGTTTTCATATTTTTGTCAGGATTCGGATTCGAATACGGATAGTGTCAACTGTGTCGGATATGATACGATTGGATATCGACATCATAAATATGCGATTTGAGTATTCGGATATGGATACGGTATCGGATGTTGGATATCCGGACTTGGATACGGACAGATCTCAACCCCTCTAAACGGATTTGGTTTCGAATACGGTCGAAAAATATCCGTACCGTTTTCATCCCTGACCCTGATAGATAGCGTGGGTTATTTTTGGAAGAAAATGTGTTGAAGGAAATGTTTTTCTACCATATAAGTTTTCGTTAACCTATTACTCCCTCCATCTAAAAAAAATACAATTATGATATCGTTAATCGAGTTTAAATTTGATCAAATTTATAATAAATAATATTAATATTTATATTTTTAAATAAATTTATTATAAAAATATATTCTATAACTAATCATGAATGTTTGTATTTTTTTATTTAAATTTAGTTAAAATTCATGTTGTTTGACTCTAGAAATCCGAGAATGGTATTCTTTTGTGGCCAGAGGTAACGTATATTATAGGAAATATTCCCCGTGACAAAGGGAAAGGAAATATTCTGTCACCAGATAGATGTGCCTGGAAGACTCGATCGTCTCCGGTATGCCTTTCTGAGAAAGCCAAAACCGAAAACACCCGATAGATCCGCAACATTCTAGTAGGCTTTTCCTTGTTTCATTCATGGACGCGTAAGCCGAGGAAAACAAACACACGCCTCGCTTCCCCCGCCGTTTCCGCGACCGCGGCGTTGATTCGATCTTCCCCCTTCTTCACTGCCATCCCGGCCCCACCTGCCCGTCCCCACGCGTCGCGGCGAGCCCAACAGGAGAAGAAAAGCGCACCAGCGGCAGTGTCCCTTCCGGCTCCGGCTGGGAGTGCGGTGCGCGCGGGCGGTGCGGCGGGACCAGTTGGGATTCGGACCCGGTCCGCGCTGGGGGCCGGCCTGTGTCACCCTCACCTGTGTCCGGGAAGCGGCTCGCACGCAGTCTGGTTGGGCTCGGATGGTCGGTGCCGGACGCCGGGCGCGGAACCCTAACCCTAGGGGCCGGCTATATTAGATGCTGGGGGGCGGCGCCGGAGGCGGAGGCGCGGGCCTGGGACTGGACCTCTCGGCGGTGATTCAGGCGGCCGTCGTCGGCCTCGTGCTCTTCTCCGCGGCCGTCATCGCCGTGCGCCGCGCCGCCTCGCGCTACTTCGTCGTCGACGCCGCGGGGTTCGCCGCCTCCTACGACGATCACCACCACAGCTCGTCTCACTACCCGATGGGGAACCCGCAGGAGCAGGGGACCGCCGCAGCGGACCTCACGGGGCCCTGCGCCGCGTGTGGTGGCGTCGCCTCCAAGAAGTGCTCCCGGTGCAAGCGCGTGCGGTACTGGTGCGTGCGTCTCTGTCTCCTCCTACCTAGTATCCGCCTTGTGGATTGTACTGGTACAATGCGCTGCATGTGATCTTGCCGAGTTCCCAGCGGAATTTGTCGCTTCTGCTGTGTGATTTGGTGGCTGGGGCGGACAATCGTGCCGCCGGGATCTTGCACGGTTCTTGACCTTCGCCCTGCTGCTCCTGCTTAAGAAATCTAATTTTTACAATCGTGGCTTAGTTTCTTGGTGTTTCGGGTGGGTCATTGCGATTGTCCATGAGTTTGAATTCACGCAGTTGCTGGGAGTTTCTGATCCTGCCAAATGCGTGGTTCTTCTGGGTTTTCTGCAATTTGCTGTTCTGGGCGCATGGTAAAATTTCTGGTGCTTGCTTCCTGTCTTGAATGAGGTTTTCTTGTGCTGGATAGGAGATTTAGCCTCTCTTTGTGTTTGGATGTGTGTCCGTGTTTGGCAGCACACAAACAACTATGGCAATCCTATTTGTCTTGGAGAGTGTGATAATCCATTCACAAACGAGTGCCTGTTCTAGTGTGGAAGTCGTTGGTTTGTATGCGCTTGAAATTAGTAACCCCCCTTGCTAACTTCAATGCATCATAGCCTACTGATTTTTTTCTCTCTGGGGCTTATTTGTTGAAACTAAGGAAACAAAGAGTTGAAAACAGTGTTAACTAATGACCGCATGGCAGTTCCCTGTCCTTGATGTTTTCTGACTGTTTCAATCTATCAAGGTGGAGGCAAAAGCTATCTTTTCAGTTCCTATACAAATGTTGATTTTATGATAATGTGTACTCCTACACATCAAACAATATCAAATCCATTTTCTAAAAGGTAATATGGTTGGTTTGATTGAAACCATATGGATTTCATTTGGGTGTAGTGTGGGTTATTTTGTCCTGTTTGGCAATATTTGTCTGTTGGCCACATGGAACTTGTAAAACAGATGATAGATATGCAGGTTATTGCTGTGTGTTGTTTATTCTCGAAATTGATTGAATGGACTCGTAAGCTGGCAAATGGATTGTAGAGGAACAAATATTCTTGCTGCAATAGTTGTGGCATGAATCTGTGGACTCCGATGTAATGTTGTCACAGAACCCTGTCAATGTTTGTTTTTTTTTTGTTTTTTTTGTCACAATGCTGTTATGTTGCTCTCAGGCATTAATCTCATCATTTACTCTCTTCTTCAGTTCCCAAGATTGCCAGACAAAGCATTGGCAAATGGAGCACAAATTCAAGTGCAAACAAATGAAATCATTGGATCCTGCTGACAAGTTATCCTGTGGAGTTGAGGCCAACAGTAAGAAATCATCAGGTTTCGGCCGCATCTCATTGGTGCCTGCCTGTAAAAAGATAAGCAAGGTATACTCTTTTAACCTATATAAATCTGTATGTGTTTTAACTTTTCAAGTGGCTGCAACCATTTTTGTTTGTGTCCCCTATACACAGGGTCAGGTTCTCTTTCCTTATGATGAATTCTTAAAATTGTACAACTGGAAGGACCTTGATGTTGTACCTTGTGGGCTTATGAACTGTGGCAACAGGTACAGCATAATAATACTTTATATTATCATTTGTTTGCTTTATTTACACATGGCTCTTAAATGCACATGATAAATCCTCTTTTTTCTGTGCAGTTGCTTTGCTAACGTGGTTTTACAATGTCTCTCATACACGAGACCACTTGTGGCCTATCTGTTAGGAATGGACCATAGCAGGGAATGTATGTGATTGTCTATAATATGCATGCATTGATGACATCTCGTTATTTGCTTAAAATTGTTCATTTCTACGCTTCAGGTTCTATGAGACATGAAGATTGGTGTTTTTTATGTGAGCTACAATGTCATATTCACAGAGCTAGTGGAAGTTTGCACCCATTTGCTCCTACAAACATTCTTTCTCATCTGCCAAATATTGGTGGCAATCTTGGCTTTGGTAGGCAAGAGGATGCTCATGAATTCATGAGGTGAATTTCTAGTATTCTTTGCTTAGTTTACATGGATGGCTCCCTGTTGGATCGTCTTCCATTCATTGTGCTGTTATTTATATTTTTGCAGGTTTGCAATTGATAAGATGCAATCTGCTTGCCTTGATGAATATGGAGGTGAGAAGGCTGTAGATCTTAGCACCCAAGAGACAACCATTATTCAGCACATATTTGGTGGGCGGCTGCAGTCACAGGTTTCTTACGTTTCCATTTCCACTTCAACCATTTTAAATATGTATTTGGTTTTCTTTTGCCTGTGCTTTAATCAGCTCTGAACTTCTAATTGAGCTGCATTCTGTTACAATTCATCAACAGCGTATAGTGCCTAATAATTAGAAAGATGTGTGCAGGTTCAATGCACTGCATGTGGAATGGTCTCAAAACGCTATGATAATATGATGGATTTGACTGTTGAAATTCAAGGTGATGCTGAATCATTGGAAAAATGCTTGGATCAGTTCACTGCTATCGAGTGGCTTGATGGGGATAATAAGTACAAATGTGATGGGTAAGGCGACTTTGTGCAAGTGCTTAGTTCATGTATCTAGACACATGCACTTCCTACATATTTTGTAGCCACATTTATCGACCAATTTAGTTTGAGTGCATGCTGAGATTACCTTCAACCCCCCCGCCCCCCCCCCCCCCCCCCCCCCCCCCCCCCCCCCCCCCCCCTAATGATCAGTACAAAGCACAAATTTATATCATGTATGCACATTTGAATGTCTTGTAAATACATGGACGTAAATAACTAACACTAGTGTGTTCTAAAGCCTAGGTGAGCTGGTAGCTATTCATATTATTAATTTTGTAATAAATTGTTAGTGCTGATTATTTAATGCTGAAATAATTAATTATCACGTATTTCTGGAATTACCTAAAGTCCTGTATTTTTTACTAGAGGAGCAGGGAAATATGTCATCTCGTATGCCAAGATTTGAGGAGCGTAATTATAAATTCACATCCAGACCACTTGTATTTTGGCCAGTTGCATGTACTTCCCCCAATCCAAATATAAGTTCAATTACAACTCCAATGCAATCTTTTGCCTTATTTTCCCATGCCTGCCCCTACTTAAATGCACCCTAATCAATGAAATAAATTGCCACCTATCTGGGCTGGTTGATGAAGCGGCCTGTTCGCTGGTTGGTTTCTGGGCTGGTTTGGGCTGGCTGGTGCTGGTTTATTGTGAGAGAAAAACACTGTTGGCTGGCTGGTTTGGGCTGGCTGAAACCAACAAGCGAACAGGCTGCTTAAATGTAGAATCGATTGATGGCTAATATTCATTGTACCCTCACCTAAATCCTTCTGTTCAAGTCCAAATGGACCTATATTTGGGGTCAGAGGTAGCATGTGGTTTCAGTTTGTAGACTTCGTTTAGATCAAAGTATTGAACATTCTTTTATGCAGATGCAACGACTATGTGAAAGCACGGAAGCATCTTTCAGTTCATCAAGCTCCAAATATACTTACTATCACTCTCAAAAGATTCCAGGTTACGACATCAGTTTGTTAGAACTGTATCAATGAAGTTATATGATTGCATTATAACAACTTCAAATAACAAACTTGTATGTGCCTGTAACAGAGTGGTAGATTTGGGAAACTGAATAAGAGAGTTACGTTCCCTATGGAGTTAGATCTGACACCATACATGAGTTGCACCGATGGAAGTGACCTGTATGATCTCTATGCTGTGGTCGTTCATCTGGATATGCTGAATGCGTCATTTTTTGGACACTATATATGCTATATCAAAGGTTATCAAGGAAGGTGGTATAAACTTGATGACTGCAAGGTATATATAGTTTAACATTTGTATTGTTACGACACAAATAATCTGTTATAAGCACCATTTTACCAGCTTGCTTCTTTGTATATGTAGGTTATGGTTGTTGATGAAGAGGAAGTACTTGCTCAAGGCGCGTATATGCTTTTATATAGCAGGTATTTGCTGTTCCAATGATTTTGATGCTGCCTATCATCGTCTGTCTCATTTTTCATGTGGGTTTGGGTGCAGTGCTCGTTTATATTAAAACCTCACATTTGTACCTCACGAGAATCCAAATCTATTTGTCAATTTCTGCTTGATCTGATCATATGGACATTCTTGCTTTTCTTTTGCATTTGTACTGCTACTCCCAGGATTGTGTGCTTGGTTTTGTCATCGTCAACCAAATACAATTGTACTATACTGACTGGAAAAAAATATCCATATTGCTTGTTTTGGGAGGTGAAAGAACATATGCGGCCAATGGGAAATATATCGAACCAACCTAAACCCTGCTGTATGAACTATCAACTGTGATAATGCACAATGTGACAAGCACATAGCTCAACCTGCTTTCCCTATGTTTATTGTTTGTTCTTTTGATTTCAGCCAAACAACTAAATGTGTATCATAATTGTCTAATCTTAACCCTTTTGGGACACTATTGTTCTCATTCTAAAATTTACATGTTTTCTCTATTGAATCCATTTTTCTTATATATTTAACTAGTACTTGTCAGATTGCTGTAAAGCGTGCCGTTTGGACGAAGAGCTGACAAATTAAAATTTCCATTTGACTCTGCAGGAGAAAAGCTCGTCCCAGGCCACTTGTTACAGTTGATGAGTCTGTGAAACAGCAACAACAGTGCAAATTGTTCCCTTCAAATGGACAAAGCCACATGATACTAGCAGATGCAACATTAAACTGTGAATCATCTTTGAAGACTACAGAAGATCAGTTACAACAGGATTGTGAATCCAATAATGAATCCCTTGCATGAAATGGATATTAAGGACCAGGAGTCAGACTTGGATCTACGTACAAGCATTGAAGATGACAAATTCATTAGCAATGAAAATCTACATATACCAGGTTCACTAGTATCACATGTTCTCGAAGATGCTAGAGCTCCAGATTCCTTTGCAGAGCAATGCGAGGTGCAAGTTGGCCCTCCTTTAGAAGGTGGTCCTATTACGATGAGCTCTGTGCAGTTTGGCAACTCCACAAGCAAAGCATCTTCAGAACATTCCTTTGCAGAGCAATGCGAGGTGCCTGCCTCATGTATTGATTCAGTTGACTATATGGATGTTGATACTGAAGCTGGCAGCAGAAGTTGAGAGATGGGACGGACAAAGACCTGTCTTAGATGATTCAGTTGGAAGGCCGAATAATAGCACAGCAATTCTAACTGCAAATGGGATGTCAGGAGAACCCAAACCATCATTTTCCTCTGGTTTTTTTGATAAGCCCTCAAGAAAAAGGTCTTCCTTTGCAGAAGAGGATAGTGCTGGTTCTCCTCGAAAGTTAAATGGCTATTGCAATGGACATCTAAGCAGTCTAGAGCAAGGAGTTCTTGCCAACTCTAGAAGTGAAAAGTGCAATGGAGATACACTAGTGACATCCAGTAATGGCAATTACTATGCAGTCAATGGTGATATACAATCTAGCAATGATTCCTTGCATGCAGACGAGAGAGATGTGCCTTTTGTTTCTCATGGCTTTGAGCCAAGACCTTACAAAGTACTATCAGACAGCAACAACAATTGCAGTAGGACAAGCAATGGGAAACCTAAAGCTTGCCAAGGGGACATGTCATTTTTACCTCGGGGCTTCCTTGGAAGGCCTAGTCCAAGAGGAATTTCAGTCAAAGCAGATGATGGCTTGCCATTTAGTAATGGTGCATCATCATCCTTTGGGAATGGAAAAAGTAAGTCAAGTAACTACTCATCTTCTATAGGTGGCTTGTCTCCTGGTTTCCTTACAAGACATCGCAGGGAATCCACGGTCCTAGGCACAAGCTCTGACATTTCAATGGATACAAAATCTAATGGTGCTGCAGTAATGCCAGACCATGCAGAAGAAAGGGTTTCGGATTGTACGACAAATGGATCTTCATTCCAAATAAGAGCAGCGTCCGACCACCTTGATGAAAATGGCCTTGCAATTTTGACCACAAAAAATAACAGCTGTGGGCAAGAAAATGACAGTAATGGAACCCCCAGCATGAATCATGATGGATCTGAACATGATGGACTGCGCGGACGAATAACCTCAAAAAATTTTGAGCAGGACGGTATTGATGCCCAATAAAAGCATGACTGTGTTGCTATAGCTGGTGAGAATAGAGGCCATTGGAGCACACAAGTGAGAGTCTGTGTGCTCATGTCATAGCTGGTATATAAACTGATGAAGGGCTGTGAGCTAGGAAGTAAATGCTAGCTGATTGATTGCTCGAAACTGCAACTGGAGCAAGCATTGTTTGCTTGATAGATTTTTTCCCCTCTTTCGCCACGTGGCTCCCACATGTCAGAGGGGTAGAGGGGTGTCTCTGGGTTTCCACACAATTTGCAGAAACCCAGATGCTCCCCTAATGCCATGCTATTTTGTTGGCATTAGTGTTAGTACATAGCTGAGCGTAGGCTTACTACTGTCCCCTTGATCCATAGCTTCAATGAACTGGAACTGCTGACTCCTCTGGTGTCCTGAAAGCTGAATTAATTGCAGAGTGATATAAGAGGAAATTCTCATGGCTTTCACCTTTATATTTTGCTGATGTTTACTGTGCGATGATGGATGAAACTCTTAACGTTGTTACTCTTGTCACTTCAAAATACATGAAATTTCCAACGCCGCAGCGACAACAACAACAAAGGCTTTAAGTCCCAGACACAGTTGGGGTAGCCTCGAGTTGAAACCCAACAGCAATCAAGGTTCAGGCATGTGAATAACTGTTTTTCAAGCACTCCTATCTGAGGCTAAGTCTTTAGGTATATTTTATCCTTTCAAATCTTCTTTTATTGTCTCTACCCAAGTCAATTTTGGTCTTCCTCTGTCTTTCTTCACGTTACTATCGTGGCTTAGGATTCCACTACGCACCGGTGCCTCTGGAGGTCTCCGTTGGACATGTTCAAACCACCTCAACCGGTGTTAGACAAGCTTTTCTTGAATTGGTGCTACCTCTAATCTATCATGTATATCACATTGGCCTGGGTGCATACATTGGCTTATTTTGATGCATGTGCGTTGCTATGGGTTTCAAAATCACATGACTCTATGTATTTTCCAGTAACAATATGAAAGAAACATCTTGTATGCACCATGGTTTTGACTGAGTACATGCATGTTTAACTGAAACACTTTGTACGGTCAAAGGTCTTGCAATTACATCTTGTAATTCACTTTATTACTAAGCACCTCCTTAGAAGCCAATGATTAGAAGTCTACCATCAACACCTAAATCATTTAGATTGCAGTGGAGATATGACCTCTGTGAACTACAAACTTTTTAGATCCACCTTCAAACTAATACAATATGAGGCAATCTAAGATGCACTTCCATAAATATACATGGACCATGGTCAATTAACTTAAGCTGGGATCTTTTACCTAGGCCAAGATCAATATACTAAAAATAATGCAAAACTTTTTCTTGATTTGTAGCAATTTATATACCCGTTCGCTGGTCTGAACTTTGGCTGAAACTGGCTGAAAAACACTGTTCCGGCTGAATTGTTGTGAGAGAAAAACACTGTTCCGGCTGAAAAAACAAGCCGAACAAGCCAAATTTAAGACAAGCGAACGGGGCATATTTGGAACATGCTCGTTCAGTCTGTCTTCTTATTTCCATCAGCTTTTTATTTGCACACTGCAGCCAGCAAACTACAGCGCATCACTCAGACTTTCTAAGACCAATGACACCTGAAATCGAACCATCCTACAATGAAGAAACACTTCATGAGACACTAAGAACAGGAAAGGGCTTGAAAAAAGTACAAGATTATTTTCTAGTTCAAAGCTCATGGTCCCAACCTAGAACATGCTTCTTGTCAAGCATTTTCTTCTAAGGTAGCAAATTAAAAGAACATATTCCTCCCACCATGTACTCGACTAGATACAGCTCAAGTACTAAGATGAATATCACAAGCATCTTCTGAATATTATCAATGAAAAAGTTTCTTAATAAAAGAACATAAGCAAACAATTATCTCGGATTGGTCAGGTCATCAGTGTTAGCAATCTGTGTCCTAGCGCTACCTTCACCAGATCAAATTGCTGTCCATTGAGTGATATTTTGTTTAAAAGCAAGGTAAATAGATAGCCATATTCACCTGATAAAATTGTTGCGTGTTCTATTATACCAGACGACAACGTTATGACCTCCGCCTGCCAAAATTAGCATACTGTTAATAAAGCAAGAACTGAAGCTGCCGAAATTAAAATAACTTACCTGCACATACTCTCCCTTATGGAAAAAAGTTATAAAAAAGGCATCTGTATCTGTAACTACATGCTCATACATGGGTTCGATTTGTGAGGATGTGGTTTAGAGCATTCAACTATATTAGCATTTAGCAAACAAGCACATATTTACCATTAGCATTGTTGAGAGATGCGCTCAACGAGAACTAAGAGCTCCTGCAGTGCATGGTAGTGGATATCCAGTAAAACAGAGGAATCATTTAAGTTAGCAATAACAATCTTCATCAGTGACGAATCTAGGATTTTGTCTAAGGGTATGCCATTTAAAATTTTTTATATACAATTCGGTAAATCTATTTTAGTAATTCGATAATAATTATAAAATTGACAACATGATTTGGTATATATGGACTAAATAACATAATAAGGCTTCAATTCATGAATTAAGTTCAAATCATCCCCTAAGTATAGTATAAATAGTTCAAAAGCCATATCGATAATTGAAATAAGGCATAAAAGAGAACCGAAGACTTACAATGCTATTCTTGTGACTATTTTATTCGACGCTTTTGAAGGGACATAAATGTCTTGATTATATCATCTTCATCAACTTCAAATAAAATGCCCTGCTCAATCAGTGGCGGATCTGCCACTGGGGCTGGGGGGGCTCAAGCCCCCCCTACCGTGGCCGCGCCTGTGAAGCCCCCTCTCAACCCCCCTAAAGAATTTTTGGACAGTGGACTGACAATGGAGGAAGGAAAGGAAGGGCTGCCCAGTAAGGTAGTAACATCAATAGGCCAAGTGGGCTGTGGGCCTTTCTTCTTTCCCCGTTTGTCATTTTCAATTGTATTTTTTTTACTTCTTGTGAAATATGATGCACTTTCAATTGTTTATCAAAGTTATCGTGTTATAAAATGCTTAAAACTGCAATATGTTAGTTATGTATGGGACATAATTGAGTTATAAGTTAGTCTTTCTCTCTTCAGTCCAGCCCCCTCTCTATATTTTTTCTGGACCCGCCATTGCGCTCAATCAAGATGACTAGACAACAATCATAAAAAAGACTATCTCCCATCTTATTTCTTAACTTAGTTTTCTCAATAACCATTACAGAAAATACCCTTTCAACACTTGTTGTTGCCACAGGTAGAGGCAATACCAATTTGAGGACCTCATAAACCATATCATACACTTTGTGCCTCTTTGTTTCAACAAGCTTAACTGAGAGATCAATAATATTATCTAGACCTTTGAAGCTATCATCCTGTCTCATGTCATCAATATAATTATGTAGTTGCAATTCAAGTTTGACCGATTAGAAATAACAGCAGCTGCCGCTGCCGCTGCCTTCTTCTTTGCTTCATGCTTCTGAAAAAAGATGCAATGTCCCCGTTTCTCTCCATAACTGCATACATATTACAAAGAACACAGTGTCAAATAATTAAATAAATTGCGCTTGCACGATTGAACACTCACATGCAATTATGGATCACTCACATGATACGAGTACTGAACAAAAGATCAATCTTTATCAACTCTAATATTGGGACAAATCCTCGACATTGCTGCGTGATGGATGATTTTATGATTTTAGCGCTAAGCAATTAGCAATTAAAGTACATAGGAACTTTTTTAAAAAGCCGAAAACAAGGATTGAATCTCACCTGAACGACTGAACAATTCTGATCACAAATGCTGGTGCGGTCGTAGGGCAGGGCGAAGGGCGAAGGCCGAAGTGCCGAACGGCGAACGGGACGAGGTCACGAAGACGACTGGACAATGACGGGCCATGGGCAACAGCCGACGGCGTGAGTGATCCAGGTGCGCAGCCACGCAGGACGCGTGAATCGTGATGAAGATGATTAGATGAACCGTTTAGCGTCGAAGACTCGAAGTATACGGCGGCGCTGCCTCGATCCATATTGGGCTATTAGCGTCTCCGTCGCTGGCCACATGGGCCGCATGCCCACGTGGGCCTGATGCTCGCTCGTGGCCTGCCTCTCGCTCGTGCTCAACGCTGGCACACTCGGCCTCAGCTCTCATGTACGCAGTACACAGCAGATGAGTGTTTTTTCTTTTATATATATATAAATATGTATATATACGTTCTTACTTGTCATAATCGTAGGGTATGCCGGTGCATACCTGGCATACCCCGTAGCTCCGCCACTGATCTTCATCAACTCAGCAGGGAATGGCATCTTTAACTTCAGGGAATGGCATCTTTAACTTCTCCATCAGTTCTTGCAAGGCAGGCAACCACAAAAAAAATTGTTTTTACATCTTCCAAACATTGGTCTGAACTATGAAGATCAACTTTACAACTAAGAGAAATAGGAGTTTCGTCTATTCAGGAAATTTCTAAAATTAATGAAAACAAAACTTAAAGAGAACTCTAAATTTATATTAAAAATATTCCCTCAGCCCTGCAGCAATCTTGTCACCTTAATCTCCAACTATTATTTGAGAAATTCGGCCCCAATAGTATATCCAATTCTGCAGTCCTTTCTCTCAACTTATCTGAAGATTCCGCAGTCCCTTTCCAAATTAATGAAGATGTATGATTACACAACTAAGCACAGCATGCTGCAATTTTCAATAAACAAATTGAGCCAAACTATAAATAACACAGGTTCAAGCGCTCACAGGCTATTGCATCTTACTCGCACCTGGATGGCTGGACCTGACGTTGCTCTCCCAGCACAAATGTCCAATGCTCTCAAAGGTCATCAAGTTGTTACACATACACTCACATGCCATTATCCCATGATGGATGCTTCCACATCAATAACCAGTAATCTTCAACATCGAGTACTATGAACTATCTGAGCCCCGAAGAGTTCCCTATGCTCTCAATTCCACTAAATTCTACTGGTACTAATAATTAACAACTCTAGCTCATACCAGCAATCTTTATGTGGTAGAACCGTCTGAAATAACGTACTTACGGAGACACTTGTCTTCCACTAGACACTAAACACCCCGAGAGCGAGCTACATCGGACGGATTCCGTCGAGCACACCTCAAGGGAGAGCCCGAATAATCCACATTTTTTCCTCAGGATCCAATAATGAGAACGAGTTTACATTACTTAGTTCATTTCATACATCCAGAGTTCTTAGAAATACATTGTTACAGGACCAATTCAGAGTGCGGAAATTTAACAGCGGAATGACAAGAAACATCTATCGATAATATATAAGGATCCGTCACCTTTCACACAACGGCTACTCCTCAAGCTGCACCTACAACAGGAGTAAATAAATTCTGAGTACACAATATACTCGCAAGACTTATTCGACTAGTGGGAATAATTTTCCGACTCCAAGGGATATGATAAGCTTTATGGTTTGCTGGTTTTTCTTTTTGCGGAAAGCAACACTAATAGTGAATCCTTATGTATGTTTATTATTAGCAGTCATGATTAGTCCATTGTCTAACCATTCTATGTAAGCACCTGTTCTACTTTCAAGCAAGCAGTTTCATTTCACCATCTTTCCTCTTTCAGTTCTTACTACGGTGCTAGACTGTAGACAAGTCGTATCAGATCGTCCGGCGATTCACGAATTAATGTGCCCAGCTAGGTACCCTGAGACACACGCACCGCTTGTACCCCAGGCACAAGCAGGACCAACCCACCACTCTCCTGTCATAGGGTCCAGGTCCTCGTCCAAACTTTGACTCCAAGCCCCCGCTCCTGAGTCCTAGACTCAGGGTGGTGCTTAGACCTCCACCATTCTCGTCTCCAATCAGTCGGTCCAAAAAGAGCCAGAACCCACGACAAGAGAGCAACAAGCCTTCCCTGCGCCCATACACAAGTATGTGTTCGGGATAATAAGTCTGTGACTTGCCTAGAACCCAATGCAACAGCCGGTCCTTAACCGACACAGACAGAAAAACAGTGTAACAAGCTATGCCCCGTTGTTCGCAGGACACAACCTCTTACACCCACCAATACCCAAACCATATCCCTACCTGGTCTCTATTTTTCCTTTCATCATTTTTATCATGAGTGATAATAATAATCACCTATTGTGAGTAACGACAGGTTACTCACGCTACTGAAATCCTGAGCATAGCAACTACTCGGCCTATGCTAGTAGGACTCATAGGTAGGTATATCTATGCATGTAGTTTCCATAAAATGCCTGTAACATAAATGCACATCATATATATATTCAGTGATCATTCAAAATAAGGGCTATGCACCGGGGCTTGCCTTGGGTAGGCGGGGTGTCAACAAAGTCAGCAGCTGATGGCTCCGGGGCTCCCTCATGTACGAGAATCTCCTCCTCGTACTCCTCGATGATCTCCTCATACTTTTGCTCGCCCGCAGGCATGAACTCTACCAACTCGTTATCTACATGCATAAAATGATGATGCAACACTTAATAATAAGGCAACAACAACTCTTAAAATAAGAATATATCTATCAAGCTACTAAGCTAGCTCTATCGACTAAGACGCTAAGTTACCTATTATGACCACTAAACAGGTATGAAACATTTCATGTATTAACTTAGCAACTAACGACATCTCTACTCTTATTATCGATTTAATATATAAACTACAACAAGGAATACTTAACTACCATATTTCTCAACATATTCCAAGGCTACAAAAATTACAGTGACTACCTAATAATGTCCTGAGTATACTGTAAAATTTTCAGAGCTAGCACTTCTACCATTTCATCACGAAAATTCATTTTCTAATTCATCATAATAACAACAAGCATTTTAAAACAAATAAAGTAACCCTAAGGATATCATAGAATTATATGAACTAAATACACTAAAAGATAGATCATGAATTTAGGAATCTAGCAAAATTTACTTCACCATTTTAGGACACTTACATAATTTTATACTAATTATCAAAGACCAGTTCACAATTTAATTTAGAAAAGGATTAACTAATTCATTAGAAAATAAAAGGGTGAAACAGCCCGACGTGGCCCAACACGGTTCGGCCCACGCATGCGCAGCGCGCGCGCACGCGCGACCCGCTGACGCCGCCCACGCGGAGCATGGGCCAACCGCGTGGCAACGGCCTGCGACGGGGAGGCCCACGCGTGATAGTATTTTTGCGAAAATGACCTCGAGCTACCTTTGATTTCCCCCAGGGTTCGCAACACTATTCTTACAGTCAGCGTTAAAACAAACTAGCACTCGGAACAAACCTTCTTTACCACGGCCAGGTCCTTGGGCACCCACGTGCGCAACGGCACGGCGACGATGGCACTGGGCGGTCACACCGGCCACCCTAGCCCCTTCCTGCCCCTGATAGCGAGCCGATGCTCACCTAGATGCAAACGCGAAGCGGTGGGCGGTGAAGCGATGAACGGAGACACGGTCAAGAGCTCCCTCCACGGTGGCGGACAACCTGTGATGGTGGCAACCCCGTTCAGTCGAGCTCCGCCACCAGAGAAGAAATACGGTCAGTGGATAAGCATTAGGGTCTCACCGTGATCCTACCCAAAGTGGTGGTGCATCCGAAGACTGCCCTAGTCAAGCTAGCCATGTGCGCGCGACAAGGCTACGGTGAGCCGTGTAGGCACGGCCGCGTCAGCGCCACGAGGGAAGCAGTGAGGGCGCGGCTAAGGTGTGCATGTCGAGGAGGACTGCGATGCGGGGCTGGGGGTGCAGCTAATTTGGCTCGAGATGATAGGGTGGGTAGTGCCCATGGCAACGGTGGCATAGCCTTTAATGGCGTGACGGCGGACGTCCGGCTCTAAATTGGAGCTTGCCAATGCGCGATTGGACACGGTGCGGGGTCGGTTGGCTAGCAGGCTCAAAGACTGAGTTGGGGGCGCACTGAATTGAATGGACATGACCTATCCATGCAGGATTGATGGCGCGGCTGGGCTGGCCCGGGCAGCAGAGGAGGGTGGGAAAAAGGGGATGGGTCCGGTTGCTTGTCCAAGCTTTGGCGGGACGTGGCGGCTACACATGCGTAAGCACTACGAGCCAACATAGCCAGGAGGGGGCATACCCATGTGCGGGTGGTGGCAGTGCAGAAGCACGGTCGAGGCACCGTTAATGGAGAACGATAAGCGAGTGGCCTCGGCAAGGCTACGTGCATGAAGTTGAGACGGCAATGACGTAGAGGCATAGGCGGACGCGATGGCAGCGTGTTGTGGCATGACGGTGACAGCGCTGCGCAGCACGGTGACGGGACGACGACAGTGACCCAGCGAGGCAGGCGGCCAGGTGGTAGTGGACCAACCAGGGCATCAGGCCCGTCGGGCGTGGCGGTGTGCGGTGCGGGAGTGTGTGTGCTCTGCTCGTGCAACACATGCCTGGGCGCGGCAGCGGCGATGCGGAGCCTACGTGGCGGTGTGCGTGTGTGCGCGCGTTGGGCATGCTGGCGCTGCGACATCGAGTGCTGAGGCACGGTGACCGCGTCTAGTCACTGAGACCGGCCAGAAACATGCCATGCACGTTTTTTAAAGCGTCCCAAAAATTCAATTCATTGATTCAAACACCAAACCACCTTTTCTATACTCAAGAGGGCATGATAGGCTACTAAAACAAGCCCTAAAACCACACCACCCCTTAACCCAATTCTTCTTCAAAAATTACCAAACCTCGCTTTGTCAAACCACTTTTCAGACTTACGAAATCGACTGTCTTGATCGGATTCACGTCAAATTCAATTTCCAACCTATTAGACCAGACAGCTAGTGAATTCATTAATCGACCTTAGGTATTTCATCATCACCTATAAGGTTTGTACTTCTAACTTTATTAAAGTTCCGTATATATGTTCTATAGTGTTTTTGTTCAATAAAAATTCACGAACATCCGTACTTAATAATTTTATACGTCATGAACGACCTTTCGTTATGCATTTCCATTGGTCATTTTAAGTTACGTAAATTGATTTACACACTATATTACATGCATTAACACATAAATATGATGCTCATGCGGTGTTTTAGTAAACGATTTATAGTGTAACACCGAGGGTGTTACACTTTACACCTACCCAAGGAAACCACTCCACAAGAAGCAACAACACAGGTGCATGCGCGTAGGCACCATTGCGTAAGCAATGCCTTTTTTGTGCAGCAGTATCAAGAATCATATTGGTGTCAGAATCAAGAAGATATAATTACCTCCATCTAGAGCAAGCACGGGGAACTCGATCCACACCTCGAGCCACGCTGTAAGGGCACGCTCTGCTCCCACGGCATCACCTGTGATCTCGACGCCTATAGTAGGTGGAGGTGGGGAAGCAGGTGGGGCCACGGTGGCCTGCTGTGACTCCACCGCGTATCCTTGGCGTCATTGGCGACCATACAATTAGTGGTGTCATGGCCTTCTCTTGATGGTCGCGAATCCACCACTGTGGCAGCACCCCAAAAGCCAAACTCATTGTAGCAATCATCTTCTAGGCGACAACAGGCTGGATGCAGAGGTGGAGGCTAGATTTGGAGCGGGGAGGGGAAGATCTAGTGGTGTAGTCATCTACTCGCTCCTCTCTTAGTCTTCACAGAGCGACCGCATGTGGTGGCGGCATGGCGGGGCAGGGATGAACCGATGGAATCAGCAGGGTGGGCTAGGGTGGGATGGCAGCATCGGAGGGAGAGGGCCAGGGTAGTGGCAGGCGGCGGCATTGGGAGCAGGTCAGGGCAGCGCGAACTGCATCGGTCGGCGGCACTGTGTGGGAGGGGTTGGACCGGCTACGGACCAGGCATGATTGGGGGTGGCACGACGCAGCGGTGTGGGAGGAGTAGGGACGGGGTTTATTTGAAATTGCTATGCCAGCGCGTCCTCACGTTTGTGGCGGTAGCGACGAACGGGAGGGCAAGAGAGCAGGCGAGGAGGAGGAGGAGGAGGAGAGGCGAGCGATGGCGCTTCGTCGCTCCTCGCATCCACAGCGTGGCAGGGCGAGACAGGAGGGCGATGGAGCAGGCGAGGAGGAGGTAGTGCTGGAGCATTCGTGGCAACGACGAGGGCGAATGGGAGGGCAAGAGTGCAGGCGCGGAGGAGATAGTGAGGTGCCGCTGTGTTCGTGGCTTCACAACGGAGAGCAGGCCTCGGGAGTCAAGGGGCGGGTGAGGTCGAGGTTGAGGAGGAGCGGAGGGAGGGTTGTGTTGGAGGCACATTGAATCGTGGATTTGAAAACATGAAGCGGGAGGCACACAGAAGTCTTCGAAAGCAAGGAGGGAGAGGCAGACAGAAGTGGGTGTGGACAACAGTTTGGTCTTATCAGACTATCCAAGAACAGTTACCCAAAATACAAGACCCATTCTATATTTTTGCTAGCACTACAGGCAAAGGATTCAATACCTATTTTGGCCTTCTCCAACAATAAAACTCAAAAAAGAACCCTTTTTACAAATGGGTCTCTAGGAGAGAGGATACTCCAATTTAGGATATACTTCTCCTGACACCCAAAATGGGTCTTCCATATAGATACTCTGTTGAAGGCTATAGGTATTGTGTTGGAGACCCATTTTAGGTTTGAGTCTCCTGTTCGAGATAGCCTTAGACTATCTCCAACAACCGCGACCCAAAATACAAGACCCATTCGTCATTTGGGTAGCGCTACAAGCAAAGGGTTCAATACCTATTTTTGGTCTTCGCCAACAACAAGACCCAAAAGATAACTCTTTCTATAAATAGGTCTCTAGGAGAGAGGATACTTAGATTTGTGTTATGCCTCTCCTCGCACCAAAAATGTGTCTTCCATATTGAAAGGATCAAGATGCCCAAGAGGGGGGGGGGGTGAATTGGGCTAATTCGAAATTTCTTTGCAATAATTAAATCCTACGGTTAGCCAAATTAACCCCTTGTGCCTAGAAAGTGTTTCTATTGATCTACCGCACAAAAGTTTAGCAACCTATGTTCCAATCCAACTCTAGCATGGCAATTCTATGAATATAAATGACAAGAATTGAATTGCTCAAAGTAAATGCACAAAGTAAAGAGAGAAGGAGGAACGCGGTGATGTTTTGTCGAGGTATCGAAGAGTCGCCACTCCCCACTAGTCCTCGTTGGAGCACCCACGCAAGGGTGTAGCTCCCTCTTGATCCACGCAAGGATCAAGTGCTCTCTATGGGTTGATTCTTTGACACTTTATCGCGGTGAATCACCCACAACCGCTCACAACTTGAGTTGGGTCATCCACAAGCTCCGCCGGATGATCACCAAGCTCCCAATCACCACCAAGCCATCTAGGTGATGGCGATCACCAAGAGTAACAAGCACGAACTCTCACTTGACCACGACAAGCCTAATGAGAAGGGTGGATGCACGCTTTGCTACTCTTGATCTCACTAATGAGGGCTCTCTTTGGGATTCTGAAATCTCAATCACCTCAGGACCTTGCTCTTCTTGGCACTATCAAAGGTGTTTCTCAGCTGTTGGAATGAGCAAAAGTACCGCCACACACGAATGGAGGAAGTATTTATAACCATGGCTGAAAAACAAACCGTTATGTGCTTCTACGGGGTGATCGGACACTCCGGTCATGTTGACCGGATGCTCCGGTCAGTTCTCCCCGAATTCCAGTGTTTAAGTTGTGACCAGACGTGTCCGGTCATGATTTTCCCTCTCTGGAACCTTACTGGAGTCGACCGGACACAGGGAAGCGTCCGGTCACTTCACCTCTCAGTGTCCAGTCGCACCAGATGATTTCACCTTGATCAAATGAACTGACCGGACTCTGCGCTAGCGTCCGGTCACCCCGGAGCTAGCGTCTAGTCAGTATTTGACCCTCCATTCACTTCCAACTCTCGATCATATGAGAATGAAATTTACTCTAATGGATCTAAGGGCTTTTTAGGAGCTACCTAGTGCTAGATTTAGCAAGTGTGCACCACACCTAACTCACTAGACTCACCTAGGTCAAGTTACCTATCCATACCCCCTTAATAGTATGGCCAAAGAAAAAACAAAGTCCTAAACTGCTCTAAGTATCTCTTCAACTCTAATCGATACTTAGAACTAGTCTATCCTTAACCTTGTCGTCCATCCTTTGAAAACCAAAATGATTTTCATCGTAGGGGCATGACCACCATGATAGCCCAATCGATCTCCATTACCGTGACCTAACTTAATTGCCTCTGCAAAACATATGTTAGTCACAATAATCACGTATTGTCATTAATCACTGAAACCTAACTAGGGGCCTACATGCTTTCAATCTCCCCCTTTTTGGTGATTGATAATAATACCACCTCGAGTATGTGAAAGAGTTGAGATTTTTAACATGCTTGGATCATATAAGCTTTTGTCAATAAGAACAAAAGAGTTAGGCAAGCTTATATGACCCAAGCCAACATAATATACTCCAAAGGTATGAAATAAGCATGAGTACAAGTAATAAAGCTCATTTGCATCGGAGTTAAATGCGGAAGCAAAGCAAATGAGCATAACACAAGTGATATGACATATACAAGATTCAAAGTAGAGAGCACACATGTCAAATATCACGATCACGTAGATATCACTATCACATAAATATAGTTTGATGCATAAAAGTAAACACACAAATGCATAATAGTGTATCACACATAAAAACCAAATAGAATACTAAGCTCCCCCTAAGTCTAACATACTTGATCCCTCTCCCCCTTTGGCGTCAAACACCAAAACCTAAGGGTCGATCGGCGGGGCTACAGCGGACGAGTCGGGTGCTGAGGTATGAGGAGCGAGCTAGAACTATGTGCCATCATCATCTGATCCAGAGCTCTAAGTAGTCTGACCCTCTGGAGCTGGAAGCGATGCTAAAGTGGTCTGGATCGGATCTATAACTGGCGTTGTCTGCTCTGATGATGCAACTGACGAAGGGAGCATCTCTATAGTCCCGGTAATAGGTGTAACTATGGAAGGACCTAGGACATGTAGCTCTGGCAGAGTAGGCTGCCCTATCAACTCACTGAATGAAGCACCAAGGCTCCTGGAAACTGGAGTGAGCACTAACGAACTCTGAGGTGGAGTAAAGCCCATATGAAGAGGAGTGAACTGCGGGGCTAGCACTGGCAAAGCAAAGCACTGGGACACCTGCTCTGTAGGTGAAGGAAACTATGGTGCTGGTGGTCCCTAACTCTAAAGCCCACTAGGTTGTAAAGCTAGAGTCATAGAAGTGGTGGCAGGCTGACCAAGCTAGGGCGAAGGCTATGGCGGTGGAGCCCCAATAGCTATCACAACATCCTTCATAAACCCAAGTAACTGCTGCTGCATGAGAAGTTGTTGCTGATGCATGGCCTGCTGCTGCTGTATAGCCTGCTACTGCTGCTGGATCGCCTGCTGCTGTCGCTGGAACTCATCCTGCCTAGTCTAGAACTATGCGAAAGTAGTGGCGGTCTCCTAAGTCTGGCGAGCCTGATCCTGCCTCATCCGCTCAAGTATGGCAAGTAGAGCGGGGTTTGTCTGTGGTGCAGGTGGAGCTAAACTGGAGCTACTAGCCTCATGGTCATGTCGTCGTGGAGGCATCTGAGGGATATCGCTGTAGTCCTCATCTGAGCTGTCACTGGGGTCGCTCTCGACCATCCCCTCCTGCTGAGCATCTAACTGCTCCTCCTCAGTAGCTGCTATGCCCCTGATAGTCTCATCCTATTAGACTACAGTCTCTGGCACCTCTGGACAACAGTGCGGCTGGCTAGGAGTCCTCACTGCACTATGGCGAATCATCTGAGTCATGTTGTATGCAGGGAACTCTGTAGTAGCACCACTATACTCTGTCAGCATCTCAGGTGGCCTCATAGTAACTACCCGGTGGATCAAGAATGTAATCCAGTAAGCATATGGCAGTTGCCTATGACCACTGAACCCCTCTACAATAGTATCCTCTATCTCTGATAGAAGGAGATCCCAAATGTCAAACACAGTCTGCTGTATCAGAGAGTTCAATAGCCATAGCTGTATGCGAGTCAAGCCCTCATGATACCCCATCCTTAGAAGTAGTGTCCTCCTCATAATAGCATCAAGCACTCTAGCAGTAGGAGTGAGATCACTGAGTGTCCTGCTCGACCCCTCACTAAAAGGCTCTATGAAGCAATGGCAGACTAGATCTGTAAGAGGCACAAGACCATCGTGAGGGTGTCTGGGAGGCGCTGTCTGTCTATAGCAAACCTCATAAAGCCAGATGGTCTGCTCCTGAAGCCTGAGTATCTCTCTGACCCTAGAGCTCATCAGCCTATAATCTCTGTCTCTGAAAGCAAAGTGAATGAATCTGTGCTGTGGGTCAATCCAGAGTGTAGCATAGAACTGACGGACCCAAGATTGAACATATAAGCCTATCCATCCAAGTAAATCTATTAGCCCTGATAGGTAAGCTAAGTAAGGGCGAATATGCTCTCCAGCTGCTGCTATAATGGACTCAATGTTGCACACCCTCTGAGATCTGAATATTGCCCCACTATTAAGATATGCATTATAAAAATCTTCCTACAGTGGTGTGTAGAAGCCCTCTGAAGCTCAGTCATCCCTCCTCGGCGGGAACCACTGCTCAAAGTCCACAAATCTGAGCTGCTACACCTGCTTGGTCATGACAACCCTCAAATCTAGATGAGGCACTGGAGGCTGACCCTATGGTCTAGGCGGTGGACGAGAACCCCTCTGCTGTGTCTCTGATCTCGGTGTGACTAGAGCATGGGTACGACCAGAGCGGCGAAGCTATGGCTGAGGTGCCTACTCTGTCTCCTCGACATGCTCTCCCTCCTAAGTCTACTCCACTGTCTATGGCTGCTGCTGTGACTCCTCCTGAGACTTACTCTCTTCAATAGCCACACACCGTCATCCAACCATGACAGTCCTAGCTGGACCACCATGACGGCGTTCAACCTGCTCAAGTGCAGCTCTCATAGATGGAGAAAGCTAATCTGCAATAACAACACCACTCTGAGCACCTCCTCTCTCTGCGCGCTCTGCGGCCGCTGCAACTACGGCTGCTCTTGCTGTATCTACATCAGGGTACTTGCGCTTCCTCGTTGCTAGCTTCTTTGTCGCCTTGCCTTTTGTATCTATAGGCTAGCGAGGCAGGGGCCTCGAATCCTCATCACCAGGACCTCCTTCAACATTCTTGACACGAGCCATCTGATGAAGCTAAAAAGAACAACTGCCCTGACAAGAATCAACTGCCAACTGTCACTTCTGAGGCTTGGTCTTGATCCGTACTCGTGAGCTTGGCCCCGAGTTAACTGTCAACTGCCAATGGGACCACAACGGCACTGACTCGCTGCACGATAGAATAGATAAGATACACAAATAAATACAATATATCTAGAGATACAAAAGCCTAAGTAAGCAAGCAATAGATACAAAATTGGAAACGAGGGCTTGCTACCTTATGAACCGGCGAATTGATGAGAAGAGGAACCAATCGGGGAACCATCGGGTCAGCAACTAGACGTCTAGAGTTAGGGTTGCGGCAAAGTTCGGTGGCCGAGCAATGCAATGAGGGCACGAGCATAAGGATGGCAGTAGGGTCTCCGGCATGGAGCACGACAGCGATGGTGTAGTAGGGTCTCCGGCGTGGAGCACGATGGTGGCGGCGCTGGTGAGGGCTATGGGCGGTGCTAGGGCATGGGAGCACCTGGCGACAATGGTGCAGCGGCGCTAGGGTGGCTACACGGTGGTGTGAAGGCACGGGTGCATGGAGCAGAGGCACGGGTGGGTGTAGTAGAGGCGCGGGCGGGTAGAGCAGCTCCAGCACGGCGGCGCAGGATGTGGTGGCATGGGGCTGGCGATGCACGGGCACGAGGAGTCGCGGTGATGCTGCGGCGGCTAGGGTAGGAGCGTGGTGAAGTCAGCATGGTGGAGATGCAGGATAGGTCACGGCGCGGTTATAAGGGTCCCCCGACGAGACAGAAAAGGAAACGGAGAAGAAGTCCTGAACCCACATGATTTCTACTGACCGAACGCTCCGGTGGCAACGACTGGACGCTGCCACCTAGAGTCCGATCAATTCCAGAGAGGTCCAAAACCCCTGAAATTGTGACCGGACGCATCTGGTGAACACTAACCAGACGCAGCTAGAGTTTGGTGCAACCTGTCTCCTTCGTCTTCGATCGACCGGACGCAGGAACATCATCTGACCGGATGCTGAACAACAGAGTCCGGTCACTCCATCGCAGCAGGTTCACCTCGTGTGAACTGACTGGACGCTGGACTTCAGAGTCCGGTGCAGCATTCGGTCACTCTTTTTCCAGCAAATCTTCAAAGTCCTTCATGCCACCTGTACCCAATCAAGTCCCAACTTCAATAAGATCCAAATAAACACCAATTGAGACTAATGTGAGTGACCTCTCTCAAACCCTCCAATTTATAAAAATATTTTGCCTTAGGCTATAATTCTTTTTAGGAAAATAGGCAATAAGAGTGCAATTGAAGATAAACGACCAAGCAATATTCATGCATATGCAATGCAATACTTGAAGATAAATCTAGTTGCTTGTCAAGTTTGATCCAAGGTTAAGCTTCTTCACTCGCTTTACGGCGGTTATCTTAACCATGTTAGACAAGCCCTATATGCATTACGAAAGATTAAACATGTTGTATATTACAATGCAATCCAAGGGACAACACAAGCTCATTTTTTAGTGAAGTTACTAAAATCAAGAACATTGAGCTCATTCCACAATCGACAAAAAGTTGCCTCATCTAGCAGTTTAGTGAAGATATCCGTCAATTGATCCTCGGTCCTTACACCTTCTAATGAAATATCATTCTTTGCAACATAATCTCTAAGAAAGTGATGGCGGATATCTATGTGCTTGGTGCAAGAGTGTTGAACCGGATTATTTGCAAGTTTTACCGCACTTTCATTGTTGCACAAAAGAGGTACTTTTTCTAGAACTATACCATAGTCTAGCAAAGTTTGTTTCATATAAAGAATTTGTGCACAACAAGCACTTGCGGCAATGTATTCTGCTTCGGCGGTGGACAAAGCCACACTATTTTGTTTCTTAGAGAACCGAGACACAAGTGATCTACCAAGCAAATGGCACCCTCCGGATGTGTTTTTTTATCAACTTTGCAACCGGCATAGTCCGAATCGGAATAGCCAACTAATTCAAATATAGCTCCTTTGGGATACCAAAGGCCAATGCTTGGTGTGTGCTTAAGATATCTAAGGATTCTTTTAACGGCAATCAAATGAGTTTTCTTAGGATTAGCTTGAAATCTAGCACACATACACACACTAAATATGATGTCGAGCCTAGATGCGGTTAAATATAATAAGCTACAAATCATAGAGCGGTAGAGAGTTTGATCAACCGTGTTACCTCCCTCATCTAGGTCGAGATGTCCATTAGTTGGTATTGGTGTCTTGATTGGCTTACATTCATCCATCTTGAATCTCTTGAGAAGATCATTTGTATATTTCTCTTGAGAGATGAAAATCCCTTCTCTCATTTGCTTGACTTGAAAATCAAGAAAGAATGTAAGCTCTCCAATCATTGACATCTCGAACTCCTTCGACATCAATTCACCAAATTCTTTGCAAGAATCTTCATTTGATGATCCAAACATGATATCATCAACATACACTTGACAAATGAAGATATGTCCATCAAGCTTCTTGGTGAATAGTGTGGTGTCGACCTTTCCAATGGTGAAGCCATTCTCAATGAGGAAGTCTCGAAGGCGCTCATACCAAGCTCTTAGGGCTTGCTTAAACCCATATAACGTCTTGTACAACCTATAAACATGATTAGGATGTCTAGGGTCTTCAAACCCGGGAGGTTGATCAACATAGACTAGTTCATTAATAAATCTATTTAAGAATGCACTTTTCACATTCATTTGATATAGTTTCATTTCATGATGTGATGCATATGCAAGGAGGATACGGATGGCTTTTAGTCTTGCAACCGGTGCAAAGGTCTCTCTAAAATCTAAACCTTCAATTTGAGAGAACCCCTTTACAACTAGTCTTGCCTTATTCCTCACAACAACGCCTTGATCATCTTGCTTGTTGCGGAACACCCACTTTGTTCCAATGACTCTTGCACCTTTTGGCCGCTCTTCAAGAGTCCAAACTTCATTGCGGGTGAAGTTGTTCAACTCTTCATACATGGCATTGATCTAATCCAAATCTTGAAGAGCTTCTTCTACCTTAGTAGGCTCAAAGCAGGAGACAAAAGAGTGATGTATAATAAATGAAGCAAGTTTTTGTGAGCGAGTCATTACACCCTTTGATGGAATCTTTATGATGAGATCTTGTGGATGATCTTATAGTAGAGGTGTGTTTCTTCTATTCACCACTTGAGGAGAAGGTTGTGGAGCATCAACATCTTGTGCTTGTACCACCATTTGATCATGGGATATATGAGTATCTTTATTTTCTACTCTCCCATCTTTATCAATATCTTGTGGCACACTTGATGAAGAAGGTGGATCAATCACTTGTACATCATCTTTAGGCTTGATGTCTCCAACCGAAATGTTCTTCATAGCCTCTCTCAATGGTTCATCACCTATATCATCAAGATTCTCATGTGCTCCTTGGGAGCCGTTAGATTCATCAAATTCCATATCATATGTTTCTTCAACCAAGTCGGTGGCATGATTAAATACTCTATATGCTTTGGACTTTGATGAGTAACCAACAAGAAAACCAATATCACAACGTCTTTGAAACTTCCCTAGGTGTTGTCGCTTCTTGTAGATGTAGCATTTGCATCCAAACACCCTAAAGAAGGAGACGTCCGGCTTCTTTCCATTGAGCAACTCATAAGGTGTCTTGCCAAGGAACTTTTGAAGGAATAGGCGGTTGGATGCATAGCATGCGGTGTTGATAGCTTCCACCCATAGAGCTTCAGGGGTGTTGTACTCATCTAGCATTGTTCTTGCAAGAGTGATCAAAGTCTGGTTCTTTTTCTCAACTACACCATTTTGTTGAGGAGTATATGTTGCAGAGACCTCATGCTTGATCCCAACTTCATCACAATAGGCTTCAATGTTTGTGTTGTCAAATTTCTTCCCATTTTCACTTCTAATCTTTTTGAGCTTCACTTCAAATTTGTTCTGTGCTCTCTTGGCAAACTTCTTGAAGCAAGATGCAACTTTGGATTTGTCATGAAGGAAGAATACTTATGTGTATCTTGAATAGTCATCAACAATTATAAGACAATAAAGATTTCCTCCCAAACTCTTCTATGTTGTTGGTCCAAATAAGTCCATGTGAATGAGTTCTAGCACTCTTGTAGTTGACATAAAAGCTTTTGTTGGATGAGTATTTGCAACTTACTTGCCGGCTTGACATGAACTACAAAGCTTGTCCTTCTCAAACTTCACATCCTTCAATCCTCTCACCAAATCATTCTTCATTAGCTTCTTGAGTGAGCTCATCCCAACATGAGCAAGTCTTCTATGCCACAGCCACCCAAGTGTTGTTTTAGTGAATAGGCATGTTTTCAAGTTAGCATCTTCAGAGGTGAAATCCACTAAGTATAGGTTGTTGTATCTAAATCCTTTGAATATCACTTGATCATTATCCTTCTTAGATACAACAACTTCCTTCTCGGTGAACAAGCATTGGAAGCCAAGATCACATAATTATCCAATGGATAGCAAGTTGAAGCTCAATGAAGCAACATATAATATATTTGAGATAGAATGATCATTTGATATTGCCACTTTGCCCAATCCTTTAACCTTGCCCTTAGAATTATCTCCAAATGTGATTCTTTCTTATCCATCTACATCTTCATCTAGTGAGGTGAACATACGAGGATCACTGGTCATATGTTGTGTGCAACCACTATCAATAACCCAATGACTTCCACTGGTCTTGTAGTTCACCTACACACAAGAGATCAAGCTTTAGGAATCCAAACTTGTTGAGTGCCCTTCACCTTCTCAACAAGTGACTTTGCTACCTAAATTTTTTAGGCCTATTCTTGTTGGGAGGTCCTAAGAAAATGACTTTCATCTTCCCACTAGAATCCTTTCTAAGCATGTAATGAGCATTGAAGGCAAAAGGTCTAGCATGCTTAGGCAAGGGTTGTGGTGGTGGAGTTTGGCACTCATGGGCAAAGTGACCTTCTTGTCCACATTCAAAGCATCTCTTTGGCTTCGGCTTTGATTTGTGTTGTTGTTGAGCTTGAGCCTTCTTCTCTTAGTTTGCCAAGTACCGAATGCCACTTCTATCCATCTTCATGACGGTTTTCTTTAGTAGCTCACTTTGAAGATGCTTGCCTCTTGTGAACTTACTCAAACCAATCTTGAGATGTTCTTTCTCTAACTTGAGCTTCTTGTTCTCTTCCTTGAGAGCATTATTGTTTTTCTCTTCCTTGAGCTTCTTGTTCTCTTCTTTTAGCTTCTCATTCTCAAGCATCAAATCACCATCATGATCAAGAGTTTCTAGCACAATAGTGTTGTGGCTTTTGATTTCTTCAAGATCTTTCTTGAGCTTTTCATTATCATTCTTGAGCTTGACAAACTCATCATAATCATCGGCCTCAATCACTTGCTTGCCCTTGCTACTAGAACTTTGCTCAATGATCTCAATGATCAAATCATCACATGATGTAGCTATATCAATCTTAACAACATCATTAGTAGCATCATGTGGCTCATTGGATAGAAATTCTTGAGCAATGATAATATTGTCATGATTAATCTTAAGAGTAGTGTATTTTTCTTTTAGCTTGTTGTGGCTAGTGATGAGCTCTTTGTGCATCTCCTTAAGTTTATCATGTTTATCTTTAAGCTCTTTCTTAGAGGATTTGAGCTCCTTGAGTTTGGATGATATAGCATCATTTGCTTCTCTAAGCTCAATACTAACCTTTTTCGCCGTATCACATTTTGCTAAAAGTGAATCATTCTTAGCTTCTAGCTTTTCATTCTTAGCTCTAGTCTTTATAATGATTCTTGTATATTTGTTTAGCAATTTGACAAGTTCATCATATGAAGGTGATTCAAATTCATCAACATCACTATCACCATCATAATCATCATTGTTAGCATGATCATCACTACTACTATCATCATCATTTGATATCTTTCGTTCACCCTTGGCCATAAGGCATAGGTGTGTAGAGGATGATAGCGGTGGTGTTGGTGAAGAGGATGAGGAGTCAATCACAATAGCGGCCACCTTCTCATTATCACTATCATCATCGAATGAGCAACTTGATGAATCAATGCCTATGAGCCAATCACCGATGATATATGCCTTTCCACTTTTCTTCTTCTTGTGGAAGTCCTTCTTGCCATCTCTATTCTTGTATGGCTTATTTTTCTTCTTCTCATCTTCTTCTTCATTGCTTGAGTCATCTTTCTTGCCCTTGTACTTGTTCTTGTACTTGTCTTTCTTAGGCTTTGTATATTGATGTGCTAGATGACCAAGTTCTCCACATTATAGCAATCCATCTCCAAGATTGGCTTCCTTCTAGAGCTTGTGAAGAACTTCTTCTTGTCATCGAACTTGATACCACTCTTGTTGAACTTCTTTAGCATCTTGGTGGTTCATTTCACCATGAGAGCAAGACTAGAATCATCAACTTTATCATCACTTGAGCTCTCATACTCAAGCCTTGCTTTGTCCTTCTCTTGGCTAGCTTTGAATGCTAAGTCCTTATCTTTCTTCTTGTTAGAGGATGAGCCATCTTGAGGTGTGATGTGCATGTACATCTTATGAGCATTGATCTTTCCCAAGATTTGTGTCGGTGTAGCGGTGGAAAGATCACCTTAATGAAGCACGGTCACAATATGTCCATATTTGTCAATAGGGAGGACACTTAAGATCTTTCTTACAACATCGGATGGTTGCATTTTAGTGAGTCCAAGCCTATTGACTTCCTCTGCAAGAACATTCAAGCGTGAGTATATTTTATTAGCACATTCTTTAGAAAGCATCTCAAAAAAATTTAGCTTTTTCATGACAAGATCATAGTGTTCCTCACGCTCACTCTTTGTTCCCTCGTGGAGCGCACAAACGTCCAACCATAGTGCATGGGCGTCTTTGTGGTTCCTCACCTGGTTGAACACATATTTGCCAAGGCCTCTAAAGATGGTGTTTTGAGCCTTTGCATTCTATTTTTCGTAATTCACCTCATCGCCTTGTAGGTGTATAGCATCCCGAGGTTTTGGGAAGCCTTGTAAGACGGCTCTAAGTATTCTAACATCTAGAGCTTCTAGATACGCCTCCATGCGGATTTTCTAATATGGAAAATCATCCCCCTCAAAGATAGGAGGAGGTTCATCCCTGTGAGACATCTTTCTCTAGGCGGTTAAGCCTAAATACGTGAGCACGAGGCTCTGATACCAATTGAAATGATTAAGATGCCTAAGAGGGGAGGTGAATTGGGCTAATTCGAAATTTCTTTGTAATAATTAAATCCTACGGTTAGCCCAATTAACCCCTTGCGCCTAGAAAGTGTTTCTATTGATCTACCGCACAAAAGTTTAGCAACCTATATTCCAATCCTACTCTAGCATGGCAATTCTATGAATGTAAATGATAAGAATTGAATTGCTCAAAGTAAATGCACAAAGTAAAGAGAGAAGGAGGAACACGACGATGTTTTATCGAGGTATCGGAGAGTCATCACTCCCCACTAGTCCTCGTTGGAGCACCCGCGTAAGGGTGTAGCTCCTCCTTGATCCACGCAAGGATCAAGTGCTCTCTACGGGTTGATTCTTTGACACTTCGTTGCGGTGAATCACCCACAACCGCTCACAACTTGAGTTGGGTCATCCACAAGCTCCGCCGGATGATCATCAAGCTCCCAATCACCACCAAACCGTCTAGGTGATGGCGATCACCAAGAGTAACAAGCACGAACTCTCACTTGACCACGACAAGCCTAATGAGAAGGGTGGATGCACACTTTGCTACTCTTGCTTTCACTAATGAGGGCTCTCTTTAGGATTCTCAAATCTCAATCACCTCACTAGGACCTTGCTCTTTTTGGCACTCTTAAAGGTGTTTCTTAGCTGTTGGAATGAGCAAAAGTACCCCACACACGAATGGATGAAGTATTTATAACCATGGCTGAAAAACAAACCGTTATGTGCCTCTACGGGATGACCGGACGCTCCGGTCAAGTTGACCGTACGCTCTGATCAGTTCTCCCCGAACTCCAGTGTTTAAGTTGTGACCGGACGCGTCCGGTCGTTATTTTTCCTCTTTGGAACCTTACTGGAGTCGACCGGACGCTGAAAAGCGTCCGGTCACTTCACCTCTCAGCATTCGGTCGCACCAGACGATTTCACCTTGATCAAATGAATTGACCGGACTCTGCACCAGCATCCGGTCACCCTGGAGCCAGCGTTCGGTCAGTATTTGACCCTCCATTCACTTCCAACTCTCGATCATATGAGAATGAATTTTGCTACAATGGATCTAAAGGCTTTTTAGGAGCTACCTAGTGTTAGATTTAGCAAGTGTGTACCACACCTAACTCACTAGACCCACCTAGGTCAAGCTATCCGTCCATACCCCCTTAATAGTACGGCCAAAGGAAAAACAAAGTCCTAAACTACTCTAAGTGTCTCTTCAACTCCAATCGACACTTAGAACTAGTCTATCCTTAACCCTGTCGTTCATCCTTTGAAAACTGAAACGATTTCCATCGTAGGGGTATAACCACCATGATAGCCCAATCGATCTCTATTACCGTGACCTAACTTAATTACCTCTGCAAAACACACGTTAGTCACAGTAATCACGCATTGTCATTAATTCCTGAAATCCAACTAGGGGCCTAGATGCTTTCACATATAGGTACTCTGTTGAAGGCTATATGTATTATGTTGAAGACTCATTCTGAGTTTGAATTCCGTAATAGGTCTTCTGTTTGAGACAACCTTAGGAGTAGAGATTTTGTTTTCTGTGAACTGTAATGTTGTATTATTAAAAGTTACAACCATCTCGGCTCGTTGTCTTCCTCATGCATGTAAGTGTGTAGCCATGAGCCAATGGTGCTTTTTTAGGTCAGTTTTAGTTCATGCCATTCTAATTTATTTTAGCAAGTTTTAGACCGACCTAAAGACCCAAACCATGTGGGATGAAGGGATTTGCATCCGCCTGCTGATCTGTTCATGTCATTTCTACTAAGGGCTACATTTATTGCTCATAGAATGATGCTCTCAGTTCCTTCCCTTTCACGTCGATTAGGCAATTTAACAGTATATATAAAACTTATTAGCTTTGATCACCAATTAGTCGAACTGTGGGAATGCTTATAAAACGGTATTCGTTTATGTTGTCGATACTGTAGCAATTGAAAAAAATTGAGGATGCATTTTGAATGTGGGAATTGCTTATAAAACGGTATTCATTTATGTTGTTGATACTGTAGCAATAGAAGAAATTGAGGATGCATTTTGAACGAAATTATTGTTAAATTGATTTTGTACTAGGAAATAATGTAATTACCATGCATTAATTGTTACTAGTAGAATGGTACAGTATTGTCAAATATATATTCGACAACTCGTGATCGTAGATTCCAGCACGGCAGCACTAGAGACGGTCAAAAAGAAGTGCTGACAAAATCTTCAACGAACTGATGAACCAGCAAAGTTGTGGAACGACGTAGCTGTTCGATATAGGCCTT
Source organism: Miscanthus floridulus (assembly GCF_019320115.1). NCBI lineage: Eukaryota > Viridiplantae > Streptophyta > Magnoliopsida > Poales > Poaceae > Miscanthus > Miscanthus floridulus. The sequence continues at coordinate 92,286,856 of NC_089598.1, read as the reverse complement.
GTTTAGTTCTTTTTTTTAAGTTTACTCCATAAATAATTGAATGTTTGATATATATACAGAATATTAAATATAGATATAAAAAATAATTAATTATACAGTTTACTACTAATTTATGAGACAAATCTTTTAAGTCTAGTTAGTCTATGATTTGACAATATGATGCTACAGTAACACATGTGCTAATGATTGATTAATTAGACTTAATAAATTCATCTCGTGACTGACGCATTTTGTAATTTTATTTTTTATTAATATCCAAATATTTTATATGACACCTCACGTGACTCACGTGACGTGATATCTAAAACTTTAATCACTGGAATTAAACAAAGCCATACTAGAAGACTCTATAAAGGGCCAGGGCCACCCCACCCATCAGGGAAGGAAAGACAATCAAACTTCCCCAAAGGCAAAACCGCATTCTCGCGTCGGCTTCCTTCCACACCCATCCACACCCCCCGCGTCTCGCCCCGTCGCCCCGTGGCCATGGATGCGATCGACTCCGTGGTGGATCCCCTCCGCGACTTCGCCAAGGACAGCGTCCGCCTCGTCAAGCGCTGCCACAAGCCCGACCGCAAGGGTGCGTGCAAGGATCCCTCTCCATCCGCCGTGCCCTGTTCGAATCCGAGTTGTTTTGGTTCTTCCATGGTCAGATCTGACGGTGTTTGTGTGTGATCTGGGCTTGCAGAGTTCACCAAGGTGGCGGCGCGGACGGCGATTGGGTTCGTCGTCATGGGCTTCGTCGGCTTCTTCGTCAAGCTCATCTTCATCCCCATCAACAACATCATCGTCGGTTCCAGCTAGGTTCGTGTCTATTATTCCCTTACCCACTCGCCTGTCCGTTAGATCCGCTTGTTTCGATGTCGTGGTTTGCCGATCTGCGGCGCGCGCTCTTGTTTGTGTGAGTCTGCACGCTTTTGAGGGGTGAATTTGGGTGGTGCGGAGACTGTGGGTTTGATAAGATCTCGGCCGCTCTGAGTATGCTCGTTCACTATGGTTGTGAATTTTGGCCGCTTCGCGGCCTATCATTCGATTAGGTGATTAGGTGGAAACTGGGTAACTGGAATTTACCTCGTGCATGATCTTTGGTCAGAGTCAGGTATTACTTACTAGAAGAGAAATTCTAGCAGTATACTTGTTAGAGCTGTCGATAAGTGCAGTTTCATCTGCTCACATTTTCAGTAGCAGTAGCGGATTATGTAAGTAATTGGTTCCAACTGATTGTGGACTTGTGAACTCAGTTCTGGATATCAGCCTCAAGTTAGTATCAGTTTGTAACTCATCAGAGTTATTTATTTAGATTTAGTATATGATGCAAAAGTTTTTGCTTTTGTCTGAATTGCTGAGGAGAGTTGGACTTTTATCATTCCTCACTACCCAATGCAAGTAATCAGAATCCTACATATGTATTTACGCCAGAACACGTTGTCAAATTGTCCAACTCAACTAATGGGACCTATTTACGTTAGAACACGTTCTTCGAATTGTCCAACTCAACTATTACCAAGGCAAACATAATTGTACATTGTATAGTACTGGCCCTTGATTTATTTTTGTCATCTGAACATCATTTCTGCAACTTTTCATACTGCAGACATGGTGGTTCAAGCTATGTGATGTATGGCGGATTCCCTCTAAATCTAGAGTCATGACAGTCTCCCCCACCCACCAATAAGGATCTTTTAAACAAAACCTACTGATGATCAATTATGGATGGATGCTTATAACGTGGATGTATTTTCGCCTAAGGGAGCTGAGTAGCTGATAGTTCATCTCTTTGATAAAATTTTCTTTTGCCTGCTTCTGTTTTGACGAATCATGATTAAGTGAAAACATCACCATTTGAGGGACAAGCTGTCTTCCTAATTATTTCTATTAGGGAGTCACATGTCCAACCTTGTCGTGCTGCTAGAATTTTGAATTTATTGGGCAAATCTGCTTGAAATTTGAAACACTGTGATTCTCTGACTGTATCTTACCATGATTGATGGCTTTGTAGACATGATCAGTCTTGCTTAAAGTATACGCTCTGTTACCTATGGCACTACAATAGAATGTATCAAGTGTTTCTGTTTGAGGCCACATGTAAATAGAAGCAACGCACAATTCGAGTAGCTAAGTGTTAATTTCCTGTTCCCACGCGAGTACAATGAGTGTGCTAATAACTTCTCCAGTGTTTTGTGCAGGCTTACAGGAGTACAGGACGACTAGAATGGGATTAGTGTGATTCTTAAGAGAGCAATGGATAACGAGGATCTTGGTCTTTCGAAATAGTATTGTTAATGAGAATTGTTTTTTTTGTTGTTTCTGGAGTAATCATTGTACTGTAAGACTTGAGATGTCTTGATACCTGATTCTGAGATCTTGAATCCTTGATGAAGCAGTCAGTCTTCTTGGAAAGAAAGTTTCATATTTTGTTGTTTCGTTAAGCTGTTTTTGTTGCTGTCTACAACTCTCTTCGTGATGGTAAGCACGATTTGGTGGGTTTAGTGTTCTAGTATATCTGTGGATTGTCAGTGTTCAGAACTTAAGCTGGACACTCCTATCTTGGCTTCTTAATCGGGAGTGTTAGCTTAAGCTGGACACTCCTATCTTGGTTTCTTAATCGGGAGTGTTAGCTTTTGGTGTTACGTCGGGTCGGGCTTTACTAGTCTAGACTAAATTAGTCTAGGTTAGATAGGGTTGGTTAGCACAATTAGTTAGAGGCTTAGCACAATTAGTTAGAGGCTTGGATAACAAAAAATAGCCCACCTAGTAGCTTTATGAATTAGGGCTAATTTTTAGTTAGCTAATGCAGAATAGAAGGCACGTAGCATTGCCGCATTGGACATGGGATGGCAGACCGTACACGTTCTGCTGTTGAAGAGTATCGATGGAAGGCATGTGCTTTTGACGTTGGATGGCAGACCGTAGACGTTCTTCTGTGGTCTCAGCAAAAAGAGACTGTACTACCATTGACACTGTCTGCTACCAAATTCAGCAAAAATTGGCAGCTGATGCTCAAAATCGATCGTTTCGCCCTCTAATTGACCTTCTGGCATCACAAATCCACCTTCTAGGTGTCCTCTATCGCAAAAATTAGAGAAACTTACCCAAATTTTCTTCTTTGCACTCACCCATGGATGTACAGCCTGTTCGGCAGCTTGTATTCGGCTTATCAGCCTTGGCTTATCAACCAACGAACATTATTTTTCTCTCACACTAAACCCGTCAGCAGTACTTTCAGCCATGGCTTATAAGTCAATCCAGCCGAAACGAAGAGGCCGGTAGCTTAAACTTTTCGGTCGCTAGGCTTTTCACCTTCAACGTGGTGTGGATTGGGCTCCATGGTTTCGATTGTGTGCTTGATTTGTTGGGGCCCATGTAATCCCTCCACTTTTTGTCACGTGAAACCATCGCTCTCTCTAACACTTTGAAAGACCACTATCGAGTATGACATAGAAGGTAGATGCTGATGTGAAGGTTAGGGCAACACTACACCATGGTCAAGTGCCCAATGGGGGAAGAAACAACAAATTTTTTGAAGGAAAAAGTTGCACCTTGGCTCAAGTCTTCGCATTAATTGAAGAAGAGACGAGGGTTGAAGACAAGCATGCGGCAACCCTAGGATAGATTAATGAATTTGTTTTAGTTTGAGTATGTGTTTCCTTCATCAAAATGTAATAAAAGGGTGTAAAACTTGTCTTGCTCCCGTTGTTAAATGATATGGCAAAGCTCCGGGTAACTTTTCCAAAACAAAAATAAAAGCTGGCCAATGTGATTATGTGAAGGCGTTTGGGTGACTATTGTCTTGGCGTATGATGTAGAATGGTTGTTTGTCGCTTTGATTTTTTCTGGTACATCTATTTTGCTATGTATATGATAAATAATATATCTAGATATATAGTAAAATAAATAAATTAAAAAAAATTAAAACAACTTATAATTTGAAATAAACGGAGTAGATATGATATGAATACCGTACCGGACGTCAAATTTTACACAAGAAAGCGGCCCTACATGTCTATCCAACCGCCCAACCGGACCTTAGAAAATGACGACCGGCTCACCCACACGGCCACACGAACAGGCCTACCCCATTTCGTGACGCTCACGTGGCACGGCAACCTTTCACCGACGTGCCGGCGTTGCACTGTTGAATAGTTGTGCATCCTAGGAAATCGCGAGTGCGCGCAGCACGTGCGTGGCTGCTGCAAATCTCTACAGCGCTTTGTACGTATGTGTACAGTGTACTGTACTCGGCATTGGAGAAACCGAGGAAGGCAACGTGTATACGTACATGCGCGTATACGTACATACGTACCTGCACTCTGGCAGAGTTAGGCGCTTGCACACGTCATTCCTGGCGCTCAAAGCCGTGAGGTGATACCGAACGTCCACAGAGAAACAGGCGGAGTGGCGGACTGACAATTAGCAGTTCTGGACTTGATTTTTTTGTAGGGTGCATGCTTCCCTAATTGACAAATGAACGAGCCCATGCGTGCATGTGCATCTCGATGAGCACTTGGGGCGCGTTTGGTTGGTGGACTTGAAAACCTGTTTGGCCCGGCCAGCCATCCTAGGCGCTGCGCCCGAGTTTGGATGTTGGGGTTGGATCGAGCTGCTTGGCCGGCCATGGCTCCCAGACCAGGGCGGTAATCAAACAGGTCATTGGTGACTGCAAATGGTGCCGCGGCGCCGGACGACAGTGGCCCGCTATAACGGAACCACCGAGCTAGCCATTGTCCCTCGTGTCCCGAGCGCCCCAACGGGCGACTCGGGGTGCCTTGCCGGCACCGCTCCAGCGCCATCACTCAAGCCTCCTCTCCGTCCGCCGCCGCCGTCCTCTGGCGTGCGGCGGTGGCGGCCCGCGACGGCCAAAAAAAGACCCCCGTCGTAGCATCTTTTCTCCCCCGTCCCTCACCCCTCACTCCCTTCTCCTCCAACCTGACTCTTCCACGACCATCTCCTGCGAGCCGGCCGGCCAGCGGCCCAGATCCGGGCACCCTGTGGCTGGTGAAAGGATCAAGATGCCCAAAAGGATGGTGAATTGGGCTAATTCTAAATTTCTTTCAATAATTAAGCCCTACACTTAGCCCATTTCACCCCCTTGTGCCTAGAAGTGTCTATATTGTTCTACTGCACAAAAGTTTTACACCCTAGGTTCTAATCCTACTCTAGCATGACAATTCTAAGAATGTAATTGAATTGTTCAAATGTAAATGCTTAAAGTAAAGAGATGGAGAGAAACGTGGCAATGTTTTTTCGAGGTATCGGAGAGTCGCCAATTCCCACTAGTCCTCGTTAGAGCACCCGCACAAGGGTGTAGCTCTCCCTTGATCTATGCAAGGATCAAGTGCTCTCTACGGACCGATTCTTTGATACTCCGTCGCGATGAATCGCCCACAACCGCTCACACCATGACTTGGTCATCTACAAGCTCCGCCGGATGATCACCAAGTTTTCAATCACCACCCAACCGTCTAGGTGATGGCGATCACTAAGAGTAAAAATCACATACTCTCACTTGACCAAGACAAGCCTAATGAGAAAGGTGGATGCACACTTGCTACTCCCTATGCACTAATGAGGTTCTTAATCTTGGATTATCAAATCTCAATCACCCCACTAGGCTCTTGTCCTCTCTTGCACTCTAAAGGTGTTTCTAAGCTGAATAAATGGGTAAGAGGGCTAAGTTGGACGAGTAGGAGAAGTATATACACTCCCCACTTTAAAACATAACCGTTATTGTCCAACTCAGCAGTTTTCGGGGCAACCGGACGCACCGGTCAAAGTGACTGGACGTGTCCGGTCAGTAGCCAATGGCTACGTGGCATCAGCCTGTTAGGGAAGGCTGTTGGAGTGACCTGATACTGGCCAGCGTCCGGTCAACATCCATCGGACGCGTATGGTCAGGAATTTTGGTCTCTGGACCCTCTCTGATATTGACTTGATGCTGCAAACTCAGCGTCCAATCGTTTACTGTTCAGCATCCGGTCCTCCCTGACAGCGAGATCCTACTGCTACATATACGACTAGAGGCACGTCCAGTTCAAATCACTGTGCATCGTCCGGTCGCTCCTCGGCTTCTACTGAGCGCGCTGATCACTGACCGAACGCAACACCTATGAGTCCGATCATCACTAAAACACCGTCCAGTCGACATTTGACCCTCTATTCGCTTCCAATTCAAAATCCTTTGTGAATGAGGTTGACTCCAATTGATCTTTGGGCTATTCCTGAGCTACCTAGTGCTAAGTTTGACAAGTGTGCACCACACCTAACCCATTAGACTCACCTAGGTCAAGCTTCTTGTCGGTGTTGAAAGTGACCAACACGTAAATATTTATAGTTTTATTGTATGTTGTGATCGGAGGTGGCCTAGCACTCAATGACACAGGGTTTATACTAGTTCAGGCAACACGCCCTACGTCTAATTTAAGTCGGTCGATGACTTTATTCCTGAGCCCAGGTGCTCGAAGTTTGTTGTGGAGTTACAAATAGAAGGGAGAAAGATGGGGGATACAAGAGGTTCGGTCGGACTCCGGTCTAAAGGGTCAAGAGTGATGGGAGCTCCGCTATGTGCTAAGTGTTTGAGCGTGTGCTCGAGGTTTGAACCTAGTGGTTCTCTTGTTGTGTGTGTTGTTCGAGTTGTTGTGAACCGATCCATCTCTCTATTGGGAGAGAGCGCATCATCTTTTATAGATGAAGGGATGGCCTTACAAGTGAGAGAGGGAGAGTATACGTATGCCAAGTCTTGTTGCCCACGTTGTCGGGTACAAGATGATTGTAGGCGCCCATAACACTGTTAATGCCAGATGCACATGGGAGGTTGCGTCGTCTTCTTCTGGTATGGCAGATGTCGGTGCCCGCATACTGTTGATGTCAAGAGGCATGCAAGGGGTTTTACCATGTTCGCTTGATACGGTAAATGCCGGCGCCCACAACACTGTTGATGCCCAGAGGCATGTGGGGGGGGGGCTTACCATGTTTGTCTGGTATGGGAGTTGATGGCGCCCACAACACTGTAGGGAAAATATCGGCGCCCACAACATTGCTTGGGTTCTGATATGCCAGGAAGGTTGCAGGATACCCTTCTGACATGCCCTATTGGTACTGTCCTACAGGTGTACAGGGTACGGTCCTTGGTATTACGGTTGACTTGAGTGCCCTGCCTTACTTTCTCCGTCCGTTTCCTGGTCCTTACCGAGCGGGGGTCCCCGATTGGTTGGTCCCAATCGGCTCTGTTTGCGCCAGTCGGAGAGGAGCTGTAAGCAGGGGTTCGGCGCGTCCCCGGTCGGAGAAGCGGATCGAAGTCAGAAGTGGTGTTTTGGCCAGGCCTTCTGGTCAGAGAGGCCGTCCGGAGGCGGGCTGGATTTAGAAGTGAGCGTTGTTCTTCTTTCGGTCGGAGAGGCGGGTCAGAGTCAGAAGCGGGCGCCGTTCCTCCTCTGCCAGGCCTTCCGGTTGGAGATTTGGATCGCTCTTCCGGCCTATCATTTTAGGTTTTTTGGGCCGTCCCAGGGGTTGCGTGTCGTTTGCAATGTCGCCTACTGGGCTGAGCCTTTGCTAGGAAGCCGATCTATGAGGGACTCCGAGTTTATGAACCTGACACTACTAGTTCATACCCCTTAATAGTATGGCCAAATGAAAAATAAAGTCCTAAATTACTCTAAGTGTCTCTCCAACGCCAAACAACACTTAGAACTAGTCCATCCTTAACCTTGTCGTCCATCCTTTGAAAATCAAAATGATTTCCATCGATAGGGGCATGAAAACCATAATTGCCCAAACAATCATCATTACCATGACCTAACTCAAGTTGCCTCTACAAAACACACGTTAGTCACAGTAATCTCGTGTCATCATTAATCACCGAAACCCAACTAGGGGCCTAGATGCTTTCAGCTAGATCTGTGCCCCCATGTCGGATCTTCGGTGCTCTGCTGTAGTGCTGGACGCGCCTCTTCCCCGACGGTGGTGCCTCATCCTCGGCCTTCTCCGGCGAACTGGCCGACGGCGGGCCAGATCCGGGCACCTCAAGGCCGAATCTGTGCCCCTTGCTAGATCTACATCTGGTAGCGCTTCTGGTGGCGTGGGTGCAGGCGGTGGCGGCCGACCGGTGGCCTACGCGCCCTTCGCGCATGGACGCGGTGGTGCTCAGCGGCGACAACCTTGGCCTCGTCGTGGGCGCCTTCCTCGTCCGTGTAGGCTAGCCTCCTCCGCCCCGCCACTCCGCTGCTAAGATCTAGAGGCAGCATGTGCTGCGGCAGGTGTAGTACCATAGCCCGTGGTTGCCTGGGAAGGGCCTAGTGGCAGCCTCGCTAGGTGCCTGTGCCCAGCGGCGACGACTGGGCGGCCGGCCGACGGCCTGTGCGCCCTTTTGCGGCGGATGTGGTGGTGCTCGGCGGTGGCTGCCTCAGCCTCATAGTGGGCGCCGTCCTCGTCCATGCGGACTGCTATCCTCCTCTATCCTGCCCCTCCGCGGCCAAGAGCGGGAGGGCATGTGTTGCGGTAGGTGCAGTACGATAGCCCATGGCTAACTGGGACGGGCCCAGCGGCAACCTCGCTGGTGCCTACACCCGGCAGCGATGACTAGGTGGCCATAGACTACTTCGGGACCTGCCTCTAGCAGTGCGAACGAGCGAGCAACGGTTCTCTCTTCTGTGCCGGTGAACAGTTTTATTGGTTGAAAACTCTGCCTGGCGTCTTGATTCGGGCTGCTAGCGGTGGTACTGCCTGTGCCACCTACCGTCTTGAAGGCGTCACTGAAGTTGTTGTTCGTCACGAGGTTCGCTACGACTGTGGGACGAAAGTCCTTCCCGTGCTCTTCGTTCAACGTTGTTGGCATCTGTGGATGTCATCCCCTTCCTAGAGGCTTCGTTGGAGCACTATTTGTCGTCCTACCCCTCTCGTTAGAGTAGCTCTTGGTTGTGTTGTGCCTGCGTGTGCTTCGACTCTATCTTCGCTTCGGTCTGTCCATCTTGGATGTTTGGTGTTGCCATAGTCGTCTGATTCTCGATGGTGCTTTGCCGTCGTTGCTGTCCGGGCAGATGCTTTGCCACCGAAGTCGCTCACCTCTTGTGGATGCTTTGCCGCCGTTGTCGCTACCTCTTCACGGATGCTTTGCCGCGTGGTCTGTGGACGGATGCTTTGCAGCTGTTGTCGCTACCTCTTCAAGGATGCTTTGCCGTGTGGTCTCTTGCGGATGCTTTGCCGTCGTGCTGGTTGTTCGAGCGGATGCTTTGCTACCGTACTTGTCTCTTCTCGGTGGAAGCTTTGCCACTGTGGCTTCATCTCCCTAGCTGACAACCTTTTGCGTTGTTATCCCCTGTAGGTCTAGTCAGTTAGGTTGTGGCGGAGGCCCCTCTCCCTACCATGGTTCTTTCTCTTGTGTATTTTGTTCTGAACCACTTTCTCTGTGGTTCGTGTGTTGCTCTATGGGTTTTTCCATAGTCACGTCATGTAAGCCGTTCTTTTGGCACTCCCACTTCTTCTTAATCAAATACACGTTAATGCGTGTTCTCGAAAAAAGCTAGCCATTGTATAGACATATCATCTGCCGGTGGCTGTCGAGGTGTACTACCTCAAAAAAGAGTTTAGGAGACACATGCTTCGATTAACATAGACAGGCAAAAAGTAAGAAAAATAACCAAAAATATTCCAAGATTTTTAGAGATGGACACATTATTTTAGGAAGCAGCCCGCCTTTGAAAACCATATTTACAGCCTCAGAAATTAGGCCCAAAGCCCACCAGCCCATCACAAATCATCGCATATACAAATAAACAACCCTTTAGGGTTTTCATTCCTATTCTCTTAGTCTCTCTCTCCCTCGTCTTTCTCTGTTCACTCGACTACGACAGCGTGGTAGGGGAAGGGCGTGGTGGTGACTCCAAGGCAGCTCCCTAGTTGTGGCCCAAACGAGGGACGAGCGCACAGTGGTGGCTACCCGATGGCACCCCACGATGGCCTAGTCGACGATGGTCTAGCTTGGGGTAGTCAACGACCTAGCCGAGGCTGTCGAGATCTAAAGTGCTCGGCGCGGCTGTAGAGATCTAAAGTGCCATGGCCTGGGTCTACCTTGGGGTGGATCTAGCAATGAAGATCCCTGACACAGGGGTGGGACTCGGAGCGGGCTCATCGGTGGGCTAAAAAATAGGCTCGACCTAGGGTTCATAGTTTCTTAATCTATTTCCAAAAACGAACATTATAACTGCCTTTTAAAATCTCAATTAATAGTGATCCTAAAATGGTGGCAGCAAGCCGATGGAAAGTAGCCAGAGTTAGGGGATTGTAATCAGAGAATATGGATATTATTACGCACGACCGGTAGATGCTTCGATTTGGGTAGTCGATATGCCTAGGCTTATCACTTCTAATTGTTTATGTTTTTCGCACCTTACCCCCTATGAACCCTCTCCACAAGCATCTCGTTGTCGAGGGGTACGCCGCCTATCACTAAAAGAACAACGCCGTTAAATTCTAAAATAAATCTATAAAATATAAATACCCATAGCAAGTGGGAGCACTTAAAAATGGCTGGACAGGTTCTACCACAAAGAACCCAATGAGTTAAACCCTGAAATCTTGAAGGCCTTTCAGGCGACAAGTAGGGAGTGGGTTTGTCGTTGTCATTTTCCATCGCCTGCAGCCTTAGAGGAAGGTTGTCAGGTAGCAGGCTAGCTAGACAGAGGAGGTAACCGTAAGATCACAATTCGATGGTCAGAAAATGTCACCTAAATTTTGGAATAAAAATAGACGCACCTATTCAGAGCAGCACTAACGCACAACGCAGGCTAATAGAAGTGTTGGCTTGCGAAAAAAAAGTGACGGGCCACATAGGCTCAAGAGTGGAACCACTTATTACAAAAACACTCGTACCGTGGTTCGGACCCACAGGTTTGGTTCTTCCATAGAAAAAAAATAGCTCTGTTCACTTGCACTCTTTCTCGATTCACGCATCATCTGTCATCAGGCCTCCGCTTTTATGCTCGCAACGCGTGTCTCGGTGAGAGCTTCTACTCTGTGTGTCAGATGAAGCACACGGTGTCTCTGCAAGCTAACATGATATTCTGCGAAAACATTGTTTGAGCTGATTTGGACACTCAAAGCACCCTTGGAGCCTAGGGTTACCAGCCGGAGTGGAGCGTTAGGGAAGCCCTCATTGGCGACACCCTATAATTAGACTTCGAAGATTCCGAAGTATGTCGGCATGTACCAATTAAGCTTAGCTAGCTAGCACACATAAGTTAAACCATCTCCAACAACCGTTACCTAAAATATAAGATTCATTTTACGTTTGGATAACGCTATAGGTAAAGGGTTCAATACCTATTTTTGGTCTTCTTCAGCAGCAAGACCTAAAAGAGAACACTTTCTGCAAACGGGTCTTTAGAAGAGAGGATACTCAGATTTGAGTTATACATCTCCTGACACCCAAAATAGATCTTTCATATAGGTACTCTGTTGAAGGCTATAGGTATTGTTAGAGACCCATTTTAGGTTTGGGTCTTCAAATAAGTCTCCTATTGAAGAATGCCTTAGGCGTTGGGTTTATTTCTACTTACGTACTTGCTTCCAAATTATATTGCAAATAATCTCAAAGTCCACATGACGCAGCTATTGTTGGCACGAGAGTAGACACTGTGACACACGCGCGTATCATGGTACGTATCTCTTTTCGGAGCCAACGGCCAAACACTACTGTACCAACCAACGCAGCCCTTCGATCTTGTGCTTAATCGATCGGTGGTGTACTACATACTGTACCAACGTGGTACATATATAGGAAATTGTGCCTACTTGAGAAATTTGTTGCATGCGCCAATAATCACCCCGTTCGTTCATGCTGAAATTTAGCTTATACTGATATTTATGTTGAAATATTATGAGAGAAAAATACTGTTCTATAGTTAAAAAATAATTTTGAATAAGCTCAAACGAATATTGTAACAAAATCCGGCCAATCAGACCACTCGCTGTGGCTGCCGCTGGGCTATAAAGTGCTTGTTTAGTTCCCAAAAATTTTCTCAAAAAGTGCTACAGTAGCCGCCACATCGAATCTTGCGATACGTGCATGGAGCATTAAATATAGACGAAAAAAACTAATTGCACAGTTTGGTTGAAAATTATGAGACGAACATTTTGAGCCTAATTAGTCCATGATTGAACAATAATTATCAAATAAAAAAAAATACTACAGTAACCAAATTCCCAATATTCATAAACTAAACACAGCCAAATACTTGGCATGGTCGCCACCCTTGAAGCACACAACACCCACGCAGTCGAGAAAAGAGAACGAGAAGGAGCTGCTAGCTAGCTAGCAATGGCCTTCGTCAGCAAGTCAATAGCTTCCCCGGCGCTTCTGTGCCTCGTCATGGCTCTCGTGCTCGTACGTGGCATCCTCCAAGGCCCAGCTCCTGCACGCCACCCACTCCACCAGCTCCGACTCCAGCACGGAGACAACTCCTGCACTAGCAACATACCAATCTCTGTGCCCAGCCTGTTTTTTTGGCTGGACTTTTCGTTGCTGGATCATGAAAAAAAATGCTAATTAATTTGATGTAAGAGAAAAATACTATTTTGATTAGAAATTTACGATCATTTACGAGGGAATAATCCCAGCCGAACAGGCCGATTCTTCCACAATTCACGATGCGCTCCTGCATTTATGTTGGCACTGACGTCGATGTCGATGTCGATGTCGATTTCGAGCTCCCCGCTATATATTCTCGGAGCCATCACGTGCACCACAATCAGCCGCTGAGCTTGAGCACGCCCGCCATGTGCAACATGCATGCGCGACATGACCGTACGTACATGCATGTGTGTTGTTGGCTTGTTGCATGGCTATTTACTGATATCATGCACTCCTACTATATATACTACGTAAATAAGCTCCCACCACTTGCATGCTTCTATGCATGTGTTGTCTACATGCGGACACTAATCCGCGGGTAAATGGGAGTTTGTAACCAGTCAGTCTGGGCAATCGGTTTAAACCGATAGATCGGTTCGGTTTCTTCGGTTTCCAAAAATTTCGGTTTCCAAACATCAACAACCGATCGGTTCCTTGGAAAAACAGAAGCCGACCAATTCGGTGTCGGTTTTTTACAATTGGTTTTCAGTTTCAACTGAACAAACCGAAGCAAGTTAGCACCGAGAAACAAGAAAGAGACAAGGAGATTGTGCTTCAGATCCCAGTGCCCAGAATCTCATCTCAGATTACAAGCGAAGGAGAAAAAGAAAAAGAAATCGATCTAACAGATGCTTAGAGCCTTCATCCAGTTGACTCGCCGGCTCGTTGGACACGCCGCCGCCCCGCCACCATCGGCCCTCCGCGATGCGTCGATGGGACTCGCAGTCGCCGCCGCGCCGCTCACATGCCGCAACGCTCGCCGCGCCACCACGCTGCTCGCCGGCTCGCCCACTGCGGCGCTCGCTGCTCCGTGCCCACCGCCCACTCCGACGCTCGCTGCTCCGCACCGCACCACCAGGGTAGAGGATAGGGTTTGCCGGTTTGGAGTGGCCGAGAGGCTTGTCTTGATCTCGACTCAGTGTCTCGCTCTCGCGTGGGAAAAGGAAGTGGGGGACAGAGGCGGAGCGGATTGGGTTGGGGATGTGAGTGGTGGAAACGTGGAGAGGCCGAGTGGGCCTGTGTAATTGGGCCGAGGTGCTCTGGCGAGACTTCAGCGCTCAGTCACTCACTCCGCTCAGCGCTCAGTCGCTCACTCGGTACTTCGGTTCGGTATGGCAGAGAAACCGAAGCCGAAGCCGAACACCGAACTTCACGGAACTGGAAACCGAAACCGAACCGAAAAACCAAACTACCGACTTTTTGGTTCGGTTTCGGTTCGGTTCGGTTCGGTGTTCGGTTTTCGGTGCAAAAACGCCCAGGGTGAGTAACCAGCTTAATTATGTACCTTGTGGCATATTTTTGTATACGTGTGTACGTACTCACAAATACACATATATATACTGGATGCATATGAAATTAATGCTTCTATTACATCAATGATATTCATCCATCCCACTAAATCATTGATATTTACTATGAGCTAATCATCATCTAAAGCTGCAACTAATACCAGTGCCACGACTTGTGATAGAAAAGCGGTCATGGCCGGGATCACCGAACATCCGTGATCCATCTCTCAACATATGAAATGCCAGATGTGCACTTTGCTGTGTTCCAATAAATCTTGCCATGCAAACAGATGAGATGTGCAGGAAAAAAAAGAACTGAAAGAAAATCTGAAATAAGGAAAGAATTTTGTTATGGTATTACTCTATCAAACTTGTTTTGTAGCTCTGTGCTGATTTCTCTTTACGGTTCTGGGCTGAATTTACGACGAGGACCTGCAAGGAGGACAATCAGAAAAGAAAACATTGCAAGCATGAAATGTGAGTGATGCCTTAGCATAGATTTCGTTGCATTTAATCGGCGTTCCATGGTGTCGATGGAAAAGTTGTTTCAACTATTGTCTCTCTCCAAATATATATACACACATCTCTATGCATATTCAATGGTGCATAGCAAAAGAGCACATGCCCTTTTTCTCGGAGTCAGGGAAATTTTTTTAGATAATGAAAAATAGTCTCGGCTTCAGCCTTCTTCGAAAAGACACATCAGTGTACACAAAAAACAAGAAAATACATCCAAGACTAAAACTTATAATGGGTACGGTTGGTTCAAGGTGGAGTATACTTTTACTAGCAAATATATCCGTGTGTTACAATAAGAAAAAATAAGCTATCGGATATTTATGGGATACGAAAACATGAATGCTACTTATGTATTTATGTTTTATCTTTCTATAAAATTTTAAAACTATAATTTATTATAAGATGATCATAACATCCATAGGTTGTTACAGTTAAATATTGAGTTTCGTTTGTAATTCTAATATTTGATTCAAATTAACAAGGAGTTAGTTTGCCGATACGTGAAGTATTGGTCTGTCCGATATATAATATAAGCCAATCAAGTTATAAATATAAAATAAATAAATAAATAATGAAAAGGATGAAAAGAGGAAAAGTTTATGGTTTGTGATAATAATATTTATAGTTAGGAGAACAATCGATGTTCATGAGGGCAGTATTTCAGGTTCAAAAGAACAATATTACAGACTTAGAAGGGAGTAGAAAGAAAACAAATAAAAAATATAGAACAAAAGCAAATGTGAAAAATAAAAGTAAAAACGCAAAGGAAAGACACATGCATAGTAGGAAATAAACAGTAAAGAAAAGAAAAAAAAAGTAACAATGTTTGCTACCATTGGGTTAGCTGTTTGAAGTATTGGGCCAGTTGGGCCGAAACGTCCAGAATAGAAATAACCCCAACTCCGCGGGAGGTGGTCCGAGCCTCCGAAGCCTGCTAGGTTGCCGCTGCAGCCCTTTGTTTCTCGGGGGAATTTATGCCATAAAAAAAAGATCGCAATGCCTTGTGAGCCTCTAAAAAAGTTCAGCGGTCTTTAGCGCCACTGATTTAACTTTTTTGTGCCCTCCATACCACTGCCGCCAGTTTGGGCTCTAACACCGACAAACTGTAGGTGTGAAAAGTCAAAAATACCCTTAAGTTTAAATATGTCATTAATTTTTTTAGCATCTTAATGACTTCAAATGAAAAAAATTCAAAACTAGAAAGTTGTAGATCTCGTCGAGATCTATAATTTTCATATAAAAATTATCTTCATTTAATTCCGCAAAAAGTATGATTTGATATGATTAATATATCTTAGAAAAATCATATCTTTTTTTTGCAGAATTAAATGAAAATAATTTTTATATGAAAATTATAGATCTCGACGAGATCTACAACTTTCTAGTTTTGAGTTTTTTCATTTGAAGTCGTTAAGATGTTCAAAAAAAATTAATGACATATTTACACTTAAGGGTATTTTCGACTTTTCACACCTGCAGTTTGACGGCGTTAGAGCCCAAACTGACGGCAGTGGCATGGAGGGCACAAAAAGGTTGAAGCAGTGACGCTGAAGACCGCTGAACTTTTCTAGGGGCTCACAGGGCATTGTAATCTTTTTTTTAATATCACACAAGGAATTCCCCCTTCTCTCGTTCCATTGCCCTGCGGGCCGTCGCCAACCCCAACCCCGTTCTCCGGCCCGCCGCGCGCGCGCTCGCCATCTCTCGTGGCAACTACGAGCGGCAGTAGCTGCCGCCCTACGCCAGGTGCCCCAGGTCTTCTTCGGGTCCCTTCGCCGGTGACGAGCACTACCAGGTATGCGCAACCCTTTGTCTTCCCTTCATTGCTACGCGGAACCGTGCACCCAAACCCTGTACTTAGATCTGATATAACTAGAGCAACTCCAACAGTAGACCTCAAATTAAGGCCTTAATTTTTTATTTAGGTGTCCACACTCATTTTAGTTGGCCTAAATTTGTGCTTCAACTCGAGCGGTAGCACACAAATGAAGGCCTCCAAATTCCTTTAGGTACAC
Organism: Miscanthus floridulus; assembly: GCF_019320115.1. NCBI lineage: Eukaryota > Viridiplantae > Streptophyta > Magnoliopsida > Poales > Poaceae > Miscanthus > Miscanthus floridulus. The sequence goes on along the minus strand of NC_089598.1, from coordinate 92,270,414 downwards.
ATTGACAAAAGTGACCCGTTCGTCATGCTCCCTATCAACTGAGCTATAGTCACGAGGAAATGGAGTCACGGATCGGGAACAGACACAGTCGAGGCTCGCGGCGAGGTCGGAACTTGGAGGCGGAGCTCCCATCGGGGAAGCGCCGCGGACCGGATGCGCTCGATGGAGAAGCCATCTTCAACGTGTGAGCGTCGGGGAAGCGCCAGGGAGCGGACGCTCCCGATGGAGAAGTCGTCCTCGGCGCCGCCGGATCCGCGCCTCCAGGTGGCCGCGCCCGCGTAGGCTCTACCGGAGCGGAGGGAGGAGCCGCCGCGCTCGTCCGGATCCGCGCCTCCGGTTGGCCGCACCCGAGCAGGTCCTACCGGAGCGGAGGGAGGAGCCGCCGTGCTCGCCGGAGGGGAGGGGGGCGAGGCCCAGCGGAGGGAGGCCGCCGATGGAGGTCGGGGGTAGAGGGAGGGAGCACGCCGGTGGATATCAGGCGGGCGAGGCTGTGTCCGTACGGGCGCGGGGAGGAAACAGCCGCAACGTAGGATGGGGCTGGGTGTTGGCCAACAGGAATCGGGTCTGGGGAGACCCGATGATTTGGGTGCCCAACCAAATATAGGGTGTGTAGTATGGGCCCTACTGCAGTGATGTTTTTTTTGACTGGGTATCTATATTTAGTTATTGGGGTTTAAGTAGAGGTCCTGCTGGAGTTGCTCTTACAAGTGTATACATGTATTATGCTTACTAACTTCGATTGTTTTGCAAAAAAAAAGAATCGGGTGTTCATGTGTTCTTCCATGTCCTTTACTTGTTCCGCCCTTGTCCCTTGGTATAGCTGGAAAGAGGTAGGGTTTCGTGTTGTTCCGCCCTTGTCCCGGAGCCGACCGACGCTTCTCCAGCAGCATCAGTTGGGGGCGGTTAGAAGAACTCCGACTGGCTGCGCTTCCATGGACTTCTGCCCGCATTTCCCTTGTCAAAAAGCAGAGATTCTATGCCTGGATTGCTTGCAACTTTGCAAACATTGTGAGCCATTGGATCTCTCTTGAATGGTGGACGTACATGCAAAAGTTACGTCGTGAGCAACGTTACTGAATCCGCGTCCTTTCGTGTTATGATTATGAATCTGTGCCTAGATTGTGACTTCAGAATCAGGCTCTATCGTTGCAAGCCGGTACTTAGATTTCGACTTCGGAAAGAGTTACCAAAAAGTATTTGATGCACTTGACTTGGTGATGCTTTTGCTGGTAATGAATTCGTGAATGTGAGCTGTGTTTCATTTTGTCAATTTCCAGGATAGGGAATTATTTAGACTGAATTGTCAATGGTAACACAAATTTGATGGTTGCTTGTAATAGTTTGCTCTCGTTAGTAACAGAAGAGCTGCAATTTGGGAACGTGGTGTCCAGGGGTCTAATAGTTCTCAAATTGTGGATTTAGTGTGTGAACTCTTAGGTGCCGTTTGGATGGGATAAAGATTCTTAGATTCTAGCATCCCACATCATCCAAGGCTGCGTTCGCTGGTCTGGAAAAACCAGACCAGCCGGCTGCTCCTCCTCACAGGTGCACTGTTTATCAACCAGCCGCTACAGTGTTTCTCTCTCATACAACCAGTCAGTTTCAGTCAAGTTTCAGACCAGCGAACGGGGCGTTTTATTGGATTTTGGGATTCTAAAAATTTGTGAGTAGATAATGCTCTAAAATCTCCCCTGTTTGGATGGTGTATAGATTTTTTTTAATTCAAATTCTCCGAATCCCAAAGGATTCAAACGGCGCTTTAGATTGTACATGTATTGTAGTTTATGCAAATTCCAAACTTAAATGTTCAACTTAAGATATTATGTGATGTTTTAATATATTATACTTTTAATTATTTTCTACTTGTATACCGAGACGCTCGGCAAATTTTATAGTTGTTTAGCTAATTGCTCATTGGATCATATCAAATTGTGTATCGGTGCATTGGTACACGCGTGTACTCGAAATTAAAATCCTAGATTGGCCTCTGTTTGTTTGTACCAGAGGCTGAGGGGTTAATCTGTTTGAGAATATCATTATATAGTTTCTAGGACACAAGATAGTTGTCTATGTTACACGGATACGCCAGGAAGTCGCATATCGCGTATCCGATACATATCAACCCGATACGCTCAGGATACGTATCGTCGGAGTATCCGATTTTTTTTAGAATTATCCAAATTTTTATTATTTTCGTGAATATTGGATATGTGGGCTGATACGTATCGGCCTTGTGGATACGGCCCAGCCCGCTAAGACTACCCTTTTCCCTCTTCCCCCGACGTCGTAAGCCTCCGTCCAATCCCCGAACTCCCGCACGCCCGCTCGCCGGCCGCCGGCCACCGGCGACAAGCCTCCGTCCCTACTCGCCGGCCGCCCTCGACGAGTTTCCGCCCCTGCGACGTGGATCCAGGCTCCAGCGAACTCCCGTGAGTTAATCCCCTTCCCTGTTCTCGATCTCCTCTTCTTCTTCAGTTCGTGGCCGCTTGTTGCTTGATTTCCTTGCTCCCCACTTCGTCTTCCTCTCCCCATTCTCGATCTATTCTATTTCTGCAGTGCAGTTAGTGAGTTATTGTCGCTGGTGGCCTGTCCCTTGATTCACTTGGCAGTATTGGCATTTTTGAAGTGGCCGACCTGTCCTTGATGAACCTGAATTGCAAGCTATGACTTTTAGTTTGGATGCTCCACGGGTTGATGTTGCGGATGACAATGAGACATATGAGGAATAGGAACTTGTTGCTGCATGAATTGCAAGCCTGAATGCCTTTTATTAATTTTTTCCTAAATTTGAGACTACTATATTTAAGAGTTGAGGAGACTTCAGACCTGCTGTCCTATAATAATAGTACACTTAAGTAGTTAATTGTGATGTTTTATTGTTATCAGTTTTAAATTCAGACCTGCACTATTATTATTATTTCTATTTTATTTTTAAAAATAGTAAACGTATCCACGTATCGGTTTTTTCTGGAAAATTGATGTATCCGCTTATCCGTATCCTTCTGATACCGATACACGTATCCGTATCCGTGCAACTTAGATAGTTGTTGCTAGAATTCAATTTGTGCCATTGCATTACACATACTTTTGTTCTACAAACACACACATGTATGGGCATTCCATGTAAAAACATTGTTAATACTTTTGTTCACACTCAATGTCCAGGACATTTAGCTTATCTAGGCTCTTTCTGTAAATAATAGTGTGTAGTGATATTCTATGGCACTGAGGATCGAAACTAATGCCCCTGCATGTTTTAGCTCCCAGCAGAATTCAGGTTCACATACAATTTGCATTCACACACATAAGGTGCTTCTAAGACCCAAAGCCACTCCAGTTCCAGTCAACTTTGTGCATGGCTGACTGTAACCAAGCCAAAAGCTCTGACCTTGTGATGTCTTCCTGTTATTCTGCTGCAACTCCCAACTTCTTATCCATGTTCACTCATGCCCTGTTGTCCCTGTGAAGTTATCCTGACGTGCCCCGTACGTTACATGGATACAGCCCACACATATTAGGCTGTGTTTAGTTTGAGGGAAAGTTGGAATTCAGGTACTGTAGCACTTTCGTTTTTATTTGGCAAATAGTGTTTAATCATGGACTAATTAGACTCAAAACGTTCGTCTCGCGATTTCCAACCAAACTGTGCAATTAGTTTTTTTTCGTCTACATTTAATACTCCATGTACGTATCGTAAAATTCGATGTGACGAATACTGTACCACTTTTTTGGAACTCTTTTTGAACTGAACACGGGCTTAGTACATGGGCCAATATGTATCTACGCGATGGATACAGCCCAACAAGCGGCAGACCGCACGGTAGTAACCTGCCCACCCCGACCCTGCTCCTAGCCTGCCCCTCTCGAGTCGCGCTCCTTTGCGCCGCCTCCCGCACTCCGCAGCACCGAGCGCCGACGAAGCAGTGGGAGGAGCGAGCGCCGCCGCTTACCGGCCGACGTCGACGAGCCTCCGCGAAAGCCAGTGGCCACACCGGCGAGTTCTTCCATCTCTGCCAAACTGCCGATCCACACGGGAAGAGCCATCACGACGCCGACGGGACTGGGGACAGGGGATAAATCCGTCGGCACAGCGTGGATCCGGCGTCCTCCGGGCTCTGGCGAGTGGTGACCAGTGAGTTTATCGCCTTCCGACCTTCCCCATTCTCGATCCGGCGTCCTCCGGGCTCTGGCGAGTGGTGACCAGTGAGTTTATCGCCTTCCGGCCTTCCCCATTCTCGATCTACTCTGTTTCCTTAGTTCTTGTTCTCCACTTCCTCCTCTCCCTGTTCCTGATTAGTGTTATTTCTATCCACTAATCTAGTATCCAGTAGACGGCATCTCTAAATTTGAGTAGTGCTAGTGCTTCTGCTAGTTGCCTCTCCCTGTTCCTGATTAGTGTTATTTCTATCCACTTATCCAAGTATCCAGTAGATGGCATCTCCAAATTTTCTCCAAATTTGAGTAGTGCTAGTGCTTCTGCTAGTGCTAGTGTAGGATCTGTGGCCACAACGGACATTAAGGCTCCGCTATGGGATCATGTCAACATTCTGGAGAGGCCTAGATCTGGTGGAGGGAATGCTTTTATGGAGATGCAAATATTGTCCAACGCAAAAGCTCAGTAGCTGCACTAGAGTTGAAGCACATTTGCTGCTAAAATCAGGAAGGGGGATAAGTAAATGTCCATGGGTTACATGTGAAATGCTTAGTGAAATGGGGAAGGAAATTGAAAGGTGTAAAGAACTAGTGGAAAGAGGAAAGCAACACACTGTGTCCTTGCCTACTGTACCCTTATTCAGGCAATGATAGCAAAAAGATTGCTATGTTTCTTGTTTGTCAATTTCTCATATTATGGACCTGTGGTGAACTCACTAAACTCTAGTATGGACTTGTTATTTGTGAATTTCATGCATCACTATAATGTATGCAGTATGCACTATGAACTTATGAAGTTATGTTTTAAGATTTTAATATGCATTATTGTTTATTTGTATTAAAAAATACTAAAATGTATCCGCGTATTGTTTTTTTTTTTGAGAAATTGTCGTATCCGTATCCTTCCAATAACGATACACATATCCGTATCTGTGCTGCATCTCATGTGGCCTGTGGCCAGTTTTGGTAGCTGACACTACTCCCTTCAGTCGCAGAAGATTGGTGTTTTGTAGATGGACCAGATCCCCCGAACACAACTTCAACTACATTTCTACTATAATGTATTTGTTGACTGCCAAAGTTTTTTATGATAATGAAACTATTTTTTTGAGAAAAAATCCATCCTGTCCATTTTCAAATGTTTTGTATCAATGTAAACAAATGTAACTGATTATCAATCAAACTTTTGATAGGTTGATTGCATGTAAACTAGATCAATGGTTATATATATGCCAAGTTTGAACTAGCTTCAGCTATTGTTTAGTTATTTCTCCACATATGACCTAACATTTTGGCTTGATCGTTGCTATAATGCTGTAATACTGTTTTATTGGCATTTGTTATATTCATTTTCTATTTGGATATACTGAGCTGGGGGCTTCACTTCCATTCTTTGTCAAAGACACTGATTTGTAGAGATAATTCGCTGCGATTCTATATACATGGTTATAAAATGTGAGTTGAAGGTTGGAGTCAATATTTTTTGGTGTTGCTTTTATGTGTGTGTACATCTCTGTTGTGGTCTGTGTGTGATGTGCACTTCGTGCAGCTATCTTATAATTTTCCTTGCCACAGGAGCTTGATCTTATATATACAGACTTCAAGATGTTCTCGGCTCCAGGCAACAATTCTTTGGCTCTTGTTGCCCCACGACCAGGGATGGAGTTGGCTAATGTTCAACATCCAAATCAGGCTCCGGGGCCTGGAGGCAAACAGCGCACATCCAGCCTGGAGGCACCGATAATGCTACTTACAGGTCACCAGAGTGCTATCTACTGCATGAAGTTCAATCCTGCGGGGACTGTGATAGCATCAGGTTCCCATGACAGGGATATCTTCTTATGGTATGTCCATGGTGAATGTAAGAACTTCATGGTACTGAGAGGGCACAAGAATGCTATTCTTGACCTTCAGTGGACTACTGATGGGACCCAGATCATCTCTGCAAGTCCTGACAAGACTGTGAGGGTCTGGGACGTTGAGACTGGCAAACAAGTTAAGAAGATGACTGAGCACTCATCATTCGTCAACTCATGCTGCCCAGCACGGAAGTGGCCACCTCTTGTGGTTAGCGGTTCAGATGATGGTACAGCAAAGCTGTGGGACTTGCGTCAGAGAGGTGCGATACAAACTCTTCCCGACAAATATCAGATCACAGCCGTTAGCTTCTCAGAGGCAGCAGATAAGGTATTCACTGGTGGCCTGGACAACGACGTCAAGTGGTGGGATCTTCGCAAGAATGAAGTGACAGAATATCTCAAAGGACATCAGGACATGATCACTGGGATGCAGCTTAGTCCTGATGGGTCTTACCTCCTCACCAATGCAATGGATAACGAGCTCAAGATCTGGGATCTGCGCCCTTACGCACCAGAGAACAGGAACATCAAGACTCTTACAGGTCACCAGCATAACTTTGAGAAGAACCTGCTGAAGTGTAGCTGGTCGCCGGATAACCGCAAGGTCACTTCTGGGAGCGCAGACCGCATGGTCTACATCTGGGACACAACATCAAGGCGCATCCTGTACAAGCTTCCTGGGCACAATGGTTCTGTCAATGAGACTGCTTTCCATCCCACTGAGCCGATCATTGGATCTTGCAGCAGCGACAAGCAGATCTATCTTGGGGAACTTTAAAGTGACTGTCAGTTTTTTTTCAGCTAGATGTTCTTGTGATGCTTTGATGAGTAGGAGAAAAGGAGGCACCGACGTCCTGTTCATTTGCTTGAGAGTTGGAGTACTCGTTTGGCTATCAGGATGTCATTTGTAGATTTTCTTAGCCTATTCAGCCCAGTTGGATCTGCGGTCTGCCGTTCACAAACTGCTCCATGCTTTGTACCTTCTGGCTTTCTGATGTTAAACTTGATGCCATGCTTGAAGGTCATTGATTGCATGCACTGTGTCTAGAACCTTACTCTCTAAAAACTTGCCTGCCGTAGTGCTGTATGCCATATTGTTATCTTTTCTAGTCGTCTGAAACTAGTTGGAGAAGTGATACCGCCTTGGCACGATTTTTTTTTAATCTTTCTTGGCACGATTTGAAATGATTTGATGTATCTCTCAAAATTCTCCTTGTTCTGTGCTTGTGCTCTTTGCAACAATTGGCGGTGCTGGAGAGTTAACAGCTGTTTTATTAGTGAAGGTCGAGCGCTTGTGGAAGCTGCCAAGTGATTGTTGCTTCATTGGGCCTGGACTGATCATATATGAGCATAATTAAGCCTGGACAAAAAAACCCATACCCATTATCTGAACCCGAATTACCTGAATCCGGACTTGAATTACCTAAACCTAAAATTATTTTGGATAGTTCGGATATTAATTTGAGATACCCAAAATTAATTTGGGTAGTTTGGGTAATAAGTCATGGTACCCGAATTACTCAAATACCCGATGTATATATACATGAACGTCCAGCAGCCCCAACTTAGTCTAATTCATACGCCCAACAGAGAGCCCAGCGTCCCATCCCAGCACAAAAAATCCCCCAAACCCACCGTGACTCCCCGTGAGATAGCCTCGAGTCCTCGACACGCGAACACGAAGTCGCAAAACCTAGCATCCTAGCGGGCAGCGGCGCGGCTCTGCCTCAAGTCTTCGAGCGGTGGAGTATCGAGCCCTCAATTGGACTCCTCGAGACCTCCGAGCTCCAGTGGTCCAGCTTGCGACGGCGACCTCCCACGCGTGGCCACAGAGGCAGAGGGCTGGCAGTGCTGTTCCGCGAGCAGCTAGGCGACGCACGCACCTGGACCCCGGCGCCGGCACCACCGCACCGGCAAATCGAGGGACGAGGAGCCGAGAAGGAGCGCGCGGGGCAGATTGAGGGACGAGGAGCCGAGGAGGACCCCGGCACCACGCCGCACCAGCTATGCTGCTTGAACTCTACACACCGATTTTTTTAGAATCTCGGGTAGATCGGTTATAACCGAACCCGAATTATCGGCACACGAATTATCGGGACACGAAATATCGGGTTGTGTTTTTTTTAAAGCGAATATCGGGTATTGATTTCTATTATTCGAATTTCGAACTACCCGAATTATCCGACCCAAAAATTTCGGGTTACCCGAACGCCCAGGCTTAAGCATAATTACAAGGACGTGGCTAGCGCCGTGTCCATCCAGACGCCCGCGCAGCCCACCCTCGGCCTTCGTTCTGCTCCTGTCTCTGCGCCCGCCGGTCCTTCCCCTGACCCTCTTCTCTCTCCAACTCTCCGCGCGGACGACACACGGGAGCCAGAATGAGCGGCTGAGGACGGGCACACCCTAGCGCGCCCCGACCTGTAGCCCCCTGTCCACAGGCCCCAAGCACCTCCATCTGCCAGCCCCAGCGCGGACCTTCGTCCGTCGACCCTCGGCTCGTTTCTAGCCAGGCAACATAAAACACTTACAACATGAATGCAACATAAGACAAAATAGATAAAACATTTGGAACATGCTATTACAACATATGTGTGAAGCACATAAAACATCTAAAATAAAAACACTTACAATATACAACATGAAAACCACTCGCTGTAACATGAAACAACTGAACATACTATTGCAACATATGCAACATCTAAACGATTGCAAAATATGTCTGGAAACAGATGAAATATTTTGAACAAACGCTTGCAACATGCCTCTGAAACACTTGCAACATACGCAACATATGCAAAATCTCTCGATCTACTTTTGCAACATCAAAATAAAACAATTACAACATACATCTGAAATGCCTGAAACATATATATGCAACATAGGGGAGAGGAAGGCCGGGTTGGTCGATTACGACCATCGGGGTCAGAGCTAGCGGCGAGCCGCGACGCCCGAGCACCACTAGCACCGCATGCGCTCTGGGTGCCCTTGGCTCGGTCGAGGAAGACCTGAGGTACCATGGCACATACGCCCCAACGGCCATGGTGGGGGCAGCGGCGTGCGCGATGGCGATGGGAGACGGACGGACGGACAGCGAGGGAGCGCGGTGCAGCTGGCATTGGGGCGTGGCGGCGGTGGGGCACGACGCGACAACCGACGAGCGCACAGTGGGGGAAGGGACGCGAACGAATGAGTGGCCACGCTGCTATGTCGGGCGTCTGGCGGATAAGGATGATCGAGTGAGGATTCGTTTTATTTGTTTGTGAGAGAGATGGAGAGATGGGGCCTACTCTTGCCACACCACGTCTAGACGGGAGTTACGGATGGACGACCGTAGCTTATTATTATCGTAATTACATATACTCTCTCCGTCCCAAAATAATTCAAGAGTCAAACAATTTTATTTTGAGTAAATATATACACAAAAGCAATAATGCTTATGATATTTGATACATATCGTTAGATTAATTACGATACATATTTATATAGTAAATCTATTTAGAGGGAATATAAATGTTGATACTATTTTTATAAATTACAGTTGAACTTTAGATCTGTTGACTTTTAGAAGTGCGAGATGATCAGGGACGGACAGAGGGAGTAGATCTCTGCTCTCCTGAAAAACGAGGCGTCAACTTTCCGCGTCACGTTCACCCCGCCCCGCAAATGCCCGCCGTTCCGCTGCCCCGCTCCGCCATGCCGCCGTCCCGCTGCCCTGCGCCCGGCCCTCGGTCTCGGCCCATCCCCATCTCGTTCGCCACGCTGCCGCGCCGCCCGTCTGACACGACGTCCCGCCGCCCGGCATTCGCGGAGGAGAATATGGAGGCGCAGGCGGAGGCAGCCATCCGTGCCCATGCGTCTGCTACGGGACAGCCTTCCAATGTGGTGCAGTCTGTGCGTACGCTTCAATGGAGAACACAGCGGTCGAAGAGCCCGAGGTGAGCGGCGCGGCGGAGTTCGCGCCGGTGCTCGTCGCCGCCCATGCACACGGCAACTCCGTCGCCGTCGCCATCGGGTCCGGGCTCCTGTTCGATCGCAGGTTTGGAAATTGGAAGACCCTCTTCACTTTTATGGCTGCTTCCTAATTAAACATGGACCTCTTATGCAGAAAGTGCTCGTGTTTGATTACACGATTGGTATATTTTGGTGGAGGAGGTTGTTGTGCTTTTTTGAACTGAATCTATGTTCTCATCCTTTAGTTGTATTCTCTTATAACTTAGTTTCGTGTGTGGAGGAATGGGAAATTTGCTTTAAGAAAACAATGAAATTCTTGCTACTGAAATTGTCAGGTCCTAGGTGCTTAGTTTTATATTGCTGAATCCTGAATTCACATGTTCCAGTGAGAAGCGGGAGCACCTTTTCTTTGCATTTCACCTGGTGGAATGTGCAAGTAAATATTTACTTTGTTCCTACAGGGGCTGTGACAGCTATAAGTCTTGTCCTTATGTACTTAGGATAATTACGTGGAGTAGTTGGTAGCTGTGTCAGCCCTTATCTTTATTTCCAGCATCTACTTTAGCATCTCTAGAATATGCTGTAGCTTTTTTAAGGCTCAAGCAAGCTATCCTATAGATATCCCTAACCTGCCATAGTTGTGGCAAGGCTAATGAAATCTGAAATTCAGCCCCAAACATGTGTTTTGGTTCTAACAGGCTGGCCATCCAGTTTCACCTGTCAAATGACTGTGGCAGCCATTCTCATCCAGACGCTATAAGAGCTATTCGCTTCAGTGTGAGTGGACCTTTGTTCGCATCTGCTGGTGACGGCAAAGTTGTGAATGTTTGGAAGACTGGCTCGTGGCGTTGCATCCGGACTATGTAAGTGACACACTTTGCTCTTCTTTTCTCAATTCTCATTGCGGATAACATAATTAGCACCAAAGCAATGGGGCTTCAAGTTTGCAGTATCCGTAGTCTTGGAATTTGTTCCATTGCAATAATTGCATTTTTGCAATTGACATTATTTAGAAGGGCGGGTCTGGTGCAAGCGGTAGAGTCTTACCGCCTATGACCGGAAGGTCCCGGGTTCGAGTCGCGGTCTCCTCGCATTGCACAGGAGAGAGTAAGGCTTGCCACTAACACCCTTCCCTAAACCCGCACAGAGCGGGAGCTCTCTGCACTGGGTACGCCCTTTTTTTTTTTTTGCAATTGACATTATTTAACTGAAAAGCCCTGTTCAGCATTTTTTTATGTTAATTCGGTTATAGAATTTCATTATATGGTTATGTACATCAAATTTCACACTTTTGAGAATGTAATTTGAATAAGAATTTGTTGTAGTGTTTTCAATTGCAGAACTTTGGAGAAGAGGGTCAGTGCAGTTGCTATTAGCAACGATGACCTGTATCTAACTTGTGCAGATAAATTTGTTGTTTGCAATGTTTGGTTAATCATTTTGCGGGAAGATGGTGCAGAGCAGGTTTCAGTTGATAATAAACTTGTGTCAATTCTTGGTCACTATTGTAGTATCATCACTAGCATGGTATGAACACGTTTTAAAAATCTATATTGCCTGTGCTATATGTCTTTGTACCTCCTATATTTATTTCGTAGTGAACGTGTAATGTATTGACAAACCCACAAAGTCTGCTACACTTTAGTTTTATTTGTTTCTCCTTTCATGTCCTGTATAACCATGCTTTATCATTTGATTCGGATTGCAGAAGTTTTCGCCAGATGGACGGTTTATTGCTACTGGTGGCAGGGACTTCAAAATAAGTATGTCTTCTGTTCTTTGCACTGATTGGAAGCTGCATCAATGGAGCATAAACTTGGACTTATTCTCTTATTGTGTTGGAATTAATTTTAAAGGTCACATTATTCCCGAAGAATCCTCTAAAAGAGCCCCCCTGAAATACAGAGCTTTTGCGTTGGCCATACAAAGTATGTTTGGTGTACAATGCAATTGTTTACAATTCTATTCTATTTTTAGGTCCTTTTAATATCCGTAACAATTTGGGTTTACTGACTACGTTCTGGTCATAGAAGTTTCAGAGCTTAGTCTATGACTTGATAATTGGTTGTGACTCTTCTTGTAGCTTTGTGTCATGCATCGCCTTCACTAGCATATCTGAAAACTAGAGCTTTCTCATATCAGGAGGAGGTGATTCAACCGTGGGTACATAGTCTTTTAAGTATATTGACATGTACTTTTTGTTAGCATGTTTAATTATGTTTAATGCTTGCCATCTGTTGCCTGGGATTCTCCCCCTCTCTTAATTACTAGAATAGCCTCTCATATCTCTGTAATCTCCATGTTCTGTTATCAATTAAATACTTGAGCCTGTTTAGGATCTAATTTGGTATCCAGAGATCCTCACAATCCCGATCTCTCGCTTCTGCTTTCTCACTCACTCCCTATCGCTGCTCCTCCCATGGCTCATGAACCTTCTCCTAACGCAGCTGTTGCACAGGCTTAGCGCAAGCAAGCCGCCGTGGCCAAGGAGAAGGCCGACCAAGAGGACGCCACTACGACTGCCACGTGTGCGGCTGCCGACGCCCAAGCTCGTGTTAGTGTGACCCTCACCACTCTCAACGCCAAGTGTGCCGACACTGCCGCTCTCAAACGGGGAGTCGTCGCCTCCTATGACCGCATCGCCTCGACTCGCCCCGATGGTGATGGGTTGAGTGACGACACCGGAGATGACAATGCCCGCATATAGTACGAAGCTACCTCCATTGCCAATCTTCATGCCTAGGTTGTGGCTTTCCAGAACATCCACTCCCTTGTGTTGGCGGTTCTCGACCCCCTGTCCTTCCACTACAATTGGTGGCGCGATCTTGTTCTGCGTACTCTCTAGTGCTACACCCTCGTCGACCATGTCCTCTCCGATGTGCCTCGTCTTGGCGTTTCGTCCTGGCGCCGGATGGACTACGTCGTGCTGTCCTGGCTCTTCAACATGGTTACCATCGAACTTCAGGAGACCGTTCCTGTCCGTAGTGGCATAGACTGTCCCAACCTATCCTCCATGGCACCTCACAAACTTTCTCCAAGATCCACCCTATGTGTTTTTCTTGGGTGCTCCTCCAATCATAAGGGCTTTCGGTGGCTTGATGTCTCCTCCAACTGTGTCATCGTTTCTCGACATGTCACCTTTGATGAGATCACCTTCTCCTTTGCTGAATTTTAGTCCCCCCCTTCCCTCCCCGACTGCTAATGAGTTTTATTTTCTTCTTGAGTTTGAGCCCCAAGTGTGCCATCTTGGTCCACTAGTTAGCTCCTCTTCCGTAGGAACTCCTAGCAGCCACGTTCGACTTGCTCTGTCTAGCGTCACGCCCGTATTAGCTGTGCGGCTGCCTCGTCCTTGGCTGCTCTGACCTCACTGAGTCTCTTGCCACACATGGCGTCGACTGCTTCAGCGGCGCCAAGCCAGTCGAGTCTTGTGCTCTAAGTGGTGCCAGCTGCTCCACCTCAGAGTGTGCCCCCTCAGAGCATCATCACTCACCTCTCGGCTCCACCACTTACCTTGCTGGTGTACTGACCTACTCCTATTGTTGCAGCTTTTGTTGAGTTGCCACCCCTAGTCAATAATCACTCCATGACCACCAGAGGGAAGCTTGTCTTCCGACAACCTGCCAGCTACCACGCGATCGCCATCTCTCCCATTCCGAAAACTTATTGGAGTGATCTTTCTAATCCAAATTGGCGCGCCACAGCGGAAGAGGAGTATGCTGCACATTTTGTCCAATAACACGTGGGATCTCGTTCCATGTTTGTCAGATGTAAATTTGGTCACTGGCAAGTGGATTTTTCATTAGATGCTGATGGTTTCTTTGATCACTACAAGTCTAGTTGGGTTCTCCGTACCCCGGTGTGGATTATGATGAGACTTTCAATCATGTGGTAAGAGACACTATAGTACACACTATTATTTCTTTGGCTCTATCACACCATTGACCTATTCATCAACTGGATGGGAAGAACACCTTCATTCATGGTACCCTCTATGAGACTGTTTATTGCTATCCATCTATCACAATATTGACCTATTCATCTACTGGATGTGAAGAACACCTTCCTTCATGGTACTCTCTCCGAGACTGTTCATTGCTATCTTCCCAGCACTACTCTTCCTAACCATGTTTGTCGTCTCAACAAGTCTCCGTATGGCTTCAGGCTTCTTGCACATGGTACGTTCGCTTTGCAACATACCTGTTGTCTCTTGGCTTTGTTGAAGCCTACTCTGACACTTCATTATTTGTCTATTGCCGAGAATATGAGTATTTATTTACTGCTCTACTTGGATGACATTGTTTTTACTGCTTCCAGTGTACTCTTCTCCGTCGCACCACCACTACCTTGCAACAAGAATTCTCCATGAAAGATCTTGGACATTTGCATCGGAATTTCAGTTTAGCAGTTCTCGGGTGGTCTGTTCATGTCACAGCAACAGTACACCATTGGCATTCTTGAAACATATTGGAATTACCGATTGACAGCCGTGCAACACTTCAATTGATACTCACGCCAAGGTTTCTGCTGCTGATCCTGCACACTACCGCAGTGTTATTAGGGCCCTCCAGTACCTTACCTTCACCAGACATCGTTCAACAAGTGTGTCTTCACATGCATGACCCTTTGAGAACCTCATATGTCTACTATCAAGAGGATTCGTAGTTACCTTCAGGGTACACTCAACTACTGTCTCCACCTTTGGTCGTCCACTCCTTTTGAGCTCGTGGTCTATAGATACTCGCATATTCTCGGCAATAGATACTCCTTTTAAGCTCATGTCACGCATAATGTATCAACCGTCGGCCAGGCACGAAGCCCAGAGCAGCACGGCCTGATGGCACGCCAGGCCCTGCCGTGCCGTGCCTGGCACATGCCCGTGCCGTACCGAGCCGGCCCGGTGCCATCTATAATGCTTAGTTTTTTGGTGCTAATCTGGTTTCATGTTCATCCAAATGTCAGCACACAGTCTCTCGTTCAAGTGCATGTGGCAAATGGAGTTGTTGAAACTTGTTGTCTTGGTCAACTTCTGCCGGAACTTCATGCTCAGAGTATTTTTGTCACACTGTGCAGTCTACTTGTTCACAAATCCATTCAACATCAACGCACGAAGCATGTTGAGTTTGCCAACATCTTCACCAAAGACCTTCCCACATCTGTCCTCCAAAATTTCGCTCTAATTTCTGTTGCTTGCCAGCTGTTGCTTAGGATTCTCATCACCCTCTTAATTACTAGACTAGCCTCTCCTATCTCAGTAATCTCCATGCTTTTCTATTATCAATGAGATACTTGAGCGTGTTTAAGCTTTAATACTTTTTCTCTACAAGCTTCTCCTAATTTTATTTCATTTGTTAAGGTTCGCCTTTGGGACTAGGTAAATGTATGTCTCCTTTATACATTTCAAGTTAGAGATAAAGTAGCATCTTGAATATTTCTTTGAATATTTCGTTAAAAGAACACTAATGAACCATTCTTCTGTTTTCTTAGGTTTCAACTTTTTTCAAATTATTTTGGTATATATTACAGATCTTACCTAAGCACACATGATTTGGGCCACATCTGAAAATTGGTCGATCTCGCTCCTCTTGTCCATCTTGATAATGAAGGTTCAGTCTACCTACAATTTTTTTCATCCTGCCGGTGACAGTGAGGACCAAGCTAAGGAAGAACTTCTTCCCACTTTGGCAAGTCAACTCCTCTATCTCCAACAAAGCTCCATCCAAATTGAAGATCCTTCTACTCCAGTGAGCTTTATTCCCAGATGTTTGAGAGGAAATACCGTCTTTAGCATGATAGTTGGAACACTCTCATGTAGTATCTAGATGGAATCCTAGGCTCTTCCCTAAAGTTGGTTCGGTCACTTGAGGTGCAATATGAAACAAAACATCACTACTAGATATGGAGCTCTCTTTCTGTCGGTGTTTTAAGTTGCCACCAACAAGTAAATTTTTAATATTGTGCGTCTGGCTCGGATGGTGTGCTAAGAGAACACGATGTTTATACTGGTTCGGACAAAATGTCACTACGTCCAGTTCGTTGCTGCTGCTCGTGTTACTAGCACTGAAAGTTCGTAGTAGGGGTTACAAACGGTCGAGAGAGGAACAGGTCCCAAGTCTCCGGTGAGAGAAACGAATGGGTGCCGAGAGCTCGATCGCTTCTCGGCTGTGTGCTTGTGCGTTCTAATCGGTTCGGGGTTCGAGTCCGAATCGGTGTGATGTGTTTTGATGCGCTCGAGTCGAGTCGAGAATCGAGTCAGATGCCCCTTGTGGGATGCCCTGCTTTCCCTTTTATAGGCCAAGGGAAAGCATGGGTTACAATGGAGGAAGAGAGAAGAACGAGAGGAAGAAGTCCTTCAGGATCGCCGAGTCCTTCTTCTCCTCTATGCGGGTCCTGCCGACTCTATAGATGTCAACAGGGACAGCTTCTCGTCGTGACCCTGTCCATCACTGGTGCCATGTGCAGGCGTCGTCTACCGGTAATGGCGCTCCACTCTGTCCTGGCGGACGTTGTACGGGAGTTAGGCAGAACAACGCTGGTACGCCCGACGCTGTTCCTGACGTGAACTCCTAGGTATGACCCGTCGTGGGTTGAAAGCATCTAGGCCCTTAGTTGGGTTTCGGTGATTAATGATAATACGTGATTACTACGACTAACATGTGTTTTGTAGAGGCAATTAAGTTATGTCATGGTAATGGAGATTGATTGGGCTATCATGGTGGTCATGCCTCTACGATGGAAATCGTTTCAGTTTTCAAAGGATGAACGACAAGGTTAAGGATAGACTAGTTCTAAGTGTCGATTGGACTGGAAGAGACACTTAGAGTAGTTTAGGACTTTGTTTTTCCTTTGACCGTACTATTAAGGGGGGTATGGATAGGTAGCTTGACCTAGGTGAGTCTAGTGAGTTAGGTGTGGTGCACACTTGCTAATTCTAGCACTAGGTAGCTCCTAAGAAGCCCTTAGATCCATTGGAGCAAAATTCATTCACATATGATCGAGAGTTGAAAGTGAATGGAGGGTCAAATACTGACCGGACGCTGGCTCCGGGGTGATCGAACGCTGGCGCAGAGTTCGGTCAGTTCATTTGATCAAGGTGAAATCGTCTGGTGCGACCGAACGCTGAGTCCCAGCGTTCGGTCGACTCCAGTAAGGTTCCAGAGAGGGAAAATCACGACCGAACGCGTCCGGTCAGTGTTGACCGGACGCTGTCCAGCGTCTGGTCACATTTTAAACACTGGAGTTCGGGGAGAACTGACCGGAGCGTCCGGTCACCCGCAGAAGCACATAACGGTTCATTTTTCAGCCATGGTTATAAATACTTTCTCCATTCGTGTGTGGGGGTACTTTTGCTCATTCCAACAACTGAGAAACACCTTTGAGAGTGCCAAGAAGAGCAAGGTCCTAGTGAGGTGATTGAGATTTGAGAATCCCAAAGAGAGCCCTCATTAGTGAGATCAAGAGTAGCAAAGTGTGCATCCATCCTTCATAAGAGGCAAGCATATTCAAAGTGAGCTACTAATGAACACCGTCATAAAGATTAATAGAAGTGGCATTGGGTACATGGCAAACAAAGAGAAGAAGGCTCAAGCTCAACAACAACAAAAGCCAAAGTCAAAGAAGTATTTTGAGTGTGGACAAGAAGGCCACTTTGCCTATGAGTGCCAAACTCCATCACAACAACCATTGCCCAAGCATGCTAAACCTTTTGCCTTCAATGCTCATTACATACTTAGAAAGGATTCTAGTGGAAAGATGAAAGTCATATTCTTAGGACCTCCAAACAAGAATAGACCTAAGAAAATTTGGGTTGCAAAGTCAATTGTTGAGAAGGTGAAGGGCCCTCAACAAGTTTGGGTTCCTAAAGCTTGATCTCTTGTGTGTAGGTGAACTACATGACCGGTGGAAGTCATTGGGTTATTGATAGTGGTTGCACACAACATATGACTGGTGATCCTCGTATGTTCACCTCACTAGATGAAGAAGTAAATGGACAAGAAAGAATCATTATCTAGTGATTTCATCTCCAAGTGTTTCCAAGTGGTATTGAGCTAACCATGATGCTAAGGATGGTATAATAGTGCACTCCGATTGGTAACACGCTTCAAAGGTCCATCTTTTATACCTTAGCATCATTTGGTAGACATTGTCTCCTACATTTCCTATCTAATCATATGTGCAAGCTACAATTCAAACTCTTAGCACATATGTAGGGGGAGCTATTACTACCACTTAGGATTCATGAAACTTGTCCATATCCTTTTACACATGGTAAATATGCTTGGACAAGTAACATGGATTCAATTGAATTTTAATTCATATCTTTGTATAAGGGTTGTCATCAATTACCAAAAAGGGGGAGATTGAAAGCTCTAGTTTGGTTTTGGTGAATTGATGAAACCCTAAGTGCTAACCTAGTTTATCAAGTAATCATGAGATAGGTAGCACACTCCAAGTGATGAAGCAAATGAAGATCATAGCATGATGATGATGATACCATGATGATGATCAAGTGCTTGGACTTGGAAAAGAAGAAAGAGAAAAATAAAAAGCTCAAGGCAAAGGTATAAACCATAGGAGCTATTTTATTTTGGTGATCAAGACACTTAGAGAGTGTGATCACATTTAGGATTGATAGCCGTACTATTAAGAGGGGTGAAACTCGTATCGGAATACGGTTATCAAAGTGCCACTAGATGTTCTAACTCATTGCATATGCATTTAGGATCTAGTGGAGTGCTAACACCTTTGAAAATGTTTGTGAAGATATGCTAACACTTGTGCACAAGGTGATACACTTGGTGGTGTTGGCACATTTACAAAGGAGGTGGTGTTGGCACATTTACAAAGTAGAAAATGAAGACACTCATGTCTCCCATGATCAAATGGTGGTACAAGCACAAGATGTTGATGCTCCACAACCTCCTCCTCAAGTGGTCAATAGAAGAAACATACCTCTACTACAAGATCATTCACAAGATCTTATCATAGGGAGTCCATCAAAGGGTGTAATGACTCGCTCACAAAAACTTGTTTTATTTATTGCACATCACTCTTTTGTCTCTTGTTTTGAGCCTACTAAGGTAGAAGAAGCTCTTCAAGATCCGGATTGGATAAATGCCATGCATGAAGAGTTGAACAACTTCACCCGCAATGAAGTTTGGACTCTTAAAGAGCGGCCAAAAGGTGCAAGAGTCATTGGAACAAAGTGGGTGTTCCGCAACAAGCAAGATGATCAAGGTGTAGTTGTGAGGAACAAGGCAAGACTAGTTGCAAAGGGATTCTCTCAAGTTGAAGGTTTGGATTTTAGAGAGACCTTTGCACCGGTTGTAAGACTAGAAGCCATTCGTATTCTCCTTGCATATGCATCACATCATGACATGAAACTATATCAAATGGATGTGAAAAGTGTATTTTTAAATGGCTTTATTAATGAACTAGTCTATGTTGATCAACCTTCCGGGTTTGAAGACCCTAGATATCCTAATCATGTTTATAGGTTGTCCAAGGCGTTATATGGGCTTAAGCAAGCCCCAAGAGCTTAGTATGAGCGTCTTCGGGACTTCCTCATTGAGAAGGGCTACACCATTGGGAAGGTCGACACCACACTATTCACCAAGAAGCTTGATGGGCATATCTTCATTTGTCAAGTGTATGTTGATGATATTATCTTTGGATCATCAAATGAAGATTCTTGCAAAGAGTTTGGTGAATTGATGTCAAAGGAGTTTGAAATGTCAATGATTGGAGAGCTTACATTCTTTCTTGGTTTTCAAGTCAAGCAAATGAGAGAAGGGATTTTCATCTATCAAGAGAAATATACAAATGATCTTCTTAAGAGATTCAAGATGGATGAATGTAATCCAATCAAGACACCAATGTCAACTAATGGACATCTCGACCTAGATAAGGGAGGTAACACGGTTGATCAAACTCTCTACCGTTCTATGATTGGTAGCTTGTTATATTTAACCGCATCTAGGCCTGACATCATATTTAGTGTGTGTATGTGTGCTAGATTTCAAGCTAATCCTAAGGAAACTCATTTTATTGCCGTTAAAAGAATCCTTAGGTATCTTAAGCACACACCAAGCATTGGCCTTTGGTATCTCAAAGGAGCTATGTTTGAATTAGTTGGCTATTCCGATTTGGATTATGCCGATTGCAAAGTGGATAGAAAAAGCACATCCGGATGGTGCCATTTGCTTGGTAGATCACTTGTGTCTTGGTCCTCCAAGAAACAAAATAGTATGTCTTTGTCCACCGCCGAAGCGGAATACATTGTCGCGGGTGCTTGTTGTGCACAAATACTTTACATGAAATAAACTTTGCTAGACTATGGTATAGTTCTAGAAAAATGACCTCTTTTGTGCGATAATGAAAGTGCGGTAAAACTTATAAATAATCCGGTTCAACACTCTCGCACCAAGCACATAGATATCTGTCATCATTTTTTTAGAGATCATGTTGCAAATAATGATATTTCATTAGAAGGTGTAAGGACCGAGGATCAATTGGCGGATATCTTCACTAAACCGCTAGATGAGGCGACTTTTTGTCGGTTGCGGAATGAGCTCAATATTCTTGATTTTAGTAACTTCACTAAAAAATAAGCTTGTGTTGTCTCTTGCATTACATTGTAATATACAATATGTTTACTTTTTATGGTAATGTATATAGGGCTTGTCTAACATGGTTAAGATAACCGCCGAAAAGCATGTGAAGAAGCTTAACCTTGGATCAAACTTGATAAGCAACTAGATTTACTTTCAAGTATTGCATTGCATATGCATGAATGTTGCTTTGTCATTTATCTTAAATTGCCCTCTTATTGCCTATTTTGTTAAAAAGAATTATAGCCTAAGCAAAATATTTTAAAAAATTTGACGGTTTGAGAGAGGTCACTCACATCAGTCCCAATTGGTGTTTATTTGGATCTTATTGAAGTTGGGACTTGATTGGGAATAGACAACACGAAGGACTTTGAAGATTTGCTGAAAAAAGAGTGACCGGACACTGCACCGGACTCTGAAGTCCAGCGTCCGGTCAGTTCACAGGAGGTGAACTGCTGCTGAGAAGGAGTGACCGGACGCTGAAACAATGCTTTCCCAGCGTCCGGTCAGATAGCGATCCAGTGTCCGGTCGATCGAAGACGAAGGAGACTGCTTGCACCGAACTCTGGCTACGTTCGGTCGGGGTTCACCAGACGCGTTCGGTCATGATTCTAGGGGTTTTGGACCTCTTTGGAATCGATCGGGCGCTGGGTGGCAGCGTCTGGTCGCTGCCACTGGAGCGTCCAGTCAGTAGAAAACGTGCGGTTTTAGGATTTCTTCTCTGTTTCCTTCTCTGTCACGTCGGGGGCCACCTTATAACCGCAGCGTCGCGCCTTGTTTTGACCCAATCTGCTCGAGCCCGCGCCGTCATCGCCGCCTGCATGCCGCCGCCCGTGCCGTGCTCCTGCACCGCCGCCTACGCTGTGCTCCCGTGCCGTCCGCACCCTGCCTGCACGCCCGCACGCCACTGACAGTTATTCTTTTCAGATCCATCAGATGGCTCGTGTCAAGAATGTTGGAGGTGGTCCTGGTGATGAAGATCCGAGGCCCCCGCCTCGCCAGCCTACAGATGCAAAAGGCAAGGCGACAAAGAAGCTAGCAACGAGGAAGCGCAAGTATCCTGATGCAGATACAGCGAGAGCAGAGCGCACAGAGAGAGGAGGTGCTCGGAGTGGTGTTGTTATTGCAGATCAGCTTTCTCCATCTACGAGGGCTGCACTTGAGCAGGTTGAGCGCCGTCATGGTGGTCCAGCTGGGACTCTCATGGTTGGAGGATGACATGTCGCTATTGATGAGAGTCAATCTCAGGGGGAGCCTCAGCAGCATCCACAGCCAGCAGAGCAGACTCAGGAGGGAGAGCAGGCCGAGGAGACAGAGCAGGCACCTCAGCCACAGCTTCGCCGCTCTGGTCGTACCCGTGCTCCAGTCACACCGAGGTTAGAGACACAGAGGAGGGATTCTCGCCCACCACCTAGACCACAGGGTCCGCCTCCAGCAACTTACTTGGATTTGAGGGCCGCCACGGCCAAGCAGGTTCAACAGCTCAGATTTGTGAACTTTGAGCAGTGATTCCCGCCGAGGCGGGATGAGCGTGCTTCAGAGGGTTTCTACACACCTCTGCAGGAAGATTTTTATAATGCATATCTTAACAGTGAGGCAGTATTTAGATCTCAGAGGGTGTGCAACATTGAGACCATTGTAGCAGCAGCTGGAGAGCATATTCGCCCTTACCTAGCTTACCTGCCAGGGCTAACAGATTTACTTGGACAGACAGGCTTATATGTTCCATCTTGGGTCCGTCAGTTCTATGCTACACTCTGGATTGACCCACAACATAGATTTATACACTTTGCATTCAGAGGCAGAGATTACAGGCTAACAAGCACTAGGGTCACAGAGATACTCAAACTTCAGGAGTAGCCCGTCTGGCTATATGAGGTTTGCTATGGACAGACAACGCCTCCCAGACGCCCTCACGGCGGTCTTGTGCCCCCTACAGATCTAGTCCGTCATTGTTTTACAGAGCCATTCAACGAGGGGTCGAGCAGGACACCCAGTGATCTCACTCCTATAGCTAGAGTGATGGATGCTATTATGAGGAGGACACTACTTCCGAGGATGGGGTATCATGAGGGCTTGACTCACATATAGTTATGGTTACTGAACTCTCTGATGCAGCAGACAGTGTTTGACATTTGTGATCTCCTTCTATCAGAGATAGAGGATACTATTGCAGATGGGTTCAGGGGTCACAGGCAGCTACCATATGCTCACTGGGTTACATTCCTGATCCATAGGGCAGTTACTGTGAGGCCACCAGAGATGCTGACAGAGTATAGTGGTGCTACTACAGAGTTCTCTACATACAACATGACTCAAATGATCCATCATAGTGAAGTGAGGACACCCAGCCAGCCGAGCCGACGTCTAGAGGTGTTAGAGACTGCAGCTCAGCAGGATGAGACCATCAGGAGCATAGCAGCTATAGAGGAGGAGCAGTTTGATGCTCAGCAGGAGGGGATTGTCGCGAGCGACCCTAGTGACAGCTCAGATGATGACTATCGGCCTATTCCTCAGATGCCTCCACGGCGACATGACCATAAGGCCGGTAGCTTCAGCTCAGCTCCACCTGCACTGTAGATAGACCCCGCTCTACTTGCCATACTTGAGTGGATGAGACAGGATCAGGCTCGCTAGGCTCAGGAGACAGCTGCCACTTTTACTCAGTTTTAGACTAGGCAGGATGAGTTCCAGCGACAGCAGCAGGCAATACAGCAGCAACAGCAGGCTATACAGCAGCAGCAGTCCATGCATTAGCAACAGCTACTGGAGTTTATGCAGCATGTTGTGGCAGCTATTGGGGCTCCACCGCCACAGCCTTCACTCCAGCTTGGTCAGCCTGCCACCACTTCTATGACTCCAGCATTACAGCCTAGTGGGCTTCAGAGTCAGGGACAGCCACCAACACAGTTTGCTTCACCTACAGAGCAGGTGTCCTAGTGGTTTGCCTCGCTAGTGCTAGCCCCGCAGTTCACACCTCTTCAGACGGGCTTCACACCGGCTTAGACTTCCTCGCTGCTAGTGCCAGATAACTCAGTCTCTAGGAGCCTTGGAGCGATTTTCAGTGAGTTGATAGGGCAGCCTACTCTGCCATATTTACATGTCCCATGTCCTTCTACAGTTGCACCTATTACCGGGACTACAGATATGCTCCCTTCTTCTATTGCATCATCAGAGCTGCCTGCTTCAGTGATACATGCACAGTCTACGGCCGCTCCAGTCCCTGATCTGATCCAGACCGCTTCAGCATCGCTTCCAACTACAGAGGGTCAGACAGCTCAGAGCTCAGGGTCAGATGATGATGGCACACAGTTCCAACTCGCTCCTCGTACCTCAGCGCCCGACTCGTACGCTGCAGCCCCGTCGACCGACCCTTAAGTTTTGGTATTTGACGCCAAAGGGGGAGAGGGATCAAGTATGTTAGACTTAGGGGGAGAGACTACTTATCTAGGGGGAGCTTAGTATTCTATTATATTTAGTTTTTATGTGTGATACACTATTATGCATTCGTGTGTGTTTATTTTCATGCATCAAACTATATTTATGTGATAGTGATATCTACGTGATCGTGATATTTAACATGTGTGCTATCTACTTTGAATCTTTTATATGTCATATCACTAGTGTTATGCTCATTTGCTTTGCTTCCGCGTTTTACTCCAATGCAAATGAGCTTTATTACTTGTACTCATGCTTATTTCATATCTTTTGAGTACATCATGTTGGCTTGGGTCATATAAGCTTGCCTAGCTTCCTTGTTCTTATTATCAAAAGCTTATATGAACCAAGCATGTTAAAAACCTTAACTCTTTCACATACTCGAGGTGGTATTGTCATCAATCACCAAAAAGGGAAAGATTGAAAGCATCTAGGCCCTTAGTTGGGTTTCGGTGATTAATGACAATACGTGATTACTATGACTAACGTGTGTTTTGCAGAGGCAATTAAGTTAGGTCATGGTAATGGAGATCGATTGGGCTATCATAGTGGTCATGCCTCTACGATGGAAATTGTTTCGGTTTTCAAAGGATGAACGATAAGGTTAAGGATGGACTAGTTCTAAGTGTCGATTGGAGTGGAAGAGACACATAGAGTAGTTTAAGACTTTGTTTTTCCTTTGGCCATACTATTAAGGGGGTGTGGATGGGTAGCTTGACCTAGGTAAGTCTAGTGAGTTAGGTGTGGTGCACACTTGCTAATTCTAGCACTAGGTAGCTCCTAAGAAGCCCTTAGATTCATTGGAGCAAACTTCATTCACATATGATCGAGAGTTGGAAGTGAATGGAGAGTCAAATACTGACCGGACGCTGGCTCCGGGGTGACCGGACGCTGGCGTAGAGTCCGGTCAGTTCATTTGATCAAGGTGAAATCGTCTGGTGCGACCAGACGCTGAGAGGTGAAGTGACCGAACGCTAAGTCCCAACGTCCGGTCGGCTCCAGTAAGGTTCCAGAGAGGAAAAATCACGACCGGACGCGTCCGATCACATTTGAAACATTGGAGTTCGAGGAGAACTGACCGGAGCGTCCGGTCAACACACAGAAGCACATAACGGTTCGTTTTTCAGCCATGGTTATAAATACTTCCTCTATTCGTGTGTGGGGGGTACTTTTGCTCATTTCAACAGCTGAGAAACACCTTTGAGAGTGCCAAGAAGAGTAAGGTCCTAATGAGGTGATTGAGATTTGAGAATCCCAAAGAGTGCCCTCATTAGTGAGATCAAGAGTAGCAAAGTGTGCATCCACCCTTCTCATTAGGCTTGTCATGGTCAAGTGAGAGTTCGTGCTTGTTACTCTTGGTGATCACCATCACCTAGATGGCTTGGTGGTGATTGAGAGTTTGGTGATTATCCGACGGAGCTTGTGGATGACCCAACTCAAGTTGTGAGCGGTTGTGGGTGATTCACCGTGACGGAGTGTCAAAGAATCAACCCGTAGAGAGCACTTGATCCTTGCGCGGATCAAGGGGAAGCTACACCTTTGCGTGGGTGCTCCAACGAGGATTAGTGGGGAGTGGCGACTCTTCGATACCTCGGTAAAACATCGCCGCGTTCCTCCTTCTCTATTTACTTTGAGCATTTACTTTAAGCAATTCAATTCTTATCATTTACATTCATAGAATTGCTATGCTAGAGTAGGATTGGAATATTGGTTGCTAAACTTTTGTTCGGTAGATCAATAGAAACACTTTCTAGGCAGAAGATGTTAATTGGGCTAACCATAGGACTTAATTAGTGGAAAGAAATTTAGAATTAGCCCAATTCACTCCCCTCTTGGGCATCTTGATCCTTTCATGGGTCACGGGCTATATCAAGGTGTGCTAGTCTCTTCCCTGGCGTCAGAGCTTTGACCCAGGCCCATACGCTTGGACCTGGAGTGGTTGGCGGCGGTATGGGTCTCTGTCGGGCGAGGCGGAGCCTATGGCCTAGGGGTCGGGTGAGACGCAGTCCCCCCAGAGGCTGGGTGAGGCGGAGCGCAGACCCAAGGGTCGGGTGAGGTGGAGCGTAGACCCAAGGATCGGGCGAGGCGGAGCACAGACCCAAGGGTCGGGTGTGGCGGAGCCTACGGCCTCGGGGTCGGGCGATGCGGAGTCCTCCCCCAGAGGTCGGGCAAGGCGGAGCGTAGACCCAAGGGTCGAGCGAGGTGCAGCCTGCGACCTCGGGGTCGGGCGAGGCGGAGTCCTCCTCCAGAGGCCAGGCGAGGCGGAGCGCAGACCCAAGGGTCGGGCGAGGCAGAGCCCGCATCCTCGGGGTCGGGTGAGGCGGAGTCCTCCCCCAGAGAACGGGCGAGGTGGAGCCCGTGGCCTTGGGGTCGGGCGAGGCAGAATCCTCCCCCAGAGGATGGATGAGGCGGAGCGTAGACCCAAGGGTCGAGCGAGGCGGAGCCCGCGACCTCGGGGTCGGGCGAGGCGGAGTCCCCCCCAGAGGCCGGGCGAGGCGGAGCCCGTGGCCTCGGGGTCGGACGAGGTGGAGTCCTCCCCTAGAGGCTGGGCGAGGCGGAACCAACCCTCAGAGGTCGGGCGAGGCGGAGCCCGCAGCCTCAGAGGTCGGACGAGGCGGAGCTTGCGTACCTGGGGTCGGTTGGAGCTGTAGTCGCGCTCTTGAATGCTCGGATGAATCGATATTGATGGTTATTAGCTCCTCCTCTTCGGGTACCCTAGTATTGGTCCCCGACACTTTCTAATAAGGTTATGTACAGTAGATAAATCATACATTCCGAAAACCAAAATGGTAGTGGTCTTGCTTTAAATATATAGGATGCATCAAGCCATTGCATTGTTGCTTGCCAGATCCTCTTAGAAAATGTAGGCTGACCTTCCCTCTTCAACTTTCATTTCTCCATGACATTTTTTCTTTATTTGTGCCAAGTAATCAACTGGAATCCATGCAAAACTAAGTCTTGCGGGTGTTTTCTCATCATCAGGCTCCCTTAATCGGATAAATTCAGGGTGATACGTTACTTGGTACCACGCGGATGCCTTCATCTCATATGCTAGGTTTTTGTTCTCACCATAGGAGACATCAATGCTTTCAAAGATACTTCGGAACTGTTGGTGGAGTTTGGAATATGCATGGTTGAGCCTCTCTTTTAATTGATATTGATACTTCTTGTTATATCCGACAAGTGACCATATCTCCCCTGTCACAAGCTCAGCCTCGCTATGCACACCATATTGATTGAGCAGGGTATTTAGCTGTGCTTCGTACAAGCACTTGCATTGCCAAGCATCCTCAAGAAAACTTAAGGCACCAGGAACTTCTAGATCGGTGTCATATTGATTCTCATTTGAAATGCATGTGCCTTGTGACAGAAAATCACCACCGTTTTCCACTAGAATTGATCGATAGAGCCTTCCAAGGATCTTTTTTGATTTGTAGGAGATGGCATCTTCCTTTCCCATGAAGTCAGGATATTCTTTTGGTGAAAGGGATGGTGGCATGCTCACAATTTCCCCAGTCTTTGCGGAGTCCACAGCAATAGCTGCAAGTTCAGCCAACTCAACGCACTTCGGATCCATTGCTCCATCATCACTCCGATCAGCATGAGCAACATGAGCATTGCATATTCGACCAAGGTTGTCATTTACCATGCTCTCCAAGTAGAAGTCAATGGTATCCTATTACAAGAGCACAACATTCATTAACGAGTATTTGTATACAAACCAAAGGAAGAAGCAGTATGTAGAAACCAGGTGATGAGCTGACCGGAGATGCAAGTCACAGTTTTTCTATGTTAGTCATGTATATGTGGCTGATCCGTTAGGTAATATGTACATAAGCTACAGGTGTATTTATGTTTCATTTTAATAAACAAGATTAAAAAAGGAACTTAGCAGCAGCTGACAGGAGTTGCATTGATCAAACAAAAGCAAATGGGATGCCAAGCATCAATTCATTTTCAATCCAAAGACCTGCTTGGGACAATATATATAATACCACTTATATTTATTTCTAAAAAATACTAGGAACCTTTTTGGTGTTGTACAAATATTGTTTTCACTAAAAAAATTTAAATTTAAACATTCTACATAAAATACTTAAATCGGAAAATATTCTTGCCATGGTTATATTGTTTGTCTATCACCGTCTAAAATAATAAATATTGTAGATTGTCTCTCTGGTTTTTGTTTTGAACCATCTAAGACAATGTTGTTAAACCCTATAGTTTTTACATCTTACTCCCTTCTATCCTAGATATAAATCCATCTAGCTTTCGACACTAGAATTGAGGTTAGATGTACAATGATCAAATTGCCCATTAATCATTGTTATAGTTCTTAAGATGGGGTGGTAAGTATATTGCATTAGTGTGCATTTAATTTTTAAGTATGTGAAGACAGGGAAGAATGAGGCAAAAATGACCATTTTAGATACACTATATCTCCACGTCTACCTAAGATGGTCTAACTAGATGGTTCCTCTATATAGGACGTGCCAACTTAATAATAAACTGAACAAAGGGATAGTTGTACTTACATGTAAAACTGAACAAAGGGATCGTTGTACTTACATGTTGATGTACGTCGCGTGGTAGTTGTTTTGTTTTAGCTGGGGAGTAGTCCATAGGGGTGCAACTCTTTCTCCCGGGAGGTACAAGATTTTCATCCCACGTCACAAAGTAGATGTCGCCATCAAGATCGCTCCCAGAAGCTTCATTGGCGTGTGGCCTCTCCCCTTTCCTTGGGAAGACCAAGCAATCAACAAGGTGATGCAGTTCAGGCACATCCACCGCTTCAAGGATACGAACATCCCCTGGATGAAGGCATGGGTTCTTCGCCACTACAACTGTACCAACAATAATCTCTGCATTATTTTTGTATTCCGACGCAATCATCGAACCACGATTCAAGTAACGGTTGTTGAGTGATGGTGTTGAGACCCGGATAAAACATTGTCCTTGCTCAAGGATCCCAAGTTCATCAAGACAGCCCATCAACCACCTTCCCTTGGCCACAAAAATCCACGTTTTGTCCAAAAGACCCTTCATCTGTGAGGCGCAGATGGCTAATAGCATTGCTCTCAGGTGTGGCTCAGTTGCAGGAGCAAAGCCAGCACTCAGCATCAGTCCTGCGGTACTTCCATGCTCAGGACAGGAGTTTGTCACAACCTCGTACGCCACATCGCTGTTTGATAGCATCCTTTTGAGATTACCTAGCATCGCTTCCTGCATTTGCCAAAAAACAGCATCCGGGACACCCAAGCTGGTCAGCAATGTTATAATCTGGCGGTTCAAGAAAGCTGGCTGGAACTTTGTCCAGGACACCACTTCTATCACAGAGTGTGCAGACTCAAATTTCCTCATGCTTGGCCTAAGAGACATCCGCATCCCATCAGTTTGTCCCGGCGAGACAGCTACAACACCCTTGAACCCTGCATATCTGATCTGGTACGCGGATGGGGCATAGTTATCCGTCAGTGGCAACCTCTCAGCAACTTCCAACGCGAGGTCCTGCGTGATCATCCCTATTCCATCAGAGAAATTGTATCCATTATGAATGACATCCTCAAGATACTCATTAACCTCACAAGGCTGCATTGTCACTGTTGCATATGAAGATGTGAAGCACAGCCCCATTCGAGCAGCATGCTTCGCAGGATTCCTAATCGGGAACTGCCCCATCCACTCCTTTATGCCTGCGACAGTAGTTGTTCCACCCTCTGCAAAGAACCAAGCTGACTTTTGCTTAAGCTGGCTCGTTGAGAATGCAAGGAATGAGTATTTCCTGCCACACATGGTGAACCCCTCCGTCAAGATTGTTTGGACACGCCTGTAAACTGTTGTCATCTGTTGGGACGGGCTGGACATCAAGTCCTTAACAAGAGGCACCACATGGAGGCTCAATGCAGTAGCGTTCAGTGGCAGCATACCCTCATCCACAAAAGTAACCCTCAGGAAGCGATCTGACAGTTGATGATAATGCCGGGTAACACGGTTAGAGCGCTCCAGTTGAGGTGGCATACAGTATGCCCTGGTGGGAGTGATGATCAGCCTCCGCACCTCAGAAACATTGTAATCACCAGCCTTTCTGCTGCTGCTGTGAAAGAGAAGATTGAGATTCTTGGTCGCCCTATCCTGCGCGTTCTTCAACCTCGAGCATGGATTACTACAAACTTGAAGCTTTGTACCAAACAATCCTGTCAACGCAGCAACATTGACATCTTCACGTGCCCTCCTCAGCAAACTGAAGAACTCAGACGTCAGCTGGTGCGGATTGACTGTCCCATTGTGGATCAGCACATTAACCAAGTACAGCTCCGGAAACTGCAGGCCTTCGTCGTGCCGCTGGGAGAAGAACACGTCCAGCATTGGCCGCCCGAAGTCCGGCTTCTCAAGCACGGTGAAACCCCGGCACCGAGTGTCACAGACGTCGACGGGTACCCCCTGCTTCTTCATGTACTCCAGCGCGGCCCTCATCGTCGGCCAGAACCTCGCCGCGAAGGAGACCCTGTACGCCGAGCACCGGCCTATCGCGCCGCTCGGGGTGACGTCGGTGGTTCGTATCCAGGGGTCGTCGTCAACGTCGATCAGGTGCAATGGCACGCGGTCATGGACGTCATCGCCCGCCGTGCGGTAGTACACGAGGGGCGCGGCCGAGAGCCGCAGGAGCAGCGATTCATCGGCCTCGAACGCCAGGACCTCGGCGACGTCGGCGACGGAGAACTCCAGCTTGACGTCGCAGCATAGCAGCACCGCTGGGCGGTGGTGGAAGTCGGGGAACGTGAAGGCGGTGTCGCGGGCGAACAGCAGCCGGCAGCAACCGGCTGACGGGTCGACGACGAAGTTGAGTGCTGAGGCGGAGTAGTCGGTCCCGCGCCAGGCGATGAGGAAGGTGCCGGGCGCCACGACGTCGCCGACCTCGACGCGCGAGTCCGGGAACAGCATCGGCCGCCTGGTGTCGTCAGTGCCGCCGTCCAGCGGGCGGGCCGCCCGGCCATGTAGTACGTAGCTGTTCTGCGCGGGGACGCGCATCCTGAAGAAGTCGCCGGCGCGGTCCGCGGCGATGGGGTGCTCGAAGTGGACGAAGGCGTGAGGGGCCACGCGACCGTGCCGCGACGACGGCTCGTCCTGGTGGTGGAACACCGCGTCGTAGTCGTCGGCGGCGGCGGCGGGGACGGGTAGCTGGAAGTCCGGGTAGGACTCGGGCGGCGTGACGGAAGTCTTGACCCGGCACCGCCAGACCGTGCCCGCCACGTGCTCCAAGTCGTCGGCGAGGCCACGCGCCGAGAGGCCGGCGTCGAAGCCGGTCAGGATCGCCCGCGTCGCCGGCTCCGTCGGCCACGCCACGGCGGCGAAGTTGCGTCCCAGCGGCAGGCGGCCTGCAGTTTGCGGGCGGCGGCGTTCGTGAGCATGCTGTTGGTTGGGCTTGGATGGCTTGAGCGAGCGATGGAGAAGATGAGCACGACGGCGAGCCAACTCGGGGCTGCGACTGCGGCGGCTGTGCGCCGACATCGCCGGCTTTTGTCTCCTCGACTACTCCTGTTCTGCAGCGAGATTATTGGCAGCTTGACCGAGTTCTATATATACGGAGTAATAGGTGCATGTATCATCAAGGGATATACACAAAATTATTGCTTTGACAAAATTATAGGTGCATGTATTAAGGGATACGTTTCCTGCTGCATAGATGCGTTTCCCTGTACTGAAACCGTTGCCGATTCTATTTCGTTGGTATGGTATCCCCGAAACGGATCGAATTAGTTGCCATGTGGCTCGCCGCCGCCGGGTGCCGCCGGTGCAGCATGCGACGCTACGCCACGGCGTTCCCAGACCTGACTCCCGCCAGCCAGCGACGTCGGCCGCTCGCCACGGCATCACGGCGGGCGGGCAGCTCGATCACGCTCGTGGGCGACGCCGCGCGCAACGGGAGCAACAACGTGCTGTGGACGCTGCCGCCCGGCCGTGTGCCCCGCGCCAATGACGAGAAGGAAAGACATGATGCTGTAGCCTGTAGGCGGGTGACTGACGGCAACGACGACGCCATGGAGCCGAACCCGGCGTTCCGGAGGACCATGCACCAGGTGGCGCAAGTGAAACTAATTTTTTTTGGCCGTACTAAGCTTCTGGCTTTCCTTCTCATTATATAGTGTTGATACAAAATGAGTTACTACCATAATTATTACATCATGAGTAATGGTAATGGTAGCACTAGGCTCTATCATTATCTCAAATAATGATAGTGGTTCCATCTTATCAGCACTAGGCTATCATTTAACATGCATATTAACAGCGCAGATGCTGGAAGGCGCGGTGGAGACCGAGGCGTTGCCGTTGCCGGACCCTCTGGTTGTTACTTGGAGTCGTATCTGCAAAAAAAAGAGGGAGATCGCGTGAGAGAGAGCGTGAGAACCCCTCCGCCTCCGGTCTGCCGGTCGTAAAGCACCTGTTCGACTGCTTTGCGCGACAGTCGATGCTGGCAGCGCTCTGCTCAGGCAACGTCGATGAGCGCCTTTTGCCATCGTCGTCTAGCGAAGGGCCGCCAAAGGTGGTAGTAGTAGCAAGCAGCCAAGAGTTGGAGTTTGCTGTCGTTGCGAACAGCAGCTCTCCACCGCCTCGGTGGTCGGACCCGGTGCTGTCTGAATTGGAAAAGGGCAGCCAATGCTCGAAGGGTATTTGCCTTGGAGCCGCTGCGTGGAGGGGACCCTCTGATCCCTGCATTCTGCCTTCGCCGCACATCTGGATGGGGGTACAGCGGCAGACTGGAACTGGATCGCCGTCGATCTTGGCGCCAATCAGTGGAGTCCTTTGCCACAACAACGGGCAGTGGCGCCCGCCGCCTTTTCCGGCGATGCAGTCGAGGACGATGAACCCACCTGTGTGCCGCAGGGTCGCTCGCCTGATCCTGGGCCAGGCCACGCACTCCAACTGGGCCGCTGTTCGACCAACAGCCTGTTCGTTTAACTGTAGCTTGTCGTAAACTATCATAAATTTTCAGTCGGAACATTATTTTTCTCTCACACAAATCAGCCAGCAGTACTTCTTCACGAACCAACAACGATACGAATCAGCTCAAGTTGTTACAAGCGAGTTGCGATCGTTGCAACGCGGACTCCATCGTGCCACGACGGAGTAACAGACTAGCGGCAAAAACGGCGAAGATGAGAGATATCCGGAATTTTTTTAATTTTAATCCTTTTTAATCAATATTTTAATACTAATCCTAAAAAAATATTTGCAAAACTGACCTTTTAGGTCGCGCCAGCGGGGTTGGTGCGACAGCGGTGGTGGCGCCCGTCGTTGACCGATGCTGGCGTGGCGTAGCGTGGGCCCCGCACTGTCGCGTAAGCGACTCCAACGCGACAGCCCTACAGGACATTATAAGGCCGTGCGGCTCATCTGCTTTCTCCTCTCTCTCTCCCTCACTCCCTCATTCATGTAAGAAGGGCGTGAACCTCAGTGTCTCTTTCTCTTTTCTCTTTCTCCTCATTCTCTATCTCTCTTTGATCAAGTTTGGTTTTGGATTTTTGGTTCCTTTGGTCTAGTGCATGAGGTATGCCTCTCTCATCCTCTGTTATTTTTTTGTGGTTGATGGTTCTAAACTGCTATGGTTTGGACTACTATGGTTTAGACTGATGTGTGTAATACTGGCTTTTGCTTTGTTAGCTAATACTTTGTTGCCTTAACCACGCATATTATTAGGATTCCATTGTTAGATGTTAGACTGTTGGTAGTGGTTGGCACTGATCTAGGGTTTGAATGCAATGTTTGGACATGTGTCTGGCTCGGTCTGTGCTAAGTAAAGTTACCTCTAAGTTTGTGATTTGAAGTTAATTTGTACTGATTAGATGTATGGATGGGTTGAACTGTGTATAAACAAAGATGGTTTGAAGTCCATGAGGTTGTGTCTAGGGTTTCATATCATGTTTTAATAACTTTGTTTGTTCAACTACTTTGTAATAGGTTCAATGGCGGTTCTAAATAACAACCAATTCATGCACCATCCGAAGGATCATGGTGGTATCGGTCGTTTCCTACCAGCAGAGCCAACACTGTTGTGTTACTGTGGGTTACCGGTATTTATGAAGCAGTCAAGGCATCCCGCGTCAGTTGGGCGTGCTTTCTACTATTGCCAACTTAAGCGTCGTCCCCCGACACTTGATGCATACCTTGAGGGATGCAGCTTTTATCAGTGGATCGACGGCGATGAAATGTTCAATCCGTCGATTATGTGGTTTTCTTATGAGCCCTGGAAGAGCGTTCCATATTCGGAATTTGTTCGTTGGGTTCCGCCGCCACCGAACCCTCCAGAAATGATAGAGGCGGAGAAGGTTGACGCTGCTTTGCACCGTCTTGCCAATCCTCCTAAATGCAACTATGGAGTGTCGGCGCTACTAACTACTCCCAGCCAACATGGAGCATTCACTACCTTCTATCGCTGTGGATTGCTAGATTATGTAAGTTGTCATAAAAGCAATCCATCTCTAAGCTTGTATGCGTTTTGCACATACAATGTTACACTTGGAACATTTATTTTTTTGCAGAGAGGGTTCCTATCTTGTGACTTTGAGGAGTACAACTATGGACCCAAATCGCACTGGCCTTCTGACTATGAATTTGCGGAGTTTGAAGTAGGCATTAAGCCATGGCCATGCACAAAGATGCCGGAGCGTAAGTGCAAGTCTGGCATCAAGGCTCGTGAAGGAGTTGTTTCATCTGAGTTAGGATACAGATGCTACTATGGCAATGCTTATGGAGGGCCGTCTGAGTTATGGGTGAGTTGACTGAACCGGTGAAGTTACTACATGAACATAGGCCATCGGTTTGTTTGCTCATTACTTTGTGTTTGCTTAGGTGGGGAGGACATGCGATTGGGAGGACTTCCCTGGTCGTGGAGAGTTACTAGAGAGGCTGAAGATACATTCACCTCTCAAAAAAGACAAGAAGCGTTGGATGCAGGAGGAGAAGCAGATAAAGGTGAGGATAAGGTACGGGGTAGAGATGCCATCATGGAAGACCCATAACAGGATTTTAGAGGACTTTCCTCGAGTGACCGGTTGACAACTGAATTATTACAATAGCGAGTCCGAGTTGATGAGCTTTTGGTGACAAAACAAGGAGGTCTACGACTTTAAGGAGGCCGAGGATGCGAGGGAGATGGCCTTTTTCCACAGGCATATCCGTCGCTTATGTGAGTAATTGATTTTGAAATTTGTTTCGACTTGTGC
The DNA here is from genome assembly GCF_019320115.1 of Miscanthus floridulus. Classification (NCBI taxonomy): domain Eukaryota; kingdom Viridiplantae; phylum Streptophyta; class Magnoliopsida; order Poales; family Poaceae; genus Miscanthus; species Miscanthus floridulus. The sequence continues at coordinate 92,235,185 of NC_089598.1, read as the reverse complement.
ATCTTCTTAGAATTATTGGCAATGAGACATTGTTTCCTTCTTGTAGTCCCCAATGATAAACCGAATGACAGCCATATCTTCGCACCCATGGAGAAGGACGATGACGATGAGTAGTGTTTCCTCACAACTGATGCCGACAAGGTGTAGTACATATTTTTGCAAATGCCAATAGGTTTGGCATTACGTAGGTCTTGTATATGGTAGATGGAGGACTAGTATGATAATGTTGCTTCTTTTGTGCAAAGGCAACAAGATCCGTACATATTTTGCAAATGGCCATGGGTGCCATTTGGTAGTACTTGTTCATGGTAGATGGAAGACTAGTGTTAGTAGTAGTGGTTGTATATGCTAGATGGAACACTTATGTAAGTGATGATGATGATGATGACCTTGAGTTGTACGAACAATGGTTCGAACTCATTATGGTCTGACTCCTTATGGTGTGTAATGCTATGTGAACAATATTTAACTTTGCATTCGTGGTTTATGATTTCAACAATTCCTGCAATTTGAACTTTAGGTGAAAACAATGTGAATCTTTAACTTTTCATTTCTCTGCCTCCGATCCCGTAGACCCCATTGACATCCATTCTTGCAAAGCATCGTATACCTCTTGTTCTTGTCGGAGTGGGTCACATAATTTGCTGCACATGTTTAAAAAAACATGAACAAAATTCACTTTTAATGACGTAGAGAGAGAGAGAGAGCCACGGTGTTTGTTGGCTGCTGCTGGCTATGCACTACTCCTACAGTATGCTTGATGCACTCTACTTATCTCTATCTCTTTGCAAACAAAAAGTTTACTACTACCTCAAAGATTTTGAAAGGAGAGAGAGTGTGTACATGTGTGTGGCTTGTGACCTATGTGGATGCACGAGATGAGAGAGTGCAACAGGCTGGCAGGGCATGTTATTTCTAGGACTATCGTGCCAGGCTGAGTGGCGCAACAAGCCTACCGCGTCGGAGTCGGTGGCGCAACAAGGCTGTCGCGCCAGGCGCGGTGGCACGACGAGGAGACATCGGCCAGGCCAAATGACTTAGGTGCTGAGGGCTCACTAGCGTGACACTGCCATGCCACTCTCACTGCCGCGACGCTATCACGCCATTGTGGCTGGCACGATAGTGTCGCGCCAGTGAGCCCCCGTTTCTAGTTTGGTTTTGCCTTGGGGGTGCCTTCTCGTTGCGCCACCCGCTCTAGTGGGACAGGTTTGTCGTGTCGCACAGACTGGCGTGATAGTCATTTGCACAGTGCTCCATCAAGGCTGTCGCGTCAGCAAGTTTGGCGCGACAGGCCTAGAAACAATTTTTTTCTTTTCTTCCACACCTCTTAACATAGAAATACAATTGACAAACATGGGTCACAAGTTGACAATTAATACATGACCAACATAGCATATAACATCAAGTCCACATAGTTCATACACGACGAACTTAGTTCACAAAGTCCACATAGTTCACAAGTCATCGACAAAGTCCACATAGTTTACATAGTCCACACGACGAACATAGTCCACCAAATGAGCACATAGTTCACATAGTTGTACCATGACGAACATAGGCAACAAAAGAAGCACATAGTTCGCAACACATGCTTGAGATTAAGAGTTAGGCGTGAAGGGCTCTCGAGGACGACATAGGCCGCTTGGATTTGTTGGTTGGAGATTAGGACTATCGACGTCGAAGCGGTCACGGGCACGTCGTCGCATGTTTTGTCCTTGACCTCATCGCGGGCGTTGGGACAAACTCTACACAAAACATATACAACATAGGGAGTTTGTATTGTAGAGGACCATCAGAAATCATGTAGTACTTGATGATGATACACGCACCTGAGTTTGTGTACCCTAAGGAGCATCAGCAAGTTGGGAACCCGTCAGCTCGTCTTGCTCATAAGTTGGATCATCGATGTCACCATCACCTCCATCATCGTCATCTTCTTCATACCTACGTCTTGCATGCGAGCTCTCCAGTCTATCAATCGCCGCCCATTGGCTTGTACGGGCTTGTCGTCCTTGGTGGGATCCGGGAGGTGGCACTTGTACATTTTTGGCTCGCATGCAACTCAACTTGCGAGCCATCTGTCGATAGGATGTCAACACCTTCTGCAACCATGGTCATGTGAAAGGAGAAGTGGTTACATATCATTCTAGGTGAGTAGGCAAATACATGGGCATAGGGGCATTACCTTGGCAATTTCTTCAAGGTATGAATTCTCGATCCCTCCTGCACGTCCAAGGTAAACTCTGGCCTCATTGGAAAGGTGAGCTAGCTGATTTGCCTAGAGTACATGCATAATCATCATTACCATGTACTTTTCAAGTAAAGCTACGTGAAGGCATAGTTGAAATGAAATGCTTACCATGTAGTTCTCAAGTGGTGCTCTCTTCGGCTGCACACTCGCCCTTGTCATGACATCATAGGGGTCATTGTCATTGCTCCCTTCTTCATCTATTGGAACACTGGACAACGGTGGATGCACACTGATTCTGGTGGACCTGTGAAGCCATGCCAGGTACTCACGGTACTCGCTAGACATAGACTGATCCCCACTATCCGGTTCCACCCTCTCTCTAGCTTCCCACTGTTGCATGTACTTTTCATGCTTGACAAGCCAGTTGTTGCCGCTAAACCTTTTCCTCCTCGACACCCTGCAAGGATGACACATATTACATTTTGAGGACTTGTATGAAATATACAATGGTGAGTCATGATATATGCAAAGTCCAGCTTACTCTTGCAACTGACAGGTTGTCGACTCGTGCTGTAGAGGGAAATTTTGTTTCCTACCAAACTGCTTTATCACTCTTTGGGGCAGGTGGTGCTCGACCACATAGTACAAGATCATCGGTACATTGGATCGCCATAGCACCTTCTCATCCTCAACATGGGGGGCCATGTTCAAATCCCATACATCTCGCCTATCATATGGATCCCATTCAACCTGTAACTTGTGTTACTTAGTACATGGCCTTGTTCATACTTTGGGAAGAAAAGAAATGGAAGCATCGGTGGTAGAACGAACCTAATTCAGAGTTAAAACATCCAAATCATTGGAGTATTGAACGTAGCGACATTGAGGCTGACCCCGAACTGACTTAATTGCCCTCCAAAAGTAGCATAGGGGGGGGCGATAGTCACCATGTGTCCAAGCCAGAAAAACCAAACAATTCTAAGGATGTCACATAGTGCATGCAACATATGAAACACATATACCAAATAAATGCAAGGTACTTACCGAAACTTGGCCTCTATGCACCCGTCCGATAGGAATGCGCTCCCAAATCCAAATCTAAAGCAAGTATGTGCAACCACCTATGTTTGAATTGGGGTTGGCCCTCCTACATCCCTCACATAGCTGCCGATATAACCAAGCAAGAGTAGGAGACCCCAACTATATTGAGCGATGTTTTCCCATGGCTCACGCAGCTAGGGGTAGGACCATCCATGAGACGATGTTCCTAGAAGCGTCTGGAAAGAGGAAGCTTGTGACCATGTGCCACAATCAGACACGAGCGTGCCTCTCAATGATGTCCACCGGTGCATGGGGTGGGCACCTGTTAAAGCGTTGCTGCAACCAGGCTGAGCTGACACCCAAAGTCTTCTTCTCCTTCTTCCCTTCATCAGGGTCGGGTGGCTGGTGGCTGGTAAATTGCTCAACTATATCCTTCTAGTTCTTTGTATCTACCGTGCCTGTCACTGTCAGACCGTCCAAGCGAAGGCCCAAAATGTAGCCAACATCTTGCATGAGCACGGACATCTCTTTAGAGGTGATGAGGGGACCATCCATGTCTGGGAGGCCAGCATTGATATCTTGAGCCAGGCCTAGAAAACCAGCTCCAGCTCTTGACAGGTACTAGGTGTAACACCTCTGGTGTTACGAGCTCGCTAAGCACTGAGATTATGACCCGCGAGATAAATCTAATAATATAGTGAGTTTGTTTACTTAGCGTAAAGAGGTGGTGATGAAAACTCCTAACAAAAAGAATAGAATAAGTTGTGTTAATTGTTGGCATGAAAACAATTTCTATGAACAACGACCAATTATAACTGTTGTATAGTGTGGAAATAAAGATTTGAGGGCGAGTTATGTAGCTGGGCATGCAATTTAAATCTTGGAGAATAATAATGTCAGCTAGTATTTTTGCGAAGCTCAGAAATCAAATTGAAATTAGATCCACTCTTCACGGTTAAGTTGGCAAACAAATGATTTAAGTTTAAAAGTGCTATCTTTGGTAAATTATATAGTGGAACATACTTAAATAGTGCTTTAATATTTTGTTCCTACGAGTTAGTATGAAATATGGACTAAGTCATGGTATGTTAGTTAGTTGAAATTAACAATGTTTTGACCTTTTAAAAATTCAATCAAAAGTGTTATGGGAGGTTAGTACTAATCGAACATCGAATTCTTGTAAGTCTAAAATGATAATTGACAATGCTATTTTGTCATTTAAATTTTTACCAAAATGCCTAAACACTAGCTTTATGTAAGTGTACAGTTGATTATATCAAGGTGAGTACTTGAGGATGGTATAGGTTGTAGTCACAATAGGAGTCACGATGTGCCCACAAAAATTGCCCAAATTCCCTACAATGCATGGTGAATCACGTTTCGGACGGGCGTTCGACGTGACAAGCCCATGTTGGCATGCATATAACTCCTCCTCGAGCTACTCCCGGGCCTCGGCGATTGCTTTGCCAGATAGTTGGCACTACGGGTTTGAGGTTAGGGAAACTAGTTGAGCTTCATCCAGGGTCGTTAGCGGTTTTTGGCTCGCTTTAAAAACTGTGTGTGTTGCCGTTTCGGCCGTTTGGGTTCCGTGGCCGCGGTCACCACGCATGGGCGTATGTGTGCCGGTGTCGGGCAGGGGCCATGGCTGGTTGGCCACTACTGGTCAACCCTTAGGTCGTGCCACGTGTTGCTGAGTGCGCGTGACGTCTTATCGTCGCCTTGGCCGAGCCCTGTGGGCTAGCCTGGAAGCCAGCCGGTGGCGCATCGAGCCAGGCTTGGTCACCGTCACCGCGCTGTGCACATGTGTGGCTGAGTCGTGCACAAGGCTATGCTTTTTCCTCTCCTTTCACCTCGTTCTACCCTGTGGAGCGTTCACAGCCGCTCAACTCACCTACCGCGCTCCTACTCACATTATCTTTGACTGCGTCGTGACGGTGGGCTACCGTCCGCATGTGTCCATGCAATGACGCGAGGGCTCTGACCTTAGGAGTCCCATCCAAGCACCATTTGAGGGACCATGGTGTCGCATTGTTTCCCCTACACATACTTAGTCTTGCCTTAACTGGCCGAGAAATCCACTACCTTCGCCCCCGCCATGGCCATGCCGAGCTCCGGTCGAGCCCGCTGCTACCATTCATGTTTTCCCAAATGCCTTAGCTCAATTCCTTGCAACCACGGTTGGTTTTGGAGGATGGCTAGCCAGCCGACCCTCTTTGAGTCCTCCGTTCCCTTTTGCTGGCTGAATTTGGCATTTTTTGAGCCTACGGTCGTCTCGCCGCCGTAGTAGAGCACGTTTGGGGGTAAGGCCGTAAGGCCGGTAGAAGTTAAATTGTTGTAGCCGAGAGCTCATCTTGACCTTCTCTAGCTGGTGCTCGCGTTTTTTGGTTAGGGACCCCACCGGAGATGCGGTGATGCCCCAGTGTCCGCCTCGGAGCACCGCCGCAGCAACGGCTCGCACATGGCCAAATCGGACCTCCCCTACATCAACTGTCACCATAGCGTACACCACGGTGATCTCCTAAAGCTTCTTCGCCATGTCTATCTCTTCGTGAGCACGTAGGTTCATCGGAACGGTCGCGCCGCCGCGTGTATTGCCCCATCATCGAGACTAGGTTAGGTAGTTCACCGCTGGGGTGATCCGCTGCCTCCAACCTATGCGCGTTGGTCCATAGATTCATGTCGGCTCATTGGACGCGTCGGTTTGACCTTTGGTAGGCCGACATGGCCTGATCATGAAAGGTCAGAGCCACGTCGTCGCACGCGGGGTCGCCGAGGTCCTCCCCATGGTGAAGTCAACAACATTTGGGGGCCCATTTGCAAAGATGATGACTAGGAGAATAGTGTGTAGGGAGGTTGTGCTATTACTAAGAAGAATAGGGTTTCTTTTGCAAGATGGGGCGTGCGCGGGCTCCCCGCCTTGGGCCGCTTGCTAGGCCAGCTTGACGCACGTGGTCGCGCCTCACGCTGGGCCGAGTGGGTCACGATGCCCTTCTCGTTTTCCAGGGAATTAGAAAAGGTTTTCTAAAATAAATTCTGAGCTAATTTTTGTTATTTAGATATAAAATCATTTTGGGATCCAAAAATAGTGAAACCAATTTTGTTAGGTTTCTAAAATCATGGTCTATCTGTTAATGTATTTTGTTCATCTAGTTAGTGCTGGTTTTAGGGTTGCTCTAATTATTTTAAAATGTTTAATATTTTTAAATTGTGAACTTGTGGGAATTTTTGTGAGAAAATGGTGATAGTGTCGACTCTAAAAATTTTTACAGTAAATTCTTAATATTATTATCTGCTCACTATAATTTTTGTAGCTCCAGAGTAATTAGTTTGTTAGATAGATAATGATGCCCTATTTTAAATAGATATTAAATCGATAGAATGGAATAAAGAAACAACTTGGGTTTGTATAGCTAAAACACTCATTGGGAAATAATGTCTGGTTCGGCAACGTGGATACATAGCCTAAGTATGGTCATCGTTAGAACTAGCTCGTTAGCTTGAGAGGCGTAAATCGTATTTTACGAGTCACGGTTGTAGTTGGTTAAGTACGTCTCTGCATTTCATCCACGTATACCCTGATAGGAACAATGAGGGATCATGGAGTCATCTGGAGTATCGAAAGGATAGTCTGGAGGATCATGCCACCATGATGGAATGTAACTTTTGGTTATATCTTACCCAGACAAGCCCCGGTGCATAACCCATATTATTCTGCACTTTAATTTATGCTTATGCATTAAGTTTAAGGAGTTGAATGAAACTCACTTGCATATATATCCTTATCGTGAGAGATAGGAAAGATATTATTATTGCTATTATATTATTATCACCTAGAAAATATATATGAATAATAATTGGAGACCGGGTAGAATGGTACTTTGGATCTAGACTTGGTTTGGCATTCGAGCGAGGCTCGGATTGCACTTGTTCCTCCTGTGTCGGTTAAGGACAGGCCGTTGCATTGGGTTCTAGTCAGGTCACAGACTTATTATCCTGAGCACATACTTGTTTATGGGAGCAGGGAAGACTCGTTGCTCTCTTGTCATGGGTTCTAGCTTTTTCCGGACAGACTGATTGGAGGCGGGGATGGTGGAGGTCTAAGCACCACACTAAATCCAGGAATCAGGTGTGGAGGCTTGGAGTCCAAGTTTGGACGAGGACCTAGACCCCTTGACAAGGGAGTGGTGGGTTGGTCCTACTTGTGCCTAGGGTACAAGGGGGTGTGTGTTTTGGGTACCCAGCTGGGCACATTGATTCACGAATCACCGAGTAATCTAGTATGACTTGTGTCGGGGTTCATAAACCCAAGGTCCCTCGGGGACCGGCTTTTGCACCAAGGCTCGGCCCAAGAGTCTAAAAAACAACAGGGCAAAGGGCCGGTCCAGCAACCGACCAGAAGGCTAGGCCTAAGAAGAGCAATGCTCGCTCATCGGCTACTTTATCCCACCTATCCGACCGGAGCGCTCGATTCGAGCTCCAGCCATCTTCGGACGGTCTCCGATCGGAAGGCCTGCCCCGAGCCCTACTTCCAACTCCGACCCCGCGTCCCTCTGACCAGGGCTCATAGGAACCCTACTCACCTCTCTTCTCTGACCGCCGCACTCAGAGCCGACTGGAGCCATCCGACCAGGGACGCCCCGTTCGGTAGGAACCAGAAGACGTGCAGAGAAAGGCAAGGCAAGGCTCACAAGTCAAAACTACTATACTAGGGACCATACCCTACACGGAACAATACTCTGCAGCCACCCTGACACAAATAGTATTGTAGGCACCGACATCTCCCTCTACAGTATTGTAGGGGCCGCTAAAACTCCTATACGGTAAGACCCCCCACGTGTCTCTGGACATCGATAGCGGTATGGGCACCAGGATTTATCATACCGAGTGAACATAGTGAGACTCCTCACATGCCTCTAGGCATCAAACAGTATTTATAGGTACCGACGTCCACCATCCCTAAAAAAGGCAGCACGACCTCCTGTGTTAATCTAACATTCTACAGCAACATCAACAGTATTGTAGGCGCCCACCATTATCTAGTACCCGCTGGTGTGGGCAACAAGGCTCGGTAAGTGTGGATAGCAAGGCTCGGTAGCATACGCACCCTTTCCCTCACACTTGTAAAGCCATCCCCTTCATCTATAAAAGGGGGTGCGCTTCCTCCAATAGAAAGGGGACCGATTCCAGTAGATTAGAGTTCCTTAGATCGATAGCTCACAACCACAGAACCACCAGGTTCAGACCTCAAGCATCCGCTTGAACACTTAGCTCATAGCGAAGTTCCTGTCTCTCTCGGCCCTTCTGGTAGGAGCCGACCGGACCTCTTGTACACCCCATCTTTCTCCCTCTCATTTGTAACCCCACTGCAGACTTCGAGCACCTAGGCTCAGGAATAAAGTCACCGACTGACCCTGACTGGATGTAGGGCATGTTGTCCGAACCTATATAAATCCTGTGTCATTGATTGCTAGGACACCTCCGATCACAACGTACAGTAAAACTACAAATATTCACTAGTTGGTCACTTTCTGCACCGACAGTTGGCGCCGTCCGTGGGGAAGACGCTGTATGTTCAACACTTTTTGGTCATCGAATGGCCCATTCTTCCGCCACCCCGCCGTGGCGGGCTCAGGCGATACGATTCGCTTCGGCTCGTTGGAGTTCCCTACACTCTCACCCGCCGGGATGTGGGTTCCACCCATCTTCGAGCCATCCCAGGCCTTCCTCTTCGGAAGCCTGGACTTTGTCGCCGACCGACTCGGCGTACTCCACCTCTGCGAGGAGACTCGTGACCCGACACCCATCGAGGAGACGTCCTCCATTGACTCCAGGATGCGCGACTTCGATGGCGCGGCATCTGCGCTTCATTCTGAGCAAACTCTCTGCTCAAACTCCACTGTGAGTAATATACATGCTATTATTCACTTACTACATTCTATCCTCCACCAAATACCCGGTGGAACCCTATTATCCCCAACGCAACCGCCATACGACCGGTTCGCCTATGTCATCGCGTCTTCCATGGATGCATACACCCGGGGACTCCAAAAGGTGCTGGCACTGGACCCTCTCATGTCTAAGTTCGTGGGGATGGCAAGCTATGCTCCCACCTGTTTCCTCGACATCATGGATGACAATGTCAGGAGTGACGGCTCCAGCATCGGCGACGTGGCGCCTAGCCACCGTCGATCCTGGGAGTACGCTGTGGCGGACTCTTTGGAATAGCCGCCAGGGGTAACAGAGTCCTTCCGGACCCACGCCCTGCTGGGCCCTCACGTGGAGACCCCCGAGCTCACACTTGAGCACGGGGATGAACTACGACAACGGCGGCTGCATCAGCCACCGACCGCACCAGCGCGCTCGGCGCACGACACCGCGCTTCGTGCGCATAGACCAGCAAACGGCGCTCGGGGTCATGCCCGCCAGGTCCAGTGCAACACCCTAGTTAGGGGGACCGATCCCCCGTAGTTCGCTTGGGCCAGTCAGAACATTGCCGCCGCGGTAATGCTCCTACGCGACCTATCCGAGCCGAACAACCCTCACGAATGGGCGATCCACCAGAACCTCCGAGCACTGCTGGAGACCGCCGCCGTTCAACAAGCAGAGTGCTCCATATCACGACGCCGACTTGCGACCTCGCTCCCCATCCAGGGAATAGGGACGCTGCAGATGGGGCACTACACCCTATCACCGCAACAGCCATAGAGTGTGGCCCAGGAAGCCACAATGGCACCTCACCTCGACTTGAGGACCACTCCATGCCGACCGCCTATCCACGCGCGGCTCGGCCCGAACCGAGATACGCACAGCGTCGACCAGAGTCCTAGCCCTAACAGCCTGGGACCACACACCTTTATCCAACACCTCCAGCAAGCGCCGTTCCCACAGCGCTTCAATGGAGGCCGCGACAAAGGTAAGGCCAAGCATCAGGATCAAGACGAGAGCCCCTCCACACAGAGGGGAAAAAGAACAGAAAGGATCGCCACCAATCGGCCAACTTCGCATCGGTCGCTGTGGCCAATCACGCGGGCACGCAGCCCCAGCAAGACCCTTTGGGCCACTTCCACAATCTCATGGAGAGCCTGTGCACCAACCACGACTACCCCGTCAAACACCTCTACAAGGACTGCCAGCTCCTCAAGCGCCCGCTAAGGTATGCTGGCAGGCCAAAGGAAGAAAAAGGCGAGGAAGCGCACCTAGGCTGAAGGATGAAGTGATCCGACCGGATGCCTACCGACTGAAGGACGACAACGACGATGCTCTCTCTGAGCACCTTGGAACAGCTATGTTGTTCTTTCTTTTCCTAAGTTTCAGTCTTACCTTTGTTTACTTAGCGAACACTCCTATAAAAGCACCCCGACCCGAACACTTTTCGGCTCGAGGTGCTCGAGGGCTCCACTAGAGGGCTCTACTACCCCTCTATTTTGTTTTTACTTTAAGTACTCTTTTACTTTCATATGGAGAAACTTCTTCCTACCCGAACAAAAGGACAGTTCGTTCCTTTGATTTACCTTACGTAGCTTTGCTTTAAAACATTCCGACTGATCGCACCCTGCCTTTTCTTACGGTTATGACCGGCCGAACCTCATGGGCCACGCCCTGGGCTCACAGAGTTGCAGCCTATGGGACAAATAGGCAGGTACGAGAAAGAAAGAAATAAAAAACAAAATCATGCTAAGGGAGAACTAAGGAACGAAAGGGAACAAGCTTCCCCGAATAGAGCAACTCCATCACAAAAACAAAAACCGATTACAGTCATTCAAACACACATGAACGTTTTACACAGGGGCTCCCCTAGGAACTTAAACTGTTTACGTTTACTAACTACTTATATTCTACAAGGTATTAAACCAGCCCGGCGGCATCTGCTGACGGCGCGACCGATGAAGGCGTAGCCTGCTCACTCCCCGGCAGCACGACGTTCGGCTCGATCGGGGCCGAGGCAACATTCCCCCCTAAACTAGGCTTCGTGCTATCTGCAAGCTCAGAGGCATCCTTCCCACACATGCTTCGGGCCATGTCTTCACGGCGAACATCCATCACCCACTCGGCGGAGACTTGCTCCGACACCGACCGCGCGTGCGGCAGCAAGCTCTCCCCAATTGACTGGATGTCCTCCATGCTTAGGCCTTCAGCATACCCACCACAGATAGTGGTGAAGTCCAGATTCGGGTGGTATGTCGCCACCAAGGTCAGCACCCCCGATGCCCCATAAAACAGCCCGCTCCTAACAAGGTCCTTGACCACGTCCGGGACCACCGCCAGCTGGACAGCAGGCGCGCTAGTGCTTGGCACCGACCCAAAGACTTCCGAGATGACGAGCTGGGCAACGTTGTAGATCTGGTCAAGGTCCCCCTCAAGAGCACGTCACTCTTCATGGGACTTGGCTAGCTCCTCCGCATTTCGGCTGAGGGTCGCCTTGGTCGTCTCTAGGTCCTACTCCAGCGTCTTCACCTTTCCATCCAGCTCTAAAGGAGGGGCGACAAGCTCAGGAACAGGCTAAAGAAAGAAACCAACACAACGAAAAAAGAAAGGGGACGTACTAGCGCGAGAGTTCTCAAGGGCGGAGAATTCCTCCGCCTGTCGAGTCACCTGCGCACACAGATGGGCGTTCGCCTCCTCCGTCCCCATCACCCGGCCTCAGAGCAAGAGCACCTCCTGGTCCGCCTCCGACCGGGCCCTCCGCTCTGCCTCCAGAGCCATCCGCGCTGACTCCAGGGCGACCCGCTCTGACACCAAAGCACTCCGCTCTGGCTCAAGAGCCACCAAGGCCTCCTGAAGCGTCATCTCAGTGCTTGCCAGGGATGCCCGCAACTCTGCCTCAGTCGCCAGTGCTTGCTCGGCGGTAGTCGCCCGCTCCGCTGCACGCTGCCCCTCCGCCCATGCCACGACCGCCTTGGCCACCCGGTCCTAGGACTCACGGCGAGCAGACTCTACCCGGCGCTCGAGCTCAGCCATCCAGGCGTGTTCCGCCTGGAGGAAGTAAGGCTTGTGGGATGACATCTTCCTTATATCCTATGAAAAACAAGCATGCAAAAGACAACCAACGAAAAATTCAATGGGCAAGGACGAGTACCAGAAACTCACCTCCGCGGTGAGCTGCAGGTCGCCCTCAACCAACTGCCGAGCAAACTGAGCCTGCTTTCGGGCGCTTTCAAGCTTCGCGGACAGTTTGGTGAGCTCGGACACCGCGGCATGCCCTTGCCCCCAAAAATATCCTAGAGCTGATGCTCTCGAGAATCTCAGAGGATGAATCGTGCCTTTGATGGGTCCTCAGGGCAGGGCCACTCTAGGTCACCCTCCGGTGAACCGCTGAAGGGCCTAGCTTCCAACTGGACCGCTGCCAGCTCCCGCGGCGACGCTGCCAGCTCCCGTAGTGACACCGCCAGCTCTCGCAGCGACACTAGCGGCTCTGCCGCGACGTTCACCTCATCGTCAGACGAGATCTCCACCACCTCATCCATGTGGAACGCCGCCAGGCATCCCAACTCTGTCTCGGCCGCCCTTTCCTCCGGTGCCTTCGGCTCCGACGGCAAGGATAAGCCATGCGGTCCTCCACCCAACGAGATAGGGAGCTCGCCCTCCCTCGTATCCTCTACCACGACTGGTAGAGGAGGGGCTGCAAGGGTTACCTCCGACACAACCCCCGCCATCTTCACCGGGATTGCCGCCAACACCGATGCCGCCACTGCCGCCTTATCAGCAGCCGCCTCAGAGGGCACCACCCCCGGGAGGGAACGCTGCAGGGTAGGCCTCCAAGTCTCCTACATAGGGGTCGGAGCGATGCTCAACCCCGACATTCCCCGGCCACTGACAGAAAATACAGGTGAGTCACACTCCAAAAAGACTCTATAGGCAAAAGATCGAACATCAACAAAGGGAAATATACCAGGAGGTGAGCGGCACGACCCTGAAGGCAGGCCCCGATGACAATGGACCTATGGGACAAGGGCTGCTCCCAGACTATGACCCATGCCCCCTCACTTCAGATGGGGGCGGAGTCGTCCCGACTGGCTCTTGCCTGGCCTACGGGTCACTACAACCTCTGGCTCGGGACTCCCCGATCGGAGCAACGGGTGGAGCGTCCTCTGACTGCAAGTCACGCATCGTCCGGGAGCCAGTCTGCTCCTCAGACCGCCCGGATTGCTCGATCGCACCCACGGCATGCAGGGCCTCCTCCAGCTGTGAGCCAGGCGTTGGCACCAGTCCCATCGGCGCACGAGGGCTAGTCCGCTCCTCGGATCACCCGGCTTGCCCAGCCATGTCCGCCACAGGCGACGATGGAACCGGCGACGCCATCGAGGGGCGCGGTGACCATGTCCGCTTCACCGCCCGTTCACCAACAACGTCCACGCTTGCTGCGCGCTTCCTCGATGCAGGAACTTCCGCACGCCGTGCGGCCTCCTGCTCCTCACCAGCGGACGTCGCCACAGGGTCGTGATGCTCCACCGAGGTCACAGCGACCCCTGACTCTCCTCCTCATCGGAGAAGACCATGTCATCCAAATCCATAGGATCATTCGACGTGAGTTTCGACTCGACGTCGCTCCTACGTTCCCTAGCCCTCACGCGTCGGGCGACCTCCTTCTTCTTCTGTTCCTTCCACTAAACCTCCTTGGTTCTCTTCTTCTTCTGGGCATCTGCCGCCTCCTTCTGGGTGGCCTGCCGGGCCCTGCCCTCCGGTCCCTTAGGAAGGTGCGGCCAGGACTTGTACCTTTCAAGCCCCTATAGAATGGATGGCCTAGGATCAGGAAACAGGAAAAGCAGAGGAAGAAACACGAACAAAATAAAGGATCATACCAGGTTAGACATGACCGAGGCGTTAAACGGTATGGGTTTCCCCACAACCGTATCCCTAGGCCTCAGCTACAGCACCCAGCCAAGGTGACTCCAGACCTTGTCGTCTGATAGGTCCTCCGGTGACGCATGGTCCGGGTCCAACTGGCCACCGTACATCCACATCGGCCGTGACCGCTCCGCCTATGGCGCAACCCGACGACGAAAGAGGGTGTGGAACACCCGTACCCCATCAAGGCCGAGCCTTACGAGCTTCCGCAGCTCCTCCTCAATGACCTCCACCTTGTGCCTCTCTGTGCGGGCGCAACCCCATGACCAACTTTTCTGCTTCACCGGTCTCCCACCGGTGAACGCCGAAAATGGCGCCTCCGCTGGATTCCGGATGTAAAACCACTCCCCATGCCATCCCCAGTTGGAGTCACATGGGGAGTACACAGGATACACACCTCCTGTGCTCGGCTTCTTCTGCAGGGTGAACCCTCCCACCGGTGCGGTCTCGACCGAATTCCCCACCGTCATAGCTCTCCCAGAGAAGAAAAGCCGAAAGAGATCCGCGTGCGGCTCCATCCCGAGGAAAGCTTCGTAGATGGTGACGAAACCAACGATGTGCAGCACCCTCGTCGGATTGAGGTACTACAGCTCCAGACCCCACTCATTAAGGAGCCCACGCAGGAACCAGTGCGCGGGGTATCCTAATCCACGCTCATGAAAGGTAAGGAAAGAAACCACCTCATTGGGACGAGGTTGCGGGAACTCCTCCCCCCGGGGACCTGCCAGTGCGCCACCTCCCACGGCGACAGAAACCCCTTCGAGATGAAAGCCTCCAGCACCGACGCCCTCACGGTGGACGACCTCTAGTTCGACATTTCAGTGAGTTCCTCTCTTCTCCCTTGCTCTCTCCCCTTCCTTCCCTAGAAACCTCCGCTGCTCTTAGGAACGCTCACGGCAAAAAAAGGAAGAGAGAAGGCAGCGGCAGATGAAGAATAGGCGAAAGAACGGAACGAAAACCCTCTCCCTTCTCCTACTTAAGGAAAAGGGAACAACGGTTAGGGATGGACGCGCCGATCGGGGAAGCCAGAACGACGAAGCGAGAATATCTCTCTTTTCCATTTAATGCAGATAAGACGTGCCCTGACCGATGAGACGTGCTCTGCCCGACGGAACGGCTCCTGATCAGAAGGGATGTGGCCTGGCCATGGCCTACCACTACCGCATGATCAACCACTACCACACGACGGGCACAGGAACCAAAGCGCCACTGCACGCGGGTGGCTCCCCGCTTCCCCAGGCAAGACCTAAAAGAACCCAAATGATAGGTAAGGATAGACACCAAATGATAGGTAAGGAAGCGAAGGGGCACCCCATGTAGGCCACGTCGACTCCATCATGAACGACGAGCACGGGTCTCGGTCGGACATTGCCTACTGAAGCTCTTCGAACCCCATCACTAAGGTCATCAACGTTCCGGTCGGACATTTCCGACCGAAGCTTTCCAAAACCCCGTCACTCAGGCCATCAAGGTGAGCATGTGTTCATTAATACAAAAACTATTCACACAAGGACTCACCCACGATTGACAAGCGCAGGTCCCGGTCAGACATTTCCGATTGAGGCTCTCCGAGCCCCGTCACTCCAGTCGTCAAGGTAAACACTATCAAACCCCCTCTATTTCATTACAATCATTTCATACATCCATACGCACATTTCATTCCATATGCCTACGCCTCCCGGACGATTCGAGCCCTGAATCGCCTGGGGGCTCGGGAACTAAGCATCGCACGTGCAGCAAAATGCACCAGAACGCTCTGTGTTGCATCACGAAGCGGCGGTTGCCTCATTCGACATGAGCAAACAACAGAGCTAGGGGAGAAAACCACAGATGAGCACTGTGCGGCCTTCGCCCGATCCGGCAAACCGGGTCATCTCAACCTTCTCGTTCGATCCTGAACCTCTCACCAAGCCCACAGAATCTCCATCGAGGGGAGGCCATTAGGCCACCCGGGTCGGTCTTCGGAATGACCTAGGCATCTGCCGGGTTGCAGGTAAAGGAGTAGTGGAATGTCACAAGAGGGCTATGCCGACCCTGTCATGAACGACAGACCCGGATTCCGCTCGATCACACCGGTTAGCGAACTCACCGAGCTAGTCTTCGAGCCCGAGCGATCGAGACAAGCGACGAAACTCAGCCCCTCCGGTTGTGAGGAACCGGATGGGATAACGCACACAAACTCACATCGACCCCCACGAAGGCTCGACAGGGCTCAACAGCACAAGCCAAAACCTTGGGACCGTGACCCCGAACTCGTGTCGACAGGATCTATGACATCTAGCTATGGCTTGGGACCATGACTGTGAACTCGCGTCGACAGGATCTATGACATCCGGCTACGGCTTGGGACCGCGACTCCAAACTCGCGTCGATAGGATCTATGACATCCGGCTACAGCTTGGGACCACAACTCTGAACTCGCGTAACAGCTTCACTTCCGACTATGCTCCAAAAAAATTCAGGGACCGCGACTCCGAACTCACGTAACAGCTTCACTTCCAACTGCGCTCCAAAAAAATCCAGGGACCGCGACTCCGAACTCGCGTAAACAGCTTCACTTCTGACTGCGCTCCAAAAAACACTGGCCAGGGACCATGACTTTGAACTCGCGTGAAAACTAACTGAACTAACTACCTCGGCTGCCCAGGCTGCGCCAAGGCCAAGGATCCACGACTCTGACCCGGCCGATACCACGGCGCGCACCGATGCCAGGGTCTATCCGAACTAACTCCCTCACCTGATCCCACGGCGTGCATCGACACCAGGATCAGTGAGCTCTCTCGTGTCCAAACTAACTTCCTCACCCGATCCATGGCGCGCGTCGACACCGGGATGAGTAAGTTCTGTTTCAATCCAATCTTCACGCCTAAAAACGCCTCGGCTGCACAAACGTCACCTTGGTTGACAAGATTCTGTCTTAGACTAAAAACACGCACACACGCCCGCTAAAACAAAACCCCCCAGACGGTTCCGCCCGAACCACCCGGAGGCTCGGGGGCTACACCCACGGGTGCGCTCGCGCGCACCCGTCGACAAAACAGAAAACTTCCCTTGATGACACAGAACACCCCCCAGACGGTTCTGCTCGAACCACCCGGGGGCTACACCCGTGGGTGCGCTCGCGCGCACCCATCGACAAGACAAAAATCCCTCGAACGATTCTACTCGAATCGCCCGGGGGCTCGGGGGCTCCTGTCGGGTTCATAAACCCAGGGTCCCTCGGGGACAGGCTTCTGCGCCAAGGCTCAGCTCAAGAGTCTAAAAAACAACAGGGAAAAAGGGCGGTCCAGCAACCGACCGGAAGGCTAGGCCCAAGAAGAGCAATGCCCATTTGTCTGCTACTTCGGCCCACCTATCCGACCGGAGCGCTCGATTCAGGCTCCAGCCGTCTCCGGACGGTCTCCGATCGGAAGGCCTGCCCTGAGCCCTACTTCCGACTCTAACCCCATGTCCCTCCGACCGAGGCTCATAGGAACCCTGCTCACCGCTCTTCTCCGACCGATGCACTCAGAGCCGACTGGAGCCATCCGACCAGGGACGCCCCGTTCGGTAGGAACCAGAAGACGTGCGGAGAAAGGCAAGGCAAGGCTCACAAGTCAAAACCACTGTACCAGGGACCATACCTTGAATGGAATAGTACTCTGCAGCCACCCTAACACAAACAGTATTGTAGGCGCCGACATCTCCCTCTACAGTATTGTAGGGGCCCGCTAAAACTCCCATACGGTAAGACCCCCCGCGTGTCTCTGGACATCGATAGCGGTATGGGCACCATGATTTACCGTACCGGGTGAACATAGCGAGACTCCTCACATGCCTCTAGGCATCAAACAGTATTTACAGGTACCGACGTCCACCATCCCTGAAAAAGGCAGCATGACGTCCCGTGTGCATCTGACATTCTATAGTGACATCAACAGTATTGTAGGCGCCCACCATTATCTGGTACCCACCGGTGTGGGTAACAAGGCTCGGTAAGCGTGGACATCAAGGCTCGGTAGCATACGCACTCTTTCCCTCTCACTTGTAATGTCGTCCCCTTCATCTATAAAAGGGGGTGCACTTCCTCCAACAGAAAGGGGACCGATTCCAATAAATCAGAGTTCCTTAGATCGATAGCTCACAACCACAGAACCACCAGGTTCAGACCTCAAGCATCCGCTTGAACACTTAGCTCATAGCCAAGTTCCTATCTCTATCGGCCCTTCCAGTCGGAGCCGACCGGACCTCTTGTACACCCCATCTTTCTCCCTCTCATTTGTAACCCCCACTACAGACTTCTAGCACCTGGGCTCAGGAATAAAGTCACCGACCGACCCCGACTGGACGTAGGGCACGTTGCCCAAACCAGTATAAATCTTGTGTCATTGAGTGCTAGGCCACCTCCGATCACAACATACAGCAAAACTACAAATATTCACTAGTTGGTCACTTTCTGCACCGACAACTTGTCTATGATCTACCACCATAGTAAGAACTGGAATATGAAAGCTGGTAAAATAGTCTGATTGCTTACCACCTGCTTGAAAGTAGCATAGGTGCTTACATAGAATGGTTAGTGTCGACAGCATATCATCGGCAGTCCTCCGAGGGGTATCCCACGAAGGTAGATTGATCGGCAGAGGTGCGCATAATCAAGAACAAGAAGGCAACAGAGACAGAAGAGTTAGACAGGTTTGGGCCGTCAGCACGACGTAATACCCTACTCCTGTGGTCTGTTGGTTTGTATTGGCTATCGTATGATATTGCGTGTGTTTTGAGGGAGTCCCCTACCCGCCTTATATAGCTGGGGGTAGGGTTACAAGTCGGTTAGATCTAGGAGATAACCGGTAAGTAATAACAGATTACAGAAATCATGAGATCGAACATATCCTAACAGATCTCGTAGCATCTTCAGGATATCGCCCTTGATGTCTTGCGGTACACGCCGAGCAGTAGCATGCACCGTAAGCCTTCGTCTTGTGGGCTAGACCGCCCTTGGTAGCACAACCCATGTAGTTTGCCATGGGTATCCGGGATCGTACCCTCCACAATTAGTTAATAAACTAATGGTGACTGCTAATTAAATTGAATATAAGGACACACTTTTAGTAATGATTCCTGCAGATGCAATAACCGATGAGCCAGATAGCCTTGCATATCCTTGGAGTCTTTTCTTTTCTCTTGATAGGTAAGCCTTGTGGAGTACAATTGAGTACTCAGGGTTTGTTCTACCCTGTTGCAGGTGACAAGAACATGTGGAGCTGACCCTTGTGTGTGGAAACCTCCTGGTGGGCTCAGCGAGGATTTCCTTAACATTGCGGACATAGAGTTTATTTGAAACTTTCACCCAAAATGTTTTTTTCAATGGAAAAAACTTATAACCTGTTGTGTTGTATATAACGGATCATCATGTTAATGTTTATCTTGTCATTAAATGATTTTATTTCCGCTGAAACTCTGATAACATGATTATATTTTGTTGTTATAAATAATAAATATTATACTCTGATGTTGTATGAAAAGTGATGTAAGAAATGACTAAAATATTATAAGCTCTATTCTCCCATTTATGATCCTATTGAAAAATGTGGTTTTTCGGGTTCTCCCATGGGGTGTGCTCGACGGAATTGCCTGATGTGGCTCACTTTTAGAGTGCTTAGTGTTAGTGGAAGACAAGCGCCTCCGTAAGTGTGTTATTTCAGGCGGTTCTACCTCACTGAGCGTAATGCTCATCCCACTCGAGCAGTCGATGAGTTTGGGGACGCAGCGATGCCAAGGCCTAGAAAAAAACAGTGTTACAATCGATAGCGGGGTTAACACATTATACATGACAACAAAATATTGTGTGTAAATCACTTACCGCACTCTCGTCGACCATCAAGTGCGCTCGGTGGTCCTTGTCATAGTAGGTCTCAAGAAGGGGGTAGTGTGGGTGCGCCATGCTGCAATTGTAAAAAAGATAACACAACATGACAAAATGGAAAAAGTAAATGAAACGTGCTAAATGGTACAAAAACAATGAACAAATGCATGGAATATATAAGCAACACCTATTTGAATCTATGTACCTTTCTAACCTTTGAACCACTAGTACTCCTATTTCGTGTTTCTAATTTCTTTGACTTCTTACGCTTGTTATGTGTGGCAGCGGTATGACCAGTTTTGTGGCATTTGGAGCAACGGGCCTGCCCCGGTGCCTCATCAAAGTTGCCAAAACCATACATATCTTCACCATACTCGTTCGATGCATCCATAACTCCCCGAAGCCGCTTTTTCTTCCTTCTACCCTTCTTTGTCTTCAGAAGGTCCGTGTCGGGAACATAATCCAACCCATAGTGCTCGGGCCATTGTGTCGGATCTAGGTAAGGCTTGATCCTTGACTCCCACACTTTGAGAGTGTTTGACATGAGGTAAAAAGGAGACATAAAGTTTTCACTTTCCTGGTCTAGACCCCTACATCTGCAAGATGTGATGACATGAGAGCAAGGCACATGGAAGAGTTGTGGAATGTTACAAGAGCATTCCGCTTTGTCAAGGTTGACCCTATAATTCCTACCATCGTACTTCTCGCCCCCCCGGATTCGTTCCTCTGGCTGACCTGATATTGTAGACTAACCTTGATGGCCCAAAGGCCTCCCCAACTTGGTTGGAAGCTATCGTCTCCGAGAGATCCAAGTGTTTCTACTGGCTCTACCCCATTTGTCTTTGGGTGCCTTTGCTATGTTCCATCAATTCACAAAGTATTTGTTGCACTTCCTGAACGAGTACTCCACAATGCCTGACATGGGGACTGCATGGATACCCTTGAACACCTTATTGAACGATTCTGAAGAATTGGTAGTCATCACGCCATACCGAAGACCTCCGACATCGAATGCAAGATCCCACTTGTCCCTTTGAGGCATCTGATCCTCAAGCCAACTATTTCCCTAGCATTGAGGACCTTCTGTAACTCTGCAAGCGTTTCTTTGAACTTTTCCTTCGTTCGACACCCACACAATGACTTCAACTTCTGCACTACCTCCTTTTTCTTCTGCCTCGTCCATATGTTGGCAAAAAGTGCCTTATGCACCACCTATGCTCAAGAGGAGGGCATCCATCTACATGCTCTTTCGCAGCTGTCAGGAGACTGTGATGCTGATCTGAGATCATGCATATGTTCTGAAATGAACGGAGGACATTCTGTCTCACAAGCTTCATGAACCAACCCTAGCTATTGTCGTTCTCACCCTTAGCCAAAGCGAACGCTAAAGGGACAAGTTGATTGTTCGGGTCCACTCCAACGGCAATCATCAATACACCCTTGTACTTGCCTGTTAGGAAGGTACCATCAACAAGTACTAAGGGACGACAATGCTTGAAGGCCTCCACGGATTGAGCAAAACACCAAAAAACTCTCTGCAGAACATGCTTCGAACGCCATCCACGTTTGTGACAATGCGACCCACATAAGGATACCACCTAAGGCCTGGATTGAAGTGTTTCATGGCACTTAGAATCCTAGGAACTTGGTTGTACGCCTCTTTCCAATCACCCCATAGCAACTCTATAGCATGCTGCTTTGCACGGCCTTTGAGTACTTCACTTTATAACTAGTGAACCCAAATATTGTCTCGATCAAGCTTGAAACAGATGTGTCGCTATCGGCCCTAACCGAGCCAACAAGATGACGACTAAGGTAACATGCTATATTTTGGGCGTGCACACCCTTTGGATTTGAAGATCGACATGTGAGAGGTTGCCTCACATTGCGAATCTTCCACTTTTCATTTCTCAGCCTCCGAGCCAATAGACCCCATTGACATCCATTCTTGCAAAGCATCGTGTACCTCTTGTTCTTGTCAGAGTGGGTCACATAATACGGCATGTGAAACCTAATGGCATAATCCATCAGGAAATACTTGAGATGCTCCAACATATCAAATACCATTCCCTTCTTAATCTCCACCTCCTCACTATTTGGTACCTCGTCGGCCAACAACGTCAAACCAGTGTCACATATTGCCTCGTCAACCGTACTAATGTCCATGAAATTTGGTACCGAGGGTACCTCTACATGGACAACCTTCAATTGCTTCAATTCGACGTCATTGTACTCCATTCTCAATAACCCATCAGCTGAGACTCCTATTATGTCCACAAACCCTCTCTCACAACATCAACTTCGTCATCCTCTGATCCTTGGGATATGTCGTCCATATCATGTGTTCCATCTCTATTGCCATCGTCCTCATCAAACATTTCTTCATCAAAATCATCATTCAAGGCACCGGGCTCACATGACCTATCAACTTCTCTAATGACAACCACATGCAACTCTTCGTCTTGGGTAAGGTTCTCTACGGGCTCCACATCCACACTATCATCCACAGCCACCACAATTCATCTAGACCCCTTCTCCACAACAACTTCCAAGCACCTAACACTACTACTCTTGACAACCTCTACGTAATTCTTCCATTCATCCTCACATGACAAAGACATCAACACATAATGTGCCCGTTCCTTCCCACAGTCAAATCTGCCTCTCAAACTTAGTGGCCACCCAAATTTATAACGGCACTTGCTAACCAAAGCATCAAAGGTAGGAGGACCACTAAAGAACTCAACATGTTAGTGCATGCTTTCGAACTCCCCGTTTTCTTTCACTTTGCCACCATGAAACAATCGCACTAATGGGTCCATCTACAAAATACGAACTAACACATCAGCAACACATGAACTACGTATTTCGAAAATAAATCATATCCATTCAGTAATACAGTACAATAACACAAACTCCACAATCATGTCAACAAAGGCAACAAACATTCCGATCTAAATCCACCATGCATCAACTACCAAAGTCCATGCAACATGTAGTTTACGTCCAATCCACGGGCAGAGTATATCCTAAACCTAATCTACGTATCAAATACTAACAAGCAACGATAAAAACATTGACACCATCCCTAATTTCCTAACCCTAGTCATGCAACTCATGAGTCAAGAAATCAAGAAAAGGAGGGGGGAAAGATCAACCTAGCGGTGTACTTGAGTCCACGGAGCAGGGAGGTCGTGGACCACGCTAGGAGAAGCCTTGCCGGCGGCACCGCCATGGCAAGGCGCCAACGCGGGGAGCCGACCTGCTCTCCCTGGCGCCGCTCCCCTGCCGCACGAGGGAGAGGGAGAGAGAGGGTAGCAGGAGCAGCCGCTCAACTCGTCGGCGACGCGGGCGGAGATGGCTGTGGCTGCCAGGGACGTGGGGTGGTGGCGGCGGCGGCACCTAGGCGCGCGGTCGACTGAAGGAGAGGGAGAGCGAGAGAGAGAAAAGAAAGTGGGCCGGCCTGGCTAAATCCTATATGACCCTGTCGCGGGAGCCCGCCTGGCATGACAAACCTATCGCACCTGAGTCGCTGGCGCGACAGGGCGGGCACTATGGACCGCCACGCCAGCTCTGGTTGACGATGTGTGCCACCATGGCGTCCCTTGTCGCGCCATCACATGTGGCGCGACAAAAGTGGTGCAGTCGCGCCAGCCGCACTGGCGCGACCAAAGAGGCTACCTTGTGCAATTTCTTTTTAGGAGCGATTATTATTAAAATATTTATTTTAAAAGGATTAAAAATAAAAAAAAATCCCTACCCAGAAGCACAGGCGAAAAAAGTCCTCAAGAAATGGAAGCCTACGGAAGCGAGCTCACCGGCTGAAGCTCCGGATGCATCGTTCGTGGAGCGTTTCAGGAGGACATTTGCTGAGCCGCTGTCGTCGTCCAAGCGGAACGCCATGCGTGGGCTGCTCCCGGCGAGGAAGTTTGGCCAGAACGTCGGGGTTGAGGGTTCGGCACTGGCCACCCAGTGCCTTTAGTCGCGAATTTGTGTAAATCATGAATTTCAGTCTTAGCATCTGTTTCTAAGTTCCTCTTGTGCTTGCACTGTGCGCTATGGGCACCTCACCCACTAGCCACAACATATGTAACTGTTTTTCGCTTAATGAAATACACGCTTCAAGCTCGTTCGGGAAAAAAAATACAAGTCATCACCGTTGACCCCGTTTCTTGACAAGACAGAGTGAAGCGACGTCAGCCAAATGCTGCTTATGTTTGGTTTTTTTGTGCACCACAATAGGAGTATACTATGGTGATCATACGTATGTTCAATCAAAACTTGAGGTTTTCAAATTCATCGCGGTTCACTTAAACTTCATCACCTTCACTTTCCTTCACCCCTCGCCAACCCCCCCCCCCCCCCCCCCCCCCCCCCCCCCCCCCCAAAAAAAAGAAGAAGATGGAGTTTTATAGTTTACAACGCTGCTTGGCCAAGAATGCGAGCAGCACACCATATCCGTGGAGCGCTATCCCTGTAGGAGCCAAAAGTGCCACCGGTGCTACTAAGAAACTATTACATAACAATTTTTTTGCACGATACAGAACGCAGCCCGCCATCAGGATGCAACGGCTGCCCACAACGCGGCGAGGTGACCGTACCCTGCCTAGCACCAGCGATCTGCCTCCTCCTCTATCTTACGTACGGCATCGCTCGCTTGCTGGCACACGCCCTAGAAGACTCTTCGATTGCGTTCCCCCGAGGATCAGCAGATTGTCGAACCCTTGCCACTCTACCGTGGCCAGGGCGTGGTCTAGGCGCTCAAGAGTCGGCCATCGTCGCTCGTTGGACCAAGTGTAGCGGCGACCATAGAGATGGAACTCCGCCGCGAGCTGTAGGTCATTGATGACACGACGAAACCTCCGCATCCAGCTTCTGTGCAGCGCCCTAGAAGTCGCTCGTTGGACATGACTGTTTTGTGCCACGTAGCTCGTCGTGGAAGGCTGCTTTGTCGGCGAGCACCGTGGGACCGACGTCAGCCACCAGGAGGAGCCCGTGCCGCCGCTCACCGGTGTAACGAAGACGACAGTGTTTCGGACTACCGAGCGACGAGCCCTCTAGTTGAGGAGATGGAAGAGATGAAATCACCAACGGAGGTTGGGCCTGTATGTGTGTGTGTTCCCAGCAGAACTGCCGCTGGGCTTGCTGGAGATGTGGCTTTCAGTGGATGGGTCCGTGTCCTGTCGGATCGGCTCGAGGACTGCGGTTGAGGGGTCCGAGCTTCCAAGGCCGCCCGTGAGGGGGTGGGGGTGGGGCATGGGCTGCACTGTTCGTGTTACTGTACCGCTGACTTCATCCAAATTTTAAATACTTCCCCGTCGCTTTTCGACATTGTACGTATCAGCCGCCAAATTTGTTGCAGCAGCTCTAGCACTGCCCTCAAATCAGAGCCCCTATTTTTGATTGGATGGCTTCATCATATTTTTGAGTCTGATTTTTTACCTCTACTCTAACAATAGCCTTTAAAACAGAGCTCTCAGATCCTTTTCTTAATCACTGACCGCTAGGACCCATAAGTCATTCTCAATGCTCTTCCTATCTAAGCTACTCACGCAGTGGAGGGAAGGAGGCCGGCGGAGCAACCTCATCAGGCGCCGTGGCCGGCGAAGCGACCTCACCGGAGGAGCTAGAAGGGTTGGACGCTGCGATGGGATCCGGATCTGAGCTATGCTCGCACATGCGGAGATCGCACGAGTCTCCTCCAGCGGACGCCCGTGGCTTCTTCTCGACGGGACAGAGGAGCGACGAGGCGGCCGTTCATGTCTTCTTCTCGGGAGGGAGCAGCGGCTCCTTCTCCGGCGACCATTCATGTCTTCTCCATGGGAGAGAGGAGCAATGAGGCGACCGCGGCTTCTTCTCCGTGGGAGAGAGGAGCGACGACATAGGACCGGTGAGGGGAGGAGGTGGCCACGGCAGGGAGCAGAGCCCGCGCGAAGGAGTGGATGTGGAGCGACGCACGAGCCAACTGTAGAAACCGTCGAGTAGGGGCTCCCTCCCCAGCCCCCAGATCTAGGGCCTTGGGGGGTGAGATATGAGGGCCTCCTATTTTGAGGGCTAGAGTAGGGCCCCTGTTGGAATGAATTTGTTTTCTCAGCCCTAAAAAATAGGATAGGGGTCTGAGTAGGGGCTATGCAAGAGTTGCTCTTAGTACTGTATATTTCTGTTTTTTCAGTTCGCACGACACTGTCTGTGCTATTGTAGTGCTGACAGCAGCACTGTTCATCCAAATTTTAAATACTTCCTAGTCTCTTTTTAGCATTGTACATACCACTGTTCCGCCCGGTTCACATGTGTCAAAGCCGGTGCAGCGTAGCGTGTCCACCGTGCTAGTATTATTAACAGCGTAGATGCTGGAAGGCGTGTGGAGGCTGATGAGTTGGCAGGCCCTCCTAGTTGTTATACGAGCGGTAATGCTTCGCTGCTTCTCGGGCCTGGACGCTACCGACCTAACAAGCTTGTCTTCTCCTCTTTACGTCTCTCCCATCTCTCTCAAAAATATCTTTCTTACATGGTCATCGCATGCTTTACAACATCGTTTGGCCGTCAGCCCACCCTACTTTGCATTCGCCACAGCGGCCATGTCCTCCCCCCATGCACCCTCGTCCTATGCTCCCTGCTGTCAGCCCACCCTACTTTGCATTCGCCAGTCCTGGCCATCGCGCGCCCCACCCATGCCTCTCGCTCCTTGCTCCAGCAGTCCCACCCGCCGTGCGCCCACCCACACCCATTTAACCGTGGCGGTTATTCGAACTGCCTCGGTGGAAAGGTCGTGGTTAATCGTGGCTTTACCGAGGCAGTTCAAATGCCCGCCTCGGTTAATCAAATAAAAAAAGAAAAGCCTATGGATAAGCCCAGCGAACCCACCCACGGGCCCACCAAGCCCATCCATGCGCCGTACCGCCGCTCGCCGGAACCGCACCGCCGTCGCTGGAGGAGGTCGCCCGCTCACCGGATCCGCCCGCTGCTCGCCAGATCTGGTCACCATGGGCGCGGATCCAGCCACCACGGGTGCGGATCCGGCCTCTAGCCACTAGATCTCGCCCTCCACCACCACCACCAAGAGAAGTGAGGGAGAGAAGAGGGTGAGGCACGCCACCGCTGGCCTAGTGCGCCACCGCGTGGCCCACCGCTGTCGACCTAGGGAGCGGTGCCTAGGGAGCTAGCCCTCCACCGCTACCACCGAGAGAAGTGAGGGAGAGAAGAAGGTGCTGGATCCATGCCGCGGTGGCTCCATCCTGCCGGATTCGCCGCCGAAGGCCACCTCTCTGCCGGATCTGCGACGCCACCCGCCGATGAAGCCATGGAGGTAGGGGAGGAGAGTGGATCCGTGCCGCCACCCGCTGCTGCTGCTCCACACCGCCGGGAGGGGCCGAGCCGCCTTGTGCCCTGCCCGATGCTGCTCCGGGAGAAGCCGTCGCCGGGAGCTAGGCCTACGCTCGCGGCAACCGCGCATTGCTGCCGGTAGCCGTCGTGGGGGACAGTGGAGGAGAGAGGGAGGGTTAGGGAGGGGGCCACCAGGAGGGGAGGGGATGGGGCGCGTCAGGCGCCGGGCGCCGGGCTCCACGTGTGACTTCGCAAGGAGTGCGCTTCGGGCTAGGGAGGAGACTACAGGGCGAGAGGAGTGCGGCTGAGGAGGGAGTGAGGAGCTGAGGCTGAAAACACTAGTCTGGTATATATATGTGTGTGTTCAGAACTGGGCCTCTTGGTATAGCGGGCTAGGCCTAATTTACCAAGGCGGTTATTTTACAATGCCCGCCTTGGTTAATGATTTACCGAGGTGGTTATTTTACAATGCCCACCTCGGTTAATGATTTACCGAGGTGGTTATTTTACAACGTCTATCTCGGTTAATGTATTAACCGAGCCAGTTGCTGCCATGCTGCCCTACCTCCAATAACTAAGGCGGGCAACCGGGCCGCCCGCCTCAGAGCCCCAAACTGAAACACTACAGAAAAGATTTTCTATAGTAGTGATCGTCGGGCATGCCACCCGCCTGCTGCTAGTGTTGGTGGTTCCATCACGCGCCTTAGGTCGGTGCCCGTTGAGCCAAGGGCACCTACGAGCGCAGTCCGTGCTGATGGTGCTCGCGCGTTTTCGCTCGGTGTCGGCTCCCGCTCCGAGGCCAAAATCAATCGGCCCTGGCCTCTTCCTCCCCCTATGTTGCAAATGTAGATGTTATCAGAGGTATGTTGCAAGTGTTTTATATGAATGTTGCAAAAGTAGATATGAATGTTGCATATGTCGCAAGTGTTTCAGAGGCATGTTGCATGTGTTTCAGAGACATGTTGCGAGCGTTTGTTCAAAATGTTTCATCTATTCCACACGTATGTTGCAAGCGTTTTCTATCTGGATGTTGCACATGTTTCACACATATGTTGCAATAGTATGTTTGAAATATTTTAGCTGTTTTAGTCTTATGTTGCAATAAAATGTTTTTATGTTGCAAATTGCAAGTGATTTATTTAGATGTTGCATGTGTATATGTTTCATACACATGTTGCAAAATGTATGTTCCAAATGTTTCATTTGCTTTAGGTGTTTGTTGCTTTCAAGTGTTTTCGTGTTTCAGAGGTATGTTCAGAGAGTCATAGGGGCATGGCCCGAGCAATGGGGAAGAGGAGTGGTGAGCCAAGGGCCGACGGATGGGGTGTGCGGCGTGCCTGGGGTCCTACGGATGGGGCATGCCCATCCTCATCCTGGCTCCCGGGGCAAGCTCACGTGGAGAGAGAGGAGGGGGTCAAGGGGAAGGAGTGGCGGGCGTAGGGCGGGGCGAGGCGAACCGTGGTGGGGTACGCATGTGGGGTGGGACGAGATAGATGGGGATGGGCGCGCGCGTGCAGCTGCGAATGGCGCACCATGTGGCAGAACCGCATAATCTAATGCCTCCTAGGAGTACTTGTCTTTCATTAGACACTAAGTATCCAAGGGAGGATACTAAACTACGCAGCTCCGTCGAGCACACCCCAAGGGAGACATCGAAAATCCACATTTTTCCATCAGGATCATAAATGAGAGAATAAAGCTTACAATATTCTTAAGCCATTCCTTATATCCCTTTATTACAGTAATAGAATATTACCTCAATTGATTACAACAGTGGAATATAGCAATGTTATCAGAGTTATAGAGGAAGTAAAGATTAATTTAATGACCTAGTGGAGCATTAACATAGTGGACATTTTTATACAAGAGTTGCTAGCAGATTTTACATCTTTTCTTATAAAAACCTTTAGTGTGTATTATAAATAAACACTACAGCCGTAGCGTAAAAGGAATCCTCTCTGAGCCCACCAGAAGGTTTCCACACATAATAGTCAGCTCTATCTATCCTCCGATCACCTGCAACAGGGGTAATAAAACACTAAGTACTCGATTGTACTCAGCAAGACTTACCTAACAGGAGAAAAATAAAAGACTCCAGGGATATGCAAGGCTTATTTGGCTTGTGGGTTATTGCATCTGCGAAAGCATTCCTATACGTGTGTCCTTATATTCAATTTTATTAGCAGTCATCATTAGTTCATTAACTAACCATTCTATGTAAGCACCTATGCCACTTTTAAGTAGGTGGTAAGCAATCAAAACCATTTTATCACCTTTTAAGTTCCAGTTCTTACTACGGTGCTAGACCATAGCCAAGTCGTACCATCTCATGGAAACGGTGATTCACGAACCAATGTATCCCAGCTAGGTACCCCAAAACACATGCCTCTTTTGTACCCCAGGCACAAACAAGACCAACCCATTCCGCTCATGTCGAGGTGTCTAGGTCCCCGTCCAAACTTGGACTCCAAGCCCCCACACTTGTGACCCGGTCTCAGTATGGTGCTTAGACCTCCACCTTTCCCCGCCTCCAATCGCCGGTCTAGAAAGAGCCGGAACTCACGACAAGAGCGTAACGAGCCTTCCCTCTCCCATAAACAAGTATGTGCTCGGGATAATAAATCTATGACCAGACTACCATCCACAGCATCAGACGGTCCCCAATCGACACAGGAAGAACAAGTGCAATCCGAGCCTCGCTCGAATGCCTAACCAAGTCCAGATCCAAGTACCATTCCGCCCGGTCTCCAATTATCATTCATATATATTCCATGTGATAGTAATATAATAACAACAATAATATCTTTCCTATCTCTCACGAGTGACAGGTAATCACTCGACTTCCATCGGGTCCTATAGTAGAGCAATCTACACGATCCTGACATACTAGTAGGACTCATAGGATAATGATATATATATGCAAGTGGTTTCATTCAACTCCTTAAAACTTAATGCACAAGCATAAAATAAAGTGCAGAATAATAGAGGTTATGCACCGAGGCTTGCCTGGGCAAGATATAACCAAAAGTTAGCATTCCATCATGGCGATACAATCATCAAGGCATCATCTTTTCCGCTACTTTGGTCGACTCCATGATCCATCGCTGTTCCTATTATAATATACGTGGATGCAACGTAGAGACGCAATTAATCAACGGTAACCGCAACTCTTAAAAATACGATTACACCTCTCAAGTTAACAAGCTAGCTCTAATGACTAATGTACTAGGCTACGCACCACGTTATCGAGAAAGGCTTTGTCTCCGGAAAATGTTCTAGTTTTAAAATCCTAAGGTGTTCCGGCGTTTTATTGATTAAATGTATATTTTTGAAGTAGGGCTCATTTAGCTACCTTAGGAAACTAATTATTATGGAGCTACAAAAATTACAGTGAGTAACTTAAAATGTTAGGAATTTACTATGAAAGTTTCAGAGCCAACACAATCACCAATTTAACACAATTCCTACAAGTTTATATCTTACAATATTAAGCATCTCAAATTAATTAGATAACTCCTGAAAATATTATAAAACTATGTGAACAAAATATACTAGCAGATAGATCATGATTTTAGGAACCTAACAAAATTAGTTTCACAATTTTTAGCCAACTACACAAATTTCTATTGAATTTACAAGTGTACCTTAGAAACTAAATTAGAAAATACTTTAGAAAACAAAAAGGGCCGGTGGCAAGTATTCGGCCCGGTAGACCCGGCAGCCCAGCGCGGAACGTGGCCCACGTGCGAGATGGCCCACGGTGGGGAACCCACGCTGGCACTTTAGCAAATGAGCCCTCAGACTTTTCCTGAACCACGACTAGGTCCTAATACTATTTCTTCCTTTCTCTGACGAATTCACATAACCCCCTAGATTTTTTCCAAATTTCCCCGCGTGCACCACCGGCCATCCCATGCACGGCGACATGGCGAGCAGTGGCACTGGTCATCTATGCCGGCCACCAGAGGCATACGCAGACCCATTTAGCGGATCGGTCACCATCTACGGCCAAACGTGCAAGGATGGACGACGGTTAGGGACTTGGAGGCGCACTATTGTGGGCTACAGCGGTGAGCGGTTATCTGCGGTGGTGGAGTGACTGTTCAGCGGCCTAAGGTTCCATCGGGGTGATAGAGATAGCGGGTAAGCACTAGTAGCCCATCGGGATTAGTGCTACGGTGTCGGTTGAGGCGGAGGAGTGTTGAGGTGGCCTAGCCACGTGCGCGCCGTGTATCGGCGACGGTCCAAGGTTGACACCGATGTGTCAGGTCCTCACTCATGTCATTCCTAGTCAAATAAAGATGAGCAATAGCATGAGGGGATCAAGGTGAGCTCATAGGAACAACTAGTTAAAAACCTACCGAGGGGTAGGGCCTTACCTCCAAGTCATGCTCTGTTTCGGAGGCGCCATGATCGGTGGCCATAGAAGCACTAAATTCGTCTGCGCCAAGGCACGGCAAAGCCTCGATAGGGGTCACCTAGCTAGTTGACTCCCTAGGCCACTTGCTGGTGCAAGGAATTGAACTATGAAACTCTGAGCTCGCGCACACAGGTGACGAGACCATGCGGCTTGGCGCGACGTGCTTGAATTGAAGCGGCCAAACCCGAGCCGGTCGCACCGGCGTTGACTAGTGGGGGCAAGCATGATAGAGGGACATCAACATTGCCCCTACGATCGAGGTCATTGGCACAGACGCGGCGGCATTGGCACGTGCCTAGAGCCTCGCACGGTAGGTGAAATGAGGGGTGAGGCGAGCGCCACGATGGTAAGGCGATGATAGCCGCAGCCTTGTCTCAACCCCACGCACGGCATCGGTGACCTAAGGGTGACGTGCGCACACAGTGATAGTGGGGCCAGGCCATAACCAGCCGAGACAGCCAACGCGAGGCCAAGGGCACTACGTGACACCGACTAGGCACATGAGCTAGCCAGCGGCAAGCCGACAATAGCACAGCCATGACCTGAGTTTGGCGCCAGCAGCGCACGCACGCACGCATGGTGACCACACCCACGGTCCGAACGGCTGCCCTAGGTGACGTGCACATGTTTAAAGCGTAGCAAAAGTCACTAACGATCGCAGTTGAGGTTGAACTAAGTCCCCTATCGTAAAGTCCACATTGCCAATGACCTAGCAACGCCATCATCATGACCAGAGAGCAACTAGGAAATGAGATAGATGGATGCTAGTATGAGCTCATCACACTGAACGTCAGTTCACGAACAGAGCACCCACAACAAGAGTTCACATGTTTTAACGACGTTAGAGCAATTTTAAAGGAGGGCAACACGACGTACAACACACCCATGACCCACACCATACCCAAGTAGTCACTTAGAAGCAAACAACAATACCAAAACATATGGTTAGTGTTTAAACATTTTCGTTAGAAATTAAATGTCAAGATAGCATTGTCTTACTATTTTTCCCATACTTAGAAAAGTTAGGGTTCAGTTCGAACTAATGGCCATTAACACTTTTGTTACAATTTTGAAAGGCCTAAACCTTATTAATTTCAACCAATAAGCATTTCACACAATAGTCCATACTTCATACTAACCCATAGGAGCAAAACATTTAAGCACTCTTTAATTACTTTGCTCAATATAATTCGCCAAAAATTACACTTTTAACTACAATTTTGACTTCTTGCTGATTCAACAAAAAGTTCTATTTAAATTTGGGATTCGTTTTTTAGCTCCCAAAACACTAGTTAACAATATTTATTTTCAAAAAGTTAAAGTTGCATTTCCATCTACTAAACTTGCACTTCAATTTTTATTTAAGTACTAAATACAGGTTATGTTTTATTCTTGTTTATAGAAATTGTTTTTCATGCCAAACAATTAAAACTACTTTTCCTATTTTTCTTGTTAGGATTTTCATTAGCACATTTACGCACTGATTAAATTAATTTAGATATTTATTTGATTTTTCTCAACCACAAAAGTGAGTCGCAATAGAATTAGTTTATCATCTCACGTGCGTTATAAATTTTTAAAACCCAAAAACTTGTTTGGCTAATTCCTCCTGGACCTAAATCTCGGTGATAAGCAAGCTCGTAACACCCCGAGGTGTTACAATCTTCCCCCCTTAAAAGAATCTCATCTCGAGATTCGAAACAAGAATTAGAAAGGGGAAAATACGATTACACTTCACATATTTGAAATTACACGAAAGATTACACGACGCCGAACATTAAACCACACCAGGATTTAGAGATACCCGGTTAAGAGTAACCTAGTAAAACCAAGATTTAATCCAGAAGTCGAGATATACGAGGACAATAGAGAAATAACAAGAAAATGATTATCCAAAACATGGGCGTATGTCCAACAGATCCAGAAACAGGAGACTAAAAACTCGAACATCATGAACCCTAAGACCAAACTAACCAAAGGTGGGCTTGATCTTCTTTGACAAAACTAGATCCCTCCTCGGATTACGCAATCACCTCAGACTGGCGACCCTAGTTCTATGAGCGACGACTGGATCTCATAGCTCTGCTTCAGATTCGAGTGGGATGGGGAAGAAGGAGAGGCGCACAAGGTGGCATCTTATAACTTGGTGGACGGAGGTGGTGGTGCAGCGTCGACCATGGTGTGCTCCCTACATGAGCTTGAGTGAAGGGAGGAAAAAGGAGACGAGAGGGGGCTCGCTTGATGAGGAGGCGTGTGGGCGGCTGTGTCCCCAAAAGAGGAAAATAGGAGGGGTTCCGATACAGAGATGAGGGCGAGGATCAAGAGCCGATAGGATGCCGGGAAAAGGGGAAATGCATAGTGTGCGAGTATGGTGGATGCGACATAATGCTGTGGTTACGCGAGGATGGGGTGCTAATGGGCCCTAACACTAACGGCGTCCATAGGGCACGCGACAACAGTGACCTGGCGTGCGTAACATGGTCGAGTTGGACACAGGGCTTGGGACATGACGTTCACTCAGGCTTTTCCAATCACTCCCTACTACCCAAGGACTACTTTTCCTTGTTGCTCTTCTTTTCCTTCCCTCCCTTGTTCACAATATGCGCCAACCTTTTGTATGAACTAAGATCGCGACATACATGCTTCCTCTAAAACCATATTTTCTAGTTTACTTTGAGGGAACACTATTTCATCAACCCGTTGTGGATTTCCTGTTAGAACACAAAGATATTTTTCCAAGGAGAATATTCTTTGCAAGAGCGGTATGGCGGTGTAACTTGGTAAAGGTGCTTGGTCAACAACCTCGATACCAGTGTGTGCCGAGCAGCGTCATCATGTGGCAGCTGTTCCACAGGGGCCCTCGGTTTCATCGTGGCACCATAAGCTATTAACCAGGTAACTATTACCAACTTACACGCAATGAAGGCGGTTGGGTCATAGACCACAAAATCAGAGGAGTATTGCAAGAAAAGATTCAGACAACAAGGGTTCTTTTTGCAACAAGAGACAAGGAATTCAAATCCCACAATGAATTTGATTTAAAGAGATTCAAGTGTTCTGCTAGGACATCCATAGTTAGTCGATATAGTGTCCTACGTTATCCCATCATGGTCGGTCTGCTCGCACCTGAATAACAACTTCTCTTATAACGCTCTTAACGTCGTCCTTGAAAACCCTAAGCACGCCTAATGAGACCTAAGGGTAGATGGATGTATCAAACACAACGGAATAAACAACATGCACGTTCCAAACGCCCTTACACTAGTACAACATACAAGCACTTACTCTCCCACTCTCGACACATCATTCAACTTCCCTATGACTAGACGATCTCAACAACTATAGACGAAATATAATGGAAAGATTACAATACTGGAGGACAGTGATGAAAGGCACCACTAACTATGGGTACATCTTTCCAAGGCAACTAATCTACTTTGTCGGATCACACATCTTCATTCCCAGCTCGGTGGATTCTTCTACCGCCCTGGCTACGGATCTACCTCCTATCTTGGTAGTGGTTGAGTGAGGGGAAGCAAGGGCTCTACATCTAATACCTCCGAGGGTGGAGGTGCTGGTGGTACTGCAACACCGGTTCTCCTTCTTTCTGGAGGGTGGACAGGGATTCCCTCCAAGATCAAGGGATCCTACCTTTCAGTGGCCAGTGTCTTGCGCTTATCCCTGGTGACAAGGTAGGCTTCTCCCAGCTGATGGGCATGCCGATCTTCGGCCTCCTTTAGGTCTTCTGACATGGCAGTCTTCTGACTCTCTATGGCTGCCACACTGGCATGCGCTTCAGCAAGCTGCACCTAGAGCATCCTGGAGAAGATCTCAGCTTCCTCGGCTCACTAAAGGCACTTCCTCAGCTCCAAGGCTTGCCAGTCATACTACTCGTCTAGAGCAAGCAAGTACGTGGTCAAGTGCACCACGGTTGGACTGTCTTCTTGCGCATCCCGCCCTTACAAAGCCTCCATGCGAGCCCTCCATACCCATCGATTTTTTCCAAAGGTGGAAAGAACCTCATGGGGGTACGAGCAATGGGCTCTTCATAGATCTGGCACAGGTGCCGCAAGGCTTTGCGGTCCACAACTTGGTAGGTGTCGACGAAGCGAAACCCGGTTATGGTCACATTCTAGGCCTCAGTGGTGTCGGAGAACTCCTCACTCTTCCCAATATAGATGGTAACTTGCCATGCTTTTCATACTCACAGCCCTCATACTCGGGACGACCTTTGACTCTGAGTTTTTGCAGGGTGGCATACAGGATTTTGGGAAAACCCTCAGTGTTCAGGCAGTAACTACTAACCCAGGCTCCTGCCATCCTAGGTGCATGGTTGTAAGGGAGGATTGAGCGGAAAACTTGCTCAAAAGGAAAAGCTAGGCGAGCTAGAGTGCACCGAGTGGTGGTACCAATGGCTAGGCCAGACCCTACTTATAATGACAGAGCGGTCAATGGTCCTGGCGTAGTCTACCTTCGGTTCCTATGTAGGGTAACTACAAATAACCAGCCAGAATTTTTTGTGCGCTCGAGGCGAGCAGTGTCCGAGGCCATTAATGACTAGTATGGTTGCAGGGCAAGGGTCTGGCAAGAGCGTAGAAAGGAGTACGGAGAGACGTGGGTCACGATAGGCGTGAACCACAGGCGAACGCGAAACACGAAGCCATAGTTTAGTAGTAATTCCCGAACAAGGGTCGGTCAGTCGTGCACAATATGACTCGTGTGACATCTATGAAGGGCGCACCTACCAGCAATACAACCACGATGACTAAGGCATTACTAGCACAACTGAATTAAAGGTCATATACTACGCGAGAGTCAGTCCATCGAAGAAAGCTTAGTTAAATCTATTCTGGATGCTTAACTATAGCAATAGGGCTACTTATATACTTCGTAGTTAAATGCCCTAACTTTTTGCAAAAATAGGTTGTCAAATTTTAGTTTAGAAAAGGATTTTGAAGCTTTATTTCCTCATTTATGCTCTGATATCACCCTGTGGCAGAACCACCTAATCTAATGCCTCCTAGGAATACTTGTCTTTCATTAGACACTAAGTACCCATGAGAGGACACTAAACTACGTAGTTTCATCGAGCACACCCTAAGGGAGAACTTGAAAATCCACATTTTTCCATCAGGATCATAAATGAGAGAATAAAGCTTACAACATTCTTAAGCCATTCCTTACATCCTTTTATTACAGTAACAGAATATTACCTTAATTGATTACAACAGCGGAATACATCAATGTTATCAGAGTTATAGAGGAAGCAAAGATTAATTTAATGACCTGGTGGACCATTAACATAGTAGACTTAATTGTACTCAGCAAGACTTACCCGATAGAAGAAAAATAAAAGACTCCAAGGATATGCAAGGCTTATTTGGCTTGTGGGTTATTGCATCTGCAGAAGCATTACTACATGTGCGTCCTTATATTCAATTTTATTAGCAGCCATCATTAGTTCATTAACTAACCATTCTATGTAAGCACATATGCTACTTTCAAGCAGGTGGTAAGCAATCAGAACCATTTTATCACCTTTCAAGTTCTAGTTCTTACTACGGTACTAGACCATAGCCAAGTCGTACCGTCTCACAGAAACGGCGATTTGTGAACCAATGTATCTCAGCTGGGTACCCTGATACACACACCTCACTTATACGCCAGGCACAAACAAGACCAACCCATTCCACTCCTGTCAAGGGGTCTAGGTCCCTGTCCAAACTTGGACTCCAAGCCCCCACACTTGAGACCCGGTCTCAGTATGGTGCTTAGACCTCCACCTTTCCTAGCCTCCAATCAGCTGGTCCGAAAAGAGCCAGAACTCACGATAAGAGCATAACAAGCCTTCCCTCTCCCATAAACAAGTATGTGCTTAGGATAATAAATCTGTGACCCGACTACCATCCACAGCATCGAACGGTCCTCAATCGACATAGGCAGAACAAGTGCAATCCGAGCCTCGCTCGAATACCTAATCAAGTCTAGATCCAAGTACTATTCCGCCTGGTCTCCAATTATCATTCATAGATATTTCGTGATAGTAATATAATAACAACAATAATATCTTTCCTATCTCTCGCGAATGATAGGTAATCACTCGACTTCTACTGGGTCTAATAGCAGAGCAATCTACACAATCCTGACATACTAGTAGGACTCATAGGATAAGGATATGTATATGCAAGTGGTTTCATTCAACTCCTTAAAACTTAATGCACAAGCATAAAATAAAGTGCAGAATAATATGGGTTATGCACCGGGGTTTGCATGGGTAAGATATAACCAAAAGTTAGCATTCCATCATGGCGATACAATCATCAAGGCACCATCTTTTCTGCTACTTTGGTCGACTCCATGATCCATCGTTGTTCCTATTATGATATATGTGGATGCAACACAGAGACGCAATTAATCAACGATAACCGCAACTCTTAAAAATACGATTACGCCTCTCAAGTTAACGAGCTAACTCTAACGACTAACGTACTAGGCTACATACCACGTTGTCGAGCAAGGCTTCATCTCCAAAAAATGTTCTAGTTTTAAAATCCCAAGGTGTTTCGGCATTTTATTGATTAAATATGTATTTTCGAAGTAGGGCTCATTTAGCTACCTTAGGAAACTAATTATTATGGAGCTACAAAAATTATAGTGAGCAACTTAAAATGTTAGGAATTTACTGTGAAAGTTTCAGAGCCAACACTATCACTAATTTATCACAACAATTCCTATAAGTTTATATCTTACAATATTAAGCATCTCAAATTAATTAGATAACTCCTAAAAATATTATAAAACTATGTGAACAAAATATACTAGCAGATAGATCATGATTTTAGAAACCTAACAAAATTAGTTTCACAATTTTTGGCCAACTAGACGAATTTCTATTGAATTTACAAGTTTACCTTAGAAACTAAATTAGAAAATGCTTTAGAAAACAAAAAGGGTCGGTGGCAAGTATTCGGCCCAGCATACCCGGCGGCCCAGCGCGGAATGCGGCCCATGCGCGAGATGGCCCATGGTGGGGAACCCGCGCTGGCACTTTAGCAAATGAGCCATCGGACTTTTCCTGAACCACGACTGGATCCTAATACTATTTCTTCCTTTCTCTGACGAATTCACTTAACCCCTGGATTTTTTCAAATTTCCCCGCGCGCACCCCTGGCCATCCCGTGCACGGCGGTGCGGCGAGCGGCGGCACTGGTCGACCACCAGAGGCCTGTGTGGACCCATTTAGCGGGTCGGTCGCCATCTATGACTAAACGTGCAAGGATGGACGGCGATTAGGGACTCAGAGGCGCACTATCGCGGGTTGCAGCGGTGAGCGGCTATCCACGACGGCGATGCGACTATTCTGACAGCCTAAGGTTCTATCGGGGTGATAGAGATAGCGGGTAAACACCAGTACCCCACCGAGATTCGTGCTACGGTGTCGGTTGAGGTTGAGGAGTGCCGAGGTGGCCTGGCCACGTGCGCACCGTGATATTGGCGACGCTCTAAGGTTGGCACCGACACTTCAGGTCCTCACTCATGTCGTTCCTGGTCAAACGAAGATGAGCAACAACACGAGGGGACCAAGGTGAGCTCATAGGAACAACTAGTTGAACACCTATCGAGGGGTAGGGCCTTACCTCCAAGTCATGCTTTGTTTCGGAGGCGTGATGACCAGTGGCCGTGGAAAGCACTAAATTCGTCCACGCCGAGGCACGACAAAGCCTCGATAGGGGTCGCCTGGCTAGTCGACTCCCTAGGCCACTTGCTTGTGCAAGGAATTGAACTACGAAACTCCGAGCTAAGCGAATCGAAAGATAGAGCGCGTGGTGCACCCGCTATGCTCATGTCGTGGAGAAAAGCTTGTGGATGAGTTCGAGCGGTAGGGAGTGTTAAAGCGAGGCTCCGGTCGATGGTGACAGAGCGAGCTCACGCGCACAGGTGACGTGAACAGGCGGCTTGGCGCGACGCACTTGAATTGGAGCGACCGGACCCGAGCCGGTCGCACCGGCGTCGGCTAGCGGGGGCAAGCACGACAGAGGGACATCACCATTGCCCCTGTGACCGAGATCATTGGCCTAGACGCGGTGGCATTGGCACCTGCCCAGAGCCTCGACGCGGTAGGTGAAATAAGGGGTGAGGCGAGCGCCATGATGGCAAGGCGATGATAGCCAGAGCCTTGTCTCGACCCCACGCGCGGCATCGGCGACCAGAGGGTGGCGCGCGCACACAGTGATTGCGGGGCCAGGCCATAACCAGCCGGGACGGCCAACGCGATGCCAAGGGCACTGCGTGGCACCGACCGGGCACACGAGCTAGCCAGCGGCAACAGCTCGACCACGGCCTGAGTTCGACACCAGCTGCGCACGCACGCGTGGTGACCGCGCCAACGGTCCGAACGGCTGTCCTAGGTGACGTGCACGCGTTTAAAGCATAGCAAAAGTCACTAACGATCACAATTGAGGTTCAACTAACTCCCCTATCGTAAAGTCCACATTGCCAACGACCTAGCAACCCCATCGCCATGACTAGAGAGCAACCAGGAAAGGAGATAGATGAATGCCAATATGAGCTCGTCACGTTGAACGTCAGTTCGCGAACAGAGCGCCCATGACATGATTTCACACGTTTTAACGACGTTAGAGCAATTTTAAAGGAGGGCAACGCGACGTACAACACACCCACGACCCACACCATACCCAAGTACTCACTTAGAAGCAAACAACAATACCAAAACATACGGCTAGTGTTTAAACATTTTTGTTAGAAATTAAATATCAAAATAGTATTGTCTTACTACTTTTCCCATACTTAGAAAAGTTAGGGTTCAGTTCGAACTAACAGCTATTAACACTTTTTGTTATAATTTTTAAAAGACCTAAAACTTATTAATTTCAACCAATAAGCATTTTACACAATAATCCATACTTCATACTAACTCATAGGAGCAAAACATTTCAGCACTCTTTAATTACTTTGCTCAATATAATTCGCCTCGGCTCGGCTCGTGTCCGACTCATCTCGGCTCGGCTCGTTTTAATCTTTTCATGAGCTGAGTTGGAAATCTAGCTCGCTGTTTTAACGAGCCAGCTCGAGCTAGCTCGTGAGCTGCTCATGAGCTCAAACGAGCTGAGGTCTATCAGCCCACGACCATGAATACAGAAGATGAAGATGCTGACCTAGAAGTGTACACATATTCCATTGATATGTAATCTTTATTTTCAGTTGTTTTATATGAATTTTGATTTTATAATTGTTGTGGTACTTAAATGTTGATTTATGGATTGTTTTCAGAGAGAAGATGATGATGCTGACATTGAATTTGTGGACTTTCCTAAGTCTATGGTGGCAAGCAACTAGTAAGTATGCTAAAACTGCATAGATCATGGATGACTAGCTATGTTGCATGGTTGCTATTTTTTATGAACCTGATATGTATTAATCATATATGGTTGCATAATGGTGGACATCACCTTCTAGAATTATTGTGACATAAACATTATAAATATGTGTGTCCTATTTTTTTTATAGCTCGCGAACAGAGTTAACTCAAACTCGCTAACGAGCCAAGCTAAGCTACCTCTCTAACTCGTAATATTAACGAGCCGAGCTGAGCCACCTCGAGCTGGACCCACCCAGCCGAGATGCCGTTTCCTCTCGCGCACGGCACAAGAACCTGAACAATTTTGTTGTCCTGAACAAACAAGCATATAATCGAACCAGACAAAGTGCACAAAGCCGCAAAAACACTAGCAAATTCCCTCGCCGATCAGCCTTGCCTACGTCAGCCTGAAGCACGCCAAGGCGCTCCAAAATTCTTCGGACTCACTTTCATCCGCCATGTCCCAAGCATCATCAACCTCACAACATTTCGACATCCCTTCATCAAGCTCAAATGTACCGCCACCGTCACCGACCCTATCATGCCGCCTCCGGCAATCGTAGTAGAACGCCGCGCAGGCGCAGCACGCGGCGATCTTGGCCGCGAGAACCGCCGGCCCGAGCACCAGCGCCGGCGCGCCGTCACCGCAGAGCCACGCCGGTACCTGTTCGATAGCGGCGGCCACTAGACCAACGACGACGCCGCGTGCCCTGCATCCGGCGACGAGCGTCTCGGCCCTGTGCACCGCCGCGCGGCCCGCGTACCCGTCCTCCTCCTCAACGACGGCGACGACGAGGCTCATCCTACAGGCGATGTCCGAGTGCGCGAACAGCACCGGCGCGAGCCACCCCACCAGCGCCACCGACCCGGACGCCGTCAGGAGCCCCACGGCCGCTCCGGCTTCGCCGGTGGCCGCCGCGCCCAGGAACACCCGGAGCGTGAGCAGGAGCGACACCATGGCCGTCGTGAGGAGCTCGATGTACAGCGCCGTCGCCGCGGGCCGCGCCCACGTGCGCCGCACCTCCGCGAGGAGATCCTCGAGGCGCAGCCGCCGCCGTCGACCCCGTCCGTGGCCGCCCCAGCCGCCCCCGCACGCGGCCGAGGCCACGTACGCCGCGACGACCGTGGAGGCCATGGACGCCAGGTACCCCACCGGCTCGACGCCGCGCGCTGCCGCTGTTGCCGGGTCGTCGTCGTCGTCGTGCGGCGCGGAGAGATTGGAGACCGTGAGAGCCGCGTGGCAGCACGCCAGGACCAGCAGCGCGACGGTCACCGTGGAGCGCTTCGTTTCGTCGCCCATGGCATTCTTGACGGACGAGGAGCATGGGCCTGGAACGGCGCAGGAGGCGCTCGCCATGGCCTTCTTGACACGGTGAGTTCGTCGTGCTGAGTGGTAGAGGTAGTGGACGGCACGGCGGGCGCGAACCGCGAAGCGCGCCGGGTCCTATAGGTCGCGCCAAACTGTTTTGAGTTTTGACTGCAATGAGCCAACGACTGCGCATGCTGAGTTTGAACGCCAGCTACGACTAGCTCACTTGGCCTGATCAGTCCTATTACGGCAGAAACCAAAGCTCGACTGGAGTTGAACAAGTAATTTACCAGGTTTTAGGATTACATATGCAAGTCAGAACTCTGAGACACAGTCAGTACTGGTGAGTGGTGACCAGCATGGCTGGTTTGAATAATTCAGGCGTGTGCATGGAACGATATTACGATAAGCACAGGGTGCTTACCCAAATTCAGACAGCGAGAATAATGTCGTGATTACGTGAACGCCAACTGCGACCTGTTCAACTGCTCTGGCAGCTTCTAGCTATCGATAGCTCAGTTGTTTTGTCTTTGTTTTGCTCATCTCTGTAGGACCGTTGTTGTTTTGTTCTACTTGCTAGTTCAGATTTACTCTCCTCGTCCTAAAATAATGACATTTTTTTATTTTCAGACATTTTATTTGACCATTCATCTTATTTCAAAAAAAAATTATAAATATCATCTATTTTGCTATGACTTATTTTATCATTAGAGATGCTTTAATAATGATTTATTTATTTTATAATTTATACAAATTTTTTAAATAAGATGTCTAAAAGTCAAAAAAGTTATTTATTTTGGGACCGATGTAGTATTATTTTTAACACAGTTGAGAGCTTCTATTCATTTTAAAATAAATAAAGAAGACTAGCATTCAGGTGCGACCTTGACCATTGTGTGTAGTTGATGGCGCGAAATTTCAGAGGTGTTGTAGCACTGATGGAAGATTTAGGAGGTTTAGTTGCTTGTCACACTTCACTCTAGACAAATTTGATCAAGTTAATGTGTTTTTTTATCAACTTTCAACATTGAGGGCCTGTTTGGAACGAAGGAATCCAAAACACAGGAATAGGAAAAACGTAGGAATAAGGTATGATGAAAAGTGAAAAACTACGGGATTTCAAAACACAGGAACAAAAAATTTAGGTTGTTTGAAACACATGAATTTATAACATAGAAATTGTAACATGTTAGACAAATATGGGGACATCAGTGCAAGCTTCAAAGTAGTAGAGATTGGACAGTGACGTGCACAAGCTAGCCCAACGTCTAAGCAACATGGTTGTCTCGTACTTCATGAAGAAAGAGAAATCCTGAGTTTTGATTGGATTTTTGTTTTCCTTTTAAACGAGAAGCCTGTTACAGTGTTCCATAGAAAAGGAACCAGAGAATCATTTAATCCAAACGCTATTCTAAAATAACTTTTCTTTGTTTTTATTTCCTCTACTTTTCCTATGAAAATACTCCATTCCAACCGGGCCCTGAGCTGGCACAGACAGTTTTCAACGAAGGTTTGCACCGGAGGCTGTAACAATTTCCTTGAAACGAAAAAGGGTTGAACTCAGCATGAGCCGATTTTTATGAGCCGCAAAAACCATTGGCCGAATAGCTCGCAAACCAGCACTGCTCTGCGCGAGCAGGCAACCAAATGCAGACCTGCAGAAACATCGACACACCAGTGACCCGTCAGAACTGTAACCATCTTCAGATATTCAGAGTGCTGACTGCTTTGATTAGAGCCTCCAACGTAGTACAATGTACAAGCACAAAAAAAAATGTGTGAAGCACGAATCCGTGTCGGACACTCGGACTTGGGAGGATGTGGATACAGAGCGTCCTACTATCTGCAGAATTTCGCCACTCTTCCG
The DNA here is from genome assembly GCF_019320115.1 of Miscanthus floridulus. Classification (NCBI taxonomy): domain Eukaryota; kingdom Viridiplantae; phylum Streptophyta; class Magnoliopsida; order Poales; family Poaceae; genus Miscanthus; species Miscanthus floridulus. The sequence goes on along the minus strand of NC_089598.1, from coordinate 92,190,965 downwards.
TAGAAGCAAGAACGAAACCAACGGTACCTAAAACTCTGCACGTTCTGGATGGAACCGCTGCCTAAGTTCGCCGCACAGCGTGGCAAAGCATACGTCGTCCTCTTCCACGTCCGGCCACCGTGAGCTCGCGCGCATGACGAGCTTCTGCTCCGCCGCGTGCGTCCCACGCTCCCCCTCCATACAGCCACATGCCACATGGGGATGGCCATCCGCCACTGCCGAGCACTCTCCGGCTCTCCCGCGCGCTGCGCCATACGTGGACGACGGCCCTGCGCTGCTTTCTTCGGAGACGCTCCAGCCGGTGGCCGCGCCGAGCGTGAGCAAGGAGCGCGACGCCATGGGCGTGGCCACGAGCTCTGCTGTTTGACGGCGACGCGAGTGTGGATATATGCCGACTACGACCTGTTGTGCTGATTCCCAGGCAACGTGAACGTGAAGCCTTCGCCTGTTTGTTTCAATTTATCAGCCAGAATCTGTTTTTCTCTCACAATAAGGTCTCCTTTGGCACGGCTCATCCAAAACGACTTCACCGGTGAAGTCAAAGCCGGTGAAGCCAGAAAAACTGGCTTTTCCCGGCTTCTAGTTCATTTTAACCCCGGCTTACAAAACGGCTTCACGCTACAGTGCCTCGATTTGCGCAAAATAGATGAAGCCGAAGCCGGCATAAGCCGTGCCAAAGAGGCCCTAAATCAGATTCAGCTGGCTTATCAGCCGATTTTAATACCAGCCGAACAAGCCTAGGCTTTGTTCGCTTGTGTTATTCAGCCGGTTTTAATCCGTACGAATCAGTCGTGGAACAATATTTTTCTCTCGTAACAAATCAGCAGTACAAATTAGTATAAGCCGATTTAATACCAGCCGATCAGAGCCTAAGATTTTTATCATCATACTGTGATACCTACAATAGGGAAATAATCCAAAGGGGCCTCGCCTGGCCCGAGCACCCTGAGTGTGCAGCGGCTCGCTCCGCTCGGATGATTTGTTGTTCTGTCTGTGTGCATGCATGCAGCAGAGCAGAGACACGACCGTACCAGACACGACTTTCCTTCAAGCGGACGACGAACTCAATCAGCTCGTCATCATCTTCTGGCATGCATACGTGTGTTTGGACTATAGTTCCCACGGAAGGAAACAAGCGCAGCAGCCGCGTGCGTCGTTTCTTCACAAACGGCACACACTGTAAAACTGCAGCTCAGACAAAGCCCTAGAGGTCTAGAGATTTCATTTCTCGCATGAATAAAGCGCGTGTTCTTCTGCACCGCTGAGAGTTACGAATTTATCACAAGCTGCAAGCGATGGATCGAGTCGAGTGGTAATAGCCTTGGCGACTCGCGAGTGGCGTCATGTCACCATGGCAGCAATCCCATGTGGCCATGTGGGTGCCACGCTCGTCTCTGCATGCGGCTGCTGGCGCGCCACGACCGACGCCCCGGGCACCGGGGCACGTCACACGTGAACGCTGGGCCGTATTCCGCATGCCACTTCTAGCTCGCCCCGGCCGGTACAATAATACATGCTCTTTCCTTTTCTTTTCGTACGAGCGCGCTGCCTCTTAGGGCCCGTTTGCGCACCTGGATCAGCACGGCCTAGCCAGCCTAAACGGACTAGGAGTGGGCAGACCTGTCCCAACTGTTACAACGCAGCTTATTTGCGCACCTGTACCGATTTAGCCCGGCCCAGACGAGCTGATGTTTGTGACCCAATATTCAGTCGGGCTCAAACGCCAACCGCCACCAACTGCCGAGCACAGATTGTGTTTGCCAGCTGCTGTGCTCGGCCTGGCCCAAAGAGAAGGAAGAACAGCATGATCAATAGAGAAGCAAACACTTTGAATGAAAATATACAAAAGACATAGGCCTCAGACTAATTCCATTTAATCAACACATACATTGCTGGCTACATTGCATAATCAAAGAAGCAAATTAAGAACAGTAGCAGAATTAAGTAGTTTGGCAAGCTGAGAAGTGCAACAAGTTAACAGAAAAGAGAGTACATGACTCAAAGTGGCATGTAGCCAGCTAATGCAGTCATCCTATTGTGTCATCATTGGCCTAATCAAAACAACAGCTGTGGCACATGAACATCTTGAGTGACAGACCAACTACAACCATAAACAAGATCAAGATGACAGCATTTTTGCAACAGCCTTACAACCCAGGTGAATGAGGATAGATTTCAGAACCTTGAGCTGTCACCAGTTCATGGGATGCTGATGTATAAAGCCAATGACATCCTAAAAAGCATAGGTCAGTCATTGCAACATGTCTAATGTAACTAATGAACCCAGGGTGTACAATTACCTTAAAATATGGATTCCATGTATGGCTTCCAAGAATCTTTGGGTGAGTGATAGTGCTAGCTGGCTTTATCATTTCATTCCTAAGCTCACCCACAACATACAACATCTGATGGAAGTGCTTGTGGACAGTTTGGATGGACCTCCTAAAGGTCTGGTGGAACCCTAAATCTTTGGTTGTGCCCTACAACATGTAAAAACATGACAACCTGCTCTTCTACTAACACCCCCTCCCTATCAGTGACAAGACTCCTCTCTCTAAAAGTTCTCACTAACTTAAAAAAGCAGCTTTCTTCATCCTAATCATAGAAATACACTCTGAATCAGTGGAGTTGTATATCATTCTCAGTGTTCTCTGTCTGTGCTGTTCATTTTCATCCCTAATCAGAGCCAGTGCTATAGGATCAGGCAGTGGGGTTTCAGGTTCAGGAGTTTTCCTTTTCAGCCTAGTGGATACAAAGGAAACCATAACAACAGTCAAGGCAGATGCCTTCCTACACAGCATGTCACGGCTCAAAGACAGATCCATCTACAAGCATGTAAAAATGTAACATGATTTCAGCTTAATATACCCTGCTAGGCATCAACATGAATGTGAAATGAATGCATATGAACAAAAGCACGGCTGCATCTTGTATGTGATGCCTCCCAGTGCTAAATTTGGACAACATCATCGACCAATGATGGAACAAAAAACTCAGAGCAATAGTAATCAGAAATAGATCAACATCCCTAACAGATCAAGAACAACAAGGTACAAGTAACACTAACAACTGCATCAAACAGTTATGAACAGTAAGGTACAATACTAATCTAAAACAGATCAACAATCCTAACAGATCACGATCCCAACAGATCAAGAACAGCAAGGTACAAGTAACCCTAATAGGAGCATGAAGCAGTTATAACAAGTATGAAACCCTAACAGATCATGAACAACAACGAACAAGAAACCCTAAGAACTTCAAGAAGCACCACAAAAAAGAAGATTGGGGTCGATTTCACCTTGGCTCGGGGTCCAAACAACGGAGAGGAGGCAGATCTGGAAGTAGAGGATGCAGATCGGGAAGAAGACGAAGCAGATGCGGACGGAGAAGAAGAGGAACACCGCCGCCATGGAGTCCCAGCAGCAGCCGGAGCGGGGACGCGGCGAAGAACCTCGGCGCCGGTGACCGAACCCACAACCAGCCGGAGGTCGCCGCCGCCGCCACGCACCACCACTCACCACCAGTCTCTCACGAGGGAGGTGGAAGAGCAAGCACCAAGTGGAAGAAGGAGAGAGTGGAGAGTGGGAACCCGTATATAAAGGCCGGCGAAATCGCCGCCATTTCGCTTCGCGCGCGGCGGCCAGAGCGGGAGCGGGGATGCGCGTGAAGAAGTTTCCCCTTCCCGCCAGAGCCCGCGCGAGCCACCCCGCCGCCGCCCAAAATCGCCTGCGTGCGCCACCACGAGCTCGGCTCTAAAGAAACGAGGGTTTCTGGCTCTGGGAAGCCAGGCTCGCTCGCGGGCCACGACCACAAACATGGCAAGTTGCAGCCCACGGGCGCAGCCGGGCCTCCGGGCCAGGGTTGCAAACACGCCCTTAATTTCCTTTTCTTTCTTGTACGTGGCTTCCGTACGTATTCTTGCTCCATCTGCGCCGTACACATACTGCTGGGCTGTCATGATCGATCATACACGCGTACGGGGCTATGTCTGAGACACCCCATCTAGCTAGTTGCTGTACACGTACGTACTGCTTCTGTATTATGCTTTGTATGCCCTTCGATCTGGTTGTAGTGTTAGCAACAGGGAGTAGTATCTAGCTTAATGTTGTCATCATGGTGCAAACATTACGAGAAATAAGGATACCGATCATTTGCTCTCACCGAAGCTATTGCATCGTTTGCCCCAATGATGGCCTTCCGGCCGATCGCATAATAAGAGAAATCGGCTGGGTATATAAGCAAGTGTTGACAATAAAAAATATCCATTTTATGAAGTTGTTAAAATATGAAACGGACTTCACCATTGCGTTCCTCTCGTCGAGACGATAAAAAAACATATATGGAACGTCTAATTCGATGTCCGGATGAAGAAGTTATGCCCTCGGAAAGATGCCACGTTGTCGGGAGTTCCGAACCAAGTCGAGACTTTCGACTGTCGGAAGTTCCGACGGGTGTCGGGACTTCCGGGAAGCCTGAAGAAATCTGCTCAGGTGTCGGGGGTTATCCCTACGTCGGGAGTTCCGACAAAAGTCAGAAGTTCTGACTGTCGGGAGTTCCGACCCAAGTCGGGACTTCCGACATACCTAACAGGAAATCCTGTTCAGATCTGGCCTTTTGGATTCCGATCCGAACTGTTCCAAACTCGTGGGAAACTTAGAAAATAAGGCTTGGAGAGGTTTTCTACTGGGATAAGACCACCCCTCTATATATATGAGAGGATCATGGCCGATTGAGTTTCCATCTATCCAATCGTCAAACAAATCAATTTACTACCTCTACTCCAACCCTTTTGCATTTTTCTCCACCCCCCATGCTGTTCATCCCTTGATCCGATGACCAAGAATGACGTCCTAGGCTTGCCGGCCAACCTAGGGCAACCCGATGACGTCCTTGCCCTGACGGGGTCCCTCCTGGACGAGAGCTTCGACGATTTCTTTGCTAGTTTGCCTGAAAACTAGCCGGTTCTTCGTCACGTAAGCACGTTGGATATCCTTTGGTGGTTTGCTTATAAACATTTCTATTCTTCACAATGAAAGAGTGACATCCTCGCTGCATTCTTTGGTCTATAGCGGCCCGGGCGTCCAAGACCCTGTTGGTGTTTAATTTGGATCACTTCCGACATCAACACACTTTTTAGCGACTCCGCTGGGGACGATTGGTTCGGCTATCTCTTATAACCGATCTCTCTGACCTAGCCTTACTCCTCGTTGATCTATCTTCTTGAGCTCGTCATTACCGTTGCATCTGCCCCAAAAGGCCGATCGTATCTGGTTTTGACCCCTTGTGGTCTCATTTGTGATTTTGCAACAAGTTGCGCTGCTTATCGGAAAATTCAGTAAGGCGGTCAAGTTATAAATCATGAAGTACCAAGGTGTTGCATCACAATATTACTACAATCACCCTGAGGTACAACTTGCAAATGCATCTTATGATCCTAATAGTTATTTTGCAAGTTCTATGAGCTCTCATGTTGGTGTTGCTAGCTGTAATGATACTAGATATGTTACATCGGCTAATACTTTTATTAATGCTCCTCATCATACACATCATAATTATGAATATTTTGGTCAAGAGCCGATGCATGTTGTAAATTCTTCGAGTTTTGATGCTACTAGCAATATACAACACGTAAATTGTTATTCATCGGCTATAAGTTCACAATATGTGGTTCCACCACAAGACATGCCGATGAATGAGAGAATTGGCTATAACAATGCTAATTATTTAGCCAATTGCTCTGAGAATTCAGCACCATATGACAATGCTCCTATTCATAATTCGGCTCCATATGTTACTCCCAACTCGAGCCGAATTAATGAAAATTCAGCAAAGTGTTTAAGTGCTAATACTTATGATTTGGCTTCACGTGTTACTAGTAACCATAGCCGAATCAATGAAAATTCAGCACCTTATGCAAATATCAATGCTCACAATTCGGCTTTTATTTCGCTCATGACCATAGCCGAATTAGTGAAATTTCAGTAAGGTATTCGAGTGCTAAAACTCGTGATTCGGCTCCACATATTGCTAATAATTGTAGCCGAATCAATAAAAATTCAGCAATCTGTGCACTTGCAAACAATCATGATTCGGCTTCATTTGTTGCTCTCAAATCAAGCCGAATCAATGAAGATTTAGCCCATGCTAGGAATCCATATGGTTCCTCTAAATGGAAGGTGCTCACTTATCATAGACCGTACCCATTATGCCTATGATTACTTGAAAACTCCTAATGGTTGGTGGGTACCTGATTTTTATGAATTTAGTGGTGAAGATGATAAAACCACTATGGAACATATTAGTATATATCTCTCACAGCTGGGTTTTGCCGGTAAAGAAGACTACATGAGAGTGCAAAATTTTCCTTTATCTCTCACCAGTATTGCCTTTGCATGGTTTACATCTTTGCCATGATGTACTATTGGTTCATGGTCTCAATTAGAGGAGCAATTCTACGAATATTTTGGAAAGACTAATGGGAAAAGGCCGATCACAGTTAAGTCATCGGTTAAAAGAGGATTGCTAGTGGGCATGAAAGAAATAATTGATTTGGATATAAGCAAAGGTTCGGCTACAAAACCCGAATAATACAATATCCTTTCTAAATCAATCACATCTCAAAAACACAAGTCTTGCTACAGAAAAGCATGGAAAATGCCAGAAACCAGCTAGACTTGATTTTTTAGAAGCTAAAGGGGTTGTAAACTTATCTAATGATTACCGCATCATTGATGGAGATCAAGCCCCGAAAAGCAACAAAGGAGGGTTGCCTGCCTGCTCAGAATCAGCTGAGCCGACTTCAAAGTCAGCTGAGCCGATTGCTGCCTGCCCTGAGTCAGTTAGGCCGACTGCCTCTACCGCCTTCCCTGAGTCGGCTAAGCTGACTAGGAAGTCGGCCAAGGCGACTGCCCCTGCTAGTGCCCAAGTTTGCTAAGCCGACTTTCTCGGTCTCAGCAGCTGCCGATGCATCTTCGGATGATTTGACACCTATTGTTGATCATTCTATGGAGATGAAGAGCAACATCATGCAAATCAAGGACATGCACTTTTCCAACATGATCAACAAGGTAGAAAACACAAATATTTTGCTCAAATTCCAATCTGGTCATAGTATTTTAATTTCTGCATCTATTAGAGATATCCTTGCTAATTATTGTAATAGACCGATTGAGAATAGCAATTTATTTGTTGATGATAAAATAAATTCAAATTCTATCGGCCAAGATATTGTTCCATATGGCAAAGCCGATAGTGGTAGTTCATCAAAGCTAGAGCTTCCTCTAAGCAATTGCAAAGGTGTGGCCGAATGGATTGATAATAAATCCGATCCATTTGTTTGCCTAGCTTTAAAGCCGACTCCACAAAAGAATTGGCTCAAGAAATCAAAGTACACCTTTGACTTTACTTTTTGTGATCATATCTTTGATATCATACTTAAGAATAATTTTATTAGAATCATTGATCACAATGCTTTGTCATCTATTCAAAACTTAGAAGAGCTTACATATTGCAAATGGCATAATTCATTTGATCATAATACTTCTGATTGCAATGTGTTTCGTCGAGTCATCCAATCGGCCATTGATAAAGGACGATTGAGATTTTCTGAAGCTCAACACATAGACCTATTGGATTCAATTGGTCTTGATGGCAAACAGGTTTCGAATCGGCTTGCATTAGCCGATTCACTCAAAGCTCAAAGCTTGAACGCCCAAGAGAGAGATGTGGAGCCCTCAAGTGAAGGCAAGGTTGTTGTTGAGGAATTGCAAATAGAAGATATTCTAGAGGACAGCAAAGTTATCACAGTTCCAAAAGACACTAGGGGCAGCTGAAAATCTCTCCAAACAAAGCAAAAGCCAATTGATCTCGTTGAGCAAGGGGAATCGGCTAAGGATCCTTCTTTGGAGCATGTCTGTCAAGATGGGGAGGAGGATGCTCATAAAGCTAATGGAGGTAAAGGCCATGACAAACAAAGAAGTAGAAGGCTTGTCGACAAAAGATGCTCGGCAGTCCATCGAGGGGTATCCCACGATGGTAGATTTGTCATAAAGGTGAGCGAGATTAGAAGCGAGATGGCAATACAAATATCAAGACACAAGATTTAGACATGTTCGACTGTCAGTATGATGTAATACCTACATCCAATGTTCTGATGTATTGCATTGAGATGTATCGATCGTTGTGTCCACTAGGGGACCCCTGCCTCTCCTTATATACTCTGGAGGGGCAGGGTTACAAGGAAAGTAGCCTATTTGGTACTATATAATATCTTGCGGTGCACGCCGAGCAGCGCCGTGCATGCCTTGATCTTGTAGGCTGGGCCACCTCCGATGGTGCGGCTCATGTCTTGTCTTGTGGATACCTGAGGCCATACCCCTACAGCTAGTCCCCAAGCCTGACAGTAGGTGATGTAGTCACGTGGTGCCAAGGTCAGAAAGTAGAAGACCAGTCGAGCAGACAGCCAGTCCCCGACATAGCCATGAGATGAGAAAAGCGCACATTCACCACAAGGTGAAGTATGCCCACTTAGTCCCCGAGTCTGCTAGAAGATAAAGAATAAATCTTGTAGCAAGGTCAAAGAAAAAGAAGTCTGAAAGCTTGTCGACGTCGTCTGACATGCGCGTATCAAGACCCTAGACGTGCTGCCCAAGATCAGCACCATGATCCAAATAGCATGGAGCAGCTTGATAGCACACCGATGAGACGTAGCAAGATCCGAGCGCTGAGGAGTCCCTGGCGTAGCTGGTGATGTCCGAGCACCGAGGAGCGAGGAGTCCCCGATGTCGCTGGCGACGACCGAGCACCGAGGAGCGAGGAGTCCCCGGCGTCGCTAGCGACGACCGAGCACCGAGGACCGAGGAGTCCCCAGCATAGCTGGCGACGACCGAGCACTGAGGAGTGAGGAGTCCCCGGCATCGCTGGCGATGAACGAGCACCGAGGAGCGAGGAGTCCCTGGCGTCGCTGGCGACGACCGAGCACCGAGGAGCGAGGAGTCCTCGGTGTCGCTGGCGATGACCAAGCACCGAGGAGCGAGGAGTCCCCGGCGTCGCTGGCGATGACCGAGCACCGAGGAGCGAGGCGTCCCCGGCGTCGCTGGCGATGTCCGAGCATCGAGGAGCGAGGCGTCCCTGGCGTCACTGGCGATGACCGAGCATCGAGGAGCGAGGAGACCCCGGCGTCGCTGGCGATGTCCGAACACCGAGGAGTTCCCGACGTAGCTGGCGATGTCCGAGCACCAAGGAGTCCCCGGCGTTGCTGGCGTTGTCCGAGCACCGAGGAGCGAGGAGTCCCCGACGTCGCTGGTGATGACCGAGCACCGAGTAGCGAGGAGTCCCCGGCGTCGCTGGCGATGTTCGAGGAGCGAGGAGTCCCCGACGTCGCTGGCGATGACCGAGCACCGAGGAGTCCTCGGCGTCGCTGGCGATGACTGAGCACCGAGGAGCGTGGAGTCCCAACATCGCTGGCGATGTCCGAGCACCAAGGAGCGAGGAGTCCCGACGTCACTGGCGATGTCCGAGCACTGAGGAGCGAGGAGTCCCCGGCGTCGCTGGCGATGACCGAGCACCGAGGAGCGAGGAGTCCTGATGTCGCTGGTGATGTCCGAAGAGCGAGGGGTCCCCGACGTAGCTGGTGACGTCCGAGCACCGAGGAGTCTCCGGCGTAGCTGGCGACGTCTATGCGGTGAAGTGTGCCCACTTAATCCTCGAGCATAAAGAATCCGAGCGCCGAGGAGTAACCGACGTATCTGGTGATGAAGCACGAGCAACAAACAGTCTAGTCAATTGATCGGCGGCGAAGTGAGCATTGAGCAGAAGTGACCGGCGAACAGTCTGATCAACTGGTCGGCGACGAAGTCGATGATCCTAGCGGTCCGACCAGTTGATCGATGGTGAAGCCCGAGCACCAGGTGATCCGATCACCTAGACAATGATCCTACAATACAAATATGTAGAACGGGTAGTACATGATGTACAAATATATGAACTCCGGAGAAAAATCAGCAATGGCGATGAAATAGCATATGCAGCTCGGCGATCAGTTGGTGCGAAGATGTATGTAATATAAACCGCCCGAACAGTTAGTGTGTAGCTGAGTCTCCAGCCCTAGCTAGCCTGTTAACCATAACACGGAGTGTGGAGCCCTTGCATGTGTAGGAGGAACAGGCATTGCTAAGGAGCCGCTATCGACCACCCATAACGCAGAGGGCAGATGCTCGTGCACGTGTAGGGAGGAGCCGGAGACAGGGCCGTCTCTGGAGGCGTCCGAGCATCAACATGATTATTTGAGGGTTCGGAAAATCGTTTGGAGAACAAACATGGAGAAAACAGCTCGGAGCAATGTCATGGCGATATATGGAGATTAGAGAATATTTAGAAGAATATTAAAACATGACTTAGCTTTAGACAGAAAGTCTGGTCGGTGACGTATGGCGTTATCTGGTTGGCGTTGACGGCGAGCACCTGGCAGGCGGTGAGTTGTTGGTGAAGACGACCTCGGAGGTGGTTCCAAGATTGGATCTGCTGTCGTGGGGGCTGGTGTAGCCAGCGATGAATCGTCGTCGTGGACCGATATGGATCTCCACGAGATTGACGACGAGAACGCGTTGTCGATTTGAAGCCCATCTGGCTCGCCATGGGATCACGCGCACATCCCTACTTGGCACGCCAACTGTCGACAAAAGATGCTCGGCAGTCCACCAAGGGGTATCCCATGATGGTAGATTTGTCGTAGAGGTGAGCGAGATCAGGAGCGAGATGGTAATACAAACACCAAGACACAAGATTTAGACAGGTTCGGCCGTCAGTATGACGTAATACCTACATCCTATGTTCTGATGTATTGCATTGAGATGTATCGATCGTTGTGTCCACTAGGGGACCCCTGCCTCTCCTTATATACTCTGGAGGGGCAGGGTTACAAGGAATGTAGCCTATTTGGTACTATACAATATCTTGCGGTGCACGCCGAGCAGCGCCGTGCATGCCTTGATCTTATAGGCTGGGCCACCTCCGATGGTGCGACCCATGTCTTGTCTTGTGGATACCGGGGGCCATACCCCCATAAGACTGAAGCTCAACTTCGAGGAACTTCTAGCTAAATATGAGAAGATAGGAGAAGCAAATGTCACCAATCAGCCAAAGAAAATCCATTCATCAAAATTGCCTCCAAAGCGCAAGTCTCAAGAGTGGAATCAGCAAGGAGATAAACCTAACGCAGCAGTAACACATTCTTCTTTTAAGCAGCCAATTCCTATGTCGTATGGACCACATGCCACATATTTTTATCCTTATTCATCTTAGGGCTGGTTTGATGAAGAGGCACATGTTGCACCATATTTTAGGCCAGAATATGTAGAGTATGCGGCTCCTAGACATTCAAAGAGACCATCATCTTGTAAAGACCGTTTTGATCAAAATTGGTCTAGAGCTCAACCAAAGAAGAAAGCGGTAAAGCAAGTTTACCGCGTGAAGTATGATGGCCGAAAGAACAAGAGTTCATATCTAAATTCAACTATTGAAAAGCCGATTACATTGCTGAAAAATTTGGCTATTGATGGCAAAGAAGTGGGGAAATTATCTATTGATATTGTAGGTGCCAAATCTGAACAAAAGAAGGTGAGAGTGCCCAAAATCAAGAAAGATTTACCGCTGTCCAAAACAGAAATAAAACCGATATGCTCAATCGGTTTACCAAAGTGGCAAGAGAAGAAGTTACAGAAGCTTAGTGCAGAGAAGCAGAAAGGAAAAGGCTTGTCATGGGTTCCTAAGGGAAGTATTCGAGCTCAAAAGGATGATGTTCAAGCAAGTGGTGCAACAAAAGCAAAGGAGAGAAGGAGATTCAAGAAACAATTGCCAAGTTGGAGGTTTGCACCAAATCATCAAAATTATTGGTTATGGCATCATCCATATTCTTTGCCTATGCCTATGTGGAATCCATCCCCTAGTATGCATGGTTATCCCTTAGCTTCTTATTTTAATCCTTGGTGTGGATCTTTATGTTATGAAGGGTTGCCAAATTATTTTACTTACCAATGATCAAGAGCCAAAATATTTTGTTTCGGCTATGCATATTTATGTGGATGAATTCATATGGCCGATATTTTGATATCGCCCTTAGTGTAAAATATAGTCGATGAATGCTTGCAACCATCGTGCTATTAGAAAGCCCCCATGGAATTTACTTTGATGGCCTTAAGGCCTAGGGGCATGATATATGCATTTTGATTTACTTCATGGATGTGACAATATGATTAGTCGTCTTGCAAATAAGGCCAAGGTGTTGGCATAATCATTATTTCTCACAATGGTGCTATTGGAGACATCAAGACGATTAAAATTATATCTGCACCAATATTTGAGCCGAATGTGAAGTTTTCTTATTCGGCTTGGCCATATTGCAATCCATGGGGTATAACATGTTGAAGGCTATAGTGATTCCTTGCTGGTGGTACAACAAGTTGCTGGTGAATTTCAATGTTTAGAAAGATCACTAAGAGCTTGTCTTGATGCTTGCCTGAGTTATTGATTATTTTGCCAAATTTAAAATTTGGCATACTCCGAGGCATGAAAATCAAAAGGCCAACATGTTAGCTCAGCAAGCATCTGGCTATGATGTCGGTGGACATAATTTCCATATTCAAGAACAGGCGATGCATGAAGATTTCAATTTTTCCTGTGTAGGTACAGAGCAGTCGGTTAAGCTGACTGACCAAGTTGGCTCAGCCGACTACTCTTCTGCTGTGGCCAAGTCGGCTAAGCCGACCGCCCTAGTTGGCCAAGCCAACACCTCCAAATCGGCTAAGCCTATCGGCCCTGTTGGCTCAGCCGACTCTCCTGTGATCAACCCAGTCAATTCGCCCGAGAAGCTATCAAATTGGCCCGATATAACTTCTAGTGATGTTGGGGCCGATTTAGAAGATTGGAGGACTCCCTTGTTGAGATATCTACGTGATCCAAGTGCCAAAATGGATAAAAGTGTTCGGCGGAGCGCTTTCAAATATGTATTGCATAATGATGAGCTCTATCGAAGAACCGTCGAAGATTTGCTGCTTAAGTGCTTCGGATCATATCAGGCAAGAGTGGCTATGGGAGAAGTCCATGAAGGCATCTGTGGTACGCATCAATCGACCCCGAAGATAAAGTGGTTATTGCGTTGAGCCAGTTTCTATTGGCCTACTATGATGGCTGATTGTTTTCGCTACTACAATGGTTACGAAGAGTGCCAGAAGTTTAGAAATATTCAGCTTGTGCCTGCTGCTGTGCTTCATCTTATCATCAAACCATGACCTTTTCGTGGTTGGGGGCTAGACTTCATTGGCCAAATATATCCCCCATCTTCGAAGGGACACCAATTTGTGTTAGTTGCTACGGATTACTTTACTAAGTGGACCGAGGGAGTTCTTTTGAAGAATATGACACACAAGGAAGTAATTGAGTTCATCATTGAGCATATTATTCATAAATTCGGCATCCCTCAAACGTTAACTACAGATAAAGGGATATCGTTTGTGTCCAAAGAGGTGAGGGAATTTGCCGAATTATATAAGATCAAGTTGCTCAATTCATCTCCATACTATGCTCAAGCCAATGGCCAAGCTGAGGGCGCGTTTGGCCGGGCTCCCGCTGACTCTGGCTCCCACACTGTAGCGCAACTGTAGCGCGTAGGAGCTGGAGCCGAAGGAGCAAAAAAAATGAGCTTCTTTGGCTCCGGCGCTGTCAGTGAGAGAGGAAAGGAGGAGAGAGAAAAACGGCTCTGGTGAATAGTGTCGCTACAGGAGATGAACAGGACAGGAGTCAGAGATGCCGGAGCCGCTCGGAGCCCGGCCAAACGGGCTCTGAGTCTAGTAATAATACTTTGATCAAGCTCATCAAAAAGAAAATTGAGGAGAATCCAAGGAGATGGCATGAAGTTTTGTCTGAGGCTCTATGGGCACATCGCATTTCAAGGCATGGTGCTACAAAGGTTACTCCTTTTGAGTTAGTATATGGTCAAGAGGCCGTGTTGCCTGTCAAAGTGAATTTGGATGCATACAGGCTTGCCAAACAAAATGATTTATCAGCTGTTGTGTATCATGATTTGATGATGGATAACATCGATGAGGTGACTAATGTTAGATTAGAAGCTCTCAAGGAAATAGAGAAAGATAAAGCTCGAGTTGCCAAAGCATACAACAAGAAAGTCAGGAGTAAATCCTTCCAAGTGGGAGAATTGGTGTGGAAAACCATACTACCAATTGGATCGAAGAGCAATCAGTTTGGCAAGTGGTCACCGAATTGGGAAGGTCCTTACAAAGTGGTCAAAGTTATATTCGAAAATTCATATGTGCTAGAGACATTGCAAGGTGAACGTCTCACGAGAGCATTCAACGGGAGATACTTGAAAGGGTACTTTCCAAGTGTTTGGCAAGAAGCCTAAGTGCTCTCCAAACAATGGCTGATACATGTATCGCCCTTAGAAAAAATGGCCGATGTATACATCGTCCTTAGCCACTGAGTAGCCGATGAGATGGGTATCGTCGCTGTTTGATTTTAATTTATTTGATTAAGTGTTTTCAGGTTTATGCATCATTCACCTAAAAACAGGGGGCATATGTTGACAACAAAAAATGACCATTTTATGAATTTGTCAAAATGTGAAACGGACTTCACCATTGCGTTCCTCTCGTCGAGACGGTCAAAAACATATATGGAACGTCTAATTCGAAGTCCGGATGAAGAAGTTATGCCCTCGGAAAGATGCCACGTTGTCGGGAGTTCCGACCCAAGTCGGGATTTCCGACTGTCGGAAGTTCCGACGGGTGTCGGGACTTCCGAAAAGCCTGAAGAAATCTGCTCGGGTGTCTAGGGTTATCCCTACGTCGGGAGTTCCGACAAAAGTCGAAAGTTCCGACTGTCGGGAGTTCCGACTCAAGTCGGGACTTCCGACATACCTAACAGAAAATCCTGTTCGAATCTGGCCTTTTGGATTCCAATCCGAACTGTTCCAAACTCGTGGGAAACTTGGAAAATAAGGCTTGGAGAGGTTTTCTACTGGGATAAGACCACCCCCTCTATTTATATGAGAGGGTCATGGCCGATTGAGTTTCCATCTATCCAATCATCAAACAAATCAATCTACTACCTCTACTCCAACCCTTTTGCCTTCTTCTCCAACCCCCATGCTGTTCATCCCTTGATCCGATGATCAATGATGGCGCCCTAGGCTTGCCGGCCGACCTAGGGCAATCCGACGATGTCCTTGCCCTGACGGGGTCTCTCCCGAACGAGAGCTTCGACGGTTTCTTTGTTAGTTTGCCTAAAAACTAGCCGGTTCTTCGTCACGTAAGCACGTTGGATATCCTTTGATGGTTTGCTTGTAAACCTCTCCATTCTTCACCACGAAAGAGTGACATCCTCACTGCATTTTTTGGTCTGTAGTGGTCCGGGCATCCAAGGCCCTGTTGATGTTTGATTCGGATCGCTTCCGACGTCAACAATAAGCTTACCTGTTATGTAGGCGCCAACTCCCAATTGTTTCTCTTCTTCCTTTCTTTTGGATCGGATTTGGTGGCATGGCCAAGCGGCAAAGGCAGGGGACTACAAATCCTTTATCCCGAGGTGACAAGGAGTGTAGTAGATGTCATGTCGACTTTTGATGGTCGTCCGATGTGATGCAGGATATGATAAGCTAGTGGTGGTGTTCAATGTATGCGCGTCAGTCACTATGTTCTCTTCTCTTTTCCAAAAGTGATCTAGGGGTGTTTGTGTTGGGTGCCCCTCGTAAACTTTAGTCAGTGTCCCATCGTGTATGAATTATTAAATAAAGACTAATTACAAAACTAAATACACATATTGAGATTAATTTACGAGACGAATTTTTAAGCCTAATTAGTTTATGATTTGACAATATGGTGCTACAGTAAACATGTACTAATGACCCGGTCAATTAGGCTTAATAAATTTATCTCGCGGATTCTATTATTTATTTTTTTATTAGTATCTAAACACTAAGTAGCAATAAACTAAAAGATCACCACGTGCTTAAAACACTAGCAAGATGGTACTCCTACAAGAAGACATCATGGTAGGCAGAGGCAATGCCGCCTTTCGAGTTTCGACTTTCGACTGCATGCAGTCCCCTCGCCTAAAACGGCGGCGCGCCGTAACTCCCAAGCAGTGGCGGATCCAAAGGGGGGCTGGGGGGGCTCCAGCCCCCCCTAATGTCTTGATTTCAAGCCTAATCACTGTAGCAAAAGCTTGATTTCACCATTAAATCTTCATGCAAATCAACATCTCCATTGTTTTAGCCCCCCTTATCCCGCATCGTGCATCCGCCACTGCTCCCAAGCGTGTCCCCTACCGTCGATATGATGCACGAAAGGCTAGTTCATGTCATGTGTGCTCCCACGAAGTTCATTCCCAGTGCGGCAGTGCGCGAACAGAATCGCGCGTGTCCATGTGATCGCCATGTGACTCAGCGTCAGCGATCTGCCTGCCTTTCTCGGGGCACGCCGCGGTTCAAGAAAAAGGGACGAGCTGCATACCGCTGCCCTGTGGCCAATCTAGGATTTTAACTTAAATATAATTCGATAAATCTATTTTATTAATTCGATAATAATTATAAAATTAACAACGTAATTCGGTACATATGTGGTAAGTAATATAATAAGACTTAAATTCATGGATTAAGTTCAAACCATCCACTAAATATAGTATAAATAGTTCAAAAGTCGTACCGATAATTGAAATATGGACATAAAAGAGAACCGGAGACTTACAGTACTATTTTTCTGACTATTTTTTTTACGTTTTCGAAGGAACATAAATGTCTTGATTATATCATTTTCATCAACTTCAAAGAAAATATCCCGCTCAATGAAAGTGACTAGACTTATCCAAAAGACTATCTCCTATCTTATTTTTTAACTTTGTTTTCACTAAAACCATTGCAGAAAATACCCTTTTAACACCTCTCAATATTATAATCAATTGCAACCTTGGGATTTTTAAAGCCAATGTATCTCTATCGAGCTGCAATATGTGCCTTAGAACCTAGGGCAGTGTTCGCCTGGGATAAAATTTTCATTGTTCATGCTGGAAAATATTGTTTATGCTGAAATGTTGTGAGAGAAAAACACTACTCCGGCTGAAAAAAATCGAACAAGCCGGCTTCTTTCCTAGCCGAACACTCCCCAGATGTTTGAGAGTCCTAAGTTCCTATTCTTCCAGATTATAGAATATCAAAAGCCAATAATGAACTATCATGTAGGCGTGTTCGTACTTGCTGCGTGTGCCGCTTCCTCAGCCTTCTAACTTGTTGCTTCTGTGATGGCGTGATCAGGTAAGTATTTTTTCTTTTTCTTTATAAATACATATGTATAATACCTATATTATATCGTACACTTGCTGGTTAAACAGGGTACGCCACTGCCGCTGCCGGCCGGCCCCCTGTTTCCTGGAAATTTCCGTCCCTCCCAGAGCTAGCGTCTACATGCATGCATGCTAACTATTCCGATCCTGCTGTCCGGCCATATACGCCTGGAATGTCTAATACGTGTACCAAGTTACCATGCTCGCACATCAAGTCTTGTTTTCCTCCTATCTACACACGTGCCGGTCGATGATGGCAAACACGTGCCAAGGGAAGAGATTAATTAGAATGATGATCACGATTCGGGCCTATTCGGCTGGTATTAAAGTCGGCTGATAAGCCGGTTAAAGCTATTTTATTGTGAGAGAAAAATATATCAGTCGGCTAAAGCTGTTTTATTATAAAAGAAAAATACTGTAAATCATAGCTGATAAGCCGACTGATAAGTTCGAGCGAACAGGCCCTACGATGCTGCTGCTGCATGAGAGGTAGCTAGCCAGCACATTAGCCCATCACATGCACGTCAACACAGCCTCCATCCGGGCCGTCCCCCTCGCCGTCGCCGGGGCGCTAGCGCCCAGACCGCTGCCAAGTGCCAAGTGCTTGGCCAGCGCGCGCTGACGCTACATGTGCAGCCATGTGCGCTTCTTGTCCGATCCTCCAGCGTCCAGTCCAGGGCGCCTCTCCCCCTCCAGGCCAGCGCGCGTAATCTCGCGTGACCATGACACACGGAGTGACCCAGCAGCGATGCAAACCTTTGGCGCCGCTAGCACTCCATCGGTTTCGATCGTCGGCACATGCACGTACGTG
The DNA here is from genome assembly GCF_019320115.1 of Miscanthus floridulus. Classification (NCBI taxonomy): domain Eukaryota; kingdom Viridiplantae; phylum Streptophyta; class Magnoliopsida; order Poales; family Poaceae; genus Miscanthus; species Miscanthus floridulus. The sequence goes on along the minus strand of NC_089598.1, from coordinate 92,172,802 downwards.
TGAGGTTAGCTCGCACTGACTCTCTAACAGAGGGCTTGTGGACATCTTGTTTTTGCAGTACATGTCAACATTATTGTATATATGGCTAATGGCTAACTAGTACCACCACGAGCAATTGTGCATGCATGTTACCTATCACTATACTTTGGATTTGGTTGGCAGCTGGTTATAGTTTACTCCATCACTTTACCAACGTGCACATTGCAATGCACTTGTGGTCTAATTTCTTCATACACATGCATGCATCTAATCTAATAATCCGATTCTCCGACAGTAGCCATTAAACAAGAGGCGACGAGCACGTTCCGTTCGATTATTACAGAACAGAGGTTAACGTAACCACGCGTCGTCCATGGGAGATAACACGCATGTTCCGTCTCAGCCACATGCCGTGTCTGAGCCACACACAACATGCCGGGGCCGGCCAAAGCCATGTACACGCGTATATAAACAGGCATGAGAGCCCCCCTTCGCTGCTACCAGCAGCAGCACAGCAGTCTCTCAGAGCACCCGTAGTGTATCGCACCGGCCTCGGTCCTACGAAATGACGTGACTTAATCTGGTAACTAGGCCACCGTGTGTAGAACCCAGCCCGGATCGATAGATGGGACCCGCGGTGGGGAAAAGTCATCATCTCTCAACCGTTCGCTTCTTTCATTGCATTTCTTTTTTCGGTGGAAGCGGGTTCGATACAAAGAATTCGGGTCTCTATCGACTCATCCTCGCAGTGTATCGACCCAGGTACAAGGCGCGCATTCATTGCATCGAACCAGCCTCGACCCCCACACTTCTGATGCTCTGCATTCATCAAGCAACATTGTTACTTGAATCACATCATTCCTCCTCATCACCTAAGGCAAAGAGACAAGAAACAACAACATGCGAGGCCCTAACGCCGCTAGCAGAAGCACAAGCAAAGGCGGCGGCGCCATGGCGGCCTTCAAGCAAGACCTGTTCAGGAACATGCTCCTGGGCCTCCGGGCGCGCACGACGGAGGCGGCGTGCCCCTTCGACGCCATGAGCCTCCAGGAGCGGAAGCGCGCCGTCAAGTGCTCCGCCGACGTCGCCAGCGGCGGCGCGCCGCGGCGTGGCCGGCGCCGCCATCGGCGGGAGCGCGAGGTGGCCCAAGGCCATCTTGGCCGCCGCCGCCGCCGCCGCATCCAGCTCCAGCCACAGCCCCGGCGGCACGTGCAAGGTGAGGAAGAGCGCGTGCTGCAAGAGGCGGGTAGCGAGGAGGCGCGTCGACGCGAAGAGGACGATCAGGGGCTACGCCGCCGCGGCGAGCTGCGACGTCGCGCGGAGGCTGGTGCGGAGGAGGACGATGGCGCTCCGGAAGGTGATACCCGGAGGGAGCGCCGCCGCCATGGACGAGGCCGCGCTGCTCCGCGAAACCATGGACTACGTTGTCCATCTGCGCGCCCAGGTCGACGTGCTCCGCGCCGTCTCGGCAGCCGTGCAGAGATCCACCTTCCTCGGGTATATATTTGTGCAGCATTTTGTGGATCCAATGAAAGACTAGTAATTCGTTCTTTGACACAGCTCCATTTTGCCACACACAGTGTGTACCTAAACTTTTTGTCGATTTTTTTTCTCATGCAGGGATCCTTCTCAAAGTATGGGAGAATCATAGTGATTCCTGGTTCAGAAGATCGAGAAGGAAATGCATCTGAAACAAGATCATGCGCGATCTGACGGCGATCAGAGGACGGATCTCCGAGCTCGTGGTAGTGGTGAAGAATTGATCGGGTTTTGGTCTGTTCGTTTTTGCTGAAAAGGCATGGCCGGAAGTATTGGGTTAGAAAAAATATATAGTACGGTCCATAAGACTCGCTTCATTAGTGGAACATGTGTAAGCTAGCTAGACAGCTACTGTTGTACGGGGAGGCAAGGGACGACATGCTATTGTAGATGATTATAGAGATGGGTGCCAATTTAGTCTCACTTAATTATGGCCACTCATTGCCAACACAGAAAGAGGAAAATGAGCGTAAAATACCAAAAAGATCATTGATCAGCGGGCTATCTTGCTCGAATCATCCATGCAAGTGCGGTTTACGTTGAAAATCAATTACTTTCAGTAATAATGATTTTAGGCTTTGCAGAGTTTGTGAAGGGTTACGAGGATGCTACGCTAGTCGGAAAACAAAAATTCAACCTCATAAACCAGGATTTACTGCTAGTTATAGATCACGGGATTACCATTAGACGCGAGGTGCAGCGGAAGCGACTCGATATAGTCGAACGCGCCGTAGCAGTGCCGTGCAGTTGCAAGGTCGTCCGTACGTCCGTCCCCTTCGTGCGGTTCGTCCTTGTGCTCCAGATGCAGCACCTCCGAGGTATCCACACGTACAGGGAGGAAGCGTTGCGCCTCCGGACTGCTAGGTCCGCGAGGAGCAACAGGCGTGGGCGTAGGATGGGCGGCGGTGGCTGCCAAAAAGGCGTGGGATACCTAGCCTCGTTGCCCACCCCACTTATTTATAGGCATCCCTAATGAGCTCCCGAGTTGGAGGCCCATTAGTAACCCTAAGCATTGTCTAACTCGGATCCAATTCGAATTAGGCTTCCAGCCCCTTAAGCGTGCGATCCTATGGGTTCACGCACATATAGATATGGCCCGAGTACTCCTACTCGGCCATTAGTTGATAGCGGCCTCTAGCAAGGCATGTCAACTCCTATGTGTACGCAAAGATCATATCAGATGAACCACCACAAAACCACATACTTGTTATTCCCTTGTCTCACGATATTTGGTCCAATTCATAGGTTAACACTTAAACCAAGCACGGCCATGCATTTCTTGATCTAATCATTAGAGTGATCCAGTGATATCTCTCTCATATATAGAGAGAGACAAATTTCATCTTGATTGTCTATGTCTCATAGCATGTTTCCCGATAAACCCGAAAACCACCTTTATAACTACCCTATTACGGAGTAGCGTTTGATAGTCCCTGAGTAAGTCGTTTCACATCTTGAATACATACAACAATCTTAGGTCTAAGGACATAACGTACATGACGTGAATAGAGATAATAACAACATCTCACGTTGGGTCAGTCCAGCCCAATGTCATACATGTGCCCACATTATTAGTTTGACATCTCCATGTCTATGACTTGTGAAACATAGTCATCAACTAATAATGTGTTGATCCATTATTCATGTGTGTCCTCACACGAACTCTGACCAGGGACAACATTAGAATAACCATACAAGTAAAAGAGTTTCACAAACAATTCACATAATTGCTAATCGATACAGGTTGTCTTTAATGGAAATTCAATGAACTCATAATATATCATGGATACAAGGCAATATAATCATCTCTATGATTATCTCTAGGGCATACTCCCAACAGTTTGCATATATGTTGATCTTGCCACGCGAATTGGTATAGAGTAGCTTCACGTCGCTATGAATCATTTTCAATAAGGGCTAATTTGAAACTCAAATCCCCTTTAGATCTCCTTTTTCCATGGTGAAAAATCCATGGGAAAATAATTTGAATAATTGTTTAGTGTTTTCCTTGCCTGGGTGTGCCTCCCCCTTCTTTCAAATTAGTCCTAAAGTTCAGTCAATTTTGCTAAAGTTTTAAGGTTTGAAAATCGTGTCTATAAACATCCCATTTTGCTAAAGTTTTTGGGCTCTGGCCGGGGCCAGACCTAGGTGGGCCATCCAATATTTTTTAGTATGAAAATAGTTCAAGTAAATAAATCTAACCATGTTCAGAAAATAACTTTTTCAGGTTCGCATTTCATTGTCTAGTCCTTGTTGTCCACTAAGCACATCGGGCCAAGACTAGTAGGTTCGGGCCGGATCGAGCCGAAAATGCCTAGTCATGCCTAGCACAATGACATACACAATTGTGTCAAATAAATCCCAGTTAAGTTGCTATTTTTTCAAGGTATGAACACGAGATTTGAGTTTTAGGGTTCGGCTCTAAGGTGGTGCCCACATTATGATCATGCATTGCCAATTGGCACGAAGTAGATCCCTGATGTATTAAACCGTTTACAATAAATTTCAGCCAATTTTAATAATAAAAATTCGATGTCACTTAAAATTGTTTGACTTCTCAGGACGAGAGAATTGTATTTTTTTAGAACAAAGAAGGTACATTTTATGCTATTACTAGTAGTGAACACTTAGGTTCTACTAGTTGGTGGGTTGGATTGAAATAATAAAATTTTGGAGTGGGTTGGGTGGACAAAAGAGTTAATTTGTTATGGATTAGGTTGGGTATGGACCAGCATCTAGTGGTCCTGATTGATAGTTTTCAAGTTTGCACAGGTTGGTTGATTTGCACCTGATATGTTGTCGAGTTTTAACTCATTAGCAGGGCTAATCGGGGCACTCCAATTATTTCACAAAAACCCCTAACATAACGTGATTACAAATAATTTATATAAAACACCCTAATATAAAACGAGACGTAACTAATGTTGGGTTTAATTAGGCATGTCCCGATTTTATTTTAGCAATTGAATCAAAGAAAATTCTAAGACTATAGTTAATGTTAGGTGTAACATGTGCATGTTCTTTATTGCAGTTTAATTGATGGTTTGATGAGTGTCAAGTGCATGCTGACCATTATTTGTTAGTGATCATGATGATTATTATATGCTAGTAGGTCATGAGTCTTAGTGAGTTTTTTTGTAAGTTTCATAAGTTACCGATACGAACGATACTATGATAACCACTATCTCTTCATGTGCATGGCTTCCTCTTTTGCTGCATAAAATGGGCACTCCTTATCTTGTTCGCGAGGAAGAACATATAGCACCAGTAAGGCAATAACACTACCACATTGTTGTTGTGCTTTTCTCTGCCATTTTCATTTACAGCATGTTCGCTTGTTGGTTTCAGCCAGCCTAAACCAGTCAGCCAACAGTGTTTTCCCCTCACAACAAACCACCACCAGCCAGCCCAAACCAGCTCAGAAACCAACCAGCGAACAGGGTGTTAGACCTCCTGCGTGCACAGGTTGTCGGAAGAGCAGGCTTCCAAAACTCCATCTGGTTGTGCATTTGCACGGGTAGGCGAACGATCAAAGTTTTTAGGTAGCGCATGCTCGCTTTGTCGCCCTCATGTTCCTAGTGTTCGAGTACGGCGTTTCTGGTGTTCGAGCACAATGTGACAACGATCAACTACTTCCACTACTTCTCGGCGACCTCCTGTTCACAGCGTCATTGTCTACTTCCCGTTGGTGGCCTTGACGTAATCGGCACTAACAAACCACTATGTCGACCTATCTTTTATTTTCTGTGATTAAAATCATGATAAATAACAAAATTTTATATCTCCGAGTCCGAGCATATGTCACGTGGATGCCTCAATTTGAAGGTACCCAGCGGTAAAGGTCAACCAAATTATAGATGTAAATTCGTTTCATTTTTATTTTTAAATTTAAATTATGGATGTAAATTCGTTTCCTTTTTATTTTTTCTTTCTTTAAAAACAATTGTATTCTACATTGTTGTGCCCAAGTGTAAAAGCTAAATTCCGGTGTATGCTGCAGTATAGATGAAAATATTCCCCATCTTTGTTCAAGTTTGTCAAGCGTGCTCTCATCTGACAAGTCCAAAGCCATAGGTATCTGCAAGCGAGTAGCATCCAAAATCTTTCGATAAGCATCCAACTTTTGTCCCTGCAGTTTAAAGGTACCTTTTCGATGAAATTTCAGCAAAACTGGCAATAATTTCCCTGAAGGAATCGATGTAGTTTTCAGCAGTGCACATCCGAACAGAAGCGTTAAAATTCAAGATACGCAGCCACAGAACAGGCCAATTTTTTTTCGACATATCTCGATAATAGCCTTCGGACACTATCATCAGCGTTAGAGGGCAAAACAGCATCAATTGTGACATGAACCGGACACATTAATACATACGGTAGCTTGCTAGAGACACAGGAGCGAGCCCAACTCACCGAAACGCAGTCGTTGACATAGCCTAACAACCTATACATTGCCACGCGCACCTCATTTCCAGGCCGGGTACGAGTTGTCCTGCCGATTGTTCCTGAACGCGCAGCACCCAACGGAGTAGACGACGATGAGGAAGATCAGGAAGATGATGTTGACGGTGGCAATCTTCTTCCAGTCGTTCTTCAGGTTGGCGAGCACGCCTGCCTTGCAGGCCATGCAGTCATAGCAGAGCACGGTCTGGTCATTCGACCATGTGGTGCAGTCGGGGTCGTCAGTTGTAGTGTTGAAGCCAGCGGGCTTGATCCAGACAGTCTCGCTCTGGTAGGTGAAGCTGCAACCCGTTGGTGGCTTGCAGCATCCAGACTGGACATAAGATAGGCTTGTTAGCTGCATAGAAATCAGTTTCTTTATAGAATGAAAATGCGCAAAGTTCAAGAAATGTTCAACTGGGGTGGAGTAAATATTGCTCAGGGCTGTGAATTGATCATGTAGCAAGGTCAACGGGCCATGTTGGATTCAGTAAATTACAAGAATGAAAACATCAATCATACATTATTCAGGTACACATTCGCAAGGGAATTGTCAATGGAGGGACATTGCAGAAAACACATAGAAATTACTAAATTAGAATTCCAAATGTCGGCTAACAGCTCAGACAAAAACACTATCATCCAGAGGAACAATTCCAAGGTTGCAGACAAAACTGACAGAACTCCTATATTTAGTGAACATTTGGCTTATGAAGTCAAGGCTGGAGTAGACACATTTCGACTATATAAGCAAGATGATGGTCTGCATGTAAGAGTACACCTGCTCCACAAACCAATAGTATCATACCCCTACGTTGCAGTGCAAAAGCTTGCAAGATAACCATAAATGGCAGAAACTTCATATAAGGGGTACTGTAACTAGCAGTACACCATGACAGTTGCAGATAGTAATCAGCATATACTTAAGAAGGCCAAATTAAGTGTAGCACTAGTGGACTGCAATTAAACACAGGGAGGGGTCCACATATTATGGTAGTACTGATAAGGAAGGTCTATCAAACGTCAGCATCATTTATTGGTAAGTCACAAAAGATAACATGACAATCTACAGCAAACATCCTTAGGCAAAGGAAGACTAAGTTCAGCAAGTCATCATATCTCATTGATAGACCAATGCCCAATTCCAGAAGAGGCACTACAATTATAACTTGGAATTTGGTACCTCCATGTCCAATTTACAATCAGCAGCACGCCGGCACCTCTTGGTACAAGGATCGTACAAAATTTCTTCAGCAGAACAACATATGCCCAGAATCCCAGATGCAAAAATACAAATTACCATTCACCAAGGCAGTGATGTTAATGGAATTATATCACATTGCTCTTGCTTCATCAGAACAATGTATTACATGGACGTGCGATGAGATTCAGTAACATAGATTTACCAGAAACATCAATTTATTATAGTCACTATCTAAAGACTAGTTGATCTTTGCCAATGAACTGGTATAACCATGCAATGCAGTCAGAAATTGCTTTCTGGACCTATAGCCGAGTAACTACAACCACACTCAAAGATAACTGAAGAGGAACTAGGGAATTAACCAACAATGCAGCACATGAATAGTGGGGGTACAGTTCACCTGAGCTCCCAACTGAAATGCCCGTGGCATAGATTCATCAGAAAGATCAACTCACTGATCAGTGGTCACTGCCATAAAAACTTTTATATTCTTTACCAACAAATGGCATAACCACCCAATGCACTTGGAAACTATGTATCTGTAGCCAAGCAACTGCAGCCACACACAAATATAATGCAAGTGGACTAACAGATTAATTAACAATGCAGCATATGAATCATTAGGGTACATGCTCAAACTTGTGAAAAGTGGAATCTAAACTATTCTTGTAGGGGTCCTACACAAAATTCACCAAACAGTACCAATTCCATGTGCACTAACAGATAAGCATGTCGCCCATCATTATAACCTCGTAAACTCTAACAGAATAAAAACTTGAAATCAACGTTCACAAGTTCCTCCGCAAATGACGCGAAACCAACAAGATTATGATGATTGATTGACGAGATCTATGATAAATCGAATGAATCTACCAAAAAACCTAATCATTAGAGACAAACTGTTTAAGCTAAACTTCCTCAATCGAAAGTGAAATGCACACGAAAATCAGCAATTCTATACAAATTCAACAATCCAGGACAGTAATACTTAGAACGTGGAGAACTAGACAATCGGTGTATGTACCTGGATCGGGGAGAGGTTGCTGTTGACGAACTGGGCGACCGTCTCCTTCCTGGCCGCAAGCTTCTCGCAGACCTTACCGTCCTGGAGGCAGCTGCGGATCTTGGCCCAGTTCTGCGAGTTCTCGACCCTCCTCTGCAGCCAGGTAGAGTAATCCCCGAGGCGGTACTCCTTGTACCCCCTGCCGGAGACGACCCACCCGGCGCCGCTTTTGGTGACGACGAAGGCGAAGACAGTGAAGGCGAAGAGGAGCAGGATGAGGACGAAGAGCGCGAGGAGGTAGAGCCAGAGGAGGCAGGAGGCGCGGCAGAGCGCGCCCGCCAGGCCCGTGAGGGAGAGCACGAGGAGGAGCGCGCCCAGCGCGATGACGGGCCGCTCCAGGAACCGCTCGCAGTCGGTGGTGGACGCGCGGTGGCTCAGCCACGCGCCGCCCCCCAGCGCGACGACCGCGAGGACCAGCACGCCCGCGTTCAGGAGGCCCAGCAGGCCGTTGCTGCACCGCACCATGGCGGCCGCCGCCGCTGCTCGCGTTCGGCTCTTGGGGTGGGAGGGTGGGGTTTGGGAGTAGGTCCGCGGCGAGGAGGGCGTGCGCTTGTGGGGGTACGGCGATGACGGTGGGTGGGTGGGGTCGTTTTTATGGTGGTTTCGGTTTCTCTAGGAGATTTCGAATTTTGAACTTGGATGGAAAGGAGGCTCCCTTTTTGGCTTTCTTTCTTTTTGTCCGCTTCTCAATTGTTCTTTGGGGAGATTTCGCAGGCGGTGGGGGCTATTGAATGGCAAGCTTGTGGATTGCTGGTATGGATCCAATGTGCTCCGTAGTTTCTAAGATTGAAAAAGAAACTTTCCAAGGGCCCCGACATGAAAATAATGTATAAATAAATTTATTAGCCTAGCTTATCAGACATGGTACATTAGATAGGGTACAGTGTTTTTCTCTCATAACAAAACTGCATCAGCCGGCTTATTAGCTGCAAAAAAAAAAAAAAAAACATTAGCCGAACAGCTCGACGTCCCGAGGGGCCAAGACATGAAATAATGTATAAATAAATTTATTGGCAAAAAGATGATGTATAAAATTTTTAGTTTGCTTGGATGTTATCGGATTCCCTTCGATCCACATCTGTTGGTGTGTATTAGGGTCATATGAGTATTGATGCGAATCCAGCTGCATACAAACATGGCCTTAGGGAGTACTGTCATTGGACCACAGGTGTACATTGCCTGCGTAGTTAATTGAGATGTAAATTTATTGAAGAGTTAAATACACTACCAGCCTTTTAACTTGTGCGCCTGTGCCACTTAAGTTCATGAACTTGCAAAATCAAAATCTGCATCCCTGAACTTAAGGCTGGACGAAAAACTCGAAGCTCGTTAGCTCGCTCGGCTCGTGGCTGGCTCGACTCGGCTCGGCTCGGCTCGTTATGATAACGAGCCGAGCCGAGCCAAGATTTTAGCTCGTTAGCTATAACGAGCCAACTCGAGCCAGCTCGCGAGCTAAACGAGCCAAGCTTTCAGGAAAAAAAGTATCAAAACTTGTATTAGTTTTTGTATTACTTCATATCTTGCACTTTACAATTGACTGGTAACTGGTCTAGACCCTATAAATTGACTGGTAACTGGTCTAGATGCATTTCTTTTGTATTATTATTATTCTCAAACTTTAGATAAATGCAAATATTATATTTTGTGTATTTTTTATACCTGGCTCGCGAGCTTAACGAGCCAGCTCGAGCTTTTAACGAGCCGAGCCGAGCTGGCTTTCTGGCTCGTTAGGATAACGAGCCGAGCCGAGCTAGCTCGTTATCTTAACGAGCCAGAACGAGCCGAGCCCAAACGAGCCGAGCTGGCTCGTTATCCAGGGCTACCTGAACTTATTTAGTCATGCACCGGAGGTCCATACCCTTTTAGAGGACGTTGACTGGGATAAATTTTCACAAAAACCACCATGTGTGGTATCTTACTACCTCCAGCACTACTCCACCCACGCCGGCGTCCACGCGTTGCTCCAAGGCTGGCCCGCTGTGCCGCCGCCGCACCCACATACCAGCCTATCGTATGGCTTGGCGCGACAAGGCTGGTGCTCGGCGAGGTCATGGCCGTGTGGATCGCGGTGCCGTGGTCGTCGGTGAAAGACGAGATGTCGTGGTGGTCCAGGTAGCGGGCCCTGGCAGAACGACACGGCGAGGATAGCCTATCGGCGGTGTGGACTCCTTGCTCGGACGTGGACCTTGGCCACGAGTGCATCGTCGATGTCGTCAGGTGCTAGCCTTCGCGGACACGGGCACCGAGAAACTGTACCGCACGCTTGGGCATGTACAAGGTGCAGGTGCTCTCGGACGTGCAGTCGGGGCTAGAGGCACTCTTCTCCGACGACGACGCGCGCCACCGAGAGGTCTCGAGCACCGTCCAACAGCTAGGCTCCACCGTGGGCCACACGATTGAGGAGTTCAACCCGTCCATGGCGAAGCGTCGCGGAAGCCCGTCCACGGCGGTGAGATCCAAACCATGACCCACATCCTCAACTACTGCGGCCTCCTCGCCGACTACCGGCGGCATCCTGGATGCGGTCCTCGGTGACGCCGGCCTTAACGACACAGCCGCCGCCTCGACGCCGTCCAAGCGTTGCATCTGCGAGCTGCTCACGCTGCTGCTGCGCAACATCGACGACAAGTCACGACAGCAGCAGCAGCGGATCCTGCTACTGTACGGGCTCGGGCACCTCGTCAGCGGCCACCTCGTCAACCAGCTCTAGGCCTCCGGCACAATGGCCGCCGAGCAGGACGGGTTCGGGCACCGCGGGTCATCATCCACCACCATCCACCGCGCCTACGAGGCTCATGAAGATGGCCGATGAAGGTGGCCATGGAGCAGAGGAGGCTAGGGTCCACGGCGGCGTGCACGCAGCCACGCACACGCTCCTCAACGTCCTGTCGTTGCCCATGGGACGCATGGTGTGTGCCGCCTCCGGGTGATGGTGATAGGGGATCCTGCTACTGTACGACAAGCACCCCGGTGGCATTGCCCTGGCGTCGCAGGTGGAGCTCCCCTTCGGCGAGCTACTAGTTGCGGCGGCGAACGACGGTCCCTCATGGACGAGCAAGCCATAGTTGGCCACAAGCTCCGCTGCTCCAACCTGGAGAAGGCCATCTCACCCGCGACTACACCACAAGCAAGCTCCCTGACGCTCGCCTTGCGCACTCGAGCCACCGCTGCTCGGCCGCTCTGCGCGCAGCCGCCGCCAGTGCCTCGCCACACACGCGCCGCACCCCCCCCCCCGATGTAGAGGCGGCCAACCCATCACCGTCGCCTCCGGCCCCCGCACACCCACGTCCCTGGACATCCCTACTCCTCCCTGCTGACGCCAAGACGCTGGCCGTCCGCGCGCTCGATAGCGGCCACGGGCGGCGCCAGGAGGTCCTGGGTGTGCGAGGCTGCCTTGCCACCGCTGCCTGTGCGTGCGCTGGTGGGCGGGGATGCCGGGAAGTGGGCCGGGGTGTGGGGCGGCGAATCGGCGATGGGGAGGCGTGCTCGGCCGGAGGTGGAGGCCGACTCGGGCGACGCTGGCACCGCAGGCCGAGGAAAGGAGCGCTAGGGATAGAAGATGACTAGATAGATATAGATAGGGTGGTTTTTGTAAAATTTTAACCTAGTCATCGTCCTCCGAAGGGGGTATGGACCTAAGCGGTTTTTATGGTGGTTTCGGTTTCTCTAGGAGATTTTGAATTTTGAACTTGGAAAGGAGGCTCCCTTTTTGGCGTTCTTTCTTTTTGTCCGGTTCTCAGTTGTTCTTTTGGGGAGATTTCTGCAGGTGGTGGGCTATTGGATGGAAAGCTTGTGGATTGGTTGTATGGATCCAGTTATATGAGAGTAGTTTCTATAAGATTGAAAAAGAAACTTTCCAAGCTAGTATATAAATAATGTATAAATAAATTTTACTGGCAAAAAGATGGTTTATAAAATTTTCAGTTAGGGAGTACTATCATTGGACCGCAGCTGTACATTACCTGCGTTGCAATTGTAAGTTAATTGAGATGTAGTAAATTTATTCAATCTGACAAATAATTCAAGCAGTACTTTTCAGCGAACGAACAATATTTTTCTCTCACAACAAATCAGCATAAGCCAAATTTCAGCGAAACGAACAGGGCGGACCGATGATTTTCTTCTTGCAATGAGACGATGGATGAGATACTAGAGAGAAATGAATTCCATATTGGCAAATCTTGATGAAAACTCGCAAGCCAAAAGTAGAGATGGATATGGATCGGAGCGCCGGAGGCGACAGGTCATGAGGGTTTTTGGCTTGCGACGAGACATTTTTGGCACTTTTTATTGCCTTCACGCTTCAGCATCCACCGGTCTCGCTTCACAAGAAGCTCTACGGAGTAGTCACTAGTTCAGCATGTGCAAAGGTTCGATGTTTTCTTACTTGTTCTTCCAATGCCGTGACTACGTAGCATTGATCATCTCCTAATTGAATGTGTATTCTCAAGGCAATTTTGGTACTATATCTTGAGACAGGTAGGTCTCCACTCTCTAGCTCCACAGCCATCTGACACTTCATTCGATGATTGGTGGGAAAAAGCAAGTGCATCAACTTCTGGTTTAACACAAAAAGGTTTGAACTCCCTAATAATTCAGGGAGCATGGATAATTTAGAATCATCACAGTAGCTGCGTCTTTGATGGAGCAACTCCTAACATAACTGAAACCTTGAAGTTGGCCGGTGATGAGCGTCGACGGTGGACAATGGCAGGGGCTCGTGGGATATCCCACTTGACTGTCCCCGCCCAAACTATTAGTTGATTTGTTGTAGGTGCGGGGTTGCTTTTTCTTTCTTTACCGATGCAAATGTGTCTTATGAGATAAAGACAATGGTGTGTGTTGTACTAAGGGTTCTTTACCCCTATTTTTTCTTAATATAACGAAGCGCAGCTCTCCTGTTTTTTCGAGAAAAAACGAAGCTTTAGACTTTAGCTAGAGTTATACTGAACGCTAAAGGATGGCCGATCACCATTTGTTTAAACTTTAAACGACGTTTAATGAACGAATTAAACGGCTCTAAGCTGCCATACAGGTGCTTTGGCCGTGGTGTTGCGGCTTGTGAGCACGCTCTGCGGTTCAATCTCTGCTGTGAAGCAAAAGACAGACAGGTTTGGAAGGTTTCCGCAGGTGCTACAGGACTCGAGCAGTGTCAGTGTGCCAAGCCTGACTGTGAGTCTGTGGCCGCTCGTGTACCGTAGAGGCTCCACCAAGTTTGTCATCACTCATCCGTGCCATGTCCCATGGGCATGTAAATCAACAGCCGATGCACGGAATCTATTTCTCGCTGCAACTGTAACACTGCGTTGTGTGCAAGGGACAGTCGTCGTACAGTGGCAAATGTGTTCGAATCCGGACGACTGCTTAGCCGTTGGGTCGATGGTTTTTGCGGTTGATAAGTCAGATGCGGCTATTTTGTTGTGAGAGAAAAATATTATATCATTATTGATAAGGCAAGCTGATAAATTCAAGCGAATAGGACGAGTTGGCTTGCTAGTAGTAGTAGTGTCTCGTTGTGAAATAGTATTGTCAGTGAGAGAAACAGAAGGGTTGTGCATACTCCCTCTATCCCAAAATTGTCGTTCTATGAGAAGTATTCTTCTCGCTTTTTTTATAAGTCAAACGTTTTTAAATCTTAACCAAATATATAAAGAAAATATTAATATTAATATTTATAATATAAAATTAGTATTATTACATGAATTGTTAAATCTATTTTCATAATAAATTTATTTAAAAATATAAATAAGTTTAATATTTTCTATAAATCTAGTTATTTAAGAAAGATTTGACCGGCACGCCTATAAACAACAACACTTATTAGGACAGAGGGGGTACAGATCAATTACTGCAGTGGCAGTGCCGCTTTCTCGTCCTTTTAGTTTTTACCCATACTAATGCTTCTTTTCATGACAAATATCAAAGGGAATCATGCAGAGGGGGTACAGATCAATTACTGCAGTGGCAGTGCCGCTTTCTCGTCCTTTTAGTTTTTACCCATACTAATGCTTCTTTTCATGACAAATATCAAAGGGAATCATGCATTCTCATGCAAAGGTTGCATTTGCTTCAGTTGTCATAGTCGTCTAGTCGATCGGCGTGACCCATATGCAGATTCCTCAGGGAGTCTCGTCTTTACTAGAAGGCAGCTGGTACGATGAGACCACAAAGAGACGCTGTCTCCAACGGGAAGACTAGTTAAAAGAGCTAAACTTAAAATAACCTCCAACAGAGTATCTATATGAAATATTTATTTTAGATGTAAGGAGAGATATAACCTAAATCTGAGTATCCTCTTTCTTAGAGACTCATTTACAGATAGAATTATCTTTTGTGTCTTATTATTAGAGAAGACCAAAAATAGGTATTAAACTCTTTGCCTATAACGCTACCCAAACGTAGAATGGGTCTTGTATTTTGGATAACAGTTGTCGAAGACAGTCTTAGTGTGGGGTTTTGCTGAGGTGCCCGTGACTGTTATATTACCTCGTTATAGGTAAAGTTTATACCTTAGCATTGCCCATTAGTGTGTTAATGCTCCCTGAGATAGAAGAAAAGAACAGTATGCACATTGATATGCCAATTCATTCATTCATGATATAAGAGGTGTTGTTAATCAATCATGTATATTTCTAGAAAGAAATATAATTTTGACACCTCTAATGACATGCTACTAAAAGTTGAGATTGCATCTTATTAATTTTCTGCATAAATAGTGGCACATGTTAGTCTATGTAAAGGTTTAGATAATTTGAGAGTAAGGAAAAGCTAAAGCTTGTTGCTTAATTAAGTTAATGGGAAAGTTACATAGACGTCTGATTAGAAAAAGCTAAAATGCACGTGAAAACCTCAGTCCTTTGATAAGTTATATTAGGAAGAATCATGAAAGGAACAATCAACATACAAAGCGAAGGCTTAGAGCTTTCAGTGAATAAAGGCTACAATAGGTGAACTAAGAGGGCTAAAATGACAACAATTTCGAATCAGGATTTTTATTTATAATTGAAGATGAAAAATGCATTTGCAGGGAATTGGACTAAAAACATTACAAAGCTCGAATCAGCTTTGGATGAATACATGTGAAATCAAATTGACATTGTTTGGTCGTTTGGGAGATTTTGTCAAGCTAAACTCTGAACTCTATGATGTTTAGAATTTTCGAATCCATGTTAGCCAAACATGAGAACCTATCATTATTTATGGTTAAAGGGACCGTGACGTCTAAGAGGAGGGGTGAATTAGGCAATTTAAAACTAATTCTAACTATTGCCTCTAATTTCAACCTAAACAAAACCTATGCAAAGATAAACTATCTAAATATGCAACTATTTATCAATGAGAAAATTAGGGCACCTAGGTCTCATGTAATAAAATTATCTCATCCATCCTCCATCCATTCCCACCCACCTCCATACACCTAACCAAACACTACTGAATGACCACATAACCAACCAACAGGAAGGAGACTAACTATACTTTACCATCAACCTGCAAAAAACAAGATTAATAGCAATCAATTAAGGCCTCGTCCGAATCTCTTCGGATTATGAAAATTTGGATAAAATAATCCATAGGCAACCAAACGGTAGAGATTATGAAGGAGATAATAAAAATCTAGGGTCTGGTTTCTCAGAATCCCGGAATCCGCAACTGCCTTGATAATTTCAGATTCAACCCTCTCGCAACGTGAAAAGGCAATGTTTTGCCCACTTCATTCGCATCTAGCAGCATCAGCCATCGTCGCCACGCACCAACGAACTGCGCCACCACCTCCGCCCGAGCTGCGCGCTACTCTGCCTAGGCCGTGCAAATGACGCCGCCACCGCCACTGTTCCGGCCATCTCGCCCTCGCAAGCTGCGCAGGAGCTACGACAGCTATGGCCACCATGACAAGCTAGGAGTCGCCACGACACCGCCGCCTCTGCATCGCAGGTAGCAAGCTCCAGGCGGATCCTGCCACCATGGCCTTCGACACGGCTGCTCACCCTCGTTGGCTTGTACCCGTACTCCTATGCCTCTTGCCCGCATGGACCATGGAAACAGATGAGGGACAACAGTGAAAGAGGTATCAGAGAGTACGGAGATAGATGAGGGTGAAAGACATTTATCTTTCTCTATGTGTTGTCATTTCTTTACTACATCTAAACAACGTTTTATATGAACTAATATAATTACCAAGATTAAACTCTTATCAACACAACAGGGCTACAAATGTTCAAGACTAAACTACATAATGTCTCTAAACATCAAGGCTAATTTCTTGAAACATCAGGGCTATGTAGTCAATCATAAACCGAGAAGGAATTAAAATACAGGTCCTCATCGAGAACATGAAGACCCAAAAGAGATATATACAGATAGAGAACAAGTAGAGAAACCAAGTTAAAACAGAGAGAGGGGACTTGTTTGTACCACGAATACCATCCATGGAGTGATGGATCTTGAATGAAAGTTCAGGGGGCTGAAGTCGTCATCATCAACCTCCAGCTTCTCTTCCTCAAAGCGGCCATGACAAAAATTCTTGGAGGAGCTATAGGGGGCTCCATTGGATCATCAACAGTAGGGGCTTAAGCCCCCCTCCCCCTGGCCCACCTCTAGATCCATCCCATGGGGGCTCAGGGGGTGCCGATTAGTACCACCAGTACCACCCACGGGTCGGGGCTACGGGTGCAGGGGCTCGAATCTGAGCTTCGACGTCATCTTCCACGATCATGATCTCAGGTAGGGCGACGGTGGGATAGGTGGCTCGTGAGGCGAGCACCCTCGCTACTAAGGCAACCGCCACCTCCTGGGATTTCTCGTACCTTGCCTTATCAGCTTCCTCTCTGTGGCCGTCCTCCTGAGCCTAACCAACCAGGTTGCACCCAGTATTGTGTTGATGCCATCGGTGGTCGAACAAAACCCGCCCATCACCAGCCTAAACCTCCCCTTGATTCTCGCGGCTAAGGCGTAGACGGTGGTGAGGTGGCCACAGGCTGCCCCGAGCACCCAGGCACCAACTAGGCTCAAGCCGAGCATGCCGGCTACCAGCGAGACAATGTTTCCCATAGTAGTACGAGTGCTCCCCTTCTCGTGAGGTGAGAGGGTTTGGGGTGAGGGGATAGCCTCTGCTCGTGAGGTGCATGTTGATATCGTCCCTCCATTGATATTCTAGGGATGAAGCTTTGCCTGGCGACCTTTTCCATTATCGGGGCCTGATCAGTGTAAGGTTGAGCTGCATCAAAAGGAGTCGTGCATGAGAGGGGGAAGGAGGCGGGGCTATAAGAAAAATGTACCCTTGGCCCATTTAGTTTGGATTTTGGTGTTTGATGATCAACATGATCATTTGGACTAACAATATTTGCTAGTGTTTTCTGATATAGTTCAAAGGGTGCAAAAGTGGCTTGGACTTAGGCAAAGTGGTGATCCGGATGATCAACACCTCAAGCAAGACATTAGAAGACATATTCAAGATCTATGAAGACAAGCAAATGTCCAAGGCACAAGATGGAACCAAGCCGCAAAGGTCACCAAGAAACAAGTCAAGAAAGGGAACTTCAAGGTGTTGGACCCAGAAGAAGTGAGGTGTTGGACTATACTATCGCACTGTCCACTAAGGGCAGCATGTACAACAGGCATCGGACCCTAGCTACAGTAGAGTCGTTGGACCATTTCAGCAGGGCCCTATGGTGTTACAGAGACAAAAGGGGCATCGTACCATTTCAATAGGGTCCTACGGCGTTCTAGAGACAAAAGGGGTGTCGGATCCTAGTTAGAGTAGAGGCGTCGGACCATTTTAGCAGGGTCCTATGGTGTTCCAGAGAGGAAAAGGGGCATCGGACCCTAGTTACAGTAGAGGCGTCGAACCATTTCAGCAGGGTCCTACGAAATTCCAAAGAGGAAAAGGGACGTCGGACCCTAGCTACAGTAGAGGCGTCGGACCATTTCATCAGGGTCCTACGGTGTCCGTAAGGTTCCAGAGAGGAAAAAGGGGCATCAGACCTGTTCGGTGCCCCTCCAACGGCTATTTCAACGGCTATTTTCAAGTAGCCATTGGAGGTCGCGGTCACCGGACAACGTGTCCGGTAGCTGCCAAACGCGAAGATCAAGTTTTTGTCCCTCTCTGGATTTTTAGGGTGGTGCACTGGACAACCTATGTGGTGACCCCTTTCTCGTGAAGTCCCGTTTCAGCCGGTCTCGGAAAAATTGTGGCGGTGCGCGCAGCGGTGCACCAGACAGGCAGTCTGGCGCCCTGTCGGGCGCACACCGGACACGGCAGTGCCAGGACGAGGCACGCCCGTGCAGCAGCAGCACTTGGACCCTGCCCAGACCCACCGGACAAGTTGTCCGGTGCCACCCAGGTGGCAGCACTAAATGCCCGAAAACGCCCTTGCAAGCAATGCTAACTCTCAAACAATTTCATAAACATGTTTAGAGTCAAGTTAGTATTTCCAAAATAATTTTCACAATCATTTTCGTTTGATCACCGTTTGTGCACTATGCCTATATGCAATGCATAGTTTTCCAACACATAGTGCACTAAATGACCGAATTGTCTAGTAAAGCTCCCTCTTGATAGTACGACCATCTATCCAAAATTCGATCACGCACTCTATTGCGTCTCGACCGACAAAACAAAATTCCTATTTATACCTTTGCCTTGATCTCCACATGGTTTTGTTTTTCTCTTTCTTCTTTTCCAAGTTGGAGCACTTGAATTGCCATCTTTTGGCCACCTCCATCACTTGAGTGCCATCTTGCTCCAACACTTGGACTTGGACCAATCTATCTCAAATACACACTTGGAACATAGGGTTAGTCCAATAGGTTTCATCAATTATCCAAAACCAAACTAGGGCTTTCAAGCGTCGGCACCCCCGTCACACGGCGGGGAGCGTTCGGCCCTCGGCTCCAGGGCACGTGCACGGCCGGCCCCCGGGCGCACTCGACTTCTCCGGCGCGGATTCATTGGGTCCTCGGCATAGGGCGGCTCCACCAGCGCAAACGGTTGTTGTCCCGACGTGGTGGAGCACGAGCCTCAAGGCACTGGCACGACCACAGTGGAGCCCCGGTGTGGGATCCATCCAGACGGACACGGCCTCCGTCACACCCCAAAATTTTGATTTTGGGCTGTGAATAGAAAACACTAAGTAAAATAAATGATTTTATAATGTTTATAAATTTTTTCAAGATTTTAATTAGGCTGGTTACAATTTTGAACACAACAAAATATGAATTTTAAATCTTTTGGAATTTAATTTGATATGTTTGTTGCATTCATGCCTTTGCATTTAATTTTATTGTGTGAAAAATGAATTAAAAAAATTCGTTATGCCACAAATAGGTTTTAATCTATTTGTCAAAATTAAAGTTTTAAAATTTTAGTTCCATAAAAAATGTTTTGGTCTAAAGTTAAAAACTTCAATCTTAATTAAGATCACGATATCACATCTTGCCCCTCTATAGCTATCTACAATTTCCAATCTAATTTCCTTTCTTCATATATCTTCATTTTCCTTTGAGCCTTTCATTCCTTTGCACGTGATTTGCTAAGCATGCAAAGAGGAATCAGCCCAACACAACATCGTAGCCATGAATGCTCTGCTCCTTTCTTCTATCTGACAATATGATGTACGTTCCTCTCTTGTCCTCCATGGTCAGCTGCTCAGGCATGCATGCTGGTGCATGCGAGTATTGAAGAAAGGCCTCACCATGTATCAGCAGAAACCGCTATCTTCACTAATAATAAATCCCACCATTATTCATCCGTTTCCTTCAGTACCACATGCAGTGCTCTGTGCTCAATATTCAAGCCTGCCATAATCGTCTGGCTGTCCATGCACCTGTGCGCCATTTTTCCTGGCCCTCCTCTCTATAAAAATGGCACCCGAAGGTCCAGAGCACCCCATCGGCCACTTCTCCTTCTTCCTCGCGAACCTGCAGCAGCGGCCGGGTCTCCTTCAGTGCCATAAGACCATGTGGCCGTGCTGCTGATCCTTGCCATCAGTTGATGGCAGCAGACGCCATTCCGTCACCTGCTGCCAGCCTGGCTCTGTTCTGGTGAGGTTTTCACCATGGCCCTCTCTGTATAAATTGTTTCAGTTTGCTTCCATGGCTGATCCCACGTTCTTGGTTCATGGTGTCTGATCGCTGGGACTGATGCTGCTACCATTCGTTGGAGCCTGTCGTCGTATCAAGCTGTTGTCGGCACCAACGAACTGAACGTGATAATCATCGAACCGTATCCACGTCCATGCAATTCTGCCTCACTTTCAGCTTCCTCATCATTGTTTTCCTTGGTGAGAAAAATCTCCACGCTGCAATCTTTTGTTCTGCACAATTGTGTAAATCATGCTACACTTGTGTCTTGTCAGAGCGTGTCTTTTTATTCGTCGCTGACCCCTTAGAATTTCATATCAGCAGCAGCAAATGCAGGCCCGCCTGCCTACAAATCCAACTTGCATGTGAACCCAGTAAACAAATCAATCGGCCAAAGTCCAATGCATATCTGGAACATTCATGCTATTCAATTCCATACATTCTTCTGACGTTATATGCATGAAGCTACAAAAGCATGTTTTCTCTCATTTGTAAATTAATAATCAGAACAATCACATCATCTTTTGGTTAGAAGTTCAACGTCCATGAATTCACTTATTCACGGATATTCATGTGGCTTTATCTCCATGTTGACATCATCATGCTACTAATTAGCCTTTTCAATGCACGTTATCTGCTACCAGCATTATATCAATTTTGATGCCATTTATGAATATCTTTTCTTTCAAGATAATCTCAGTATATTCACAAATGCCCTTGCAGCACTATGCCTTGAACATTCTAAAGTTATCTCACTGTTCATCCTTGCGACTCGTCATGCTAGTCCGTGTCCGGTCATAATTCTCATTTTATGATTTAAATTATTTCCAAAATGTTTATTTTATTAAAAATGCTACTTTTACAATTTTAGTCCATAAAACTTCAAAAGCCCATATATTTTAATCCGTAGCTGTTTTAGGTGGTTTTTACGCTCATGCGATTGTAGGAACAAGCCGTACACGTGAGCAACCGTTTATAGTATATTTTCTTATGATTGATGTATTGTTTTTAGGTTCTTTTATTATGCTTGTTCCTGTGGTTGCTGGCTGTGGAAGAACGGTTGATCAAGGTTGACCCAAAAGGAAAGATCAGTTGTTTGAACAGCTTTTGAGGCAACTGTCCTTGACCATATTGCACCTGTATTTATTTTATTTTGGGTTAGAGTAGTTAGACCATTAGTTGCATGCTGAGTCTAAACTTCAATCCCATGTTAGGGTTTACTAGAACTTGTGATATCATCCTTGAAACCTGGTTTGGATGGGTAGTTGTCATGCTTAGTTTGCAGTCTTGGGTTTGGAAAGGTTATAACTTTATTTTGATTAATGATCTATGCCACGTGGGAATGGTAATGGTTTTAGCACCATGGTGACTAGGAATCAGGCAGGATGGTTGGAAATGGTGGTGGTATGTTTGTCTGAATTTGGTAAATATTTTTTGGTGGATGTTGGAATTGGTGGAATGGATTGTGCTGGTTCCTACTTGGATTCTAAGGACCGGTTCTCGGAGCATGTAACCCGGCTTAACAGCGCAGCCACGAGGGCTACATGGCTCTGCCCCTGGCTAAGTAATTAGCTGCCCATTTCTGTGCATTGTGGATAGTTTGGTGGCACAAGAGGGGGCCTAAATCGGCGAATCCTTAGTGAATGCACAGGGGTGGGAACTACAGCTTTGTAAAGGCCTTGTAGTGTGACCCCGCTAAGCACCTAGGTAGTGTGAAGCGTGATGGGGAAAGCACGACTCGTGGTCAAAGTGTGCAACCTCTGCAGAGTGTAAAATTGATATATCCGCCGTGCTCACGGACAAGAGCGGCCTGGACTTCTTCGTGATTAGATGGCTCTATTTCGTATGGGTGGTTTCCTTGATAAGGGAATGGCTGGTTTGCTCGGATATGATCCGTGTGTTGGTTCAGATGGTTCTTGAGGGTGGCTTGAGTTCTTTCGTGATAGGCACTTGCAAGAAAATACTTTAAAGGGGACCACCCATCTTTTCTTTGTTCTTCGCCCATTTTTCTCTTTCAAGTTGTCAAAGGAGAGTTTCTTTTTCCACCTTGTAATGGGAATGTAAGCTCTGACTTTGCCCTCATAGAGTGGGGAAACTTATAGCTACCTGCTCTTTCATTGAAATGAAAGAATTGCTGCCAGTAATCTGAGAATTCATTGGTTCAAGGTGATGACACACCGCCTTTTGGCTTGGTTCAAGCTAGCTTTCCAGCTATCAATTACCGTGAGAGCTCTTGGACTGTTAGACCAAGTAAAGGTATTTGTCCCTTCCCCTTACGAGCCTGTGGGTGAAAGTGCCCCTCTAATTGCACAAGTCTCTCCAATCCCAACAACCTACTCAGATCAGAACAAAACTTTTGGATTCTCTTTCGCCTATCGGCCGGCTTTAAGCAACCTTCACATTTCCTGTTGAGATCCCAAGTCTCCAAGTGGGCCCTGTTGGGCAGATTTCACCTAGTAATTAGGTGCTAAGGATTTAAGAAAAATTAGGATGTGTCGCTTAAGCGCGTGTGTCAAACCTTGTAAGCCTTTCCTTATGTTAGCCCTCATGTCATAATTTTCCTACACTTGCGGAGTACATTTCGATGTACTCACCCTTCCTCTTTGTCCCTCCTACTACCCCATCTAGACGCGGGTGACGGCGAGGAGTACGTGGAAGATGGTGCCTTCGACCCCGACGACGTGTTCTAGGCTGGTGCTTCCCCCGGTCGACTTTCTATGAAGATGGTGTCCTTTTTCGCTGGAGTTAAATAAAGTCTATGTAATTTTCTTTCAGACCTACGGGTCATTTTGTAATGATGGTATCGTTAAAGTAAGAACATTGCTATGATACTATAATGAAGTCGATATATGTATGAATAAATTAATCCTGACATACATATGTTGTGCATTCGATTTTGTCAATAAAATCGGGTGTGACAGCCTCGCGGAGTGCCTCTGTGTGCTTGGCTTTGGCTCACCGCGCCGCCTCGCCACGGTGCTCCGGGCTCCAGCATCAGCCTCCCTCACCTCGTAGCAGGTCTCAAGTTCAATGTTCCCAGGAATGACGCTATCTGCAACTTGTTGAGGGTGGTTTGGTTGCCTTTGTGGACGCACGACAGCTAGAGCTTGATGGTCTCATCCCAGACCATGGAACTCTCGTAATCTCGTAGTCTCGTGCGATGCCCGCACGCTGGCCACAGCTGCCGCACACCAGTCGCCGTCCGCATACACAACCGCGTATTAGAATAGTGCTTGAGCCGTCCCATCAACATTCGTTGAGGAATTCCTGCTGACGTTGCTAAATCCTGTGCGAAACGAGATTGGTGCATGTTTTGTCTTACAGTAATATACTAGGATAATGCCCGTGCGTTGCACCGGGTTAACATTCTGGTGTAAAATAAGAGAAAATTTGTTTGAGCTACCGGTTACACAGGGTAAACAATCAAGTTTTTGAGTTGTTGTTTCGGAACCCGGGTTCCGAACGCCGACCCCGTCCCCCGTCCGTGCTCCGCATTATTCTATTCTGTTGTTGGGCCATCAATCGTCGAAACGCACCGGCCCATATAAAGTAGTAGCCCACACGGTAGTACGGGAGCTAGAGCAGATGGAGACAGCAGGCATAGGCTTATTCGTCCACGTACAGTGAGCGTGCCACGTGTGATACATATCTTTCTTTTTTCCTTTCTTCTATTCTATTTTTATTTCTTTTTCCTTTTTCTTTTTTATTTTTCTATGTGTTGTTTTCTTATATTTTTTATTTTCCTTTTTATTTCTTTTGTGCATTTTTTCTTTTCGTTCATTTATTTTTTTTCTTTTTCTTTTATTATGTTGCCTTTCCTTTTTGTTTTTTCCTTTTTATTTTTCCTTTTTTCTCTCTTTTATTTCTTGTTGTGTTCTCTTGTTCTTGTCATATTTTATTCTATTTTATTTTTCTTTTCATTTCTTCTATTTCTTTTTTCCTTTCCTTTCTTTTATCATTTTTCTTTTTAGGTGGTCTTCTATTATTTTTTTGTTTTCTTTTTCTATTTTCTGTTTTTATTGTATGTTTTCCTTTTCTACTTTTTCCCCTTCATTCGTTTAGTTTCCTTTTTCTTTTTTTCTTTTTCGTGCACTTTTGTCATTCTTTTCATTTTCTTTATTCTTTTACTACTTTTATTTGACTCTACTAATTTTTATTTCCCTTTTCTTTTTCTTTTTTATTTTCTTTCCTTGCTTCTATTTAGTTTTTTAGTTTTCTTTTTTTAGTTTTCTTGTTTTTTTAACATTTATACATTTTTTATTTCTTTTTTGACAGAATTAGTAATTTTGTTTATTTCATTTTCTATTTTCATATTTTTTTATTTTTGTATCTTTTCTTCTATTTATAATTTTATGTTTCACTTTTTATTTATAGATACACGTGATGTTCTTGTAGTATACTTCCTCCATACCCGAAATTCTTGACGTTTAGGACATAATTGTGCTTACCAAGGAGTGATTAATTAGGGGGTAGTTTTCCCTGTCTGCCCCTATTAAATATGGTTGCGCGTACATCTCATACGAGAAAGTTACCCATCTCAGATGGCTAGTGCATTGAGGCGTGAGAGTGGCGAGCTAGGGTCGATTCCTAGCGGCCACAATGTTTTTGCTGGGGGCTTCATTTGCATGGGATTTTTTGCATGGCACTGTTGGGCCCTGCGTGGCGCGTTTTTTAGGTCAATTTTTGCAAAGGATTGGTCGTGGCGCGCGCTGAGTCGCAGAAGTCGCTGGGCGCGTTTGTTTTCTCATTTGGGCGCGTTTGAGCGCATTTCTTGGCGCTACGGCCGTGTTGCACCACAATTTTTTCGTTGTTTGCGTTGGCGCCATGGGATTCTAATTTTAGCGCTCGCCAGCTCCGTGGTTTGAGTTCCACGGTGCGTAATAAAACTTAGTCTTTCCCCCGGCCTTGCTTGCTTGCTTGCTTAAACGCCTCATCTCCTCACTTCGTTGCTTGCTTGCTTGCCATGCTAGCTTGCTTCCTCACATTGCTTAGCTTTTTTCCTTCCACATCTATGGCGCAATGGCTGAGTCTTGCTTCAGCTTTGATCTAAACGTCCGTTTAGAGGATGATGACGACGGTAACCTTCCCTTGGATCTCAACGAGCACGAAGGTGACGACGACAACGCTGGATTTGATTTGAACGAGCCTGAAGATGATGAGCATGGCAACGGTACTACCTCTTCTTGTCTTATGCATGTAAAACACCATTTTTTTCTCCTACTGCATGTTCTTCTTCTCTTGTCGCTAAACGAGCATGTTCTTCTTTTTTTATAGGATTCGATTTGAACTTGCCACTAGATGAATTTGGAGCTGTTGATTTTGATTACGGTCAAAACCTAGCTAGTAAGCATGGCCATTATTTTGATTATGTACTATTAAAATACTTGTTTTATTCCTATATTTATATCATGCCGTGAGTACTATGAATAAGCTTGTTGTTTTCCCTATATTTAGATCATGCCGTGACTACATTTTACTATGAATAAGCTTGTTCTTTTTCCTATTTTTACATGTTAGAACAAGATGTTGAGACTCGCATTCAAGTACACCTGCCGAAGCATGACTATCCTGAACATGTTAGAAAACAAGTGTACCAAGCATTGTTGATGACAAGCAAGAATGGGAAACCAGGCAAGCAAGATACAACAATTGTTGCCGGTCAATTTGGAGTAAATATTCGATCAGTTCAGCACATATGGAAGCAAGGTAAAAACCAATTTGCTCAAAACATTCCGGTCATGGTTGCTAGTCTAAAGAAAGGTAGATGTGGCCGTAAAGCAACCCCTCTTGATTTGGAACAACTGCGCAACATTCCTCTCAAGCAAAGAATGACCATAGAAGATGTGTCTAGTAGACTTGGTATTAGCAAATCTAGGATACAAAGGTATTTGAAAAAGGGTTTGCTTAGGCGCCACTCTAGTAGCATAAAACCTTACCTCACTGAAGCTAACAAGAAGACTAGGTTGAAGTGGTGCATGGACATGATTGAGCAAGGTTTGGTTGATGATCCAAAGTTTAAGGATTTGTTTGACTTTGTGTTTATTGATGAGAAATGGTTCTACCTTTCTCAAAAATCTGAGAGGTACTACTTGCTACCCGAGGAAGATGAACCACATCGCACTTGCAAAAACAAGAACTACATCCCTAGGATCTTGTTCTTGTGTGTATGTGCTCGGCCAAGATTTAGAAATGGAGAATGTGTGTTTGATGGCAAAATAGGTTGCTTTCCACTAGTCACTTTTGAACAAGCTATTAGAGGAAGTCACAATCGTCTTCGCGGAGAGCAAGTAATCAAGCCAATTCAATCAATCACAAGGGAGGTGATAAGAGATTTCATGATAAATAAAGTGTTGCCTACAATTAGAGCCAAGTGGCTAAGAGAAGATGTGAACAAGCCGATTTTCATACAACAAGACAATGCTCCTTCTCATTTAAAAGTGGATGATCCTCAATTTTGCGAGGTTGCTAAGCAAGATGGGTTTGACATTCGGCTTATATGTCAACCACCCAATTCTCCAGATTTTAACATTCTAGATTTGGGTTTTTTCGAGCTATTCAAGCTATTTAATACAAGAAAGATGCTAAGACAATGAAAGATCTAATTCTAGTAGTCGAACAGGTAAATGATCATCCATTCCATTGTTTCAATATAAGAAAGATTGTTTAAAAGATCTAATTTCTTGAACACATGTTTTGTAGGCATTCTTGGAGTACAGTCCATGGAAAGCAAATAGGATTTTTGTAACACTACAATCTGTTTTGAAGGAAGCAATGAAGCTTAAAGGTTGCAACAATATAAAAATTCCTCACTTGTAGAAACAAAGACTAGAGAGGGAAGATAGGCTGCCATTGCAAATCCCTTGTGAAGCTTCATTGCTAGCCAAAGCACTTACTAGTCTTCCTGAAACAAATTAGAAGATGCAAGTTAGTTTATGCAAATTATTAGATGCGTGTATCTTAGGTTTGCAATGGCCAAATTGTGAGATGCATGTACTGTACCTTAGTGCTCTTTGTTTGCTGCTTCTTAATATGCCCATCCATCTTCTTCAAAACTTCATCAGTGCACATGATTCTAGTACCATCCATCTCAAGTTTAGCCACATCAGGAATGTAGAACTCGCAATCGAACCTGTCCATTAGATGGAGCCACTTTGCTGAGATGTCGTAGTCTTCATGTAGAAGGCCACAACGTGCACACCTGCGAGCGTTCCGGCGAGCTTGGAAGCAAGCATCTCCGAAGACGCCGCTAGCGTGCAACGTGCCGCAGCGAGGACAGTGCACGACCTCGTCGTCGTCTGGGACGTCCTCGACGGAGTCCGGCACGAGCTCGACGGAGTCCGGCACGACGACGTCGACGGAGTCCGACACAACATCGACGGACTCCATGGCCACATCAGAGTCTAGCGCGTTGACAGAGACGAGCGCATCGACGGACTTCATGGCCTCCAAGTCCAGCGCACCAACGGAGTGCTACGCCTTGACAGACTCCATGGCCTTGAGCGAGCAGGAGAGCGTGGCGGCGAACCCTAAACGCGATGTCGGCGCGGCCAACCCTAAACGATGGTGGTGAGGAAGCGAGCAGGAAGGGAGGCGGGTGCTGCAGAGTGGAAGGGAGGCGCGTGTAGCGGCCTTTACTCGTACGCGAGAGCCGAGAACGGGCGGCGACCAAGAGAAACGAGGCATCAAGCAATTAATGCCGAGTCCAGTGGTGAGCGGAACGGATGCGAGCGCCAGGGGTAAACCCATCCGAGCGCGGCCGAGTGAGCGTAGAACGTTAGGTTTTGCGAAAACATGACGGGATCCCAGGACGTCAAGAATTTCGGGTACGGAGGGAGTACATGTGATGTTCTATGTCCATGAGTAGAAATGTGATGTTCTACGATGTAATTTGTGATGTTCAGTAAGCATACATTGATGTTCTAGGATATATTTTGTGATGTTCGGTACCTTTTTTTCTTTTTATTTGACTCTAGTTAAATACTTCACTAACTTTATTATTTTATTTTATATTTCATGATATTTTTACGATGTTCACGTAGTATACATATGATGTTATATGATATATTTTTGTGCAGTTCGTATAGTATTAATGTGATGTTCTACGATGTTTTTTGTGATGTTCAGTAAGCATATATTGATGTTCTAGATATATTTTGTGATGTTCGGTAGCATCTTTTTTTCTTTTTATTTGGCTATAATTAATTGCTTCACTAATTTTATAATTTTATTTTATTTACAATGTTCACGTAGTATATATTTGATTTTTTATTCTATACTTTGTGATGCTCAAATATGATGTTCTACTATGTGTTTATGGTGTTCGGTAGTATTTTTTCTTTTTTGTATTTGACTATAATGAATTACTTCACTAATTTTATTTTTTGATTTTTTTATTTCATGATATATGTGATGTTCATATAGTATACATATGGTGTTCTATACTATTTTCTGCGATGTTCGTGTAGTGTTAATGGCCCTATTCACTTGTCTTATAATCCATACTTTTTGGCTTGTTTTTCAGCCGAAACAGTATTTTCTCTCACAACAAATCAGCCGGAACAGTGTTTCAGCTTGTTTTTTCAGTGAAGCGAACAGGGCCAATGTGATGTTCGATAATTATCTTTAAATACATGTTTATCATGAGATAAATATTCGCTAAATTTTTTTATCAAAATATATCCATGTGGGGTCTTGTTTTGAAGAGTTTATTTAAGGAACGCGATGGTGCAACCAGATTTTAATTAGGATACTTGGTTTAGGGGCTGCGACTTTTTTTCACTTCAAAAAATATGGGAATATGCTGACGTCATCATTTTTGTCTTTTACTGTATGTCTATTGCTTTGGCTGGCTGCGCGTGCGTGGAAACTGTCCTGGCGGTCCAATACAATCGAATTAGGCCTGATACTAGTGTAACGCGTTAGGGCATCTGATTATTTTCCTGCGGGTCGGCCACGAGATATCTGCCACCTAGGCCCCTGAGTTTTTTTGGTATGGGTTGAATTCACCGGACGCTCATTAACTTGTTAGGAGGTTTCAGTTAAGTCCATCAACTTTTAAAGTGGTTTTTTAGGTTATAAACTTTATATGGCGTATCACTTAGGTCCATATCTCTTCATGTAGGCTTCTTATGCTGACATGACCTGCTGACTTGTCTAACTAAAGCAGCTCTTGACCATTCATTTCGTCAAACACGTTGTGGACACACGAGCGGGAGCCACCGCCACCGCTGCGGGCACACGAGCAAGTCGCCGCCACGGCCACATGGGTGCGCGAGCAGGCCCATGCGTTGTCCGAGTTCTCGGTGAGCCTACACAACACCCGCGCCGCCCTCTCCTTGGCCACCTTGCTGCCGGCACCCGCGTCGAGGACACAGACCACGGGCGTGATGTGACACCCTAATATTTTGACCTAATTTAAAAACCACTAAAAATTTAAACCTTTTAAAATTTTGCATAATAACCTAACCACCTAAATAAATAACCTAGTAATTAGTAATAATAGGCCAACCTAGAAATAAAACCCTATAGTGTAGAAATGTGAGCTTGAGTGCTTGCTTGTTTGCTTGAGCATATGGTGGCATACCTTGCATACATGCATGTTCAAATTTGAATTCAAATTGTATTTAAACATAGAATAGGAAATCTGGGAAAAAGGAAAACGAAAGGAAAATGGAAAATAAGCACTGGGCTCATTCCTCCCCCTCGGCCCACGGCAGCAGCGGCAGCAGCCCACTCCCTGCTCCCTCTCCTGTCCCTCCCCTCCACGACTTGGGCCAGCCTGTCACTGCACCCGCCTCCTCTCTCCCCTCTCTCGCTCGCTGACGCGTGGGACCCAGCCATCAGGGTCGTCGTCTACCTCGGGCCAGCTACGCGAATACCGCGTCGGCGCCCGAGCTAGCCAGCCCTAGGGCTGGACAAAATACTCACGGCTCGCCAACTCGCTCGACTCGACTTGACTCGTTTTAACTTTTTCACGAGTTGAGCTGCAAGTCTAGCTCGCTATTTTAATGAGCCAGCTCGCGAGCTGCTCACGGAGCTGAAAACGAGCTAAGGCCTATCAGCCCACAATCATGAATCTAGAAGATGATGATGCTAACCTAGAAGTGTACACCTTTCTATTGGTATGTAATTCTTATTTTTAGTTGTTTCATATGAATTTTAATTTTATAATTGTTGTGGTACTTAAATGTTGATTTTATGGATTATTTTGCAGGGAGAAGATGATGATTGTGGGGGGTATAGCCCCCGGTATCCACAAGACAAGACATGGGCCGCACCATCAGAGGTGGCCCAGCCCACAAGATCAAGGCGTGCACGGCACTGATTAACATGCACCACAAGATACTGTATAGTTCCAAATATGGTACTTTCATTGTAACCCTACCCCTTCAGAGTATATAAGGAGAGGCGGGCGTCATCTACATATATCTCATATTCAATACAATACACCAAAGACACAGGTTGTAGGGTATTACGTCGATCAGACAGCCTAAACTTGTCTAAATCACTGTCTCTACGCCTTGTGTCACCATCTGGTTCCTAATTACGTGCACCTCCACCGATCAATCTACCTTTATGGAATACCCCTTGGAGAACTGTTGAACATCTTTTGTCGACAGTTGGTGCACTAGGTAGGGAGTGTGCGTGCTGATTCCATGGCGAACCAGATGGGATCTTAAGACTTACGCCTAGGCTAGATTGACTTTCATCTTGCTTGTGACGTCAACACGGAGATTTGCTGCCAAACTCAAGTCGCCGTGAAAAGACCAACGGCCCAGATCGAAGACTCGTGTGGTTGTGCAACAATCGAACCCAACTTCTACTCCCATTAAGGTGGGGCCGGTAGGTTTCCATTAACTTGGTGAAGGCATCGGACGAGTATAAGAAGGCACCAGATCCAGGCGAGTCCATGCACCGCATCTGCTACATATCGCACTGCCTAGAGCCTCTTTTTGTCGCTGCCATTCTATTTTCCGTGGAGTCCGTTGCTTCCCCATCGCCGAGGAGCCTTTCGCTGAGTCCGTGAGGCCTGATAGATTTGGTATGGACAAGTACGTACATGATTATGTGCCTTTGCGTCAGCCGAACGACAACAAGCCAGCAAGCTAGATCATCATGCAAGCCAAGCCAATCAATCTATACATGCCTCACGTACATGCAAGCCAAACCAAGATGCGACAGATCAATTTGCATATACGCGGACTGACACCACCAAACTCCGACTACGTCCCTCCTACTTCAACACGAGATCAACTCTGTTCCGGGCGTCAAGCGAGCTGCCTACGTCGTCGACCAGATAAGACCATACGCCGCTGACCAGACGTTATGTCTAAAGCTAATTCACGCTTTAATATTTTTCTAAATATTCTCTAATCTTTGTTAATCACTATATTATTTCTCTGAGCTATTTTCGTCATGTTTGCTCTCCAAACAATTTTCCGAACCCCCGAACTGTCATGTTGATGCTCGGATGCCTCCAGAGACGGCCATGTCTCCGACTTCTCCCTACACGTGCTACGGGCTCCACGCTCTGCATTATGAGTGGTCGGCTACGGTTCCTTGGTGACGCCGGTTCCTCCTACACGTGCACTTGCTACGCGCTCGACGTTATGGACTATGGGCTACCTAGGGCTGGAGACTCAGCTACACACTAACTGGTCGGGCAGTTTATATTAAATATAAATACATCTTCGCTCCAACTGATCGCCGAGCTACATACGCTATTTTTCTCCGGAGTTTATATATTTTTACATCAAGTACTACCTGTTCTTCATATTTGTATTGCAGAATTATCGTCCAAGTGATCGGACCACCTGGTGCTCAGACTTCTCCATCGATCAACTGGTTGGACCGCTAGGGTCGTGGACTTCATCGCCGACCAGTTGATCGGACTGTTCGCCGGTCGCTTCTACTCGATGCTCACTTCGCCGCTGACCAGTTAACCAGACTATTCGTCACTCGTGCTTTATCGCCAGCTACGCGGGGGGCTTCTC
Organism: Miscanthus floridulus; assembly: GCF_019320115.1. NCBI lineage: Eukaryota > Viridiplantae > Streptophyta > Magnoliopsida > Poales > Poaceae > Miscanthus > Miscanthus floridulus. The sequence goes on along the minus strand of NC_089598.1, from coordinate 92,140,509 downwards.
GGTGCTCGGACATCGCCAGATACGCCGGGGACTCCTCGGTGTTTGGACATCGCCAGCTACGTCAGTTACTCCTCGGCGCTTGGATTCTTCGTGCTCTAGGACTAAGTGGGCACACTTCACCCCACTTCACCTTGCGGACATCGCCAGCTACGCTAGCGACTCCTCGATGCTCGGACATCGCCAGGTACATCGGGGACTCCTCGGTGCTCGGAAAGTCACCAGCTACGCCGAGGACTCCTCGGTGCTCGGACATCGTCAGCTACATCGGGGACTCCTTGGCGCTCCGACATCACCAACTACGCCGGGGACTCCTCGGTGCTCGGACATCGCTAGCTACGCCGGGGACTCCTCGGTGCTCGGACATCGCCAGCAACGTCGAGGACTCCTCGGTGCTGAGACAATCGCCAGCTATGCCGGGGACTCCTCGGTGCTCGGACATCGCCAGCTACGCTAGGGACTCCTCAGTGCTCGAACATCGCCAGCTACGCCGGGGACTCCCTTGGTGGTCGGATCTTGCTACGTCTCATCGGTGTGCTATCAAGCTGCTCCATGCTGTTCGGATTAGGGTGCTGATCATGGGTAGCACGTCTGGGGTCTTAATACGCGTATGTCAGACGACGTCGGCAAGCTTTCAGACTTCTTTTTCTTTGACCCTGCTACAAGATTCATTCTTCATCTTCCAGTAGGCTCGGGGACTAAGTGGGCACACTTCACCTTGCGGTGAATGTGCGCTTTTTGATTCGGGGCTCTGCCCGTTGACTGGTTGCCTGCTCGGCCGGTCTTCTGCCTTTCTTCTACTTTCTGACCCTGGCACCACGTGACTACATCACGTACTGTCAGGTTCGGGGACTAGCTGTGGGGGTATGGCCCCTAGTATCCATAAGACAAGACATGGGCCGCACCATCAGAGGTGGCCCAGCCCACAAGATCAGGCGTGCACAACACTGATTGACGTGCACCGTAAGATATTATATAGTACCAAATAGGATACTTTTCTTGTAACCCTACCCCTCTAGAGTATATTAGGAGAGGCAGGGGTCATCTACATACATCTTATATTCAATATAATACACCAAAGACACATGACGTAGGGTATTACGTCGATCAGATGGCCCGAACCTGTCTAAATAGCTGTCTCTGCGCCTTGTGTCACCATCCGATTCCTGATTACGCGCACCTCCACCGATCAATCTACCTTCGTGGGATATCCCTCGGAGGACTACCAAGCATCTTTTGTCGGCAATGATGCTGACATTGAATATATGGACTTTTCTAAGTTTGTGGTGGCAAGCAACTAGTTAGTATGCTGAAACTGTATGATCATGGATGGACCAACTGTGTTGCATGGTTGATACTTTTGATGAACCTGATATGTATTAATAATGTATGGTTGCATAACCATGGACGTCACCTTCTAGAATTAATGCAGTATAAACATTATAAACATGTGTGTCTTATTTTTTAGTAGCTCGCGAGCTAAACGAGCTAGCTTGAGGTCGGTAACAAGCCGAGCCGAGCTACCCCTCTAGCCCGTAATATTAACGAGCCGAGCCGAGCTGGCTCGTTAGCCTAACGAGCCAGCTCGAGCTAGACCGAGCCGAGCCGAGTTGGCTCGATATCCAGCCCTACCCAGCCCCTCCGCCACCACCTCGCCTTAGGGATGCGACAAGGCTCGCGAAGATCTTTTTGTGACCCACACCACCTCTCCTCCCTCCTCCCTCTCCTCACTACTCCTCACTCGACACGCAACGGCGAGCTCACCTTGCCATACCGCCATGGATGAGCCCAAGCTCTCCCAGCCACACGCGTGGGCAAACCCACACTGTGGCGAAACGACCTAGCAGAAATAGGCACATGTGCGTGCCTCGGTGAGCTCAGTGGGCGAGAAAATATCTCACCGCCGGAAACGACATGGCCGGCCTATAAATAGGCCCGACCATTGCCGCTCCGACCTCGCGCTCCTCCCCACTAGCCCAGCATTGAGCTGGAACACCTCATCTCCCCCTCCCCTCCCCTCCCCTTTCCTCTCCTCCTTCCTCTGTTTTGGTTTTCCCCTAATCGGGAGCCGCCGGCGCCATTGACACCGCCTTCCTCCTTCTCCCTCTCTGCTGCTCCATTGTCCAATTGGGTTAGCAGGTGAGTCCCCGAGCCCCTCCTCCTTCTTTTGCTCTAGCTGGTTAGTAGTCTAGGCCCCTGTGTAGCGCGGTCATCATGCACCGCGCTCCGCCGTGCCCGTCCGCTAACCGACGGCAAGGCTCGGCCGAGCTCTACAGTACCCTGTCGCACTCACCTTTCACCCCCGAGCACGCACAGGAGGGAGAGCCTCGGAGGTGCGAAGGAGCTGCGATGGCATGGGTCCATCTGACCATGGCCGTCTGGCAGAGTGCACAACTGGGGCCTGTCCTAACTCCTAAGTGCACACATGCATGGGGGCAATGCACTCGATATTTTTGACCATTCGTCTGAGTTTTTTTTTGAAACGAATTATAATTTTTTTGAAACGAAACCATTCGTCTGAGTTACCCAACGGCTTGGTGCGGCTGTGGCTTCGGCTTCCCCGGCAGCTCTAGCAGCAGAGCCGGAGTAGCCACACCAAATGTTCTCCATCTGTCGAAGAGAAGACGTGACCATTTTAGACATACAAAGGCGAAGCTGGTTTTTAGGCTCTGACCTAAGTGCTCCGGCTCTGTTAGCGGAGCTAATGCGAAAGAGGCACACCAAATGGGTTCTTAAATCTCACATTTTCTTCCTCTCGTCCTTCCACGCTCTCTCTCCTTCCCATTCTTGGTCGCCACCATCCAGTGGTGAAGCATTGTCGTTATGACTAAAGTGGGCCATTAGCAGGGGTGGCCATGGCCCACTTTAGTCATAATAAAGCTCCGCCAGTGCCACCATCGTCCTCTCTACCGACTCTCCAACACTCTTGCCTCCCCCTGCTGCTTTGAGGGGCTCCAAGGAGCCCGAGAGCACTTCCTTACTGTTGGCATCTCATTTTTGTGCTCATTCAAGGTCCCTCTGTGCCTACCCTGTTCTCCTCCTCTATCTCCTATGGCTCCTTGCCACTCGCCGCTACCACGCTAGCCCAACCTCGTTGGACTATCACCTTGACGCCTCTGCTCTTGCCTCGTCTACCCGCCTTTCCCCGCTGCCTGACTAGCAGAGCCATTGTCACCTCTCCCATGCCGCCCCAAGCCCATAGTCACAACGCCTGTGCAACAATCTCTAGGCTGGCCTACCACCCATAGATCCTTTCCTTTCCAAGCCCGCCAGGACGGGTTATATGAAGTCTAGACCGCCAAAAGACCTCGTCAGAAATGGACCCAAGTTTTGTTCGACTTCCAAGTCGCAGGCCTGGCCGTGAGGAATGGAAACCGGCCCCATGCCTCGTGCCATATTGCAGTATTCTATATTTGTACGTACATAGGAGTATTGGTATATGCGAACCAGCCTATCAACTCTGTTGCACTTGCATTGCACTATAGTAGCTAGCTGGTAGTACTAATACACGGTGACACGCCCACCGTCGAAACAGCCCCGCGACAACGAATAGATGACACGTTATTTCCGGGCGGGCCGGCGCGCGTTCCGTACTTGAGCGCCGCCTTCCACACGACGTCGATCCGCTCCACGTCGATGGCGCCCACCTCGTGGTGCTCCGTGGTCCATCTGGATTGGGTTCGGTGACGGTGAGGAATGGTGTTCCAGACTTCCAGTTGCTGCAATATTCCCATATCACACCGTTGTCTCTAGATTGGTTGTGACTGCTAACTATAACCAGCGATCACCGTTCTAAATTATAATATATTTATCTTTTCTAGATATATAGTTTATGTTGTATATCTACGTAGCAAAATCTATATATTATAAAAACCAAGATGTCTTATATATGGACTATTTAGCATAGAGAAAGTATTATCTAAACAACTCCAAATTAATGGGTGGACTGCTGTGTGGCTCAAACGGGTACATATGGTCATAATTCCGCCTTTCTTTTCTTTTCCTTTGTTCTTTATAAGTTAATTTTACCTGTTTCTTAACTTACCTCGACGTTGATAGCAGAACCTTGGCCTCAATTGCAAATAAAGTCAGGGAGTACATAGGAGTCCAAATAAAATATTACTTGCCGTCTAACCAGGTTAAGAGGAAACATCAACATACTCATCCTAATTTAGATCAATGTTTGGATTCATTAGTTTTTATGGATCTAATCAGACCTATCTAGAAGATGATGTTTCTACCCCTCTACCACTCTTTTTCTCCACGCATGCCTCTCTAGCTAGACAAAATAAAGGTAAAGGCATTCTATACAATTCTAACATTTTCAGGGCCTGTTTGGAATAAAAGAATACAAAACCGAGGAACGGAAAAACCACAGGAAAAGAATGAGTGCAGTAGCAAAACAGAGGAATGGAAAAACATAGGTATAAGATAGGAGGAGGTGTTTGGAATGCAGGAAAATTATACTATGGAATGGCAAAAGTAGTTGGTTTGATAAATGGCATTGTTGTATTAAAAAAATGTACACATGCCTTTCTACATGCACATCGGAAGGCTAATCCTCGAATATCTGACGAGTTAGTGCGCGCAGCTGCCTCGGGCTTCCACACAGGAAGAGAAAACCAGAGGTCTGGATAGATGTTTCTTTTCCTATCAAACTTTGAATATGGTACAGTATTCCGGAGGAAAGGAATTGGAGTTTTCCTTTGTTCCAAACGTTCCTCTCATCTTCCTTTCCTCTGTTTTTTGTTTCCTCCATTTTTCCTACAAAATTTCTTTGATCCAAATGCAGCCTGAGCTACTAGCCCCGGAGTTTGAGCTGGACCATGCGCCCAAGCTCGAGCTTGAGCCGGCAACGTTCGCGCCGGATTCAAAGCTCGAGCCCGCCACGGACTCCTGCTGCGTTGCCGGACAACCCGGCGCTCGAGCCAGACCACGAACTCGATTGAGAGCCAGAGCCAGCAACAGATCCTGCAAAAAGGAATGCGGCAATAGTTACCTCACAACCTGCTACAACTACAACTGCAACCTTTTTCTTCAGCTTCAGCACGAGATGGTTCAAAACACTACTACAGGATTGATTAACCGCGACGGTGTCCCGGAGGCCTCCGTGGCGGGCTCAATTTTTTTCCGCCGCGGTAAATCCCATGATTTACCGTGGCGGACATTTTTTATTTATCGCGGCAGGCACTTTTGCCCGCCGCGCTAAATCGATTTTCCGTGGCGGGCGTCTTAAGACGCCCGCCAGGGAAAATAGGTATTTTTCGTGGCGGGCGTCTTAAGACGTCCGCCACGGTAAATCGATTTACCGTGGCGGGCACAGTATAAGGCCCGCCACGGTAAATTCGGCCCAGCTCAGAGCCCAGGTGAAAGCCCATATATGTTTTCCTACCGGGCTAGTATATAAAGCAGACTTAGGTCATCTCCACTCCGACTCCCACTCTGCTCCCTCCACTCACCCACCGCACTCGCCCGACTCCCTTCACTCTCCAGACGGCGGCGCTCCTCTCCCCTCTCCCTCCACTGTCCAGACGGCGGCGGGCCTCCACCTCTCCCTCCACCGATGGCGCCTCCCCCACTCCCCTCCCCTCCCCTCCCTCACAAAGCAGACGGCGGCGCGGCGGCTCTCCCGGCGGCGCCTCCACCAGATCCAGCTCCACCAGAGCGGCGGCGCGGCGGCGGCCATTCCCCATCCTCTGCGTCGCGCCTCCCCCAACTCAGGTAGGTTGCCCTTGCTCCTCATCTCCCTCTCTTCCACTCCCTCACTCTCTCCCCTGTATATGCATGTAGGTCCGGTCCAAGAGCGCCACCGCCTTCCCTTGGGCCGCCCAGATCCGGTGCAAGGATATCCCGGCCACCACGGCGGCTGGTCCAGGCGGGTCCGCAAGCTCTGGCGGCGCGAGGAGGCGGAGGCCGGCGAGATCCATACGCACGAGGACGACGACCGCGAGCGGGTCTGCGAGCTCCATCGGCACGAGGAGGCGGAGGCCGGCGAGATCCACACACAAGGACGACGATAGCGAGCGTGTCCGCAGCAGATCCGATGCACCTGGCAGCGGGCTCGATTGGGCCTGGCGATGGGCTCAATTGGGCTCGCTAGGGTTTTTTTTTGTTTTTTTCCAAACCATTAACCGCGGCTGGCATCCTAACCTGCCCGCCACGGTTAATCGATTAACCGTGGCGGGCAAGTTGGCCCGCTGCGGTAAAGCCATGATTTCCCGTGGCCTTTGAACCACGGCGGACAGCTTTGTCCGCCGCGGAAAACCGATTTCGCCCCCTGCGTAAAATCATTACAGTAGTAGTGAAAATACGAATGGGTTTGGTTTGGTTTTCATTCAGTCCTACTCAGCGACGTTTCGTTTGAATGACTGGATTCATTTTCCATGCGGCAAGTATAGTAAACCTGATGCGCTCGAGCCAGATGCAGCGCTGGAGCCGGAGCCTGAGCCTGAGCCTGACCCGGAGTTAGACATTGAGTTTGATCCACTACCTGATGCGCTGAATGAGCCAGCGCCAGAGTTTGCACTCGACTCGGAGCCGGAGTTAGAGCTGGAGCTGCTGCTCGCTCCACCAGATGAACCCGAACCTGAAGAGACCAGAGAAAACCCAATCAGAAAAATGCTAGCTACACTATGAAGTCTGATTGTCTGAACAATCACGTCCTTCTACGAAACATTATTAACCTGATGAGGAGCCGTAGGACATCCCGGCAGAGCCAGATGACGTGCCTGATCCTGGTACGGCCAAAAGCCTGTGCCGCGTCATGTATGGTGGCATGGCACGGGACTAACATGACGACGACCGAAAAGGCTGACGGTTGACGTGACAGGGCCTGCCGCGCCACCCATCTTGGCGCGGCAGTGCCGCGCCACGGTGAATGGCGCGGCAGGGCCAGATAAATATCGTGAGCGAGCCCGCCCGCCCACCCGCCGCCGTCAGCGTGCCCAGACGGCCGCCCGCCCCGCCCACGCCGTGGCCGCCCACTCCCGCCGTGCAGCACCCGCGCCGGCCGCGCCACGAACTCCGGCGCGTGAGGCCGCCCGCTCCTATCAAGGTACCTCCCTCTCGATTTCATGCTATTTTGATTATTATTGATTTAGGATAATTAGTGATTTAGGATAGTTAGGGTTTTATGATAGTTAGTGATTTAGTATAGTTAGTGATTTAGGATAGTTAGGTTAGTGAATTTGTTTGTAATTTAGGTAGGTAGTTTTTAGGTTTGAGGTCGTGTGTTGTAGTATAGTTAGAATTTTGGGTTTAGTGATTGATTATGTATTTATTATTTAGTTTATAGTTAGTTATTTAGTTAGGGATTTTGGGTATAGATACTAGTTTTTAAATGTCGGTACTTACTAGTGCGTGATACGTCGATTTTGATGACTTGATGAAGTTTCGTCAAATGCTTATATTCATAGTGAAGTTGTTTAATATGTCTATTAATGTTACTTTGAATATATACATGTGCTTTCATATTGTGTTCGTATTGCATAACAAGTAGTTCAAATTTTGCAATGCTACATAATGTTAATTTGAATTTTATTAATTTGAATACTCTAACCCTTTGTTTATCAATTTGTAACAGGATGGCTCCTCCCACGCAGCACCCGTTGTACCCCATTCTTGAGGTGGAGTACGACGACCAGCACCAAGCACACATCTTGAGTGACAACGACGCAGAGGTGGCCTTGCCTCCTTTGAGGCCCCGCACGCACACCAGGGGCGTACCAGTGGGACGAGTGTTATGCGCCGTACATATGGCGTGCCAGCTTCCTCGAGCTTGTCCGTGTTGTCAACTACGGTCTTCTGCTCATTGACCCAGCACTACTTACTGTAGCTGTAGACATATGCGAGTGTCTTATTTATACGTAAACATTCTTGTAACAAATTTAAGGCCACTAATAGTCGTTCTATTCTTATAACAGGTGGAGGTCTGAGACCCACACGTTCCACCTACCTTGTGACGAGATGACCTTGACCATGCAGGACGTGAAGGCTATTTTTGGCCTTCAGTTGGGGGGACTTCCAGTAACAGGGATAGTTGACAACGATCACTGGAGGGAGCTGGTAGCTCAGTTTACTGGCTTTCTCCCATCGGACGACGAGGCTTCCAAAAAAATAAGTGAGAAATTCAAGCCTATTTAATACTTGCATTGCTTTCATGCAGCCATCGGGTCTCATTTTCTTTGGTCAATTTCAGGAAAAGTTCCGGTGTTTTATCATCCTGGATCACAGAACGCTTTGATTACTTGCACCCACAGGTTGAGAAGGCTTAGATCGACAGGTTCGCTCGAGTGTGGCTCTGGCACTTTCTTGGTGCTTTCCTCTTTCTAGACGCCTCGAGCAACACCGTCAGCTAGATCTTCCTTGACATACTACGCCAGCCGTGGGAGAACATAGCGGCGTACAGCTGGGGCAGCGCAGTCCTGGCATGGACATATCGACAGCTATGCGTTGCCTATCGTCACACCTCAGGGTATGCAAACCTTGGGGGTTGCTCGTACCTACTCCAGGTTTGGTGTTGGGAACGATGGCCCGTTGGGAGGCCCCTTAATACTGGTTTACCAGTAAGTACTTCGGTTCATTATATTCTTCGATATGGTTAGATATGATGAGTTTATTAATGACTAATTCATTATTGTGTTCAATGCAGTAATGGAATGGGTAGGATACACTCCCTACAGCTCTATATATCTTGACGGAAGCAGAGTTAGTTAGAGGGAATGCGAGGCGCAAGTACAGGGAGTACACGGACGGTCTCGACGTCCTGATACAGCACCAGGTTATGCTCTCTTTACTATCGTACATGTGTCTTGTTCGATGTACACTATATCACAACCTAACTCAATTACAAAATATTCAAGTGCATTGGTGTCCTTGGGATGCTCCAGAGCTCCAGTACTATCTTAGTCCTATCACTAGAGACGAGTTAGACGAGTATCGCTACAACGTCCCTCTTATTTTCTTCCACGTGGTCGAGATTCACTTGCCCATCAGGGTCTGCAAACAGTTTAGAAGAATGACAGGCTATCCACCACTACTTTACTCCACCGACCAAGGATTATAAGGGTGCGCTATCGATTAATAATAAAGCTACAATTCAGAGGTGTGTGCAGTACAACCAACATCGTTTTGTTGCAGGTATGACCGTAAGAAGATGTACAAGATCAAGGATTGGCGCGTGACACACAACACACACATCCACTTATGGGAGAACAGGGAATGGCAGCCGGTCCATGTGGGTCCTCCACACGACCAGTACACCTTCGACGAGTACCTGCGGTGGCTTCACAGGTCTACGAGGACACATATCAAGCCCCCGTACACTGAGGAGGCGATTGACGAGGACTTAGAGGAAGATGTGATCGAAGATGTGTACGACGTTGCCACTAGAGAGGACACACAACTACAGAGAGCCCCGCTTCAAAGATACGTGGTAAGTTCCTTGAATGGTACAATTTGTTATCTATTTGGTATTAAGTATGTATACTAAAACTGTCTAACCTTGTTTCTGTACCCAGGCGACACAATTGTCGAGGATGTCCAACAAAGCAGCGTTCTGGCTTCACGAGTCTAGAGGGCAGGGGTCAGGCGTTCTCGAGGCTTTTATGGAGGTAAACATAAACTTGTTCGTCCGAAAATGTTTCGTTAGCGTATATGCATTTGGGAAATGCAATAACTTTAACGTCTATTTATGCAGAAGGTGAAGAAGAGCTGCAGGAAGCTAGCTCAGAAGCTGAGCTGCATGGACACTCCTTATGAGGAACCGTCACTATCCACGCGGTCGAGTGGCACGTCTTCAGCCTCTTTGAGGACACCAGCTGGCTTTTCTCAGTCGGTGATAGGTGCCACTTCCGCGGTGCGTACACCACCACATCATAGCGCTGGGAAGGACCCTGCAACCGAGGACGACGATGACGACGACCTCCCGGGCTTCCGCAGACAGCACGACCAGTGGGATGATTGGCCGTAGGACGAGATCGGCATGTCTCCGCTAGGTGGTGCCCCGCTTGGTACCCAAGGAGCCTCACAGGTACTAACAAAGGTAGTTTCTTTAAATACGTAGGCTCTAAGAACTAACGATCATAAAGAATTATAAGTAATCGTGTATATCATATACTTGCAGGGTACGAGCCATACGCACTGGCGACGTGACCACACCGACGTTGGCTACACTCCCAATGTGTTGCCAACAAATCCGAAGAGACAGAGACGTCCGAGGGATCCTTACACTCCTGGGTCTTAGTTTGTTAGGTCGAATCAATATTGGCGTCCAAAATTTATAGGCTTAGTTGGTTATGTTATATCGAACTTATGTCAAACCAATGAAAATGTTGTGTGGCAGCCTGTCAACTTGCGTACGGACTTCATTTATTTGCTTCATATTTGTTTCAATGCGTCGCGGCAACACTGTCGGCGGGATTAAGTAGCAACTAGTTCGGGAAGCGGCAGTCCCAGAGTATCTCGACGCCAGGTTCCATGGTCACGTCGCTGCCGATCCTACAATATAGGACCAAAAAGCCAAAAAAATAAGTTTCCTAAAAAACTATTCGGTCGTGAAAAAGATTTAACAAAAGACAAAAACAAATTCACTATTGGTTTTACGTCAAGCAATACCTAGAATAACTCCCACTATTGGCGTAGAAAATTCCGATTATACGGTCCAGGTACAGCCGCACCATGCGCCGTGGTGCGACACTGCCGCGCCAAGATGGGTGGCGTGGCAGGCCCTGCCACGTCAACCATCAGCATTTCTGGTCATCGCCACGTCAGCCTCCTGCCGCGCCACCATGCATAGCACGACACGGACTTTTGGCCGCCATGGCAATAGGCGTGGCCAAAAGTGTTAGTTAAAAAAAAAGACAATATTAGATTTAAAATTAGTTTTCAAAAAATATTAAAATTAAAAAAAATCGCCAGAACCGCTGCCTGAGTTCGCCGATGAGCCAGATCCACCGAATGATCCCGAGTACGAGCCACCAACACCGTCTGAACCGGACCTAGGCCCTGACCCACAACTTGAACACCCACCACTTGGCCCAACATTAGGCCCACCACTGAACCCAGTCGATCCACCTAACCCAATTCCTGAGCCCAAACCCATACCAACACCGGATGAACGGTACGAGCCTCCATTCGACCCAGAGCCCAAGCCCGTGCTAGAACCAGAGCCACCAGAACCGGTGTTACAATCTGACCGGATTTGCACCAACTCCAACACCGACACCGACGTTGATCGATGTGCCTAAGCCCACAGACCCCGAGCCCAAACTAGACCCTGAGCCTAAGCACGATGAAGTGCCCGATCCACAACCAGATGCTGAGCCCGCATTCCCAGCTCCCTAGGTAGAGCCTGAGCCATAACCATACCCAGAGCTCGTGCCGGACCCGTGCCCAGATGCGGTATATGAACCACCATTTGGTCCGGACCAGGCACCGTAACCCGATCCCTGGCCCGAGCTAGATGCTGACCCAGAGCCACCTAGCCCAAGATCAAGCCCAATGCCGCGACCTCCACCGGCACCAATGGCCAGGCCCAGGTTGCTTCTCACTGGCCTGGCCTTCGCAACGCCTACTGAGACTAGCAGCACAATAACAAGAACAGTAAGAGCAAGAGCTCCGTTGGCCGCCATTGCTGGTCAGTGATCACTGATCAAGCTTGTGCTTTGTGATGGCTGGCTTATGGTATGTTGTTCAGGGAGTGGTCTAGATTTATAGCCGCAGTTTTTGAATAGTGTACTTGCTGCACATGATGCTTACTGTAAAAGGTGGCTTGGTTCCTGCACAGGCGCATGTGAAGGTGACCTAATGTTTTGGAGCTTCGCCATTGGCAGTTCGTCTTGTCCTAGGAAGTGACGAGAGACTTGTCTCAATCAGTGGTCGCCATTGCAAATTTCCTTCCGCTAGAGAGTTCTCAATACTGGGTAGAACTTTCTAGATTGAGCATGCCTCATGTGAAGGCTTTGGTGTCCAAAGTATACTTTGGTTTGTGGCTTGTTTCTAACTAGTAATCGTCATGGGGAAATCAGGTAAGAAGTCAGAAAGGTTCCTTCAATCTGCAACCTTATTCAGACAGTGATGAGAAAACTTCCTGATTCTAATACAACAAAAAGGATGTTTACTGACACAATGGAGTTCGTCAAATTACTGCAAACACGTGGAATTTAGTTACTGAACATGTATTATGTATCTGGTTTGAAGAATTCCTAAACGAGCAAAAAGGTTGCAACTGAGCTGAAAAAAACATTCAATGCTACGGATATCATATTCTGAACTTAACAGGCAGTAGTATGACGAGAAAATGCGCTAACCATTGTTGTTTTGGGGAAAAAGAATACAGAAAATACAAGAAGTTAAAAAGGCAAAAAGAATACAAAGATCTTGAAGCGTGCCAAGTGCACCGCACGGAATCCAAGTGATTGGTGTCGTATTATTGGATGCTGACGTGGAGTCCTTGATCACCACTGATGCAATTAAGGCATAAGACTTGGAGCCTAATTTTTGTCTTCAGAGCCACCTACAGAATCAACGTACAATTCTACACAGCCACTAGCAGAATATTTTGCTTCATTATACAGTAGAAGACAGTCGAGCTGAATCAGACTCTTTTCTGAACAAAATGATATTCCAAACAATTCAGTTAGGATGAGTCATGGCAGTCAATCATGGAAGCTCTCCAAGCCCAGGTAAGAAAAACTTACACGTAGGACTAGCTAATTCTAAGGTCGAATAATTTCATCGGTAATCTGAGATATCGAATGTACTCTCAATTTGGTCTCATTGACGTTCGGTTCTCCCTGCACAAAGTCTGATTGTATAAATAAGTAGTACTACAACAAATTCAGAATCTACAGTTACAAAACATACCTCTTGTTTGATTTTCTTCCCAATTGTCATTTGAGCACCTTGGTATTCAATTGCATAAGCCTTGGTTTTGCAGAAAGGGCAGCTGCGTTGTTAGCTAAGGACCCAAGAATTGAGATGAAAAACACTGAACAAGACAACAGTTTCATCTACAATATGTATCATTAATTCATTGTGTCTCTACTTAAGGTCACATGTCTAATACTTCAATCAAACTGAACATTTTTCAGGACTAGTGCCATGCAATTGTGAAGTGTTGATCATCTCTGAAAATCTAGGTTCAGCAGAAGAAGTTTCTTGCGCGTCGATTGGAAACCTATAATGTACTACGGTGTACATATCAGATGTCAAGCCAACTGTTCAAATAAAAAGTCGCAAAATAGGATACTGGACAACTTTAGAAGTCTTGGATGGCATCAGCTGTAAGAAGCATTCTGCAGGCAGAAGCAACATGAAACAATTCAGTGGCTAGAAGCTTTAATAAGGATATAGCATTCATTAGGCATGGGGGAAACTGAAGGAGCAAAGTCTTTGTACACAAAACCAAATAGCAACAGGACAATATAATCAATACAGTAAAAGCAAATGCCTAATATACTAAAACTGCACATGGTCAAGGAAAAGCACAATTACTAATGTTCTCGACCTGAATCCTCCTCTTGGGTTCTTAGCTATTTTACATGATCATAGTGACTTCTGTAGCTGATGGAAAACACCTCCACAGATGAACTGAAGTAAATTACGGACATGTGGCAGTGTCACATATAAAGAAAAAAAAGGTTGACAAGAGCTGGTGCTGTTTTTCCTTTTCTTGAAACGAAAGATATGGCAGGGCTGGTGCTCTTTACTACTATAAGTTGTTTTGTGCAATGTCACTATTGTTAGAAAAAAAATGAATCCAAATATATAGGACGCTGCTTGCTTCCAAAATCGAAAAGTTAGTAACCCAACAAATACACACCACCTATCAGTATTGTGGTATCGCTGAAGCCTGAAAGAAAAGGCATTGAGAAGATGGAAACTCACCAGTGCAGATCCCTTTGCCGCAGCACTTGGATGTATTCAGACTCGGGTAGAACTGCATGAACAGCAAAGAAAAATAAACTATTAAGAAAAAGTGTCACTCGCGCACAGCTACTAAAAAAAGAGGTGCCAATTATCTGCTACAGGGTGCAATTCTGGAGGAACGAGTGATCGATCATACAAAGAAGCAAATGGGACACTCCTCGGTTAGGCCGCCACCGGCGTCCTCGGCCGGGTCAAAGCAGGGCGCGAGGTCGCCACTGCGGATGAGACGACGCAGGCGGCCGGCGTCAAGGTCGGGCAGCTCGCGGACGAGGCGGCGCGGCCGCGTGAGGTGCTCCTCCACCGCCGGCAGCCGCCGCCGACGGAGCTGCACCCCGGACACAACGTTGCCCATGCCTAGGTGCGCGCGCTTGCAGAGGAAGCCGCGGCAGGAGAGCAGAGGACAGGTTTATAGCCTCGCGGCAGCTGCAGTTCTGCATGAGCAAGCATGATCGGTGCAGGTGTGGAAGGAGATGAGGATCATGGAGCGTGGGTGGCTGCGCTTTTTGAGCTGAGGAGGCAAAGGAGAAATGGAGCGAGGGAAGCAAGGCATCGTTTGCCACCGTGTGTGTGCCGTAGTGCCGTTGCTGTCCAGAGCTGATGAGAGTACATGTCGACAAAAACAAAGAAAAGTGTACGAGTCTACCAGAGGAAAAAGAAGAAACCACCACACCAAAAAATTTCCGTTGCCGGGACTCGAACCCGGGTCTCTCGGGTGAGAGCCGAGTATCCTAACCAGCTAGACTACAACGGAAGCTTGCTCCAGGCGTATACATAATTTTATTTAAATTTAAGAATTCAAATATTAAACTTGTTCCGTCCATCTTCGGCTTATATTGCATTAGTTCAAAGATCTGACAGTCGAAGGAATAAGATAAATCATTAGGTAGAATGATTTGACAATTTGAAATATTTGCTGCTATGGGCCCATGAGGATACTGCTGCTTTGAAACTACTGATAAAGAAATGGAAGACTTTCCGGTTCTGATGATAGATTGGGCTTTCCTACAATCCTACCTAGTCATACAAAAGGGTCCACTGCTGTCTTTTTCTCAGCATTAACTTCGACGCCCCGTTCACGTGCCCTTAAACCCGACTTGATCCACTTCTTTTTTCATCCGGAACAGTATTTTCCTCCAGCATTCCTCCAAACCATCCAAATTCCTCCAGAATTCCTCCGAGCCATTGGCCTGTTCGCTCGGAGGAATTCTGGAGGAATTTGGATGGTTTGGAGGAATGCTGGAGGAATCTGTGAGAGAAAAATACTATTCCGGATGAAAAAAGAAGCGGATCAAGCCGGGTTTAAGGGCACGTGATATCTGGAGCTCATTTCATATTGGGATCCCTTTCATATTCAATACAACATATAAGAAGCAAGAAGGGGATAAGCTTCTACTATTACTATGATATAACATTACTAAGCACACTTGAGTCACTGACTACCCAATACCTTCCAGAAAATGCTCTTTCCTCCTCTGAACTTTTCTAGTTATACTTCAGCTGAAGGTTAACTTTCCACCATTTTCAGAAGACAACGTTGCTTCTGAACTGATAGAAGTGCCTACCCAAACAGAGTGGTCACCCAAAAACAAGAACAAACTTCACATACTGAACTTAATTTTTTAACTCTTGGCACAGGTCATTTTCCAAATCATAGCACTAAAATCAGTTGAAAGCAATATCTTCTTTGATCATTAGTTCCTCTCAATGTGATCAGTAGAGTACAAACTAAAGGATATGAAGTAATGAATGTTTGTGAACACAATTGTGATATCTCAGAAATCGAACAGAGCTTGCTCAGCAAGCAGTTGTTTCTAGGCCAAGAACATCAATCCATCATCATTTTGGTCATTAAACTTTCTCTATTCAATAAAAAGTGTTCCAGAACAATTATGCTTGTAGCAGTATACTAACTCGAGTACTCGACCCACAGATTATTCAGGCAACACAACACATAACAAGCCTCTTCTATGTGGGTTAACTTATAACTGACAACCGTATGATCTGATATTCAACCACCATAGAAACACTACAAATCTTGATACCAACTTTTGGAAATAGCAATGGAGAACAAACCAGCACCACTGGCATGTCATGGCTCTACTTCTTGTTCGAGATGACATTCTCGTAGTACCATTTGTAGGTTTCGACGAGGCCTTCCTTGAGGGCGATCTTGGGCTTCCACCCCATCCCCTGTATCTTGGAGCTATCCATGAGCTTCCTGGGTGTGCCGTCCGGCTTGCTGGAGTCCCACACCAGGTTCCCCTGGAAGCCGACCACCTCCTTGACTAGCTCGGCAAGCTCCTTGATGGTGACCTCACTCCCACTTCCCACATTGACATGCTCCAGGCCGGAGTACTGATCCATCAAGAAGATGACGCCGTCGGCGAGGTCATCGACGTGCAGGAACTCGCGCAGCGGCGAGCCTGATCCCCAGACGACGACCTCGGGGGCGTTGGTGGCCTTGGCCTCGTGGAAGCGACGGATGAGCGCGGGCAGGACGTGCGAGTTCTCGGGGTGGAAGTTGTCGTGCGGGCCGTAGAGGTTGGTGGGCATGGCGGAGACGGCGTCCAGGCCGTGCTGGATGCGGTAGGCCTGGCACATCTTGATGCCGGCGATCTTGGCGACGGCGTACCACTCGTTGGTGGGCTCGAGCGGGCCGGAGAGGAGCGCGCCCTCCGTGATGGGCTGCGGCGCGAACTTTGGGTAGATGCAGGAGGAGCCGAGGAAGAGGAGCTTGCGGACGGAGCCGCAGCGCAGCGCGGCGTCGACGACGTTGGTCTGGATCTGGAGGTTGGCGGCGATGAAGTCGGCGGGGTAGGTGGAGTTGGCGTGGATGCCGCCGACCTTGGCGGCCGCGAGGACCACGTAGCGCGGGCGCTCGGCGGCGAAGAAGGCCTCGACGTCGGCCTGGCGGGTGAGGTCGAGCTCGGCGTGGGTGCGGACGACGACGGAGGTGAAGCCGAGCGAGAGGAGGCGGCGCACGATGGCGGACCCGACGAGGCCCCGGTGACCGGCGACGAAGACCTTGGCGTCCTTGTCGGCGAGGAAGGACGGGTGCGGATCTGCGAGGCGAGGAGAGGGGGTCGGAGGTAAGCCCAGCACGGGAGATCGAGCTTGCGGAGGGTGAGAGAGAGGGCGGGATTTACCTGCGGCAGTGACGGTGCCCATGTCGCCGGAGGGTGCGGAGGGAGCGGCGGCCGGAGATGGTCGGATACGGATGAGACTCGCGGTCGCTGGACGGGGGAATTGGGATTTTGGAGGGCCGTTATTAAGATGGGTTCGTGGGCCGGGTTACGTACATCGAACTGCTCGAGAGTCCACCACAGCTCAGAGCTGTGGACCTTTTTACTTTTCCCCCCTTAAGCAACTGTTATCTTTTTTTCAAGTTTCGTGCATTCGCAGTCTCCAGTAGGCAGAGTGCGGTGTTTGTAGCTAATCCAGACACGTTAGAGAAACTTCAGCTGTTTTTTTATAATTAATTTGCTAAACCATTAAATTTTGTAAAACACCGCATGATAGAGCTTTTTATAAGGGCATGGTCGCTTGAACTTATCAGCCGGCTTATCAGCTAGAATCTATAGTATTTTTCTCTCACAACAAAACAGCTTCAGTCGACTTTAATACCAGCTGAATAGGCCCTTCAGTGCTCCAATTCTCTTGAGTTTCAACTAGATACTGAGACAAGTGAACATCCCGTCGTGCGACTACTACAAGAGAAGAGAGAAGAGATCAGATCAGGAAGTAGTTGTGTGAGGAAGCTAGTACTCTGTCCGTCCCGTTTTCTCGAAGAGTTAAATCTTTTGAAGTCCAATCAAATATATATAGTATTTAAGATTTATAATAAATATCACTAGTTGAGTATTAAGTAGATTTTATAATAAATTTATATGGAATTATAAATTTGATGCTATTGTTTATATTTCAAGTTAAATTTGTATTCAAGAAACGATACGTACGTTCATTTATTTTGTGACGAGGGAGTACCCAGTTACAGGAGGGCACGTGAGGCCGCGCGGGATCCAAAGAACGAGATGGGAAGCGTGCACGTTGCTACTTGCACGCGCGTTCCTTCCTCGTCAACAAATATGGCTCTCCATGCGGGCCTAAATCAGTGCGTGCACAAGCCCATCTGATACAGTCGTGGTCCATAAAAGGCCAGTGAAAAGTCCAAGACAGGTCCAGCCCGCATCCCACAGCCACAGGGCCCAAAGATGACGCCGGCCTCAGCACCGGAGGGGCCTGTCGCTTTTGGTCTGGAAAACTCACACATGCTCAGCGTTCAATCCTCCCACCGTCCCACGTGATAATCGTGCCAGTGTTGAGGTTGTATTCGATCCATCGAGAATAAGGCATGGTACTCTCCTGATCCCGACACGAGTGGCTGAGGAGCTGCAACTATTTAACGCGACGTCGTCATTGGTCCCTTACCTACGCATCATCGCACACTGGTAGCATTTGTTATACGGAGTATATACACTGACTTGAAGACGCTGACAGCACGCCCTATCATGCAGATGCACGTATGAACATCCGTGTCAACTTTTTCCTGTAGAAAGGTCAAGGCATCCTTAGCCCTAAATCGCCTCGCGGATCCTCCTAAAAGCACGACATAGCCAGATATGAACACAAAACACATGGTGGGCGTTTTTTTTTAGAGAGAACCACACACTGTGTATGTCTAGTGTGTTGATGCCTTTTCGAGTGCGTGTGATGTCGTTTCGGGTGGATGCACGCTCTCTAGCTGAATATTATTCTCGTAATAAAACATGTGTGGACTTGAAGAAAAAACATCTGTGGACGTTTGTGTCGTAGGCATTTTAAGGTCCTATTTGGAGAGCTCCGCTCTTGGATTCTCCGGCTCTGTTTCTTGATTATTCAATGAAGTTGAATTCTTAGGATGACAATTGAGGGTGTATTTGATAGGGATCTAGATTCTCTCAAAAGACGTTTTAGATGATGAATCATAATCACTTCGATACATCGTTTGGCTCATAGGTCGGATTCTAAAAAGAATATTTTTTTTCACAAAAAATTATATAAATGTAATATGTTTTAAAAAAAATAGAACTTTTTTGTCGGATTCTGAATACACTAGGAGCTGATCCCACCAGAATATAACATGGAGCAGGGTGAAAGAAGTTTTTTTAAGCTCTCAATTCCTAGTGTAAATGGAAAGTGATTCTCTTCTGATCCCCATCTAAATCAGTTAGCATTTTGAGCACTTGGCTGGTTAAGAGTAATTCTCTTCTGACAAGCTAAAGTTGGAGCTCTCGGCCCCTAATATACTTGGTCAACTGTGGTGGATCTAGAGAGACTTCTCTCATTGTCTTCCGTCTCTATTCTCTCATTTTAAGCTTTCATAAATAGTGCAAATTTGTAGAGGAGACTTAAAGGTTGGCCGGAAGGTTAGATATTCAGAGGTGGTGTGTCATGTTAATTATGTGCGGTATTAGTGACGAGAGAAGATCACCACCAAAACGAATTAGAAAGCCACTCTCAGACGCGCATGCGTCGTGTTTGTAATAGAGAAAACCGTGACATTCCTGGTAATCTGTTTAACAGAAAACACTAGTACTAGGTTTTCTCAGTCTAAGAAAATACTATAAGTCAGCTCCACCAAAATTCGAATCTATTTAAGGCCAAGGCACCGCACCGCAGAAACACACACCTTGCTACCTCAGCTCTCAAGCGCGTAGAATTCAGTTCCATATACGGATGCCTTCACACGGCGGTGCTCTGCAAGTGCCAAAGGCTGCCAACAACAATGGCACGTCGTCGTTCCTCGCCGACAGGTCGGCGAAAGCTTCCTCGCCGGCCACAAAGGTATGCTGGGCACCGCCATCCACCGTCGCCTGGCCGCGCTGGGCTTCACCAACATCGTCGGCCGCACCCGCGCGGAGCTTGACCTGACGTGCGAGCCCGCCGTCCACAAGTTCTTCGACGCGGAGCAGCCCCGCTACGTGATCCTCGCAGCGGGCAAGGTGGGCGGCCTCCACGCCAGCTCCGCCGCGCCGGCCGACTTCATGACCGAGAACCTGCGCATCACCATGAACGTCCTCACCGCCGCACGCCGCTGCGGCACCGTGCGCAAGCTGCTCTTCCTCGCCACCTCCGCCATCTACCCCGTCGACGCCCCCCAGCCGATACCGGAGTCCGCGCTCCTCACCGGCCCACCGGCGCCGGGAAACGAGTGGTACGTCCGGTCGTCCATGGCGGCAAAGCTTGCAACAAGAGCGTGCATGCATGTACGGTCGCAACATGCAACTCGATTTGACAAGATTTTACGCCGACTTTATTTCAGGTATGCCATCCCCAAGATCGTGGGCATCAAGATGTGCCAGGCCTACCGCGCCGAGCTCGACGGCATGGACGCCATCGTGGCGACGCCCAACAACCTGTACGGGCCGCGCGACCCGTTCCCGTCGGAGAGATCCCACGTTATCCCGGCGCTCATCCGCCGGTTCCACGACGCCAAGGCCAGCGGCGCCCCCGAGGTCGTGGTGTGGGGCTCCGGCCGCCAGCTGCGCGAGTTCACGCACGCCGACGACGCCGCGGACGCCGTCATGCTGCTAATGGAGACATACTCCGGGCCCGAGCACGTCAACGTCGGGAGCGGGCGCGAGGTGACGGTGCGCGAGCTCGCGGAGACGGTGAGGGAGGTGGTCGGGTACGAGGGGCGGGTCGTCTGATGAGGCGGCTGCTGGATAGCTCCAAGATGGCGGCGCTCGGGTGGGAGCCCAAGGTCGAGCTGCGGGATGGGCTCAAGAAGCTGTACGAGTGGTACCTGCGTGGCCTCGCCACAGACTTCGAAGCATGAACTCATGATATGTAGACAACTGCGCGGCTTCACTTTACAATAGTTAAACGATCACGATGCACGCGCAGATGAAGAAAAAATTTGTGAAAAAACACAGAGCCTTGTTTGGTTCCACGCCGCAACGCGCCACGCCACAGTTCTGGAGCCACAGATATCTACCTCGTACGTGTTTGAATATTGATGATTCAACGAAGGTAGCCACTCTCGTAAAAAAAAAAAACAAAGGTAGCCACGGAAATCATTAGTTTAAAAATGTGAGATTCTTGCCACATAGTGCGGCGGCCATTTTTAGCGCCGCAACAGCAGCATCGCCGCAGGTGCGACGTGGCTGGCGATGGCCTACAACCTAACACGCTCACATAGTACACTTGCAAGATGTTTCCGGGAGTCGACATCCACCGTCGCGCGATCTACTGCACATCATCAAGGCCGAAGCCGACCAATGGATTCAGGCCGGAGCACGCGGGCTACGTGCACTGGCGCAGGGCTAGGACGTCGTCAAGATAGCCATGGATTAGGAACGTTGTTTTTTTTCATAATGTAGCGTACACAAAAACTAACGGCCGAGAGCGGAACTCTTGTATTATAAACTCTTTCTTCTAATACAATGATATGCACACTCGTGTGTATTCGAGAAAAAAAAGTATAAGACGAATATTAGAAAATTTGTTTGTCCCCTACTTCCAATAATATTCAGAGATCCACATTCGTATATTCCATATTGCTGATGACTTACAGTTGGAGTGCACACACACAGGCCCTGTTCGCTTGGAGGAATCTGGAGGAATTTGTGAGAGGGTGAACAGTGAATTTCAACCGTAAACAATAAATTCCGACTGAAATTTCTACTAGCCGAACGGCCCCACACACTGACTAATGGTATCCATATAGTATAACTCATGGCTCTCCAGATTGTTTGGAAAATATAACGCAACCATGATGAGAGATTACAAATATTGGAAGTGTATTAAATATAGAGTTAAATGCACCAGAGATCCATTAACTTGTGAGAATGTTTCAGTTAGGTCCATCAACTTTCAAAGTGGTTTTTTTTTGTCCATAAACTTTAATGTTGTATCACTTAGATCCATATCTCTCCACATAGACTTCTCGTGCTGACGTGGCTGCTGACTTGTCTGTCTAACACAACTGTTGACCGTTCGTTTCGTCAAACTCATTGTGGGCGCGCAAGCAGGTGCCGCTGCCGCATGTCGATCATGGAGTAGAGCCGCGTCTCCGTCTCGGGCGGCAGCGACCGCGCGCGGCACACGCACTGCCACACCAGCGCCACCACGGCGCGGAACGTGGACGCCCCCGGGCACCGCGCCCTCAGCGCGCCCACCTGCGCCTTGGTCATGACGATGATAGCGCTCGCGTAGTCGTCGGACGCGGCGGCGCCGGCGTCCACCACCGTTGGCTCTGGCTCCAGCTTGTACTCCGGGTGGTCGTACAGCACCGCGCGCGCCGGGCCCGGGCGCGCGGCGAGCAGCCCATAGTCGAAGCACGGCGGCACGGGAGCGTTGGCGTTCGCGGTCGCGGCGTCGGCATCGTCCCCGCGCGCTATGCTCACCCACGTCTCGAGGAAGTGCGCGGCACCCCGCGCGTCACACACGGAGTGGTGCATGGACAGGGCGAGGACGCCGCCGCCGCAGCGCAGGTACGTGACCTGCACGAACAGCAGCGCGCACGGCGGGTTCGGCGCGGGCATCGGGGGCACCAGCAGGTCCCGCATCTCACAGCACGGCATGAACTCGCGCATCAGGTCGTCCAGCGCGTAGTCCGACCGCGTGGTCACGAACACCGCGCCCTCGCCGGTGCAGTCCACCTGGACACGCCCGGTGGCGCCGTCGACCCCGAGCCGCCCCGCGAGCGGGTAGAACGCGACCAGCGCCCTGGCGAGGCTGCCCTTGACGACGTCCGCCGCGAAGAACCCCAGGTCACCGTTGGGCCGGAAGAAGTAGACCGTTGGCGTGTACCCGCGGCGCGCGGCGAGGTCCAGGTTGGACAGCCAGATGCTCCCCGCCGGAGTCTCTTCGGCAGGGACGACCACCTCCGACGTCAGCACCTCCACCGTCGGCGCCATTGCCTCGTAACAAGCTCTCAGGGTGGTGGTGTTGAGAAGCTGGTGAATGATGATGGTTGCTCGGTGGTTTAAATGGAGGTTTACTTGTACCTTGTATAGTAAGTGCGACGGTTGGAGAGTGAGAGCCAAGATTGACCGGCTGAGGAAAGCGCGGGTGGCAGTACACTCCGTTGCCGTCGATTGTTGAAGGGCGAGGACGTCTCCGTCTCGGGCGCGCGTGGGTGAAGGGCGCGGACGTCCACCGCGGCGCACAATCGCCGATGGCGTTGGCGTAGAGCCGCAGCTCGCGGCGTCGCGCCTCCATCTCGTCGGCGACGGACTGGATGTGCTGCAGGTAGGGCCGCAGCACGCGTGTCCGGTCGTGGCGGCGCACGCGCAGTACGAGGCCGCGGCCGTCCGCGGCGTTGGTCCACGCGGCGCGCGCCCACGAACGTGTCCCGCGCGGTGTGGCCGGGCCCCAGCTACAGCGCGAAGTCGTTGCTCTTGGCCGCCGACGACAGCACGCAGGCGGCGTCCGCGTCCTCGGGCGGCACGGAAGCGCGATGCAGCGCTGGGCGCGCACCTCGGCCGCAACAGCGGCGAGGCCATGCTGCTGCTGCTTCGGTGTTGCTGCTGGTGGCGGTGGTGTCGTCATGGCTGGCCGGCGCCCTGAGGAGCGAGGAGTGACGTGGGTGACGCCCTGATGGAGACCGACGGGAGCAGCAGGGGCGACGCCCTGACGAAGACCGACGGAAGCGCGATGCTGCTTGCGCGCCCACAGTGAGTTTGACGAAACGAACGGTCAACCGTTGCTTTAAACGGACAAGTCAGCAACCACGTCAGCGCGAGAAGCCTATGTAGAGGGATATGGATCTAAGTGATATAATATTAAAGTTTATGGATCCAAAAAACCACTTTGAAAGTTAATAGACCTAACTGAAATATCCTCACAGGTTAATAAATCTCTGGTGCATTTTACTCTTAAATATACATGTTAGGCCATTAAAAGATAACCACCGAGTGTCCCAAAAGGAGAACAGCAGGACGGTGGCCCCGATCGACGGGTGCCGGTTGTGGTGGTGATCGCATGTGCGTGGCCATGGTGCTATGCTGCACAGCTCTTGCATTGCGCCACTGTCCTGGAATCTTCCTGGTAGTCCAGACATCAGCTTGAAAACGGCCCGGGACCCGGGAGGGGCGGCAAGGACAAGGAGAAGGACGGAACACATCAAGCGCACACAGTCAGTCGGTTTTCCACCACACCCAGGCCTTGTTTAGATCACTCCCAAATTCCAAGTTTTTTCACTCTCTCTCCATCACATCAATTTTTAGCCGCTTGCATGGAGCATTAAATGTAGGTAAAAAAAATAACTAATTGCACAGTTTAGTTGGAAATCACAAGATGAATCTTTTGAACTTAGTTGGTCCACGATTGGACAATATTTACCAAATAAGACGAAAATGCTACTATTCATCGGTTTGAAATTTTCTTCAATCTAAACAAGGCCCCAGTCACCCAACAAGGTCTCTGTATCTCTCTTTCACGGTGGACCTGCGTGTTCAGAAAACACATGCAACAAAAATGGAGACGGCCGAAAGCACAAAACGCGTGTTCTCTCTTTCCCACCCTGCCGTGCCTGGATATAGGTGCTACGTACGTACTCCCGCTGTCCTTTGTGGTTAGAATAATCTGAATTTAACAAATAAAAGATTATCACGGACAGTATTCACTAGTACAGAAACAAGCTGTACTCTGGTTAGGAAACCCCTTCAGTCTCGGTTTTCCAATCGGGAGCACGAATGCGGGACTAAAGGGTCCCTCATTTAGTCCCGGTTTTTCGTCCGGGACTAAAGATCAGTCTCGGTTGGTAATACCAATCGAGACTAAAGAGGCCTCCCGGCCTGGCCACGTGGGCCGCCCGGGACTAAAGGATTTTTTTCTTTTTTTTGTTTCTATTTTCAATTGATGATTCGTTTTGGTTTTCGAATACGCATTCTACGCTGCTAATAATATACGTATTCTACACGCTTATAATGTTCGAATATTTTGTACAAACTAAAGTATGAAACTAACGTATATATTACATGCATATACATATACTGTACGTTATTTTATGTACATATAATATGTATATATATATTACAAATAAAGCTTGCATTGTATATTCTATCATATCCTTATGATAACAAATTCACTCCATCTGGTTTGGCTTCCATATTTCGTTCACGTCATTATATAACTTGTCGGTGGGGTTTAAGACCTGGCCATTAAGAAATACTGCTATGGTCTCTTGAATTACTTTCAGTTGGTCACGTCGTATGACTTTTTCGTTCAACCATAGAGTCTTCAATAAAAGTTAAAGGAAAAGTATTAATATATATATATATATATATATATATATATATATGGGTGTGTGTTGGTCACGTGATTACTTATATATATGAGCAATAAAAGAAATTGTGAATATATGAATATATTTATATAACATACTTTGAGGATCTCTTAAGAAGTTCTTTTTGCGTACGCCGTGATGAACTCGTAAACATAGTATCCGCAGTAGTTGTTCTCCTGTTCTTGCCTCAGAACCCACTTTTATGAGAAAAAAGATCCGGTGAATTGAAAGCATGCATGGTGTTAATTGAATTATATATATATATATATAAATGTAACTGGTACTTACTTTGTGTGCGATTACATCCAGTGACGCTTTACAATGTTTCATGTGGTGGTCCTCAATGAAACTTTTCCAAATACTGTGCCCAATAAAATAAAAAATTAATTTAACCTTTAATAATTATTGTAGTTAAGAGATCGGAGTATATATAGTTGCTAGAGAGACCAAATTACCTTTGGATAATATCTATCATGTCTTGGTACTCTGTTTGCTCTTTTCTTAACGAGTCTAAGACGCTCAACCGACTATTGGTCATATCGATGACCATCAATATCCAGTGATTGCTACATATATTTTTATACACAAATATGATCGACATTAACTAGAGTCAACACACACACACACACACACACACACATATATATATATATATATATATATATATATATATATATATATATATATATATATATATGTGGGAGATAGCTTAGCTAGTAAGCAAATAATTGAATAAATGTCCATATGATCGACATTAATTATTTAACACTCACTTGAAGTTGTAGGGGAAGAGTATGTCCTTGTTTTATTGGTTAACTAAGAACCTTATGAGATTTTTCTTGAGTTCAGCTTTTCATTGAGGCGGGGGATTAAGGTGTTTAAATATGACATTTGGATCAACGAAACCAACATCATTATCCTTTCTCTTTCTGAGTTCTGTCATCTCATATCTGCATATATAAAAATATAGTGTGAGGATATATAATTTATATATATACATGTAGCTTTATATATACACTTTAATAGTAGAAAATAATCACACTTACAGACAATAGCAGCTAATGAGACTTTTGTCGAGAGAGTCCAGGTGGCGTAGTTGGTGTAATTCTAAAAACTCGACATATATAACGTCATCGCCACGGAAGTAATGTTGGTTTCTAACTCTGACAGAAATAAAGGTCTCTCCCCGTTCACACGCCGCCATATACCACTTGTTTAGCAGGTACATTTGCGTACCCAGTTCATCTAAGGCCTCAGGGTTGTATAGACTCTTTCTATGTTTAAATTTCTTCCAAGGATCCACTTTCAGAGCAAATGGTCCTTCAGCGAGCACTTGGGCAAGGTCCAAACCGGTATCCACGTAAAACCGAGCCAGATCATCAAAATCGACGTCTAGTAAGTCTAAGTTTGAACCATATTCATTAGGAATGACAAGAGGGGGGACTGATTGTTGCGATTGTTGTCCGAGTTGTGCAACACCTTTCCATACTCTAGTCTTTTTCTACGCCGCCTCAAATGACTTGGTGAGAAAGCGGTCGTAGTCCGATTTTGGCAGGGTCTTTTGAGATTCTCGCTTTTTCTAGTCCACCCTCTTTCTTAGAAGATCTAGAGGTAGGTAGAAGTACAGTTTCTCTGGGTTCTCCCTCGCTTCTCGTTGTTTTCTTACTTTTTCAAAGAAATTGTTCACATCTTTTTGTACTGCAGCATTTAATTCCTTTTTACTTTTCTCGTAAGACAGTTTTGAGGAATAACTGGATTAGAGGAGGCTTTCTTCTTTGCCGGCTGGTGGGCCAATGGCTTCATTTGTAGGGCAGACCTCTTAGGAGCTAGCTGCTTCTTGGTCATCAAGGGAGGCGGGGCAGCCGTTGGAGACCTCCTTGGAGGTGGCGGTGGTGGCGGCGTTGCCACCTGATTGCCCGAAGCATTATGATGATCTGGAGATTGAATAATTAGATTTAGGTTGGCGGAGGCCCTGCTGTGTGAGTACAAAAAAGAATAATTAGGTATAAGAAATTGTTATTATTAACCATGCATGTCAATAGAAAATTAGTGAAAAAATTGTTTCGTTCACTTTTGTCTGCACCTATTGTCTGGCAGTTGAGGAAGCGGCGGTGGACTAGAGACCCCGGGAATAATGATGTAGCGCTTGCGCCATAGTATGAATGTCTTCTCTGCTTCTCCTAGAGTCTTCTCCCCATCACCTCCTGGAATGTTAAGAGCCAGATCACTAAAACCTTTGTTAACTTTATCCACTGAGACGCTAACATATCCAGGTGATATTATTGCCCCCATAGATTCTTGGTGTCTTGGTAGGATCTAGAGAAGAAAAAACACCGAGAGCCACCATGATTGTGGCATTCCCTTTTGGAATATGTAGCTCACATGATGTAAACGGTGCAGTGATGTCATCCACGGGGAAACGTAGCATTGCGTCATCTTGATTTGGCAACTCCGTGGAAGCGCAACTGCTTTTCAATTGATTAGGGGGGCTAAATTAATGTTGATTCCTGGATCTGATACCTGCCTTTGGGCATTCATTGCTATTTGCACTTGCTTTATGATTTCATCCTGCATTCTAGCTTGCATGTCTTTTTCGTGCTCCTGTGCTTGAAGCAACGTCTCCCATGACTCACGAACATATTCCTCCAACCTGCTGATCCACGCTGCTTCCTCATCCTTTCTTCTCTGTCGGCTTTTGTAGGTATCTCTGTCGTTAGGGAAACCATGCTCCCAAGAAATGTTCCGTCCTAAACCTCTCGTTTGGCTACTGTGTTCAGCAGTCCTGATGGCATACGTCAGTTCATCCTTCTCTCTATTGGGCCTGAACGCACCAATAGCTTTAGCTTGTAGAGCATAAGAAAATCTTTGTGTTGCTCTTTCGAGTTTTGGGCCATGAACCAGCTTTTCGGTCTCTAGGTTTAGTCTTCCCCCATGAGCGAAAAACCAATTCTTCGCGTGTTTGGGCCAATTGAGTGATTCTGGTGTGATACCCTTGGCAAGAATGTTCGCTTCTATTTTTTCCCACTTGGAAATGGTAGTTGCGTAGCCACCTGATCCCATGCCATGGTGGTATACCTTCTGTCGGGCATTCTCTTGGTTCCTTCTCACCCATTCCTCACCCTCTTCCGATGTCTTGTACTATGCAAAATCATTCTAGTAGGGCCTCAACTTCGCGAGTGGGACACTAGTATTGAAATTGGGCCTTAGGTTCTTCTTAACGTATTTCGTGTATAGGGATTTCTTCCAAGTCTGGAATTGTGTGGCCATCTTCTTCATAGCCCACTTTCGAACTAGCTCCTTCAATTCATCATCGTTGATATCATCATAATCATCCGCTTGCAACGTGAAATGTTGAAGGATATCATCCCAAATTAAATTCTTATCAAGATCAGAGACAAAATTAACATGAGGCTCGTTGATCTTTTGCTTTCATTCACGGGCACTGATCGGAAGTTTATCCCTTACAAGGCACCCACAGTGTTGCACGAATTTCCTTGCAAGTGGACCAAGTGGTTCGTCTGTCTCAATATTGAATTCCGATATTATGTAGCGCCCCTCCAAAGGCTTTTTTGGACCTCGAATATTTTTGCTTTTCACCGTTGTGGTCGTCGATCCAGAGGGCTATGTATAAAAAAAGAATAAATAAATATCATGTGTACACATAATAGATGATAGATATTCAAATATATATATAATATTCAAATATATATAAATATATATATACCTCGCCAGTATTTTCTTGCACAATATTTTCTTGGTTATTTTCAAGAGCCAGGTATTGACTCCTGTCATCTACATCCTGCTTGTCATCATTGGCAAATTGAGTGCCGGTGTTGATAATATCCATCATTTCTTCATCCATGTTGTCTCTCGGGGCAGCCATCTAGCTTTTACATCACTAGATATATCTATAAAAAATAAAAACCATATATCTATAAAATAGATCGAGTCATATGCTTAAAATTAATTAAATAACTACACTTGAAATTCAAGTCTCCAAACCATAACTCACTCTAGGCCATGTGCTCTATGCATTTTTCTATTTTTTCTATGCCAAAAAAATATGCAGATCACACACACACTCACTCACTCTGACTCACTCACTTACACACACAATTTAATAATCATCACTCACATACATGTACAACATGATCATCATTATATCACACACATATATACACTATATACTCATCAACTCCGGTGAGGACGAGGAAGGAGAGGATGTTGACATCATACGGCACGCGTGAACGATGGTGGCATGTTGTTGAGTAACTGATAACAGATGTTTATAATGCGATAAGGATGACATGTCATTTATAATGCGCAATTGTTGAGTAACTGATAACGGAAGTTTATTCATTACAAGCTCATTGAAACGGTAACTAGTTAGAAATATTCAATCTTAGCTAGGATATCTGGTTCGTCGAAAAATCCAATTTTCTCTAAGAAATCCAGTTTGTATCCAGTTTGTCGGAAACTCTAGTTTCTAGAACTAAGAACTATTCTTGTCAAGCCACGCGACAAGGATGCCATGTCATTTGTAACACACGATTGCTAGGTGATTCTCAAAACAAATTAGAACACTATATACACGAGTTCCACTATTTACCATGATCAGACTGCAGCGGCACACCATGAGATTTTGACAAACAGTAATTTGGATCAAGCTCAGCAAACACAATGGCATCAAATTCACATTTTGCCAAAGGCGACAATGGAATGCCAAAGAAGCGACGCCAACAGTGAAAGCAGTTTCACAAACATGTAATCGGATGAATTTGCCCCCCCTAGAACTAGTCCAAATACCCACATGTAATCAGATAAATTAAGCACCTAAACCTAAACCTAAACATCGCTCCGCCATACCCAGCAATACTCTAGGAACTAGAATTTAGAAGGGCATTTGCGTTAGCTACGAAACCTTCAGTTAAAGTAATCATACATGCTATACTACGGCATAGATCCAATGAGGATGGTATGGAGACGAGGCGCATGGAGCTAGGGATGACGCGCGAGTGATGAAGCGGTGATGACGAGGACGAGGCACTTCGACGAGGACGAGGGATGAGCGGCTAGCCAGAGAGAGGAGGCACGCCCGTGCGGGCCAGAGACAAAGCGTGCGTGTGATGAGGCAGTGCCGGAGGTAGGCGCGCACGTGGACAACGACGACGACGGAGGTAGTTCTAGATCAGATCTAGGTGAGGACGAGGATGACGGTGGTAGATTTGGATCTACGCATCGCACTCAGACGGAAGAGGCGTGAGCCAGGCCATCGGCAGAGACGGCGAGAGAGGTGCGTGTGTGTGGAGGTGGTGCTGGAGGCGATGAGGAGCAGTGGCGACGTGGTGGCTCTTGGCGAAGAATAAGAGATGATGGAGGGGGAAAGAGAGGAGGCGCTATATAGGGGGACCTTTAGTCTCGGGTGAAGCCACAGCCTGGGACTAAAGGTCCTTTAGTTCCGGGTGATGGTTAGGTGAAGCCACAGCCCGGGACTAAAGGTCCTTCAGTTCCGGATGATGGTTAGAACCGAGACTAAAAGTCTGACCTTTAGTCCCGGGTGCAGCCACGGACCGTGAGTAAAGGGAATTTTGGCAGGCCGCGAAAACACAGCCCATCTTTAGTCCCGGGTGGTTGATCAACTCGGGAGTAAAGGTGAGCTACAGTTTGGCTTCCCGCCGGTTTCTAGAAGTTTTTCCTTTTTTATATATTTCTTTTATATAAATATGTAGAGAGTTGTTAATTGCCTAGTAAATAAAATATTAGCAAAAAAATTACAAAAAGAATTCCTGGACCTTGTTTTGCATTATTGTACATAAGAAAAATCTGTAACCTAAACTCTTTTATTTTACCGTATAAATATTTAATATAGTGTAAATAATAATTATAATTTTCACCATGCAAAAATGTACTACTTAATTAAAATCATCAAAACTATTGCTTTTCAACAGGAAATTAGTTTTCACATCTTATTGACGTTGAAAATTCATTTAAACCGTAGAAAATATGAAAACACGACAAAAAAATCTGAAGTCACAATTATTACATAATAGGTCTAATACATCACCATATCAAGCCGGGACTAAAACAATTTTTCACAAATTTTTTCACATCAGATGCATTGCTTTTGCTTTTTGCTTTGTGCGACATGGAAATCCCACCATCAAACACAAATTTAATCTGAACATAGAAAAAAAGGAAACACCTAATAAACATCTCTGAATTCACAATTATTACATAATACCTCTAATACACACTATTAAACATCACTATATATATCAAGCGGGCACAGTAGTGAACTTCTTCTTAACGTATATCCCTTGGTTATGATCGCGTCGTAACCATGGAGTGTCCTCATCATTTAGCTGGATGCTTGGGTCTTTGTTCACTGTGAAGGGTGGAATTCGATCATCCTTTTCATAATCTTCTGATATGTCTGACTTGTCTTCAATTCCGACGATGTTTCTTTTCTCTGAAAGAACTATGTGGCGCTTTGGCTCATTGATTGGGTCGTTGTTGTTTTTTCCTCTTTTCGGTTTTGTAGACATGTCCTTGACATAGAACACCTGATTCACATCCTTAGCAAGGACGAACGGTTCGTCTTTGTACCCAATATTGTTGAGGTCCACGGTTGTCATTCCATATTGGTTGTCGACTGCTACCCCGCCTCCAGTCGCCTTTACCCATTGGCACTTGAACAAAGGTACCTTAAAAGTAGGTGCATAGTTTAGTTCACATATCTCCTCTACGCGGCCATCATATGTTTGCACATTTCCCTTAGGGTCGGTGGCATCTATGCGAACACCACTGTTTTGGTTGGTGCTCCTTTTATCTTGGGCTACTGTGTAAAATGTATTCCCATTTATCTCGTACCCTTTGTATGTGAGGATATGCCACGATGGCTGCCTAGCCAACAAATACAATTGCTCATCAATACTCTTATCACCCTAACATTCTTTTTGCAACCAGTCGCTGAAAGTTTCCATATGCTAACGCGTAATCCAAGTTTTAGACTTCCCTAGAAACTCGGATCGGAGCAACTCTTTATGTGTCTCGATATACGGATCCACCAATGAGGAGTTTTGCAGAACTGTGTAGTGTGCTTTATTAAAATAATTGTCCTACGTACCAATATATATTTTCTTCCCTAGTGTCCCCTTTCTACTTAGTCTTCCCTCATGTCGTGATTCAGGAACACCAATCGGGTTAAGGTCGAGAATAAAGTCAACACAAAACTCAATGACCTCCTCTGTTCCATAGCCCTTGGCGATGCTTCCTTCTGGCCGAGCACGGTTGTGAACATATTTCTTTAGGACTTCCATGAACCTCTCAAAGGGGAACATGTTGTGCAGGAACACAAGACTGAGAATGCTAATGTCCTTGACCAGGTGAACTAGGAGGTGTGTCATGATATTAAAGAAGGAAGGAGGGAACACCAACTCAAAGCTGATAAGACATTAAACCACATCATTCTGTAGTTTAGCTAGATCCATTGGATCGATTGTCTTCTGAGAAATTGCATTGAGGAATGCACATAGCTTCACGGTGGCTAGACGTACATTTGGAGGTAGAATTCCTCTTAATGTAACTGAAAGCAATTGCATCATGAGCACATGGCAGTCATGGGACTTTAAGTTTAGGAATTTCTTCTCTAGCACATTTATTATACCCTTTATATTTGAGGAGAATTCAGATGGTACCTTGATGCTTGCTAGGCATTCAAACATGCTTTCCTTCTCTTCTTTGCTAAGAGTGTAGCTGGCAGGATTTAAGTAATGGCGTCCATCATCTGTCTTCTCTGGATGCAGGTTGTCTTGTTCTTTCAAACACCGCAGGTCCTGTCGTGTTTCAAGTGTGTCCTTAGGCTTCCCATACACACCCATAAAGCCTAGCAGGTTCACACAAAGATTCTTCGTCAGGTGCATCACGTTGATCGCGCTATGAACCACTAGGACTTACCAATAGGGTAGCTCCCAAAATATGGACTTCTTCTTCCACATGGGTTCGTGACCGTCGGCGTCGTTCGGAACAGGTTCGCTGCCATGTGCCTTTCCAAATACTACTTTCACATCCTTGACCATATTGAGTACATCCACCAGTTCGGTTGCCCGGCTTGGTCTGGTGGTCTGTCTTACCTTTAAAATGCTTACCTTTCTTTCTTAGGGGGTGATTTGCAGGAAGAAATTGACGATGGCCAAGGTACACAATCTTTTGACATTTTTTCAAGAATATACCTTTAATATCATCGAAATAGTGCGTGCATGCATTATATCCCTTGTTTGATTGTTCTAAAAGATTACTTAGAGCAGGTCAATCATTGATTGTTACGAACAACAATGCTCGTAGGTCAAAGTGCTCCTGTTTGTGCTCATCCCACACACGTACACCTGGTCCGTTCCACAAAAGTAGAAGTTCTTCAACTAGTGGCCTCAGGTGCACATCGATGTCGTTGCCAGGTTACCTTGGGCCTTGGATGAGCACTGGCATCATAATAAACTTACGCTTCATGTATAACCAGGGAGGAAGGTTGTAGATACATAGAGTAACAGGCCTAGTGCTATGACTACTGCTCTGCTCCCCAAAAGAATTCATACAATCCGTACTTAAAGCAAACCTTAAGTTTCTTGCGTCATTTGCAAACTCTGGGAATTCTCTATCGATTGCTCTCCACTGGGACCCATCAGCAGGGTGTCTCAACATATTGTCTATCTTACGGTCTTCTTTGTGCCATCGCAACAACTTTGCATGGTCTTTGTTTCTGAACAGACATTTCAAGCGTGGTATTATAGGAGCATACCACATAATCTTGGTAGGGGTTTTCTTCGTGGGACGTTCGCCCTCAAAATCACCAGGGTCATCTCGCCTGATCTTATACCGCGATGCATGACATACCGGGCACACATCTAACTTCTCGTACTCCTCGCCACTACGTACATCCATTGCCGGCTCATCTGCATTACATGACATACATACCATATTAAAACCTAGAATATAATTAGTTAATTATACGACATGCATGCCACCACACAAAGTATTAATTTATAAAAGTCTCGCTATAATGTAGACAATCCCAACTACCACTAAAAAAACTAAAGCTAAAATGCACTTCAGCAGCATAAGGATTTCACGTCCAATCCCAACTAAAACAGACACATCATGCGTTTGTTCAACATCTATGGGCTTCTTCCGTAGGATCGCTGCCTCATCAGTCGCCGTAGCCGCCTGTGCAAAAGAGTTTTGCACGTGTTCAACATACTCTTCCTCCCAGTACCAGTCTAAACATCCAGTGCCATCCCACTGAAATTAAAACAAAAAATTAGAACTTTAATCACAATCATCATGAAAATAAGTATAAATTAACCATAATAATCAAATGCGATAAAATAACTCACATTGCGATCCGGACACTTGTAGAAGATACGACCCTTGTTGAGACACTCCTTCCTCACCCAGTACTCCATCACAATCTTCTCCTCACACTTGCCGCATGCAATGAGAGCGAAGTCCGGTCTCAGTCGCTTTGGAACCCGATGAGAGGCCGAGGATCCGGAAGCAGTTGCCATCTGCTCTCTATACTCATTTTTAATATAATATAAATTTCTCATTTTATAAACAAATAAAATTAAAAAACTCTAAAATTCTCCATATCTCTAAACCATGAAGTGTGCTATGCATGCTAGAAATGAAAGCTGAATACTAGTTTTGAATAACTACTTTAATCTTCCTTCATCCAAATATGCAAACTTTAAAGTAATTTTGAACTTAAATGGCTTACAAATAAGAAAAATCCATCATAAAAAACCACATATATCTAGTCCATAAAATGAGATATGCTACTGATAAAACATGAGAGTATAAAGTTGGTAACCTTTAGAACTGAAGAATCGATGAAGGAATCGAAGAAATCTTGTGATTACCGGCGATGAGGAAGAAGAGAGGCCGACGATGAAGCAAAAACACTGAGCTCGAAGTGGTTTGGGTTCAAGGAGAAAGAAAGGGTATATAGGAGGGTATCTTTAGTCCTGATTGGAGACAGTAACCTAGACTAAAGGTCCCTTTCTAATCCTAGACGGAGCCTCCAGCCCGGAGTAGACTTTTACTCCCGGTTGGAGGAACCAACCGGGAGTAAAAGTTAACCTTTAATCCCAGTTGGTAGATCCAACCAGGACTAAATGTCCCCTGCAGCAAAAGCCTGCAGCAGTAACTATTGGGCAGGGACCTTTAGTCCCGGTTGGAGCTACCAACCGGGACTAAATGTTTCTCTAGTCCTGGACGCGAAAAATACCAGGACTAAAGCCAAATTTCGAAGTGGATCTAAAGCCGTTTCTCTACTAGTAATTACATTTTTTAAAAGCCACGGCTACAAAAATACCGGCAAGTATTAATAGAGAAGTGTAATAGTTTATTACAACAACACAAATCAAACAAAAACAAAAGGGGCTCTTGCGTTTGTACCCTTGTTTTGTATCGAAATTGTGATTTTACCCCTATTTTTTTGACTTTGTGAATTTACCCCTACTGTGCCATTCACGAAGCACCAGTTTGCCCCTGCTCCGTCATCCACCCCTAATGGTGTTAAACTTTGTACAAAAGGACACGAATGCCCATACGATTTTGCCCCTGTTTGTTATGCATAATTGTGATTTTACCCTGATTTAGAATTAGACTTTTTTATTGTATGCTGACAATTGATTAAATTTGGTCAAACATATTTAGCACAACTTGCAATTATTTGAAATATTTCGATATAATCTTTTGTGTGGGACCAAAAATCTTCAATGTATAAGAATGCATGTAGAACATCGGTTAACAAACTGTATAAGTAGATGCATGCACTGATAACCTTAGTACCTTACCATATAGGAATATCATACAATACATGTTTTTTCAGCAAAAGTAACCGCCATACAAGTTGCTTCCATATCAGAGCCCCGTTTGCTTCTGTTTTCATCACCAAAATCCATTATAGGCAACACTACTGTGCTAGTACTGATCGCTGCACCGGTATTGCCGGTGGAACAATGACCGTCCCTACGCGAGACAGCGGCGGTGTCGCAATCTGTCTCCGCAGGAAGACCAGGAGGCTGTACCTATAGCCGTGCGGAACGCTCCAAGGGCAAGCTGTCAGAGCAAGACAGGAAGTCGTCGGCCATTCCCGACGAGCCGTGAAGCAAGGCGCCGGCGTGGCCATCCTTGCGGTGATGCGGGGAAGAGCAAGCGTACGCGAGTGCCAGTCTGGCGCCTGCGTGCGTGCCCGGGTCCAGCAGCTTGGCCCCGAAATGTCAACTCAACATTTGGCATCATCTGTCCATTGTATGTCTGAAGAACTCGCTCTGCAGCTGCACGGCTTGTAAATTCAACAAAACCATAGCCCTCAAGCTGTCCTGAATTCTGGTCACGGATGAGCTTCACATTTTGAACCTGAAAAATCATGTAAATATGAAGTAAAGGGTCAGAAAATCATGAATGCATGGGCAGCATACATCTATAAACACCAATCAGGAAAAAAGTTCAGGACTATACCAAACAGCAGTGGTAAACACCTCCAAATAATATGATTTAAGGCTCGGAAGAACTAGCTGTGTTGCCTGGTATCTCTCTTTTCTTAGAACTTTAAAAGTGACACCATGGCAAATGCTGAGAGCTACTCAACATTTTAACTATCATTGCTACTGCATTGCCAATTGACTTCTCATTTTTTGGGGCACATTCTTGATTTATTTCTAGGTAAAACAACCACGCAACATTGTCCTATGGAACAAGAAACAGGTTTTCCTAACAACTCTAGATATTGTCCTCATATTATATATACAAAGATAAATAGGATTTAGATCTTCACTCATTGAGTTGGAGACTAGCAACTGAAACTTACAGGATTTAGAAGAAACTCTTCTTTGTATGCACTATATTGACTCCGCTTCTTTTCTAACTCATAAGCCCATAAGGAACGATCAGTTGGCAAATACCCCAAAAGAAGCTGCACACTATAAAAATAGTAGAATAAATATCTCATGTAGAGAGTAATTAGATAACAAAAATTGATGTAAATTGTACAGACATACTGCCAGAAGCTCCTAGAGTGCATGCTTAATCATGACGGTTCACAAAACAATGCATGATACAATTGGGGTCAATGTGGAATGCAAGCCATGGTAAACCCACACCTATCAGAATTAGAACATCAAATGGACACTGATGGTAATCAAACACAGGACAAGATTGAATATAAGATATAGCCCAGGAGGGTAAAAAAATAAGACAGTTTATTGAGAATTTTGGTGGTTTTCACTTCCACTGAAAAAGGCCATGAAACCTTTTCAAGGTATATTTCTTACACAAATTTTCATTCCCCATTTACCAAACAACCACCAGCCCTGCAGATCCCTACGCTCTTGTGACCTTAAGAAACTACACACTTTGTAACTCTATCTCCATGTCTCAATTCAACCAAAAAAACTTGACGACAGACATAAGTCAGCTATGCAGAATGAAAAAAATGACCAACAGTTTGAGCTGTGAACCTTTCTCCTTCCTCATTTACCTCACCAGCTCAATCTCTCACCATCAAATTACAGTCTAAAGCAGTGCACAAAGGACATTGGCTCACTAACACAGGACACCCGTGTTAACGGTACTATAAACAATTCGTATTCATACTAATAATTACTAAATTTGTAAAATAGAGATCTCTGTAAAATAAGACCCCAATCAAATATCATCGCTAAACCCTTGCAGCGCAACTAGGAAATGCAGAACTCCGAACTATCAACCAAAATTCGCAATACAATCAGAAGAGAATGCGAGTGGGGACCTTCCAGACAACAGGTCGGACACCACCACCGCCGTCGGGAACGCCGAGGCAGGCTAAGCGCCGCAGCTCTCCAATGTTCACCACCTTCTTCGACAACTGCACGCACCCACAAGAGAGTCAATCAAACAGGAAAAGCTTAGTGAGAATCCAAGCGATAACCAACACCCCGCTTTTCCTGCACGCACCGTGGCCTTGAAGTCGGAGAGCAGCTGCGCCCGTATCACCGCCACTGCGGGCGCGAGCCTGGGGAGGAGCGGGGCGGAGTGAGGATGAGCTGCGCCGCCGCCGGTAGTCGCGAGCCGCGCCGCCGGAGTGTAGCGGAGGGAGGAGGAGACGCGCCAGGGGGGAGTGGGAAGGAGGGAGGATGAGCCACGCCGGGGGGAGCGGGAAGGAGGGAGGAGGAGCTGCGCCGCGGCTGCACGCCCGAAGCCCCCGCACCGCGCGTCGCGTGCCAAGCCCCACGGCCCTCGCGCGCCACGTGCCGAGCCCTGCCGCCGCCCCGCGCGCGACGAGCCCCGCCACCGGGAGTCATTGCCGCACCGCGCGCTGTGCGCTGCCAACGTCGCCGCCGCCGGATGCCCCCGACGCCCCGGTCGATGCAGCCGGCCGGTGAGAAAGGCATAGTTTCCTTATGGAAGATGAATATAAGGATAAGGGGCAATTTGGTCTTTTCGCCTTTGTTTTTTCAAATTTTGAATTTTTTAATTCATTTATTCCATGACCATCTGACGGCATCCAAACCAGGGGCAAACGGATGATTCAATTCAAAATAGCAAGGGCAAAATCACAAAGTTGAGAAAACATGAGTAAAATCACAATTAGACTTCTGCATAAGGGCAAGAACACCATTTTCTCAAAACAAAATACACTCACACAACGAAGAGGGACGAGCAAGCAGGGGGTGGAGTGGCAGCGCGGCTGAGTCACCGCCCGTGTCGTTCGAGGAAACAGGTGACACGGGACCTTGAAGCGTTTCGGTTTGGACAATATCATAATATTTTGCTGTTCAAATCCTTTCCAAAAGTTTCCTTGTCTTTCTCTGCTTCTCACATCTCGATTTTTT
Source organism: Miscanthus floridulus (assembly GCF_019320115.1). Classification (NCBI taxonomy): domain Eukaryota; kingdom Viridiplantae; phylum Streptophyta; class Magnoliopsida; order Poales; family Poaceae; genus Miscanthus; species Miscanthus floridulus. Next base: position 92,101,440 of record NC_089598.1, on the reverse strand, counting down.
AGCATCTTTACGTATTCAGCTAAGGAATTGCCACTTACACTACAGGAACCGCTGGATTCCCCGAGTGCCGGTTGCACTCGGGGAAGGCCCAGTTGCACTCGGGGAAGCCTTCCCCGAGTGCAACACTCGGGGAAGAGCCTCCGGCTAATCCTCTCACGGGAAAGCCGTCTTCCCCGAGTGTCAAAAATCATGCACTCGGGGAAGGCTTTGCCGAGTGCCGTGCTGGCACTCGGGGAAGACTTGACGCCGTTGGCCGGCGGCCGACGTTTTTTTTTTTTTGATTTTCTTCCCCGAGTGCAACACTCGGGAAAGATTTTTGAATTTTTTTTTTTAAAATACTCTTTGCCGAGTGCCGAAGTTCAGGCACTCGGGGAAGAAATTTGTTTTTTTTTATAAAAATCCCTCTTCCCCGAGTGCCACAGCACAGGCACTCGGGGAAGCCACCTCTAAAATTCTTTTTTTTTTTGTTTTTTGCTTTTCCATGTAAACAACAAAGCATATATATATATATATCACAAACCAAACCACAAATCAACAACAATATGTCACAAACCACATTTATATATCACAAACGACCAAATTTGTCCGAAATCCACAATATATTACAAACCACACGTTCAAAAGTACACACTATTCCAAGTTCACAAGTTCAATACAAAAAAACGACTCCGAAGGCGGCTCACGACGACTGTGAGGGGTGGGACGCCCCAGCGTGCGATCCCGGCGACGGTCCAGGTGGGGATGGCCCGACGTGCGATGCCGGCGACCCTTCGACATGGTTCGACGCCCCACCCGATTGATGCTGCAAAAAAGAGAGGAGATTGCACGTGAGTGACAAGATAAAAATATAAGGAGTGTAAAGAAAAGTTGAAAATTTCGGCAGCACCTCCCCTGCACGGGGAGGTTTCCAAAACCTGCAAGAAAAACGTCGGCACGAAGGCCGACAACCACATTTCCAGCACGAAGGCCGACACATCAACAAATCCGGCACGAATGCCGACACATCAACAAATCCGGCACGAAGGCCATCACTAGGTTTGACACTAAGCATGAGCAAAGAAAGTAAAACATCCGTACTCATACTCACCGGAGTAGACTCTCGACGATATGGTGGTGGTGGTGGCGGTGCAAGCAGCTCTGCTGGGATCTCCCAACCTTGTTTCTGCCCAAGTTGTTGCACGAACTTGAGCAAACCATCTTGCTGGGCCTCCAAAGCTTGTACCCTCTGACGCTCGGACTCCCGCTCGGCCCGCTCAGCCTCCCTCTCAACCAGCAAACTCGTCTGCTGAGCCCGAAGTTGCTGCAGCTCGGCCTGCAACATTTGACCCCAATGTTTCAATAATGCAGAGCTAAGGAACGTAAAAGTGAAAGAACGACGAATGAAACTGGAATACTTACCTGGATTGAAGCCACCGCTGTCGGCCGTTGGCTTATGGGCACGCTAGAGCTCGTGCTCGCTGCTCGTAGGCGGTTGAGAGGAGGAGTACAACCCGTCTCGAGGATGCCGTCGCCCATGTAAAACCGCCCATGCTTCTTGCCTTGCCCAATCCTCATCACTAGCTCAGGATCAAGGCGCTCCTCGGTCCTCGGATCGTAGTCCGACCCGTGGACTAACCTTGATGCCTCTGTGTACGAACTGAGGCGGGTGTGGACGCTGGAGTTGGTGTACGCCTCTGGGCCCGCATCCGGGTTGTACTCGATGTTGGACTTTGCCGGGCCCATGTGGGCCAGAGCATACGCCGTGAGTTGGCCAATTGGCTGGCCACCGTGCGCCGCCTCCTGCGAGAAAGACAACAACATGTGGTTAGGAATCCTGCAGAATTGAGCGCGGCTAGATTAGACAAGTGGTGGAGACTTACATATGTCTTTTTGTATTTGCTGAGGGTGGCGCTGCCCTGATGGTGAGGTACACCTGGCATCAGCATACGGTGCTCGCTTTTCTCTTGGTGCGCCTTCTGCCAGTCCGCGTCCAACCATCTGTCCACTATAGCAGCCCAGCAATCGGGAAAGGTGGCGCACCAGCTCAGAATCACCTACAAGCCATCAGAAGATCAAATTAGGCATAGTTAATCTAAAAAGAGATCAATAGGAGATGTTTTCTATTTACCTGTAGGTACTGCTCCCTTGTCAGAATCTCTATCTCTCTTCTTGCCTGAGTTCTGTTCATTCTTCTATTACGGTAGGTGACATTGTAGTCAATGTGCGCCTGGAGGCGGGACTCGTGATACAAGTCCGAGACACGCCTTCTACAGGAAGCGGCAGCCACCTCATGCGCCCTTAACTCCTGTCCCGGCTGGCATCTGAAGAAGTCCTGCATAAAGACACGAGGTATCCATTATTTTATTTCAAGAATGTCTAATGAATGCAATGAATTGAGGGTCGTAGAGCGAGAAAGGCTTACCCACAACTCCGTAAGCACCTGATCCGCCAAGTTTAGGTGCCCAGCGGCGGGGAAGAGGGCGTAGTGGTCGAACGAGGGTATCTCTGGGTCCTCATCCTCCGACGTCCACACCAGGCCAGGGAAGTGTTCCCTGCACAGAAGTCCTAGGATCCCATTGACATTGCGAGCCGGGACCCCCTCCTCCACAAGCATCCAGTTCCTGCACAAGTGGTTAACAATAGTTATTATTAGCTCTTATTATGATTTTTCAACATATCAAATGAAGAACATATGAAGTTACTTACCTATCCCCCTCGGGTGCAATCAGTGGGCGGCGGTCAACAAGAATCGGTCGCTTCGGGAGCTGGCTGGGACCTCGCTTATAGGGTTTCGAGGCTACAGAGGAAGTCGAACCCCCTGCCCCCTCCTCGGACGTGTGCGGAACCCCCTCCTCGGACGCGTGCGGAACAGCGTCGTCGTACATCTGTGGAATGGCGTCCTCGCCCACCGTGGGCAGAGGTACGTCGTCAGCCCTAGCAGAGCGCGAGGAGCCGAGGTCGTGGTCAGTCGGCGGCGGGGCCCCCCGCCTGGGCCTGCCCCTCGGACGCCTCTGCCTCTCTGACGGCTCCGTCTCCGTCTCCTCAGCCGCTGACGTGTCCCTCGGTCTCGAGTAAGTCGAGGGACAGCTCCTCCTAGTGGGTCCCATCACCTGCAATTAAAAAGAATAAACCATTATTAGTCATGATAAACGAGAAATACTTAGCAAGGGATGCAAAATAAAGAAAATGTAATTACAAAATAACATAGTATTACATGTATTTCTAATATTCTTCATGATCGGGATTATCTGGACGATAGGTATCGTCATCACTATCAAGAGCCTCCAAATCGTCAACAGCCTCATCCTCGTCGCTGTCTAGTTGTAGTCCGTCAAGCATTTTCAAGTCTCTCGGATCATGCACCTCATCTGCATCTTGCTCGTCAACAACCCATTCCTCGTCTACTTCCATTTCAATCTCCTCGGTTAAGTCTATCTCAAGTATCCCTGGTAGTCCCTCGTCTTGTTGATAGAACTCCCCGTCATGCGTGGGTGGGTTCAAGTTGTAATCATCATCGTTTGGGTGAGGTAATTTACCATGTGGTGATACCTTGTGCACAATATACCAACCCTGAAGACGTGGGTCGGTTTTGCACGCATATGGACAATAATAAACTTGCCTGGCTTGTTGAGCCACAATATAGACATCATCTCCTTCATAGAAGGAATCCTGTCTAGTTTCAACTATTCCAAGTTTAGGGGACTTTCTCTGTACTGTAGGTTTAAACCACTGGCATTTGAATACGACAAGCTTAGGTGCATTTTCACCATGGTATTCGAGCTCATATATTTCTTCAACTGTGCCATAATAGTCCTCCTGATCAGCGTCGGGCGTAACTACTCCAGGCGTAAATACTCCGGTATTCGTGGTCCTTGCATTGGCCCGATTCTTCTCGTAGCCTGTTGTGTGAAAGCGATATCCATTCACATCATAAGCGTTAAATGACGAGACCTTACAGTAAAAGCCTTTGGCCACTTGTCGTAATTCGGCACTTATAGACAAATCACTTTGGCACTACAAGATCAAGCAGGAGAGAAATGAAATTAGGCAACTAGGAACGCCAAACTTGGAACGAGCTAAGTTGGTCAGAAGGTACCTTTCTTTGGAACCATGTAATGAAATCAACCTTGAAATCAGGCGAACCATGTTGAAGAAGGGTATCTCGTTCATGGTCAGAAGGTGGACTTGGATGATGCCAGTATTGATTAAAAAATTCTCTGCACCGACAAGCAACAAGGTTGTTGGATGCAGAAAATTTACGGAGTATGTAACAAGTTCGTTGAGAACTTACCCCTGATACTTGTCGACTTCCTCAAGGTTCGTCAACACGTAGAGCATGATCTTGCGCCACTCTTCATTGGTCAATATCTTTTTGGACGCTCCACTTGATCTCCCACGTTGCCCTTTGAATAGGCTGAGGGTCGATTCATTTTCATCCTCGTTGTAACGAGGGGGTGGATTATGCACGCTTGGAAGGTTCTCACTATAGTATGATGTTGTGAAGTTTGACACCTCCTCACGAATGAATGCCTCTGCTATGGAAGCCTCAATCCTGCCTTTGTTTCCACATTTCTGGCGAACAGTCTTTAGACATCTCTCTATTGGATAGCACCAACGGTTCTGCACGGGCCCCCCCATTCGTACCTCATTCGGGAGGTGCAAAATCAAATGTTGCATCGACAAGAAAAAGCCAGGTGGAAAAATCTTCTCCAACTTACAGAGCAACTCGGGTGCCGTTTTTTCCAACTCCTCAACCACTCTCAGAGATATCTCCTTGGCACAGAGCTGGCGGAAGAAAAAGCTCAACTCTGCCAGCACCTTCCAGACATGCTCAGGGACGTAGCCTCGAACCATCGACGGAAGAAGCCGCTCAATCCATATGTGAAAGTCATGACTCTTCATCCCTAAGACTTTGCCAGTTTCTGGGTTCGCTCCCCTCCTCAGATTCGCTGCAAACCCATCAGGGAAACTTAACGTCTGCATCCATTCTATCACTTTCGTTCTGTGCTTCTTTTCCAAGACGTAATCAGCCTTAGGCCTTTTCCATGGTTTGTTGTCTCTTGGAGGCAACATCTGTAGCTTAGGTCTATCGCATAGTGTTGCCATGTCTACTCTGGCCTTAGGGTTGTCCTTTGTCTTGTCAGGAATGTCCATGAGTGTTGCCCAAAGTGCTTCGGCGACATTCTTCTCAGTGTGCATTACATCTATGTTATGTGGAAGGAGAAGGTCATCAAAATAGGGAAGCCTCTCCAATCCCGGCTTATGAGTCCACATATGTTCCACACCATAGCCCACAAAGCGATCTTTCTTTGGCTTATCTTTCTTTGGATTACCTTTCTTTCTTTTACCCTTCTTTGGATTATCTTCCTGCGCTGGGACCACGAGAGCGTCTATCTGAGCATGAACCTGGGCACTAGTCATCTTCTGAGGTGCACTAGTCATCACCGTGGCACCTTTCGTGAAGTTCTTGGTGTCTCTTCTGAATGCATGGTCAAGAGGGAGGAACTGTCGATGCTTGTCGAACGACGAGAACTTGCCACCCTTCTTCAACCAAATGAACTGTAGAGCTGCCTTGCATACCGGGCATGGATACTTCCCGTGGACACACCAGCCGGCGAATATCCCATACGCCAGAAAGTCATGCATGGAGTATTGGTACCAAACATACATTTTGAAGTTCCTCCTTGTAGCTCGGTCGTAAGTCAATACGCCTTCATTCCAAGCCTCGATCAATTCATCATAAACAGGCTCCATGTACACACCCATTTTGTCTCCCGGGTGTCCAGGAATTATCAACGTCAAGAATATGTTTTGCCGTTGAAGTAGGTCCCCGGGGGGGAGATTGAGGGGGATAGCGAACACGGGCCAACAAGTGTATGGGGCCGACATCATTCCATAAGGATTGAACCCATCCGTTGCCAGCGCAACACGTACATTACGGGCATCTTCATCTTTGCCACGATGCTTGGCATTAAAGCTTTTCCATGCTTCACCATCTGCTGGATGTATCATCTTGTCTTTATTGTATCGAACACCATTCTTGTGCCATCTCATCTGTTTCGCGGACTCCTCTTTCATGAATAGCTGTTGGAGCCTCGGTATGATCGGAAGGTGTCGTAGGACTTTCATGGGGATCCTCTCATTCTGCTCCTTCTTGCCATCACCTTTGTCTACCTCCACATATCTAGAGGATTTACACTTTGGACAGTACTTTGCATCCTTATGTTCTTTCCTAAATAGGATGCACCCCTTTGGACAACAATGTATCTGCTCATACGGCATCTTCAGTGCCCGAAGGAGTTTCGTTGACTCGTACAAGTTTGGAGGCAGCTGATGACCCGCCGGAAGCAGATCCCCAATAATTGCCACCATATCATCGAAGCATTTGCGAGTCATGTTGTGCTGTGACTTCAACCCCAATAGGCGCCCAATGGCATCCAGTTGAGAAATCGATGTCTTCTCATGTAGGAACTTCTGTGCTGATTCCAACATGTTCAAGAACACCTTAGCGCTTGGCTCTGGCTCCTCCTCCCCATCCTCCTGCTCGTCCTCCGTACGTCCTTCAGCGAACATCGCATCTGCATAGTCACCTAACCATCCTGCTACCCCGCCATCACCATCAAATGCCTCCAAGCCTCGTCTCACGACCTCCTCTCTAGGACGGTAGGGTTCACCATGGTGCACCCACCGGGTATAGTTTGGCATAAATCCATACTTGCAAAGATGCTTCATCATGACTTCCCTTGTTCTTCTTTTCTTGTTTTCACATTCACTGCAGGGACAGAACGTGTCTCTCGCTCCCTTAGCTGCCTTAAATGCATGGTCCAAGAATTTCTCGGTCTTATCCATCCATTCACGGGTGATTTGAGACTGACTTGGGCGTCCCGTGTACATCCACTCACGGGTATCCATCCTCTAGCATATACACATAACGGAGTAAAGTAACCATAAGTCGCATCTGCACGGCGTGCCTACTGTCTAATAGGTGAGGATAGGTCCTAATCCCACCCGCGGATGCGTAGATGAGGTTAGTTTCCATGCTCTACTCTGATCCGAGACAGAATTTCGGCAGCACCTACCCGCTGCTCTCCCGATACACGTCCTGGAAGGGAGAGTGTGTATCTAGAGAACAACAGGGAGGTGGTGCCGAAACTCCATCTCGGATCCGAGCAGAACATGGAAACTAACCCATCTACCCATCCGCGGGCTGTCCAATTACACCTGGACAATCCGAAATAGATACGGTCATAGATATGCGGAGATCCGCATACCTCCAATCGTATCTGTTTCGGACGGGAGATGCCTAACTGGGCTACACCGATCTACGTACGACAACGGTAAGGAAAAGAGCTTAATTATACCTAGGGTGGCGGTGGAGAAAGGCTAGCGACGCAGTGGCGAGTCGGTGCAGTGGCGAGTCGGCGCTGTGCAGGTAGGACCGCAGCGCCGACGAAGACGATCGGGGTCGCCTAGGTGCTCCGATTCCCCTGCGACAGGTCCTGCTCTGCAAAAGAAGAAAAACAGCACTATAAGTATAAAATTTCGGCAGAACCTCCCCTGGATGGGGAGGTTTCGATAACCTGCAAGAAAAACCGTCGACACGATGGCCGACGTCCACATTTGGGGCACGATGGCCCACACATCCACAATTCCGGCACGAAGGCCGTCAACACATAAACGGCGCGATGGCCGACAACCAGAACGGGACGGTTCGTATACCTTGGGCGTTGGCGGGACGTGCACGCGGAGAAGAAGACGCCGACAACGGGACAGAACGTGGCGACGGAGGCACCTCCTCCCCTTCTTTCTCCTTCTCCTCCCCTTCCCCTTCTTCTTCTCCTTCTTCTTCCTCCCTCCTCCTTCCTCCACCTACCTCCTCCTTCTCTGCTCCCTGACCAGCGCCAGGGGCTGGGCTCCACACAGACAGACGGACGGACAGGGGCCAGCGGCTTGCCTCGGGGCTGGGGAGGGGGCGCGCTGGCCGGACGGGCCCCGACGCGCTGGGACAGGGGCGCGCCGGTGGGGCCGCGCCGCCGTCTCGAGCTATTGGTGGCGCACCGGCGGGGCCTGCGGGGCTGCGTGGGGGGCGGCGGTGGGGGGGGCTCGGGGCGGCGGGGGGCGCGCCGGAGAGGCCGCGATGCCGTTTCGGGCTACGGGGGCGCCCGGGGGCATGCGGGGGCGGGGGCGCGGGGGCGCGGAGGGGTTGACGCGGGGCTGCGGGGGCGCCCACAGGGCCGTGACGTCGTCTCGCCTGGCTCGGGGGGGGCGCGGGGCGGGGGCTGCTGGGGGGGCGCGGGCTGGCTAGTGGCGCGCGGGGCTTCGGAGGCGCGGTGGCGCGCGGGCTGCGGGGGTGCGGGGGGCGGCGAGGGCGGAGAGGATGTGGAGACGCGTGGGCGGCGGGCGGAGAGTGTGGCGTGGAGGCGAGCGCACGGCAGCGGCAGAGGGAAGCTGGCGGAGGCGTGCGGGGTAGCGCACGGGCGGGTGGGCTGGCCGGTTTGGTGGTGGGGTGGCCTGGTTAGGTTAGATAAGGCCTGTTTGGGCCTTTTTTTTTTAAGTCTTCCCCGAGTGTCCCCTGTCCTGGCACTCGGGAAAGAGCCTCTTCCCCGAGTGCCAGAGAAGGCACTCGGGGAAGAATTTTTGTTTTTTTTGTTTTTTTTACCTCATTTTTTTTGTGAGGCCTTCCCACATTGTTTAAAACTGCATGTTCATATTTGGGACAATTTTGACTTATTTTGTTATATTTCGTTAGTTTTTTTCGTTTCGTTGAATTTTTTTGCATACTTCGAATTTGAACTGCAGGTGCATGAAATAATGGAATTTGGTGATTCAAAAAATTATATTAATGATATTTGGTGTATGTTGATGCCTTATCCAGGAACTCGCATGAAATGTCGACCATCTTGTTGACGTAACATGACGAACAACTTGTGGGAAAAGTGTATTTAAATTATATAAAATCCGAACGAAGTCCGAAAATCACGAAACTTGTCTGGGCGTCGTGTTATCGCATGTAGAGGCTATGATAAAAAATCGAGAAGGTTTCGGCGAAGTTGCAACGTCGGATGCCTAAAACCCAGACATCTCCGCATGTGATCAGATCACATGCGGAGATGTCTGGGTTTTAGGCATCCGACGTTGCAACTTCGCCGAAACCTTCTCGATTTTTTATCATAGCCTCTACATGCGATAACACGACGCCCAGACAAGTTTCGTGATTTTCGGACTTCGTTCGGATTTTATATAATTTAAATACACTTTTCCCACAAGTTGTTCGTCATGTTACGTCAACAAGATGGTCGACATTTCATGCGAGTTCCTGGATAAGGCATCAACATACACCAAATATCATTAATATAATTTTTTGAATCACCAAATTCCATTATTTCATGCACCTGCAGTTCAAATTCGAAGTATGCAAAAAAATTCAACGAAACGAAAAAAACTAACGAAATATAACAAAATAAGTCAAAATTGTCCCAAATATGAACATGCAGTTTTAAACAATGTGGGAAGGCCTCACAAAAAAAATGAGGTAAAAAAAACAAAAAAAACAAAAATTCTTCCCCGAGTGCCTTCCCTGGCACTCGGGGAAGAGGCTCTTTCCCGAGTGCCCCCGAGTGCCAGGACAGGGCACTCGGGGAAGGAAGCTTCTTCCCCGAGTGTCCTGTTCTGACACTCGGGAAAGGGCCTCTTCCCCGAGTGCCAGGGAAGGCACTCGGGGAAGAATTTTTGTTGTTTTAAGTTTTAACGGCGTGGGCGGGGTGGACCGTCAAGTAGCATGTTTCTTTGCCGAGTGCTGATCTTCCCCGAGTGTTGCACTCGGGGAAGAGTGCCTTTGCCGAGTGCTGCTCTTTACCGAGTGCCAGGTTCTCTGCGGCACTCGGGAAAGCCTCTCTTCCCCGAGTGCAATTCTTCCCCGAGTGCAACACTCGGGGAAGATCCTCTTTCCCGAGTGTCCGATTTTTGGCACTCGGGGAAGCCAGAGACACTCGGGGAATTTTGTCTCTCCCGTAGTGTTAGAGGGCTGTAGTGTAGATCTTCTCAATAGCTATAAATTTTATAGAAAATTTATTTTTCATCATATGAAAACAAACTGCCTGTTTCTGTAGGGGAAGCCTCCCCTCCAGTTTCGTCCAAAAAAAAAACTGCCTGTCTGCCTCGACACATTTAGGGCGGGAGCAAGATACAAATGGGGGCCCTCCAATTATCAAATTCATATGCCTAGTATAAGTAAGGTATACTTTCACTCAAATGTATGTATTATGTGGCTTAATAGCTTTATCAAAAACTCATCAAGAAGATCAAACAAAAAGAAATCCAAACGGGAACGAGCCGTAGCTCGAGTAGCAATGCTGTTGGTGGTGTAGCGGCCGGTCGTGGGTTCGAGCTCTGCTCGACCCATGATTTCCCACCGGGGTTTTTCTCTATTTTAACAGGGCCTCTCTCGCGTGGAGCTACAAAGGGATTACGACGCGCCCGTCGTCTATGGAGCCTTATGGTTTCGGTGATCTCTTCAAGGACGCGATCTTGGAATCTAGGTGTAGTTGTAGGATCTGTTTGTGTACTTGAGGTGTACGTATGTGTGAGTGTGTGTGGTGTTGGTGTGTGTATCTGATCATGAACAGGTACTACAGTTATACCTAGATGAGAGGCGAAAAAAAAAGAAATCCAGACCTTGAGCAAGAATTAGTCATGGCGTGGCCGTGATATGTAATGCGTAATGCCTTTAGCCTAAACGGGACAAAAATATAAATCACCTGGGTACAAACATCTGGAACTGCACCTGCTACATATACTGGCTCCGCTCGCTTGGAGGAATTTGGAGGAATCTAGATAAATCTGAAGGAATTTGTAAGAGGAAAATATTGTTTCAGATAAAAAAAGAAGCGAATCAAGCCGAGTTTAAAGACACAGGAACAGGGCCATTGCAAGTGCCGGAGACAAAGGGGAGAACAGGGGGACAATAGAAAAAAAAAACAGAAACTCAGTCACAGTAACATGTAGGACTGCATTACAAGCAGTAGGATCACTACTGACTAAGGGCCTGTTTAGTTCTCCTTCAAAACGCCAAATTTTTCAAGATTCCCCGTCACATCGAATCTTTGGACGCATGCATGAAGCATTAAATATAAATAAAAAATAAAACTAATTACACAGTTTAGACGAAATCCACGAGACAAATCTTTTAAGCCTAATTAGACTATGATTGGATACTAATTGCCAAATAACAACGAAAATGCTACAGTGTTGTTTTGCCAAAATTTTCGGCAACTAAACTGGGCCTAAAAAGATTTTCAGACACAAGATGGTTACAAAATATAGCAAAAAAGCATGCGTGCGGATGCGACACCTCTGACTGAGTGACAACTCACGTGAAGACAGCTAGAGCTGGCGGAATGGACATTTAGCTTGTATGGCCCTGTTCGCTCGGAGGAATCGTGGAGGAATTTGGATGGTTTGGAGAAATGCTGGAGGAATTTATGAAAGAAAAATACTGTTCCGAATGAAAAAAAGAAGCGAATCAAGCCAAATTTAAGAGCACGCGAACGGATTTTAGGGTCTCGTGTGATCACACCGTTTGTACGTCGTGATCGACGGGCCTATATGAAAAAAAGTTTTAATGTAAAGTTGATGTTAAATAATATACAATGGTAGGAAAACTTCAAAATATCGCTCAACCACCACTTAAATGTTGTAGAAGGAAACTCGTAGCTTGTCGCACTTAAAAAAAACGCATAACTAATTAGCCCAATTTCCGCGTGATTTCTTAAAAAACTATTTGTAAGGGGTTTGGGAAGGAAAAACCGAAGCAAGTCTTCTCTCGTAAAATCTGCGAAGAGGCTACTTCGAACCCGCAGCCTGGTATGTTGCATTAAAAAAACAGCGATCAACGACTATAGCCTAACAAAAGGGTCTGTCTACCCCGCTGCCAGGCGCTACCCCAGATCTTTGACATCACTGTCGGTTTAAAAATCCCCCTCCACTGCCGGATTTTAAATCGACAGTGGCATACCGGCAGTGATAGAGGTTGACATCATTATTGGTTTTTATAAACTGACACTGATGTGAAATCGGCAGTGACATGAAAAACCAAAAAAATGCACTGAAAAACGCGCGCTTCGTGGCCACGGGCACTTAAACCTCTGACCTCCCGCTTCACGTCTTCGGCCCCTAACCACTCTATTTGTGTCCAAATAAGATTTTTGTCCTAGCCATTTTATGTTCATCTGATTTTGAAATGGTTATTTAGGACCCTAAACGAATTCAAATGAAAAAGTTGTCAACTAAAAGTTTTATAACTTTTCGAGATCTACAACTTTTATTTTGGTAGTTTCTCCATCCGATGTCATTTACAAAATTTGAATTTCAAATTTGAAAAATTAAAACTTAGTTTTCTATGACAAGAAGATTTCAAATGGAAAAGTTATCAATTACAAAGTTTCATAACTTTTCGAGATCTACAACTTTTGTTTTTGCTGTTTGCCCATCTGAGGTTGTTTAAAAAATTCAAATTTTAAATTTTTAGACATTCAAACATAGTTTTTCTTGATAAGATGATTTTAAATAAAAAAGTTACCAACTGCCATGTTTCATAACTTTTTGGGATCTACAACTTTTATTTTGGTAGTTTTTCCATCCGAAGTCATTTACAAAATTTAAATTTCAAATTTTAGAAATTCAAACGTAGTTTTCCTTCACAAGATGATTTCAAATCAAAAAGTTGTCAACTACAAAATTTTATAACTTTCCGAGATCTACAACTTCTATTTTGGTCATTTGATAATTTACTCATTTGACATAATGGTTGTAATATTGTTCGTAAATGTTACCTAAACTATAAGAGATATATGTATATTTTATGAACAGTGTTACTACCACTTTATTGAATGAAGAAATAACCAAAATAAAAGTTATAGATCTTGATAAGTTCTACCACTTTTATGTTCATGACTTTTTCAGTTAAAATCATTTAGTGTTCCAAAATAACGTTTGAAGTTGCTATTTTTTAAAATTCAAAATTCAAATATATAAAACACAGTCACGTAAAAAGATGGATAAAATAATAGCTATATCAAAATAATAAATTGATAGAGCATGATTTTAGAAAATTTTAAGAAAAAAATCATCAAATATGAAGTCAGTATAATGGAGAAAGACTAGTTACAAGTTTTGGCCAGAGATTAAAAAGAGAAATCAGAGTTCTTCAATAACTTCAAATTTTAATTTCAATCAGCATTCTGAAGTAGTAAATGATTTTAAATGAAAAAGTTATCAACTATAAAGTTGCATAACTTTTCTAGATCTATAACTTTTGTTTTGGGCGTTTCACCATCCGAGGTCGTTTCAAAAGATTTAAATTTTAAATTTTAGAAATCAAACGTAATTTTTGTTAGATAGATGATTTTAAATGAAAATATTTGGACATTTAAACGATCTTAAATTAAAAAAGTTTGAACTACAAAGTTGTAGATCTCATTGAGTACTACAACATTGATATAAAATTCGTCTTCATCGGATATCATAAGAGAAACTTATAAAGTTTTCTTGCAGCATATCACTGTCGGCTCAAGCCATGAACCGACAGTGACAGTATCAGTGTCGGTTTTTGGCTAAAACCGACAGTGATGACCCAATATCACTGTCGGTTCTTGGCTAAAACCGATAGTGAAGACCCAAATATCAGTGTCGGTTGGTCTATCCGTGTCCTATCAGCACTGGTTTTAGCCAAAAAACAACAGTGATAGGCTATCACTGTCAGTTTCTCAAAATCTGACAATGATGATACCGACAATGATGTCCAATTTTGTAGCAGTGAGGTGTTTCGGAGGCAGGTAACACTCCAGTGATAGAAACCCACATGACACTCGATTGGAAAGAAAAGATAGAACCGAGTGATGCTTTCGGTAGCGACACACGGTTTCATGACCGGTGGATCCGAATCAAATGAACCAAAAAAATTATCCAAGTAATACAAAAATATAACACAAACAAAAAAAAAAGCCTGATTATTTCTATGGATGCTAAATTGAAAATTTTCAAAGAGAAACCAAATAAAACATACAGAAAATAAAAAAACCAAAAAAATATTAAACAAACAAAAAAAATAACCAGATTATTTCTATGAAAGCCAAATTAAAAATTTTCAAAGGAGAAGGGCAAATAAAACATATAGAAAATAAAATAAAATAAAAATAAAAAAGATCATATAACAATTCAAATAATTTTGATCATTCTTATTTATGAATAATTAATTTATACCAATTAAACATAGAATTTACACTCAAGTAGAAGTAATAAAATATGGTCTCATAGGATGTAATTTGCTATACTGAACAATTGATTATAGGGGCGAGATGATTGATAGGACGGGTCACATGCATCTGCATGCTGGCTATCTTCAACAACAAAACCCAAATACAAGACATATTTGTCCTTTGGGTAGCGCTACAGGCAAAATGTTCAATACCTATTCGGTATCTTCTCCAACAACATGACTCAAAATAGAATTCTTTCTGCAAATGGATTTTCAAGAGAAATGATGCCCATATTTAGGTTGTATCTCTCAGGTAACCCAAAATAGGTCTCCCGTATAGATACTCTGTTGGAGGCTGATTTTAGATCTCTTACTACTTATTTTAGGTTTGAGTGTCCATATGGGTTACTTGTTGGAGACGGTCTGACCACACTGCATCTGCATTCGGATGCTCACCTGACCACCTACGTACAGCACAAAACACAGGCACACAGACCCCCTGGTCCCCACAGTAGGCGCACACCATCTCACTTGCCCCACACCACCTTGGTGATTTTTTTTAAAATTTTAACACTTTTTGGAAACTAATTTTAAATCTAACACGGCCGGGTTTTTTAAAATTAACACTTTTGGTCGCGCCTATTGCCCTAGCGTGGCCAAATGCCTATGCCGCGCCATGCATGGTGGCGTGGCACAGGGCTGACGTGGCGGTAATCGGGTCTGCTGACCGCTGATGGGACATGGCCTGCCGCGCCACCGATCTTGACGCGGCAGTGCCGCGCCACGGAGCATGGCGCGGCTGCGCCAAATAAAACCCCGCAGCAAGGCCGCTCGCCCACCCGCTGCCCTGCCCGCTCGCCTGCCGCTAGCCGCCTCTGCCCCGCCGCCGCGCAACTCCTGCGGCCGCCTACGCCGCGCCCGACCACTCCTGCCGCGCAGCGCCCATGCCTGCCCGCCCACGCCGTGCCCAACCACTCCTGCCGCACAACGCCCACGTCGGCCGCACCACGAACACCGACGCGTCAAGGCCGTTAGCTCCTAAGGTACATCCCTCTCGATTTCATGTTATTTTGATTATTATTATTTTAGGATAATTAGTGATTGAGGATAATTAGTGATTTATGATAGTTAGTAATTTAGGATAGTTAGGGTTTTATGATTGTTATTGATTTATGATAGTTTGTCAAATTTAGGATACTTATTGATTTAGGATAGTTAGGTTAGTGAATTTTTTTGTGATTTACGTAGGTAGTTTTTAGGTTCGAGGTTGTGTGTTCTAGTATAGTTAGGAATTTAGGTTTAGGGATTGATTAGATATTTATTAATTAGTTTATAGTTAGTTATTTAGTTAGGGATTTTAGGTATACCTACTAGTTTACAAACGTCGGTACTTACTAGTGCGTGATACGTCGATTTTGATGACTTCATGAAGTTTCGTCAAATGCTTATATTCCTAGTGAAGTTGTTTATGTTACAAGTGCGTGATATGTCTGTTAATGTTACTTTAAATATATACATGTGCTTTCATATTGTGTTCATATTGCATAACAAGTAGTTCAAATTTTACAATGCTACATAATGCTAATTTGAATTTTGTTAATTTGAATACTCTAACGCTTTTTTTATCAATTTG
This sequence comes from Miscanthus floridulus, assembly GCF_019320115.1. Classification (NCBI taxonomy): domain Eukaryota; kingdom Viridiplantae; phylum Streptophyta; class Magnoliopsida; order Poales; family Poaceae; genus Miscanthus; species Miscanthus floridulus. Next base: position 92,085,574 of record NC_089598.1, on the reverse strand, counting down.
TAACAGGATGGCCCCACCCACGCAGCACCCGTTGTACCCTATTCTTGAGGTGGAGTACGACGACCAGCACCGAGCACATATCTTGAGTGACAACGACGTAGAGGTGGCCTTGCCTTATTTGAGGCCCCGCACGCACACCAGGGCGTACCAGTGGGACGAACGTTATGCGCTGTACATACGGCGTGTCGGCTTCCTCGAGCTTGTTCGTGTTGTCAACCACGGTCTTCCGCCCCTTGACCTAGCACTACTTACTGCAGCTGTAGACAGGTGTGAGTGCATTCTTTGTACGTAAACTTTCTTGTAACAAATTTAAGGCAAGTAGCGGTCGTTCTATTCTTATATCAGGTGGAGGCCTGAGACCCATACGTTCCACCTACCTTGTGGCGAGATGACCTTGACCATGCAGGACATGAAGGCTATTTTTGGCCTTCGGTTGGGGGGACTTCCAGTGACAGGGATAGTTGACAACGATCACTGGAGGGAGTTGGTGGCTCAGTTTACTGGCTTTCTTCCACCGGATGACGAGGCTTCTAAGAAAAATAAATGAGAAATTGAAGCTTATTTAATACTTACATTGCTTTCCTGCAGCCATCGGGTCTCATTTTGTTTGGTAAATTTCAGAAAAACTTCTAGTGTTTCGTTGTCCTGAATCACGGAGCGCTTTGATTACTTGGACCCACAGGCTGAGGAGGCTCAGATCGACAGGTTCGCTTGAGTTTAGCTCTGGCACTTTCTTGGTGCTTTCCTCTTCCCAGACGCCTCGGGCAACACCATCAGCTGGATCTTCCTTGACATACTACGTCAACCGTGGGAGAACATAGCGGCGTACAGCTGGGGCAGCGCAGTCCTGACATGGACATATCGATAGCTATGCATTGCCTGCCGTCGCACCTCAGTGTACGCGAACCTTGGGGGTTGCTCATACCTACTCCAGTTTTGGTGTTGGGAACAATGGTCCGTTGGGAGGCCCCTTAATACTGGTTTACCGGTAAGTACTTCGGTTCATTATATTCTTTGATATGGTTACATATGATGAGTTTATTAATGGCTAATTCATTATCGTGTTTAATGCAGCACTAGAACGGACATGATACACTCCTACAGCTCTATTTATCTGGATGGAATCAGAGTTAGTTAGAGGGAATACGAGGCGTAAGTACAGGGAGTACACGGATGGTCTCGACGTCCTGACACAGCACCAGGTTATGCTCTCTTTACTATCATACCTGTGTCTTGTTCGATCTACACTATATCACAGCCTAACTCAATTACGAAATGTTCAGGTGCATTGGTGTCCTTAGGATGCTCCGGAGCTCCAGTACTATCTCAGTCCTGTCACTAGGGACAAGTCAGACGAGTATCGCTGTAACATCCCTCTTATTTTCTTCCATATGGTCGAGATTCATATGCCCGTCAATGTCTACAGACAGTTTGGAAGAATGACAGGTTGCCCACAATTCAGAGGTGTGTGTGGTATAACTAACATTGTTTTGTTGCATGTATGACCGTAGGAAGAGGTATAAGACCAAGGATTGGCGCGTGACACACAACGCGCACATCCACTTGTAGGAGACCAGGGAACAGCAGCCGGTCCATGTGGGTCCTCCACACGACCAGCACACCTTCGACGAGTACCTGCGCTGGCTTCACAGGTCTACAAGGACACATATCAAGCCCCCGTACATTGAGGAAGCGATTAACGAGGACTCGGAGGAAGATGTGATCGAAGATGTGTACGACATTGCCACTAGAGAGGACACACAGCTACAGAGAGCCCCGCTACAAAGATACGTGGTAAGATACTTGAATGGTATAATTTGTTATCCATTTGGTATTAAGTGTGTATACTAAAACTGTTCAACCGCGTTTCTGTACCCAGACGACACAATTGTCGAGGCTGTCCAATGAAGCAGCGTACCAGCTTCACAAGTCTATAGGGCAGGGGCCAGGCGTTCTAGAGGCTTTTGTGGAGGTAAACATAAACTAATCCGTTTCAAAATTGTTTCTTTAGTGTATATACGTTTGGGAAATGCACTAACTTTAACGTCTATTTATGCAGAAGGTGAAGAAGAGCTGCAGGAAGCTAGCTCAAAAGTTGAGCTGCATAGACACTCCTTATGAGGAACCGCCACTCCTGGCGCGGTCGGGTGGCACGTCTTTAGCCTCTTTGAGGACACCAGCCGGCTCTTCTCAGCCGGTGACTGGTGCCACTTCCACGGTGCGTACAACACCACATCATAGCGCTAGAAAGGACACTGCAACCGAAGACGAGGAGGACGACGATGACGACGATGATCAATGGGAAGATTGGCCACAGGACGAGATCGGCATGTCTCAGCGAGGTGGTGCCCTGCTTGGTACCCAAGGAGCCTCACAGGTACTAACAAAGGTAGTTTCTTTAAATACGTAGGCTACATGAACTAACGATCATAAAGAATTCTAAGTAATCGTGCATATCACACACTTGCAGGGTATGAGCCGTATGCACCGGCAACGCGACCACACCGACGTTGGCTACACTCTCAATGTGTTGTCAACAAATCTGAAGAGACAAAGACGTCCGAGGGATTCTTACACTCCTGGATCTTAGTTTGTTAGGTCAAACTATTATTGCCGTCCGAAACTTGCATGCTTAGTTGGTTATGTTATGTCGAACTTATGTCAAACCAATTAAAATGATATGTGGCAGCTTGTCAACTTATGTTATTTGCTTCATATCCGTTTCAATGCGTCGCGTAATCACTGCTTGCGAGATTAAGTAGCAACTAGTTTGAAAACCGGCAGTCCCGGGTATCTCGACGCCGGTGGCCGGCGTCTTGCGCGAGGGGTCGAGGAAGCCGGGGTCCATGGTCATATCGCCGTCGATCCTACAATATGGGGCAAAAAAATATCACTGGCTTATCAAATTATCTATTCGGCCTTGAAAAAATTTAACAAAATATAGAAACAAATCCATTATTGACTTTACGTTAAGCAATACTTAGAATAACTCCCACTATCGGCGCGACGCGTTCCGGGATGGCGACGGGCGCGGCGGTCAAGCTTGCTTGCTGCTCGGGCAGGCATGACTGACAGCAGGGTTTTATTTGGCGCAACCGCGCCATGCTCCGTGGCACGGCACTGTCGCGCCAAGATCGGTGGTGGTCAGTGGATCCGGTTACCGCCACGTCAGCCCTGTGCTGCGCCACCATGCATGGCGCGGCACAGGTATTTGGCCGCGCTAGGGCAATAGGCGTGGCTAAAAATGTTAGTTTAAAAAAAATTGGCCGTGTTAGATTTAAAATTAATTTCCAAAAAGTGTTAAAATTAAAAAAAAGTCCACCCTGGTCCCCACAGCAGGCCATCGCCTCCGTTCGGACACTACATCTGACGGCACGCAAAGTGACACAACGCCGAGAATTGCTCGAGCGAGAAATAGATTTAGCGCAACAAAAATGGAAAAAATACAGAAATAAACAACAACAGACCACATTAGTGGGCCAAAAAGGCCTAATTGGTACAGTAACCTTACTGGACTTTTGTCCACCCAACAAGACCTAGCTGGACCTCATCCGTGCGGCGAGTACCACTGAAATTTGATGCACGTCGGCAGCGAGTGCGGGCGCGCCGGAGGGCAGGCTGACGCGTCGCCGTCTCGCCGACGACGTCGGCTGGCACGGGAAAACCAAAAGCGGCAAGACGCCGCTTTGTGGGAACCTACAGCCTGCAGGGCTGCACCCCAACTTGCGCCAAACCAACGTTGGCAAATGAAAACTCCAAAACAGCTCGGTGGCCAACATGGATCGATCGTGTATGCTGTGAGAAGCACGCAAAACGTGCACGTAAGAACGCCACAAGCACATAGGGAAAGGTGGCCGCGCTGTCACCTGGCGATGTCGTACGTAGTCAGTCAGTTTTTTGGGTCGATCACGATCCATGTTTGCGCTCCACTCGTTTACATCTGAAATGGTTAGCAGTTAGCACTTGGCACATGCAGGGACCTGGGCACATGTTCGCAACAGGTGGCTATACTACGTTTCCTAGTGTACTGTACAATGTGCATGAATCAGTGCATGCCGCCGCCACGGACTCGTGCTGCAAGATGGCGTTCGTGATGCCTGAGGTGATGGGTGGACGAGCTCAGAGCTCCTGCGCCGTGGCCGGCGGCAGGATGTACATCGTGGCGGAGTACGGGGAGTTGTCCGCTATATGAGATGAATGAACGGGCGGAGTGTCAAGATTCGCCAACGAAATCCAACCACATCGATCTCAAATACAACACGACCTTAGGTCGCTCGAACAGAGAAGCTCAAAAGTCCAGTAAAAGTAGCTCCAACGTACAGGCTAAGAGGGTGCAAAGAGGAGAGAAAAAAAAAAGAGGTGTAATACATTGGAGAGATGGTGCTAGTGAAGCACCACCTCTGGCTTACTTTTACACCTAGTGCTAATATTAAACAAATAATTTTCTCTTTCTTTCTCATCCATCCGTCTCTCTTACTCACTCCTCCGTTTCTCACACCTGGCAAGCTTTAGAGTGTTCAAACTTACCAAACATTGGAGCTATTTTTACTAGTCTAGCACCTTCTGATGTGGCAAGCTTTGCACCTCCTCTCAGGTTTATACATTAAAGTTGCCCTAATGAATCCGCGTTAGTATATTACATTTGAGCTTCTCTGTTCTCAAATGCAGCGGGCGAAGTATCAAGATTCGCTCCACTCGTTTGGTTGCCTCCATCTCCTTTGTCCTTAACTGAATGGATCCGTATAATCTCCACAACTAAAAAGTGGCAAATGTTATCCCAGGCAGATAATCATTTTATTGCCTCCTTGCAGGCATAAAACATAATCTCTGTGGCATATACGAGTAGCTTTGTGATTGTAGTATCATTTGAGGTAATTTTAAGATTGTCACCGCTACACCTGGTCTCTGCAATCCCCATCTATCTCCTTCCTGCTGCTGTGCTGTTTTGCTTCTTACAAAGATCTACTATGTGAAATTTATATGTTGTCAAAACGCGAATAGAGCTTCTTCAACCTTGCAATGGAGCTCAGCCCCTCCTAGACAGTGACCTATGCTGAAAATTTCATGGGGGCTACAAAAGCTCTGTGACGATAGGGGGGCTTGAGCCCCCCCTCCCGCTTCACCGCTAAATCCGCCCCTTTACAAGCCGGTGAAAGTTGTTAAATCTGAGTTAGTCCAAGGACTAACGTCCATTGACCTTCTGGTGAAATATTTTCTTCACTACATGAGATAGAGAATGTTACCACAAGTTCTATGTGAGACCCCGCTGATGGGCCTAGCTGGGCCAGTCTGATGGGCCAGGGAAGTGCGAGTACTGTAGTGACAAGGTGATGTGAGGTACTGTAGCATCGAGGAACACTGTATCTGCCGGCAGTTTAGTACCGTATCGGTAGTTCGGAGTTCATCGAACCAGCTTAAATAGCCAGGCCAAAGACGAGTAGTAACCTTCGGTTAACCGTTTTACGCGAAGCGAGGACGAAAGCGTAAGCGGGTTGCTACGTGGGTCGTTACAAATGGTATCAGAGCCAACTCTCGCGGTTTCACGGACATATGACTCGGGAGCTTGGACAGGTTGCGCATGGCTCCTATGAGAGCATGACACTTGAGCTTGGACAGGTTGCGCATGGCTCCTATGAGAGCATGACACTTGGGACGGTGTACGTGGGCCAAGAGAGTCGATCCTGGACATTTGTCCCGTTTGGGTAAGTTGGTTCGACCCTCGACGAGGACCTTGAATCCTAAGGGTGGGTGTATGTGAGACCCCGCTGATGGGCCTAGCTGGGCCAGTCTGATGGGCCAGGCCGAAGTGCGAGTACTGCAGCGACAAGGCGGTGTGAGCTACTGTAGCATCGCGGAAGCTGTAGCTGCCGGAAGTTTAGTACCGTAGTTCAGAGTTCGTCGAACCAGCTTAAATAGTCAGGCCAAGGACGCGTAGTAACCTTTGGTTAACCGTTTTACACGAAGCGAGGACGAAAGCGTAAGCGGGTTGCTATGTAGGTGGAACCCATCCCTCGATAGAGTGGGCCTGTACCGTGTGCCGGGCCTGGATCGTTACAGTCTAGCTATCTGATAAATAGCTTAGCTATTATGATTATGGTGAAATTTATTGTTTTTTTTCTCCATGGTTAACACAAGTCTTATTTTGCCAAGGACCATGCTACTTTTTTTTTTGAAAATAATGCCGGTGAACATTTCGTTGTCTACACTTTCATATTTTAATCAATCTATACCATTTGTGATAACTTCATCATAGAGGATTTTGGAAATGTCGGTGATAAATCTAGGTTATCATAGACACTAGATTTCAGTTGGTTCAAAGCCATTGGTAATGCAGCCTATGGATATCTTCTGCGATGACCCTATTAATGATTCGGTGGTCTGTCTTGAGCTGACACACACTTTGAAAACTCCAAATTCAGTCTGGTAAGGCATGGAATGTTGCCCCTATTCTTTTTTTCCTTTCCTTATAACTTACTGATTTAGAAGATTAACTTCATAGACATAATCTGGTTAGAAAATCACCACTGAAAACCTTTTTTGCCTAGTTCATTTTGTGATCAGTGCCTTTCCTCCACTTGTTTCTGTATTTTACTCCATCGAATGCTGCAATATAATCCACTTGATGACAAGATTAGATGAAGCTGTTGGACTATATTTTTTTGTTCTGTAAATTTTGTTTTTCCCAAGACAACTTTAGTACTTTGCCTAGAGCAACTATGACATCGATGGGTGGATACACTACTTTAGCTTTACTTGTGTTGTGAAAATCAGGAACAGAGCTTTGTCAACCTCGCGACAGAGCTCAGCCCCTCCTAGACAGCGACCTATGGTGAAAATTTCATGGAGGGCTCCAAAGGCCCTACGGCGATAGGGGGACACAAGCCCCCTTCCGCCCCACCGCTAAATCCACCCCCTTTAGAAGCCGGTGAAAGTTGTGAAATCCATCCATTGATCTTGTGGGGACATATTTTCTTCGTCCTTGATGGCTGGTGGACATATCCTTGTTCAATACAGAGATCATCAGTTGCACTGTCTCATCATCATCATATAGCTTCATGTGATTTTATCGGAGGTGATATAGTTTGTCATGCCTCGGCCTAGCTACCCTTCTGTCCGATATCATATCTTCCATGACAAGGGCCCTTCTTACTAGGCTGCAATAGCACAGACCTAAACCTGAACAGACCTGAACAGAACTACAAGTGGTCATGAGTTCGGCAGAAGCTCCTGATGGGATGCATATGGATCTCCAATGGTGTTTTCTCATGCCTCCACATGAAGCTTATTGCACCCTGCTCTCGCCGAAGCAAGTGCTACCTGATCAAGTTAGTGGTTATCTTCTAGCCTCACACTGCCATTAGTTGGGTTTGGATTCACCAGTACTCTTCCTGCGCGCTCAATGGTTGCTAAGGCCTAAGGCTAGTAGCGAATGGAGTTAGTCAGCCATGCAAGGAAACTAACTGAGATGATGAACTAATCTGACGTATTTATGGTCACTCTTGTAACGAAAGAGAGAATTTTTTTAGATGAAAGAAAATTATATTAAATTATAGCTGAGTACATCATCACGCTACAAGCACTATGGAATACACTACAAATATCCAGAAACTGATCTTCATTTACATTGTACCCACACTTTGTATAGCTCCAAATCTCAAATCCAAAACTGTATGACGATTCGTATGGATGACCGCACAGGAAAACACTCGAAAAAAGGACTGAGAACAGATGCGCAACGAACGACGGCCAACATTCCTGTAGGCGGAGTTGAGAAACTTCTTCTTTCTTATATCTTTCTTCTTCTTTCTGGCACCGAAGAATAGGAAAGACTGACCTGAAACTTATTATTCTTAGTCCTTCATCGTGGTCACATCTAACCACAACAAAACGGAAAAGAGACTGAAGAAAATTATTCTATGGTGTCGACGAAATATGGTCGGCAGTCTACCTAGGGGTATGCCCAAGGTATTAGATTGTCGGCAGACAGATGCGCAAGCCACAAACAAGACGGTGACGCAAGACAGACACGAGGTTTTATCCAGGTTCGGTCGCCAAGAAGGCGTAATACCTACGCCCTGCGTCTGATTATATTGCTGTATGTCAATAAGAGATATTTTTTAGAGGGGTCCCCTGCCCGCCTTATATAGTCCGGGGGGCAGGGTTACAGATCTGGAAACTAATCCTAGTCAGTTACAATTGCCATAGGTGGCCGGATAAGGATTCCTATTCTAACCGACCAAGATCTTGCTTGATCGCCAAATCTGTCTTGACTCCTTGCGCGGGACTCCGAACAGGTTTGCCGGGCCGCGCGTCGTCTTTTGGTGGACCGGACCCACTGATCCGGGCCGGCCCAAGCTTAGCCGTAAGGGTATAGGGGTTAATACCTCCACAGCTAGTCCCCGAGCACCATATATTATGATGCGACATGCCATTTTAACCTTCTCCGAATAGTAAGGCTTGAGTCCTTGACATCTCTGACCACCGTTGTCACCGGAGAAGTAGGTTGTCCGAAGAATGTATGGTGCTCTTAAGAAAAAAGAAAAAGATTTCCGTCCTGTGAAGTGTGCCCACTTGTATTTCTGAAAAGAAATGTAAGTGAATCTTGAAGCGTAGCATCCTTGATCATCAGAGGCATAGGGGTCGAAAAACAAACACATTCACCGCAAGGTGAAGTGTGCCCACTTAGTCCCCGAGCCTGGTAGTAAGTGACGTAGGCACGTGGTGCTAGGGTCTAAAAAGAATTCCCAGTTAAGTTGAGAACCCAATCGTCGTACAGGCGATACGAGATGCACCGGCAGGTGCATCGTACCGATGTAGTCCCCGAGCTTGCTGGAAGGCGAAGTATGAGCCTTGTAGCAAGGTCTAAATAAATGTCTCTCAACTGTATGTGAGTACAAATCACATGTAGCCGAGGAGAGCGGTCTCCGAGTAGTGGTCGGGACAGTCCCCGAGCACATTAGTGGTCGGAGCAGTCCCTAAACACGGTAGTGGTCATAGCAGTCCCCGAGCACGGCAGTGGTCGAAGCAGTCCCCAAGCACGGCAGTGGTCTAGGCAGTCCCCGAGCACGGCAGTGGTCTGGGCAGTCCCCGAGAACGGTAATGGTCTGGGTAGTCCCCAAGAACGGTAATGATCGGAGTAGTCCCCGAGCATGGTAGTGGTCGGAGCAGTCCCCGAGCACGGCAATGGTCTGGACCATCCTTGAGCACAAGACATGCAGCGAAGAAACAGACGCCTCTTGTACTATTATTTGGTGTATTTATTTATCTTCTTATTCTGTCAAGTCCAATCGTACACGTCTGGTAAAAAAAGCAGACAGGTATAGCACGTCATATTGTCTTCTTGCCCTTTCTAGCAAACAGTCGCTTGGCACCTGTAAAGAGGTGCGTCAGTGTGGGCCCCCTGACACTAGCAACGAAGAGGCGCATACACTGGTAACAAAGGGGCGCGTTTATTGGCGTAGATCTCGAGGTTGTGAAAACAACTGTCTGCGACGCGTGCGCACGTCTCCCAAGAATCTTGGGCGGACGAAACGACGGAACTCTTGGTTATTTATAATATAGAACTGGTAAGTTACTTTTTACCGATCCCCATTATCATTCGCCGCCACAACCTTCTTCTTCCTCTTGTCAAACCCTATACCTCCGAAATCATCACCAATCATCCCTCCACCGTATCCACCCCTTTAGTAAGGACGGATTAATGGCGAAGAGAGATGCCTAGAAGAAAACCAGAGTCATGGCAAAGGAGTGGTGGAAGTCAAGGAGCAACGAGCAGACCATCGAAGACCTCGTCACCATGGGAGTGCTCCACAACAAGGCACTCGCGGGATGGCGCGCGCCGGAAGGAGAAAGCTACCCCGATCCACAACCATGTGAGATTGTGGTTTTCGAGGATTTCCTCAAGCGAGGTTTTGGGGTTCCAGTGCACCCTTTCCTTTAGGGGCTCTATTTGTATTACGAGATTGGGATTTGCAATCTGCATCCCAACTCGATTCTTCTTGTCTCCACCTTCATCCATCTTTGCGAAGCATATGGTGGCTTCCAGTCCCATTTCAACCTCTTTCTCCATCTGTTCTGTCTACGGAAGAAAGGAAGTGGCGGCTCGAAGATAGCCAGAGGCGTATACCTCAATCTGCATGATGGGATGAAGGCCCAGTACTTGCACTGCCCTTGGAACACATCGCTAGATGACTGGTACAAGAAGTGGTTCTACATCCACGAAGAGCCAAACACGATCACCCTATGCGACGTGGGGTTCATTCCGGAGAAGAAGAACAGCTAGTCAGAGAAGCCCGAGCACATAGAACAGATCGCAGAACTACTTGGGATAATCCCGTGGGGGAAACCGGATGGTCCAAGCGTGGTCGGGAACTTCATCAGCCGAAGGATCCAGCCCTGCCAGAGGAGGGTACATCCTGGCTACGAATACCAGGGTAGCGCAGATCCAACGAGGACCAGGAAAGAGGCGCTTGACAAGATCGAAGTCAAAGCCAGGATTGGAGAGCTATTCAACTTAGCCGATCCAAATTATGTCAGATTGAGCGACATCGAGCACGCCTTCAAGCTGGCCCGACCTCCCCCAAAGGTAAATTATGCTGCCTTGTACCCGTAGAGTTATGTTGTAACAGAAACTTACTGTGTTGTTGCCTGTATATTTCTTAGATTAATGGTCGTGATAGAGCAGCAGTGTTCGTGTCTCCACCCCCTGGTGTGGATTGGCCTCAAGTTGTCAGCCCAACCACCCAGACCAGCGCCAGGATCGAAGACGTCGACTGGGCTGTACTTGGGGTTGGGGAGGAGGCAACGGCCAGGGCTGCTGGCAAGCGGCCGGCGGCCAGCAGGCGTCGCCAGGCCATCTTCCCATTGTCAGATGATGAAACAGAGGATGCAGACATCTTCCGACTCATCCCTCGAAAGAGGAGGAGACAACTGGAGTCGACAGAGCAGGATGGCTCCTCCATGCCAGTGGAACTCGCATCGCCGACCACTGCAATGCCGAGGACAAGCGTCAAAGGGGTCAAGCATCAAGCCCCAGCGTCAGTACTAGTCATGGAAAGTGACCCGGTGGCACCCGCAGAGCACGTGGAGCAAGCACGGACGAAGAGACGCGCCTTTGCCATATCATTCCGTGCTTCCAATCTGTAAGTATCTGTAACCTTGATGTAAGCTTTCAATTTATATTGAATACTATTGTCTTCTGAACTTATCTCTGATATATTAGGTCGGCGTCCACCGAAAATCCTGACCAGCTAGCCGGGTGCGGCATGGCTTCGCCAGCAATGGCGGAGAGAACTGCCCAGCAGCCGGCTATGGAGGAACCTGTAGAAGAAAATCCACCGGAACCTCAGTAGACGAGCGGCCAGATGATAGTCCCCGAGCAGCTGGTCGAGAAGAGAGCCGAGCCAAGTACAAGTGCTCCGAGCACTAACCCTGCTGAGGGGGATACTTCGGTGCCAAGGGGACCAGACCAAGCCGAGGAGCAGTAGCCGGAGGTGGCACAGAGCACGCTTGCCGATGCTACGGCTCGTGGGAAAGCCATAGTGGTCGCAGAGACTACAAACTCCAGAACAGCGCCGCTTCCTGAACAAGAGGCCGAAGAGGACGAAGTAGAAGAGGTCCTGGGCCGTCCCCAAGACAAACGACAACATGTATATGTGTCGCGCTGGCGGAACGACCAGTGGGTTATACATGAGGAAATCCCAGAGGTCGAAGAGACCCTGAAAGTTGAACGAGCGGCAAAACGTCTGGTGACGGAAGTCCAGGTATGTTTGGCTTGACCACTTGATCCTGCTATTCAGTCGAACTGTCTGACTTAGCTTGTTTACATGCAGGACTTGATGAAGACCACAAAGTACCGAAAAAAGTGCTTCGACCAGATTGAGGGGATCGTGGCAAGCAATAGAGAACTGGTGGCCGAGGTGGAACGCTTGCGCCACCAACTTGAAGCCGCCGACCAGGAGAGGACGGAGCAAGAGGCACAAAACCAGAACCTAGTCGTCTAGTTCAGTAACAAAGAGCAGGACACGTGTTGTTGCATTGTTGGTAGTGACAGCTGTATTGCAGGCTTAGAAGCTGAAATAGTCTGTCTCCAAGAGGAGAATAGCCGTGTGGCCATAGAGTGTGGTCGCCTGAAGGAGGACAACAAGAAATTGGCGCGCGACCAGTCTCAACTCCGAGACCGTACAACTAAGATGAAGGAGGAACTAAAAAGTAAGTGTTCCAGACCACCTTGCTCATTCTTTTGCCCACCTTATCTTGTCGTGCCGTTACATTTTGATGTCTTGTACGGTTTGTAGTTTTAAAAGTCAATGCCAAGAAACATCTAGAAGCCGTGATGAAAAATCGTGATGGCTGGAAGGCGCGATGCCTAGAGACCGCCGAGGATCGGGACACATGGAAGAAACAGTGCCAGGAAGTGGCAACTAGCATTTTTCCCGTCCTTGACCTTATCGACCCAGCGCTTACAGAGGAAGTGCCAAGGACGCCGTAGCTCGGACTGGTCGAGAGATGTCGAAAGGCACGGGGATGGTTCCAAGAGTTCATGAAGGAGGCAGGTGAGTACACAGGTGCACATGTGCTAAGCATGGTGCGCGCCCACTACCCCCTGATCGATCTCAAGCGCCTGGAGGCTGGGTACCCGAAGGAGGTAGACCCAGACAAGGCTGAGGAGCTTCAGATGACCCAGCTGGACCTATCGTCAAAGATAATTGGTGACATTAACCTGTGTGGAGGTGGGACAACACCTGTACAGGGTACGCCATCGACAAGTCAGCTGGAAACACCATCAGTTGTGAGCCAACCGACAAAACCTGCGGTCTCGACCAGCCAGGCATCGACGGGGCCACCCTCTTCAGCTCGACCAGTACAAGAGTCCCCGAGACTTGAGCAGGATATCGGAAGCAGCGAGCAGCGGGTGCCGCGTGCCCCGACCAGCCAATAGAATAGGCTAGAGCTGTAGAAGAAGGACATAGTTGTGTTATTGTAAACTTGGGCCTCTTCAGGCAAGCTTGTAATAACGTAACTGTATATCATCATAAGCTTGTTTGCTTTGTATAAAAATTATTTAAGCTTGAAACTCATGTTGGTGTAACTGAGTGAGAACATGTTAACGTTCTGTTTAGCTGTACCATTTTACTCGACACATCATCCCGAAAAGTTTGTGCGGCCCTAGTTTGCCATGTGGTCGGAGTGTGAGGTGCATGACCTGTGCATACGTAGACGCAGACAAGTCAAACTAGGGGGGACCTGCCGATCACCCGTAGCATAGAGAACGGATCCCATGCACGCGTTGGGAGGAACCGGAGACAGGGCCTGCTCTGAAAACCGTAGAAGGAATGGTGGTCGACTTTTACTGGCTAAGTTAGAATAACCATAAAATTCGAAGTGACACATTAGAGTGGTCGGAGAAATCATAATAGCTTTATTGAAGTAAATCGAAAGTACAAGAGGAATACATATCTCAGTAGTTAAGCATAGAAACGTCTAAGCTTGTCGATATGCCATGAATTTGGTACGTCCGTACCGTCCAGGTGAGCTAACCTATAAGACATCGGTCGTGTGACTTCCTTGATCATGAAGGGCCCCTCCCATGGGGTTGCGAGTTTATGAACACCAGCTTGATTCGTCTTCCACTTCAGGATCGGGTCCCCGACCACGAAGAACCGCTCTTTAACGTTCTTGTTGTAGTACCTACGCAAAACAGCAAGGTATTTGGCTGTACGTACACAAGAATCGAGCCGCTTCTCTTCTACACTATTCACTTCTAGCTCCCGTACTTCATTGACCTTGCCTTCATCAAAGTTCTCTACCCGTGCTGATCTGAAAGCTATATTTGCTGGGAGGACTGCCTCAGCGCCGTAAACCATAAAGTATGGTGAGACGTCGGTGTTACGACTGGGCTGAGTTCTGAGGCCCCAGACCACGGCTGGCAACTCTTTGAGCCATCTTCTAGGAGCTTTGTCATTTTCTCTATACATCCTCTTCTTCAATGCGTCCAAGATCATGCCATTTGCCCACTCGACTTGTCCATTAGCTCTAGGGTGCGCCACCGAGACGTATTTTACTACTATGCTCCTTTCATCGCAGAAGTCCCAAAAAGCGTTCTCGGTGAATTGAGTACCTAGATCAGTGATGATGCTGTTGGGTATGCCGAAACAGTGGATGACCTGGTCGAGGAACGTGATAGCCTTTTCTGAGGATGCCTGTACCAGAGGCATGTATTCTATCCACTTAGAAAATTTGTCGATCAGCACAAAGACGCATGTAAATTTCCCAAGAGTCAGTTTGAAGGGCCCGATCATATCCAGTCCCCAGCATGCGAAGGGCTAAGAGGCTGGTATTGTCTAGATCTCATGTGCTGGTATGTGGATTCTCTTGGCGAAGAACTGACAACCCTCACAGTGGCGGACTAGCTTCTCTGCATCGGCTACTGTTGACGGCCAATAGAACCCTGCTCGAAAAGCCTTACCGACCAGCGTTCTTGAGGCCGCGTGGTTGCCGTAGGAGCCAGAGTGGATTTGGTCCAGGAGATGTTCGCCATCCTCCTAGGTTATACACTTCATCAAAATTTCCTCCTTTGCGTTCTTACGCCATAACTTGCCATCAATGAGTAGGTACTGCTTACTGCGATGCATCAGGCGCTCGTTTTCTATCCAATCAGTGTAACTGCTGCCATCTGTTAGGTACTTGATGAAAGGTATTCTCCAGTCGGGCTCATGAGTGGTCGGAGGTGGCTCGGTGGTGCTCGACGCTAGAACCGTAGCCACCAATTGCTGGTCTGGAGGCTTGTCCACCGTGGAGTCTTCCTCTTCGATGGAAGGCGTGAGCAGGTCTTGGACGAATACGCCATGTGGGACTTTGGCTCGGGATGATCCTAACTTTGACAGCGCATCCGCTGCTTGATTTTTGTCCCGGACCACATGTATGTACTCGATGCCATAGAACCTGCCTTCCAGCTTTCTGATCGATTTGCAGTATGCATCCATCTTTTCGCTGGTCGTGTCCCAGTCCTTGTTGAGTTGGTTGATGACCAGAGCCGAGTCTCCGTAGACATAGAGACGTTTAACGCCGAGCTCAACTGCAATGCGCAAACCATGTAGGCATGCTTCGTACTCGGTGGCATTATTAGATGCTGGGAAATAAATCCTGAGGACGTACTGTGGTAGAACCTCCTAAGTTATAGGGCCCACATGCATCTATCACTATCCGACGACCTTTGACATTTATGCATATGTTTCCATTAACTTAAAAAGACTGTTGGGTGTCCTCGGGGAACCCCGAATCATCCACGATTTCCGAGCAGGATCACGTTATAAAGTCATTGCAGTATTACAACATTTATTCAATTATCAATACCAGAGTAAAAATAGCAGAAGTCTTATGATAACTTAGTTTACAAACTAGTTGTTTCAAACCTTACAAACTAAGTTCGATAATTATTACAAACCGTATTAGTAGTGGAGTGGCATTATAATATAATACAAAACACACCAAGAAACTGCCCCGCCCAAGGGCCACACATTTACTTCTCATCGTCATCACAAGAAACAACTATCATGCAGCACAATCCAAAACAGATCTGCTCATGAGGCTCACCTGCAACAAGGGGTCAACGAACCCTGAGTACAAAAGTACTCAACAAGACTTAACCGAAATAATAACTGATAAAATTAGGAATGCAGGCTCAGGGATTCAAGGTATGGCTTTAACAATAATCAAAGTTCTTTTGCGTAAAAGCTCTTTAACAAAATTCTTTACTTTAAAGGTAAAACTTTATAAGTACCACATATGAATCTGCCATGATCCGTAATGAGATCATGAACTTCATATCAATCTCTTTCGCAAATCTTTCTCAAGTTCCAGTTATTAATACTACGATGATGAACAGTGAGTTGAGTCTCCATAACCGAGGAGCAACGACGATTCAAACCGATTAAAAACCCAGCTGGGAATTCTAGACCACACGACATATGCAGATTCTTGACCTCCATATACCAACCTACCCTCGGATCCTCTAAACAAGAACGGGTCCACGCCACCCGAGAACATAGTACTCCACCAATCCAGCCCATGGCCATGTGGGTACACGCTATTCCCGCCATCTCTCCACTCCCAGTGCGCGAGTAGCCATTCTCGTACTAGAATCGCCAAGTTAAGGCTTACCAGAGTATGTGGTTAGTACTACAAATTCTCACCTCATGCAATTCAACAACGGACGTGCCTTAATTGACACAGGCGGAAAGAACCCGCTCACAAGATCTCCATGTCTTGTGGCTCACACACACCGAGTCCGCCCGGTCTAGATTTATTACTCCACATTCCCATATCACATGATAACATAAGTAACGAAGGTTCCATTTAAAACTTGCAGATGGCAGGTAATCACCCGACTTTCATCGTTCTAAGCATAGCTAAGCAAAACTAGGCATATACGAATTTAAAACTAGTAATATGGTAAATATGGAATAACAAGGTTGGTAATGTACAAATTTGACTTGTACTTGACTCCTAATCACTTAATGCAGTAAAAAGAAGCAAAAGCAAAATCAATTTGTAAAATACAAGGTAGGGTTGTATGCATCCGGGGCTTGCCTTCGTTGACAGAAAAGTCCGGTTCCTGCGACGTTTCACAAGTATTCGATCCGACCTCAACAGATGGATTAACCTCCACAACAACTTGATTAACTATCACGTGTTCACCTTCATTCACTATACGTAATAACAATGCCATGTTTAACATGATGCGGAATACGAAACGTGATGCTCGATGATGGATGCAAAAATTAACAATTTGAATACAACTTTCCTTCGCGGTACAGTTGCAAGTCAAACAAGCTAAATCTTTTTCGTAACACATACATCAATTGCCAAGGATCATTATCAACAAATGACCCAAGGTCATCACTCAATCCAAAATTTCAAACAAAATCTAAATCATTAAAGGTTACTATTTGCTTTTATGAATTAATTATTTAATTCAAAATTATGAAATAAATCAACTTATTCTGATTGAGCTCAAAATTTTAGTAAATGTTCATTACATGATAAGTAAGTGGCAAAACAAATTTAATAATTTTTGGACAATTACATAAGCCTAGAAAAATCATGGAAATCCATTTATTAATAAATTGAGCAATTTTTATCACATTCAAAAATTACTGAAAAACATTATTTCAGATTTTTATTAAATACTATACATTACAGAGAAGTCACACAAAAATTTTCATAATTTTTGGAGCTCTAAATAAATCTACACAAAAATAACAAATTATGTCACTATTCATTCAAATATGAAAATAGAAAAAATCCATTTGAACGTTGAGTCACTGACAACCCGACCCCACCTGTCATCCCTAACCTCGCGCGCTGACCACGGCAACGACAGCGCTGACCGGCGATATCTCGACGACGGCGAGACCAACGGCGACGGCCAAAGCACCAAAACACTCCCCTCGACTAGGCGCATCGATCTAGGGCATAAGCGGGACTAGCTATGGACTGGACCGAGCACTACGCCGGCCATGGCGGGCATAACAGCACAGCAGCGCTACGCCGGTGACGCAAGCACGGTAGAGGTTAAACGCTTAGCACAGAAGGGTTCAGCACCTCACCCCGAACACGACTGAGCAACGAGCAGGGTCGGAGGAGCAACGAAGAGACTGGTCGACGTTCCGAGCAGGCACGGCGGAGCAAATCGTCGTCGGTGGCGATGTTCCAGGAGCTGTGGAGGTCAAAATGAGAAATCAATGGGTCATGGAGTACCACAGCATCGTGGCGAAGCTGAAACAAGACTCAGCAGGGGCAGAGGATCGTCGTAACACGCTGGCCACGGCAAGGCACGCTCGACGGAGATGCTGCCGGCTGTGGGGAAGAAAGACGACGCGTGGCGAAATTTGGCGAAGTCAGACGACTACGACTGGTTGGATGGGTGCGCAAGGAAGAGGCGAAGCTGTTGAGCACTCTGCTGTGATGACACAGGCGCTGGTTCGACGGCGAGGGCTCAACGGAGCTGTGGCAATGACGTCGAGAAAACAGAGGAAGGGAAACGGCGAAGAACGGCGACGACTTAGGCCTTAAGGAGCGGCCAGAAGCGCAAGGAAGCCACGCAGGAGCCTTTCCCACGCCAGCACGAAGCCAAGGACGTCCACGCGCGCGTCTGGAAGCGAACCAAAGGTCGCCGGCGGTGTAGCTACGGCGGTGAACACTGTTCACAGTATTTACAATTTTGCCATTCACCAAAATTCACAAATTACTCTCAAATTTTCATAACAACTCAAAAATCTCCAAAAACAAAAGTTGTTCAAAATCAAAAGTTCTACAACTTTGCTTTTATAACCAACTCCTAATTCGGTCTATATTTTGAAATGAACTTTTGAATTCGAATAGGGAAATTTAACGAATTACGCCTTTTCGAATTACTCCAATTTTTTCTAAACAACTTGAAAAACTCCAAAAATAAACTTTATATAACTTGTCAAGCTCTACACTTTTGCTTTTGGGCTCAACCCCAAAATATGCTTAGATTTTGAAATGGATTTTCAGGGTAGGGTTTAAATACTGAAAACCAGGGTTTTCGGAATTTCAAATCAATACAAAGATTTCGAACTTGATTCAAACAATACCAAGCAATGCTTATAACATAAATGTAAACTTATTTTAGTGAATGCATACAAAGTTTTTAATATGACCAAATGCCTTGCAATGCATATGATGACATGTCAGTTTTAGTATTTAAACACCCGGGGTGTTACACGTACCGGAGCTGCTCCTTGGATGGTGACACAAAAAGGACTCCTGCTCCCGCACCATCAATGTTGAGAGAGCCGTTGAAGTACATCGTCTAATACTCGTCGGACCCCAGAGAGGCAGGCGTGCTTAAGTCTGTCCATTCGACGATGAAATCGATGAGTGCCTGAGACTTGATTGTAGTACGGCTTGCAAATTCCAAGGAGAAGGGGCATAGCTCCATTGCCCATTTGACGATGCGCCCGTTCGCATCCTTGTTGCTAATAATGTCTCATAGAGGGTACTCAGTCATGACCACCACACGATATCCGTCGAAGTAATGTTTCAACTTTCAGGATGTTATCAGTATGGCGTAGATCAACTTCTGAATCTGTGGGTACCTAGTCTTGGACTCGTTGAGTACCTCGCTGATGAAATAGATTGGTCACTGTACCTTGTAGACGTGGCCGGGCTCACCGCGCTCGACCACCATGGCCGTGGAGACCACTCGATTAGTAGCCGCAATGTAAAGCAAGAGTGTTTCATCTTCTCTAGGAGCAGTGAGGACCGGAGGTGACGTAAGGTATTGTTTCAGCTGTGTGAAGGCAGCGTCTGCTTCCTCCGACCACTCAAACTTTTCGGATGCTTTGAGCAGTTTAAAGAACGGTAATCCTTTTTCGCCTAATCTTGATATGAAACGGCTGAGGGTGGCCATGCATCTGGTGAGCTTCTGAACATCCTTCACCTTTTTGGGCGGCTTCATGTCCAAGACAGCTTTGACTTTCTCCGGGTTAGGGCATATGCCGTCGTGACTGATGACATTGCCAAGTAGTATGCTAGAAGGAACACCAAAGATGCACTTTTTTGGGTTTAATTTCCACTGGAATGTGTTAAGGGCTGCAAAGGTGCATTCCAGGTTGTTAACAAGGGTATGTGCTTCCTTGGTTTTGACAACTATATCATCAACATAAGCCTCGACGAGGTCGTCTTTTATCTCGTCTTTGAGGCAGGCCTGTATAGCGCGTTGGTAGGTAGCCCCGGCGTTCTTGAGCCCGAATGAGATGGTCGTGTAGCAGTAAGCACCGAAAGGCATGATAAAAGATGTCTTGATCTGGTCATCCTTTTTGAGAGCGATCTGGTGATAACCAGAGTAGCAATCGAGAAAGGAAAGCAGCTTGCAACCGGCGGTTGAATCTACGACCTCGTCTATGTGAGGTAAGCCGAAGGGGTCCTTAGGGCAGTGTTTGTTGAGATCAGTGTAATCAACGCACATTCTCCATTCATTATTCTTTTTGCGTATAAGAACCGGGTTGGCTAACCACTCCGGATGATACACTTCTTTGATAAATCCGGCTGCCAAAAGTCACGTAACTTCTTCCCTAATCACCTCCTTTTTGTCGCGAGCGAACCATCGTAGCTTCTGCTTGATAGGTTTGGCCTTGCCGTTGACATTCAAGGAGTGCTCGATCAAGTTTCGAGGTACACCGGGCATGTCAGCAGGTTTTCATGCGAACACATCCACGTTGCTCCTCAAGAACCTGACGAGCGCGTCTTCCTATTTGGGATCCAGGTTGGCCCCGATAAGGGCCGTTTTGCTGGGATCACCGTCGACCAGCTGGATCACCTTATGTTCCTTGGACTTGATGTTCTTGCGTGGTGCCTCGAGCTCCGGGATATCTAGGTGGTCGGTCAAGGTCTTCTTGGCATCGAGCATGGTCTCGGCCATGCGAATAGAGAGGTCGTGAGCCTCTGCTATTTTGAAACTGTCGTCCTCGTAGGTATAAGCTGCGTACATGTTGCCTCGGAGGGTTAGAACTCCTTTCACGGTAGGCATCTTGAGCACCAGATACCTGTAATGAGGTACGGCCATGAACTTGGTGAGCGACGGTCGACCAAGAATAGCATGGTAGGTGTCGTCAAAGTCAGCGACCACGAAGTTGACGTAGTCAGTGCGGAAGTGGTCCGGGGTCCCAAACTACACAGGTAGCGTGATTTGCCCGAGAGGTGTAGAGCTCTGTCCGGGGAGAACACCCTAGAACTATGCCTCGTACGGCTTGAGGTCCACCTGGGCTATCTTCAGGGCGGGCAGACTATTCTTGAACAGTATATCGATGGAGCTACCGCCGTCGATCAGTACTCTGTCGAACTAAACCTTGTTGATACAAGGATCAAGGACCAGGGGAAAACATCCTGGCTCAGGTATTGCGGCCCATTGGTCCTTTCTGCTAAAGGAGATTTCACGGTGAGACCATGGAGGGAGCCGCGGATCAGTGAGGAGGTTGTCAGTGTTGGCCATGTTCAATCAAGCACGGGCGAGCAGCTTGCGTTCTCGTTTGGTCTCGATGGACACTTTGCCTCCGATGATGGTGTGCACGCGATCGGTTGGCTTGATGTACTTGTGACGAGGATCTGCGTCTTCATTGTCGTTATCCTCGTTGCACTGTTCCCCTGCGTCGTTAGGCTTGTCGGATGTATCCGGAGCCTGTTGACGCGTGTAGATAGACTTGAGAACGCGACAATTCTCCATGGTATGGTTTGACTTAGGATGGAGTTGGCAGGGCCCTTTCAATGCTCTGGCGTAGTCATCTTCGTAGTTACGACGTCCGCCACCTTTTTTAACGGTGTTGACCTCAACGTCGTCTTCCCGAGCACGCTTGCCCCGGTAATCGTCACGGCGGTTACGCCGCTAATTACATTGGTCGCGGTGGTCGCGGGAGTCGTTGCGCTGGTTGCGGCGGTCAAAATTGTCGTTTCGACCACGGTTGCCGCGGTAGTCATCGCGGTGTGGGGGGTGGTCGGAGCGTGGAACCCTTGCTGCTTCTTCAATAATTATCTTTTTAGCGTCGTCGACGTCCGCATATTTCTTAGCGGTGGCCAGGAGCGCTGTGACCGATTCAGGTCTCTTGCAGAGGAGCTTGTCCCTTAGGGCGTCGTGGAAGCGGAGGCCAGTGATGAAAGCCTCGATTGCCTCGTTGTCAGAGATTGATGGGACCTTGATGCGCATCTTCGAGAAACGCCAGACGTACTCGCGCAGTGGCTCATCTTTTCGATGTTGAATCCATTGCAGATCATATTTGTTGCCGGGTTGTTCGCAAGTAGCAATGAAGTTGTCGATGAAGGCTTGCTTGAGCTCTTGCCAAGAATCAAAGTAGTTCGCCGGCAAGCTGACAAGCCATTGGTGACCCGCATGGCCAACAACGACTGGGAAGTAGTTAGACATGATGTGCTCGTCAGCCATGGCTGATCTACACGTAGTTTCGTAGAGCATGACCCATAATTCGGGGTTCTCCTTGCCGTTGTACTTCTGAAGCTTCTCGAGCTTGAAGTTCTTGGGCCATATGACTTGGCGAAGGTGCGGAGTAAACTGCTTCAAACCCGGCGGGCTGTGGGCAGTGTCATATTCCATACGGCGATAACTTTCATGGGATGCTCGATCGTTGGCTCTCTGGTGGATGCGATCGCGCAGATCGCGTTCCCCAAGGTAGCGGCGGAGATCGTTATTGCCATCACGGCGATCCCGGTTGCCATCCTGATTAACCCTGTGACCGTGGTGACCGCGGCGATTATCTCGGTGGTTGTCATCCCGAACATCGTGGTGGTCGTCCTCCCAACGGCGGTTGTCGTCCCGACCACTATCATGACCACCGTTTCCGCCTTGACGGTTGTCTGATGGGTTGTTGTTGTGCGAGCCACGTTGGTTGGGTGGCTGTGAGCGACTTGAGTTTTGGCGGCTGTGGCTTGATTCGACTGAAATGGATGGAGCCCGGGCTTGATTCACCATCTCTGCGGTCTGAGCCATAGCAGCCGTCAAATAAGCTTGTATATCATCGTGAACTGCTTGGATTTCGGGGGTGTTGGGTAGCCGTTGCATTGTCGCCATGGCGACGACTACGTTGGCGCTTGTAGTCCTGAAGACCTATTTGTCCCCCACCCTGTCGAAAGCATTGTTGAGGTCGCGTGGCTGGACCCTTATGCGTCGTGCCTCCTCTTCTGCTTCAGCTTTGATTTGCCGGCGATTAAACCGGTCAATATTGCATGCCTCGCGTGCAATCCTTTCTTGTTCTGTTTCGCCAACTGCTAGCGGTTCGTCATTGCTGACAACATTGATCAAATCCCCTTGCCTTGGTGGGAAAGACGGGAATTGTGGGAACCCTGGGGCGTGGTCTGGGATATCCAGATCGTATTCAACGCCTTCATCGTCGTGACGCTGGAGCTCGGTGTGGACGGAGGCATTAGATGCGATACCAGACGAGGAGCTAGAGTCACCCTCTTGGACCGTGTGGACGGATCCTTCTTGATAATCCTCAATCCGAATCATGTTGACGAAGTTGCGTGGCTTCGGCCGATGTCGACGTACAAGACACATATCTGAGCAGCGCTGTATATTATACGCGTAGTTGGAGGCAGCGTTTCGTAGGCCGTAGGGCTGGACCTGGTAGTTCTCCGTCGAGGCTTCGCACTCAGAAAGCCGGAGTCCCATCGCGGAGGCTGGCCGGCGATGAGCGGAGCGCCCTTCAGGAGTAGATATGACCACGAGATCTATACCAAGTCGTGCAGGACGACTGGCCCGAGCGGGGTCGGGTAGATCTGTTGTGGGGAGCGGTTACCTGTTCATTAGGTCGACTTTGAATTGCACTTACCAGAGCTAGGGTTTCGGCGAGTTTGGTGCCGACCCGATCGATGGAGTCGAGCAGGTCGGTGTTGCCGATCTGCTTCCCTTCGTAGCGGGGAAGCGGACGACGAGTGGTCGGCGTGGCTGAAGATGATGCATGCGTGGTCGGAGCCAGACGTACCGTGGTCGGAGCCCGATCCATCGTGGTCGGAGCCGTATCCACTGTGGTCGGAGCCGTAGCCGATGCAGGTGAAGCAGTGGTCGGCGCAGACCAAATCCACGCCTCCTCCGTGGTCATGGCGATGAAGTCATCGGAGCCGGTGGTCTAGGTGATCTGGCCGACGGTGAACGTGATGCCGTTCGGCGTAGCCATGGAGCCGAGGATGATGACCATCTTGTTTGCTTGGAGAGCAGTACGCACACCCCCTACCTGGCGCGCCACTGTCGACGAAATATGGTCGGCAGTCTACCTACGGGTATGCCCAAGGTAGTAGATTGTCGGCAGACAGATGCGCAAGCCACAAACAAGACAGTGACGCAAGACAGACACGAGGTTTTATCCAGGTTCGGCCGTCAAGAAGGCGTAATACCTACGTCCTGCGTCTGATTATATTGCTGTATGTCAATGAGAGATGTTTTTGAGAGGGGTCCCCTGCCCGCCTTATATAGTCCGGGGGCAGGGTTACAGATCTGGAAATTAATCCTAGTCAGTTACAATTGCCATAGGTGGCCGGATAAGGATTCCTATTCTAACCAACCAAGATCTTGCTTGATCGCCAAATCTATCTTGACTCCTTGCGCGGGACTCCGAACAGGTTTGCCGGGCCGCGCGTCGTCTTTTGGTGGACCGGACCCACTGATCCGGGCCGGCCCAAGCTTAGCCGTAAGGGTATAGGGGTTAATACCCCCACATATGGCGACGATATCATCTCCGCCTTGATGTCACCGTCCGGAAAATTAAGTCTCCATGTCATCATGTCGAGAAAGTTGCTGACGATGTAGTTGTCGCCCTCATCTTTAACAGAGCCGCTAAGGAGAAAATGAATCCACTCTACCCTTTCACCGTCGTCGGGAATGGTAAGGAGATAAATTCCCAATACCAAAAAAAAACTTAGTATAGAGAGACCCTAACCATAAAAAACTCGATGTACTAAAAAAAAACTTATTAAAGCGGTGGATCCCCGCTCCTCTGGCCTCTAGCGAGATACCAGAGGGGGGCCAATGGTAGTGGAAGTGGCGGCGGTGGCTCTCGCTAGGGCAGGGAGGGGCCTGACTCGTGCGATGGCTAGTCCTTTTTTTGTTGCCAGGCCTCGACATGAAGCTTCCGATGCAAGTGCTAGCTGATGAAGTTAGTGGTTATCTTTCAACCGCACACTGCCATCAGTTGGGTTTGCATTCACCGGTACTCTTCTTGTGCGCTCAATGGTTGCTAAGGCCTAAGGCTAGTAGCTCATGGAGTTCATCAGCCATGCAAGGAAACTAACTGAGATGATGTCATTCGTGTAACGAAAGAGAGACGAAGAAGATGACATACAACTAAACGAGAGATATTCATAGAAGAAAAGGAAAGTTTAATCAGCTACACAAAGGAAACTAATAGGAAACTAGTGAGTTAGAAGATTCCAAATAAAAAACATACTATGTTGTATTCAGAAACAGTGTAAAGATTGTGCCGGACAGCAGACAACAACGTCCAGTTGACCGATGTCCATTGTCCGGTGATTGCCAAAGGCACTATAAAATTTCTCTACAGCGATAACTTTCATCAAGAAATGTACGATTTGTTACTACTTACGAGTCAATCTTACAAAAAAAAAACAATATGCATTTGATTTTGTTTAGCAAAAAAAAAAAAAGATGCGTTTGATTTTTTTTATGGGATCGGCTGGTTGCCTGGGCCTGGCGCCACGCAAGGCGGCTCATCGTCCTGGGCCGGCCTGTGCCCGCTAAGCTGAGACGACGGGTCAGTTTCGTTCCTCCTGACCTGTGACCCGTTTCCTCTAAAAAACACAAAAACCTGATAGAACATAACACACGGAGGAGCACACACTTGTCGTGCTAGCTTGCCAATTTGTTACGCAGCCTTGGACACGTGCTCGGCATGCCACTGCGTTGCGTTGCACGGCCTAATACATCCAGTTGTTCGTTCGCACCACGTTACGGGCAGCGGGCTTGGCTTGCTGGACCAGGATCGGGTGCAGTAGCTACTACTACTGCAAGTCTGCAACTTAAGCAGTAGCAGCATCTCAGCCGTTCAAGATACCAGCAATGGTTAAGATCAGAGCTACTTTCTTTCCTATTCTTTCTCCCTCATGTGCTCTCGGTCTCTGTTTTTTTGGAGAAGAAAAGGTAACGAGCAGGGAATAGTTGGCCCCATTTTTGGCTTTCATCGCGAGGGAGGCTGACACGGCAAGCTGCTCCAAGAGACGTGCGGATGGAATTTTCTTAATACACTTGTTTGTTAAGTACAAAACTAATACAAAGTTGTCTAATGATAGATCAACTTTTAAATTTCATTCCACCAGAAACAACTTTAGATACGAAAAGGCAATTATATTTTTCATAAACGAAAAATGATTTCCTATAAAATACTCCCTCTGTCCCTAAATAACTATCGTTTTCGTTTCCCGAGAAATAACTGACTAAATATATATAAACAAATATTAATATTTATGATACAAAATTAATATCATTAGATGGATCCTTGAATCTATTTTTATAATAAATTTATTTGGAGATATAAATGTTAGCACGTAGTATTTTCTATAAATCCAGTCAAACATACGGCACAAAAAACCAAAAGCGACAGTTATTTAGGGACGGATGGAGTATGTTGCCACCTTCTGAATGCATTGTCCGTCCCTAAATAATTGTCGCTTTTGGTTTTCTGTGCCGTATGTTTGACTGGATTTATAGAAAATACTACGTGCTAACATTTATATCTCCAAATAAATTTATTATAAAAATAGATTCAAGGATCTATCTAATGATATTAATTTTGTATCATAAATATTAATATTTGTTTATATATATTTAGTCAGTTATTTCTCAAAAAACGAAAACGATAGTTATTTAGGGACAGATGGAGTATTTTATAGGAAATCATTTTTCGCTTATGAAAAATATAATTGCCTTTTTGTCGTACGATTTCTATCTAAAGTTGTTTCTGGTGGAATGAAATTTAAAAGTTGATCTATCATTAGACAACTTTGTATTAGTTTTGTACTTAACAAACAAGTGTATTAAGAAAATTCCATCCGCACGTCTCTTGGAGCAGCTTGCCGTGTCAGCCTCTCTCGCGGTGAAAGCCAAAAATGGGGCCAACTATTCCCTGCTCGTTACCTTTTCTTCTCCAAAAAAAAAAAAACAGAGACCGAGAGCACATGAGGGAGAAAGAATGGGAAAGAAAGTAGCTCTGATCTTAGCCATTGCTGGTATCTTGAACGGCTGAGATGCTGCTACTGCTTAAGTTGCAGTAGTAGTAGCTACTGCACCCGATCCTGGTCCTGGCTTGCTGTCCACTGGGGCCATCAGACTCGTGCTGAAATCGCTCATCGGCCATCTGCAGCCACGTTTTGGCGGCGGACGGCACGGCAGCCAGGCGACGTACGCCATGACTCTCTGCACGCCTCCTTCACATGTACAGCGCCCCGTACAGCTACGGCCGGTGACCGTCCCGCGCGCGGAAGCGTCGTCGTGTTCCCGACCGCAGTCTCTCGGTGTCTTCCGTTGGATCAAACACGCGCAGGGGAGCGAGAGGGCGTTGTACGGTAAGATGGGCCGTTGTCCAACCCGATCGGAGTCCACGACCGATGAATTAATCTTTGGCAATGCATGCGAGACACAAAAATTTCAACCCGATCGCAGCCGTGTCTGTCATGTCTCGTGTCAGCAGCAGCGTCAGTAGTCCAAGGTCAAAGGCCCAACCCAATCCCATCTAGAACGAGCAAATCTCCCGCGACGGAAGGACCCAGAGGCAAATGAATTGACGAAGCCGCCCCCAGTTGACACATGCCGGCCCGCCCGCCCGTCGCGCCAGCTGGATCGGCCAACCTCCCCAACCCTCCTCGCCTCGCCTCGCCGCGCCGTCCATCAAGGCGAGGAGCGCGTGCGTGACCGATGATATAAACGTGACGCGCCGCGCGCCAAGGGTGCACGCCACTCACTCAGGTTCCGATCAGGGCATTAGGCAGGAGTATCTCGCGAATGCGAATCCCCTGCCCATCCAAAACCGTAGTGACTCAGCAGGATCGGAGTTGTAAAGGGGCTAACAAAAGCCACAAGACTACAGCACCTGTGTCTGGTCCGGGTGTGTACATAAGCTGGGCGTGAGCAGCTCGGACACAAGCCCAAAGACAACGACTTTCCATCCAGTCCGGCTCGGCTTCCGTGCGGGGTTTCCCACGAACACGCACGCCGCCAGAGTCACGAGTCGGGTGGAGACATCAGACATGGCCACCACCACGACGGTGACGACGACGACGATGGCGGTGGTGAGCGCGCGCGGGAAGCGGCGCGGCGGCGGCGGCGGGGGGTGCTGCTGCGCCCTCGCGGCGGCCGCGGACGTCGTGCCGGCGTCGCGAGAGGAGCAGCGGCAGCCGGTGGAGGAGGAGGGGCAGCAGCAGCAGCAGCTGCTGCCGCGGCTGGTGCGGTTCGAGGAGCTGCCGGACTACCTGCGGGACAACGAGTTCATCCACGCCCACTACCGCTGCGAGTGGTCCGTCCGCGACGCGCTCCGCAGCACCTTCGCCTGGCACAACGAGACGCTCAACGTCTGGAGGTACACGCGCGCGCGCGCCGAGCCACCACCTCTCGTCTCCTCCCTCTCCCTCTGCTTCTCCGTTCTTTCGTCGGTGTGTTGTGATGACCGCGTTAGGCTGACTCGACTCGCCCGCGTGCATTGCCGTGCGCTTGCTTGGTTGCAGCCATCTTGGAGGGTTCTTCCTGTTCCTCTACCTCGCCGTCGCCGAGCCAACAGGGAAGGCCGACGCCGGCGCCGGCGCCGCCCCGGGCATCGTGACGTTCGTGCTGGCGTCAGCCAACACCTCGTGGTCTCCGTGGGAGACCAGCAGCAACTCGGTAAGCAACGGAGTCTTTGCAAAATTTTCCGTTTCCGTTTCAAGTTTGGACCTTTTGCATGCAGTCTTGTTCCACGCAGAATTTTTCTTAGCACTCCAAATTCAAAAACACAACTATGCATTGCACGCACACACTTTACTTTTCTTTTAGCCAAACACAAGCCATGTCCTGGAACATCATGCATTCGCATCCATACCAGGAGGAACTATTAGCATCAGTCTTCCAATAAGAAAGGGAGCGAGCTAGAGAACAGATACTCCCCAGCTGTGCAAATTATTGGCAGCTACTTCAGCGATCAGCGGCCACAAACTGAGCAGAAACTTTAAGCGCCCATACCTGGATCCAGTTCACGGCCGTTCCGACACAGACTCTAATTAGACAAGCACAAAGCACCCAGTTGGACTTGGTAAAGGCCAAGATCGCATCCAGACCACCACGACTGTGCAAACCCGTCCCACAAAATAGCTGCACATACACTAGGCGCCAAGCAGGCCAGGCTACACCCAGTTGGACATGACATTCTCTGTGGTTGAAGACTTTTCTCTTTTCTTTTTCTTCTTCCTACCTTGATAATGCTTAAGAAATTAGGTTGACACAGACACTGCGCTGGACCCAGCAGCTAGTAGGCCATTGTGTGGTACGACTTTGTTGCCGCCTCTGCTGAGATTTCAAACCAAGAACAGCTCAGAGTCGTGTGTCGATGCCTGGCAATGGTTAAGTACGACAAGCCTAAATGTGCTCATGGTCCTAGATTACGTCATTATCTCTGTCCGCAAGAACAATCGACAATTTGGTAGCTGGGAAAACTGTTGCGCTGTGCATTAGTCTTCCCTAGCTGGACCGTTTCTAATCAATCGATCGATCTCATCGCCCCACACCTAACTGCATTCATCGGTCTGTTCTGCTGAAACTTTCAACATCCAGCCAGCTAACTGAAACAGCGCAACCATCGCATCTCGAGTCTTCAGGCACCAACTTGCAGTCTTAATTTTGCGTTGTTATTAAAATCCCTGTCGTTTGTTGCACATGGCGATGCCGATCGAGCGAGAAAAATAAAGCATTTTTTAAAACCGTCCGGGGAAATTTTTAGTAAAATTTCCTCTGTGGCTCTGTCGGTTGAATATTGCTGCGTTCTGACAGCAGTTTGGTAGTGATCGTTGTTGCTGATCTGAGGCTTTCTTTGATGCCATTTTTTTTACAGAGCTTGACGTTGAGCAATGGTTTAACGACGGCCGTGTTCGGGAACAGCGACGGCCACGGCCACGCGGTGCCGAGGTGGCCGCGGACGGTGTTCCTGGCGGGCGCCATGACGTGCCTAGCCGTCAGCGCGGCGGCGCACCTGCTGGCGTGCCACTCGCGGCGCTTCAGCCGCCTCTTCTGGCAGCTCGACTACGCCGGGATCGCCGTCATGATCGTCGCCTCCTTCTTCCCGCCGGTCTACTACGCCTTCCTGGGCCTGGCGCGCACACAGCTCGTCTACCTGTCCGCCATCACGCTGCTGGGCCTGCTCGTGGTGGCGCTCCTCCTGGCGCCCGCGCGGTCGTCGCCGCGCCTGCGCCACCTCCGCGCGGGCCTCTTCGTGTCCATGGCGTTCTCCGGGGTGCTTCCCGCGCTGCACGCGCTGTGGCTCAACTGGGCACACCGCGAGTGCCACCTCGCGCTCGCGCTGGAGCTCGCCATGGGGCTCGTGTACGCCGCCGGCGCCGGGTTCTACGTCACCCGCGTGCCGGAGCGGTGGAGACCAGGAAAGTTCGACTGCGTCGGACACAGCCACCAGATCTTCCATGTGCTCGTGCTCGTCGCCGCTCTCACGCACTACGACGCCACCGCCATCCTCATCGACTGGCGAGAGGCAATGGCCACCGCCGGCGTCGGCGGGGCGTCAGCGCTCTTGTGACTTGTGACTCGAACGCGGGGCAATGTATATGACTATATGTAGGTGAAGGGAGTGCTACCGATTCATTCATTCTTTGTACGCGATGTAATCGATTTATTGCATCACAATCGAAATATTTGTTCGTGGCATTCCAGATGGAAAGCACCTATCTCCATCTGAGACGTGCGCAGGTCATGTGTGTGCGCGCGCAGCTGTTTCGGGTCCGTCACAACAGAGTTGGGCTTAGCATTTTTTTTTCATGAAACAGGGCCCAGGATACAGTGAAATGTTAAATCCTCTCACGCAGATCGTGTATGAAAGATTTTCACCTACGAAAGATTTTCATATGAGGGCAGAGGATACACATTTTCGGTGCAGTTTGAAGGCTCTACACTAGTCATATCGTGGTATACAACAAAAATCAACGAGCAAAAACGAAGACACAAACAAGATTAAAAAAAATGAAGACCCTATAATGCAAATTCATACAGAACAGGTAGTTTTAATACAATTTGAAACCGTCTTGATTTTCGTTCTGCGCCTTTATTATTACTGCACACAAGATTAGAGCAACGCACAATTTGAAAACAGCGAATTCTTTTGGTGAAGTTCTTAAAAAGGATAGCATATGCATGAAGCATCAGTCGTAGACGATGAGATTCTGGTACTCCTGCCCGGAGATGGCCTTCTCCATGATGGCCCTCGGCGTTAGGATACCGTCGTTGTCAAGGAACAGCTTCACCAAGTTCTTTGAGAAGCCGCTCCCCATAGCTACCCCTTTCTGCCCCGCTGTCACCGGCACGGACATGGAGTCTCGCAGGTTCCAGAACACTATTTGTGGCACCACCGCGCCATACCCGGCCTCTGTGAACTTCCTCGTGATCGCCTCGTAGTCTGTCTCCCACGGCCTTGACGATGCTTGGTCGAACTCCATGTCGCTGAACACGAACACCTTCCTTACCATCCGCTCAGGAGGCAGGTTTCCGCCGACCGCGACGCTGAGGAGTTTGTCGAACACAGCCTGGAAGTCAGTGTTCATCGTCCAGTGTTTGACAACCAAAAATGTTCATTTTGTGAAGTTGTCAAAATGTGAAACGGACTTCACCATTGCGTTCCTCTCATCGAGACGGTCAAGAAACATATATGGAATGTTTAATTCGGAGTCCGGATGAAGAAGTTATGCCCTCGGAAAGATGCCTCGGTGTCGGGAGTTCCGACCCAAGTCGGGACTTCCGACCGTCGGAAGTTCCGACGTGTGTCGGGACTTCCGGGAAGCCTGAAGAAATCTGCTCGGGTGTTTGGGGTTATCCCTACGTCGGGAGTTCCAACAAAAGTCGGAAGTTCCTACTGTCGGGAGTTCCGACTGGACTTCCGACATACCTGACAGAAAATCCTGTTCAGATCTGGCCTTTTGGATTTCGATCCGAACTGTTCCAAACTCGTGGAAAACTTAGAAAATAAGCCTTGGAGATGTTTCCTACTGGGATAAGACCACCCCCTCTATATATATGAGAGGATCATGACCGATTGAGTTCCCATCTTTCCAATCGTCATACAACCAATCTATCAACTCCTTATGCCCTAATTCCCCTCTCTCAACCTCTCTTGCTGTTCGTTGAGTTTCCCAGAGAGATTCAGCGGCATCCTAGGTGGCCTTGCTGGTCCTAGGAGATCCTCCACGTGCTCCTCCCTGACGGGTCTTCCCGGGAGAAGTTCAAGAGCTTTTCCGGCCAAGAACAAGCTCTACATCGGTCTCACCGATCTTTAGATTGGTTTGATCGATTACGCCGCGTTCTTGCTGCGTTGCAGATTGTGTGCAACCTCTTTGGGCGTCCAAGGCCCTGCTGGTGTGTTGGTTTGGGGTCATCCTCAACGTCAACATACTTTTTGGCGACTCCACTGGGGACAGCGAAGCAAATCAAGAATCAATCTACTAGCAACATGGGAGGCAACGATGGTGCTGCCACCGACAAGGGTGACAAGACCAGCCCCTTCAATGAGGCTAACATGATCTTTCCTCAATCCATGGACGAGCTTCTAGATGAGTTGCGCCAGAAACTTCATGCCAAGCTCAATGCCGATGTCAAGGCTTTCTTGGAGAGCTGCACCAAGAATCAGCACGACAAGGTCACTCAGTTCCGTGAACCCTCCTACGGCGATGCTACCGCTTCCGAATCTTCAGGCGCCGAGGAGAAGGGCAATGGAAAAGCTAAGTATGACGAGGAGGTAAATACTGATGCTTATCCTACTCATGCCAATTTTGCTCAGATGTTGATAGATGAAAGAAAATTGCATAGTAATAACCTTCAGCATCTTTCTAATCTACTTCAAGCACGTATGGATAAGTTAGAGAGCAAGACAACCGATTGTGATCAATCGGGTGCTATACAGCAACCTCAGTTTGGTATGCCTTTGAATTTTTATGAAAATCAAACCTCTCATGCTTTCACTAGCCAATTTCAATCGGCCCCTTCGGCATCTGAAATCGATAAGGCCGATCAACCTGGTGCTAGCACATCTACACGTACAGGTGTTGGTGCACAAAGTTCGGGTCGAGCTCTTCGAACCGATTATGGAGCAACAACAAATAGAGCTTCAGCAGGGCATAATGTTTTACCAAACCCACCAAAGTCACCTAGCCAAATTCCTACATTTAATGTTACTCCTAATGCTCCTACTATCGATTTTGATGATGCTTTGAATCGGTTTAAGGATGAATTGGCTAAATCTCTTGAGAGTAGTTTAGGAGTGCAACTTAAATTTAGTAGGAATACTTATCAAAAGTCGTACCCTTCTACTTATGATTTCATGAAAGCACCTGATGGGTGGAGGGTACCTGACTTTCAGAAATTTAGTGGTGATGATAGTAAATCAACCATGGAGCATATTAGCATGTTTCTTGCACAATTGGGTGAGGCTAGTGCTTATGATTTTATGAAAGTTCAAAATTTTGCTTTATCTCTTACTAGCACAGCTTTTGCATGGTTTACTTCATTACCATCTTGTTCTATTGGTTCATGAGCTGAATTAGAAGAGAAATTTCATAATCACTTTTATAGCGGTGCTCATGAAACAAGATTGTCTCATCTTGCATCGGTTCGTCAAGGGCGTGATGAGTCCGTCCATGATTTTTTCAAACGATTTAGAGAGATTAAGAACTGATGTTTCCATTTAAATATTTCTGAAAGAGATTTAACTGATTTATGCTTTGCTGGTTTACGTTCTATTATTAGAGAAAAGCTTGACCATTATGAGTTTCACAATGTTAATCAACTTATGCAAAAGGCCGTTTCAATTGAATCGCGCTTTAAAGAGTCTCGTGATGCTTATAAATCTCATCGTCAGAATGTGCATTTTGTTGGTGATTGTTCCGATGATTCTGATGATGATAATAAAGAATGTTTAGCTGCTGAAATTAAATGGCCAGCAGAGAATAAATTGGTTACTTGTCTTTCTCTCAAGCCGATTCATAAAAATTGGAATGAGGAAATGAAATTTACTTTTGATTTCTCTAAATGTGACCGAATCTTTGATGAATTGTTGAAATTCGGTTATATTAGAATCAATTATACATTGCCTTCAGCTGATGAGTTAAAGAGAAGGGCTTATTGCAAATATCATAATTCTTTTTCTCATGCCACTAATGATTGCAATGTTTTTCGTCGGCAGGTCTAATCGGCCCTTAATGAGGGACGATTGAGTCTTACTGAAATGCAAGTTGATAAGACCCCTTTTCCGATGCACATGGTTGAAGCAGGGGTGCCCGCTGTTTTGATTCGTCCAGAGCAAGCCGATAAAGCACAAGGCAAGAATGTGATTATCGATGAACCACGTGTAGCACCGAATGTCAAAACAAATTCAGGGCGTAAAGTGGTGCTTGAGAAGGATGATGAAGGAAAGAACAAGTTGAAGATCACCGCCGGATCAACGCAATATTTGAAAAGGCAGCGGTGGTATGAAACAACGACGGCACAACAGAGGCTGGCTAGGCCAACTCCACTAGTTGGCCAAGCCGACTCCAGCACATAGTAGGGCCAGTCGGCTCAACCGACTCAAGGAGTCAGTGTAGCTGACTCTACCACCACCTCAGCCAAGTCAGCTGAGCTGACTGCGCCAGTCGGCTTAGCCAACTCTCCTGGTTCCAACAGCTCCGGCGCCTTCGGTGTTCGTGTTTTGCATACATTTGTTCCACAACGACCGGAGATTGGCACCTGGAAGATGAATGAGAAGAAGAACCAAGGAGAGTTCGTGAAGAAGCAATGCACCTTTGACAGGCTCATGGCCAAGTATAAGCAACAAAAGGCCGATTCCTAGAATTGGCCGTTTAAAAAAAGAGAGTCTACTCCGCCTAAGCGAGAAGGTGACAAGATCAAGCAATTGGCGGTGGTGCAACCAACAGCTCCATCTCAGAGAGTTGTTCCTCGTGTTTCTCGCTGGGATCCCCCGATTCCGCCTCTAGTTACACCGCAATGGGGCCCTTATGGAGTTTGGGTGCCGTATCCTCCGGCAGCACCCGTGCATAGCCAACAAAGGTGGGAAGATCCTGCTGGTTCAATTCCAAGACCCTCTGTCTTTAGCCGATTGAACAATTGTCAATCGAGCTCTAGCGGTACAAGTCAAGATCGTGTGATTACCTCTAGGACTTTGACTCCACAAGAGTCGGGAAAGGCACCAATGCAGCAAGTTTATGTGCCTAAGAAGGTTGAGATTCCCATCGTTCCCCCACCAAGAGCTAGGCCTCAATCAGTTATCACAATCGGCTCCATGGAAGCTCCTGTCACTAATCATGATGGGACGATTGTAATCGAAGAAATTCCGGCATCTAAGCAAGATGAAGATCCTAAAGATGTTTTTGGAATTGAAGAGAAGAAACGCGTCGAAGGAGATTCCAAGTACCGGCAACCCGTATGGTGTCCTCATGGGTTGAGTAAAACTCAACGGCGCAAATTGCAGCGTGCCCGACATAAGCAATAGAAGAGGGAGAAGCTTGCCAAGATGGAGAATGAAATCCTCAACCCCGTATAGGTTGAAATCCCTCCGGAAGTTTGAAACACCACTACTGCTACCGGCCAGTCGGCTAAGTCGACTCTAGAGTCGGCTAAGCGAACTCCTGTGTTGAGCCAATCAGCTAAGCCGACTCCTGAGTTGGCTGAGCCAACTTTGCCTGCCCTTACTGCTTCAGAAGGTCTAGAGTCAACTAAGTCAGCTTCCGAGCCAGCTGAGCTGATTCCTGCTATCTCGGGTGCCTCTGAGGTATCCTTTGATGATTTTGCTACTACTGTTGCTGCTCTAGTTGGCATGGAGGTTCCTGAGGTTCCCAACGAGGAGATGGTTGACTATGAGCCTACTCCAGAGAGAGTGGAGGTCAATGTAGTTGTTTTATCTACTGATTACTACATCGTGGCAGATGACTCCATGGTAGCAGAATTTAATTTTGCAACGGAAAGCGCCGTATTTCAGAAACTAGATGACTCCATCAACCATCTCAAGCCTCTACATATGAAGGGTTATATCAATGGCACACCAGTCCATAGCATGTTAGTGGACAGTGGGGCGATAGTGAACTTGATCCCGTATCCGCTTTACAAGAAGCTCGGTGGCACTGATGAGGAGCTGATCAAGACCAACATGATGATCAGCGGTGTTGGAGGAGGTGCTCCCATTCCGACCAGAGGAGTTGCTAACATGGAGCTCACCATTGGAAGCAAGACTTTGGCCACGACATTCTTCGTCGCCGACGTGCAAGGTAGCTATAAGTTGATACTTGGGCGTGATTGGATCCATGCCAATCGTTGCGTGCCATCTAGCTTGCACCAATTTCTCATCCAATGGGTGGGAGATGCTGTTGAGGTCGTGCATTCAGATTCATCGGCTAATGTTGCTGCAACCGATGCTCCTATACTCGGGGGGCATGATGCTATTGCTTGCTTATCTGGTAGAGATCTTTCTAGTTTTGAATTTATTAGTATTACCAGGCAAGGTTTTGTTCCTGTGTCCTTGAAGCCAATTGATAATTGGCTCAATATCATCATGTAATCATTATTGTAATGGATGCTAACGTTGAATGGTTAAAACATCGTGTTGAACAGTATCGGGCTAATAAGACCGATGTCTGTGAGGCTATTGATGATTTTGATGAGCTCGATAAGTTGGGCCAAGGTTTTACGTCGGCCGACCCTTTGGAACAAGTTGATATTGGGGATGGCTCTGTGCCTCGGCCGACGTTTATTAATCAAAATTTGGAAGCCGATTACAAAGTTGAGTTAATTGCGCTTCTCAAGGAATATGTTGATTGTTTTGCATGGGATTATACAGAGATGCCTGGATTGAGCCAAGAGCTTGTTGAGCATCAACTCCCTATTAAGAAAGGATTCAGGCCTTTCAAGCAAAAACCCCGTCAATTTAATTCTACAATTTATGATAGGATTAAAGAAGAGATTAATCGGCTATTGCAAGCGGGGTTTATACAGCCATGCAGGTATGCGGAGTGGGTCTCTAATATTGTGCCTGTTGAGAAGAAGGATTCTAGGAAGATCAGAGTATGTATTGATTTTAGAGATATGAATAGAGCTACTCCAAAAGATGAGTATCCTATGCCTATAGCCGATATGCTTATCAATGATGCTTTAGGACACCGGGTTATTAGCTTTCTTGATGGTAATGCCGGTTATAATTAGATTTTCATGGCCGAGGAAGATATGTCTAAGATGGCCTTCATATGTCCTGGGTTTGTTGGTCTTTTTGAGTGGGTTGTGATGACATTTGGGCTAAAGAATGCAGGTGCTACTTATCAAAGAGCTATGAATTTGATTTTCCATGATTTAATTGGGGTGATTATGGAGGTGTACATTGATGATATTATGATCAAATCGGCCGCCCATAAATCTCATTTGGCCGATTTGCGTCTTGCTTTTGAGAGGATGCGCTGTTATGGATTGAAGATGAACCCACTCAAATGTGCTTTTGGGGTATCGGCTGGAAAGTTTTTAGGCTTCATAATTCATGATAAGGGCATAGAGGTTGATCCCAAGAGGATAGAGAAGATCAAGAAAGTTAAGGCACCTACGTGCAAGAAGGACTTGCAAAAGTTCTTGGGAAAAGTGAACTACTTGAGAAGATTTATTGCTAACTTGTCTTGGAAAATTATTCCTTTCACCCCTATATTGAAGTTGAAGGATGAATCTGAATTCACTTGGGGGGCAAAACAACAAGAGGCATTTGAAAAGATAAAGGAATATTTGTCAACACCACCAGTTCTTCGTGCACCTAGGAGTGGAGTTCCTTTCAAGTTATATATTGCTGCCGAAGAGAAGGTAATCGGGGTTGTTTTGACTCAAGAAGACGAATGTAAAGAATATGTGATTGCTTATCTTGGTCGCCGTCTTTTTGATCCCGAGACAAGGTATGCCCATATAGAAAAATTATGCTTATCACTGTACTATGCTTGTGCTAAGATGAGACATTATCTTTTGTCTAGTACATGTGTTGTTGCTTGCCACGCCGATGTGATAAAGCACATGTTATATCGGCCAATTCTTCATGGAAGGATAGGCAAATGGGCATACGCATTAATAGAATATGACTTGACATTCGAACCATTGAAAACATTAAGAGGTCAAGTTCTTGCTGATTTTATTGTTGAGCATGGTATTGATTTAGATGATGAAGTCAATTACCTTACTTTTACTCCATGGAAATTATACTTTGATGGATCGGTTTGTAAAGATGGCCAAGGTGTTGGTATTATTCTTATTTCTCCTAATGGTGCTGAAATTGGAATGTCAAGCCGATTAGATTTCTCTTGTACCAATAATCAAACTGAATATTAAGCTCTATTATTCGGGCTGATCATGTTGTGGTCTATGGAAATAAAACATGTTGAAGCTTATGGTGATTCTTTGCTGGTAGTACAACAAGTTGCTGGTGAATTTCAATGTTTAGAGGGATCACTAAGAGCTTGTCTGGATGCTTGCCTTTATGTTATTGATTATTTTGCCGAATTTCAAATTCAGCATATTCCGAGGCATGAAAATCAAAAAGCCAACATGTTAGCTCAGCAAGCATCTAGCTATGATGTCAGTGGACATAATTTCCATATTCAAGAACAGCCGATGCATGAAGATTTCAATTTTTCCTGTGTAGGTATAGACCAGTCGGCTCAGCCAACTGACCAAGTTGGCTCAGCCGACTACTCTTCTGCTGTGGCCAAGTCGGCTAAGCCGACTGTTCTAGTTGGCCAAGCCGACACCTCTAAATCAGCTAAGCCTACCGGCCCAGTTGGTTCAGCCGACACCCCTATGACCAACCCGGTCAATTCGCTTGAGAAGCTATCAAATCAGCCCGATATAACGTCCAGTGATGTTGTGGCCGATTTAGAAGATTGGAGGACTCCCTTGTTGAGATATCTACGTGATCCAAGTGCCAAAATTGATAAACATGTTCGGCGGAGCGCTTTCAAATATGTATTGCATAATGATGAGCTCTATCGAAGAACCGCCGAAGATTTGCTGCTTAAGTGCTTGAGATCAGATCAGGCAAGAGTGGCTATGGGAGAAGTCCATGAAGGCATTTGTGGTACACATCAATCGGCCCTAAAGATGAAGTGGTTATTGCATAGAGCCGGTTTCTATTAGCCTACTATGATGGCCGATTGTTTTCGCTACTACAAAGGTTGCGAAGAGTGCCAGAAGTTTAGAAATATTCAGCTTGTGCCTGCTGCTGTACTTCATCCTATCATCAAACCATGGCCTTTTCATGGTTGGGGGTTAGACTTCATTGGCCAAATATATCCTCCATCTTCGAAGGGACACCGATTTGTGTTAGTTGCTACGAATTACTTTACTAAGTGGACTGAGGGAGTCCCTTTGAAGAATATGACACACAAGGAAGTAATTGAGTTCATTACTAAGCATATTATTCATAGATTCAGCATCCCTCAAACATTAACTACCGATCAAGGGACATCGTTTGTGTCTAAAGAGGTGAGGGAATTTACCGAATTATATAAGATCAAGTTGCTCAATTCATCTCCATACTATGCTCAAGCCAATGGCCAAGCTGAGTCTAGTAATAAGACTTTGATCAAGCTCATCAAAAAGAAAATTGAGGAGAATCCAAGGAGATGGCATGAAGTTTTGTCTAAAGCTCTATGGGCACATCGCATTTTAAGGCATGGTGCTACAAAGGTTACTCCTTTTGAGTTAGTATATGGCCAAGAGGCCGTGTTGCCTGTCGAAGTGAATTTGGATGCATACAGGCCTGCTAAACAAAATGATTTATCAGCTGTTGTGTATCATGATTTGATGATGGATAATATCGATGAGGTGACTGATGTGAGATTAAAAGCTCTCAAGGAAATAGAGAAAGATAAAGCTTGAGTTGCCAAAGCGTACAACAAGAAAGTCAGGAGCAAATCCTTCCAAGTGGGAGAATTGGTGTGGAAAACCATACTACCAATTGGATCGAAGAGCAATCAGTTTAGCAAGTGGTCACCAAATTGGGAAGGTCCTTACAAAGTGGTCAAAGTTATATTCGGAAATTCATATGTGCTAGAGACATTGGAAGGTGAACGTCTCACGAGAGCAATCAACGGGAGGTACTTGAAAATATACTTTCCAAGTGTTTGGCAAGAAGCCTAAGTGCTCACCAAACAATGGCCGATACATGTATCGCCCTTAGAAAAAATGGCCGATGTATACATCGCCCTTAGCCACTGAGCAGCCGATGAGATGGGAATCATCGTTGTTTGGTTTTAATTTATTTGATTAAGTGTTTTCAGGTTTATGCATCATTCACCTGAAAACAGGGGGGCATATGTTGACAACCAAAAATGTTCATTTTGTGAAGTTGTCAAAATGTGAAACGGACTTCACCATTGTGTTCCTCTTGTTGAGACGGTCAAGAAACATATATGGAATGTCTAATTCGGAGTCCGGATGAAGAAGTTATGCCCTCAGAAAGATGCCTCGGTGTCGGGAGTTCCGACCCAAGTCGGGACTTCCGACTGTCAGAAGTTCCGACGTGTATCGGGACTTCCGAGAAGCCTGAAGAAATTTGCTCGAGTGTCTAGGGTTATCCCTGCGTCGGGAGTTCCGACAAAAGTTGGAAGTTCCAACTGTCAGGAGTTCCAACCCAAGTCAGGACTTCCGACTGGACTTCCGACATACCTGACAGAAAATCCTGTTCGGATCTGGCCTTTTGGATTCCAATCCGAACTGTTCCAAACTCATGGGAAACTTGGAAAATAAGGCTTGGTGAGGTTTCCTACTAGGATAAGACCACCCCCTCTATATATATGAGAGGATCATGGCCGATTGAGTTCCCATCTATCCAATCGTCATACAAACCAATCTATCAACTCCTTATGCCCTAATTCCCCTCTCTCAACCCCTCTTGCTGTTCGTTGAGTTTCCCGACGAGATTCAGTGGCATCCTAGGCGGCCTTGCTGGTCCTAGGAGATCCTCCACGTGCTCCTCCCTGACGGGTCTTCCCAGGAGAAGTTCAGGAGCTTTTCCGGTCAAGAATAAGCTCTACATCGGTCTCACCGATCTTTAGATTGGTTTGATCGATTACGCCGCGTTCTTGCTACGCTGCAGGTTGTGTGCAACCTCTTTGGGCGTCCAAGGCCCTGCTGGTGTGTTGGTTTGGGGTCATCCTCAACATCAACACAGTGCATCCGACGGATGAAGCTTGTCTTCTCCCAGAGGGTCTTGCCAGGTCGCTGACCACGCACTCCCACTGTAGCTTGGCGATGCCGTCGCCGTCCATGGATGCCAGGATCTCATGGGTGAGCAGGGCACCTGCTGCGATCTTCGCCTTGCCGGCCGCGATGTCGGTGAAGTAGAGCTCGAAACGCTCGGCGTCGTGCTTCAAGAAGAGTTTCCTGTATCTTCTCATGGCCCTAGAGGCCACGCAGGAGTACACCACGTCCCCCCACGCCTGAGCAGTGATGAAGACCTCCGGGAGCTGGAGCGCGCGGCGCAGTGGCACGAGCGCCTTGCGGAGGCGGTTGTGGACTTGGTAGACGTAGTGCTCGTCGGGCATCTCCTCAGGGAGATCAGGCTCCGACCCCTTTGGGAAGAGGCGGCGCGCAATGGCCTCGTTGAGGAGCGTGGATCGGTCGTGACGGCAGTTCAGCGACGGTCGCCATTTGTCGGCGAGGGAGATCTCGTTCAGCTTGCTGTCCGCAAGCTTCTACATGTCGCTGGCTATGAGGTCGGCGAACATATCCGCCGTGCAGTCGTGCAGGAGCCGGTAGTTTGGGTCACGGCGGTACATGTCGACGGCTCTTGCCGCGGCCTCCGCGCGCCACCTCCGTTCGATTTTTCGTTCGAGCTCCTTGAAGGCGACGGCGCATTCCTCCTTGCCGAAGCGGCGGAACCCCATCGCGGCGCCGGTGACGCGGACCTCGGCCTTCTTTCCCGGCCTTCTCGTCGTGTCGACGCCTTTAACAATACGGTAGAGGATCTCGGGGAGGACCTTGAGGTATCCGAGCTCCATGATGGATGGAGCGTTGAGGGCGAGCGTGACAGGGTGGCACTCGTGGATCCAGAGCGCGGCGGCGGAGAACCCCTTGCGGTCGGACTTGCTCGTGCCACGCATGCCGACAAGGTTGCACGCGAGACGGAGAGCGGTGTTTGGATCGGCGGCCCACGCGTCGGCTAAGAGGGAGGCGAC
Source organism: Miscanthus floridulus (assembly GCF_019320115.1). Classification (NCBI taxonomy): domain Eukaryota; kingdom Viridiplantae; phylum Streptophyta; class Magnoliopsida; order Poales; family Poaceae; genus Miscanthus; species Miscanthus floridulus. The sequence continues at coordinate 92,043,607 of NC_089598.1, read as the reverse complement.
CCTCGTGGCCGGGGTGCCGGGGACGACATGCAAGAAGAAGTCGGGGCAGGGGTCTCCGGAGGACACGAACCTAGGCGAAGCATTCTCCTTGAGCCTCTTCATCGGCGGCGGCTTCTTGGGAGCGGACACCGGCGGTCTTGCCATGACCGCCGCCGCGGCACGAAGGAATTCCACTGGTGGGCCGACCAGGTTGGACGAGAAGGCTCGTCGGCACGGCTGCGCCGCCATTGGTTCGCGGCTGCCAGGGTTATTTTTTGTGGATTATTTAGCGGCGGGTGAAGAAATGAAATGGTAGCAGATTAGTAATAAAGACCTGACGATGTGGGGCCGGAGATAGGTCACGGCCTCACGAATGAAGCTGAACAGTTTTTTTTCTTAAAAAAAACTAGCAGCGTGACTAATTATCGGGAAAAAATCGAGACATAATCGTTTCTCACCAACTCTACTCGTTTCTCATTGCACGGTGCACGAGCGCTAATCTCGTTCCACTTTCTGTCAAGTTCAGATGAACTCGTGTAAAAAAAGTAATGATGAACAAATAAAACGTACTCTCAAATTATGCCCATAAATTAATATGACACAAAATTATACTCTCAAATCAACAGTATATTTTTTAAACCAACTGGGAAGAGACTCCCCACCAAATTTCATTTCACTCAAGACTCCAGCAACGTGGAGCCAGTAGAAGTATTACAAGAGAGGAGGTAGCGGGAGTAAAATGCACCTGGGTCCTCAAACTTTTGGTCCCTTTTCCATCTGTGTCCTCAAACTTTCAAAGCAATTGTCCAAGTCCCTCATCTTTTGCCGCGGCGTATGGATGGTCCAAAGTCAGCCACGCCAACCCCATAATCCGACGTGGCCGTGCCACCGTGGCTGATGGAAGCTCAGGGCATTGCATTTTATCGAAACCCCCCCGCGAACGTTGTCTCCGTCACTCCCAACTCCACCCGCTCTCTCCCCCAATCTTCCTCAACCAGGATAGAAGACGAGGCCGGGGCGGGCCGGCGGCGAAGTCACGGGTAGGGAGCAGCGAACGCGAAGGCAGGAGTTTGTCGGTGCCAGCAAGATCCGTGTTGGGTGCCGCCCGGCCACACAGATTGCCATGCGGTGGCACCATGTTAGGCCGGCGACGACCTAAAGGGGAAGCGGCACCAATCTATGGTAAGTGTCCCGGAGCTCTATCGCTATAGTGAATGGTACCTATTGCAGTCGTTTTGGGGCCGTAGTAGTTGGTCTGGTAAGCAGGAAACTGTTTTGGTGGATATGCTCTGGTTTTGTGTTTAATTAGGGTTGATTTTTGTTCTTTAGGGCCTGACGATGAAGAGTTTTCAGTGGAAGTGCATCATGGGGGATTTTTCTGTGGGTCTGGTGTGGATCGGGTGTACCTGGATGGCAAGGTTGATTGGTTTGATCATATCAAAGTGCAGTACTGGTCTTTTTATGCAGTAGATGAGATATCAGTGGTGCTAGGTTATGATCTGGGTGTCCCGGTGTATTGGTTCTTGTCTGATATGGACTTGTCTGTAACACCCTCGTTGTTACCGCTTAAACAACTTGCTAAACTATGTCATGAGCATCATGTTTTTATGATAATGCATGTGATAAAGTGTGTAGATCAATTTTCGTAACTCAAAATGATCAATAAAAATGCTAAACGAAAGTTGATTCGATAGTTTATGCATATCAAGTAGGGTTTGAAACTAATTTTTATTGAACAAAAATACTATAAAACTTGTATGTGACACTTAAATAAAGTTTGAAGTGCAAACTTTGTAGATGACAATGAAATACTTGCTGTAGAAAAATAATGTTATGAGCTGGTATTTCTAATAGTCTACAAACGGAACTTAAAAACAATCCAGCTCAAAAACTTAGAAATTTTCAAGTCTACCAACAGCTACACATTGCTATGTCTAGCAATTTATTGTGAGAGATTGGGTTAAAGGTGGTGTAGTGTTATAGCTCGATTTGGTAGTCTCATATGCCATCTAGAGTATGGTGAAGCTGGTTTGGCTCCTGGAGTAACCGTTTGGTCGTGTTGAGTGCTTCAAAATTCGTGCGTGTGACATGTCTCGGGCTGGTTGGCCGCGTGGCCGCGATCACCACGCTCGGGCGTTTGGCGTCACCGCGTTGGTCGCGCGTGAGCGCTCTGCTGCGCATGGCCGGGCATGGCTGCCTCTGGCATGGCTATGGCTCGGCTGCCGCTGGCCCCGCCATGCCATGACGAAGCCACTGCCGCGCGCTATCACCTCATTGTCGTGTCCGCCACTGCTGCCTCGCCGCGCTGTCGACCCGCCTCATGCCACGACGCTGCCGCTGTCGTCACCTCATCGTCGCGTTCGCGCCTGTCCGCTGCATCTCTGCGCTGTTGCTGGCCCTGTGCGTGTCGCCTCTACTACGCGCACGTGGTCGGGCTCATCGTTGCCTTGTCATTAATGACACTACAGCCGCGCGGGCCACGCTGGTCGGGCGCACGCGCGCCTGTTGGCTAGCGCCTGCACGTGGGTCTCCATATCTCGCCGCTCGCGTCCCGCCAAGGCGAGGACGAGCCGAGCCCACCTGTCGCGCCCCATCTCTCCCTTTCTCTCTTTCTTCCTCTGTTTTCCGCCACCGTCGAGTCACAGTCACGGCGAGTTAGAGAGCGAGCACCTCTCATCAATTCCTCATACCCGCATCTCCGCCTTTACGTCCTCTTGCCGACCGTGCCCACCCCGCCTTGATTACGGTTAGGCCGAGCTCCAATTTTGGAGCTTTGCTCCTGCCACCGCGTCATTATGGCCCAACCTGTCTCATCGTGACCAGCTCCAACCTTGCCATCTCGCGTAGAAATTGGTTTATCTTTTTCGTGAAAAATATAAATAGTTTTTTATTTTAATTCTAAGCTAAACTTTGGTAATTAATATAAAATAATGTAGATATCCAAAAATTGTGAAATAAATTTATTAGGTTCCTAAAATTGTGCTCTATCTGTTAGTGTATTTAGTTCATATATGTGCTTATTGATATCAGGAGCTATTAAATCAATTGAGAGTGCTCATTATTATTAAGTTAATTATTGTAGGAATTTTTGTGGTGGTGATAGCAAAATCCCTGAAGTTTTTATAGTAGCTTCATTGTATTATTATGTGTTCACTGTAATTTTTGTAGCCCTGAAATATACTATTTAATATGGTAGCTAAATAGCCATTAAGGCTAAATAAATAATGGCTTGATATTGGTTTATAAAAATTAAGCACTTGTAGGGTGAGCTTGGAATCTATTTGGTAGAGATAATGATTAGCTTAGTATCTTAGTCATTAGAGCTAGCTTAGTAGCTTAGCATGTGTATTCTTATTTTAAGAGTTGATGTTGCCAAAATACTAAGTGTTGCATCATCATTGCATGCATGTAGAGAACAAGTTGGTGGAGTTCGTGACCGCTAGAGAGCAGGAGTATGAGGAGGTGATCGAGGAGGAGATTGAGGAGTACGAGGAGGAGGTCCTTGTGTAGGAGGAGGTCCCAGTGCCATCATTGACTGACTTAGCTGACAATCCACCTGCGGCAAGCCCCGGTGCATAACCCTTATTTTGAATAATCACTGGATATATATATATATATATATATATATATATATATATATATATATATATATATATATATATATATATATATATATATATATATATATATATATATATATGTGTGTGTGTGTGTGTGTGTGTGTGTGTGTGTGTGTGTGTGTGTGTGATGTGTATTTACGTTATATGATTTATATTGAAACTACATGCATAGATAAACCTACCTATGAGTCCTACTAGCATCGGTCGAGTAGCTGCTATGCTTGGGCTATCGGTAGCGTAAGTAACCTGCCATTACTCACAATAGGTGATTAGTATTATTACTCTTATGAAAATGGTGAAAGAAAATTGAGACCGGGTAGGGATATGGTACGGGTATTGGTGGGTGTAATAGGTTGTGTCCCGTGGCCAACGGGGCATAGCTTGGTTACACTGTTTTTCCTATCCATGTCGGTTAAGGATCGTCCGTTGCTATAGATTCTATAAGGAAAATAGACCCTAGGCCCATTTACTTTGGATTTTAGTGTTTGATGACCAATACAACCAAATTGGACTAATGAATTTGTAAGTAATTGTTTTCTAGTTCAATAGAGTGCAAGACGTGACTTGGACGAAGGAGACATGATGATTCCACGATCAACCCCATAAGCAAGACCCTAGAAGCACAAGAGAAGACCTAAGATATCAAGCATAGTCTAAGCACGAAGATAGAAGCCAAGCCGGATGCAAGATCGCAAAGAAATGAGCTCGACAGAGGTGACCGGATGTGGCCCTTATAGGGAACGAACCTGTCTGATCAGTTGCTCGGCAACAGCAGGCGTCAGCAGTCGTGACCGGACGTTGAGCGAAGCAGTGACCGGACACACCGATGACACTGTTCTTCATCACGACAATGTTTTCAGCATGACCGGATGCAGCGGCATTGGATGACTGAATGCACATAGTATAGCGTCCAATCAAGTCCAGAGAGGTTCTAGAGCGGCGCCAGCGTGATCGGACGCATCCGATCGAGTAAGACCGAACTCGGCCCAGAGTTCGATCAACGCGCGTGCTCTAATGGTCGGGATGACCGAACGCGTCCGGTCAGGACAACAGCAGCGTCCGGTTAGTAGCAGAAAGCTGGGTTTTGCCCCCCAATGGCTACTTTCTCGGTGGGGCTTATAAATAGACCCCAACCGGCCATTTGAGATGAGGAGAGCTGAGGAAACATATCAAGGGTGTTGATACACTATTTTAGTGATCTCCATTGGCATAGTGCTTAGTGATACATTCGGTGATTAACGTAGGTGCTTTGCGAAGTGCTTCGGTTAGTTAGACCATCGCTTATGCGCTTGCTCTAGGGTTAGGCCTAGTGTTTAGTGAGGTTTGCATACCTCTTACCACTCGGTGCTTGCGCACACTATTGTTGTACATTAGAGGGGCTTGTAGTCTTGCGAGATCATACCAACTGCGTTTGTGGTGTGGCCACCACCATGTACCAAAGGGAACAAGGCCCGTGGTGGTTTGGCTGAAAGCTTGATAGTGAAGACGGTGGGGAGCGGTCTAGTAGAGGCTTGCCGGAAGGCACACTGGAGACCCACTTGCGTGTGGGGAAGGCCTGATGCTATCCACAGAATTACCCGTCCGAGAGCTTGGTCCTTGTGAGAGATTCTTTGCGAGGGGCTTCAACGAGGACTAGGGGGAAGCTTGCGCGCTTCTCAATACCTTGGTAAAAATACCGAAGTCATCGATGGGAGTTTACATATCTCTACCTTACTCTTTAGCTTTTGCTTTTACATTGTTTGTATAACTCCTTTTGCGGTAGTGATAACAACACACTAGAAAAACCGTAGTTGCACATTTAGATAGTTTATCTTTTGCATAGGTTTTGCTAAGAATAGAAAAAGAGGCCATAGTTTAGAGTTAGAGTTTTAAGTTGCCTAATTCACCCCCTCTCTTAGGCGTCACGGTACCTTACAGATTCTAGTAAGGTCATAGACTTAATATCCTGAGCACATACTTGCTTATGGGAGTGGGAAGGCTCATTGCTTTCTTGTCGTGCGTTTTGGCTCTTTTCGGACCAACTGATTGGAGGCGGAGATGGTGGAGGTCTAAGCATCACACTGAGTCCGGGACTCAGGAGTGGGGGCTTGGAGTCCAAGTTTGGACCGGAACCTAGACCCCTTGATAGGAGAGTGGTGGGTTGGTCTTGCTTGTGCCTGGGGTATAGACGAGGCATGTGTTTTGGGGTACCCAGCTGGGATACATTGGTTCATGAATCACCGTATGATATGGTACGACTTGTCTATGATCTAGCATTGTAGTAAGAACTGGAAGATAAAAGATGGTGAAATGGATCTGATTGCTCAACTCTTGCTTGAAAGTAGAATAAGTGCTTACATAGAATGGTTAGCTAATGAACTAATCATGACTGCTAATAAAAACAAACATGAGGATTCACTACTAGTAATGCTTTTTCGCAAAAAGGAAACCCAGCAAACCATAAAGCTTATTATATCCTTTGGAGTCGGGAAATTATTCCCACCAGTCGGGTAAGTCTTGCAAGTACATTGTGTACTTAGGGTTTATTTACCCCTATTGTAGGTGCAGCTTGAGGAGTGGTTGTTGTGTGGAGCATTCTTTTGGTAGGCACAGATGGATCCTTGTATCTTATCGTTAGATATTTATTTCAATTCCGCTGTTTAAATTCCGCACTCTAAACTTGGTATTGTAATAATGTATTTTCGAGAACTCTTGTTGTATGAAATGGACTAAGTATTGTAAACTTGTTCTCATTATTGAATTCTGGATGAAAAACGTGGATTGTTTGAGTTTTCCCTTTGGGTGTGCTCGATGCAACCATCCGATGTAGCCAACTTTCAGGGTGCTTAGTGTCTGGTGGAAGATGAGTGCCTTCGGAAGCGTGCTATTTTAGGCGGTTCTGCCACATTATCAACCAGTTTGTGTTTGATTAAATCAGATAAAGAAGCACAGATAATTAAGCAAGTTGCATTTAAGGTCAAGATCTATGTGGTTTACATGGACCATTACAATACAATTGATAACAACAACTAGGAGGACATTGTGTTCAATCCAATTGCAACCTTGCCCAAAGTCATTAGTCCTACAAAGGTGCTTGTCCCTCCTAGTACAGATGCTGATGATGGTGATGATAGTGAAGGAAGTTCAAAAGTGGATTTTGTTGACAATGACTATGAAGTTGATGATGATCATGATGACCTATTTTGTGATAATGTTGATGAAGGGGTGGTTGATGAGGGTGCAACAAAGGGCATAATAGTCAGAGCAATGAGCAAAAGAAATGCCCCAACTGGCACATACAAGGACTCAACAGGCAGAGAATGGGATGAGTTGGATTCTGATGAAGAAGAATTAGAGCTACCAGAATCTAATGAAGAGGGTCAGACTAGTGTAGGGTCGAGATGGCGTGCCAAAGGGGGGTGAATAGTCCTTTCTAAAACTTAATCGCACTGGCTAACCGATACAAGTGCGGAATTAAAACTATCGGTCTAGCTAAGACTACACCCCTCTATCTAAGTTATCAAGCACCTTGAAAAGATCCTAAATAAGCAACTAAGGTGCCGGGCTAGCTAGAGCTCACCTAACCAATCTAGCTTGTAAGGTCACACAAACCTATGCAACTAGTACTACACACAACCAAGGGAGCTCCTACATAATCTAGTAAGCAAAAACACAAAGCTCCTAAGCACACTAGCAATGCTCAATAACAAGGCAACTAATGCCAAATTAGAGAGTGCAAATTACTTAGCTACACAAACTAAGCAATGTGACTCACAAGGTTGCTAAAACCAAATTAGCCACGCAAGGGAGCTACTTCTATGCTACACAAGCAAGAAGGTAACTAGTAAGCTACTAAAGCTAAACTAGTCATAAGAGCAACAACACATGCACAATGTAAATGAAAGTAATACAAGCTTGTGTTGTGTGGAATGCAAACCACTGAGAAGATGATGAAGACAATGTTGACACGGTAATTTTCTCTTGGGGTTCACTTGGTTGCCACCAAGCTACGTCCCCGTTGTGTTAACTGCTCACTTGGAGGTTCAGCAGCTAATTGGCATCACTCACCAAGCCCATAGGTCAGGCACTGCAAGAACCTACCCCAAAAGTGAGGGTAGCTCAATGACACTCTCAACTAGAGTTGTTCTTCGTGATCCCTATGGGGTGAGCAGAATCCCCCTCACAAATCCTCCTCCAGAGTATCGCACAATCTTCTCGCGTGCTTCAACAAAGTCATAAGCCACCAAGCCATCTAGGAGGCGGCAACCTCGAAGAGTAACAAGCACCACCGGCTTACAACATGATCACCTAGTGCCACTCGATGCAACCTCACGATGCAATCGCACTAGAATTGCTCACTCACTCGATTGGATGATCACTATAAGCTCAAGTGAGTTAGAGGGATCCCAAGCACACCTACACAAGACACCAAGGCTTAAGGGTGCTCAGCAACTAGCCTAAGCCTGAGCTCCACCTCTATTTATAGCCCCAAGCCAAATAGAGCTGTTGGAGCAAAGTTGTTGGTTTCTGTGAGGGCACTGGACATGGTGGTGCCTGGCACCGGACATGGTGATGCCCCTTCCAACGGTCGAATTTCAACAACTAGAAACTAGTTGTTGGTCACTAGACAGGGGTGGCAGTGACCACCTAGGACAACCCCATGAAAACCTTGCTCTCAGGAAAAATAGGGCGGTGCACCGCCCTAGGCACGGCGATGACCCCCTCGCCTTCTCCTGCTCTCTGCCAAAAAGGGGCGGTGCACCGGGTAGATCCTGGCGGTGCCACCACCCTCCACACGGTGGTGCACGCCGGACATGATGGTGATGGAGTCACCCACTACTACTCTTGGCCTTGGTCTGATGGGCACCGCCCTAGGGGTGCTGGTGCCACCAGATAGGTAGTGGCGGTGCCCCCTAGGGCACCAGGTAACTCCTCCCTCTTAGCCTCCAGGTAGGCACTACCCTAGGAGTGGAGGTGCCACCGGACCAGGGGTGGCGGTGCCACCTAGGCAGCACACTGAGCCTAGTTTTGCCTCCATTTTTTTCACCAACTTATTTACCCTTGCAAATGTGCTACAACCATCAAGTGTTCACCAACTTGTGCATGTGTGTTAGCTTTTCACAAACATTTTTCCAAAGGATTAGCACTCTTTTCACCACGCCACTCAATCCTAACATGTATGCAAAGTTAGATCACTCGAGTGCCACTAGATGACTGATATGCAAACAAGTTGGCCCCTCTTAATAGTACGACCATCTATCCTAAACCTGGTCATAAACTTCTCTACATACCTATGACCGATGAAATGAAATGTCCTAGGTTATACCTTTGCCTTGCGCATTCCATTCCATCTCCTCCAATATCGATGCAACACATGCACCAACATGATCAACAATGATATGATCCACTACATATCATCATGTGATCATATTGGTTCATCGATCTTGACTTCACTTGCTCTTCACCATTGCTTTGGTCCATCGGCGCCAAGTCATCACTTAACTTGCCCTTCACACTTGCAACCGGTACATCAAGCCAAGTCATGTCTTGATCTTCTCCACCTTTACGCATGACTCAATGTTATGTCTTATGTGCAATGAGCTCCTTCATCATCACATGTGTAAGCTTTGCAACAAGTCCAAGCCATTTCACCTCTATGGCATATGTTGCTCACACACATGTACTTATGGACTATTCACCTGAGTATTTCACTCAAACACATAATAGTCCACCTAAGGTTGTCACTCAATTACCAAAACCAAACAAGGACCTTTCAAGCTCCCCCTTTTTGGTAATTGATGACAACTCTACAGAGATATAGAAATTAAGCTCATTTCATGCTAGCATTTCACACAAGTGTAAATTGCTAACTTAATTTGGATTTTGTGCTGCTTATCCAACATTTAAGCTCTACATTAAGATTTGGATAAGCATCATAAACCCCAAGTGATAACTCCCCCTACATGTGTGCTCAAATTGTTTGGTTTCAAGTTTGCACACATTCATAAATATGAAATTTGTGGGAGTGTTACCACTACTAAGTGATGCTAAGGTGTATAGAATAACCTTTGAAGCATGATACCAATTGGAGTTGCACTTTTAACACCATCCTTAGCATCATGAGTAGCTAGACAATAAAAATACTAGAATCCCCATGAGATCAACATTATAAGCAAGGTTCTAGTACCACATGTAGAAATACAAGTCTAGCTACCATCCTATGTACGCTAGTTATTAAATCATCATTCAACTTCTATCACTAGCATACAACACACAAGCATGCATTTCAAGTTTAAAGACTTATGCAAATGCAAGCAAGCACATGAATATGCACATATCAAATGCAGCCAAACAAGTTCATGAGCTTGCTCCCCCTACTTGTGTGCTTCTCTTGTCCAAGAATTTTGATCCTTCTCAATTTCTCATTGTTGCTCCTTCTTTGTCTATGTCCATGTCCAACCTCTACTTCTTTGTCTCAATCTCTCCCAAAGTTTTTATATCTTTGTACAATCTCTCCCCCTTTGTCTTCAATTTCCATAAAAGGTGTGCTTCTCATTGATGCAAGGGCTCGCATTGGGGTAGATGGTTGAGGCTTGAATCTTGCATTTTTTATGGACACTTCCAAATATTGGAATGACACCACTTGTATAGCTCTTGAGATACCACATATAGGATCTTTGATCTTGATACCAATTGGTGGGGCACCTCCTCGTATGTCATAGTATGGGTCATCCACTTGATAAGTTTGAGCTCTTGTATGAGGGATGCATTCTTCACTTGATGATCACTTGTGGAACCACCATATTGTATGAATGATACCATGTGTAGAGATGTGATGCCACGTGTATGATTGATTTATCAATAAAAATCATTTCTTGAATAATTGCTATCTTCATGAGTACCACTTGTACGATATCACTTGTAAGTTGATCTAGACACCACTTATGAATTCTTGATGAAATACTTGAGTCTAGATGCCACTTGAAACAATCCAAACTAGATATCCATTTGCATTGTTGTCTTATGCTTGTACTCTTGTTACTTATCATGAGCTTCTAAGTTGACTTGAACTAAATTAATTTGCCTAAGCTTCTAAGTCTAGTTTGAACCAATGACAAGCTTCTTCACACCTCTTACAAGGGTTATCTTGCCAATGTTGTACTTGTCACTTGTTAGCAATCAAAATTAAATCAAGTACTTGGGTTCACTAGCTCATGAACACAAGCAATAGTGGTAGGCTATGAATTTCAAAAAAATTCATTTGTTATGCATGATCCTAATAAGCATGTACTATATGCACTAACTGCATACTAGTAAGGGGTGAAATGGCCATGCATATTACAATGATACCTTTGCTATCTTGGAGTAGAGGATAGTCATATAGATTCTAATTTATTACTCCAATAACAATGTGAAGTCGAATTATAAGCTTGATGAAGACCAATCATGATAGATAGAGTCCATTCTTTACCTATATGAATTGAGAACCACTAATATGATCAAATGCACTATCATGATGTGGTTGACTTGCTTCATTCTTTGATCAATGCTTGCATGACAGAACTATTTGGAGTACCACTTGAATTTTCAAGACTAGCTCTCTTTTGGGTGTTGCTTGTTTTTCTTGATCAACCCTTTTGATTGCTTGAACTAAGCATCTCAAATGTCCCTTGGATCGCTACTTCCATGTTAGCCTTCCAAGCACCACACTTGGTTTATCTACACATAGGCGGCAAGCCCCTACACTAGGGAGAAGTGACCTCTCTCCAAGAACCATTCTTGATATTCACTTGAAATGAATTTGTTGATTGATCCAAGTGAAGGACTTATCTTGATGAATAATCTTGATTCCTTCTTTAAGTCCTCTTCTTTCTACTTGTTTAAGTCATTTTCTTTCTACCAAATAATTTTCAATTGTCACAAGAACTTAAACCTCATCTTCATCTTGAGCTTGGTCTTGATCTTCAATTGAGTACCCATTGTGTACCAAGTACACTTCATAATTAAATGGCCTTGTACTCTTTGTTTGTCATGCTTCTAGATCATCTCAAAACCAAACTTAGGTACCCCAAATACTTATAAATATGATTCCAACTTGAGGACCTTTCAATCAAAGTAACTTTTGATCAATCTAATAATTGTCACTTTTCTGGTAGATTTTATACCCTTGAATGAAAAATACATATCTCCCAATGTACTGATCCAATAATTTGAGCTTCATTTGACTTCTAGATTGCTATCAGATTTCAATTCTTCCACCGCTGCTACATGTTGAAAACTGTTGTGCTATAGCTGATAAGTTCTACTCCAAAACCGAAGCATATCTTATCCAATTCTCATGAAATTTCTACAGCATCTCATACCATAAGTCTAGAGCATGAATACCAAATTTAATGCCAATCCAAATAGATTTTATCACTCAAACTGACTTGATCACAGCTAGCTTAGTTTTTCAATTATAGGACAGATTTCAACCAATTGAGCTAAACTTCATCAAATGTGAATCAAACTTGAAACTAACTTGTTTGAATACTTTCACAGGACATATATCCATACAATCCACTCACTAAAGGTTATCTCATGAATTTATCCAACACAAATCAATCCAAACTTGATTACTAAGCATTTATCCATTCAATCATCTTATAGCAAGCAACATTGCATATTTATCCAATTCAATCAACTCATATGCACCCAAATGAAATGATCAACTAAAAATATACCTTGGTTAGCTCATAATCACCCAATTACCAAGCTTTAACTCAATTCTTTGCAAGCCATTAAATATTCCAATAAATCACCAACAACTTGACACAATGCACTTGGACTTCACTATCTTGTCATGGTATTGGCATAATAACCATCATTTGCCAATACTTGGCTCAATCACATGATCAACACAATGAATACCACTTAAACCAAGCCTCCAATGCCCATGGTACCTACAAATATTCATCCACTTTTTGATGGTACCCAAACAAGTTTGGGTCCTCTCAAGTTAGGAGCAACATACTTAGCCATAGCCTTCGTATGAGTAGCAGGATGTTTTGCAATTGCAACCAATGAGATACCATTGCCATCCTTTCTAAGCATATTATTATCAACAATTGAAATAGGCTTAGAAGAGTTACCTAGGGGATATGAATGTGCCATGTGTCCCCTTTTCTGGCATGAGTAGCACTTTCTCTTTGATTGAGCCTTTTCTTCATTGCTCATATGGTGCTTCTCATTGCCTTGCCTCTCATGAGTTGCTTGAGCCTTCTTCTCAAGATTGGTAGAACACCTTGAGGCAAAGTGTCCAGTATCTCTATACTTGAAGCACTTGATGTGAGCATACATCTTTTTCTCTTCTTTATTCTTGCTCATCATCTTGGCATCTTGAATTTGCATTGGATGTCTTGCCTTTCCACCCCTTCTTGTCTTCTTCTTTATCATCATCAAGTCACCACCATCTTTATGGTTGATCTTGATTTGCTCTTGGAGTGTCTTCTCATGCTCAACTTGTGGCTTTGATTGAGGTTCTTCTTGTTGCTTTACCAATTGCTTGGTTGGGCACATTGAGGTAAGGTGACCCCAAGTACGGCACTTGAAGCACTTGACATGCTTTAGCCACTCTTCTTCCTTCATCTTCTTAAGCTTCTCAATGTTTGGGCAACCATTTGCAAGGTGTCTCGCTTCATGACACCGGTAGCACATGGAGTGAGACAACTTCAATTGTAGTTGCTTCTTCATCTTCTTTACCCTTTTTCTTTCGTTCTTTGACATCTTCCTTTTGAAGCCAAGGCCACTCTTATCACCGAAATTTCTTTGAGTCTTCAACATATGCTCAAAGGTGACTTTTGAATTGTAGCACCTCTCTAACTTATTGCTCAAATTCTTCACTTCTCTTTTGAGCTCATTGTTCTCCTTCAAAAGATTAGTCTCACAAGACATAGAAGTAGAACGAGCATCTATTTGTGAAGAACATGGCATATCTAATAAATCATCATAAGAAGTGGATACATGCTTCTTCCCTATATCACAAGAGTTAGTTGCATGTTGCAATTGATCACTTGACTCATGTGATGAGCTCTCATTCTTTTTAAGTTTTTTTGAAAAAACTTTAATGAGAGAAGCATGTTGTTCTAATAATTCTTCATGAGATGCAAGTAGTGTCTCATGAATCAATTTTAGCTCACCATGTGAAGATTTAAGAACATCAAGTAAGTGCTTATGTTCTTCATATGAGTTCTTTAGAAATGAGTTTTCATTTTCCAATTTCAATGTTTTAGCTTTCTCATTTTCTAAAGATATGGTCATGCTAGCAAGTCTACTAACAAGCTCATCATATGAGTCAACATGATCAACCACATTAGTATTTTGTACCGTTGTGTCACATTGTGACATGAAGCAATGTGGTGATGTAGGAGAGGTTGTGGTAGCAATGTCATCCGGGCATGATCCATCATCATCACCATCAAGTGTGCATGGAGTAGCATCATAATTTGCATCACTTGTGGCATCATTATCAATCTTGTCAAATGAACTTGTAGTGGATCGATCATTATCATCACTTGACCATGAGGTGGAACAATCTTCCACAATCACCAAATTGTGGTCATGCTCGACACACTCTTGCACCTCCTCCTTGGGCTCATCCTCCTTGAACGTGCCGTCATCCCATGTGTAGTGTTGACACCAATTTCGGCATACCAAAAAATGTGTGAAAACATTTATACCATATTAAATAAAATGGTATAGATGATCAAGTTTTATATGAATATGATGTAGGCAAATAAGAAATAATATAACATCGCTAAAGAGGAAAAGGAGATGGAGCAAAAAGAGAAAAGGGTACACACATGTACATATATGCATGAGCGTGTTCACGCCTGGAAAGAAATATATATATATATATATATATATATATATATATATATATATATATATATATATATATATATATATATATATATATATATATATATATATATATATATATATATATATATATATATATATATAGTTTCATATGAGGTTGGCAAATCATCTGAAGAGCACATAAGAAAATAAAATACTTTGTTGATTGACTAAAATAATCAATCATTTTCAATGTCAAAAGATGATGTGGTGATTAATGGAAAATTAAGAAGAAAAGAAAGCTAGAATAAAGAAAGGAGGACATATACGCATATATGCATGAGCATGACTATACCTTGGCAAAGTATAGTGACAAAAGCACGGCTATTACATGTCATATTAAAAACGCTCGGCCGTAAATACATACACGCTTCCATACGCATGGATTAAAAAAGAGAGACCATGCAAGTACGTACGTGTGTGTACATACACAACAAACATATAGCACGTATGTGCATGCCGTTACCAAGCAAGGAGGGAGCTCCTGAACGCGCTCTACACATTCAAACTGAGGCAAGCGCCGGTCAGGTCTCCTATTCGCTTCCGCAAGACCAAGTCATACACAACTCCCATCCACGTTCAACAAGCGTGCGCAAAGTTCAAACTCTAGCGGGCCGACGTCATTAGCGAAGGGAAATCAAACTCCAGAGCGCCAGGCATTGCTTGCTCCCCCCCCCCCCCCCCCCCCCCCCCCCCCCCCACACCCCCACCCCCCGCACTCTCCAATCAAAAGTGCTGCCAGGCTGCTGCCGCTCCATAGCCCCTGAAACAAATTGCCGTCAAGCTGCCGGGATCACCACTCACTACCGCAAACACATCACTGTCCGACTGCCCTCCCGCATCATCGAAGCATACGCCAGAGGCCCCTCGCAGGACCGGCTGATGAAAGCAGCTACGCTCGTTCGTCGGTGCCCTAGACAAGGTGGGAACCCTAGTTCTTTTTGGACTCTCGGTCTGATCTTCAGAGACAAATCAAGGAGCCTCGCTCCTATCTCTCTACTTATCTTTTTGATCTGCAGCAACTTCGTCGACAAGCTTCTCGTCCTCCTCCATTCTGAGGGTGGTGCTCCATACATGGACGTCATGTCCTGGTGAAAGGTAAAAGAGCTGGTGACGGCCAGCTGCACTGCGTGCATGGGCTACACGCCCCGGTTAAAAATGAATGCATTGTGCATATGGGTCTCGTGCCCTGGTAAAGAGTTGGCCAGCAATGCCACGATCGCGCGATGCATGTAGGTCTCGTGCACCACTAAAGATGTAAGAGGTCCACAAATGTGCCTCGGTGAAATTTGGGTTTGGACGCGTGTTGGCTCCATCCCGTGTTTGAAATTTGGGAACGACGCGTTTTGGCTCCGCCTGGTCGTTCATGGTCAAATTGGTATGGACACGATTTGGCTCCATACCCAAACAAATATGCATATGTTTTGTCCACGGCCCCGCCGGCCTATTTTCATACCGTGCATCAAAGAAAACAAATAAATTGCATGCTACGGCCATAAAGAAAGTTTGTGTGCTAGTTTATATCAAATCAAAGAAATAGCCATCTATGCACTAGAAATTATGCCAATAGAAAAGACAACCATGTACTGCATATAGAAATCTTCAGTCCATGCATATGCAATACGCCGGAAGTACTGCTAGCTGCCAGGCAGTTTCCGGCACAAAATCAATCATCATTTCCATGTTAAATATTTTAAACAAAAGAAAGATCAAATGCACTGCATGGTTCATCTCCAAACAAACCCTTTTGCAACTAAAGGTTGCATCCTAGTATACTGCATGGCTAGCACCTGCTTGCACGTAATAAAGTATCCCAACATACTCCCTCTTGCATGCATGTGTGCTATTGTTTGCCTAGGCAACTGCACAAAATATAATATGATGCCAAGTTAGTGATCGCATTCAAATTAAAGTAAATTGCATAATATATGCTATTCCGTGGCCGAATACCATGCTATGAATATACACGTTAACTCTGATAAAATAAGTTAACTACATACGTCACGGTCTAGTCTGGTGATGCCATGTATCTTTCTAAGCCATGGCAAAATAAATGTATTGGCTTAGACCCAAATAAAATATTACATCATATATGTCAAAGCATCCCAATCCATAATCTTGTATGATATAATGAATCATGTGCATACATATATATACACATCAAATAAATGTTTATCACACAAATGCATAAAATTTCTTCCCTCGGCATGCACATATGTCAAAATGCATATATGTCCAAATAATCATACAGAGGCCATATGCCGAGTTATTAAGACATAACTATGTCATGGCCTAAATAAATAACATCATATTCATAAAAGCTTTGCATAAACTAAATACATGCAAATTGTGGTCTCCTAAAAAACCAAATAAGTTATCGATCATTCTTATTTACAAAGAGTGTGCGTTAGTTTGCCAAAAAATGAACTCATGTCATTTTGAAAAGAAATGTCAATTATGCCCCAGATAGGCCCTCCAAATGCTATGCATCACAACTAACTTAAATCTAGCTCCTTAATTAGACTACACTCATATGAGGTTTTGTCTAGCTATAACGAACCAAATCAAATCAAATTAAATAGCATAGTGCATGTGAACCCTTGGTCAAATACCATGTCATGAGCATGCACGCCAACTTTGATAAAACAAATCAACTCCATGCGTCACGCCTAGGTTTGGTGCAACAACATATCTTCTTGAATCTTGATGAGATAATTATCTTGTCTTTGCCCATACAAAATATTGCGCCATATGTTGAGTACATTTATAAATGTCAAACCATGACCTCCATGATTCAACAAGACTATGTCAAATTTAGTCTTCAAGATAAGCCACGTCCATATATGATACAATGCACTATACATCGTTCAATAAATGATCATGGCCAAGTGCAAAATATACACATGCATCCATCCGCGACTACAAGACTGAAGACTTTGTTTTCTTTTGTAGTTTGTAATAGGAAGCCATATGATGTAATCTTATTTTTATGTACTCATGTTGGAACTTTTAATCAGGGGTGTTCTCTTCGAAGATGTAATTAACATAATTTTTATGCAAATACAAGAATTATGGAAGTATAGACTTGCAATACCTGTTCTTTTTCTTTTGTCCCAATTACATTTAACCAAAACCAAATTTGTCTCTGCAGACGCGGAGGCGGGTCATAGCCACCCGTTTCCCCGCCATCATGGAGGAATCATCGAAGGTGTGCTTGATTGATTCCCATATCTCATGAGCAGTTCCCACATAGTTTATCCTTTTCATCAAATCAAAGCTCAAAGCATCCATTAGATAACAACAAGCATGTGCATCAAGTTTATAGAGAACTCTTTGAGCTTTGGTGAAATTTCTATGGTCCAAGACATGAGTGAGACCACTAGTGACAACCTACCAAAACTTAGGTCCCTTTGCACGAAAATAATCAAGTATGTGATTTTTCCAAAGTGTAAAGTTTGTGCCATCAAAAATGTATCTCACAATTATCTATCCCACTAGACGCCACCCTCTTAGGTCGGTGAAGACCACAAATGAGAGACCAAGCTCCGATACCACGTGTAGGGTCAAGATGGCACGCCAAAGGGGGGGTGAATAGTCCTTTCTAAAACTTAATCACGCCGGCTAACCGATACAAATGCGAAATTAAAACTATCGGTCTAGCCAAAACTACACCCCTCTATCTAAGTTATGAAGCACCTTGAAAAGATCCTAAATAAGCAACTAAGGTGTCGTGCTAGCTAGAGCTCACCTAACCAATCTAGCTTGCAAGGTCACACAAACCTATGCAACTAGTACTACACACAACTAAGGGAGCTCCTACACAATCTAGTAAGCAAAAGCACAAAGCTTCAAAGCTCACTAGCAATGATCAATAAAAAGGCAACTAATGCCAAATTAGAGAGCGCAAATTACTTAGCTACACAAACTAAGCAATGTGACTCACAAGGTTACTAAAACCAAATTAGCCACTCAAGGGAGCTACTTCTATGCTACACAAGCAAGAAGGTAACTAGCAAGCTACTAAAGCTAAACTAGTCACAAGAACTTTTTTCACAAACATTTTTATAAAGGATCAGAACTCTTTTCACCACGCCACTCGATCCTAACACGTATGCAAAGTTAGATCACTCGAGAGGCACTAGATGACCGATATGCAAAAAGTTTGCCCCCTTAATAGTAAGGCCATCTATCCTAAACCTGGTCATAAACGTCTCTACATACCTATGACCGATGAAATGAAATGTCCTAGGTTATACCTTTGCCTTGCGCATTCCATTCCATATCCTTCAATATCGATGCAACACATCCACCAACATGATCAACAATGATATGATCCACTCTATACCATCACGTGATCATATTGGTTCATCAATCTTGACTTCACTTGCTCTTCACCGTTGCTTTGGTCCATCGGCGCCAAGTCATCACTCAACTTGCCCTTCACACTTGCGACCGGTCCATCAAGCCAAGTCATGTCTTGATCTTCTCCACCTTTATCGCATGACTCAATATCATGTCTCATGTGTAATGAGCTCCTTCATCATCTTATGTGTAAGCTTTGCAACAAATCCAAGCCATTTCACCTCTATGGCATATGTTGCTCACACACATGTACTTGTGGACTAATCACTTATGTATTTCACTCAAACACATATTAGTCCACCTAAGGTTGTCACTCAATTACCAAAACCAAACAAGGACCTTTCAGCTGGGTAGAACATGAGAAGTTTCAGACTAGAAGATTTGAAGAACCCAATTTTCAAAGTTGGTATGAAGTTTGACTTAGTGGAGATGCTTAGGAAGGCTATTACTAAGTACAGTATAAAGAATAGAAGTGAAGATAAAGATGCCCAAGATTGAAAGGACCATAATAAGAGCTCATTGTGATGAACAGTGTCCATGGTACTTGTTTGCTTCATTTGATAGAAGGGTGAATTGTTTCTTGATCAAGACTTATGTTGGGAATCACACTTGCCAGAAGAAATGGGTACTGAAAAGGTGTACTACAGCATGGCTAGCCAAGAAGTACATAGACAAGTTCAGAGCTTATGAGAAGATGACTTTGACAAATTTTGCAAGGATAGTGCAACTAGAGTTAAATTTGACCCCATCTAGGAACAAGTTGTCTAGAGCTAGGAGACTAACATGGAAGATGATATATGGAGATGAAGTGCAACAGTTTAGTGACTTATGGAAAGATGGGCAAGAACTCAGGAAGACTAATCCAGGCAGCACTTTACACTTGAAATTGCTTGATGGATGTTTTAGTTCATTGTATGTCTCATTGGATGCATGCCAGAGGGGATTTTTAAGTGGATGCAGGCCTGTCATATGTCTTGATAGTTGCCACATCAAGACTAAATTTGGTGGTCAGTTGCTAATAGCTGTAAGAATTGATCCTAATGATTGTATCTATCCTGTAGCAATGGCAGTGGTTGAGGTTGAGTGCCTGGCTTCTTGGAAGTGGTTCTTAGAGAACCTGAAAGCAGACCTTGGAATAGAGAACACTACACCTTGGACCATCATGACTGATAAACAGAAAGGTTTAATCCCTGCTGTGCAGCAAACTTTTCCTAACTCAGAACACAGGTTATGTGTTAGGCACAACTACTCCAACTTCCAAGGCCAGTTCAAAGGGGAAGACCTAAAGAATCAGCTTTGGGCTTGTGCAAGGGCAAGTACAGTGCCAAGATGGAACCAAGAGATGGACAAAATGAAACTGCTTAGCAAAGATGCCCATGCTTGGTTAGAGAAAATGGCCCCAAACACTTGGGTAAGGGCATTTTTCAATGAGTACCCAAAATGTGATATTCTTCTCAACAATACCTATGAAGTGTTTAACATGTACATATTAGATGCTAGATAACTTCCCATCTTGAGGATGCTACAAAGGATCAAGGGACAGCTCATGAGTAGGCACTACAACAAAACAAAAAGAAGTACAAGAGAAATAGGGAGGGATGCTGATCTATCCTAAGATCAGGAAGAAACTGGCAAGGTATGCAGAGATGGCCAACACATGCTACGTAATACCAAGTGGAAGTGGTATATTTGAGGTTCATGACAGAGAGTGGGAAATTATTGTTGACATTACAGGAAGGCACTGTACATGCAAGAGGTGGGACTTGACAGGTAAACCCTATAGTCATGCAGTTTCTTGTCTGAGGCATGAGAGGATTCTAGAAGATTCAGTGCAGCCCTAGTGTTACTCCATCGAAGCTTTTAATAGTGCATATGGATAGAACATTATGCCATGCAATGATAAGTCAACTTGGGAAAATATTGGTGGCCCCCCAGTTAAACCACCTGTGTATGAAAAGAAGGTAGGAAGGCCACCTAAAGCTAGAAGGAAAGAAACACATGAAGTTGGTGGACCAAATGGGCCAAGACTAACCAAACATGGAGTAACCATGTATTGTTGTCACTGTGGAGAACCTGGGCACAACTCAGCCACTTATGCTAGGAAACAAGCAGGAGAACCGGTATTGAAGAAGTCAAAGAAAGCTACTCCTACTATAGTTGAGCCAAATCAATAGCCAAGTGAACAACCTACCACTATCTAGGTTTGTGCACAGCTAACCCAATGCAAAAGTGTATCATTTTATGAAACTCATCTGTCATGTTTTTTAGGAGGTGAACCAGCAGGAAAGTGAAACACAACCACTTATGTCAACTTTGGAGAATCCAATGGTGTCACAGTTGTTTGATGAGGCAACACCTTCTTCCCAATAGCTTCCACTTTTTTCCCTTTATAAGACTACTAATTGGATCCCATTTGTGCAGGCTGCCCAAACTGTTAGGCAAACTACAGTGAGACAACCAATTCTAGATTCTGCCTACATCAGCTCCAACCTACCACCAGCAAGACACATGCCACTTACAACAACATCTAGTAGGGTAACTATAGAGAAGAAGAAGGGAGCCAATATAACAGAACCATCCAATTTATAAGAGAACAAGTATAATGGCAACTCGCAAGCGATCGCACTATCATACTTGAGCCCATATAAATCGGTAGTCCGTCGAGTACCTCGAAGGGTCTCGATTCATCACCAACATACAACCAAAATCATACATGATTCAACATACATGCCACATGTTACATAGAGTTCACAAATACATTGCCATACATCAAAGTGCGATTAAAGTTATTATAAACCAAGTTCAAATAAAGTAGTAGCGGAAGCAAAGTAGTTTTTAAACCAACATCTCACACCATTGTTCAAATACTTTCCAGTCTATGATCACAACCCACAAAAGCATCATAGATTAGATATATAAATAGAAGCACCTTGACCGGGGCCTACTCCTCGTCCACCGTGGGACAAAAGTAGTTCTTACAACATCCATGATATACTGTATTATCTGTAATAAGTGGGAAATAAATCCTGAGTACGAGAAGGTACTCTGCTGGACTTACCCATCATAAACCAAAAATAAAGTGACTCCAAGGATCATGCAAGGCTTTATAAGTGGAGCTAGCTTGACACTGTTTTGCATAAAAAGCCACTAATTAAGCTATACATTTTATAATTTGGTGATCAAGTTAATTATAGCTATTCATCTCTAGATTAGCAACTAACCTGTGCCAAACATGTGGTATATCATTTAGTAGCATAAGTTGAGCTACTCGGCTTCGTGGTCGGAATGAGTTATATGGCCAGCTAAGTGAGAGGCATGCATTCAAAATGACAAGAGGGCCTCCAACGATGCGGTCCTTAATCGGCACAGACAGAATCATATGAGTCAACCTACACATAGACTTCGCCCAGCCTCTAGTTACATTATCCCATGGTTCTTTTCGACGATAGCAAATATAGCCAACCGTGCTCTGGTATCCACCTATATCTCGTAGGTGACTAGAAATCACCCGACTTCTACCGGTCTAACCATGGCTAAGCATATATTCAATCCTGGACCTACATAGGGTTTAAAGAATATATCTGGACAAGGTAGTTCTATGCATCAAGTATTTCCAAATCAACTCTTGTAACCTAATGCATCAAACATAAAGGACTCAAGTGATATTTTATAAAAAACATAGGAGGCTTAAAATGCTTCGGGGCTTGCCTTTTAGGAAAGAGGTGGGTTAGTGATTAGGGCACTCTGAAAGTTCGTCAGTAGCCGACTCCTCTCCTTTAGGAGCTATGGGTTGGGGTGCCCCTTGATTGTCCTCTGCCTTTTCTTCAAATTCCAGTAGGGTTACTCATTCGGGCGATCCTATATGTATGAGCATGAAATAAGATGTCATGGATGCATAGATAATGGCGTGGATGATATGATATGATAAAATGCATACTCATAAGTGTCCTTAACAGCAATGTATTAAAGTGATAACAAGGTAAATTTTCTTTTACGGAGTAGGCGCATATATCTTCTTTAGTAATTAAACAAACACATATTTAAAACATTTTCCGGACTGCAAGACAGCAGCCGCTTGTTTTTACCATAACTAGAGTTTTACACATCCAAATAATATGGTTGTGGACTTTCTGAAAAGCTTATGAAATTGCCTACAACCTTGTTTTAATCATCTTAAGGTGCAATTTAATCTTTGAGATCTGTCCAAAGGACAAGCAAATCTGATAGCAGACTTCTAACAGCTATAACAATTAAACCATTAGAACTATGACTATGAAATTTTAGGACAAGCTAGATGCACAAGTTATAACTTTGTTATTAACAAGTTTCATAGAAGAGGTCGGTATCATCATGAATTTGTCAACACAACTAAAACTACTCATGCAGCCATTTAGTTGAATTATAAAGCAATAATTAACTAGATGCCTATACCCAATTACTTCTAAGCACAACTATTCATCTAAACAAATCACATGCATCACAAGAACCATAGGAAACATCATGGTTAAGCCCAAATAATTTACTTATGTGCATTTACTAATATCCTTATATAATAAGGTGATTTAAAGGATAAATATTTCCAATGCTCAATAACTTCTGAGAAAATTACAGTAGCTTACATATGACCCCAATAGTCTATTGTAAAAATTTCATGCCATTTGGATAAGTATAGCAACCTCTACAAAAATGACAAGTTACATAGGCTTATTTTAGCAAAAATAGTTTAGCCTAGTGAAAAGTGTCAAACAACAGATTTCATATTTTTCTTACTTTCATCCTAGCATAGTAACACTATGTAAAAAATTGCATGATCATAAGTTATGTATTTTTACCCCAATTATTTTCATTAGAAACTAGCAATATTTAAGATTAAATAGGAATACCATATTCCACGTATGCGCACTATAGGTTTAGTATTTTTCGTAGCTAGAGCATGTCAACACAAGACTAACAAAATGGGAATCATAATTTTAGCACCTGTCTAGCTCAAGTTATGCATTTTACAAGATAGAAACAAATTTAAAAGCATTTATCTAGCTCAATTTAATTCTCCTAGAAAATATCCCAAACAATATGTTTCATATTTTTATCAATTAGTACACTTCATGATGAATCCAACAAAATTGGGATTACCTCATTTGGACACACCTAACTCAAGATATAAATTTTTTAAATTTGCTACAAAATCTGGAAATAAATAAAGGAAAAATCAAATTTCAAATCAGGCCTAGCAGCTAGGTGCACCCGGTCCAGTGCACCCGGAGGCGCTGATAGCGGGGGCCAACAGTCAATGCGACCTCACATGTTAGGCACACAAAGCAGGGACGCGACTTGACCGGTAGCAAACTCATCGACAGCGAGGTCACCGGCAGTGAGATCACCGACGTTGTGTTCCCCACACTCTTGGTTAGCCCGGCGAATCACCAGAGCTACCTTGCCAGTGAGCATGGTGCACGGTTGCTAGTGAAGATGTGACCAAGCAAGCATGGCTATGGCTTCTATGAACCCTAGCGGAGCTCTACGGTGCGGATCGAGCCACGGTGAAGCGGCGGTGAGCTCCGGCCATGTGCATGGCCGCATGGCGGCGCATAGAGCACAACGGTGGTGTCACCGTTCTGATGAGACGGTGGTCGAAGGTAGGTCTCCATCATCGAGGAAGGTGCTACACCTCTAGGCGACACAGTAATGGGTACCAGAGCGGGCTAAGGGTGGCCGATGAAGTCAGCGGCGGCGAGCGCGTGCTTGCAGCCATGGTGAACGCGCACAGAGGCGTCACGCATTATGATGTGATGGTGGCAGTAGTAGCTAAGCTAGCTGTGGTCTTAGCAACTAGTCCCTACGACAATGACCAGATGAGGGAGAGAGAGGTCGGAGATGCTACGGTGGTGGCTTGCCATGGGCAAGCTTGGAGCTCGACGGCATTCTATGGCCATGGTGGCGACAGTGACATGAAATGTCGCATTACCTAGGCTCGAACGGTGGCAATGGTGGCTCGGGGAGGTAGAGCAGCTCATGGCAGAGCTATGCACATGATGGATTGGATGGAGGTGTGGCAGTGGTGGTGCATGAGTGTGGCAGAGTGTGTGGTGGCGACAGCGAGCACGGCTCCGCTCAATGAGCTAGCGAGAGGGAGAGGCAGAGCGAGAGAGTGAGAATGAGCGAGCGCAGTGGTATCACCTCCCTTTTCTCCCCCAGCTGGCCTGGCTGGCCAGGCTGATGCTAGTGAGTGGCTGCCACACAGCGCGCATGGCCTGGTGCCGGTCGGACACTGTTGTGCTGCTGCTGCTCAGTTTTAGGCCGGTGATGGTGACTGGCAGAGCAACATCAAGCACATGTAACTCCCAAACAAGCTCGAGTTGGTGAAAAACCTCTTAATAGGAAATGTAGAGCTACACGTACCCTCAAACTTTGCTTTAGAAAGCTTCCTCTAATTTGCCATGGTTTTCAAACTACAATGCTCCAAAGTAAGCTACATTGAAACAGAAAACCAGCTTTAGACAGCAAAATTTCTAAGTCCCTAAACAACATTTGATTGCTACTTTAGAGCTATTTTTTACTATGTTTGGCACTGAATTAGCTCATGATCGTTAAATAAAGTTTGTTCCCCATGTCAAGCACTACAACTTTTATTAAGGGTGCACTGCCATCCTAACACTCTAAGCTACTGTTCAACTTTGGTCAAACTAGCATCATGTAAAAGGCATTTCAAAGTAAACCAACACTTAGAAGCAAAATTGGCCCATGTCATGAATACAAATATTGTTCCATTTACCATCCTAGATGTGTCTAAGGTGTTTTTGTGACCTCACAACCACCTCTTGCATTGGTCACACATGGTCACAAGCATATGCATGTATATAATCAACATCACATGTGATAATATGTAAAGATTAAGATGAAATTCCAAATGCTCATGCTCATGAATGCTTGAATGATGCTTGTGCTCATGAAATGCAAGTGCCAAATGCAATGCTTAACACTAGGGTGTTACATCCCCTCCTCCTTATAGAAATCTCGTCCTGAGATTTGAAAGACCTACCATTTTTCATAAAAGGCAGGATAAACCTCACGTATATAATCCTCCCGTTTCCATGTGGCATCTTGTTCGCCGTGGTTATTCTACACCACTTTGTAGAACTTGATGACCTTGCTCTAGGTCACTCTTTCCATTTCTTCCAACACTTGGATGGATTTTTCTTCATAAGTCAAATTTGATTGGAGCTTAATATTGACGGGTTCAATGGCTTCATTAGGTATGCGAAGGCACTTTTTAAGTTGATAAACATGAAAGGCAATGAATATGTCTTGCATTTCTAAAGGACACTATAGCTTGTAAGCTACTCTTCCACTTTGCTCGATGATCTTGTATGGGCCTACATATCTAGGTGCTAGTTTTATTTTCACCCTAAACCGTTGCACCTTTTTCATGGGTGATACCTTGAGGTATACATAGTCACCTACCTCAAATTCGATACGCCTTCTTCTCTTGTTAGCATAACTCTTTTGCCTAGACTGAGCGGCTTTCATATGTTGTTGGATAATACACACTTTCTCTTCGGCTTCTATGACAAAATCAATGCCATAGTATCTCCTCTCTCTGAGCTCAACCTAATTCAAAGGAGTTCTACATTTTCGACCGTACAAAGCCTCAAAAGGAGCCATCTTGATGCTCTCTTGATAACAGTTGTTGTAGGGAAATGCGGCTAAAGGTAGCCACTTTTCCCATGAACCCTTGGAAGAGATCACTCATGCTCTCAACATGTCTTCTAAGATTTGATTTACTCGCTTAGTCTATCTAGAGGTCTGAGGGTGATATGCTGAGCTTCGAACTAGATTGGTACCTAACTACTTGTGCAAGTGCTCCCAAAATCGAGCAGTGAATTGAGAGCCTCTATCTGATACAATGGTTCTTGGTACCCCATGTAGTCGCACTATATGCATGATATACAATGTTGCATATTCAAGTGGTTGGTAGTGGGTGCTAACTGGAATAAAATGCGCAGACTTTGTCAATCGGTCCACAATTACTCATATCAAATTGAAACCTTTCTGAGCAGTTGTGAGTCCAACAATAAAATCCATGCTAATCTCCTCCCACTTCCATCTTAGAACAGATAAAGGTTGGGGCAATCCGGTAGGCTTCAAATGATCAGCTTTGACTCTACTACAATTATCACACCTATCGACATAGGCAACGATCTCTTTCTTCATCTTGGTCCACCAAAAACGGGTTTTCAAATCTTGATACATTTTGCTACTACCCGGATGGATGGACAACTTGGATGAATGAGCTTCATCTAGGATTTGGTACAACTAGTTGGTTTTTAAACCATAGCACACCTCTTTTATCCAACCTAAAATGTTTGGTTTTCTGTTCCTTCATCTTTCTCTTTATGTGCACACCTATATCTGTCTTCTGTAGTTCTATGATTTTGCTCTCAAGTGAACAACTGACATTGATGTTGTGTAGCACAATAGGATGCAATAGATTAAATCCATCTTCCAACAAGGCTTCTAAGGCATTACAATGAGATTTCCGACTAAGTGCATCTGCTAAAACATTAGCTTTTCTCGGATGATAGTGCACTTCCAAATTATAGTCCTTAATCAGCTCTAACCATCTGTGTTGTCTCATGTTTAGTTCAGGTTGAGTGAAGATGCATTTGAGACTTTTGTGATCAGTGTATATGTGACATACATTTCCCAATAAATAATATCTCCATATCTTCAATGCATGGACAACTGTGGCAAGCTTTAAATCATAGGTAGGATAGTTGACTTCATGCCTTCTCAACTGCCTAGAAGCATATGCAATAACTCGACCTTCTTGCATAAGCACACACCCTAAACCTGTACTTGATGCATCACAAAACACATCGAAAGGCTTTTTAATGTTGGGTTGTGCCAGAACAGGAGCAGTGGTTAGCAAGGTTCGCAGAGTGTGAAAAGTAGCCTCACACTCTGGAGTCTAATTAAACTTTTCATCCTTCTGAAGTAATCTGGTCATGGGCTTAGCTATCTTAGAAAAATCAAGAATGAAACAACGATAATAGCCTGCTAGCCCTAGAAAACTCCAAACTTCATGAACCGAAGTTGGGGCCTTCCAATCCATGACCTCTTGTACTTTAGATGGGTCTATAGAGATTCCATCTTTAGATAATATATGACCCAAGAAAGGTTCTTTCTTTAGCCAAAATTCATACTTGCTAAACTTTGCATACAATTTATGCTCTCTTAGCCTAGACAAGACAACTCTCAGATGCTCTGCATGATCTGCCTCATTCTCAAAGTAAATCAGGATATCATTGATAAACATGACCATGAACTTATCAAACTCAAGCATGAATACCGAATTCATCAAATACATAAAGTAGGCAGGAGCATTTATCAGTCCAAAAGACATGACCAAATACTCATGCAAGCCATACCTAGTTGAGAAAGCTATCTTAGGTACATCTTCTGGCCAGATCTTGATTTGGTGATAGCCTGACCTCAAGTCAATCTTAGAGAATACCTTTGCTCTTGGCAATTGATCAAACAAAATATTGATACGGGGCAAAGGGTACTTGTTCTTTATGGTTAAGACATTGAGTGGCCTATAATCCACACACATCCATAATGATTTGTCCTTCTTCACAAATAAAGCTGGACAACCCCAAGGTAATGAACTAGGTCGAATGAGACCTTTGTCCAAAAGTTCTTGTAGCTGAATTTTAAGTTTGGCTAACTCATTGGATGGCATCCTATAGGATCTTCTTGAGATGGGTGCTATACCTGGCACTAACTCAATCTTAAATTCCACATCCCTATCTAGTGGCAAACTAGGCAATTCGTTTGGGAATACATCAGGGAACTCATAAACTTCTGGAATATTACAGAGAGTAGTGGTTTGGATGGCACAAGACAAGTTTTGAAGATCAAAACTTCTGGGAAGTGGCACTAGAAAAGCACAATCCCTTTAGGTTCCCTCAACATAATGGTTCGAGTGGATGTGTCAATAAGAACTCCATGGCCACTCATCCATTTCATGCCCAATATCACATCTATGGCTAATCCTAGCAACACTATAAGATCCATAGTGTACTCCCGCTCTTGTATGGAGATGAGTACATCTCTGACTAATTGGTTTGTGGAAATAGTAGCCTCAGCTGAACTTATACTATAACCACCCTTGTCTATAACCACTATCTTCTGATCATGCTTAGATGCAAATGTTTGACTAATAAATGAATGTGAAGCTCCCGAATCAAATAAAACAATTGCGGGGTGCTTGTTTACAAGAAACATACCAGTAGTCACGACTTCCCCTATGGGGATTTCCTCCACGGCTGTATAATGCACATACCCAGGATGTGCTTTAGGATTGGCTTGCTTTTGGTTGCCTTTATTCTGATTACTGCCCTTTTTAGGATAGGGGCACTCTTTGGCCCAGTGGCCTATCTGATTGTAGTTGAAGCACGACTGGTTACTTCTTTAGCTTCTAAGAGCTTGTTCACACAGATGTTATAAGACTCTTGCTAGAAATAGCAGGCGTCCTCTCGGGCATAAAAATCTATAGGACAGTGAACATAAAACTCATAGTAGGACTCGAGCTCTATGCCCGCTCATCATGGTCTCGCACCATAGAAACATGATCATGCTGCCTCCAAACTTCCATAGCTAGATCCACCTGAGGAATAGATTCCGCTGCACTGTTGGTGAGTGAACCACCATGTTGCTGACATAGTGTGCTCAAGATCTCAAAGGCTACCACTTGAGCGCCTTCCCAAGGGTTTCTTCCCTCAGACTCCGCTTTCTAGCCCTGGTATTGCGGTGCCCCTATACAAGCTGGGATGGACACTTGCACCTCAAACCATGGTTCCTCCTGCACATGCCTCTGTGTCCAAAAGTATTAGGACGGCTCTGTGTACCCCACAAAATGCAACACTCTTCAGAGCAAGGCAGGCATGCCAAAGATACCCAAGAATGCCTCGTTCCCTTTCGGTGGGTAGTAGGCTGCCATCTATAGCAAAATGGTGCAACTCTCGTGAGAACAACGTTATAATAGAAAAGAGTTACTTAACTAAATAAGAAACTTATAAGGGGAGGAACAATGCAAGTATGTAATGAAAGATTTATCATGATGCATGCACGTTCCATACGTCCTCACAAACTTAGGAAAAATTGAAACTTCTAGCGAAATACACGGTGGCATACATACGTTCTCTCATAAATAATGTAACTAGTCGGGCTAAACATTTTGTTTTTAGCGTACCTGCACAAGAGTTTTATTTCAGCCCAACCCCATAATTATATAAATGCAAAAATGAAAATCTAGGCTCTAGGTTGAATACTAAATACTTCCATATATATACCCATATATATATACTTCCGTATCAAAGCTAACCAAAAGTAAATATGTCCTATATATACATATAAATATGCATATATATAGCCGTATCAAAGCTAACCCACAATTAAATACCTCTGTATATATATGAGACATATATATACTTTAGTATCAAAGCTACCTCTCCCCTTAGACCGCACGCTCACATCTTGCGATCATACCACTCATCATCTTACCTCGGGCGTAGAGGCAGTTGATCCATACATTACCACTCAAGTGAATGGCATCCATATAATAGCACGTCGTATGGACGACGAAAATAAAACCCTATATTAGTACTTATTTAGCCACCTAAAATCCTTAATTGGGCATAAGGGAAATGATCACTGGCACACTTTAGATTCAAATTTTAGATTTGAATACCTATATATATAACTATAAGTTGCCAAAAACTGGTTTTGAAAAACAAAAACTTTTGTTTTAAATACACATATGGCAATAATGCCGAATCCTGCTCTGATACCAGCTGTAACAAAACCGTCTAATTTATAAGAGTACAAGTACAATGGCAGCCCGCAAGCGGTCGCACTATCATACTTGAGCCCATATAAACCTGGTAGTCCGTCGAGTACCTCGAAGGGTCTCGATTCATCACCAACATACAACTAAGATCGTACATGATTCAACAAACATGCCACATGTTACATAGAGTTCACAAATACATTGCCATATATCAGAGTGCGGTCAAAGTTATTACAAACCAAGTTCAAATAAAGTAGTAGCGGAAACAAAGTAGTTTTTAAACCAACATCTCACACCATTATTCAAATATTTGCCAGTCTATGATCACAACCCACAAAAGCATCATAGATTACATATATAAATAGAAGTGCCTTGCCCGGGGCCTACTCCTTGTCCACCACGGGATAGAAGCAGTTCTTACAATATCCAATGTATACTGTGTTATCTGAAACAAGTGGGAAATAAATCCTGAGTATGAGAAGGTACTCTGCTAGACTTACACATCATAAACCAAAAATAAAGTGACTCCAAGGATCATGCAAGGCTTTATAAGTGGAGCTAGCTTGACACCATTTTGTATAAAAAGCCACTAATTAAGCTATACATTTTATAATTCGGTGATCAAGTTAATTATAGCTATTCATCTCTAGATTAGCAACTAACATGTGCCAAACATGTGGTATATCATTTAGTAGCATAACAATAGTAACCATAGCCGGTGTAAGATTTTCATATTCATCAGAACCATCATATTCCATAATCCAATTACTACGATGAAGGGGATCCGCCAAGTTTCTCACTATCCGGGAGAGACGACGATTCAAATCGATTGCATCTAGCTAGGCAGTATTCCTAACACAAACTCAGGTCTACCAGCCATGGTAGCCTTCGGTCACCTTTGGTACAACTCAGGTCCACATTTCATGGGTTCGATCAGCGCCGCACAACTAGGGACAACTAGCTACCAGGACGATTAGGACTACCCTACCCTTGGGCTCATGTTTGGCTCTCCGCACATCCTTACTACCATCCAGAGTGCACACTTTGACAGAATGAGGCCCGGCCTGAGTTGAGCTACTCGGCTTCATGATCGGAATGAGATATACGGCCAGCTAAGTGAGAGGCATGCATTCAAAATGACAAGAGGGCCTCCAACGATATGGTCCTTAATCGGCACAGACGGAATCATATGAGTCAACCTACACATATACTCTGCCCAGCCTTTAGTTACATTATCCCATGGTTCTTTTCGACGATAGCAAATATAGCCAACCATGCTCTGGTATCCACCTATATCTCGCAGGTGACAGAAAATCACCCGACTTGTATCGGTCTAAGCATGGCTGAGCATATATTCAATCTTGGACCTACATAGGGTTTTTATATATCTGGACAAGGTAGTTCTATGCATTAAGTGTTTCCAAATCAACTCTTATAACCTAATGCATCAAACATAAAGGACTCAAGTGATATTTTATAAAATATAGGAGGCTTAAAATGCTCCGGGGCTTGCTTTTTAGGAAAGAGGTGAGTCAGTGATCAGGGCACTTCAAAAGTTCATCAGTGGCCAACTCCTCTCCTTCAAGAGCTGTGGGTTGGGGTGTCCCTTGATTGTCCTACGCCTCTTCTTTGAATTCCAGTATGGTTACTCCTTCGGGCGATCCTATATGTATTAGCATGAAATAAGATGTCATGGATGCATAGATAATGGCATGGATGATATGATATGATAAAATTCATACTCATAAGTGTCTTTAACAACAATGTATTAAAGTGATAACAAGGTAAAATTGTCAACACAATAGAAACTACTTATGAAGCCATTTAGTTGAATTATAAAGCAATAATTAACTAGCTGCATATAACCAATTACTTCTAAGCACAACTATTCATCTAAACAAATCACATGCATCACAAGCACCATATGAGACATCATAGTTAAGCCCAAATAATTTACTTATGTGCATTTATTAATATCCTTATATAATATGGTGATTTAAAGGATAAATATTTCCAATACTCAATAAATTCTAAGAAAATTACATTAACTTACATATGACCCCAATAGTCTACTGTACAAATTTCATGCTATTTGGATAAGTATAGCAACCTCTACAAAAATAACAAGTTACATAGGCTTATTTTAGCAAAAATAGTTTAGCCTAGTGAAAAGTGTCAAACAACATATTTCATATTTTCCTTACTTTCATCCTAGCATAAGAACACTGTGTAAAAAATTGCATGATCATAAGTTATGTATTTTTACCTCAATTATTTTCACTAGAAACTAGCAATTATTTAAGATTACATAGGAAGACCATATTCCAAGTATGCCTACTGTAGGTTTAGTATTTTTCTTAGCTATAGCATGTCAACACAAGACTAATAAAATTTGAATCACAATTTTAGCACCTCTCTAGCTCAAGTTATATATTTTACAAGATAGAAACAAATTTAAAAGCACTTATCTAGCTCAATTTAATTCTCCTAGAAAAATATCCCAAATAGTAGGTTTAATATTTTTATCATTTAGTACACTTTATTATTAATCCAGAAAAATTTGGATCGCCTCATTTAGACACTCCTAGCTCAAGATATAAATTTTTAAAATTTGCTACAAAATCTAGAAATAAATAAAGGAAAAAATCAAATTTCAAATCGAGCCCAGCAACTAGGTGCACCTGGTCCAGTGCACCCGAAGGCGCTGATAGCGGGGTCCTAGAGTCAACGCGACCCCACATGTCAGGCACATAGAGTAGGGGCGTAGCTTGATCGACAGCAAACTCATCGACGGTGAGGTCACCGGTGGCGAGATCATCGGCGTTGTGTTCCCCACACTCTTGCGCATCGACTGGTACCCTTGGTTAGCCCAACGGATCACCAAAGCTACCTCGCCGGCGAGCATGGTGGCTCAGCGGCGACGCGTGGTGGTGGACTGCCGTCTTCGGTGAAGATGTGACCAAGCAAGCACGGCTATGGCTTCTATGAACCCTAGCGGAGCTCTACGGTGCGGATCGATCTACGGTGAAGCAGCGGTGAGCTCCGGCCATATGCATGGCCACATGATGGCGCACAGAGCATGGCGGTGGTGTCACCATTCTGACAAGATGGTGGCTGAAGGTAGGTCTCCATCATCGGGGAACGTGCTACACCTCTAGGAGACACGGTAATGGGTACCAGAGCGGGCTAAGGGTGTCCAGTGAAGTCGGCGGTGGCGAGCGCGTGCTTGCAGCCATGGCGGACATGCACGGCGGCATCACATGTTCCTGCATAATGGCGGTGGTAGCAGTTAAGCTGGCTACGGTCTTAGCAACTAGTCCCAACAGCGATGACCAGACGAGGGAGATAGAGGTTGGAGATGCTACAGTGGTGGCTAGCCATGGGCGAGCTCGGAGTTCAATGGTGTTCCATGGCCATGGTGGCAACGACGACGTGAAATGTCGCATTACCTAGGCTCGAATGGTGGCAATGGCGGCTCAGGGAGGTAGAGCGGCTCACGGCGAAGCTATGCTTGTGATGGATTGGATGGAGGTACGGTGGTGGTGGCGCGTGAGTGCGGCGGAGGTGTGCGGTGGCGATGGCGAGCATGGCTCTACTCGGCGAGCTAGCAAGAGGGAGAGAGTAGAGCGAGCGCAGCGACTTTGCCTCCCTTTTCTCCCCCTGCTGGCCTGACCGGCTAGGCCGACGTCGACGAGCGGCCACTACGTGGCACGCACGGCCTAGCGCCAGTCGGCCACTACTGCGCTACTGTTGCTCGATTTCAGGCCAGCGATGTCTGACTGACGGAGCAACTTCAAGCACATGTAACTCCCAAATGAGCTCGAGTTGGTGAAAACCTCTTAATAGGAAATGTAGAGCTACATGTACCTCCAACTTTGCTTTAGAAAGCTTCCTCTAATTCGCCATGGTTTTCAAACTACAATGCTCTAAAGTAAGCTACTTTGAAACAGAAAACCAACTTTAGACTTAGCAAAATTTATAAGTCCCTGAATAGCATTTGATTGCTACTTTGGAGCTATTTTTGACTATGTTAGGCATTGAATTAGCTCATGACCCTTAATTAAAATTTGTTCCCCATGTCAAGAACTACAACTTTTATTAAGGGTGCACTGCCATCCAAGCACTCTAAGCTACTGTTCAACTTTGGTCAAACTAGCATCTTGTAAAAGGCATTTCAAAGTAAACCAACACTTAGAAGCAAAATTGGCCCATGTTATGAATACAAACATTATTCCATTTACCATCCTAGATGTGTCTAAGGTGTTTTTGTGACCTCACAACCATCTCTGGCATTGGTCACACATGGTCACAAGCATATGCATGTATATAATCAACATCACATGTGATAATATGTAAAGATTAAGATGAAATTCCATATGCTCATGCTCATGAATGCTTGGATGATGCTTGTGCTCATGAAATGCAAGTGCCAAATGCAATGCTTAACACTAGGGTGTTACAGTCAAGTCCAAGACGATAGCCAAGTCCAAGAAAGGGACAACTACAGAGAAGTGAAGACAGTGTACTGTCATACTTTTGTACATGATAAATAGTTGGCTTTTGTGAAGCAGTTATAGTTTTCTTTTGTCCAGCAGCAAGGCTGCCTTTTATCAAGTAGCAATGGCTGCCTTTAGCGCAGTGATCATAGTGGACCAAATAGGTCATATGCAAACAGTCTACTTGCAGTTTCATGGTCATACAAGGAATGGCCTAAACTATGTTAGTTGATTGCAGTGATTGCAGACATGTTCTAGTTAATGTTATGTTCATCTAGTATGTTCCAGTTAATTGTATTTTCATCTGTCATTCAATCAGCTTGTGTCCATTGGATGAGGGAATTGCATTTACATCATTCTCTTGCAAAAACAGAAAGTAAAACAACCTTGCATTAATAGAAATTGCAACATAACTCAAATTGACTGAACATTACTCTTAACTGTAGATAAACACAGGTTTTA
Organism: Miscanthus floridulus; assembly: GCF_019320115.1. Taxonomy (NCBI): domain Eukaryota; kingdom Viridiplantae; phylum Streptophyta; class Magnoliopsida; order Poales; family Poaceae; genus Miscanthus; species Miscanthus floridulus. Next base: position 92,007,959 of record NC_089598.1, on the reverse strand, counting down.
CATAACACTTCAACACATGATTAACATGATTGATAAGGTGACACTTTTACTTGACTAACATGAGTACTACACCCACAACAACAAACACAGCAACAACTACAAGGCACACAGCTGCTATTTTTCCTACGTCTATCAACTTATGTAGCTTCTCATCTACTCTATCAGCTCTGTTCTTTAGAGACACAACATCATCAAGCAAAGGTGACAATTCAGTCTTGTTTGCTTCAACTAGTCCCTCAAGGTGTCCAATTGCAATCCTGATCTGCTCAACTTCAGGCAAGAATTACTCAGGCCTAATGACAGCCACAGTAGTCCCAGTCTTCTCAATATATCCCTTAGCAATCAGCATTTTCTCATACTTGTCGGCAAATAGATACCATGGGCAAGTTCCAAGCACCTGCAATTGATATAGGAGGGTTCAACCAAATCAAAATGAGGAAAAAGCTACTGGTACAGGGAGGGTTGAACCTTTGGGCTTACATCTCTTTCATGAAGCCGGCACTTGAAGAAGATGGCCCTCGGGACCTTAGATATTGGACCACAAGTGAGCTCCATGATCTCCTCGCCACATGTGGGGCAGGGCACAAGCGGCAGCCCCGTGCGCTTCCTGAATTTCGGGACCAGAATCCCCTGCGCTGACGATGAGCCACTGAACGTCATCGCAGAATGCGTGCTGCGAACAGGGGGAAGCGAGCGGCGAGCAGCGGGCAGCGCACGGCCGGCGGCGAGCCAAGAACCCTAACACTCAGAACGAATGGGGAAGAGAATGGCTGGAGTTGGGAGTGAGGAACAAAGCGAGCAAGGGGGGGTTTTGCTAAATTGGCATGGGCTCAGCTTCCATCAGCCACGGTGGCACGACCACGTCGGATTATGGGGCTGGCGTGGCTGACTTTGGACCTTCCATGCGCCGCGACAAAAGATAAGGGATCTGGATAGTTGCTTTGAAAGTTTGAGGATGCAGATGGGAAGGGGCCAAAAGTTTGAGGACCCAGGGTGCATTTTACTCAGGTAGCGGTGCCAATTGTTCAGGCTAGTTACATCCTGATCAAGCCTAAAGCGTTTTTCCCAAATTACAAGATCATCGTAGACCTTAGAAATTATCAAATCAGTAGCATTTATTGATAATTACTTTTTAAATAATAGTTGGTGTGGCCCATGACAAAGTTTGATTTTTTTTAAGATTGCAAACAAAGAGATATATTGTTTCTTGTCAAGTCTTAGAACCCTCCACGGGTTTCACTAGAAGTTAATGGGAGTGGTGTACTTGGTCGGCCCATCATAGAACGCTTGGGCCGTGAGAAAAGCGGTCTGTTGTGAAGGGTGCGCGTGGTCCCAGAAGACATGGTGGTTGCGGTTGGCGCAAAGCGTGGAGTTGGGCAGGCACGGCGCCAGCCCGCTCCCGTAGCACGCGCCGGCGACGTCGGTGTACCCCAGCGTCCGCGGGTCGGCCACGGCGTCCTGCGTGAAGCCAAAGGCATCGCCGAGGGAGTAGACGAGGCCCGACAGCCTCGGGGCGAGGCCGGCGAGCAGGGACCGAAGAGCGTCGTCGAAGCCAGTGGCGAGCTGGTTGAGGGTATCCGAGCATGCGCCCGCCGGGCTGAACGCCCGCACCGCCGGCACGCAGCCGACTAGCCAGACGTTGACGATGGCCAACTTCCTGGCGCCCATTGAGTACAATTCCTACATGCATACATGTGTTATTAGCACTGTAATTGACCAAAATTGTGTGTTCTGTAGACTCTGGACATAGTGGCGTCCATGATGGGGCTCCTTAAAAAATGTTGCATGATTATTAGACCAGTGCTAGCTATAGTACAGTTATGGTGGCGAAGTAGTTTGAGATGAGGTTGGCATAGAGCATGGCGGCATCTCTGCGCTGGTCTGCCGCTGACCTATTCTACGCCAGCAGCTCAGCGGTCGCGAAGACATACATGTCGTTGTTGCGATGCCGAGGAGGAAGACGGACCCAGAGAGCAATGCGCTCACCGCATGGGAGCCCACTGTGGCGGCCATCTTAGCCTTGGTGGCGCGAAGTACTCCATCTGCTTCGACAACGGGATGGTGTTTCCGATGTTCTGCATGCGTTTGCATGTATATACTCAGTTACTTCAGATAGAAAATAGGACCTCTAGGATCGTAGATCAGGGGATAAATTTGACTTAGATGGAAGACTTGGTGATGTACCTCGCCATGCGTAGTCACGGCCACGGCGCCATCGCGACATGGCCACTAGAGTCATAGTAGGGGAAGCCGTGCAGGCGCCTACTAGGTCGTCGAACGCAGCAGCAGTGCAGGTACAGTGCTGTGGCGACGACAAAGGCGATGGTGCTTCCCGTCGCTCACAGCGTCTCTCTTGATCAGTCTAGGGTTAGGAACTTTGGGGTGGGGCTGGCGGCTACCGGTGATCTCATGTCTTGTGCCCCAGCCCACACCGTCCTTTTATGGTACTGCGCGATTGGGGACCATCAGCCAGGAGAACTGGCTGAGCGCCCCCAACCAGGGTGTGGATCAAGAGCCCAATTAGCCATTGAGACAACTGGTGAAGATCATCCTAACATTCCCCCCCTTATCTCACCTTATGACTTAAATTCAACTTACTTTATCTTTTTTTCATTCCATCACAGATCAGTGCATAGAGCGTGCCTCATCGTCACGGTCAGTTGCCACTAGATTAAACAGCTACAATGCACCTCTCTGTTTTGAAACAGATTCTCAACTAGGCCCTTAGTATCCAGAAATTATAGGCTTTCTCGTAAATCCATGTTGACTGTGTGTTCTCTGAACACACTGGGTGATTAGTCTTTGGTAAGCGGATCCACAAGTACTTGCTTGGTACTCATATGCTCAATGCTCTCAAAATGATTCTAGATTTTCTCATTTACAACATATAACTCAATGTCAGTGTGTTTGGCAGCACACTTGACATGTTGTCTTAGGAGTTAACTACTTTAAATAGTTATTGTTGTTGACTATCATTGTTAAATCCGAGTACATATTCCCTCGACCACTTTTGCCTGTTCCTGAGGCCTCGTGACAACCATCCAGCTTTACAATGTGAATACCTGCACGTGACTAACCTAGCCTGAAAGGAATTGTTGGTGCCTTGGTTGAAGAACCGGCAAATGTTTCCGGTAGGAACCAACACTGTTCCTGCTGTCTTTGCACGTTCAGAAAGTGGCCAACCAGTCCTTTGGGCATGTGTCTCACCAGAGATAAACCTAGTCTACTGTTGAGTTTTGGAGGCACCTCCTAAACAATTTTTTTTCAAATATACTTATGTTTGACGGTTTGGATCCAGGAATCAAACAAGCCATGAAGTTGGTGCCTCCTGCCTCCAGACTCCAGGTACGAATCCTTTTTTGTCAGATCTGTTGTCTTTCAATGGTAAAAAAACGCATACTGGTACTCAGGCCTTGTTTAGATTACCCCAAAATTCCAAGTTTTTTCACTCTCTCTCCATCACATCAATTTTTAGCCACTTGCATGGAGCATTAAATGTAGGTAAAAAAAAAACTAATTGCACAGTTTAGTTGGAAATCACGAGATGAATCTTTTGAACTTAGTTGGTCCACGATTGGACAATATTTACCAAATAAGACGAAAGTGCTACTATTCATCGGGTTGAAATTTTTCTCAATCTAAACAAGGCCTCAGTTTTTTTTTCATCTCTATAATATAATATACTAACTTTTGCTGTGTGGCATGAAGCAGTGATGCCTATCCTGCTGCCATGCTGTTGTATCTTTGCAAACTAGTAATAAAATACAGTACAATACCATACCTTGGTCGATTTGTAAAGGGCTCTGCTAGATTTTCTCACTGCGAATATAATTCACAGCAATTACTCCGGAGTTTTTCAGCTTTCTAACAGATTTAAGTCTCCGCTTCACATGTCTCGAGGACTTCGAATTATCCTTAGTACTTGTAACTTTGATCAATACCGTTTGGTTGTCACAGTACATAAGGATTGCCGGAACTGGTTTCTCTACCAGTGGCAAGTCCATGAGTAGCTCTCTTAGCCACTCGGCCTCAATAGTAGCCGTGTCAAGTGCTACAAGCTCAGCTTCCATGGTCGATCGCGTCAAAATGGTCTGTTTACATGACCTCTATGTAACTGCAGCATCTGCGAGTGTAAACACATAGCCACTCGTGGCTTTAATTGCATCTACATCAGAAATCCAGTTGGAATCATTATATCCTTCCAATACAGATGGATAACCAGTATAGTGAATTCCATATTCGATTGTACCTCTCAGGTAACGTAGCACTCTCTCTAGTGCATCCCAATGATCCTTCCCTGGATTGGAAGTAAAACGACTTAATTTGCTCACAGCAAAAGATATATCGGGACGTGTTGCACCAGCGAGATACAAGAGGGACCCAATTATTTGTGAATATCTCAAATGGTCCAACCCTTCGCCTTTATTTGTCCTTAGCTTTACACTAGCATCGTAGGGCGTAGAGGATACTTTGGCATTCTCAAAGCTAAAGCGACACAATATTTTTTCCACATAATGAGATTGATTTAGAATAATCTCATTCTCATTTTTGATCAACTTAATATTCAGGATAACACTTGCTTCTCCTAGATCCTTCATGTCGAAGCATGAAGATAAGAATGATTTGACCTCGTCAATCACGGCAGTGTTAGTCCCAAATATGACTATATCATCCACATATAAGCACAAGATCACTGTTTGACCCCCACCATGGCGATAGTATACACACTTATCTGCTTCGTTTACAACAAAACCAACAGAGGTTAAGGTTTGATCAAATTTTTCATGCCATTGTTTGGGTGCTTGTTTTAGGCCATATAATGATTTTAACAATCTGCAAACTTTACCCTCATGTCCCTTAGCCACAAAACCATCAGGTTGCTCCATATAGATTTCTTCCTCCAACTCTCCATTAAGAAGAGTTGTCTTTACATCCATTTGATGAATGTGTAGACCATAGGAAGCAGCTAATGCAATGAGCACCCTAATGGTGGTTAACCTGGCCACAGGTGAATAGGTGTCAAAATAATCTTCACCTTCTTTCTGGGTAAAGCCTTTGGCCACAAGCCTCGCTTTATATTTTTCAATCGTGACATCTGGTCTCATCTTTTTCTTGAAAATCCACTTACATCCAATAGGTTTGCACCCAACAGGGCGTTCAGTGATTTCCCAAGTCTCATTTGTCATGATGGAGTCCATCTCGCTACAGACTGCCTCTTTCCAATAGTCAGCATCCGAAGACGCATAAGCATCAGCCAGAGTCGTAGGCACGTCATCCACAAGGTATACAATAAAGTCATCTCCAAAAGATTTATGAACCTTTTGTCTCTTACTCCTGCGTGGAGTGATGTCTGAATTGTTATCCTCCTCATTATTCTCTCATAGAGGTATGTTCTCAACTTGTTCAGAGTTAGGAATGGCTGCATCCAGATTTTCTAAAGTACTGCTACTCGGTCTCATAGGAAAGATGTCCTCAAAGAAAGTAACATCCTTAGACTCCATTATTGTATCTACTATAATCTCTGGAGTATCGGATTTAACTACCAAAAATCTATAGGCAGGACTATTCTGAGCGTATCCTATAAAAATGCAATCGACTGTTTTCGGCCCAAGTTTCCTTTTCTTCGGCTCTGGAATGTTGACTTTCGCTAAACATCCCCACGTTCGCAGAAAGTTGACATTGGGTTTTCTGCCCCTCCATGCCTCGTATGAAGTTATGTCACTTCTCTTGGTGATAACTCTATTGAGCACAAAATTTACAGTCAAGATTGCTTCCCCCCACCACATCTTTGGCATACCAGCACTCTCTAATAAGGCGTTCACCAAATCTGTAAGTGACCGGTTTTTCCTCTCAGCTACACCATTTGATTGTGGTGAATAGGGTGGTGTAAATTCATGGATAATCCCATGCTCAGAACAGAAATTAGAAAAATCATTAGAGATATACTCTCCTCCCCTATCATCTCTAAGTCTCTTAATCTTCTTTTCTAACTGGTTCTCAACCTCTGCCTTATATATTCTAAAATAGTTCAGCGCTTCATCCTTAGACTTCAGCAAGTAAACATAACAGTAACGTGTTGCATCATCAATAAAAGTAAGAAAATATTTATTCCTCCTTTAGTCAAAACACCATTCATCTCACATAAATCAGAATGGATCAAATCTAGTGGTGCCAGATTCTTCTCAGACTCTAATGCCTTAAAAGGTTTTCGAGGTTGTTTTGCTTGCACACAAGTTTGTCACTTAGAATTCTTGACTATATCACATTTAGGAATTAACTCAGATCTGGACATTCTAGCAATTGTATCAAAACCAACATGACAGAACGTCGAATGCCATATATCAGTAGAATTTTTATTCAAAGCAGTAGTAATATTCAAACTATAACAAGAATCCATAGTACTTAGTCCATAGTACTTAGGCGGAATAAGCCTCCGCTGTCATAGCCTTTTCCTATAAAAGCCCCAAATTTAGACACTACAACTTTATTCGACTCGAATACTAGCATATAACCACTCCTACACAGGAGAGACCCACTCAGTAGGTTCTTGTTTATCGTAGATGCGTGCTGGACATTCTTCAATTGGATGGTTTTCCCTGAAGTGAGCTTCAGATCTACCATACCAACACCAAGAACAGAAGCACGCGTTCCGTTTCTCATTAGGATGCTGGAAGTCCCTGCTGCCTGATATGAAGAAAACAAGTAAGCATCAGAACACACGTGAACATTTGCACCAGTATTAACCCACCAGTCGATAGACTGAAATGTAGAATAAACAACAGGAGATTTACCGTACCCTCCTGAAGTCGAGGCCTCGCCAATGGTCACATTAGTGAACTTTTTGCTCAGTTCAGTGGTCCTGTCCTTGCGGTTAGGACAATCCTTGGCAAAGTGACCAGGATTACCGCACATAAAACATGTGAGATTCTTCAGATCCTTCTTCTCGGTTTTCTTCTATGTTTTCTTCTTTTTAAAGCTAGTAACCTTATTCGCCTTGGGACCCTTCTTGTTAAATTGTTTCTTGTTTTGAACAAAATTGGCACTGTTCTGCATGTTCTTCACCTGCACATCTTTTGCCCTTGCCTTCTCTTCCACATCAAGAGCTGCAATGTGATCTTCAATAGAAATCTCTTCTCTTTTATGCTTCAGAGCTGTAGCAAAATCACGCCACTCTGTAGAAAGTTTAGCAACAATCGCTGCTGCAACAAACTTTGGAGGTAAAGCACATCCCAAATGTGCAATCTCACCAACCAAAAGCTGGAGGTCGTGTGCTTGAGTTACAATTGATTTAGCATTGTCCATGCTGAAATCAAAGAACTTTTCGCACACATACAGCCAGCGATCGGCTTCGGCTTCTGCATATTTTTGCTCCAAATCCTCCCACAGCATGGTGGCCGATGAGTAATTCATATACACATCATAGAGTTGATCTGCCAAGATGGTGAGGATGCAGCCCAATGCGGTGTTATTTGCATTCTCAAACTGCATGGTCTGTTCCTCTGTGATGGGAAACACAGGGTATATCACCCACCATAGCCCCAATGACATGAGCCAAAACTTGGCCCTTGTCTGCCATCTGTGAAAGTTCTCACCTTCAAACCTCTTAGGTTTCATGGCATCAGATGCATTTGCCATTGCTAGATCACAGAAATAGGCACAATCAGGTTTTTGGAATATTAGAAATATATGCCTAAAATACATTTCAGATTTTGTTTGGAGGAAAAACTCATAGATAAAAAATAAGCATATAACACAAGTAAACAGTCAACATACTGACTAGAACAGGATTGCGCAAGGAAATTACTCAATGATCCCGCGCAGAATGTAGTCGAACGTGTTGAAGTAGATGTTACAGATCACCAAGCGGTCGCGTGTAGACGTTGCCCAAAAACTTGATTGTCGCCCCGTGCAGGAGTCTCGCGGCAGTGGTTTCGGAGATCCCGCTCTCTTCAAGTCCGGTGCACGCCGAACTCAAAGGTCGACGAGGCGCATGAGCGAGAAGCTCAGCACAGCGAGTGGGAAGGTGAGCGTGTGAATGTGTACCCTTCAACCAGGACGTCTCCTGGTTTTATAGGCCTTTATAGTGCATCAATTCCCCTCATAAACAGTAAAAACTGCATAATTTAATGACAAAAAATGCTGCAATCAAATAGCAGAAACTGACATACCTTATTACTGTTTAAAACAGCAGTTTCAATCACATTGAAACGCCATTACGCTCAGCATAAAAAAATAAAACTGCACAAATAATAGCCTGCTGTATACGTACGCGTCGCAAGTCACAAGTCACGCAATTTTTCACGAGAAAAATGCGCGCGAGCTGGGCGTGCGTGTAGCAACAGTCTCCTTCTCTCTCATTTGCACGTATTTTGCATAGAGATGAGACTCCCATATTTAAGCAAGACGATCTCTCCTTGAATTAGCAATATGAGACTATAGGTTGTGCATGCTTTGGAATTTTGGGCCTAAATCCAACAGTCAGCTTGCCGTTTCATCCGTGCCTGAGCTCTGCGAAGATGCTGCTTCACCAGGGCCTGCATCAGGTCTCTACTCTTCATTTCTGTAAGTCAGGAACAGCGGCCAAAGATTCGATGTCTAGACCAAAATGTCGAGGCGGAGAGCCATAAAGAACCTCGAATGGAGACCGACCCAGGGCAGAATGTGTGGAGGAATTGTACCAGTATTCGGCAAGGGATAGCCAGCGGCTCCATTGGGACGGGCAGGCGTGCACGAAACAGCGTAGGTATGTCTCAAGGCACTGGTTGACGCGTTTGGACTGCCCGTCAGTGTGCGGATGATAGGATGAGCTGAGGCGGAGACTGGTGCCTGCAGAACGGAAGAGGAGCTGCCAAAACTTGCTTCTAAAGACTCGGTCACGATCAGAAATGATGGATTTGGGAAGTCCGTGGAGGTGGAATACAGTATCCATGAACAACCGCGCCACCATAGCTGTCGTGAACTGATGCTTCAGGGGAAGAAAGTGTGCGAACTTGGAGAACTTATCAACCACCACGAGAATAGCATTAGCAGACTCGCTTGGAGGAAGGCCCTCAATAAAATCCATGGCGATTACCTCCCATGAAGCAGGCGGAACCAGCAGAGGTTGAAGTAGGCCGGGGTAGCGAACGCGTTCTGGTTTTGCCTGAAGACAGACTGAGCAGGACTGAACGAATGACCAAACATGGGATTTCAGGCCAGGCCAGAAGAAGAGGCGCTTGATGCGGCTGTAAGTGGCTGGAGCACCCAAGTGGCCACCGACCGGGCTGGAGTGAAACTCCTGTAAGACTAGCTGCTGAAGGGACTTACTGGAGCCCAACCACACACGCTGCTTATGCCGCAAGATCCCGTGTGACAACGAGAACGGAGGTGCCGACTCTGGGGAGATGGACAACTTGGTGAGCAGCTCGCTGGCGACCGGGTCTGAGCGATAAGAATCGACGACAGCTTCCAACCATTGATGTTTAACAGAGGAGATAGCATTGAGCTGTTTAGGATGAGCGCGACGGGACAGAGCGTCAGCGGCGCCATTTTCAGTACCCTTGCGATATTGAATATATTGCAAGCCTTGGAGACGAGCAAACACCTTCTGTTGCCAAGCTATGTGAAGGCGTTGCTCATTGAGATGTGTTAAGCTTTGATGATCCGTGTGGATGACAAACTCGGCTTGGAGAAGATAATGGCGCCATTGGTCGACGGCCATGAGTATGGCAAGATATTCCTTCTCATATACTATCAAGCCTTGATTGCGGGGACTAAGTGGTTTGCTGATAAAGGCCAAGGGGTGGCCATTCTGGTGTAAGACTACACCAATTCCCGACCCTGATGCATCAGTATTGATATGAAATGGCTAGGAGAAATCTGGTAATGCAAGCACAGGCGCCGAACAGAGAGCATCCTTCGGCAGCTGAAAAGCTAGGGAATGACGCTGGGTCCAAACAAATGGCTGATCCTTCTTCAATAATTCAGTAAGGGGCTTAGCCATAATGCCGAAGTGTTTGACAAACTTCCGGTAATATCCGCCAAGACCCAAGAACCCGTGAAGATCCTTAGCGGAGGCAGGAGCGGGCCAGTCGACCACCGCCTGTACCTTTGAGGGGTCGGTAGATAGGGCGGCTGCGCTGACCACATGTCCAAGGTAGGAGATAGATTCACAAGCAAAGTGGCACTTTGACAGCTTCAGTTTCCATTGATCGGCACGTAACCATTGAAACACCTGATTGAGATGTTCTTCCAGTGATGGACTGTACCAATATGTCATCACAAAATACGAGGACAAATTTGCGGAGGCCTAGGGCAAGTGTCACATTCATAGCCCCCTGGAATGTCCCCGGCGCACCGGTGAGGCCGAAGGTCATGACCTTGAACTCGTACTGTCCGAGGTGGGTTTGGAATGCCATTTTATGTTCTTCGCTAGTGCGGAGCAAGATCTTATGGAAGCCTGCTCGAAGGTCCAAGGTAGAAAACCAACGAGTATTGTGGAGTTCGTCCATTAGTTGATCGAAAGCTGGCACTGGAAACTTTGATTTCTGTGTAAGTGCATTGAGGTGCCGAAAGTCCATGCAGAAGTGATAACTGCCGTCCTTCTTAACCAACAGCACTGGGGAAGAAAAAGCGCTGGCACTGGGCTGGATAAGACCTTGGTTCAGCATATCTTGGACTTGACGCTCAATCTCGTCCTTTAACTTCAGTGGGTAACGGTAAGGCCGGATGAACATGGGCTGGGCGCCGGGAACCAGTGGAATTTCATGATCACAGGCCCGCGAAGGAGGAAGCGATGTTGGTTCACTGAATAAATCCTAAAATTCAGTCAGCAGATGCTGGACTAGTGGCGGTACTCTGGCCTGCTGATGCTCCTTAGCCGCTGGCTGCGACAACGCTTTAATTTGAAGAAGGAAGTGCTGAGGTGAAACTAGAGCAAGACCTTGTAGCACGCGAGTGTGTCCCTGGTACGGCACTGCTAGACATTTCTGACGCCAATGAACCTGCACCGGGCTGTGGGCTTCCAACCAGTCCATGCCAATCACTACATCAAAGTTTGCCAACGGCAGAGTTTTGAAGTCTGACTGTAAGGTGCAACCATCCACTGTCCATGGCACACTGCGTAACACAGAACCACTGACAAGCATACCGCCCCCTACAACTTGAACTGAACTTGAAACGCTGTCAGACTGAACTCCGACCAGCTGTGGCACCAGAGTTTCATTGGTAAAAGAGGAAGAACTGCCCGAATCAATCAAAATCTACACAGGAACATGCTGCAATAAGCCAACCAGCCGAACTGTGTGCGCCGCCGGTACTCCAGACAATGCAGACTTGGACAGTGCCATCATCAAATGCTTGGATGAGGTTGAATCCGGAGAAGAATCTGCCAGTGAGTCATCTGAGGAAAAGGAGTCCCATAATGCATCAACGGCCTGTAGCACTTCTGGAGGGCAGTGGTGATCTTTGCTCCATTTGGCGCCGCACTTGTAGCAGAGGCCAAGTGTGCGGCGATAGGTCTTGATAGCCGCCAATTTCACGTCCGCTGAGGAAGATGCGAGGGGCGAGGTCGCCGCGGACGCTGAAGCGGGCTTCTCGGCGCATGGGGGCGGTGGCAGGAGTGGCAATGGCACCCGGGCCGATGGAGAAGGCTTGTAGGCAGAATACCAATCACCTCCACACGGAGGCTTAGCAGCAGCAGGACCGGCCACCTCTTCCTGCAACAAGGCCAAGGAGCGAGCAGTATCAAACGTTTTTGGGCATTGAACAAGCACAACGGATTTGATGTCTGGCTTGAGACCGTCAATGAAACACATGGTGAAATACATGGGATCGGATGTTTGGGGGAATAGGAAGTGAGCTGATCAACAAGTTCAGAGAACTCGGTGACATATGCAGTTACTGTGGTTTTCTGATGAACATTGAATAATTAGCGGAGTAAGAGTTCATGCTGGTCGCGGTCGAAGCGGTCGTGAAGGAGGCGACAGAAGGTATCCCAGGAAGCATTTTGGAGCTGGGGGTGATGGATTGGTACTAGCGGGAAGCCGGTCCCTCCAGATACATCTTCGCCATGCTGAGCCAGAGAGGTTCGTCAACCTGGTACATGGAAAAGTATTTCTCGCAACGACGACGCCAGAGGCGTGGATTGTCACCGTTGAATTTGGGTAAGGCAATTTAGGAAGGCGGCTGGGGCTTGCTGTTATTTGAGCAGGGTCTGATGGTCGGGGAAGGTGCGGTGACCACAGCGGGTTGGGATCCGGTGGGGTGAGTTGAGGATCGGGCGCTCAGGGAGGTTGCGTATGCAGAACAGCTGGAATTGGAACCTGGGAGGGAGAGAGCGACGACGTACCCTTGGCCAGGACATGGGTCCACATTGTAACGACGCCGGACCCAAGATCCCGTGTAGTCTGAGCAACGCAGTGCCCATCGGGCCGATCGGCGTTGTATCCGGTAGGTGGGCGCATGGATGCCGAGGTTGGGGAAGTCGGAAGTCCGGGCTAGTGCGACGAAGCGTCGAACACCACGCTGTCGTAGTGCTTGGTTATTGAAGCGCCCTCGGTCATATAGGCCCCGTTCGCTGGTGTAAAACTTGGCTGAAACTGGCTGGTTGTTGTAAGAGAAAAATACTGTAGCGGCTGAAACTGGCTGATTGTTGTGAGGAGGAGCAGACGGCTGAAACTGGCTGGTCAGACCAACAAACGCACCCATAGGAACTCAAATGGGATAGTCCGAGAAGGCTAGTACGCACATCTGTTACATCAGATAAGTCTCAACGTAGTAGTTTCGACAGACATGAGCAATGAAGCCACGCCACACATAAAAGTAACCACAATACAACATAGGTACAACAGACCTAGAAACAACAGAGCTCACTACTACACATCTGGTGAACCTCAATGCCACAGGCTTAGATGGGTGCACACACGACCTTACTCGAACGCAGCTTCAGGATTGAAGTCCGGGTCTTTCTCTGTACAACAAAGCAAGGGTGAGTACAAAAGTACTCAGCAAATCCAACCTTACCCTACGGAAGGGGATAACAGTACATGCATATGGATAAATCAAGGATAATGCTTGATTTTATTTGCATAAAGCTATCTTTTTGACACATGCATGTTTCAGTTTATAAATACCTTTTTTGCAAAATACATATCTTGTCCATATATAAGAGTTTTCTAAAAAAGGAGTTTGTCACAATTTTAAGTGCTACTGAATGCTCTGTTCCCACAACATATGGCAGGCAACCATTCATTTCCAAAATCACACTCACTCATGTTTCCACTCATCCTAACCCATCTAGTTGTTGAAACCAAACCATAACCCGTCCGAGACCGCGGACACGGCTATCCAGATAGATTTTACACTCTGCAGAGGTTGTACACTTTCACCACAAGTAGGATACCATAACTTAACACCGTCGTGCAAGCACAGATCCATCAGAGCCATTACCCTCCATACCTGAATACTGACGCTCACCACGGGCACACTAAGGCAACATTATCATAATACAATAATTCACAGAGCTCATTACATTTCATACAAATTCTCATATTTCACATACATCTCTTAGTGTTCCCCTGCACACCTGCCTCCAAGTGATTGCCATACCAAATAGGGGGATTTAAACTAAGCCTCGCCACATACAAGATCGAGTGGTTGTATGATAAAATGAGTTAGGCAAGATGAATCATCAACTCAGTCCTTAATCGAGACCAGATGGATATCTTTACGCTTAACCATAAAAGGTAAAGCCACAACACCTCGGCATCCCACAAAAGGGATCCGATCCGCCCCATCTCTAGGGTAATCACCATTTATAACTTGTTCATTAACCTTTTCACAATACCCACAACTTATCCTCACAACTCACACAGTTTTTATTTAAAATCATTGTATTTGAGAAATCATAGCGATGAGTATCCATGAGGAGTACCAAGTCTTAAGCATTCTAAATAACGATATTTCGTCATAGCATAATATTTGTTCCTAAGTTTGAGCAAGATAATCATCGGGTTATATCAATCTAAGGATGGCTATTCAAACGGGTTTTAGCTAAGCAGCGAAAATACTTCGTACGTATAATCGTACATGCAATATTTAAAACGGCTTCTACGGGTTGTGTTTAAAAATAGGATCGACATGATCAAAGGGAATTAGATTGGACTTGTCTCCGTCGGCGTCCTCGGCAAACTCCTGCTGGTAGTTCGGGTCCTCGGCGTCGAACTCACGGTAGTGGCCTCCGAACTCGTCCTAGTCGGTCACTCCGTCAGTTAAAACGCGCAAACAACCGAACATGCAGCCAAACATAATTAAATATTCACCTATATTTAAATGAGCTCTAAAAGTTATGAAATTTGTACGGGAGATAGAGTTTGATTTTAGATGAATTGAGGAAAACGAATCAACGGAATCGGCGTTTGTATGGCTGAGATATTGAGTTTGCAATGTGGGCGCGGGCGAAGCAGTTGGCGAGCCCGACGCTGAGGTGGATGGAAGTCGCTGCAGGCGGGTCCAGGTTGCTGACAGCGGCGAGGACAAGCGTCGCCAAAGAGGAAGGTTCGACTCCGAGGTAGACGAAGGGAGACGGAGTGGATCGATCCGCTGGATCTTTCGGTTTCATGGTTTTCGATCCATCGATCCTTATCCTCTGTCTGGTGTCAAAATGGAGCCATTTGGATAGATTTTATGGACCGGTTCAATGAACCGTTCCACCAAACCGTGCCACCCCCATCTTTAGCTGGTGGTCTTGAAGAGTCCGGCGAGCACGCTGACGACGGAGAGCACGCCGACGATGGTCTTGATGTTCTTGTATGTACAGTACAGGAACCTGTGCACGGCGATCCAACACGACGTGTCATTCCGTCCATGAGACATGGGATGCGACTAGCCGACGACATTCCAGCGAGACGGCAACCTGGGGACCTGGGTGCGGGGTGCCTTATCGCCGTTGGATCGCCCTGTGCGGCCAAGATCAGCGCCGTGCCGCGCCGCGAATTAAAAAAATGAACCGCTGGCCCTGACCGCCGCCCCGTGTGGTGTGTCCGTTCCGTCTACCCGGAGCGAGCCGAAGCTTCTAGAACCTTCGGGGCGAGATGGTCGTGCTGCACGTGAGGTCGGCGGCGCCCGCCTCCGCTTCCTCCTCCCCGTCGCAGGACGGGGACGAGGAGACGGAGTTCCTGTTCGAGTACGCCGCCTCCGCGGTCGCCCTCGGCGCGCTCGCGGGCCTCCAGGCCGCCCTCCTCTGCCTCTGCCGCCGCCTCCGAGGTGAGAGCCTGAGAGGCTTTACCAAGAGACCCCGTCCGTCGTCTTAGTCCTAGCTCCCGTTGTGGGGGGACGCCGGTCGAGTCGTACTGACGCGGCGTGGCCGGTTCTGCGATCCGCATAGAGGTGCGCGGGTGCTGCTGGTGCGGCCGCCGCCGCCACCGAGCTCGAGAGGGCGCTGGACGAGGCGGAGGCCTACGCTTCCAAGGTCAGCATTCCCATTCCCCTCGCTGTTTTCTCGCGCACATCTGCACCAGAATTTATGCTTAGTTTTAATCGTTAGATGCGATGCGGATTGCGCTTGTTTTTTCGACCTGTTTATGAGAGTTGGATGAAATTGTTACATCTTGTTGATTTGGGAGTTCAAGTATGTGGTAGGTTGTTTGATTCGGTACACTAGTCTCTAACTCTGAGAATCGTACTCGATCGATAGATCCGATGTAGGAGTAGAAGAATAGATTGTGAGCGCCCGCAAGCTACTGGTCTAAGATAGACTTCACTACTCTTGTCACTCACAGAGGCACTCACAGAGAATCATACTATGTAAATCGACAATGAAAAGTGTGTTAATTTTACATGTGCGGTCGACAGAGGCACTTATGTCACTCACATAGGCACTTATGTTGCCCCTGCCGGTCGACGGCCCAGACTAGAGTCCTCTTCATCTGTATGATTGTATCTCTGCCGAGTACAATACAGACTGACAGCCTGTAAAAATACCTAAGGAATCCCTTGTGATAACTTCAGCTGCATGACCTCCAGATGCCTTCTAATGCAATATGGAATTTAATGCACATAAACGTGCTGCATACATTTCTTTGTTATAAATTGCTTTACTTTGGGAATGAGATGTTTACTTTGATTAATGGTATACTGTGTTTGAGAGCCCAAATTACTCAAGCTTGCCTCCTTGCACAAACTTAGAAGTTAATGCCTAGTGAATATTAATGGCTAGTTACAAACTTAGAGTAAGCATTTGTTTCTCTTGGAGAGAGATGATGAAGAATTTGACAGCAGGACACTACTACACAAAATCTTTTCTGAGGCGGTCGTTTTGGATTAACGGAGGCGGGCAAAGCGTCCGCCTCCGTCGAAACGTCACGGTTAATCCGTGAACTACGGAGGCCTTACGGCAACCGCCTCGGTTAATGGGATTAACCGAGGCGGGCGTCTTAATGTGCCCGCCTCCGTTAATGTTCTCCAGAAAACCCAAAAAATAAAAAACTTGCGACTTTGGAGAGTTGAACCCACGACCTGCCGCTCAACACCACCACGTCTCTACCACTACACCGCACACTCAGTCATGTCTATATATAATATGCTATCTTTTTATATCAATCGGCCTGTTCGCTGGTTAGTTTCTGGGCTGGTTTGGGCTGGCTGGTGCTGGTTTATTGTGAGAGAAAAACACTGTTGGCTGGCTGGTTTGGGCTGGCTGAAACCAACAAGCGAACAGGGCGAATGTTCCGTAATCTTATATTGGATATTTTGGCTACTAAATGAACTCAAATGAAAAAACTTTTAACTACAAAGTTTTAAATATTGTCAAGTACTACAACTTTGGTACAGGATGTATCTCCATCAGAGATAGTTTGAAAAATTCAAAAAATTGAGTCTCAAAACATTTGAATTTCAAACACATATTTGAGACTCTAGATGACTTTAAATCCAAAACTTGTCAATATCAAACATGTAGATCAGGTCGGCCACTAGAACTTTGGTATTAACTATGTGAACATTTGAGATCGTTTAGGAATTCTAAATTTTAAATTTCAAAATCTATAACCTTCGAACGCACATTTGGGACTCTAAACATTTTCAAATTAAAAACTTTTCAACTACAAAGTTGTAGATTCTATTGAGAACTATAACTTTTGTATAGACCATGTCAACATCCGAGATCGTTTGGTAATTTTAAATTTCAAATTTCAAAATCTGCGCATTTACAACAATATTTTGGGACCCTAAACAGTTTCAATTCAAAAACTTTTCAACTACAAAGTTGTAGATCTCGTCGAGAGCTACAATTTTGATATAAAGTTTGTCTTCATCCGAGTTCATACGAAAAAGTTATGAATTATTTTTTGTTGCAATCATTAACCGAGGCAGACAACTTAAGACGCCCGCCTCCGTAAATCGATTTACGGAGGCGGACGCTTAACGATTAACCGAGGTGGTTGTTTTGAGGCGACCGCCTCGGTTAATATATTAACGGAGGCGGTTGCGTTAGGACAACCGCCTCGGTTAATCGTTATTAACTGAGGCGGGCGATTAAGGGTGCCCGCCTCCATTAAGGATTAACCGAGGCGGGGCAGCCAGCCACCGAATAACGGAGGCAGGAAACCAGCCCGCCTGCCTCGGAGGGCCAAAAGCAAACGCTGCCTAAAAGTTTTTGTGTAGTAGTGGGAGTGGAACTCAGATTACTTCAGCATTGACATAAGTCTCATGCTGTCCATGAAATAAGAACAATGTGGTTATATTTGTTACATGGGCCATGCCAATGCTGCAGTGCCGCCATTCCTGTTTAGGTCCATGTTCAGCATTAACAATGGGCCTTTTCTCCCTTTTACCGCTGGATATGAAACCTAACATTTTTAGGCAACTAGATAGGTTTCTCACCTACATCTCAGTAAGAGAGACAGCAGCATGAGGAAGATTCAAAATGGCAAAATGAATTAGGTTGCCAAATCTGTGGAAAATCTGAAATACTCCAAGAAAACGCATAAAGAAGCAACAAAGTGCAGGAGTTAGCACATGGTACATTGATAGACAAATGTTCGCACACAATAATCTCACTTAATCAACGTAAAACCATTCTTTGGTAACCTCACAGTCACAGCAACACAAGTCACACTCCATGAACATATAGGTGGAACCCATAGGCTCGAGCACAGTCAATAGGACCAAATTACAACACACACGAATAACCTGGCACACTTGGCAGAATAAACAACCACACACACGCACATGCAGAAACAAAGTCAGTGCACAATTAAATAGAAAAGGCAACCAAATTACAACACACACATGAATAACCTGGCACACTTGCAGAATAAACAACCACATACTGTACATGCAGAAACAAATCCAGCACACAATTAGATAGAGAAATGACCATGCAAACACAGATACTAGAGTCGGGATCGGTCGATGATGAATGCACTGAAGGACTGTACATCTTACTGGTATCTTGATTGGCCCACTAGTAGCAAATATGGACTCAATGTTCCTGTTCTTACCTGAATCTTGCTTGGCACTATTAAATCTTGCAGAGATGAGTTTATGGAGTCAGGGAGGCATTTCCTGCTGCTTCGCCTTGAACATGTGGCATATCCAGTTTAAGAACAGGGTGGTTTGGATGTGCTGCAATGGCTTCTCTCACCTGATTTGGGATGCTGACCCCAATGAACTCAAGCTCCTTCAACATGGGAAGGTTGTCAATTCCAGTGAGGGACTCCATGCTGGTGAAGGACCACACAATCTTCTGAAGCTTAGGGGCTGCTCCAGCTTCAAAATTGATGCTGGTGATGTTAGAGGCCTGAACAAGAAGATATTCGAGATTTTGGAAGTCATCCTTCTTCAAGGTGAGCGTGCTTTCGACATAAGATTTGCATCGAAGCCTGAGGCAGCTCAGTTTTGGTAGCTTAGCAAGATATGCTTCTACACGGTTTTGGTTCAGCAAGGTATTGCTCAGGGTCACCTTGGAAAGCTGATAAACCAGTAGTGGAAGAAGCAGTTGTTGGATACTTGTGATCCCGCTGAAGTTTAAGCTCTTGAGAAGCTTGGGAGAATTCTTGAAGACATTGCTTTCAGGAGCTGGAATGTGGGCTGTTGTGCCTATGTTTATAGTATTATTTTTGCTGCCTGGTAAGAGTTTGATCCGGACCGATAATGACTGCAGGCATTCACTCAGGTCACTGATAACTCCAAGCAAATTTTGGATATGAGTTTCTTTGTCGTAGATGACCACTCCCAGCTTCTTTAGAAGCCATAGGTGGCCAATCTTTTGCAACATGGCATCACCCTTCTGAGACCGTGAAACCTGTACACGGGATAATACCTCCATGTATAACATCTTCTCGATCTTGAGAGGCATCTTGACAGCAGTAAATGATTCCTCAGCCGTTCCGCTGATTGTGGAGTAATCAGAATGGCCTCCAGCTAGCAAACGCTTCAGCTTTGGGAGCACAATGTGTTTGGTGGCAGATGGGGGGATCTTGGTTTGCCGGATGTCTAATACCTCCAACTGCTGGAGCTTGTTGATCTCCATGGGCAGATGAGTGATTCCTGTACCCCGCAGGCTGAGGTACTTGAGTAGGAGCATCTTGTTGCATATGTTCTTAAGGTAATGGTGCTTGTTCTTCCCCAACTCTGTGCAGCCCTGGAGATCAAGCACTTTGAGCAGCTGCAGCTGAGAAGATGGAGGCAACGCTTGCAGGAACCCCATGATGTTGTCTGAGCGACGCAGCCGGAGGCCGCTGTGGCTGGAGAAGTGCCAAGCCAAGTGATGGGAAAGCCGACGCCTGTCAATAAAGTTCTCCATTTTTGCGAGCTCACTGATAAATGTGTGGATCGTAAGGTTCTGTACCGTGCAACTCTTGACCTTCCCTGTCGTGCCAATGCTGACAGGGCAAACAAACCACCTGTCAACAAGGGCATCGAAGCATTGCTCGGCCTGATGCACCGAGGAGGACCAGTCTTCTTTAGTGATGAAGCCTTCAGTGACCCACCGGGCAACCAAGCTCGACCTTGTGATCTCCTGTCCTCGAGGGTAGATGGCCAGGTACAGCAAGCAGCTCTTGAAATCCTTAGGCAGGCTGCTGTAGCAGAACATGAGCATCTTGGAAGCATTAGTCTCCCTTGCATCATCAGGAACTACTAGGCTGCTGCACAAAGTCTCCAGCTCTTGACGGCTCCAGTCAGGATCAGCAAACATGGAATGGAAGAACAGCTTCATGCTGGTGTTGTCTGTCTCACATCTCTTTAAGATGTCAAACATAATGGTGCGCAGGGCTGTCTCCTCCTGGGGTCCGGTGGCATTGTCGTATGGCCTCTTCAGCATCAGGAGGGCTTTCTTGTAGAAGTGGACGAGGGAGTAGATCACAGGGTCCTCCCCGCGGCTCATCACCTCCTTAGCCACCCACTGGTAATTGGTGGTCACCATGACCGCGCTACCGGCGGCGCAGCCGAAGGCAGCCAGAGCCATTTTGAACCTCTCCCATACGTGCACATCATTCAAGCGTTCAAGGATGATCAGTGACCTTCTCCCTTCCACTTGAAGATGACTCGCGATCATGCCAGCAAGCTGGTCTTCTTCCATCTCGCCCCAGTCCGCCGCCTCTTCGGCACTGATCGGCTGGCCTGAATGTCGCAGCTCCCCCAGCATGGCGAAGAGTAAGTGCCAGCTGGTGGCGATGGGGAAGTACTCTGGGAGCCTGAGCCACCGCACCCGATAATAGTCCAACTGATGGGTAAGGGCGCGGGACACTTGTTCTACCACGTCGCGACCGTCCTCTTTATCTGGTGCAACGATGGCGATGACTCGAGGCCATTGGCCTTCTTTGCGACTAGTGTCAGCAGCAGTAGCAGCAGCAGCGCGGCGGATCCACCTGAGGGCAGCCTCCGTGCAGTCGTTGAGAATGTCAGGCTCAGTGAAGGCGAGAGCCCTTCGAAGATAAGCATCCTGCACCAGGTGTACTGGCTCATATCCCCCGGCGGCCATGGCCCCTGGCACTGGCAGTGCGAGTGGCAGAGATGCGGCTACGATGACATTGCCGCCGCCGGCATCCTGGACGACGCCCCTACTTGGGACCTCGACGCCGTACCGCTGCCGGCGCTCGCCGACATCGCGAGCCCGGGCCTTGAGCTCCCGCAGCTGGGTGGCGGCGCGGTGCCTGGCCACCGCGGCGCGCAGGAACCAGGGCAGCCATAAGAAGTAGCCCCGGAGGCTACTAGCGCGCTGGACCTCCGGGTCGCGGCGCTGCACGTAGAGGTCGATGCAGTTGCTGCAGGCGTAGGCTAGGTCCCGGACTTGCTTCATCCACGTGCGCACCTGCACGTCGTGCTCCCCGCCGGGGGGCGCCGTCCTGGCGAGGTGCAGCAGGAAGCTGTTCATGCTCTCCATCTCGTCCCTGATGAACTGCACGTCGCCCTGGACGCGGCCCAGCAGAAGCGCCTCGTCGCGGATGAGGCCGAGCAGCGAGTGGACGGCGCCCAGGGCGAGGTCAGCCATGGCGCCTCCTGATGATGGGACGGCACGGCTGCTGACTGGCCAGCCTCAGCCGGTGGTTGGGTCACTGCCGGCCGCGGAAACACAGGTGGTAATGATGGTTGTGCATCATCATCATCACAGCATCAGGAACGTATGCGTGTATCTATTCACGCCATGGCTTGCCTTGCTATTGGCCCACGCAGTGCATGTACATCAGTACATGTGCGTGCATGCAATTCCTTGCCTTCTCCAAATTTGCCTTGGTATCAAAGGTGGAACAGTTCTAAGATTAACGCGCACGCTAGTAGGACCACTCCCACTTGTAGAAAGCTTCTGTTTCTTAAAAAGGAATTATCCGATGTTTAGATCGGTGACACATACACTTTATTCCTGGCTCTCTTTTCCTGGGTTCTATTGCTATTAGAATAGATGGAATCTCTTGTACTAACACCAATGGGTGAAGAAACATACCTATACTGATACCAGCATGTAGTATGTTGCAACCGTACCTGAGTACCCCCGTGGGTTGGATTACCATTGGAATAGATGGAATCCCTTGTATTTCAACCACCACTGGATAAAGCGACATACTCGCACTTGTATGTACAGGTGAAATGTTATACGCACACCCCACACTCAATGGGTGCAAGTGCATACCTGTGGGTAAGATTGCATCCTTACCAGCGGTGACTGATTTTGCAAGCCATGGACACAACTGCTACCTGAGTGTTTGGGGATATAAATATGCCCTTGGCCGGGCATTTGAAGAGTGCTGGAGTACCTCGAGACTATAGGTAGATAGTATAAGTGAAGAACACTTCATCCACTATATGAAAACTCGGTGATCGTATCAAAGACTTGACATTGTGCATAGTGCTCATCTTGTTGAGTGATGAGGCCTTATCTTGTGAGAGCAAGAGTGCAGGTTGTGTGCTCTTTTGTAATCTTGGTGTGCTCTGTGCTGGGACATTTGGAGTCTTGGTGATTCTCCAGTGACATAGATGACCTTCCAAACTTGATGTGTAGTGGCGACAACTTGGTGTCTAGGGGACGAGGAGACCTCTTCCTTGGTGGATAAGCTCCATAGTAGACCACAAATTGGTGTTTAGGAGAGTCGAGCAGTAAGTGGTGAGCCTATGCAGCCTGCTACACTTATCTTGATTGGCGGTAGCCTTTGTGGCAAGCACAACATTATGGCCAGGTAAGGTTGGGTGGCCGGGAGCATAGCTTTTATGGATCTCCAACATGTATTATGGGTTGCGTTTTTCTAACCAACGTCATGAGATACATCGTCATGTCGACTCGGGAGTTTGACTTATTTTGATCTGAGCACTTTACACACCACACTTGTGTTTTCGTATTTGCTTTGATTGTGTGGATTTACCTTTCCTAGGGCATGTTTGGCAACAGGAGCCCGTGAGGGGATTCACCGAATGAGCTGCAAGAGTCGGAGGAGCCACGAAATGAAGACTTCATCTTTGTAGTTTAAAAATGGCTCATTCTCCCAAGAGCTTCACTCGAGTAGCTATTTCTGGCTTTGGCATTTGGTAGCACTTCTCCTGAAGCCATAGAGGAGCTAGAGCTATAACTGCCCAGCACCGCTAAAAAGGGACTAAAAGTAGCTTAGGCGTTGATAGGAGGTTTGGCTCTAGCTCACAAAAAAAAAAGCTAGGCCCGCATTGCCGGTGGTGTCAACGACGAGGGCGGGGACGGCCATGATCTTCTTCATTGGGGTTCGAGAGGAAGAAGACAAGAGGTGGAGGAAGGAGAGGGGATCCAAGTGGAGGTGCTTGGTGGTGAAGAGAGGGTGTAGGTTAGCGCCATGGGAGGAGACATCAAACGGTGCTCGAAGTCGGTGTTTGTGTGGCTTCTTGTTACTTTAGCAAATTCACCCTGCTTTTCTCCTATTCCAGTTCTCTATTTAGTTGTGTTTTGAAAAAAAAAATATCTAAACCATCGACACCATGGATAGGACCCGAGCCTCTCGTGTTATTGTAGGTAACGGGCAAAATTGACATTTCCAATACACGATGCACGTTGCCATGACTAAGGATGAAAACAGTCGGAACCGTCGAAAAACTTCTAAATTGTTTTCTACTTTTATATTTGAAATACGAAAATGAAAACGAAAACGGTAAAATTGGACACGAAAACGAACGCGGACTTACGAATTATCGAGAATTTAAAAAATGAACCAATTCGAGCGGATTTATGTCGAACATGGTCGATATACGAAAACTCAATACGGAATACCGACCCGTAGACCAAGTGCATGACTAAGTGCATACATGATCAAGTTCAAGTGCATATAATAATTAACAAGTGCATATTATAGAAACATGAATTTGAATTGAGTCAGAATAATTTTATTAATCTTTTTAGAATAGATGTAGTATTTTATTTTAAAGATTTATTCAGATTTTTCTTTTGAGTAACAAAGATTTATTCGGCTGATGCAAAAACTATCAAATGATTGACTTTGCAGGTGGGGGTTAAACCGATGAGCTTGATGGGCTATGGCCCAGGTGAGCTTTCGTGTAGATGCTGCTGGTTTCCTGACATTTAGCACCATCTCGTGAGGTGAAGAGAGATGAGGCTGGGCGCCGTCTATAACAGAGGACAGCTGGCCACCAGTAGAAAGAACGCAACTGTATGGTGAATAACATGTAATTGGGCTGTATGACCTGTGCAGTTGGCCAAATTCGGTTTAAACCGAATTTTCAATTTGGAATATTTCAAATTAAAAGTAGAAAAGTAGAAAACGGTCGAAAAATGTCTAAATCGTTTTCTACTTTTACATTTGAAATACGAAACATCTGAAATGCGAAAGCGAAAACGGTAAAGTCGGACAAGAAAATACGGATTCGGTCGGATTAAATATAGAAAATAATACGGTTCGGTTTGGTTCCGTTTTCCTCGTTAGCCATGACTGCATGCCTCTCGCTATGTAAGTAAAAAATGGCACGAATTTAGGACATCTTCTCTCTCCATTGATGAGAATGTAATTCCCCGCCACCCCCGATGCCTGCTCACCGAATGCCCGCCGCCTCCACCCCGGCGTCCCGGCGCCTGGGCTGGACGGCCACCGCCACCACCCCACCATCCCGACGCCTCGACCGGATGATTGTCGCCGCCACCCCGCCACCTAGGCGCCCGGACCGGACGGCCGTCGCCGCCACCCCAACAGAAGCCGCCCCGTCCAAATCTGAAGGTAGCTCCTTGACACAACTACACATGGCTAACTGAAGATGGACGCCCCCGACCCTGGTGCCTCCGCTCCCCACAGCCCCCCGGCAGCCGCTACTGCCCCCAACCATGGAATCGAAAGCCAGAATCCCGATCCACCCAAGCCAACCATAGATCCAGGTCCGCGACGCGCTGATCTACTGATCCATGGGTGTTTTGTGGATTCTCCCCCAACGGTCATCCAGGAATCAGAAGAAATTTTAGCCAGCAACAAGGAGGATGTCAACTACCTGGCAAGGGAGGGAATCCCAATGGAGCTTCCGCAAGATCTCAAGCTTTTACCCCATGATGCAGCGACAGCTGAGATGGCAGTGCAGGTCGAGAAAGCACGGCCCCTGCAGAGAAAGCAGCAATCGACGGGAGGGTGCAACTTCGGTCAAGACGTCGCTGCAAACAGAAGCAATCAATGTGAGCATCCAGCGCAGGTCTCGTGTGAGCATCCAACTCAGGTCTCGTGTAAGATCCTCACGGCAGCAAGTTCATCTTCAATGACAAAACTCGCCTACGCTCCATATCCGATGCCTACTCTGCCTGATCTACACGAGGATGGACTCAACTCAACAGAAAAGCAGGGGTTGGAGGCCACGAAGACATCTCAAGAGATGGCCAACAACGAAGACTCAGAGACCCAAGAGTTGGACCCACAGCACTCCAAACAAGATCAAGAAGGGGCAATAAGTCCTCTAGAGATTGATCCGGCTCTATAAGCTCGTGTGCAGGATTTCCTACCAGAGTTGGCTCGGGAGCTGCAGGGGCCGCTCCAGCGCCAGCCAGAATTTCATGGAGACTACTCAAGTGAAAAGCCGTTAGCAGCACCACGATTTTTTACTTGAAGATATGCTTCAGAACAAGATTGTTTCGACAAAGGCCCCTAGAAGATCAGATCCGTTACTCCTAGAGGTGTTCGCGAGGATCGAGAAGGACCTGATTCAAAAAAGGATACCATATGAAAAGAAAGAGAAATGGGTGAACAATGATCATTCAGTTGCAATTGCAGCCAACAAGTAGTGCAAAACTCAAACCAACAATCCACCAGTTAGTAATGGCAAGGAGATAGCCTGCCATGAACAAACTCGGACAACCTCCAGCTGCAAGTTTGACAGAGGACGAGGCACACATATGCACCAGCAATTGGGGACAGCGGTAGACTGGGCTGATGGCGAGCGTGCTAGCACGCAGCTGCTACATCAGTTGTTGGCCTCAGCTGAAACGGAAGATGTTTGGCCTCCAGTTCGCCCAGAGCGCTGGTGGAGAAAAGAAAGAAAATTCGAGGATAGTTTTTCGGTTTTGATCCAAAATACGTTTTCACCTATTTACAGTTTTGCCACTAATCTTGTTTTAGCCATAAATCTCCGTTTTAACTCCGATTTGATCCGTTCAACTTGCGTTAGGTTCGTAATTCCATAATCTACATGTTCATACTACTGTTAAGTATGTTTTCAACTTTTAAAATTCGAGGTTAGATTTAATCTATTATTTTACTAAAGAAAATCTTGTTTAATTCATAACTTCTTCGTTTTAGCTTTGATTTTTGTGATCTTCGCGTCTGTGTGTTCATAGTGAGACGTAGATTCGTTTTACAAACTTTTCATCTTGATTTTATGTTGATTGGTGTACTATTCTAATCTATATCTTTTCTTTGCTATGCATGATTGCCGCTGGATGCTTGTATGTTGTTGTGATTATCGAGTATAAACGGTGAGCAACTCGTAGGAGACCAAGAGTACTACTTGGACGAGCAGGGACAGCAGGAGTACTTTGTTCAAGGCAAGTATAGCATGGGATCAACCTTGTTTCCTATTCACCTTAATACATTTAATTCATGTTGCATGTGTCTCCTTGATAGGAATTCCCTAGAATTGAACTTATACCTTGTCACCTATGGGATATGTATTGGGTAGCTTTGCTAGTGCTCAATTAAACCATGATCTTATAACTTGACTAATGGTATATGCAATAAAAATTAAAACATGACTTTTTAGCAACTTAGAAATAGGGGGTTGGAGTATTTAGCTACTTTCTAAATGCTTCAGATTCCTCTCTCTAAGGGCTTATCTGTAAGCGATCATCCGGGACTTACAGTATAGCTGTGAAGGCAACATGGCTTTGGCTTTAGCTCAGTATGAGAACCTTTTTCTAGCTTGTTAGAGGTTACCTTTATTGGCGTAAGAATGGCTTGCCGAATCAGGTATAGTGTAGCCTCTGTCCCTATGTGTATAGGCTAGTGTCAATGTGTCATCA
This sequence comes from Miscanthus floridulus, assembly GCF_019320115.1. Lineage (NCBI taxonomy): Eukaryota > Viridiplantae > Streptophyta > Magnoliopsida > Poales > Poaceae > Miscanthus > Miscanthus floridulus. The sequence goes on along the minus strand of NC_089598.1, from coordinate 91,981,021 downwards.
GGAAGGGGGGCTCTACATCTGTTTGCCGAGTAAATCTAATGGCCCTAACTTGTTAGACGAACCTTTGAAAGGTTTCATAGTGACCCCTGCCTGCTCATCTTGAAAGTGCTTTGGGAGTAATTAACCCGAACATATGGGTATCACGACTCACAGTGAAAGTGTACAACCTCTGCAGAGTGTAAAACTGGTATATCAGCCGTGCTCACGATCACAAGCGGCCTTGGACCCTTATGGAATAGATGATCACTAAGAACTATTGGTTTATGCTATACATTATTCATGTTTACATTGATCATGTGTTTTACTTTGGGATTGAATCAACTTGTTGCTACTCTAATACTAAAATTGTGACAACTAAAAGCTGAATATTGTTAAACCAGTGTTTAGCCTTTTGAGCCTCATGAACCCCATGTTACACTTGTTGAGTACGGCATGTACTTACGCTTGTTTATTTTTATTATTTGGATCAAAATCCCGGATGGGTAATAGATGGCTATGGTAATGACGATTTTTCTGATGATTACTAGACTTGTGGTCAACCAGTTGACGTCCCTGTGATATGGAGCTTCCGCGAGAGATTTACCTTTATATTATCGCTATATTTGTGTGAAGACTATGTCTTAATATTCGTGATGTAATAAACACTTATGATGATACTATCTATAATTTGTCGGTTTATGTGTGTGAGTGATCTCTGGACGCATATAAGATTTTACATCCTATTTTACCCTTAAAATCAGGTGTGACAATAAATAGATATTCAAGGTTCATGATCTCTTCTAAGTTCTAATGTTACTCGGGTATAGCAGGTTCATGATCTCTTCTAAGTTCTAATGTTACTCGGGTATAGCCAGTTGAATACCAATTTCTAATCTGCTGCACTAGTGTTTTTGGCACCTTATTACATTACATCAGAGTTTCAAGCAGATGCACAGACCGATAGGGAATATAATGGGGACAAAACCAAGCATAAGAACTCAGAAGAGTAGAGAGTTGCTGATAGTTTACCTTTACCCAACAATACTGTGCTTTGCTAAATTATTCGGGACTAGTTATATTGTACTCCCTCCGTTCCTTAAAAAAAGTTGCTATATAAATAGTGCTAGTTAAACTTTCACAACTTTAACTAGGTTGGTAGAAAATACATGCAACGTCTATATCTTCAAATAAGTTTATTATAAAAATATATTCAACGGCTAATGATACTAATTATGTATCATAAATATTAATATTTTGTTAAATATATTTAGTCAAAGTTAAAAGTTGTTAACTCTTGGGGAAGCGAGAATGACTCTTTTTTAGAGACATGGGGAGTAGACAACAATTGCAGCAGCAGCTCCTCCTCTAGTAAAGTGCAGTGGTGCCAACTGCCAAGGCAGGATACCAGAAATTGACCGGCTGTCAATTCTCATGACTTCTTGATTTGGGCAAAAACATGCATGTGCTTGCAAAGAAAGATGGATCAAGTGTGCATAGGATACTATCAGAAATCTTCTGACTACGTGCTGCAAAGTCAGTAAAATATTAGTTATCCTAAATTACCCTCTCGCCCAGCAGTATACCAAATTTCAAACTTCACTATTGTTGAGTCTTCCAATGCCGATGTTTGTGACAAAAAAGAAGCACCAACAGTTACCTGTAACCATTTGAGAAGATAAGTTGGGGAATGTAAATGCTGCAACCGAAAATAAAGTTCCATTCATGGGCTCATGGCTCGATCTGATCAAAACAGTAAATCACCTTGGATGTAGGATCAAACTAACCATGAGCAAAAGCAAAGAACAATGCAGCCTTTTGCAACACCAACTATTACATGAAAAGGTTGAAATGTTAAGCAAAGTCGTTAATCAGATTTTACTAGATACGTAAATCACAGTGTGTTGATATATATGCTTGGTAGGGCCACTGATGTAATGAATGCATTTAACTTTGTATATCAAGAGTGTTCAATCATCCATATATACTACACATATGTTGATGAGGACATCACTTCTACAGATTCAACCACACCACCTACAGCTATAGTACCATCCATTCCACCACCTCAAGCTAGACCAGCAATTCACAAATTTTACACAAGAAGAGATCGAAATGTGCTCCTAATCAGGAACCTTGGTGTTGAAGATAAAGATATTTGATCTGATATTTTGTGCTGTATTTGTGGCTGTCCACAGGCAGTCACCACTTACAGCCAGCTAGAGTATAGTAGGCTAAACTATTTGTTTGGTACTTGTTAGCTGTCCAGATTCATGGAACAACCTCTATATTAACACTAGTAATAGAATTAGTTGTTGCCAGTACATTGTAGTTGAAGGGATCCGAGACGCCTAAGAGGGAGGTGAATTAGGCAACTTAAAACTCTAACTCTAAAGTCCAGGGGCTGTAGTTTGATTGGTTCTGATTTTTCTCTTTGGATATCAAAGGTCCTGGGACGCGCTTGTAAAGGATCGTGACGCCTAAGAGGGGGGTGAATCAGGCAACTTAAAACTCTAACTCTAAACTATGGCATCTTTCTATATTCTTAGCAAAACATATGCAAAAGATAAACTATCTAAATATGCAACTATGATTTTGCTAGTATGTTGCTATCTCTACCGCAAAATAATTATGCAAATAATATAAATGCGGAAGCTAAAGACTAAGGTAGAGATATGCAAACTCTTGTCGACGACTCTGGTATTTTTACCAAGGTATTGAGAAGCGCGCAAGCTTCCCCCTAGTCCACGTTGGAGCCCCTCACAAGGAATCCCTCGCAAGGGCCAAGCTTCTGGTCGGGTAACTCCGTGGATAGCATTAGGTCTTCCCCACGCGCAAGTGGGTCTCCGACGTGTCTTCCGATAAGCCTCTCCCGAATGCTCCCCGCCGTCTTCACTATCAAGCTTCCGGTCGAACCGCCGCGGGCCTTGTTCCATTCGGTACACGGTGGCAGCCATACCACAAACGCGGTTGGTATGATCTCGTAAGACTATAAGCCCCTCCGATGTACAACAATGGTGCGCGCAAGCACCGAGTGATAAGAGGTGTGCAAACCTCACTAAACACTAGGCCTAAACCTAGAGTAAGCGCATAAGCGATGGTCTAATCAACCTAAGCACTTCGTAAAGCACATACGCTAATAACCTAATGAATCACTAAGCACTATACAAGTGGAGATCACTAAAATGGTGTATCAACACCCTTGGTATGTTTCCTCAGCTCTCCACCCTTCAAATGGCTGGTTAGGGGTCTCTTTATAAGCCCCATGGAGAAAGTAGCCGTTGGGGACGAAACCCAGCTTTCTGCTACTAACCCGACGCTGCTGTCATCCTGACCGGACGCGTCCAGTCGTCCCGACCGTTGAAGCACGCGCGTTGATCAGACTCTGGGATGAGTCCGGTCATCATCGATCAAACGCATTCGGTCGCACTAGCACCGCTCTGGAACCTCTCTAGACTCGATCGGATGATGTACTTTGTGCGTCCGGTCGTCCAGTGCCGCTGCGTCTAGTCACACTGAAGACATTGTCGTGACGAAGAATAGTGTCATCGGTGCATCCGGTCACTACTTCGCTCAGCGTCCGGTCATAGCTGCTGACGCCTACTGTTGTCAAGCAACTGGTCGGACGCGTCTGGTCCCTATAAGGGCCGCGTCCGATCACCTCTGTCGAGCTCGTTTCTTCGCGATCTTGCATCTAGCTTAGTTTCCATCTTCATGCTTGGACTATGCTTGATATCTTGGGTCTTCTCTTGTGCTTCTAGAGTTTTGCTTATGGTGTTCATCGTGGATCATCATATCACCTTCATCCAAGTCACGTCTTGCATTCTATTGATCTACAAAACAATTACTTGCAAATTCATTAGTCCAATTTGGTTGTGTTGGTCATCAAACTCCAAAATCCAAAGTAAATGGGTCTAGGGTCCATTTTTCTTACAATCTCCCCTTTTTGGTGATTGATGACAACACGACCAAAACAAGCAAATAATAAAAATTTTAGAATTTAAAAACTATTTACTTGGTAGGATGCAATGCAAAGGGCAAGATTATATTATGCAAAAAGATATCACATGTAAACATCTTTGAAAACTTATCTTGCCCTTGCAAATGTCCTCATGTGGCATTATGGATTTAAGCCTCCCCCTAATTCCATAATCCACTATCCTCCATTTCTCAGACCATTACCACTTGTAAATTATTATGATCGGGCTTGCTTTTGGTCCTACAAATTCTCCCCCTTTGGAACCAAACACCAAAAAGGAAGATATTAGTAGCACAAGGGAGGGTCAAACTTTGTGATCCTTTGTATGTGGAGTGGAATAGGTCACAAAATTTGACTCTCACATTACATAGACTAAGCTCCCCCTAAATATATGCATGCATATGATGGAGAATATAGTTTATGCATAATTGATAAATTAATGCTCAAGGGAGTTTAATCTATATAATGCATGGAGAAAGCATATAAATACCAACATGATGATATTGGTTTACAAATACCACATGTGGAAAAAATTGATTTATACCACTTGCAATAGGTGGTGGATATTTGAAGTATGATGCTTAACTTCGGGTACTCCATTTTTCTTGCAATAAGACTACTACACACATGATAAGCTTGAAAAGGTGTTAGTCTCAAAGCATCCAACTTATAGAGTAACCTCCCCCTAAATTTGTGCACACAAGTATGGAATACTTGTAGGAGACATGCACATTGATTTTAAAATAAAAAAATACCACTTGAAAGATGATATCACATGAATGTGAGAATCATTTTCGAAAGTGATATTCGGGAGAAATTATCTACAATTTGGACTTTGGCATATATTAGATGAACAATTGTAAAATAAGCTATATGCTGTGCTCCTAAACAATTTAAACCATATAGGTTTGCTCCAAGGGTTAAGAGTGAGACCGAGCAAGCCTACCATAAGATATACCTAGTGTATGCATGACAAAGGATTTAAGCATATAAATACAAACCTAGGCATGAAAAGGAACTAGATGCTAATTGAAATTGTAAGAAATTAAATCTAGTTACCTAACATGGGAAGAGAAATTTGGGTCCATAGTATTCACTAACCCACTTGGCAATTACCTTGTCCATAATGATGCACCCCATGAAATGCACCCATACTTTGCCAAGTCCCCAAATTCCCCAAAGTCCATCGAACTTCTCACTTTCCTTTAGGGATCCAAACTTTCTTGGTGCTCTTCGTATTGAAAATGATCTCCTTTGACACCAAAATGCGTTTGGCCCCATTGTTGGCTTGCTTGTTCACCTTGATGGCCACCACCTTGTCATTTTTCTCCTTCTTCAAGAGATAAGGTGTGGAGGCCTTTTTGTCCACCTTGTTGGTGTAGGTGTTGGTGAACTTGCTTGTTTGCTTTTTGTTTTTCTCTTTCTTCTGTTATCCTCCCTCATTCTTCACCTTACACTCATAGGACTTTTGGCCTTCCTTGTGGCTTACGTAGCAAACCACGGTTTGTTCTTCATCAAGCTTCTTCACTTTCTTGATGGTGTTATCTTAATGAAATTGGGCTTGCTCCGTCTTGTCTTTCACTTGAGTCAAGTCCTTGGTGAGGCGAGCCACGTCTTGCTTGAGTTGCTCATTCTCTATTGTGACCTCTTGTGTGCATATTTCTATAACAACTTTCTCAACTCAAACTTAGTTGCACAAGGATGAGTCTAAACATAAATCATTATAAGAAGTAGAGGCATCATTTTTAGGCATGTTAAAAATTGAACCTTTCTTTTTGGGTGCCTTGGTGGGGGTTGTACCGGCGGCTTCAAGATTAGCAACTTTATTAGTTAGCTCATCACAATGTTTGCACATGGTTTTCATTTTAGCGAGCAAACTTTTATAATCATCTTTGAGCTAGCTAACTTTTTCTTTAATTTTTTATTTTTCTTTACAAGTTGCTCATCATTGATTGTGCAATTATCTGTGTTTGCACTAGTCTCAAGTTGCTCAATTTTAATAGATAGCTCCATATTAAGATTGACAAAAGTTTCATATTGTTCAAGCAAAATAGCATAAGCTTGTTGTGAGCTATCTAGTTTTTCTTTTAATTTTTTAAGCTTCTTTTGTTGACTAGTGCAAACTTTAGCAAAGTTAAGATTTTGTTGCAAAATTTCATCATAAGAAGGTAGCTCATCATCACTATCATTGTCACTATCACTAGGGATAGGCTTTTTGTTACCTTATTCCATAAGGCACACACGTGAAGTGCTTAATGATGAGTGCTTGTGCCCATGCCTCTTGTGGTGGTCTTCTTCTTCACTTGAAGAATCATCTCATGATCTTATTGATGTGAGAGCTTTGTCCTTGCACGCCTTCTTCTTTGTCTTGGGTGTGGTCTTATTTGGATAAACTTCCACAAAGTGTCCCAACTCGCCGCATCCATAGCATCCTTTCTTTCTTTGCTCATTTCTTTGATTTGTGAAGATGAAATCTTGAATTTGAATGGGCACACCCTTGACATTGAGTTTTTGTATCATTTTCTCCACCTTGTTGATAAGCTTGATAGATTCTTCATCAAGGTCAGAGGTGGAGGAGCAAGATTGATCATCATCACTAGATTCTTCGTCGTCATCATCCTCATCTTCACTTGAGGAGCTTGAGCTTGAGCTTGTCTCGACTTGCTTGCCCTTCATCTTCTTTATCTCACTACATGTGAGAGCTTTGTCTTTGCATGATGAAGAGGCTTCTTCTTGATCCATCTTGCATGATATTTCAAATGCCACTATCTTACCAATGACTATGGCCGGGGTCATGATGCTCAAGTCCTCGGTATTGTGAAGGATGGTGATGATGCTTGCATATTTCTTTTGTGGTAGCAAGAGATGATCTTCCTCATGATGTCTGTGTAAGGAAAATGGACCCTAGGCCCATTTACTTTGGATTTTGGTGTTTGATGACCAACACAACCAAATTGGACTAATGAATTTGCAAGTGTTTGTTTTGTAGTCCAATAGGGTGCAAGACGTGACTTGGACGAAGGTGACGTGATGATCCGATGATCAACACCTTAAGCAAGACCTTAGAAGCACAAAAGAAGACTCAATATATCAAGCAAAGTCCAAGCATGAAGATAGGAACTAAGCCGTACGTAAGATCATGAAGAAACGAGCTCGCAGAGGTGATCGGACGCACCGGTGAATAGGCTCGGCAAACTGGCGTCAGCAGCAGTGACCGGATGCTAGACCAGACACTAGCGGCGAAATGACCAGACGTAGGGAAGCAGCGTCCGATCGAGTACAGAGAGGTTCCAGAACGGTGAAACTACGACCGGACACGTCCGGTGGCAGGTGACTGGACGCTGGCAGTGTCCGATCAGTGGTTCACGGTTCAATGGTTGGGACGACCGGACACGTCCGGTCAGGACAACTTTAGCGTCCGGTCAGTAGCAGAAAAGCGGCATTTCGTCCCCAATAGCTACTTTCTCAATAGGGCTTATAAATAGACCCCCCCAATCGGCCATTTAAGAAGTGTGGAGCTGAGGAAACATACCAAGGGTGTTAATACACCATTTTAGTGATCTCCACTTGCATAGAGCTTAGTGATTCATTAGGTGATTAGCGTAGGTGATTAGCAAAGTGCTTATGTTGATTAGACCATCACTCATGCGGTTGCTCTAGGTTTAGGCCTAGTGTTTAGTGAGGTTTGCATACCTCTTACCACTCGGTGCTTGCGCGTACCATTGTTGTACATTGGAGGGGCATGAAGTCTTGCGAGATCACACCAACCACGTTTGTGGTGTGGCTGCCACCATGTACTGGAGGGAACAAGGCGCGCGGTGTTTTGGCTGGAAGCTTGATAGTGAAGACGGCGGGGAGCATCCGGGAGAGGCTTGCCGAGAGGCACGTCGGAGACCCACTTGCGCGTGGGGAAGGCCTGAGGCTATCCACAGAGTTACCCAACCGGGAGCTTGGCCCTTGCGAGGGATTCCTTGCGAGGGGCTCCAACGAGGACTAGGGGGAAGCTTGCGTGCTTCTCGATACCTCGATAAAAATACCGGAGTCATCGACGGGAGTTTGCATATCTCTACCTTGCTCTTTAGCTTCTGCATTTATATTGATTGAATTACTCCTTTTGCGATAGAGATAGCAACACACTAGCAAAACAGTAGTTGCACATTTATATAGTTTATCTTTTGCATAGGTTTTGCTAAGGTTAGAAAAAAAGGCCATAGCTTAGAGTTAGAATTTTAAGTTGCCTAATTCACCCCCCCCCCTCTTAGGCGTCACAGCCCCTTTCAATTGGTATCAGAGCCGGTTGGCTCAATTTGGACCTTTGGCTTAACCGTCGTTGAGCCGACGCTATTTAGAGTAGTTGGGATGAATATCTCTAGGCCTCCGCACTTTGATGGCACTAACTTCCCTTATTATAAGGCTAGAATGGCTTGCCACCTTGAGGCGGTTGATTTGGGTGTATGCAGAGTCACTCGTGACGGGATGAAACCTATTAAGAATCCCAAAAAACCCACAATGAGTGATGAAAAAGAAATACATTTCAATGCTAGAGCTAAGAATTGCTTGTTTGAATCATTTTGCTTTGATGTGTTTAACCAAGTATTTACTTTAAATACGGCACATGAAATTTGGTTAAAACTCCAAGAGCTCCATGATGGCACAAGTAATGTCCGTGAGCAAAAATGTTGTCTAGCTAAACAAAATTATGATTCCTTTACAATGAATGATGATGAGCTTATTCGTGATATATATTCTCGTTTGAATCTAATTATCAATGAGCTCCATTCAATAGGATTAATAAAGCTAGATGATGTGGACATCATGAGGAAGTTCATCTCCGTGCTACCACAAAAGAAATATGCAAGCATCATCACCATCCTTCACAACATGGAGGACTTGAGCACCATGACCCCGAGCATAGTTATTGGTAAGTTAGTGGCATTTGAAATGTCACGTAAGATGGGTAAAGAAGAAGCTTATTCATCAAGCAAAGGCAAAGCTCTCGCATGTAGCGAGAAAAAGAAGATGAAAGGGAAGCAAGTTGAGACAAGCTCAATCTCCTCAAGTGAAGAAGAAGAAGATGATGAGGACGACGATGATGATGATGAAGATTCAAGTGATGATGATCAATCTTCCTCCTCCACCTCCGACCTTGATGAAGAATCAATCAAATTAATCAACAAGGTGGAGAAGATGATCCAAAGGCTCAATGTCAAGGGTGTGCCCATCCAAATTCAAGATCTCATTTTCACCAATCAAAGAAATGAGCAAAGAAAGAGAGGATGCTATGGATGCGGCGAGTTGGGGCACTTTATGGAAGTTTGTCCAAACAAGCCCACACCTAAGACAAAGAAGAAGGTATGCAAGAACCAAGCCCTCACATCAATAAGATCATGGGATGATTCTTCAAGTGAAGAAGAACACCATCACAAGAGGTGAGGCCGCAAGCACTCATCATCAAGCTCTTCTCGTGTGTGCCTTATGGCACGAGGTAACAAAAGCTCATCCTCTAGTGAGAGTGATAGTGATGATGATATGCCTTCTTATGATGAAATTATGCAACAAAATCTTAATTATGCTAAAGTTTACACTAGTCAACAAAAGAAGCTCAAAAGTTTAAAAGAAAAGCTAGATAGTTCACAAGAAGCATACAAAACTTTGCTTGAACAATATGAGAACTTTGCTAATCTCAATATTGAACTATCTACTAAAATTGAGCAACTTAAGACTAGTGCAACAATAAATGAATGCACAATCAATGATGAGCAACTTGTAAAGAAAAATAAAAAATTAAAAGAAAAGTTAGCTAGCTCACAAGATGCTTATAAAAGTTTGTTTGCAAAAATGGAAACCATGTGCAAACATTGTGATGAGCTAACTAATAAAGTTGTTAATCTTAAAGCCGTTAGTACGACCCCCACCAAGGCATCTAAAAAGAAAAGTTCTATCTTTAACATGTCTAAAAAGGATGCCTCTACTTCTTGTAATGATTTATGTTTAGACTCACCTTTGTGAAACTAAGTTTGTGTTGAGAAAGTTGTTGTAGATACATGCACACAAGAGGTTGCAAAGGAGAATGAGCAACTCAAGCAAGAAGTAGCTCGTCTCACCAAGGACTTGACTCAATTAAAAGGTAAGGCGAAGCAAACCCAACTTCATCAAGATAACACCGTCAAGGGATTGAAGAAGCTTGATGAAGGACAACCCATGGTTTGTTACGTGTGCCACAAGGAAGGTCACAAGTCCTATGAGTGCAAGGTGAAGAATGGGGGAGGAGCAAAGAAGAAAGAGAAGAAGCAAACAAGCAAGCTCTCCAACACCTACACCAACAAGGTGGACAAGAAGGCCTCCACACCTTATCTCTTGAAGAAGAAGAAAAATAACAAAGTGGTGGCCATCAAAGTGAACAAGCAAGCCAACAATGGGGTCAAACGCTTTTGGGTGCCAAAGGAGATCATTTCCAATATGAGGAGCACCAAGAAGGTTTGGATCCCGAAAGGGAAGTGAGAAGTCCAAAGGACTTCAAGGAATTTGGAGACTTGACAAAGTTTGGATGCATTTCATGGGGTGCATCATGATGGACAAAATCATTACCAAGTGGGTTAGTGCATACTATAGACCTAAATTCCCCTTCCTATGTTAGGTAACTAGATGTTATTGCTTTCAATTGGTACTCATTTCAATTGGTATTTCTTACAAATTGACATCCTTAAGCATACTAGTTACTATTCATGCCTATGTTTGCATTTGCATGCTTATATCTTTTGTTATGCATACATTAGGTATATCTTATGGTAGGCTTGCTCGGTTTCATTCTTAATCATTAGAGCAAACCTACATGGTTTAAAATTGTTTAGAAGCAAGGCACATGGCTTGTCTTACAATTGTTCATCTAATATGTGCCAAAGTCCAAATTGTAGATAATCTCTCCCGAATATCATCTTCGAAAATGATTTTCACATTCATGAGATGTCATCTTTTAAGTGGTATTATTGATTCTAAAATCAATGTGTTTGTTTCCTACAAGTATTCCACACTTGTGTGCACAAATTTAGGGGGAGGTTACTCTACAAGTTGGATGATTTGAGACTAACACCTTTTTAAGCTTATCATGTGTGTAGTAGTCTCATTGCAAGGAAAATGGAGTCCCTGGAGCTAAGCATGATACTTCAAATATCCACCACTCATTACAAGTGGTAGAAATCAATTTGGTTTCCACATGTGGTATTTCTAAACCAATATCATCATGTTGATCTCTTTTTAATGTTTATATGTTTTTTCCATGCATTATATAGATTAAATTCCCTTCTGCATTAAATTGATAATTGTGCATATACTTTCCCTTCTATCATATGTATGCATATATTTAGGGGGAGCTTAAACTATATAATGTGAGAGTCAAATTTTATGATCTATTCTACTCTATATGCAAAGGATCACAAAGTTTGACCCTCCCTTGTGCTACTAGTGTCTTCCTTTTCGGTGTTTGATTCCAAAGGGGGAGAATTTAGAGGACCAAAGGCAAGCATTAATACAAGATGTAATGGTCCAAGAAATAGAGGATAGTGGATTATGGATTGCCTATGTAATGGGAGAATTTGTAGGAAACAAGGCTTAAATCCATAATGCCACATGGGGACATTTGTAAGGGCAAGATAAGTTTTATGTAGTATCATTTAGTTTTACAAAGTAGTATCTTTTAGCATCACATAATCTTGCCCCTTGCATTGCATCCTCGCAAGTAGGTAGTTTTTAAATTTCAAGATTTTTATTATTTGCTTGCTTTGGTCGTGTTGTCATCAATCACCAAAAAGGGGGAGATTGTAAAAAAAATGGACCCTAGGCCCATTTACTTTGGATTTTGGTGTTTGATGACCAACACAACCAAATTGGACTAATAAATTTGCAAGTGTTTATTTTGTAGTCCAATAGGGTGCAAGACGTGACTTGGACGAAGGCGACGTGATGATTCGATGATCAACACCTTAAGCAAGACCTTAGAAGCATAAAAGAAGACTCAAGATATCAAGCAAAGTCCAAGCACAAAGATAGGAACCAAGCCATACGCAAGATCACGAAGAAACGAGCTCGCAGAGGCGACCGGACACTGGACCGGACGCATCGGTGAACAGGCTCGGCAAACTGGCGTCAGCAGCAGCGACCGGACGTTGGACTAGACGCTAGCGATGAAACAACCAGACGTAGGAAAGCAGCGTCCGATCGAGTACAGAGAGGTTCCAGAATGGCAAAACTACGACCGGACACGTCCGGTGGCAGGTGACTGGACGCTGGCAGTGTCCGATCAATGGTTCATGGTTCAACGGTTAGGACGATCGGACACGTCCGGTCAGGACGACTTCAGCATCTGGTCAGTAGCAGAAAAGCGGGATTTCGTCCTCAACGGCTACTTTCTCAATGGGGCTTATAAATAGACCCCCAACCGGCCATTTAAGAAGTGTGGAGCTGAAAAAACATACCAAGGGTGTTAATACACCATTTTAGTGATCTCCACTTACATAGAGCTTAGTGATTCATTAAGTGATTAGCGTAGGTGCTTTGCAAAGTGCTTAGGTTGATTAGACCATCACTCATGCGCTTGCTCTAGGTTAAGGTCTAGTGTTTAGTGAGGTTTGCATACCTCTTATCACTCGGTGCTTGCACGCACCATTGTTGTACATCGGAGGGGCTTGAAGTCTTGCGAGATCACACCAACCGTGTTTGTGGTGTGGCCACCACCGTGTACTAGAGGGAACAAGGCCCATGGCGTTTTGGCCAGAAGCTTGATAGTGAAGATGGCGGGGAGCATCCGGGAGAGGCTTGCCGAGAGGCACGTCGGAGACCCACTTGCGTGTGGGGAAGGCCCAAGGCTATCCATGGAGTTACCCGACTAGGAGCTTGGCCCTTGCAAGGGATTCCTTACAAGGGGCTCCAACGAGGACTAGGGGGAAGCTTGCGTGCTTCTCAATACCTTAGTAAAAATACCGGAGTCATCGATGGGAGTTTGCATATCTCTACCTTGCTCTTTAGCTTCCGCATTTATATTGATTGAATTACTCATTTTGCGGTAGAGATAGCAATACACTAACAAAACCGTAGTTGCACATTTATATAGTTTATCTTTTGCATAGGTTTTGCTAAGGTTAGAAAAAGAGGCCATAGTTTAGAGTTAGAATTTTAAGTTGCCTAATTCACCCCCCTCTCTTAGGCGTCACGGTCCCTTTCAGTCTGCATCATCTAGCTTTATTAATCCTATTGAATGGAGCTCAATGATAATTATATTCAAACGAGAATACATATCACGAACAAGCTCATCATCATTTATTTTAAAGGAATCATAATTTTATTTAGCTAGACAATGTTTTTGCTCACGGACATTAGTTGTGCCGTCATGGAGCTCTTGGAGTTTTAACTAAATTTCATGTTCCGTATTTAAAGTGAACATTTGGTTAAACACATCCATGCTAAAAGATTCAAACAAGCAATTTTTAGCTCTAGCATTGAAATGGATTTCTTTTTCTTCACTCTTTGTGGGTTTATCGGGATTCTTAATGGGTTTCATCCTGTCACGAATGACTCTCCAAACATCCAAATCTACCACCTCAAGGTGACAAGTCATTCTAGCTTTATAATAGGGAAAGTTAGTGCCGTCAAAGTGCGGAGGCCTAGAGGTATCCATCTCAACCACTCTAAATAGCGTCGGCTCAATGGCAGTGAAGCCAAAGGTCCAAATTAAGCCAACTGGCTCTGATACCAATTGAAGGGATCTGAGATGCCTAAGAGGGGGGTGAATTAGGCAACTTACAACTCTAACTCTAAACTATGACATCTTTTTCTATTCTTAGCAAAACCTATACAAAAGATAAACTATCTAAATATGCAACTACGGTTTTGCTAGTGTGTTGCTATCTCTACCGCAAAAGGAGTTATGCAAATAATGTAAATGCGGAAGCTAAAGAGCAAGATAGAGATATACAAACTTCCGTCGATGACTCCGGTATTTTTATTGAGGTATCGAGAAGCGCGCAAGCTTCCCCCTAGTCCTCGTTGGAGCCCCTCGCAAGGAATCCCTCGTAAGGGCCAAGCTCCCGGTCGAGTAACTCCGTGGATAGCCTCGGGTCTTCCCCACGCGCAAGCGGGTCTCCAACGTGTCTTCCGATAAGCCTCTCTCGGATGCTCCCCGCCGTCTTCACTATTAAGCTTCCGGCCGAATCGTCGTGGGCCTTGTTCCCTTCTGTACATGGTGGCGGCCACACCACAAATACGGTTGGTGTGATCTCGCAAGACTACAAGCCCTCCGATGTACAACAATGGTACGTGCAAGCACCGAGTGAAAAGAGATGTGCAAACCTCACTAAACACTAGGCCTAAACCTGGAGCAAGCACATAAGCAATGGTCTAATCAACCTAAGTACTTTGGAAAGCACCTATGCTAATCACCTAATGAATCACTAAGCACTATACAAGTGGAGATCACTAAAATAGTGTATCAACACTCTTGGTATGTTTCCTTAGCTCTCCACCCTTCAAATGGCCGGTTGGGGGTCTATTTATAAGCCCCATAGAGAAAGTAGCCGTTGGGGACGAAACTCAACTTTCTGCTACTGACTGGACGCTGCTGTCGTCCTGATCGGACGCGTCCGGTCGTCACAACTGTTGGAGCGCGTGCGTTAATCGGACTCTGGGACGAGTCCGGTCATCATCGATCGGACGCGTCCGATCACGCTGGCGCCGCTCTAGAACCTCTCTGCACTCGATCGGACGCTGTACTTTGTGCGTTCGGTCGTCCAGTGCTGCTACGTCCGGTCACGCTGAAGACATTACCGTGACGAAAAACACTGTCATCGGTGCGTCCGGTCACTACTTCGCTCAGTGTCCGGTCACAGCTGCTGACGCCTGCTGTTGCTGAGCAACTGATCGGACGCGTCCAGTCCCTATAAGGGCCGTGTCCGGTCACCTCTGTCGAGCTCGTTTCTGCGCGATCTTGCGTCTGGCTTGGTTTCCATCTTCGTGCTTAGACTATGGTTGATATCTTAGGTCTTCTCTTGTGCTTTTAGGGTCTTGCTTATGGTGTTGATTGTGGGATCATCATGTCGCCTTCGTCCAAGTCACGTCTTGCATCCTATTGAACTACAAAACAATTACTTACAAATTCATTAGTCCAATTTAGTTGTGTTGGTCATCAAACACCAAAATTCAAAGTAAATGGGCCTAGGCTCCATTTTTCTTATAGTAGTAGCATGCACTGTAGCAGCAACCATTTTGGCTATAAAAGGAGGGGTACCTTTATATATAAGAGTTGGGTTTTGTTTTAGTACGGTTCAGTTCCTTTGGAAACTACTGCTTGTGTTGTCTCTTGTGTCGGTTAGACCAACAAACCAACCTCTACTCAAAGCCCCATCTTAATATTTCACTACATACTTGCAATTTAAAATTGCTTGCACCTTGTTCTTGCTGGTTTTCTTCTATTTCTTGCAGGAACAAACCCTAGTGGTTAGGTCAACTTAGTTTTGGCTAGTCTGATAACATCTCAAGAGTTGGTTCAGCGGTTGCTAGGTTATTGAAACCTCTTGGTCGGTAGCCTGGAACATGTGAGTCACCCTCACAATTGGAAGGCATCTCATCTGACCGAAGGGTTGGGCCTCTAAAATTCCACATCATATGCCCTACCCTTCCTCTACTTCTAAGCTAGAAATAAAACATGGTAAAAAAAAGAAATACGACCACGATAATAGCCACTAATAAGTAATATATTTTGTGGGACAGTTGAAGTTTTGATTCCTTAGAACTTGTTAAAACCAATACATCACATAAGACTGTTTGGCATACTCCGTATACCTCATGTGCAAAACATACAAAATAAGTTTGAATGCGGCACAATGCTTGCATGAGGCACCTTGTGTAGAAAAATTCCACCACACACACAAAAAAAACTGACTGTCTGACTCTGTACCATTGATCGCTTATGCATGGTAGTTAAAGTGGTGCCCTAACATAACAAGTATATGGAAATTCTAGATCAGTCTTTGTTAATGAGAAGGCATAGACAAAAGACAACTTCCTGAGTATATTAGGTATTGCAATGTGTAGATTCACTCGGTAAGATCCCAAACGCTATTGTCAGGGATGATTTGGTAGGTAATTGCACGATTTACAGCATCATAGTAAGCCTTAAAATCTATTCTTGTGTTCGCCCCCCCTACTGCACAAATTTCAGTACATATAAAGACGCATTTACGTGCTTTTGAGCATATTGGGAAGGTGAGCCTGAATATACATTGTGCTAGTACCACAACCAACGCTAATAGCCAACAGATGAAGAGAAGTGACCAAAAGAAGTGAAAGAAAAAGATGTAACCAACCACCATACATAACTAAAACATTGATAACTATTCCGTCCACAGGTACGACACCAAAGCCATTTGATGCGATTAGATCGAGAAGACAACGCGCACTCGTCCATACGATCAGCTCAATTCTCGTAACAGCCGTAGCAAATCAGAAAGACAAAAAAAAAAAAAATCAATTCCCATAACCATCCGTCATCAATTCCGCGATCACCCCGCCACCAATCACGCGAGACGCGCCAAAAAAAAATTAGCGATGGGAATCGTTGATCGACGTGCGAAAAATCGCACGCTCCTGCGCTCGCCGGGCGAGCTTTCACTCGCCCCCGCATGCAGTGCACCGGCCCCGTGCGACGCGCAATCACCGCAGCCCCGGAAGGAAAGGAATCACCGCACCCTCGCCTGCCCACATCTGCGCTCTCCCACGACGCGCACTGACCGCAACCCACGCCGCCACACCCTCGCGCCTGCACCAGCACCTCGCCCCGCCCCTGTCCGACACCGCCGAGCACCCGTTGCAGATCCGTGAGGAGCCACGCCGGTAAGTCGTGTTGCATTGGATTTCTGATCCATTGTTTCGGTCGACAGTACTCCTCGCCCCGGGCTCAGCCACGCGGCCGCCTCCTCTCCGTCCCTGCCGCGCCGCCGCCCAAGCCTGTTCCGCCGCCGAGAAGGTGTTCACGCCCGCACCGTCGGTGTTCGCGCCCGCGCCGTCGGCCTCGCCCCGCCGATCCGCGGCCGACGGACCACCGAGAAGGCCCTCGTCGCACACGCCCATCGACCTCGCCGTTCGCGCCCGTCGCGCTGTCGGTTGCCTCCCCAACCTCCTTCACTAGGCCCTTCAAGATCTAGCATCGGATGTGACCTCGCCGGCCATGGCGACCACCCTGCCAGATCCCTAGCAGACCCATCGTTTACAGCTTCCCCGTCGAAAAGGGCAATGGCGGCTCCTCCCCTTCGCTCCGCTGCAGTTCATTACCTACTCTAATAAATCACCAGAGTATAGGCAAAGGACAAACAAATTTCAGAGATGTTCCTAAATGCTGCAGGGACGAGTTTGTAAACTCCTCTTCAGGTTTAACGAAGAAGGTATGTGATTCTTCTGGTTCTTCAGTGTTCGTTGTTCTAATACATGTTGGCATGTCATGGTTTATAAGACTTAAAATTACCAATGTTGCGAAACAAAGCAACTATCAGATGTCCAATGTATGCACAGAGATTATATAAACATTAGGATATACCTTAAAAACACGCTCCCAAAATTGAAATGCGCAAAGATTTTCAATTTGTACACTGCCATGCTCATGACGCATGGCAAGAAGCAGATATGAGTAGCTGGGGAGCGGTCCGTATCCCCAGCTAAAATTGTTCTAAAATTTCCTTGACAATATATATGTCTGAAACTTGGTCTTAAAACTGTATTCCATATCATTTCCTTGGGTGCCATGTGGCATTTTGTCTAACCTCAGATGCAATAATTGTTTTTGTTCCCTTTCAGCTGAGCAAAAAAGGAGCATTTGATCCTGAAGGCACTGCTTCTCACAGTAGCATGAGATAAGTCAAGAGGTAATAGCTGAATCATGTCAAGATTTAATTATTACCTTGTTTTGGCTGCACTAAACTTTCAAAAGTAGAAGTAAAAGAAGAAAGAGTCATCAGTTCCAAATGGAAAAGATAATCAGGCCATTTTATTCCAGTACTGCCCTTTTTCATGACATTAAATGAGCCAGCATGTTGTTTAGGTTTTTAGATATCAACAAGACAACAACTTATTTATGTTTGTCATTTACAGACTACAGTGGGTTTTTTCCGAGACGATTTGGCAAGGAGCAGGACCTTTTGCCTAGCCTTTTCGTATCAAATCAATTATGCATCATTGTTAAAAAAAAAGTTCAGTACTGCATCTTTGTTTCTGTTTCATATTTTGAGTTATCACTTATGTGGTCTGTCGACTCTCCATATATACTTTTGAAATAAGCACTAACCAAGGTAGGTTTCACCTACAAATCTATGCGTTGATTTCCAAAGTTCTGAACTGCGTGATTTTAATGGCATGTAGTTGCATGTTTTTTGTCTAATCAAGAATAATACGGACCATCAGTCACTCTGTATCTATTAATTAATAGCTAAACATGTCTACTAACATAACACAATATATTCTGGAAACTGGCTTTTTTGTGACGTTTGTGACACTACAGCTCCTTGCTGTGATTGTGTTGCAAACTTGCAATGTACAATGCCCCCGTTTCTCCCAACTTTTGCTAAACCGTCTGCGTCCTCTCTTTCTTTCTTTTTGCCAACAGAGATTGGGCTGGGCTAGATTGGATTTGGAGTCCTCTTCTCATTGCTTGGGATCATTATGCTGTTTGACAAGAGATTCCTGGCAATGGGTAATGTAATAATGATCCACCCTCTTGATTGATTCTGACTTCAGTCTAGCCTCCTGTTTACTGATTAGCACTGTTATTTGTCATGTTGTCAGATCTGCTTTGTTTCTGGTGTCTTACTGACCATTGGGCTAAAGCAAGCTATGTAATTCTCCACCAAGCCGGCCTAAGAATCACAAGGTCCTGATATTATCCCTGCAAAACCCAAGTTGTTTCAGTTTCATTTATATTTCTAGCTAACAAATGAGCCTCATAAACTGTGCAGGGTTCAATCTATTTCGGGTTTGGCTTTTTCCTGGTCCTCATTGGATGGGCCTGCCTTAGGCATGATGGTGGACTCTTGCTTCATCATGCTCTTCAGGTTGGTAGTTTCTTTCCTGTTCTTAACGTTACTCATATGTTGAAATATGGTGAGAAAGTTACTTTTCCTCATTGTTATAACAACTGCAAAACATATTCAGCCTGATCGGCTGTGGTACAGGCAGTGCTGTAGCTGCCGCACAAGGTACCGAAACTATTACAGCCAATCCAAAACAACTGCAGCCCAAACAACAATAAGAATCACAGCCGAGCAGGCCCATTGCCTTTTTTTCTTTTATACCATTCTCCCACTTGATAAATGCTTCACTAGGAACACTGCTCCTGTTATCCTATCATGTGCCCTAATTTTTTTCCCACTGCTGTTTTGGGATCTTCCTTATTTTCGTTGTCAATGCCGTCGTCAGCGTCTGGCAGGAGAGCAATGCGAAGGTGCTCGAGGGGCTCAAGGAGATTCAGTCAGAGCACGCAATCATCAAGCGTGATGGGCGGTGGTCGCATGGCCACCCTGCTTGCGACCTCGTCCCTGGGGACATCATTGAGCTCTTGTACAACTGTGATTTGCGCTGATAAGACCAGAACCAGATGTTTGTAGTGAAGCTTGTGGCAATTGTGAGGTGGCCTGATACACTTCGAAGATTTAAGGTTGATGGAACCACTTATGATCCAACTGATGGGCAGATACATAATTGGCCAAGCTTGAGCATGGATGAAAATCTCCACATGATTGCAAAGATCGATGTGGATTGGAATGGTGCAAGCATTGCCCACTCTAAGCATCAGTATGTTTCTACTGGGTCACTGCGTCCTTTTCCATTAATCAAGGCATTTCAGCTCCTGTATGTTTGCTCTGTGAATTATCTTTGGCATGTAGGTGTGCCATGGACAATATTTGCTCTGGAGCAGCTTTGTTTTCCACTGAATTTGTGCTTAGGAAACAAATACAGCACTGGAAGATTGATAAATTGCATAGGTCATTTGTCATTTGATAAATTGCATAGGGATTTTCACTTCGGCTGCTAAAAACATGAAAAACGTCTGATTCAGAATCAAACATCACTGCAGACCTTAGAAGTTCAGTGTGTCAGTGACATTGATACATGTGTAGGCAACTAGCCACAAACTGACGATGTCTTCTGTTTTTTATTATTATGTCTTATGTCTTTAATAGCTAAAGGGAGGATGAAAATATTTACTTGAATATACACATGGATGATGAAACTCACTGCAATTTGTGTGTAGATGATCAAAAGGAGCTCATTCTTTCTCCTTGTATGTTTGGTGTTTTCCTTAGATGTTACTGGTGATGCTTAGCACACTAAAGAGAACTACTTACTTTCATTTTCAATTCTCCAGTGATAGCATTACTTATTGATTTTTTGAATGGTACAGTTTGTTAATTGCTTGTGTTGCCATTTGTTTCGGAACCGGGTCTTGTGGTCTGACAAGAAAATGGATTTGATTATTTTAAAAATGTGTAAATTTTATTTGAAACATGATAGTACTTTCATTCTAAAATACTATGGAACATTATTATTTTCCTCACATGTTTACTTTTGTAAATAAAGGTGGTTTGTCTCTTCTGAGCTAGAAAGTTGTTTTCATATGTAGCTTATTTCCTTATAATGCAATCAAAGTATTATGATGGTGTTTTAGATATTTTATTAAATGTGGAGATTTGGTATATGCTCTGTCTATAGCAATATGAAATACCATTACTCATGGTAATAGCTTAAAGATTGAATGTGTGTAATAACTACAACAACAACAACAACAACAACAACAACAACAACAAAGCCTTTAAGTCCCAAACAAGTTGGGGTAGGCTAGAGTTGAAATCCAACAGAAGCAATCAAGGTTCAGGCACGTGAATAGCTGTCTTCCAAGCACTCCTATCTAAGGCTAAGTCTTTGGGTATATTTCATCCTTTCAAGTCTCCTTTTATTGCCTCTACCCAAGTCAACTTCGGTCTTCCTCTGCCTCTCTTTACGTTACTATCCTAATTTAGGATTCCACTACGCACCGGTGCATCTGGAGGTCTCCGTTGCACATGTCCAAACCATCTCAACCGGTGTTGGACAAGCTTTTCTTCAATTGGCGCTACCCCTAATGTGTGTAATAACTAACTGTTAATTATTGTTGTTTTGCAGATACATTTCTTATACTGATCTTTGTAGTGGCAGTAGCTCACCTGCGATCTTTATTTTGAACTATGTACTTGAATTATGTGAATTTTTTGTTTCAGTATCCTTGTTACGTAAAATTGATGCTCATCTTTAAGCTATTGGCTCAAAACAACATTTTGCTAAGATAAAGTAGATTTTAGTGTCCGGTGACAAAACGTCAATTTCTTGATGCTCTTCATGTTGAAATTTCTTCAGCTCAAAATGTAAAATTGATGCTTATCTCATTATGGTTTTCATGTAACAGTGATGATTGGCTAAATAAAATGTTACTGAAATTATATCGTTTTCCTGAAACAATGAATTATCACAATATTATTTTTCGCACTCCAAAGCGTAGTCGACGGCTGTCGACCTGTGTGTGAGTGTCTGTTGATCACGATTGCGTTTGTCACTTTGACAATGCACGCGTTGAGATGGCCATGTATTGTTTTGTTCCCGTTGCAACGCACGAGCATGATCCTAGTGTAATATATAATTACAAAAGGTAAAGAGGGCGGAGTTTGGCTAACCTTAGCACGCAAGTCCTTTGAATCAGTGGCAGCCTGGCAGGAGAGCTATCGTTGCTGATAGTGTTCAGCCCTCCAGTATTTCTAGGCTTCTAGTCTATCTGAATGGGGAAAAACATACTGCGTAATATACTTAGACATTAACTAGTATGACTATCTTCTGTTTCAGATGTATGATTCCCAAGCACCCAGCCAGACCGAAGGCCACCCAGACTATAAATCAACACACGGATATACATGGCTACGGCAGTACGAAGTTTCACACGTCCAGCACTTCACCAGTAAGCAGTAACATTGAAATTTGAAATAGTCCATCTACTAAATTTGTAGCCGCACAGGCTCACAATGGCTATTTCAGATGTATGATTCCCAAGCACCCAGCCAGACCGAAGGCCACCCAGACTATAAATCAACACACGGATATACATGGCTACGGCAGTACGAAGTTTCACACGTCCAGCACTTCACCAGTAAGCAGTAACATTGAAATTTGAAATAGGCCATCTACTAAATTTGTAGCCGCACGGGCTCACAATGGCTACAACTGTAACTCGAAACCTTAGTTCAGTACATTTGTAGAGGAAAAGAAGAAGAAAAATTACACATGATCTCTCAAGTAAACTTCAGCAAGAGATGACTTGAAGGCCTTCCTCAGTACCCCTACAGGCTGTGTCATGCACCTTTACCTTCCCTCGGCTTTGATCAGCTGAGAGAAGACCCGGCTCATAGACACATCGGAGAGGTCATGATCAGGCTCGTTTGACACTCCAGCTTCTGCCATTGTCACGCTGATGCTCTCAAGAGCGCCAATGTTCTGAACCTGTGATGGGAGTTCCACAATACGGTTCATGCTGTTCACATCCGAGACTGTGGAATCAGCATCCTGAAGCTGCAGAACGTACTCCAGGTTCCAGAGGACATCTCCCATTGATGGCCGCTCCACACCATAGTCTGCCAGGCACTTCTCCACTGTTTCGCCAAACTTTCTCAGAGAGTCTGGCCTGATTGTGCCTGAGATTCTCTGATCAATGATCTGATGCAACTCTCCTCTCTTCTGCCACTTCATTCCCCACTCGGCCAGGTTCACCATCTCCCTAGGAAGTGTAGGGTCAATCACTGGCCTTGCACAAAGAACCTCAAGCAAAACAACACCAAAAGAGTAGACATCTGACTTCTCAGTCAGCTGCTGCCTCCGGAAATATTCAGGATCAAGATACCCAAAGCTGCCCTTCACTGCAGTGCTGACATGAGTTTGATCAAGCTCAGGCCCAGTCTTTGATAGCCCAAAGTCAGCAACCTTTGCAAGGAGGTTCTCATCAAGCAAGATGTTTGCAGACTTGACATCACGATGGATAATGGCCTTTGCAGATCCAGTGTGAAGATAGTGCAACCCCCTTGCAGCTCCAATGCAAACCTCCAGCCTCTGCTTCCAATTGAGTGAGGGGTTATCGGAGCCATAGAGATGGCTCTTGAGAGTGCCTTTCTCCATATACTCATAGACCAAGATCATTTCGTTCCTTTCATCACAGTACCCAATCAGAGACACCAAATGGCGGTGGCGTAGACGTGAGAGGAGCTCAATCTCTGTACGGAACTCGTTGAGACCTTGCTGAGACTTTGGGTTTCCACGCTTCACTGCAACCTTGGTCTCATCCCTCATCACTCCCTTGTAGACCTTTCCAAAGCCTCCAACTCCAATGACCCAGTTCTCATCAAAATTGTTTGTTGCTTCTTGGAGGACACTGAAGGCAAAGCGGTATCCATAGCTTCCATTCAGCCCTGATGTGAGAGTAGTACCATAAGACGTTCTGCTTCCTGTGCTGAGAGAGGTGAGCCCATTGATAGAGAAAGGCATCCAAGTCTTTGAATGCTGCTTTTCCAGAGTCTTTTTCCTCCGGCAAAGAAGCACAAGAACAACAACAATTATAAACAGTCCAACACCTCCTCCTAGGGCTGCACCAAGAATCACACCCCAATTTTTGTTTCCACTGCCAGACCCAACAGTGAAAGCAGAACCTCCGGTACTTATCTTCATAACCTCAAGCCCATTCAGAATCCCGTCAGGCAATACATTGCTCAAGGTCGATGGGCCAATGCTGATGCCAAGTTTGCTGGATGCATCATTTGATGAGAGAACCACATCTATATAGATAGGTGTAGCCAACTGACTATCAGACATTGTTGACAGATCAAGATTACTCTGCGCAGAAAAGCCTCCGATATATGCATTGAAGTAGAGCTGGTTAAGTGCCTTACTGACAATATCACAGAAGTGAAACCTTACCAAATAGCTGAAGCCAGCATCCACATCAAACTGCCATGTCATGTTGAAAACAGCATTTGATGTATTCGCTGCTGCCAACTCTCTAGCTGTACCATAGACAACATCAGGGGCTGTCAGCTGAGTTGCTCCACTCTTCTTATAGTTGACATCCTTGCCATAAGAAACATTTTTTGTCACAGTTGGGTTCAACAAGTACTTTCCATCAGTCACCCAGGTCCTCGAGAGGGTATCATTGTCAGGAGTGACCTTCGGACCACCCATGTTAACCCGATACACTGTCTCCAGTGGCTGTGTAGACAAACCAGTGTACTGCTGGACAGGATTGACCATTTGTGCATTATCAGCGATGAGATCATCTGGGACAGAGACCACCTCAATCGCGTTGACAAATGCAATTCCATTCGACGGCTTGAAGGAAATCACAAGCGTGTCGCGGGTGATATTCAGGGAGTACTCCTTGAACAAGGGTGCAGTCTTGTCTGGTTGCTGGAAGTCACTAAGCAGGAGAACATCTTGGGTGGACACAGTAAATTTGGCAAGTGAAAGATCATAGCTCTGGTAGGTGAAGGGGAAGAAGTAGAAGCGGACGAAATGCCGGCCCTGTTTCTGGATAGGGAAAGTGTAGGACGACGGCCCGGTGAAGATCCGGGCAGTCTGGTACAGCGCCAAGTTATCAAAAGAGGCCACCCCATTTGCTGAGGTGCCCGCAAGTATATCCTGGGAGGTGGACACCTTCACCGGAGATGCACCATCCGCTGCGAAGGTCCTCCGGCCAACCATTGTGCTCTTGGAGGACCCACAGTCAACAAGGTAGCTGTCCGCAGGTGTGAATTGCGCTTTGCAGATGCAAATGGATGACAAGATGCATAGCACGATGAAGGTTGTTACAGCTTGCCGCTTCTTCCTCCCCAAAGTAGCCATCATGATGTTGACCTGAGTAAAAAGTATGTTCAGATGGCATGCATGCAAAACTGTAATCTCATCTCGAGAAAAAGGGGAAACAAAACAATTGGTACAGCTGTGAGCTACTACTAGGCAAGAACAAGAACATGCTGATTTGCTCATCACTTGGGGGCATGGATCTTAAAATAAATTCGGGACATTAAATTCGAAATGAATCCCCCAAAACTTCTGGAAAGCGAACCGTATCGGCAGCTCGGCTCTCCGCACTTCCGCAGAAGGGGTGGAACCAGCAAAAGACATTTTTTTGCCAAAAAAAATCGAAGTTTGTAGGGATAATACATGTGTATACTGGACTTGTAACTGGATCAGATCAGATCCGAACACAAAGAGCTTGGGTTTGGGAGCTCGTTTTCGCACGGCAGGAACGGAAGAGAAGGGGTGGGCGTACCTGGGCGGGTGCTCGTCGCCGGCGAAGGTCCCGAAGATGGAGACCTGGGCACCTGGTGTAGGGCGGCGTCGGCCGCGCAGTCGTCGGCACCAGAGGCAGTCTGAGCGCACGCTTTTGGAACGGGAGAACCACCGAGAGAGAGAATGCCGGGGTGCGCGGAGGAGATCTCGGCTCGGATGCAGGCGGCGCAGGGATTAATAGCTACCTCGACTATCTATAAGAGTTCGCATCAGCATCTGAAGAGAGGGAAACAAGGAGAGAGATTAAGAGCTAGCAACGCATCACTCTCCGCACTCCGCAGCAAACAAATCGAAAGGGAAACAGATTTGGATTTAATTGCTCACGGGCCACGGCCACGGCAAAAGAAATGACCCCAAGAACAACCCGAGCTCCCAGATGGAATCAACCGGCACAAGCAAGCTAGGTTCACTCACCACCAGCAGGAGAAGAAACGGATCCGAGCCCGCGCGGATCTCTCCGGCCGTGTCAGTTGTCCAGCACCAGGATGGCGGCCGAGAGCAGGTGCACGCTCCCTGAGGCAAGAATGCGGAGGCGGGAGCAGTACGCACTGTCTTGATGTGTCTTGGCGCCGGCGATGAAGTCGCCGATGATGCGGCGATAGAAAAGGTGGCGCGGTTTGTGGGGGAGAGGAGAGGAAAGAGATGATGGGGGAGGGAGGAGAGAAGTGTGGGGACTGGGGAGAGAGAAAGCGCGAGCAAGCGAGCGAGCAGGAGTTTTGTACTGGATCATCGCGTTGCTTTGTTTTACCGTTATTTATTAGGCCCACCCCGCGTAATTAGGCTTTATTACACAAAATTAGGGTTTTATTTATATTTATTTTAATTAATTAATGTCCGAACTCCTAAAACCGATCATCATGTCCTTGGAAAACTTTGGGCTTCTCGTGTCAACTCGCCGCAGAGCCGCGGCGAATCTAGACTAAACTGCTGCCGGGGTCGTACAGATTCATGAACTCAATTTGATGGGGTCGTAGCTGGCCAGAATACGCGGGGTTCCACTGATTCGTACAAAGTTATCGGGGTCGCATGACCCCGACAACTTTGCACTGGCTTCGTCGCTACCGCAGAGCCCGACAAACTAGACACTGGGTGCTGAATTAATTGAAAAATGAACTGAATTGAATTGTACTAAATTTTAGATTTATTTTCTCTTTTAATTCAATTTTAGACTTATATTTTATAGATTACTAAGGTCCACTTTGACAAGGATTTTATTATAGTTTTCCACCGACTTAATTAAAAACCTTACATAATTAGTACATACCATTATACTATGACGACTTCTGAAGCTAAAGTTAAAACAAAAATGGTTCCGAAGCTAAAATAGAAATAAAAATAGTGAAGCCAAAACCGTTTTCTAATCAGAAATCGAAGTTATGAAAGGAGGCTTCTCTTCGCTTCACCATTTTTAAGAAACCTAAACCATGTCAAAGCGGCTTATAATAATGAATTAGTACGGTGACAGGGCTACCATTTCGGGCAAACCATGGGTAATGAATCATCGCCCTGTTCGTTTGAACTTATTTAGAACCATTTTTCAGCTATGGAACAATGTTTTCCTCACACGACATTTCAACATAAGCATCAGCCAAATTTCAGCATAAGCGACCAGGGTGCATTGAAGTGATTGAAGCCTTTGGTTTCTTCCAAGGAAAAAAACTTCTTTTGTAAGGAAAATAGGGTATGTTGTTGAATAAAGTTAAAATTTGTACTTCTCTCAAAAAAATTCGGTTCATGCGGCTACGTACGCTGCCCTATCCACAGACCCATCCAACTAGCAATATGTGTGCTGTACACGTCTCGCTGTGTTTCTTTCCCTTTTCATATTTTAAATTTTAGAAGAATGGCCGGTCAGAGTTATTTGTAGAATTTTATCTTCTCAGAGCTTGTAGTATTTTTTTATTTCATTTACACGAAAATAATATGTGATTGGTGGACACGGAAGTGTGGACATCCTGGAAAGGCCTCCTTGACAACCTACTTATTCAAACGTGCCTTTTGTCAATGCCGAAACTCAAATTCTCAAATTGTAAAATATACACTGACAACTCAATAAAAATGAATGAAGAAATTAATCAATGTCCAATTGTCTTTTTCCTGCATTTTTTATTGTGGTGGTTGTTTTAAATATCAGTCGGTACGGCCGTTTTTGTTAGTTGGAATAATGGAACATGGGCTTCAATTGTTTGATCCCTGTCTTGTATAGATGAGGTGTCAAGTACAACATTTTTTTTATTTCTTGGCAATCAGTGATACTTCTGGGGCCATTTGCGCCGTGATGAGAGCTCAATTACACGGCTTCCCAAGCCCATTATGGCTGTGGCCATCTAAATTAACCGTGTATAAGTACAAGGTATAATTATAATATAAAAAAGCACGCGGCTTGTTCGGCTTACCCATATTCGGCTTGTTCAACTTGTTTTTTTTTCAGCCGGAACAGTATTTTTCTCTCACAATAATTCAGCCAGAACAGTGTTTTCCAGCCAGTTTCAATCAAGTTTCAGACCAGCGAACGGGGCCACGATCTCCCAAAAAACATTAGTAGTTGAAGGTTCATGTTTCAACACATGCATGTGGATTTAGTGACTTCCATGTTCTCTTGGATGTGAATGTTAAGAACAACTGAAGATGTTGTCCAAAAAACAAACTGAAGCAACTTGTTTGCCACAAGTCGGTAGATATCTTGTCACGTGAGGTGATATAATAATTCTAAACTGAAGAAAAAAAGCCATGCCATGTCAGACAAGTGTAGATGTCATTCATGAGATAGATTTCTTTTATTTACATGGTGACAAATAATTTTACAAGGAAATATATGAACACCGTTCCTGTGAGGTGCTTCACTGCCAAAATTTTCTACGCTAATCTCTTACTACTTGTGAAAAGTGTTTTTTTTTTTGTGGTGAGAAATTTTGCCTAGTTGATACAGTTCGGTGGAGGACAGTTGAGCAATTAGTAGGATGAGGAAGAAAAACAAATTGGAAAACCTCCGCCCAGGAAAATGAGGGCACATGGCATAGTGGTTGTGGTCCTAGCTATCTCTCTCCATCATTGATGTCTGATTTTTGTGGGGGAGAACATGCATGTTAGCCTTGACCAAATCCTTAAAATCGCCCTGATTTGATGTCATCTATCTATATCGTGAAATAATAACCAGCCACCCAGGACAAGACACAAGGGTTATCAATGCCTTTTTATATAAAAAGTGCTGACCTAGGGTCTGTTTGATTAGGTGGGGCGGAGTATAGGCTAAAAATTAGCTTAAATTAACTAAGATTAGCTAGCCATAAAAGTGCAATCAAGTCTTAATTATAGGTTTTGGTGATAATGACCACACAATTAGAGAACTAATAAGATTTATCGAGATGACAAGCAGAGAATTTATATTTGATGATGTTCCACGAAACGAAGGAGCCCCCAATTACAAATATAGATGGCTTCAACCTCAAAAAAGTTTTAAGATTCTTTTATATCTTGAATTTGATAATAGAAAAAGCCATACTATAAAGGGAGACGCAATGCTTAATCGAATATGTGCTACTAAGTGTTCAAACAACTACAAGCATTATCAGATTCACAGTCAAGACAGTCTACACTTCACTATTATCCTTGTTGTCTTGCATGGTGCGAGCTCCGACTCGTCCGACCCCTTGGTCGCGGGCTCCGGATTGCCCGACCCTTTGGTCATGGGCTTCGTCTCGCCCGACCCTAAGGTCGCGGGCTCCGTCTCGCGCCGACCCCAAGGTTGCGGGCCCCGGATCGCCCGACCCTTTGGTCATGGGCTCCGTCCCGCCTGACCCCAAGGTCGCGGGCTCTGTCTCGCCCGACCCCTTTGGTCGCGGGCTCCGTCTCGCCCGACCCCAAGATCGCGGGCTCCGAGTCGTCTGACCCTTTGGTCGCGGCCTTGTCTTGCCCGACCACTTGGGTGCAATGTCCGTTGAGGGTTGGGAGTATATATACCTTTCCTCTTCTTCCCCAACGGCTATCTGTGATTTAAGTGACCGTTGGGGGCTGGGGGCTATATATACCTTCTCCTTCCTCTCCAACGGTAATTAACCTGCTCTCTTCTTCCTAACTTCAGCACGCCCAAAAATAGAGCAGGAGCTCTCTCTCTCTCACTTCATTGTTGACCTCAAGCCCCCAAGCAAATCCATTGATTTCTCCAATCCTTGAGGGATAAGGGTCCAAAACTCGATTAGAGAGCAGCTCCATTGATTCTCAAACTCTAAAGAGCACTTGGTTCATGTTTTAGCTGACGGTTGTGTTTGTTACTCTTGGAGCTTGGCTCCTAGCCGGCTAGAGCATCGCCTGTGGAGCTTGCCAACTTGTGTGGCAGCCCCGTGAGGTTTGTAACTATCTCTTGAAGCTAGTAAACTCACCCCTCATCTCAAGAATTAAGTCTCTTGACTTGAGAACGAAAAAGGGCTGAAAAGCTCTAAGCCTGAGTGGCTAACCTCAATAACGTGGAGGTAGGCAACCCTTGGTGGCGAGTCGAACCACGGGATAAATCATTATGTCATTTGTGCTTGATTTAAATTACTTGTATGACATATTGTTGATTGAGTTGATTTTTAGAGTTTGAGGCTGATCTATTTGTGTGTGTGGTTCCCACCACTTTCAGCTATCGATCTGTGATCTACTACCCTGCAGGAAGCTAAGAAATTTACCCAATCTAAATTTTGTTGGGTAGATTTTAAACTGTGAGCTAATCTCTCCTACAGGTGCGGTAGTGTCGCGCCCACAGAGCGGCAGTGCCGTAGGTGAATTTGACTTCGGTTTGAGCTGAAGTTTTACATGCCTATTCACCCCCTTCTGGGTGTTCCAGAGATCCTACAAGCCATTTGGTTAATAACTTATCTAAACTTGGCTAAACATATTATTTCATCTATTAGTGCTTCTGTTTGAATAGACTTAGGCTAATTTTAACTATTTTTTACGTAACTAGCTAACAATTAGACCTTGATATCTAAATATGTCCTTAAATGTTCATATAACACAGTGGCATCCTATCCTTATGGATATATTTCTCCAAGAGACTTGCCCTTCAAAAGAAATATTCAGGACACTACTAAAAACGCAAATAATTCTAATAGTGGCAATTTTTTTATCGGTTATTAAGAAAGCCGACAAGATAATCATAACTGAACTAACAGTTTTAGAAAAACACACATGGAATACAGGTAACTAAAGGGATAATTTAGAGTTGTCTTGTGTGTGGAATTCTAACATGGAAATTAATTATCAGGCCAATATATAGATAATTTAGAGGAAAATTGGAAATTGTATTTTTGTGTTTTTTCTATCTATGGTCAAGATAACTCACTGGAATCCATGAGCATAAAACAGAAACTGAACAAAAAAAATTGATGGGCCACACACAGGTGCCAAAATGATGGACGAAAACCTCAGCCCACACATTTTCGTGGCAATACAGGTAAATGATGACAAAAAAACCCTCCCTTACCCTTGATCCTCTTGCCGCCTCCTAAACAGACGAACATGAGCTCCCTTCCATCTCTCCCCTTCCACTATGTTGCCTCACCCCCTTCTCGAACAGTCGCCACATAGCCTCACCCATCCTAACACTCAAATGAAGGCGCCACGCCGCCTCACTCCTTCCCAACCGATAAATGAAATGATATTTGTTTCGGAGATAGTAACGCCAATAGGAAAATGTCTTAATTTGTACTAGTTCCGCAGTTACAGGAAAAAGACATACAACAAAGAAAACACAATATGTTTTGATTGTACAAATCCTAACATGAAATTCTTCATTTTGTTTTGACGGTACCAAATAATTAGAATTGCCTTTTTCTTACATACGGAGGCTTTTTTCTATTAGTTTCTGACTACAGAGGTAGATTTCTAGACCGGTCAGACTTATATTTTCTTGTCAGTTATATACCGATAGGGAAATAGTTTCGAACGATAGAATGTCTTTCAATTTTCAATGTCTATAGAATTTGCACGATTAGGGACATTCTTGTTTATAGTAGCGAGGAGCTAGTCGAAATATCTTAGGTTAATGAAGTCGCCACAAACATCTCGCTGCATCTCATTGTTGATGGGCATCGCCTATCACACTAAAAAGGATGTTTATTAGCATAAACATGTGATCAACCATGTTGAGTGGGAAACTCCAACTGATATGGCACGGGCATGTTTTACCACAAGGAGAAGCCTTGCTTCTAGTTCTAGTGGTCATGTGATAATTTGATAGGCGTGGTTATGGACACGTGGATTTAAGAATGTGCTAGCTTTTATGGCCCGGTTCGCTTCGCTGAAAAAACAAGCCAAAACACTGTTTCGGCTGATTTACTGTGAGAGAAAAACACTGTTCCGGCTGAAAAAACAAGCTAAAAAGTACGGATTATAAAACAAGCGAACATGGCCTATATGCGCGTGCATCATACTATTCATTCCCAAGATAGAAATGTTGAATATTTGTGTAGCATGTAATCACCGATGCGATAACAACAAATTGAGGCTAACTCAGCTAGTTATGTTGTAGGGGAATATGTTTATTAAAATGTAAGTTATCGACTTAGTATTTGATTTATTTTCGAATTTAAATAGAGCTATTTTTCATTGCCTCATTGGTAGACAAGTATCTACGTCTTTTCTCTACTAATATTTCAGGGGGAAAATCACCCACGTGACATTTTACAATTTCATGCATAATTGTAACCTTGATTTGGCGCTTTAGTACGGCGGCGGAAAAAGTGTGTTCGGCTAGTGAAAGAAGAAAAAGGTAGGATGTCTTTCTTTTTTCACGTCATTGTCGTTATACACATGCTGCTTTTTATGCAGAGTAAGACGGTATGCAACGACTACGACCTAAAATACAAGACTTATTTATTTTTTGGGTGGTGTTACAGGCAAAGGGTTCAATACCTATTTTTATCTTCTCCAACAACAAGACTCAAAAGACAATCATTTATACAAATGAGTCACCGGGAGAGAGAATATTAAGATTTAAATTATGTGTCTCTTGGCACATAAAATGGATTTTTTATATAAATACTCTATATATTTGAAACTATAGGTATTATATTGAAGATCTATTTTGGATTTAAGTTCGGTCCATATTATCAACCTAGAGCATGGGAGCAGGGTCTAGGGTGAGTGACCCGACCCATGCATCAGCCTAGAGCATGGGGCAGTCATTAGCCAATCAGGTTTGGCATACGGAGTACGTAGCTGATAGATTCGGTTGCGTCTTGTGTGTGTTGTCGGTCCGACACGGATTGAAAGAGCCCTGTCATTTTCACTTGTTGGATAATTACGGCCTTTGCTAGGCTGATGTGATTGATACTTACCATACTAGACATGTTGCTAAATCTTTGCAGGCAGCCGGAAAAACAGGGGACATGCTTAATTAGTTCAAGCAATGAAATTGGGTAATCTCTATATGTACATCGTACTACTACTACTTCGGTATTTTACCCCCTCACACTCGAATTATGGATTGTCTTTAGCACTCCTCCCTCCATCAAGAAAGTATGTAATTCTAGCACGACATATTTAGTATCTTAAATTTGTCCAATTATAGATAAAAATATTAATATTTATAATATCAAATAAAGATCATTAGATTAATTACGAAATATATTTTCATAATAAATTGCTTTAGAGCCATAAATGTGAATAGCATTTACTAGAAACTTGGTTAAACGTAAGCCACTCTAACCGGCACATAACTAATAGTTGCATTCTTTATTAGATGGAAGGAGTATTTGACTAGCAATTTTGGACTCTGCAGTAATATCCTTCCATTATGTTTTATACTAATACATGACATCGCGGTCAGGAGAGGAGACAAGAGAGGGGAGAATTAAGAATGCAATAGATTTTTCTCTGCTATCTGTGTGTGTGATTCTGGATTATATGGAACAAAGGGAGGTGACAGGAGTGCAACAGGACAATGACAAAGGTGGGTTACGACGGCACGCCAGAGCACCGCACCGCGTAGCACAGCTGGAGAGCAGGGCATGCAGCTTGGCAGGCAGGAGGAGAACTGGAGGCGCGCGGCTGCGCTGGGCTGGGCGCCAACAAGAACCAGCTGGATGGGGAGCACAGCAAAGCCAGCAGCGGTGGAAGGAGCAGTAGCTGCAATTTGCAAAGCACATCGCTGGTCTCCTGGTTCATCCTAGTCGACGCCACAGAAGAAAAAAAAAACGGACAGGAGAAGAAAACCAAACCTACTCCATGTGCAAAACGCAAAAGACAACCCAAACGCGGCTTCCAGATAACTGGAAACAAGTGTTTCCATTTTCTTTTTAGGGAGTAACATGCATGAAACTCGGTTGACGACAAGTAGCAAATCTCTAGGGAGGCTCAGCTATCCAAAGGAACCACCTTCATTCTGCCGATGGTCAAAGGCTGAATTTGGCTGGCCGGTGACGGTGAGGACACCAATCTGAACGTGCCATAAGCCCATAACCTCATCGACCGGGGAGCACGTATCTCGGAGGAAACCGTGCGGCGGTTCCAAATCGTCGTGCCGGACTGCAGGAAGAAGCCAGTGATCCATGACTGCTAGTCTAGGAATGTGAAAGGCAGACAGCATGCGTATCCACAGGGCAAGGGCAGCAGGCATGACCTGACCGGGTGGTGGCTGCTACGCCTGCGAGCGTCCACCAGCCAAAGGTGGTTACACCGTAAATTATATGCTAAAACATGTCATGAGCATCATACTTAAGTGATATTGCATGTGGTGTGATGAATAGGTAAAGCATTGTAACTTAAACGAGTCGTAAAGACGTAAAACGAAAAGTTAATTCACAATTTATAAAGTTAGCAAGTAGGGATGTTAACTAATTTTTATTGAACAAAAATGCTATAGAACATGTATGTAATACTTAAATAAAGTTTGAAGCGCAAACTTTGTAGATGACAGTGAAATACTTGCGGTCGAAAAATGATATTATTAGCTAATATTTCCACTAGCTTAGAAATGATAAATTGAAAACAAATCCAGCTCAAAAACTTACAAATTTTCAAGTCTGCCGACAGCTAGACATTGCTATGTTTAGCAATTTATTGTGAGAGATTGGGTTAATGAGTAGGATAGTATTATAGCTTGTTTTAGTAGCCTAATATACCATCTAAGGTATAGCAAAAGTGGTTTGGAGATTGGATCAACAGTTTAGACACCTCGAACGCTTTAAAGTCTGTGCATAACATGAACTCGGGCCGTTTTCTCATATTGGGCGCGGTCACCAGGCCGTCCAGCCCCGATGTCGCGGCGTCGGTGCGCTAGGCGCGCGCACACGTGGCCACGCTGGCCGGTTGCTGCTGCCGCAGCCTGGCCGCGGTGGGCACGCCGCTAGCCACCATCCGCGAGCCGCCGCGCCCGCCGTTCACCTGCGCCTGGCCGTCCTGCCACCATGCCGTGCTGCTGCCGCGGCCGTCGCGTCGCCGCTGCTGTGCGCACCGCCCTCCTCGGGTCCCGCTGCCTCGTCGTCGTCCCGCAAGTGGTGCTGCAGCAGCACATGGTCGAGCCTGTAACCGCAGCAGCACGCACGTTCTACCCTGGTGTCGCGTTGTCCAGTAGCGCCGCTGCGACAGCCACACGCATGCGTGTCCTCTCTAGCGACCAGCCGCTCCTTGAGGCGACGTAGAGTTTCCACGCGTTGCTGGCCTCGCTCTGCGCCACACGTGTAGTCGGTTACCATCTCGCCCTTGTCATCTTCCATTAAATGGAAACCACCGGCGCCGAGCCGTCATCGCCATTGAAGGCGGGCAAACGAGGCTGCGTCGCATCGAAGCTGATCCTGTAGCGCCCGGTCGATCTATGTACAATTACTTGTGCCAGATGTCAATTAAGGAACCTAGCTACGCGCCAAGTCCACGTACGGTCCTAACCGAGCCCTATCAAGCTCCAATTTTGGAGTTTTCCCTCCGTCGTGCCATTAAGGCCGGGCTTGGCCGTGGACGAGGGCAGTCACCCACCGCACCACTCCACGCCAATCCACATGCCTCACAAGCTTCGCCTCCACCTCCACTTCACCCTGTGCATCTCGCTTACACCTCTACCGCCTCGCCGTAGCTGCGGCGCCATCTCGGAGCGTCGCTGCACCCCTCCGGTCACACGCAGCCAGCCCTTATCCGCTGACCGTTCCCTCAACCATCACCACAGCCGTGGCCACCGTCTAGCCAATAGCTATGTGGTGGTCTAGGATGGCTGGTACGGCCGCGCCACCGTCGCACGCGGTCGCTCGCCGTGGCCACCTCTCCCGCAAGCTCCGCTGCTCCCGTAACTTCGTCTAGTGTAGGCGCTAGGACCTTAGATGCAGGTCAGCCCGCTAGTGGGGCCGCTGCGTGCCTTAGTTGGCTGGTGTGGTCGTCCATTGCCATGCTATCGCGCCGGCGCGCGTAGGGGTGGCCAAGGACCTGGCCGTGGTAAAAGAGGATAGTTGCGAGGTCCTTTTCGCATAGCCTCTCTCTCGGGGAATAGTGCTACAGACCCCGGGTTGATTTGTATGTAGCGCGGGGGTGTTTTTGCAAAGTTGGCAGTGCGCGCGTGGGTCGCCCCGTCGTGGGCCGTCTCGCGGTGGGCCGCGCGGTGGTGGGCTGTGGTGTGAGAATTAATTTTTCTTTTTCTTAAGAAATTAGAAATAGTTTTATATTTTATATTCTGAGCTAAACTTTGAAAATTAATATCAATTCATATAGGTGTCCAAAAATTATGAAATAAATTTTGTTGGGTTCCTGAAAATGTTGTCTATATGATGGTATGATTAGATGATGCAGGTCTAAGTTGATGCAAAGGATTATTAAATCATTTATGATTGTTTAGTATTATTTAGATTAGTATTTGTAGGAATTTTTGTGGCAAATTGGTAATAGCTTTGACCATAAAATTTTTATAGAGATTCATTGTATTATTATATGCTCACTGTAATTTTTGTAGCCTTAGAATACGCTAAGTACTAGGGTAGTTAGGTGCTCCTTGTTGTAATATAAGTTAAATCGCTAATAAGAGTAAGGTTACATTTTAGTTGCTAAGTTAATACATGTTAGATGAATCCATACCTCTGTTTGTGGAAATGATAGGTAGTTAGTATCTTAACCATTAGAGCTGGCTTAGTGGCTCAGTAGATATATTCTTATTTTAAGAATTGTTGTTGCCTTAATATTAAAGTGTTGCATCATCATCGCATGCATGTAGAGAACGAGTTGGTGGAGATCGTGACCATCGGAGATCACGAGTTCGAGGAGGTGATCCTCGTGTAGGACGAGGTCCTGGAGCCGCCACTGACTGACTCAGCTGACACCGCGTCTGCCCAAGGCAAGCCCCAGTGCATAACCCTTAATTTGAATAATCACTGAATATATACATATATATATATATGATGTGCATTTACATTATAGGCATTTTATGGAAACCACCTGCATAAATAAATCTGTCCTATGAGTCCCACTAGTACATGTGCGAGTAGCTGCTATGCTTAGGTTTTTTGGTAGCGTGAGTAACCTACCGTTACTCACAATAGGTGATTATTATTATTACTCATGATAAAATGGTGAAAGGAAATGGAGACCGGGCAAGGATATGGTATGGATATTGGTGGGTGTAATAGGTTGTGTCCCATGGCCAACGGGGCATAGCTTGGTTATACTGTTTTTTCTATTCATGTCGGTTAAGGACCGTCCGTTGTATTGGATTCTAGTCAGATCACGGACTTATTATCCTGAGCACATACTTGCTTATGGGAGCGGGAAGGCTCGTTGCTCTCTTGTCGTGGGTTCTGGCTCTTTCTAGACCGACTGATTGGAG
Organism: Miscanthus floridulus; assembly: GCF_019320115.1. NCBI lineage: Eukaryota > Viridiplantae > Streptophyta > Magnoliopsida > Poales > Poaceae > Miscanthus > Miscanthus floridulus. The sequence goes on along the minus strand of NC_089598.1, from coordinate 91,943,894 downwards.
GCGGTGATGGTGGAGGTCTAAGCACCACACTGAGTCTGGAACTCAGGTGTGGGGGCTTGGAGTCCAAGTTTAGATGGAGACCTGGACCCCTTGACAGGAGAGTGGTGGGTTGGTACTTGTCGATGTTTCACCATCGATAGCCTGCCACGGGGTACCCAGGGCAGTATGTTTGGGCTTCGGCATATGCAGAACTTAACGGTAAACGCAAGAGACAGTCGATTTATCCTGGTTCAGGCCCTCGACTGTGATCGAGTAATAGCCCTACGTCCAGTCAGCGTTAATCTTTGCATTGGATTGATTGTAAAGTGTTGTGTTGCGTTGTCTGTTATCTCTGTCTAGGAACTCCGCCCTCCTTTATATAGTCAGGAGGCCAGAGTCCTAGTCGGTTTACAATGTAGAGTCCTAGTAGGATTACAGGGTAGTATTACTACTAGGATTACATAGGAGGAATCCTAATCAAACTAGATCTCCTCTCTTCCTTGCGGTGTATCCTATGGGTCCCGCATCGATAAGCCCCCGAGCACTTCATGGTTGAGCTCAGGAAGCCTCATCTTGTTTCTTCAGGTCTTGCCGAGCAGGAACAAGCGTCGTTCGAGTACCTTCTTGAGTGAAACCATGTAGCGCTTTTTGGGATCTTCGAGTGTTATGCACTTTTTTGAAGAAAAATTACATCCGTCTGGGTGTAGCTCTCGAGCCTCTTGCTGTTTGGAATAAGGAGCTGGAGGGTCTTGTCTTGAAATTGCTCTAATTCTTCGTCGAAAGGCTTCCGAGCATATACCGGGGTTCTTTATCAAAAAGAATTCGGATATAGCTCGGTCCGGGTTCTTTTTGTCATGAGTCCTTGAAGTGGTTTGTCTTGAAGAAGCCTTCTTGGTGATGTGCACTTTTTCGAAGAAAAAGTACACTCATTGAGTATAGCCCCCGAGCCTCTTGCTTTTTGGAACAAAAAGTTGGAGGATCTTGAATCTGAGTTGTTCAAAAAAACTAAAAATCTTTCCTGTTGCATCCCCCGAGCATGTATCCGAGTTCTTTTGTTCTAAAAGAACTCGGATGCAGGGTCTTGGCATATTCTCCGGTAGTCTGCTGTTGTCAGATGTAGTTGTACGGTGGTGGTTGAGTGTAAATGCAGAGTTGTACGGTATTGGTATATCCTTTCGAATATGCTCGTCCTTGAGTACTGTTCCTTCACGCCTGAGTCCTCTTTTACTGAATCCTATCTTTTTACTTTGTCTTTTTACTTTGTCCTTTGTTAGATTTGTTCCGTTGGTGCTCTCGGTCCATGTGCACCGCTCCTTTGGCCTATAAATACCCTCCTGGTGTGAAGTTTTGATTCATCAGGCGTTTTGCGCGTGGTCTTGAAATCTTCGTAGTCATGAATATGATATTTTCTGAAGTAGAGCAGCCCCCAGGTGTATCTTGTAGTTCTTGTATATCTTGTCATAGCTGGAGGGAGTCTTGTGATAGAGATTAGAGGTAGACTAATCTTGCAGCGGCATTGTACCAGGAGGTACGTTGCGGTAGTTGCAGGAAGTCTTGTGATGTGGGATACGTTCCTTCATCTAGCAGTTCTAGGAAAATCCCCCTTGCCTGCCCTGTGACTGTCTGGTGCAGATCAACGCCTGATCTAGTGTCACATCGAACTTGGGTAGACAGATGCCTGCTGGGCTTCCCTGTTCCACGTTGCCTCGTCATGCTGCTGACTTCCGCCTTAGATGTTCTGTATCCGTCCTTTGAAGAAAACAGTGTAGCCGAGTATGGTTTGTTCTACTGAGTAGCAATTTGGAACACATAGTCGTTCCAGAGCCTAGTTGTGTCCGGGTTCCTTTTTGCAATCTTGTTCATCGTAGTACCAAGTTCGTTGGGTCTTGTAAGACGTGTAATCTTGTATTTTTTGAAGTCATTTATAATAGAAAGAATGTTGTCTTCTGGGTTGCCATTCCTTTTTCTGCTGATGTCCTAGTTGTTTGCGATATTTCTGAGTTCTTTCTATAGGAACCGAGTTCTTGTGTTCCTTGTGAGGCAACCCTTCGCTGCTTCATTATTGACGAGTTTTTTTGTAGCGATATGTTAACTCTGCCTTGGTGCTGGATGGATAAGTCTGAAATCTACCCGTTGAACTGTATTGTTGTGTAGAAATGTGTCGCCCATCATTTCAGCTTTGTCAGTTGTGTTGGGAAATGAACCGTTGCGTTCTCATGCCGTATTAAGACATGCCTAATGGGCCGTAAAAATCTATTTAAAGGCCTTCTTTCTTCTTTTTCTTTACTCTGCCCTGCTTTTGCCTTGAAACCCTAGTTCTTACTCCGCCGTCGCCATTATCGTCGTCATCTGAGCGCCGCCACCTGACCGTCATCGCTTCTTAGTGCCTTATTGCCTTTGCTAGTATATGGGTAGTAAGAAGTCCGCGAGCAAGTCCTAGGCATCCTTTGTAGACAAGGAGGCATCACTTTCTGTGATTGAAAATCAAGAATTCATGGCCATGAGGGCTGCTCAGAAGGTCTGGCCGGCTCCAACTACGACTGAGGATCAGTTGCGCAAGCTGGTCAGCGATTGCCTGATCCAGGACAAGGAGATTGCTGGGTGGAGAGCTCTAGGCCAGCATCGGGTTCCAACCCTAGGCTCTAGTGAGATTGTTCTTTTTGTCTCCTTTATCCGTGCTGGTCTTTGCCTTCCTTCCTTCGCTTTTCTTCATCGCTTTCTTAATTATTTTGGGATTAGCCTGGACCATCTTACTCCCAACGTTGTCCTTCATCTTTCTATTTTTGTTCATCTTTGTGAAACTTTTCTTGGAATTCCTCCTTCTCTTTCTCTCTTCCGTTATTTCTTCCGTCTTAAGCCCCAACCCCACAGCGATGGCACCCATGTTCTTGGTGGCTGCGGGATTCAGTTTCATCAGGGTCATCAGAATAGATTCTTTGACTATGATTTGGTTGATTCTGTGAGGGATTGACGTGCCGACTGGTTTTATGCAGCCAATATGATCCCTCCTCTTGCTGTCCATTCTTCTTCTGGTCCTGTGGTTAACGACCGATGGGAGAAGAATCCCATGACGGCGGATGAGCTCCAGGCGATTAAGCCATTTTGGAGAGGATATGTGCTCTGAAACAGCAAGGCTTGACTGGCTTTGGTATCATCTCTAGTTTTCTTCGCCACCGTGTTCAGCCTCTGAAGGAGCAAGAAAACTACGATTTTGAATACTCTAGAGCGGAGGACCCTTCTCGTATGGTCCCTGCCCTTGAGTTGACCAGTGAGGAGGTACTTGAGCACCTCCAGAAGATGCTGAAAGGAGTTAGCATCGTCCCGCTTATTGTCCCCGAGTTCTGTGCTAACAATCCGCCTCCTACTGTGAGTTGTTTTTTCTTATGCTGGTACTTTTCGTATTTCCTTTGTCGTCTCCACTTTTCGCTTAATAGTTATCGTCTGGTTGTTTTACCTTTTTATAGGAATTGGGGCATAACTTCGTTGACCCGATCCCCCTTGTTGACTGCCCTGCCATTGTGGAGCTTGGGGAGAATCTTGCTGGGGCATCTTTAACCAGTAAGTTTCACACCACTGTGATGTTTCCTGGTGTTTTCTTCCGCCATTCTTGACACATATGTAGAGTATGTTCCTCGTCTAGTTCCTCGAGCTCCCCGTAGTTTTGTCTGCCGCCAAGAAGTCTCATCAATCGAGTACTCGTCCAAGTACTCAAGTTATAGGTAGCATGCTCCTAGGTGAGCATATTAATATGTTTTGTCTTTTTGTTGTTTGCTTTTGCCTCTAACCAAGTACTTTTCTTCTTTTTCATATGGTGCTGTGGTTGCCATGCTTGAACGTGAGGAAGAGGAGGATGATGATGCGACCCTTGTTACGCGTCGGTGAGTTGTTTTCCTGCTTTTCTACTGTTGAACACTTCTCTTGTAGTAAGCGGTCGTCGACCTCGAGTTCTTCTGGAGCTTCGATTCTGACCACGCCGCTCCCGTTGTAAGGTGGCGGCGATATTTTTGCTTCTATAGTTCCCCCTCTGAGGTCTTCTGTTGGTCTTGGGGGTTTTATGAAGAAGAAGATAGCTAAGTGAGTGAATCCTGGTTATGTTTCTCTGCTTCTGTTTTCCCCTTCTCTGATTCATATTCTTATCGTCGATTTTCTTTATCATCTTGTAGGCCTTCGCCTTCCCTCAACCCTTAGTTGACTTCTTTTCAGTCTTCTGACACGCCCCTGCATTCTGAGTCTTTGGACTCGGCATGTGCGGTCGGTGAGGTGGCTGTGAGGGTGACAGGGTCCTCTGGTGATCCCGCTACCGCTGATTTGCTGGCCCCGGAGGTGACCGTGGCCGCGGCGGCGGAGCCATCTGGGGAAGTAGCCGGGGCTTCCCAGGGTGTGGTTATGGTCTTGTCTTCTTTGCCTAGATGTCTTTGACTTAGTCAAGTGTTTGTCATGCTTTTGACTGCGCTGTGTGAACAACTCAGTATTTGTATATCCTTATGTTGACAAACTTTCTTGATTTGTCGAGTACTTGTCTGGCTTCCATATGAGCCATGTAAACAACTCGGTTTTTGTAGATCTTTGCCTTGACAAACTTTCTTGATTTGTTGAGTACTTGTCTGGCTTCCATATGAGCCGTGTAAATAACTCGGTTTTTGTAGATCGTTGTCTTGACAAACTTTCTTGATTTGTCGAGTAGGAACATCTTAGGTTTGGTTCGGGTGTTAGCTTATTAGCTACCCTCATCGGCGGGCTCAAGCATCTTTTCAGCTCTTTTGCTCTCACCCGGTATGCTCAGGCGTTATTTCAACTATTTTGCTTTTTGGATTGGGTGTCAGCTTATTAGCTACCCTCATCGGCGGGCTCAAGCATCTTTTCAGCTCTTTTGCTCTCAGCCGGTATGCTCAGGCATAATTTCAGCCATTTTGCTTTTTGGATCGGGTGTTAGCTTTTTAGCTACCCTCATCAGCGGGCTCAAGCATCTTTTCAGCTCTTTTGCTCTCAGCCGGTATGCTCAGGCGTAATTTCAGCCATTTTGCTTTTTTGATCGGGTGTTAGCTTATTAGCTACCCTCATCGGCGGGCTCAAGCATCTTTTCAGCTCTTTTGCTCTCAGCCTGTATGCTCAGGCATGATTTCAGCCATTTTGCCTTTTTGTATCGGGTGTCATCTTATTAGCTACCCTCATCGGCGGGCTCAAGCATCTTTTCAGCTCTTTTGCTCTCAGCCGGTATGCTCAGGCATGATTTTAGCCATTTTGCTTTTTGGATCGGGTGTTAGCTTATTAGCTACCCTCATCGATGGGCTCAAGCATTTTTCAGCTCTTTTGCTCTCAGCTGGTATTCTTAGTGAAAACAACTCGGGAATATTCGTAATAAGATATCTGTTGTCAAGGAGAACCATCTTTATTGATCATGATCGTTTACATGGTTGTTGAAAACAACTGGGGGAAATCCATAGTAATACACGTATTGTCGTGGAACACCATCTTTATTGATCATGAACGTTGATCTCTTGTGGCTTGTACGTGTATTCTTTCTTGATTTGTTTTTCACGCGTAGAATCTTCTTAGTTGGTTGATGTGCCATGTATTGTTGACTTCTTTTCTATCTTCATTTATCAACTTGTACGTGCCTGGTCCGGTGACTTCTATGACAATGAAAGGACCTTCCCATGGACTGAGTAGTTTATGGCGTCCGTTAGTTTTTTGTATTCTTCTTAGTACCAGATCTCCGATTTGGAGTGATCGAGGCTGGGTATTCCTGTTGTAGTGGCATCTTAAACCTTGGAGGTATCTTGCTGATTGAAGGGTAGCATTTAATCTGACTTCTTCTGTTCTGTCGACTTCTAATCTTCGGGTGTGTTCTGCTTCTCCTTCATCGTATTGTTCTATCCTTGGTGATGTCTAGATTAAGTCGGCCGGTAGTACTGTTTCTGATCCATAAACTAGGAAGAAAGATGAGTATCTGGTGGCTCTGCTTATTTGAGTCCGTAGCCCCCATACTACTTTGGGTAATTCTTCAATCCATTTGGATCCATAGTCCACTAGTTCTTCGTATAATCTTGGTTTTAATTCGGCTAGTATAAGTCCATTCGCCCTTTCCACCTGTCTATTGGCTTCTGGATGTGCGACCGATGCGTAATCTATGCCGAAGCCGCAATCCTGTGCCCAACTTTAGAATTCTGTAGCTGTAAAGGGAGAACCCAAATCTGTTAGGATTCGGTTGGGCATGCCAAAACGGTGCATAATGTCTTGGATGAACTCGACTGCTTTGGCTGTGCTATATTTTGCGAGTGGTTTGTATTCAATCCACACGGTGAACTTGTCAATTGCTACGAAGATGTACTCGAAACTGCCTTTTGCTTTCTTGAGAGGTCCTACTTGATCTAGCCCCCAGTAGGAGAAAGGCCAAGCGGGAGGGATGTAGATTAGATTGTGAGCTGGTACATGAGCTTGTCTTGCGAACATTTGACAACCTTTGCATTTTCTGACTAGTTCTTCTGCGTCTTTCAAAGCGGTTGGCCAGTAGAATCCGGTGCGGAACGTTTTGCCGATAAGTGTTCTTGAAGCGGCATGATTCCCACAGCACCCTGAGTGTATTTCGGCTAAGATCTCTTTGCCTTCTTCAAACGAGACACATTTTAGGAGTACTCCTAATGATGCGGCTCTTTTGTACAGCTTGTCCCCTACTAGGACGTAGTTCTTGCTTCTGCGAACAACTCGGGTAGCTTCTGCTTTATCTGCTGGCAACTTATTCTCTTTGATATAATCGATGAAAACCTAGGTCCATGAAGTGGTGATTACCACAATCTGGGTGCCTTTTGCTGGGAGTTCAGGGTTTATCTCACCGGGTTGTTTGATAGAGGGAGCTGATAACTCCTCTATGAATACGCCGGGTGGGACCTTTGCCCTGTCCGATCCAAGCTTGGCGAGGACATCTACCGCAATATTAGAATCGCGCAGGACATGTAGAATTTCCAATCCTTGAAAATGTTTTTTGAGTTTTCGTATCTTAGCGCAGTAGGCGCTCATATTTTCTTTGGTGCAGTCCCAATCCTTGTTGACTTGGTTGATGACTACTGCCGAATCGCCATATACGAGTAATTGCTTGATTTCGAGGGTAATTGCTATTCGTAGTCTGTGGATGAGTGCTTCGTATTCTGCTCCATTGTTTGTAGCTTGCCATAGTATCTGAAGGACATACTTGAGTTGTTTTCCATCTGGAGAAATGAATAGAACACCTGCACCGGCTCTGCCTAGCTTGAGCGATCCATCAAAGTACATCTTCCAATGGTCAAGGATAGTATTTGGCATGGGTTGTTGAATCTCTGTCCACTCGGCCACAAAATCGGCAAGGGCTTGAGATTTAATCGCCTTCCGTGGGGTGAAATCGATATTGAGAGCACCAAGTTCAACTACCCACTTAGATATGCGCCCTGTTGTGTCTTTATTGTGTAGAATGTCTCCGAGTGGGAAATCTATCACCACGGTAATTTTATGGCTTTCAAAATAGTGGCAAAGCTTGCGTGAAGTGATCAGGAGAGCGTAGAGTAGTTTTTGCACATGCGGGTACCGGATTTTTTATTCTGACAGTACCTCGCTGATGTAGTATACGAGTCGTTGTACTTTATATGCGCGCCCTTCTTCTTCTCTTTCTACGGCTATCGCTGTGCTGATCACAGTAGAAGTTGCCGCAATGTATAGCATCATGTCCTCGTATTTCTTTGGAGGTGTGAGAACGGGTGAGGTTGTGAGGTACGTCTTGAGTCTTTTGAAAGCTTCGTTGGCTTCTTCTGTCCACTCAAACTTGTCTGTCTTCTTTAGTAGCTTAAAGAAAGGTAACCCTTTTTCGCCAAGCCTTGATATGAAGCGATTGAGGGCCACCATGCAGCCTGTTAGTTTCAGCACATCCTTGACACTTCGAGGAGGGCCCATCTCAGTTATGGCTCAAATTTGCTTGGTGCTGGCTTTGATTCCACGATGGCTGACCAAGAATCCTAGTAGTTGTCCTGAAGGAACTCTGAATACATACTTTCCTGGGTTCAATTTCCACCTCCACCTCTTTAGGTTTTCAAATGTTTGCCTTAAGTCTTCAATTAGTGTGTTCGGGTTCTTTGTTTTTACTACTACGTCATCCACATATGCTTCTACGTTTTCGCCAATCTGATCTCCAAGGCACGTTTGGATAGCTCTTTGGTAAGTAGCACCAGCATTCTTGAGTCCAAACGATATGGTCTTGTAGCAGTAGGCGCCGAACGGAGTGACGAAAGATGTCTTGCTCTGGTCTTGTTCTTTTAATGCAATCTGGTGATATCCTGAATAGCAATCAAGAAAGGATAATAGGGCAGATCTTGCTGTCGAATCAACTATCTGGTCAATGCGTGGTAGCCTGAATGGATCTTTTGGGCAGTGTTTGTTGAGATCTATGTAGTCTACGCATATGCGCCACTCGTCCGTGTTCTTTTTTTGTTCTAGAACTGGGTTTGCCAGCCAATCTAGATGAAGGATTTCTCTGATGAATCTGGCTGCCATTAGCTTTGTGATTTCCTTCTTAATTGCTGCCTTCTTGTCGGGTGAGAATCTTCGTAGTCGTTGCTTCATAGGCTTTGATCCTTCATTAACATCGATTCTGTGCTCAGCCAACTCCCTTGGGACACCTAGCATGTCGGCCGGCTTCCAAGCGAAGATATCTTTGTTGTCCCAAAGAAAGTTGGTGAGCGCGAGTTCCTATTTTGCCGAGAGGTGTGCGCTGATGGTTGCCGTTTTGGAGGGATCGTCGGTGCCCAGGTCGATTTGCTTGACGTCGGCTTCTTTTGGAGGTGCAAGGATGCTGGGCTTTTTAGCCGGTATCACTAGTTCTTCTGGGCTCATTTCTGTGGCAATAGTGGCTATTTCTTTTCTACCATCGGCGGCTTGTGCCTTGGCTGCAATTTGAATTGCCTAAACATCACAGTCAAAAGCGCGCTTTAAATCACTTCGGAGGGAAAGGACACCGTTAGGCCCTGGCATCTTTAGCAATAGGTACGGGTAATGCGGTATTGCCATGAATTTTGCTAGTGCTGGGCGCCCAAGAATTGCATGATATGATGAGTCAAAGTCTGTAACTTCAAACTTGATGAACTCTATTCGGTAGTTTGAGGGAGTGCCAAAAGTAATCGGTAGAGTGATTTGTCCAAGTGGCATAGCTGTCTTGCCAGGTACTATTCCATAAAAGGGGTGCTTGTTGGTGTAATCATCCCGTCAAGTTGTAGTCCCATCTTCCTTAGCGTCTCTGAAAAGATAATGTTGAGTCCGGCTCCCCCATCGATTAGTACCTTAGTGACAGTCATGCCAGCGATAGTTGGATCTAGAACCAGTGGGTAATGGCTCGCGTTCCCTACGCTAGTCCATTGGTCCTCTTAAAAATTGGATTGGATACTGTGACCAATTAAGATATCTTGGAGTAGCTGGTTCTGCTGCCATGATGGTTCGTAGAGCTAGCTTTTCTTGATGTTTACTTCTGGAATCCGGAGCTCCAGCGAAAATTACTGCTACTGTTCCCCTGGATTTTTGTAATCCCTTTCCTTTGTGGTTGTCTTCATCTTTTTTCTGATTGTCTTCCTTAGTGTTTACCTTATTATCCTTTCTCGTGTATCGCTCGTTGAATGTGTAGCAGTTTCCAGTAGTGTGATTTCCTTTAGGATGCAAAATGCAACGTATATTTTCAATGTCATCATACCCTCTGGGTTTGGAAAACTTTCTTAATTTATCAGCCATCGCCACGGTGTTGTCTGGTCCACGTCTTCTTTCCTGATGTCTGATGTTTCGATGATTTCGCTTGTCCAAGTTGTCTTGATTGTTTTTATCCGGGAACCTTTCTCATGTCTTCTCCTCTGCAGTAATCATCTTTTCTACTGTACGTCTGAATTATTCATTGCTTCTTGGGTTTTCTTTGTAGAAGTCTTGAAATTGCCACCTAGCCATAATTCCGTGAGAGAAAGCTTCGATTACTTCTCGTTCGGTGATGTCATGTACTTGGGCGTGTAGTTCACCAAATCGTCGATAGTAATTTCTGAGAGTTTCGCCTCCTTTCTGCTTGAGTCCTTTTAATTCCACGTGGGTGATGGGGTGCGTGATGATCCCCACGAAATTTCCACAGAAAACTCTTTGCAAGTCTTCCCAATTTCTGATTGACCCTAGATTTAATTTGTCGAACCATTGGAGGGGCATGGTTTCCAGTGCCATGGGAAAGAATAAGGCCTTGATATCGTCGTCTCCTCTGGCTAGTTCAATCGACTGCGAGTAAATTCTGAGCCACTGCTTTGGTTCGGTCTTGCCATCATATTTAGAGTGGTTGGACGGCTTGAACTTGTGGGATAGTCATATTGAAGCAAGTCTGTTTGCAAAACAGGGGAATCTATCGTGTGCTCCGGCTTCTTTGTATTTTGATTCGGCACCTCCTTCCTGCCAACTGTCGTCTTGGCGAGAATAGTCCTACGGGGATGTCTGAATAGGTGCTTCGCTTCTGCTCTTCCTTGGTTGTTCGATTCGGTAATTTTGACTATGGTCTGTTCTACTTTCTCTGTTGTGACTTCCGCCTGGTCCAAGTCTCTCGAAAGCGGACTTCTTTTGGTTTTGATCTTCCCTCCTATGAGATGTTGACCTAGCAGGTAGTCTTGAGTGGGCTCTTTTGTCACATGTCCTTAGGGCTGCTGTCTGGAGGAGGTCTCGGAGCTGTTCCTATTTTTCATTGGGAAGTGATGTCGCTCCGAGTTCTTCTAGTGCTTCTCGGATCCTACTATAGGGTGTATTCATCGCGCGTCTTTCTTTGACTTCTTGTTCTGATTTTCTTCTGCCGTACTCAGCCAGATCTGACTCATATTTAATCCAAGCTTCCTTGCGCTGCCTAGCACGGCGCTGGCATCCTTGCTTCAATTTGTTTCTTCTTTCTCTGGCTTGCTTCTGACTCTCAGTCTCACCATCATGCTCCTGGATAAAGGGTGATATGTTGGACTCAGATTCGTCCGATGACCTGATGTCGGGTGCTTCTAGGGGGACCAGAGGTGATCGAGGACGGCGAACCATGAATACTTCTCGTGTGTGAATTATTCTGTTGTTGGTGTTGGTTCCCACACTGTCGGAGTTGTTGATGATTTTAGTAGAGGCTTCAAGGTCGCAGATCGAGTCTCCTTCTTGGTAGGGTAGAATTGTTGTAACCGCCGTGTCGTCTAGTTGGGTACCGCTATCTTCAGGAATAGAACCTAGCTAGTCGACGATGTAGTCTTGAGATGTTATAGTTAGTATGAGACCTTCCTGAGCTCCTTTTAGTGGCCTTCTTAGCATCGGATCGAGGGATCCTTCGGGCCGTGCCTGATATGATTTTGCCATGTTGTGGAGTCCGAATAGAAAAGGCCCTGACTTCTTGAAAGAATTCTGAGTATACTCCGAGTTGTATTCTTGATAGGCCGAGGCCACATTCTGGAGCCCTGTCGGCAAAGAACTCGGTTTCCCGAAAGAACTTGGGTAAGATTCCATCTCGGATGCGGAGCCTGAATTTGAGTCGGATGTGCAAAGCCATGAAATCTGAGTTGGATAGGACATCACGAGCTGCGCGAATCTTCCGGTGAGTTGATCTATCGTAGTTGCTGAAATAAAAAGGTCTTTATGGTGATTCGAATCTTCGAGGAGACGGCTTTGGAGCTTGCCATCGTCGCCTACCTCGTAGATCCATGAACCGAAGATGAAGGTTGATCCTGTTGAGAAGATTATGTTGTCGAGGTCCGTCGAGCTCTCGGATGCAAATTCACCGAAAGCCCCTACCTAGCGCGCCAGCTGTCGATGTTTCACCACAGATAGCCTACCACGAGGGTACCCGGGGCAGTATGTTCGGGCTTCGGCGTATGCAGAACTCGACGGTAAACGCAAGAGACTGTCGATTTATCCTGGTTCGGGCCCTCGACTATGATCGAGTAATAGCCCTACGTCCAGTCAACGTTAACCTTTGCGTTGGATTGATTGTAAAGTGTTGTGTTGCATTGTTTGTTATCTCTGTCTAGGAACTCCGCCCTCCTTTATATAGTCAGGAGGCCAAAGTCCTAGTCGATTTACAATGTAGAGTCATAGTAGGATTACAGGGTAGTATTACTACTAGGATTATATGGGAGGAATCTTAATCAAACTAGATCTCCTCTCTTCCTTGCGGTGTATCCTGTGGGTCCCGCATCGACAGTACTGTTTGTGCTTGGGGTACAAGCGAGGCGTGTGTTTCGAGGTATCCAGCTGGGATACATTGGTTCGCGAACCGCTGTGTAATACGATACGACTTGTCTACGATCTAGCACCGTAGTAAGAACCGAAAGATGAAAGATAGTGAAATGGATCTGATTGCTCAACTCTTGCTTGAAAGTAGAGCATGTGCTTACATAGAATGGTTAGCTAATGAACTAATCATGACTGCTACAAAAACATACATAAGGATTCACTATTAGTAATGCTTTACGCAAAAAGAAAACCTAGCAAACCATAAAGCTTATCATATCCTTTGGAGTCGGGAAATTATTCCCACTAGTCGGGTAAGTCTTGCGAGTACATTGTGTACTCAGGGTTTATTTACCCCTGTTGCAGGTGCAGCTTGAGGAATGGTTGTTGTGTGGAGGATTCTTCTGGTCGACACAGACAGATCCTTGTATCATATTGTTAGATGTTTATTTTAATTCTGCTGTTAAATTCCGCGCTCTGAACTTGGTATTGTAATAATGTATTTTCGAGAACTCTTGTTGTATGAAATGGTCTAAGTATTGTAAACTCGTTCTTATTATTGGATCTTGGATGAAAAACATGGATTGTTCGAGTTTTCCCTTGGGGTGTGCTCGACGAAACCGTCCGATGTAGCCAACTTTCGGGGTGCTTAGTGTCTGGTGGAAGACGAGCACCTCCGAAAGCGTTCTATTTCGGGTGGTTCTACCACAATCAACTCCGCTTCCTTCTCCTTTCTTGAGGTCAAAAGCACATCTATCTACACTTTGGTGTTGACATTTTCTCCAATTGCTGGAGATGCTCTTAGGATCTATTTAGATCACTAAGACTGTTGTTTGTCTAGTAGTTGCTAGACCTAATTGTTGTTGGGTGGTCAAAATTTAGCCAACTAAAATTTGACCCTGTGCGATACATGGACCAAGAGAGCTATTATAAACCACTTTAGCTTTCTCTTGCCAGCTAGTGAAAAAATATTAGTTGAGGTGTGAACTAATTAAAGAATTAGTCCATGCATTAGTCTATCTATATTTGATTGGGCAAAAATTAAACTTTAAATATATCATGAAACTAAGAACCCTTAAGAACGGTGTACTCCCTCCGTACTGTAATATAGTGCATTCTAAATATTTTAAGACAACTTTAGAAAACACTCAAATGACGTATATACCCATAGACTATTCCAATTAAGGAGTTTTTCTCCTGAATCATGGTTTCCTATATAGAGTCACTATATAGAGTATACTATATTTTAATATAAATTTTAAAAGTCACGATGTATATTTCTAGACCAAGGGAGTAGTAGCGAAACGGAGCTGAGTACACAAACTATTTATGGCGTGCTGTTCATCGACGATGATGGGCACAATCCAGGGTGGCTCACTTACAGTACTGATTATATAGTAATGCTAAGGGCACTCCACTATAGTTGTTATATCCATTTTTTTGGACGAAATCTGTTGTTATCCAACCGACAGTCCATTCGATTCAACTTGCACTCACTCTCGATCCTTGTTTCGTGGGTTCGCTCATGTGCTCACTAAGTCACGATGCTCTGCGCACTACTTTTTTCAATTTTTTTACAAGAAGCCACAACGTTCTCAACTGGATTCCTGATTTATTGCTCGCTAAAAGATAAAAAGCGGGCAAAATGCAAACGACACTGCTAGCGTCCGAACGTTTGGACGGGCGCCCATGTCAGGACGCCCACTACTGCAGTTCGTTTTCGTGCCTCCATTTTGCGTGTCCATGAGGGGGCCGTGCTTCCTAGACATCGCCCGCCCGTACCTACGTTTCGCACGCCCACACAGGGCTCGCGCCGCTCGGGCATCGCCTGCGCGGGGACCGCTTGCACCCCCTTCCACTTTCCACGCGCATCCCACATGCAACACCCAATCTACTTTTGAAACATCCAGCTGCAACACTTGTAACATTCAATAGAAGACAAATGAAACACTTGAAATATGGGTTTGAAACACTTGCAAAAACACCTGAAAACACTTGAAAACCATTACAAACATACGCAACATCCAGATAAAACACTTGCAATATATGTGTGACACATGCAACATCCAGATAAGCACACCTGCAACATACGTGTGAAAAACAGATGAAACATTGGCAACAAAAGCTTGCAACATATGTGTATAACCATTTCAACATATGCAACATCTCGATCTACTTTTACAACATCCGTATGAAACACTTGCAACATCTCTAAAACATCTGAAACACTTGAAACATACGCATGCAACATACACTTTCAGCGCAACATTTTCTTGTTACTTGAGAGAATGGAGGCTCGTCAGCGTGTGGAGTTTACCCGAGGCAGCGGCCAGGCGGTGGCGGCTCCATGACGCGGCGGGGAGGCAGTGGTCGTACGACTAGGAGAGGGCAGCCGCGCGCCGTGCCTGGCAGGGCTAGCAGCCCAGTGCCGTGACTCTGAGAGCGGCTGCGCGTCGTGCCTGGTAGGGACGACGGCCGAGCGCTGCACCTCGGAGGCGGCAGGCCACGCCGCTCCGCGCCTGGGTGGTGGAGGACGCTACGGGTGCCTCGCGCCTAGCCCTCGCGGTGGTCATTGCCCCTAGAGCAGTTAGGAGCGATTGGATGAGAGGATTTTTCTTTTTGAGAAACTCCCGAGCGGATACGAGGTGGTAGTTGGGCTGGTATCGCGGCCCAGCAACGGAGCCTCCGGGCGGGCGGACGGGCGCCCGCTTCCCAACATTACCGAAATGCAAAGCAAAATATAGAAGAATTATTCAGAGACAAAGAGATATAGAAAATGATTTTATTATTAAATGACTCTCCAAATAAGAATTTAAAAAGTGCATTTAAAAAGAATTGTTCAAGATGCTCTTGCACCTTTTCATCCTTTTTTATTCCCATGTCTTAATCTAAAGTAAATGGCTTTATTATTAGTATTTATTGTAACCAGCGGCATCAGCGTTTATGTGGGCCCAACCTGTCCAATGACTCGTAGCCTTCTGTACAATTCCCTTCTATATCTCGAATTTCATATTAGTATGGTCCGTAGATGTTTCTAATCATCACCAAATGTCAATTTCTCATTAGCACTGGTCTTACTCAGTTACGTAGTTGACATTATCAGCTCTTAACGTTTAAACCTTATCCATGATTATCTTTTAAACTCTCCTATTAAACTATATATGTTTATTTAGTATTAAACAAAATTTATACGGCAATTTTCAATCGCCTTTTTCAAGATAAGACTTAATCACTTAGCCAACGTAAAGAAGAGATTTTGTTAACAAGGCATGTGTTGGTAATAGACAAATAGATACAATAAGAGCATTCTAGGTTATTTTTGCATAATGGCAATGTTGTGTAATATATCATCTGTAGAGGGGATACTTATTTTATTTTCTCTGGTTAACATTGTAATTTATAAATCATGAGACTTAACATGCATGAAGGTTTTTTTTACCAAAATACTAAGGTAACAGAAGATGTATCCAAGTGTGCACCTACTATATATTTCATAATAACAGAGACTTTAATTTATAGGGAAAGATGGACCCATGTTGTTGATAAGTTTAGGGCTTGAGGCTGGTTCTAACCAATTGATATGCTAGCTTCTCCGAGAACGCAGCTGGTGCTCACGCGCTAAGATGCATGGTGGTTTGTTAGGTTGACAGCGATAGAAGTGCTAGCAGCCTTCATGATGGTTCTTACGGAGTACAGTGTTTCTAATCTAACAAACTTCTATATAAGAAACAATCATATAGCAACAATATTAGTTAGGTTTCCTACTATGAAAATTGCCACAAGTTAATAACTTTCCAACTCAGCATAGTAACTTGTATTTTTGGCAAATATAATAGTAATTATTATTGAGTTTGTCAACTCCGATCCACACACGGTTGAAAATCTTTTCTCCCACATCTAATTTTTTGAGTAAAAGCTAAACTTCACTCCAGTGATTCATGGCTTCCTCACCTCTCACTCAGATTTTTTTCCCAATCCAAGGATGCCACATTGTTTTCTTCCCCAATTCCACCAAGGTCAGGGTTAGGGTCTAGGGGTTCAGGAGCTTAGAAGGGTTGCCGAGGGGAGAAGGTCGGCCCAGCACCGGTGACAGGTGTGGGGCGAGGCGACAGTGACACCGCCATCCGAGTAGTGGAAGAAGGAGGGGTGGGGGCACGACGGTGATAGCCTAGCGTCCTCCACCGGATAGCATGGCGCTGCGGTCGTAAGCAGTGGTGGAGGCGGTCAAGCGCCGCTGAAACTTGACAGGAGGCGGTGCTAGCGGGGTAGCTCAACTGAGATAAAGAAGATGGCAAGGAAGAGGCACATTTGATGGACTTTAGAGCTGTACCGTGGTGGACGACAGAGCGACGGGGGCGACCGATGTGTCGGGGAGTCGGGGACTCATGGTCACACACTTGCATCCGTGTGGGTACAAGTCTCACCTTGCTCTCTATATATACCCAAATATTCTCTATAGGCCCACGTAGGGCCTCGTTGGCTTATTTCCATTAGATTAGTCTGTATCTAGATTTACATAGTGCAGTTTTTCCGTATTTTATTGTGCACATTGGCTCTTACGTAGCTTTGCACAGTGCTCAAAGTATGTCTAATATACCATTTACTAGTATGCCAAATTTGATCATATTATGTAATGCAGATTTGCACAGAGTAATGATGAACACACAATAAATATTCTAACATCCCATGCCTCTACATGGAGTTAACTACATGAAACACAACGTAAAGCTACCATAGTTTCTATGGACATTAATTGTACTGCCACCTAAAAGTTTTGCTGATGTGGTAAGGTAGTTATTGAAGAGAGAGAGCAAAAATCATAGAAACCGGGTCTAAGTTAAAAACCATGTCTACACGAGAATCGAGACATGAAGGGACATGATTGGTAGAGAATGGAGAGAGAATATATGTGATTGGATAAAAAATTATTCTGTAGAAACTATTTATTAGGACCATAGTTTCTATATGTAATGTTTATGTAAATTAATAGATGAATAGTTTCTAGCATTGGAACTGCCCTAAGCAATGCAACCAGACAGTAGTTTTGTGCTACATAAGATTGAATGCTAAGACCAATGCAAACAACCAATCACAAATATGTGTGTGTGTGTTGTGTATTGAGCTGCCATATCCACAAAAGTTCATTTTTATTACTTGATGTTTTCACACATCAAAAACCTTATTCAAGCAATTCGGAGATCAAAGTCTGAGGAAAATTCAGAGAGAAAAAATATATGACCAATCTAAGAAAAACTAGATGGATCTTCATAAATATAAAAATCAGTACATAAATTCGAGTACGAAGAGAATTTTAAACTGGACGCATGGTTAGGTGCCCAGGCCACACCTCTAGAATCTTAGATGATGTAACGAACATGCAGAGATCATAATACACTCCACCCCAACCCTCCGGGTTGTTATTCCTCTTCACTTTCAGGTGAGGCCCTCTTCGGGTGATGTCCAGACTGACTGATGGCATGCAAGTTCTTGGGTACCGGCCAGTTGGTAATCATTAGGGCCGTGTTTAGTTGCACGGAATCGGTGCGCCGAGAATACTGTAGCGTTTTGTTTTTATTTGGTAATAATTGTCCCATCGTTGACTAATTAGGCTCAAAACGTTCGTCTCGTAAAGTACAGCCAAACTGTGTAATTAGTTTTTGATTTCGTCAACATTTAATACTCCATGCATGTACCGCAAATTTGATGTGACGGGAAATCTTCTTTTTTATAGCGTCAAAGTTGGGAATTTGGTGGAACTAAACATGGCCTAGGTCTAATCTATTTGCATTGGACAGCTCATGCACACGACGCAAGGAGAGGTGCATGGGTGTCCATTTGAGCTTTGCATTGCAGGGTTTGGCTGGAAGGAATCCATCGGACGCATGTTCCACTAAAAGAACATGCCCGCCATGCTTTCCTTCGTTTTAGCCCAATCTGTATCATGGTTCCTAATTGAGCCGAACACAAGAAACAAGGCCCTCGTCACATCCACCTCACCGGCCGCCGTTGCATCCGCCGACGGCCGACGGCCATCTCTGCATGCGCGGCACGTGTGCGGTGTGCCCACTCCCATCTTGGCTTGCCGCGCCTCTCCCTTCCGTGTGCGTGTGCCGTTTGTGCACGTTGTTGCTGTACTGTACGTGCTGCTGCCCCTGGTGTGCCACTTTCGGCCGATCCCACCTGCTACGTGACGCACGCACATCGAGTGGACCGTGCGACGACACCTGTCCCTACGCCGCGCCGCCCGAACGCCCGGCGCACCTAGTCGCGACTCGCGTGCCTCTGTGGTCTCGGTTCCTGTATCCCTGTTCCTTTATTTGCTGCAAGGTGTCACCTGGGCCACACACACCAGACCAGACGGGGCAGTGGGGCCAATTCTAGTTCACGGTGTCCGGGGTCAACAAGCCCCTTCGTCGTCCCACATGTTGACCCCTCCCATCAGCCAAACAGCATTAGTCGTAGAAACCATTGTCCGAATATTTTTCTCTCACACCAAATCAGCCAACAATAATAATCCACGATCGTATACGATCGTTTCAGCCCCAGCCGAACAGGCTGACAGCCATACAGGCGCCATATCCTTGAGTTCTTGACAATGGATCTTCACGTAGTAGGATGCAATCGAGTAGTTTGTATAAGATGCAAACATCTCAAATAGGCCAATCTGCATTCTAGCAAAGCAAACATAATTATGCCTCTGTTGACCCCAAAAAAAAAAAGGATTTGCAAAGTCTGTGCACTATTCGACTTTGCGTGCGCCATGCGGCCATAAGATTGGAATGCCATGAGATTTGCGTCGCCAATTCATGGACAGAGCACAGATGGGCTATGTGCTAGCCCATTAATGGGTTTTTTTTTATAATTCGACGGGAGGGGAGAGAATCCCCCGCCTGATTGATATATTACTTGATTTGGCTCTCAAATAACCAGAGGTTTACAACATTCTGCATTTGCATTTGCAGTTTGCTAATTATTATTACATAGCGTCAGCCCAAACGGTGCACCAGATTGATCCAATAGCTGCGTCTTCTCGCGGCAGCCGAGCAGACCATAGTTGTGCTTCGGACTTGCAGGCAGCCAGGGCGCCCACCAGAGTAGTTCTTTCGCTTCTGAAGACCACATTGTTGCGCCTCTTCCAGATATGCCAGCAGCACAATAACAGGAAGGTGCCGAAATGCTTGTTTGGCATATGATTCGGCGACTGAATTTCTTTGATAGCCTGAACCTGCCACTGTTGGCTTGTTGGAATCTGCAGTGCGTTCCAGAATTGTGCAGCATGAGGATAGCCAAACAGTATATGTGCCGGGGTCTCGTCCGACGCGTTGCACACATCACAAATCGAGTTCTCCACTATACCTTTCCTCTGCAAGTTTGGTTTGCATTGTATCCGACCCTGGGACAATAACCAGGCGAAAAATTTGACACGCGGTGGTGACTTGTTGCTCCATACAAATTTTGCCCAGGCATTAGGGCTGGAGTTCGCCGTTTTGAGGGCTCTGTAAATTAGCGAACTATCCAAGTCTCCATTCTTTTTGAGAAACATACTCCTCCGCTGGTCATTTCCTGGGTTTAGTGTGTGCTGTCCCATAATCTCAGTTACCTGAAGGAGTTGTGCATGGGCCACTGCTGATCGACGCCCTACCAACGATCTCTCCAGGATCTGATCATACACTTGCCTCACTGTCAGTTCATTTCTGGTGCAGTGGACGTAAAGCTCCGGAAATCTTTCAGCTAGGGAGTCATCACCATCCCACACATCATGCCAGAAGGAAGTTGATTTCCCACACATCATACTTTAGCCGAGTGATTTGTCACCTGAACTCCTTCCACAGCAATGCTCCCGATGTTGTTTCTGTTAGATTGATCTCTAATCCTAACTGGACCTAACGGCACAGTTAGGCCTTTGATTCGCGCCCTGATCGGGGGCGCCCAGCCCACCATGGCTGGAGGGCCTCTGTCATACTGCGCTATATAAAGAGGTGGGGGCCGGCGGCTCTTATTACGAGGTTGACCTGAGCCGATCTCCCCACTGACAAACCCTAATCCGATCTAGAGGGCGCGCAGCCAGTGACGGAAGCCACCAGCTGCGCCGCCACTAGACTCCACTGCCTTCACCGTCGGTCGCCACCGCGTATCACCGACAACCTCTTCCCCGATCGTCGCTGCCCATGCGCAGACTTCACCAACGAACCCGATGACGGCCTCTGGATCATCCCCATCCGCGGTGTCAGGTTCGTCAGCCCTCATTTATCCTCTCTGTGTCTCTCTCTCAGTCTAGAACGTGTTCTAGGATTCATGATTCTATTCAATACCGAGTACCCGGCTAGATCTATGATCCTAGTGGTCCTACAACGCTAACAATGGTACCAGAGCCATCGGTTTCTAGGGTTTTTAGATCTGGAATGGGTAAACCGATTAGAAAAGGAAGTAGAAGGTTAGATCCAGTGCGGGTCTAACAAGAACAGAGGGTTCAGTTGAACCCTAACCCTAACTGGGTTAAGGAAAGGAGGAGAAGAAGAGGGTTTTGGCCTTAAGAACGTAAGAGCCGAACCCTAAACCCGTGAAGACATCACGGGGAAGATAAACAGTGAAACCCTAAAAAGAAAAGAAACCCTAACCCTAACTATCCCCAATCGGTTGAATCCGAGAACAGAAAAGAGAAGCAAATAAGAGGGGGATGTTAGGGAAGGGGAGGCCTACCTCGCCGCTGAGCAGCGCTACTGCCTCGCCGACGCGCGGGGAAAAGAAGGCCGAGCCGGGGGTGCTGCTCGCCGGGCTCTGGCCAAAGGGGCGCCGTAGCCAGGCTGCTCGACGGCGGCGCGCTCACCCGCTAGGTAGCGCGCACGCCAGCGAGGGGGGCGGCGACAGCGCCATCGCTCCACCGTTTCGCCCGCTCGACTCGCTCGGTTGCTGCTGTTGCTGCGCTGAGGAGAGAAATGAGAGCGGCGAAGAGAGAGAGAGAGAGAGAGAGAGAGAGCAAAGAACCGAATGGTCTAGGGTTTCAGGGTCAGCCACGGCCAGGGGGTTTTGATCCTGCGCCATCGACGCTCGGCCGTCGGATCGGAACGGACGATGCCGGTTGATTGGGCTACCTTTCGGCCCAAGCGGGCGAGGGCGCGAGGCTGAATTCCTGGCCCAGGCCTAGGTTGCGGCCTGGGCGCGGGGGAGAGCGTGGGAAGCGCTCTGGTGGTCGTGGGCCGTGGGCCGCTTCTACTGCTATAGGCCAAAATGGCCAAACACAGTGAAATATAATATTTTTTCGTTTTATTTTTTTTAGAAACTTTTTGATACATATTTGATGAATTTCAATTGAATTTTGATGTCCAACTCTGTACAATTTTGGTTCCAACGACAATTTTGTTTAGAGAAAAGTAAGTTCTATAAAGTTTCTGGAAAAATAATAATGAGAATATTTACGCTTTCCGCTGCGTATTTAAAGATGTTATTTTTTATTAAATTTGAACCAACGGGAGAATTTAATTTTGAAAATGAATATGTTTTAATTGATTATAATATTGTTATTATTCTGACCAACGTTGATTAATGGCAATATTATGATGTTTTGTCATGTATTAATTCTATTTCTGCCCAATGATAATATAGAATTAATGTAGAGGACAATTATATGTTTTAATTTTGACCAACGTTGGAACTAAGGCATGCAATTGTTATTGTTATTATTTATGTTCTCACTCTATATGAATTGTGTTTTCTGGCGGATACAACTTGATGGGTTGTATCAAAGAGATCCCCACTCTCAAAGGTGATAACTACACGGAGTGGAAGAAAAAGATTGACCTGGCCTTCATCTTGGCTGAGGTGGACTGGGTAGTCACCACACCATGTCCCACAGAGCCTGTGGCACCGGTGAGGGAGACAAACGAGGCTGATGCCGCTTGGACAACAAAAGAGAGGGATTTTGCATCCCAAAGGATGTCCTATGACCTTGAGCATAGGAAGTGGGTCACTGCCAACAAGAAATGTTTGACTATGATAAAGAACACGATTGAGCCTGCAATTGTGGGCTCAATTCTAGAGTGTGACACCATCACCAAGTACCTCGAAAGAATAAAGAGTCAGTTTACTGACTCTTCAAAGACATATGCTACCTAGGTGATAAAGCATCTAGTGACAGAGAGGTACTCTGGTAATGGTGGCATAAGAGAGCACATACTAAGGATGAGCAATTTAGCATCCAAGCTAAAACCAATGGATTTGGCTCTCAAGGATGAGTTCCTTATCCATCTGATTTTTGCTTCCTTGCTAAAAGAGTTTGACACTTTTGTTGTCAACTACAACATACAGCCCGAGAAGTGAGACATGGAGAGGCTCATGGCTATGTGTGTACAAGAGGAGAGAATGAAAGCTGCCAATGGTGGCACTACCAATTATCTGAAAGACAATAAGAAAAAGAATACTAATGCTAACTTCTCCTCAAAGTCAAAGGAAAAGGGACACATGCTATATTAGCCTCAGCAGAACAAGTTCACAGTAGAGAAAGACCAGTGTCTCTATCGTAAGAAGACGGAACATTATAAGAAAGATTGTCCCGATTACTTAAAAATGATCATGGCAAAGAAATGTGAGAACATTATTACGTTCATAAATGAATCCCTGTATGTACAGTATTTGAAATCTACTTGGTGGATGGACTCAGGTGCAACTGTTCATGTTGCTAATTCTTTACAGGGATTCCGTTCGACGAGGACTACGCAAAGAAGCGAAAGACACGTTAAAGTTGCAAATGGAGTCCGAGCAGAAGTTAAAGCCGTTGGCGATCTTTCTCTAGAGCTTGCTGATGGTTTCAAACTTATACTTAGAGATGTTCTTTATGTTCCCTCATTACAGAGGAACTTGATTAGTGTTTCATGTTTGGACAATGATGGATATGACTGCCATTTTAGAATGGCAAATGTAAAATAACATTTAATAATGCATGTGTTGGTCTTGCTATCTTACAAAATGAGCTTTATTTGTTATCACTTCGTGGTGATGTGAATGTTGTATGCGATGATGGGAACGTTGCGTGCGACAATGTGAATGTATCCTCGTCTACGGATGTAAACAGAAAATGAAAGAGAGCTCACGATGCGTTGTCGAAATTATGGCACTGTCGCTTAGACCATATTTCGAGGGGGAGAACAGAAAGACTAGTTAAGAATGATATTCTTTCTCCATTAGAGCTCTCAGATTTAGAACAATGCAGAGATTGCATAAAAGGAAAGTATGTAAAGAAAATTAAGAAAGATGCCAAACGAAGCGTATGAATTCTACAGATTATTCACACAGACATCTGTGATCCGTTTCCTATAAAGAGTGTGGGTGGTTATGATTCATTCATAACATTCACAGATGATTACTCCCGTTATGGCTATATTTATCCAATCAAAGAAAGAATAGAAGCATTAGATAAATTTAAGATATTTAAGGCAGAAGTTAAAAACCAACACAATTTAAAGATTAAGATAGTCAGGTCCGACCATGGGGGGAGTACTACGGTTGGCATACCCCATATGGCCAAGTTCCTAGACCTTTTGCAAGGTTCTTACAGGAGAATGGTATAGTTGTCCAGTATTCAACACCGAACGAACCTCAACAGAATGGAGTAGCTGAAAGACGCAATCGTACCCTGATGGATATAGTGCGCAGTATTATAAGTTACTCCACCTTACCTTTGAGTCTGTGGATGGAGGTGTTAAAACCGCCATTTATATTCTCAATAGAGTATCCAGTAAGTCGATGCCCAAAACACCGTATGAGTTATGGACAGGAAGAGTACCCTCACTAAAGCACTTGCGTGTGTGGGGAAGCCCTGCTGAGGCTAAAGTATTTAACCCAAACATTGGGAAGCTAGATCCCAAAACAGTAAGTTGCCATTTCATTGGCTACCCAGAAAAGTCAAAAGGTTTTCATTTCTACAGTCTAGACATACATACAAAGTTTATGGAAACGAGACATGCAGTCTTCCTAGAGGATGAAATGATGAGGGGGGCATGGTAGCTCGAGAAATTGACTTTGAAGAGAAGCGGGTGTATGCGCCCACTCCGATGATTCATGAGCCATTTTTCTCACTACCTGCTGTCGCTGCACCGACAGTACAGGATACTGTGGTGCCAGCACCTGTTGTTATTCCGTCTGTGGCAACAATGAATGATGATGAGGAACCTGTTCTTCAGGATCCTCCTATTGCCACAAATGAGGGAGAGCAACAACAGCCTCAAACAGAAGATGTGCCAAATATGGAGGCTCCTAGAAGGTCTCAAAGAGTTAGAAAATCAGCTATTCCTGCTGATTATGAAGTGTACAACACTGAGGAATTTCAAATGGAGGATGATCCCACCTTATTTGAAGAAGCCATGAGAAGTAATCATTCATCAAAGTGTCTTGAGGCCATGAAAGATGAAATGAAATCTATGAATGCCAATAAAGTTTGGGATTTGGAGATAATTCCTAAAGGAGCAAAAACAGTAGGTTATAAATGGGTCTACAAAACAAAACTTGACTCTCAAGGGAATATAGAGAGATATAAAGCACGACTTGTGGCAAAAGGCTTTACGCAAAGAGAAGGGGTTGATTACAATGAGACCTTTTCTCCAGTCTCATGTAAGGATTCCTTTAGAATTATAATGGCATTAGTGTCACATTACGATTTAGAATTACATCAGATGGATGTAAAGACGGCATTTCTCAACAGGGACTTGGAGGAAAATATTTACATGGCACAACCGAAAGGTTTTATCATGGAAGGAAAAGAACAAATATGATGCCGCCTAAAGAAATCCATTTATAGATTAAAACAAGCTTCAAGACAGTGGTACTTGAAGTTTGATCAGACAATAAAGAATTTTGGGTTTAAAGAGAATGTAGAGGACAATTATGTCTATACAAAGTTTAAGAATGGAAAGTTTATCTTCCTTGTCCTATATGTGAATGATATCTTACTTGCTAGTAGTGATGTCGGTCTACTACTGTAGACAAAGAAGTTTTTGTCCTCAAAATTTGATATGAAAGATCTTGGTGAAGCTTCATTCGTTCTAGGGATCGAGATTCACCGAGATAGAAGTAAAGGGGTATTAGGACTGTCACAAAAGGCATACGTAGAAAAGATCTTAAAGAAATTCAGTATGCACAAATGTAGTCCCTCACCTGCTCCTATAGTCAAGGGCGACAGATATGAGGATTTTCAATGCCCTAGGAACCAATATGAGATCGATCAAATGAAAGCGGTTCCATATGCTTCAGCTGTCGAAAGCTTACAATATGCTCAAGTATGCACGCATCCTGACTTAGCATTTATTATCAGGTTACTTGGCAGATTCCAGAGCAATGCTGTAACAGAACACTGGAAATTAGTAACGAAAGTCTTGCGTTATTTGCAAGGAACGAAAGGCCTCATGATGACGTATAGAAGATCTAATTCACTCCATATAGTGGGATATTCATATTCTGATTATGCGGGAGATGATAAAAAATCCACGTCTGGATATGTATTTACTCTCGTAGGGGAGCTATTTCATGGAAAAGCTCAAAGCAAAACAGCACTACATCGTCCACAATGTATGCCGAGTTTGTAGCGTGTTATGAGGCAACGGGGCAGATGAATTGGCTAAAGAAGTTCATACCCGATTTGAAGGTGGTTGACGACATCTATAGACCACTTAAGTTATACTGCGATAATAATCTGGCAGTACAATATGCTCATAACAATAAGTCAAGTGATGCTGCCAAACACATTGACATAAAGTATTATGTTGTGAAAGATAAAGTCCGGGATCAAATGATAAGTCTTGAGCATATAAGTACCGAAAAGATGTTCGCGGATCCGCTTACAAAAGGCTTACCACCCAACGTGTTCAGAGAACATGTAGCCGACATGGGTTTAAGGGAAAGCCTATAATTCCTGGACAAAAGAAGGCCTAAAGATAAGTATCTATTTCAGAACAGAGTGGTGTGTTGTAACTGTTAAATCTATCGATAATGGACCGTGACGATGAGACATGCTCTATGCGCTAATCTGTAATGGAGTGAACAAAGTAAATGATATGAAAGTAAAAGATGGAAAGAGATCAAGTGGGAGATTGTTAGATTGATCTCTAACCTTAACTGGACCCAACGGCCCAGTTGGGCATTTGATTCACGCTCTGATCGGGGGCGCCTAGCCCACCAGGCTAGAGGGCTCCTATCACACTGCGCTATATAAAGAGGTGGGGCCGGCGGCTCTTATCACGAGGTTGACCTGAGCCGAGCTCCCCACCGACAAACCCTAATTCGATCTAGAGGGCGTGTAGCCAGTGACGGGAAGCCACCAGCCGCGCCGCCACCAGACTCCACTGCCTTCACCGCCGGTCGCCACCGCGCATCACCGACAACCTCTTCCCCGATCGTCGCTGCCCGTGCGCAGACTTCACCAACGACCCCGATGGCGGCCTCTGGATCATCCCCATCCCCGATGTCAGATTCATCAGCCCTCATCTATCCTCTCTCAGTCTAGAACGTGTTCTAGGATTTATGATTCTATTTGATACCGAGTACCCGGCTAGGTCCTACAGCGCTAACAGTTTCTTCTCATTCTGGCAGTCGCATGAGCATGGAAGAAGGCTGTGTTGCTGTCCCCTTCACGAACGGCCTGGAATTTGGCGCGTTGTTTCCAGTATGCAGCTCGCTGGTTGAGTTCTAGTGCCAATCTGTCAGAGGCGCTGTGCCTGACCTGTATTTCATCCAAAGAGAGAGGGCGATCCTCTTCCAGTGTGGCCCATTAATGGTTGAACGAGAAGCCCCAGGTGAAGCCGAATAATCGTTCGCCGGTTGCCACCAGCCCAATACTCAACACATCTTCTTCCTCCTTTCTCCGACCGTTTGGAAGAGCTCCACCAAGCAGCCAAGCACAGCATCTTTTGCTCAAAAAAAAAAAAGAAAAAGAAAAACACAACATCGATTTCTCCATTTCGCTAATTTCTACATTTCACTACCTTAAGTGTTTTGCTTGAAATTGAGCTGCTAGATTTCTACAACCCTATACAACTCATGGATTTTTGCATCGTTTATGTCAGTCTGGAATTCTGAATAAGCATTGCAGCACTGAACATAGTATACCTATACCAACTACCAAGTTCTCTCACAAAAGTCATCAGCTTCTCTATAGTTCAGCCTCCAAAATGTTTCTTTCTTGGAACATCTCCTGATCTATATAACCCCAGAAACCTCCCAGTGTCAATTTCTTCGATTTTCTTCAAAAGCACTTCTCTTTGCCTCTTGCATCCCCCTCTAGTATTATTTCCTCACCCCTAAGGAATTTCCTCAAAGTATTCTTTCTTTGTAAACTGGCTACCCCAGTGACTCATTCAAGTAGAGTTAAACCTTTGTAAAAAAACTTAAACATCTCTATTGATTTCATTAAAAGCAAGATTAAACCTTTGTGTCAATAGAAAAACAGAGAAAATACAGAATGCAGACATAAGCAGTCATCATATATTGAACAAAGACAACGTTCTACCTAGAAAACCCAAAATGACTTATATTCTTGTAAGAGATGGAGTAGTGTTTATTTCTCCCTTATTTTGAAGTATTAATTAGCAAACATGCCCCTGTCTTGCAACCGAATGTACAAGTTGTTGCGCTGTTACTTGCATGATTTACGACTTAGAGATTTATGCAACAATCGTATTGTCAATTCTAATACGTCTTGGAATCGCCATACTACTCTTATATGGGGTATGGGAGGCTTAGAAATTTATCAATGATCGAAATTTATCAATGATCACCCCTCTCTTCTAACTTATACCAACACATGAGAGAGTTGCGGACTATGGAAACACTTTGTATTTTAATTTGTTTTCTATTTATACAACCATACTCCTTCCCGTGCTTTGACAAGCTAACTCATACGATGCTCTTCTCCTATTTGTGATAAGCTCGGCAATGAGAACATGAGGTGGGCACGGTTGTTTTTCTGTATTACTTGTGTGTAAGAGGGTTGCGGTGGATTAGTAGTCAGAGCTTTTGTGTTCTTAGGGGGGGGGGGGGGGGGGTCTGTGCGTCGGTAAGGTATTTAGGCCTAGTTTTTTCTTGAAAACTAGGCCAACTCTATTCTAGTTAATTAAAATGCAGAGCTGTTGCTATTACGTTAAAAAAACTCATACGAACACAGAAAATGATTGAATTCGTCGGATCCCCCATTAGATGATTGTGAGCGATAAAGGACCAAGAAACCTAGCTCATAATGTTTATTTCTCCCTTTGGATTATTAATTCATTTGGATATTTTTAAATTCTCCCAATGAAGGACAATATAGTGTATGCAGAGTAGTATCCAGAGTAGTATATATACACAGTGTATATAATACACTGATACACATGAATGCACAAGCTCTGTTTCTAGCTTGCAGCAGAACAGGCAGATCGAAGGAATTAGAAGTCATAAAGAACACAGTACGGTTTCAGCACGAAATCAACTGTAGAAGCATAAGAGTTCATTCAATTTCCAAACAGTTCACATTGTGTCTACTCAAGAGGAAGACATAAGACGAGATACAATTATTTTCTTTTAGAGAGGCAAGTAGTACTTAGAACGAGAGCAAAAAACCAGAAACCATATTAAAAGTAGCTACACTTTAGACGATCAATCGAAGACGACGAGCTTCTGGTACTCCGGCCCGGAGATGGCCTTGTCCATGATGTCCCTCGGCGTCACGATTCCGTCGCCATCAAGGAACAACTTCACCATGTTCTTGGAGAAGCCGCTCACCAGCGCCACGCCCCCTTCTGCAATGCTGTCACAGGCACAGAATCGGAGTCCCTCATGTTCCAGAAGACAACCTCCGGCACCACCGCACCGTACCCGGCCTCCGTGAACTTCCTCGTGATCGTCTCGTAGTCTGTCTCCCACGGCCTCGACGATGCGATGTCGAACTCCATGTCGCTGAACACGAAGACCCTCTTCACCATCTGCTCCGGGGTAAGCTTGCCAGCGACCGCAATGTGGAGGAGCTTGTCGAACACGGCCTGGAAGTCTGTGTTCATGTTCCACTCCATGCAACGGATGAAGTTGGTCTTCTCCATCAGGGTCCCGTCAGGGATCTGGTGCAGCTGAGGCCGCGAGCTGAAGGTGATGACGCGGTGGTGCCACGGCTCGCTGCTGAGCTCGGTGACGAGGAGGCCGAGCGAGACGCAGACGTCCATGGGGAGGCCGTCCATGCTGCCCGACACGTCGCACACGGCGATGCAATTGTTGAGCTTGCCAAGCGCCCGCAGGTCGGTGACCATGCGCTCCCACTGCAGGTCGGCGACGCCGTCGCTGTCGATGGACGCCAGGATCTCGTGGGGTAGCAGTGCGCCCGCCGCGATCTTCGCCTTGCCGGACTTGACGTCGGCAAAGTAGCTCTCGAAGCGCTCCTTGTCGCGTTTGACGAAGAGGTCCTTATAGTTCTTCATGGCCACGGACGCCACGCGCTTGTAGACCACGTCCCCCCACGCCTTCGCCGAGATGAAGATCTCGGGGAGCTTGAGGGCACGGCGAAGGGGCACGAGCACCTTGTGGAGACGTTCGCGCACTCGGTAGGCGTAGTACGCGTCCTCCAAGTCCTCGGGGAGGTCAGGCGCCGAACCCTTGGGGAAGAGGCGGCGCGCGATGGCCTCGCAGAGGAGCGTGGAGCGGTCGTAGCAGCTATCTAGCGACGGGCACCACTTCGCGGCAAGCGAGATGTCGCTGAGCTTGCCGTCGGCGAGCTTCTTCAAGTCCTCGGCGAGGAGCTTGGCGAACAGATCCGCCATGCAGTCGTGCAGGAGCCGGTACTTGGGGTCACGGGCGTACCGGTCGACGGCTCTTGCCGCGGCCTCCGCGCGCCTCTTCCTGTGCTCAACGGCCGCGTCGGCTGAAAGCTTGCGGTCGCACTCGTTGGCGGCAGCGATGCACGCCTCCCTTGTCTCGGCGCCGCGTGGCGCGTTCCCCTTGCGCCGTGGCCTCCTCTCTTGGCGGTTGTGGACGAAACGACGACGGCTGCCGTCGCAGTTACGGACGACGAAGCCTCCCAGGGCGGCGAGACAGGCCTTCTTCCCGGGGTTCCTCGTGGAGACACCACCGTGTATGACGCGGTGCAGGATCTCGGGGAGGTCCTTGAGGTAGCCGAACTCGGCGACGGGGCCCGCGTTGAGGGCGAGCGTCGTGGGGTGGCAGCCGTGCATCCAGAGCGCCGAGGCGTAGAACCCCTCGCGGTCCGACTTGCCGGTGCCGCGCACGCCGCGGAGGTTGCACGCGAGGCGGAGCGCCGTGTTGGGCTCGGTAGCCCACGCGTCGGCGAGGAGCGAGGCGACGGACGCGGCCGGAGTGCCCGGGACGACGTGGAAGAAGAAGTCGAGGCAGGGGGTCCCCCGAGGAGACGAACGTTGGCAACGCGTTCTCCGTGCGCGCCTTCTTCGGCGCGGGCGTCGGCTTCGGAGTCGGCTTGTTGAACTCGGCGTCCATCAGGTCCAGGAACGCGTCGCCGGTGGTGGGTATGACTGCGGCCGCCTTCGCCGCACTCGCTGCCGCGGCGCGGAGGCTCTCCGCTGGTGGGCCGAGGAGGGTGTAGGACACGGCATTCCGGCACGCCGGCGTCGCCATTGGGTGGTTGGCTGGTAGCTAGGGTTTGGGCACTGGGTGTTGGAAGATTTTCTTTTGGTCGATGACGGTACTCGTGATTTTCGTGATGATACGTTATATTGGAAGGGAAGGGGATGTATTTAAGCTATCTGCCTTAGTGTTAAGCTCAAGCTTTGTTCGTTGTTCTGTGTTTTTTCTCTTAAAACCACCTTTCATGTAACTATTGATCTGCTACTTGGGTGTTATCTGTTTCTGAAATGAGTCTTCTGAACTCTGGATCAAATCGTTCCCTCTCCGTTTTGTCGTGGAATGTGCGCGGCCTAGGCGACCCGGATAAATGCAATGTTGTACGTGATGCAATTTCTTCTGCTAACCCAACTGTTATGTGCGTCCAAGAATCAAAATTGCACAGCATCGATCAGTTCAAAATCAAAACCTTCCTACCCCCTCAACTTGCCTGCAGCTACAAATACATACCAGCCGTCGGGTCCAGG
Organism: Miscanthus floridulus; assembly: GCF_019320115.1. NCBI lineage: Eukaryota > Viridiplantae > Streptophyta > Magnoliopsida > Poales > Poaceae > Miscanthus > Miscanthus floridulus. The sequence continues at coordinate 91,912,623 of NC_089598.1, read as the reverse complement.
GGTGGCATTGTCACTGCTTGGAGCCAATCTTACTGGTCCTGCTCCGACTTCACTCTCAAAAACCACTCGCTCACTACTCTTCTCGTCAGCACGCTGTCTGACCACTCACTCACTGTCACAAATGTCTACGGTCCGTCAGACCATCGTCACTCTAGCGACTTTCTTCATGAACTTCATGACCTATCCTCCAATATCAATGGCCCCTGGGTCATCATCAGAGATTTCAATCTTATTCGGTCGGGGGATGAGAAAAACAACGTCAATGTCAACATCCCTCTTATGAACACCTTCAATGACACCATCAACTCCTTGGGGGTGATGGAAATCCCACTGCTTGGACGTAACTTCACCTGGTCCAACGGCCAGGAACCTCCAATCCTAGCCAAGCTTGATCGAGCACTGGTCAACCTCGCCCACACTACTACCTTCCCTGATACTTCACTCTCACCTAGGGCAAAGCCAACATCCGACCACACCCCGTTGTTTCTTTCCATGTCCACCTCCATTCCGAAATCCAGTGTTTTCCGCTTCAAGAATGCTTGGCTGCCCCGTCAAAATTTCCTACAAACTGTCCTTCCAGCGTGGGCTGAAGCACGTGTATGCAGCGATGCGGCGGGTCAGCTTGCAGCTTGTCTCAAGTCGGCTAGAGCCACGACAAAGGTTTGGGCACGGCGTTTTAGGGCGCCTCGCCAAATAATTTCCAACTGCAAATTTATTATCCTCTTACTTGATTCCTTTGAGGAGGAGCGGGCTCTTTCTTTTGATGAGTTACAGGCACGCAAGACTTGTATTGACTGCCTCGCCCAAGCAATCAAAGAGAAAGCAGCTTACTGGAAGCAACGTAGTAAGTTCCGGGCAATCAGGGAAGGCGATGCAAACACTGCCTTTCATCATGCCCAGGCCACCGTCCATCTACGAAACAACACCATCCGATGGGTTGAAGTGCACGGCTCGGTGATTGCCAACCATGACGGGAAAATACAAGCTCTCACCAACTTTTTCAGCTCCATCATCGACGAACCAGGGACCTCAGCCTGGAACTTTGATGTGCATGCTCTCTTCCATGACAAACAGCGGACCGTCCAGTGAGCTCATCGCTCCTTTCTCTGAATTGGAAGCCTTCGAAGCTCTGAAATCCATGGACAGATCAAGTGCACCGGGCCCCGACGGTTTTGGACCTTCTTTTTACAGGGCGGCCTGGAGCAGTATAAAGTCGTAGGTCATGGCCTTCCTGCAAGCCTTCCAACAGAGGCAAGTGCAGCTAGAGAGGATCAACCTTCTTACATGGTGCTTATCCCAAAGAAGCCTGGAGCTGTAGCTGTGGACGCATTCAGACCAATATGCCTACAAAATTGCTCCATCAAGATACTTAGCAAAATGCTCACAACAAGACTGCAGAAAGAGATTGGGAACTTGATTGACCTACACCAAACAGGCTTCTTAAAGGGTCGCTCTATCTCTGAAACTTTCGTCTTTGCAGCTGAACTGATTCAGACTTGCAACAAAAGGAGACTGCCGACCTTGGTGCTTAAGTTAGACTTTGCGAAGGCCTTTGACACAGTGATTTGGGAGAGCTTTGGACACTATTCTAAAGGCCAGGGGGTTTCATGACAGATGGTGTGCTTGGATGCGGGATATCCTATCCTCATCGAAATCGGCGGTGCTTGTTAATGGCTGCCCGGGCCCTTGGATTACATGCAAACAGGGGCCTGCGACAAGGTGATCCGTTGTCGCCCTACCTCTTTCTTCTGGTGGCTGACTCTCTTCAGGCTATGATCCGGTCAGCAGCGACAGTCAGGAGTCCGGTGGACAGTGACAGCCCCTGCGCGGTTCTTCAGTATGCGGACGATACTCTGCTGGTTCTACGGGGTGATGTTGCTGATGTCCAAGCTTTGAAGAATATCCTGCAAGCTTTCTCAGAGGCCACAGGTCTAAAAATCAACTACAGCAAGAGCACCTTAGTCCCCATTCACATGGACGCTGGCTTGGCAGCAGACTGTGTCACCATCATGGGGTGTGCCCAGCAGTCTTTCCCTCAAAACTACCTAGGCCTCCCTCTATCGGCCTCGAAACTGCCAGTCTCAGCTTTCTCAACGTATGTCGACAGGACCGACAAATTCCTCTCCTCCTGGCAAGCTTCCCTACTCAATACCATGGGCCGAGTCGTTTTGATCAACTCGGTCCTAGATGCACAGCTGGTGTACATCATGTCAGCAATGTAGATTCCTCAAGGAAACCATCTCCCAGATAGACAAACTGCCGCCGCTCCTTTCTTTGGGCCGGCAACAAAGAATTTTCAGGCGGCAAATGTCTTGTGGCCTGGACCAACGTTTGCACGACAAAAGAACTTGGGGGGCTTGGAATCAGGGACTTTGCACTCACAACATCTGCCTGCTGCTTAACCTTGTCCACCGCCTCCACTGCGCTGATGCATTGGCATGGGCACAGTGGATCAGGGGTAAGGCTGATATTGCAAACATGAAAGGGGAAAATCTTGGACATCACTGGGAGCTACTTCAGGTCACTGCTACCACTTTACCAAGCACTGACAACGGTGGAATTGGGGGATGGCCGATCAACTCTTCTCTGGACGGATGTCTGGAATGGCGACGAGGTGTTGGAAGATCGTCTTCCACGGCTCTTCTCCCATTGCACCAGGAAAGATTCAACGGTGCAGCAAGCTATTAACTACAACCTTCATGGCTGCTTTGTAAATCGAATGTCAACGCAGGCAAATGATGAGTTGCAGCAGCTTAAGGTTATCCTCCAACAAACCCAATTGACGGATCAACCGGACACACGGCTGTCGGCATTCAGTCGGACGAAGGACAAGCTCGACACCTCGGCCATCTACAGGCTACTCAAAGCCCAAGGACATCAAGATGACCCCTCTTCGGCTTTTATCTGGAAGAACGCGGCGCCACCTCGGGTTCAGATGTTCTTCTGGCTACTCCTCAGAGGCAAATCCAATGCAGGGCAAACCTATACCGCAAGAACATCGTGGACCTACCAAACTGCCTGATCTGCGGAATGGACGATGAGACGCCTGATCACCTAATCTTTGAATGCCCAATCGGTGCACAGTTCTGGTGGGTGCTCGGAATACAGCCTGATGGCCTACATTGCAGAAACTGGCACCATATTCAGAGAGTGTCTGGAATCCCCGATGACCAATATAGTGCCTTCATCATGATGTGCTGCTGGGTGCTTTGGAAACGCCGAAATGCGTTTGTTTTCAGAGATGAAGTGATCCCTATCAGAACCATTTTTCTACAATGCAAATCTGAATCAGCAAACTAGAAAGCTCAGTATGCCAAAGAGAAGCAAGCGAGTTGCTGAGGATTGGAGCACGGTTCTCCAAATGGCAATCAACTCGGTCCCTATGTAATATGTCTTATGCAATCTGTCTAGATGCTCTGAAATCCTAGCGAAAACCCCCTGTACAAAGTCCATGTAATCATGTTACTTGAGCTTTACTCAATAAATCAGGTGTGGATCAATCCCCCCGTTGAAGTGTTCAAAAAAAAATATAGTAAACTATAGCCGTCTATTTGGATAGATCGGATAGCTGTCAAATAAGAAGGCAGTGCAGAGGAACTTAAGTCAGTCTGGAACTTGAAACATGTGGTTCGGAACCAAACATATATGAGCAAAGAATTATTTTTAAAATAAATTTAAAGGGTAGAACAGTACTTTCGCTGCCCATCCCTGTTCAATCTCTATCTCCGCTAAATACGCGCTCCGCGCCGGCCGGCCTTCCACTCGCCGCAACGCGCCGCCCACCGCCCAGGGAGTTGAGCCGTCCTGCACTCGTGGCCGCCGCCGGAGGATCTGAGCCGTCCTGTGCCCGCAGCCCAGCACAGACGCCAGGACGCTGTCCAACAGTGCCGACCTCGGAACACCGTCGTCCGTCGAGGAGCACTGCACAGACCTGCATCCTCCGTAGAGACTCCGTGGAGCTTTGCAGCTGCAGGCTGCAGCACGTCATCAAGGAGAGCGACCCTCGGAGTTGCCTCACCAACTTGCAACAGGTTCAAAACAGAACCCTTCCTAGCTTCCTTTCAGATTGTGGCGACGCGCGAGAGAGCTTGGCGCGGGAGGCCTATGGCGGCGCGACGTGATGCGAGATTCTGGCCGCGGTGTGACATTGGAGGCCGACGGAGGTTCGTCGTTGTTGCAGGCCCTATCACCCTACGGAGGCGCGTGGTGGTACGTGAGGGCGGCGACCACGCGATTGGCGCCAACCCAGAGAGGCAGCAAGGCGTGCGACGAGGTGGTGAGGCGGCGAGCCGGTGACCTGGAGGCAGCGACACACAGAGCAGCGAGATCCCGCGACGCAGGCAGCAGCGACTCCATCCCGTTCGTGGAATTGGGTTAGGGAGTCAAGTACTAAACTACCCTTAAGTACAAATAATTAATTTTCTTAATTAATAGGTGCGGTAGATAATTTCCAAGTGAGGAATCACCGGTTTCTCCCAAGCACTGTAATAAAGCTCTTTATTTAGAGGTCAGGTGAGTCGGTGGATTGAGGGCCAAGTCGGTGCTTTGAACCGACTCTGTTGTTCCGGCTTCCATGTATGCTATTTTTCCTTATTTCAATTCATCATCAACTGATTAGTACCGACTCTATTGTTCGGTTGTTCCGGCTTCCATGTATGCTATTTTTCCTTATTTCATTCAACTCATCATCAACTGACTTGGTACCGACTCTAGCTTGCAAAGTTGCAATGTGCCTATATAAAGGTGTTTAAAGTTGCAAATAATCAATTTCTAGTATCACCTTTAGTTAAACTAAATTAAGTTTGAGAAACTTCGTAATAAAATGTAACAATATCCGTGAGACCAAATATGTATATTGCAAAAATATATTTCATGATAATGTGATGATACTACTTTTGTGTCATAAATATTGATGCTCTTTTCTATTTCTATAAATTTAGTCACACTTTAGATAGTTTGACTTAGGACAGCAAAAAGAAGAAAAAAACTCTAGGCCTCACCCTATGTGAGGACAAATTTGCTATTAAAAATTCGTCGAACTCTTGACAGTCAAATGTATAAGTGGCATGGTTTTTTCTTCTCTCTACCTTGTCATTTGATCATCCTCAGCGCGTCGTACATGGTGGGTGTGATTTTATTTTTATGAAGCCACAACTAGAGAGAGTTAAAAGTTAAGATTCGTACCTATTTTGTTCAATTGATATAATTATTGATTTAGCGAGTCGTTTTTCTACCATTTTTCAGTGATGAACCTGACAGGAACACTGTTAAGCATGATAGTCGTTTTCCTAGTTTCCAGACTAATCAGCAACGCACAGACATTTTGTAATTACTGTAAAAAGAAAAAAAAAATACCAATGTAATTTGCTCCACTTCGAACAAAGACAAAAAGGAAAGAACACTACCAGTATGTGATTACTCCATATTTATGACAGGGCGATCCTGCAAAATAGTGTGATATGCTATGTCCCTCTACTGTACAACAAACAGTCAAACACCAATTAATAATCTTAAAAACGTCAAAAGTTTACATGTGTTATTCTGTACTTTATGAAATTATTATTATTCCAACAAATATAATATAATATAATATAATATAATATAATATAATATAATATAATATAATATAATATAATATAATATAATATAATATAATATAATATAATATAATATTAGATTTGTGTTTCAGTACTAATTTTCTAGCTATAAGTGATGGTGAAAAATAATGGTCAAAATATAATGTTTCAGAAACAGAATTGGATAACAATTTCAAAATGCACAGCAACGAAGTCATTTTTTTTAGCATAACAGCAACGAAGTCATAGCAGGAAGATAATACGCACAATGCTCTTCTTACAGAATTACAGAGGACAAACTTAACTACTTGAAATTTCTGAATCAATATAGAGAACACAAGTTCCAGCACGAAATCAATAAAAACTCCATTTCCAAACAGTCCATAGTTTCTCCAATTTTATTGTACGTACCACTGACTAAAACCAAGAGACACAAACTAGAGAAAACTGGACGTAGGACTGACTAAAACCAAGAGCTTTCAGTGAGGTAGCAGCAAGTTCATATAGAACGACACAAAGAACAAAAACTTGCAACCCTTCAGCCCATCAATCGAAGACGACGAGCTTCTCGTACTCCGGCCAAGAGATGGCCTTATCCATCACTTCCCTCGGTGTCAGGATCTTGTGCGGCACGACCTCCTCACCATACCTCGGTGTCAAGATCTTGTCTGGCACGACCTCCTCACCATCCAGGAACAGCTTAACCATGTTCTTAGAGTAGCCGCTCACCAGCGCCACCCCCTTCTGCTCTGAGGTCACAGGCACGGACCTTGAGTTGCGCAGGTTCCAGAACACTATCTGCGGGATTGCTGCGCCGTACCCGGCCTCCGTGAACTTCCTCGTGATCGCCTCGTAGTCTGTCTCCCACGGCCTCAACGACGCTTGATCGAACTCCATGTCGCTGAACACGAACACCTTCTTCACCATCTGCTCCGGAGACAGCTTGCCAGCGACAGCAACGCTGAGGAGTTTGTCGAACACGGCCTGGAAGTCGGTGTTCATGTTCCAGTCCATCTGACGGATAAACTGTGTCTTCTCGAAGAGGGACTCGCCGGTGACCTGGTGAAGCTGAGGCCACCTGCTGAAGGTGATGAGCCGGTGGTGCCAAGGCTCGTCGCTTAGCTCGGAGATGAGGAGGCCGAGTGCGATTCTGACGCCCATGGGGAGGCCAGACATGCTGCCCGACACGTCGCTGATGGCTATGCAGTTGTTGAGCTTGCCGAGTGCCGCATATCAGACACCATGCTGCCCGGGATGCATGCAAGGAAGGGTGGAGGGTGAAGCTAGATTTTTCCAACTTCTCAGTCTCGTTTGGTCGAGCTCGTACCGGCTCCAGCTTCTCTGACACACGTATTGTTCACATGTTCATAGGAGCTCCTTTTCTCTCTCCTCTTTCCTTCTCTCACAGATCCGGTGACGAGATCCTAGCATATAGGTATGTTAAGCCTCGGGATCTATGGTTCCCGATCAAAAAGACCCATGGCCGATCCCTACAGGATCGCCCGGGGGCTCGGGGGCTATACACATCGGGTACGCTCGTGCGCACCCTCAGACTAAGGAACTTGCCCGAGCCCGAGCACGTCAGGGCCTCTGCTTAGGGCTCGGGGGCTCACCTGAGCCTCAGGCTCCCGATCGATGGGAAAACCTGAGCCCGGCCCTCGGCTGCTGCCCGGTCTATGACGCCAGCCAAGGCCTGGGCACAAGAAGACATGCCCTGAGACATCGAGCCTCGGGGGCTCCTCGACGCAGCACCTTGAGCGCGGCCTTGCCGGCCGCTCCCCCGACAGGGTCACGCTCGTGGGCTCCTGGGCACGCGCATCAGCCCCTGAAGCCGACCTCTTTTGCCACCAAGAAGACTCCAGAAGGTCCACCTGGGGAGGCCAGTCCAAGCCGACGGAGCCTGACACGCAGAGTGTCAGAACAGAGCAGCTAGACGACGTCCAAGGCTTCTTCGGCTCCACGACATCGCCACGGTCTACATAGCGCCGCTGCAAGACCTTCCTGGACTCCGGCACATGTAGACCATAGGCTCAACCCCCAAACCGACATGTACCCAACATATCTCGATATATAAGTGGTAAGGTCGGATCCTAGAGGGGGAAGGACGATCCCAGACAGATCATTCCGTTCCTCATCCATCCGCTCCTGCTCGGCACCGAGAGCAGAGCAACCTAGAGAGAGGGGTACCGAGAGCTCCTCCACCGCACCCATCGTCTTCCTCCTTTCCGACGAGGGGAAGACTCCACCGACAGCGAGGCAACCTCAGGATTAGCACCGAGCTAACCCCCTACCAAATCTCTTCCTTCCTCCTGTACACTTTGTTGTAACCCCCGATTTTGGGTGCTCTTGAATATAAGGATCATCAGCTGCTAGACGTAGGGCATCGATCGGCCCGAACCAGGATAAACCGTTGCGTCCTCTCTGCGATTCTTGTGTTCTTGAGTCCACCGGAGACACACACTCTGACACCAACACAAACAACAATGCTTGTCGCAGTTCCGACCCCACGGCAGTCGGTGCGTCAGAGAAGCTAGAGCTGGCAGAAGGTCTACCAAAGATGCTGGAGCCGGTGCCTTCCTCTCCTCCCTGCCGCTCTAGTCAACGCAATTCAAGGAGCTCTGGACGTAGAGTTGTTTCCACCAAATTAGTATCACTAGATACATAATAATAAATAGGATTAAGTCCACTTTTGGCCCCTTAACTATTGGGTTCATCTAAATTTGACCCTCAACTACAAAACCGTCTAATGCTAGTACCCCAACTATCAAAACCGTTCACTTTTAGCACCTGGGCGCGGGTGAGGCTGTTTTGTCCATTGTGGAGCGGTTTTGACCATCTCAATGACCTATGGGGCCCACGCATCATCGACTCAACCCCTCCCTCTCCATCCTCACGGCCACTCCCCCGACGCCTCCTCTCTCTACGTGCGGTAGGGCGGGCGATACTCCCTCGCATGGTGGGTGTGCAGCACCCCGGCGAGCACGACAGCAAAGGGAGCTCTTCCCGCTGGCCCCGCCGTGCGAGCTCACTGCGGTTGGGAGGAGGAACTGCCATGCGAGCCCACCCTTCGGCTACGCTGGGAGGAGGAACTGCCGAGCACGGCGAGCACAACAGCATGGCACCTCGGCGAGCTCGGCAGCACGGCTTCACCTTCGACAGCGATGCGACATTGAAAGTGCATCTAGCCCTTTAGTGGGTTTTGGATGATTGAATGACAACATGATTAAAGGTCTAACCCGTTTGCTAAGTGTGAACAGGTAATAGGTTATCTCACAGATACTTAATGAAAAGCCAAAATGATGTGTTGTTGTATAAACAATCTAGTTCAAGCACAAGACAACAATGCAAATGAAACTCATACAAAGGCTTATCTATTGTGGGATTCCATGTACTATGTGAAAGAAAGCTCGTTAGGATTAATTAATGAGACATGAGGGATTGCATATGGAATGGTCTCTTAAGTGAAGCTTGCTAAATTGAAATGAAAAAGATGACAATACATGAATGGATGATTCAACACAAGATGTGACTTGATGGCTTGAGATGGTGAAGATAGCAAGGAAAGGCTTTGAGGTACTAAGCAAGGGTGAAGGGCAAGCGACGGCTTGGCGGCAGAAGAACCTAGCTAGGGTGAAGAAGGAAGTACTTGCATTTAGTTGAGGTACTAATCAAGCTATGATGGCCATGTTTATGTGGAGGATCAAATCACTATTGGAATGTTTGATGGAAGTGACTTGATACATTTTGGAGTTATTCATATTTGATGAATGGAATCAAGTCACGTGCTCAAGATGGCTATGCTCAAGTGACAAGATCAATATTGACATGTTGGCACCCTCACTTGATGAAGATTGAAAGACACGGCATCAATTTTCAAGAAGATCAACTCAAAAGGTTTAATTTCGTATCTTTTGATCTTGAGTTAATAGGTATGCCGTACTATTAAGAGGGATGCAAGTTTCGGTGGTCTGAGGAAGATAGAGTGCTCAAGCATAATAATTAAATTCAAAGAGAGACACTCTAGCACTTCACGAGCACATAGAATAATTTTTCTGTGACTGTCGGTGTCGGAAGTCCCGACGTAAGCCGGAACTCCCGACAGTCGGAAGTCTTGACTCTTGCCGGAAGCGCTGACTCCCAGTCACAGCCTGCGCGGTGACTGTGGACGTCGGAAGTCCCGACGTGAGTCGGAACTCCCGACAGTCGGAAGTCCCGACCCAAGCTGGGAGTCCCGGCATCGATGGTTCTACTGACCTGCTGTCTGTGCCCGTCGGATGTCCCAACGATCGTCGGAAGTCCCGACGTTTGTCGGGAGTTCCGACACTGACTTGCACCCGTGGACTTTTGACCTCGTGTGAACAGTGTTTTCTTCATACGTCGGAAGTCCCGAGATCTGCGTTGGAACTACCGACGTAGATCTGAACGGTTAGATTTTGCCTTGGGGTATAAATACCCGTCTCCTCCATTCTAACCGTTGCCCACTCATTTCATTACGATGAACACTCGGCCAAAATAGCCCCCAAGCATTCTAGGCTCCCCTCTCTTCACTCCTTTGCTTCCAACTTCGATTCCCAAAGGGTTTGAGTGATTGGAGAGTGGATTGAGTGAGAAAAACACTTTAAGCAAGCTTGAGCACTTGATTTCTTCGTCAAGCCGGTTTGATTTGCATTTGTTACTCTTGGGGATTTTCCCCTAGCCGGCTAGGCGTCGCCCAAGAGCTTCCATCTTGTGGAAGAGCCTTGGGAAGTTTGTATTACCCTTGTTTTCTAGTGAAGAAACTCAAGTGACCTTTGTGGTATCCTTGAGTGAGGAAAGGAGGTGGAAAAGACTCCGACCTAAGTGGTCACCTCAACAACGAGGACGTAGGAGCTCCTTTGTGGGGCTGCCGAACCTCGGGATAAATTCTTGTCTCCCGCGTGCTTGTTGTTGTGATTTGCTCGAAATTACTTGTATTTGGTTGTCTCCCTCTCTCTAGCTATTTCTTAGGGTTTGGGACTCGATTTACGGAGTGGTGGCTTATCAACGTCAAGAGAGTGACCCAACACCTTACCTTACCACTAGGAAGTGGGTTTGTAAGTTATCGGCATCACAAAGTTCATTTTAGCACTTGCAGTTCATTTCCCATAGGGGTCGGAAGTGCTGACAGTTTGCGTCGGAAGTTCTGACCCAAACTGTCGGGACTTCTGACACGTCGGAACTTCCGACCCAAACGTCGGGACTTCCGACATTAACTGACTAGTGCATTTTGATTTAACTCTTTGGTTGTAACTATTTGGCTCCCTAGGTTTATCTAGTATCTTTATATACTTTGTGGCTAACTTGTGAGGGGTGGTATTATTCTGATTTGGAGTTTCCATTTTGGAAACTCCTTTTACTAATCGTTTCCGTTTTTAAAGGTGTTGATTTTTCAGAAACGCCTATTCACCCCCCCTCTAGGCGGCATCCTAGGTCCTTTCAATTGGTATCAGAGCAAGGTTCTCACCTAAAGCTTCACCGCCGTGAGAAAAGGATGTCGACGCCTATTGAGTTGGAGCTGATGCTTCTCCAAAATGATGGTTCAAACTTTCTACCTTGGTCAATTCATGTACTCAATGCTTTTAGAGATATTAGTCCTCTTGTTGAGCATATTGTGTTTGCAAGCATACCTCTTCCTATAGTTGATTGGAGCAACTATAAGAATTTATCAAAAGAGGAAGAGATATGCGTGCAACTCAATGCTCAAGCTATTAATATCATTTTGAGTACATTGAGTGCAGAGGTTCAAGATGAGGCAATATTCAATGGACAACCACCTCCGGAGAGTGCTCATCTCATTTGGACCAAACTCGTTGAGTTATATGGGAAATCCAAATGCGATGATGCACTTGAGGTCGAGTCAATGGAAAACATGTCCATTATGTCTTCATGCAGCGAAGAAGCCTCACAAGACCTCAAGAGCGCTGAGCCGGAGCAAGAGGTGCAAGCCGAGGCGACTGCGCTGTCTACAAGCACATACCTAACGTGTCCGGTATCCCTGCCAGACGTGTCCGGTATGGCTGAGGCAGCCGGACAGCAGGTAGTCTGTGATGATGAGGCTCAAGCCCGGTGGCGGCCAAGTGATGAGTCAACCTCAGTATCTCATGATACTCATCACTTGTGTCTCATGACCAAGAAAAGCAAGAAGAAGGCTAGCAAGAAAGATCAAGCCAAGGAGATAGCACGAGTAGATGATCAAGAAGAGAGTGATATTGAAATTGAAGATAGCTACACTCTTGATCATTTAAGCAACAAAGACAAGCTCATTCTCATGAAGCTAGTTGAGAAGAATGATGAGCTAGAGGAAGAGAATGAGAAACAAGAGCAATCACTTTAAAATCAAGAAAAGTTTCTCATCTCCAAATTGCAAGAGCTAAAGACCATAAATGAGAGGTATGAAAAATTATCAATTGAGCATGCTTTAGTTACTAACTCCTCTTCTAGTGTTTCACAACTAGAGAAGGAAAACTTTGAGCTCAAGACAAAATTAGATGAACTCTCAAGCAAATATAATGTGCTACAAGCAAACTATGTTCATCTCAAGTGCTCTCATGAAGAATTAGTAGAATCAAGCATCATGCTTGAGGTGGCTCATGAGGTTGTGATTACAACGGTAAAATCATCTCAACCTCCCACTCACACACTCACTTGTACACAATCTAAATTGAATATTTCTTGTACTAATGAGTGTGCTTCTCAAGCAAGCCAATCTTCGATTGAGCAAAAATTTATAGAAAATGTAGAGCTTAAGGAAGAAGTGGAAAGGCTAAGAAATGATGTGATTCGATTGAAGGGTAAGGAGAGAGCACAACCTTCTCAAGATAACCGTGTTAACATGGTGAAGAAGCTTGAGAAGGGTTCAAACCTTGCTTCCTCTAAATCCCAACAAAAGAATCACATTTCAAGCAAGGCCAACACAACCAAGAGCAAGAAACATGAAAAAAGACTATGCTATGGTTGTGGAGTGAATGGACATGAGATTACCATGTGTCCACACAAGAGTTGGGCCGACAAGTGTGAAGTGGCCGATCAAATGGCCTTAAACAAGTTGGCCAACCAAAGGAAAAGTGATGGACAAAGCACTTGTCTCATGTGGAAGAAGTTGTGGCATCCAACCAAGAAATGCCCAATGTACAAGGAGGCAAGAAAGGAAGCCCAAGTTGCAACAAGAAGATGCTATGGATGCAATGAGATGGGCCACAAGGTTGATGGATGTCCATACAAGCAAAACAAGCATAGAGCAAACAAAGGTCGCATATGCTATGCTTGTGGAAGAAAGGGGCATCTAAGCTATGATTGCCCAAATGGTAACATCCCTAAGCTGAACACATTTGTTTATGATAATATGCTTAGGAAGACCATAAATGGAATTAGAACTAGCAAGGTGATGTGTTCACCACAAACTAGTACTAAGGCCATTTGGGTGCCTAAGCACTTGTTGACTAACCCAAAAGGACCCAACAAGAGTTGGGTACCAAAATGTGCTTAGGTTGATAATGTAGGTACTTGGTGGTGAGATGAAAGCTTCGGGGTGGTTGAGCAAGCAAATTGAAAATATTCACTCAATCTATCAATCAATTCTTATCATAATCTCATATATGGTTGACCCGAAGATAAATCAATGACCATATCGTTTACTTCATCTCTACCATTGGTAACAAGTACCTAAAGACCTTATAGGATAGCCACTTTGTATTTAGTGCTCAATGGCTCACAAATAAGCATATTTGTGAAATAATTGGAAGTGACTAATTAGTTTTATTTAATCATTATCATATTTGCCATGTGATGCTTTTAATGGCTCCCTAGTAGAGCAATGCATTTGTTCAGATGCAGGCATACAAGAAGTACTAGAGCTAAAACGAAGAATCACAAGCAGCGCTTCAATTGTTTCTAGCCTGCGCCTACTAGACATGTCCGGTATGGCTAGGGCAGAAAGGAAAAGTGTTTATGTTCTTCACATGCCGGACGTGTTCGGTATGTCTACAGGACGTGTCTGGTATGGCAGGAACCAGAGCACTAATTGGAATGCAATTGAGGTTTGATCCATATGATTTCATATATCCTTAATTTGCTCAGAAGCTTGTGATCTATCAAACCTAAGTGGGTTGTGAGTATGTCTCAACGAAATTTAAATATGGCAAATTACTTTGTGTTGGTCAAAATAGAAAATTGACTCCCAAATTCTTAAAAGAATAAAGTGCTTGTTGAAAGTCATTCAAATTACTTGTGGTACTTATTTAGGGGGAGCTCAGTTTCTATTTTGCACCATTGTGGACTAACAAATTTATCTAGTATTATTTGTAGTCCTTTGGATGAAAATTGATTTCATATATGGTATGATTATTTGACAAGTGAGGTCAACATGATGTTGTCATGCCATGTATTATCTCAGTGGTGATATTGTGGGCTCAAGACAAAGGTATATATTTACATACATGCATTGTAAGTGCATCTAAGGCCCTTTATATGCTAGTGTGTGCATTTGTGTGATATAGGATAGATGTTTTACAAAATCCCTAACTAGCATGTGTAGGTGGTGTGGTTTTTGAAAATCATGTGGTTTTTGGGTCTTTGTGACCTAGTCATGTCATTTTGTGATTGTTGCTACCCTTGGTTGATTATTTGCCTAATCACATGTGACATGGTTCTCTCAAGTCTATAAATATCCCTATGTCCCACTAAAATCTCTCTCAAGTTTTGAAAATCATAAATTTGCCAAATATTCGAAAAAGAGAAAATCAATTCTTGGCTAATTGATGTCCCCTAAGTGAGAATCCTAAGCCTATTTCAATTGATGCAAATATTATGCCTAGGAAGGTTTGTTATGGTACCCTCTTGGTTAGTATTGCAAAAATATTCCGCTATTCATACTAAGGCTATGCCTAAGTATGTTGCGTCTAACATGGGAGGACCCAAACTAGTTTGGGTACCATAAAAAAGTGGATGATCGTTTGTAGGTACCATGGCATTGGAGACTTGATTCAATGGAATTCTTATTGTTCATCTTATGTTGAGTCAAGTATTGAAGCCTAGTGCAATTCTATCCCAATGCCAAGTCAAAATTGAGTGAAGTCCATATGCTATCAACATACAAGTGTCATATTCAAGTTGTGGGAATTTATTGATATATTTGAAGGCATGCAAATAAGTGGAGTTGAAGCTTGCAAAGATGATCATAAGCTATCAAGGTATATCTCTTGTTGATCAAAGTTTATTTGGATGCATATGAGTTAATTGAATTGGATATATATGCATATGTTGCTTGCTATGAGATGTTTGAATGGATTAAATGCTTAAGTAATCAAGTTTGAAGTTGGTTTGATTGGATATGTTCATAAGATTTCTTCTAGTAAGTGGTTTGAATGGACATATGTCTTGTGAGAGTATTCAAACAAGTTGATTTCAAGTTTGGTTCAATTTGGAGAAAAATGGCTCAATTATTGAAATCTGTCCAATATTGAAAATCTGAGCTAGCAGTGATCATAGACATGTTTGAGTAATCAAATCTATTTGTATTGGCTTAAAATTTGGTCTGCATGCTCTACACTTATGGTATTAGTTGCTGTGCAAATTTCATGAGATTTGGATAAGTGATACTTTGGATTTGGAGTAGATCTTGTCAGCTATAGTGCAGCAGTTTTCAGCATGTACCTGTGTGGAAAGATATGAAATCTAGTAGCAATATAGAAGTCCAAAGAAGCTCAAATTTTTACAGCTACTAGAAGACTTAGTGTGTCACATCTTCACTAAATTTCGTGGTTTTTGGATATGTACTTTGGGAGATATGATTTATTCTTTGAAGAGTACAGAATCTACCAGGAAAGTGACAATTATCGGATTGATCAAAAGTCGCTTAGATTCAAAGGTCCGCAAATTAGAATCATATCTATAAGTGATTGAGGTACCTATGTTTTGGTTTTGGTTTGAGATAGAAGCATGACAAATAATGAGTACAAGACAATTTATTTGAAGAGTGTATCTAGTACACATTTGGTACTCAAGCTAGAGATCAAGACCAAGATCAAGATGAAGATGGAGTTTAAATTCTAGTGATAATTGGAGATCTTTTGATAGAAAGAAAAGGACTTAAACAAGTAGAAAGAAAAGGACTTAAAGAATGATTTAAAGTTATTCATCAAATTAAGTCCAACAATATGGATCAATCAAACAAAATCTTTCAAGTGGATCAAGTGATTTTCTTTCAAGTTATTTCAAGTGAGTATCAAGGATGGTTCTTTGGAGAGAGGTCACTTCGCTCTAGGCTTGGATGGCTAAAATCTAAGTGGTAATCTAAAGGGACATTTGAGGTACTTGGTTGAAAAAAAATCAAGAGATTGGTCTAAAAAGCAAGCAACACCCAAAAGAAAACAAGTCATAAAATTTCAAGTGGTATCATGAAATTTCAAGTGGTATTACAAGTGGTGCATCTTTCAGTTCTCTCAAGCAAGCAATGATCAAAGAAGAAGCAAGCCAACCACAACAAGAAAAGTGCACTTGATCATTAGTGATTCTCAATTCATATGGGTGAAGAATAGGAATTCATAGAATTGGTATCTATTGGTCTTCACCAAGCTTATAATTGGACTTTATGGTGCTATTGGAGAAATGAATTGAAATCTATATGACTATCTTCCTCTCCAACATAGCAAAGGTATCATTGTATTGTGCATGATCATTTTTCATCCCTTACTAGTATGCGGTTAGTGCATATAGTACATGCTTATAGGATCATGTATTACAAATGAAAATTTTTAGATTCATAGACTACCACTATTGCTTGAATGATTATATAATCTAGTGGTTAGTGTATGAGTTTGTTCATGAGCTAGTAAACCCATGTACTTGATCTATTTTGAATTGCAAACAAGTGACAAGTAAAACCTCTTTAAGATCACAAAGGGGGAGAGTTTAATACAAAGGGAGAGATTTGTACAAAGTTTGAACCTTAAGCACCCTTTGTGCTTTGTGTGACAGCTTGTAGCCCTTTGTCCTTAGTATGTCATTGTTGGACCTTTGTGGTGATAGATGACAAAGGGGGAGAGATATGATTAAAGCTTAAGGAGGAGAGAGATGAAAGCTTAAGGGGGAGAGATATGTTTAAAGCTTCAAGAGTGCAACCTTGTGTCTAGCTATGAAAGGGGAGAGTAGCTATGATAAAGGGAGAGATATGACTTGAGAAATTTGTGTAATGAGTGCTATGTGTGACATACATGTGTTATATTTATTTTCATAAGGACTCTACATGCTAGAATGAAAATACTTGATGTGATGCCTTTATATTTATTCTTGTGTGATATATCTTGTCATATGCATCACGGTTTTACTTTGTCACACACACATGCACCCCACGGATGCAATGATTTAGGGGGAGTCTCCTATATGTTTTAGTATGTGCAATTGACATTTGAGGTCATTTTGTGAATTCTAATCATAAGCACATATTAAGGGGGAGCCTCTCATAAATCATTGAACCCAAAAGTTTAACTGTTTATATCATTTTGTAAGCTTTAATCAAGTTGTCATCAATCACCAAAAAGGGGGAGATTGAAAGTGCATCTAGCCCTTTAGTGGGTTTTGGATGATTGAATGACAACATGATTAAAGGTCTAACCCGTTTGCTAAGTGTGAACAGGTAATAGGTTATCTCACAGATACTTAATGAAAAGCCAAAATGATGTGTTGTTGTATAAACAATCTAGTTCAAGCACAAGACAACAATGCAAATGAAACTCATACAAAGGCTTATCTATTGTGGGATTCCATGTACTATGTGAAAGAAAGCTCGTTAGGATTAATTAATGAGACATGAGGGATTGCATATGGAATGGTCTCTTAAGTGAAGCTTGCTAAATTGAAATGAAAAAGATGACAATACATGAATGGATGATTCAACACAAGATGTGACTTGATGGCTTGAGATGGTGAAGATAGCAAGGAAAGGCTTTGAGGTACTAAGCAAGGGTGAAGGGCAAGCGACGGCTTGGCGGCCGAAGAACCTAGCTAGGGTGAAGAAGGAAGTACTTGCATTTAGTTGAGGTACTAATCAAGCTATGATGGCCATGTTTATGTGGAGGATCAAATCACTATTGGAATGTTTGATGGAAGTGACTTGATACATTTTGGAGTTATTCATATTTGATGAATGGAATCAAGTCACGTGCTCAAGATGGCTATGCTCAAGTGACAAGATCAATATTGACATGTTGGCACCCTCACTTGATGAAGATTGAAAGACACGGCATCAATTTTCAAGAAGATCAACTCAAAAGGTTTAATTTCGTATCTTTTGATCTTGAGTTAATAGGTATGCCGTACTATTAAGAGGGATGCAAGTTTCGGTGGTCTGAGGAAGATAGAGTGCTCAAGCATAATAATTAAATTCAAAGAGAGACACTCTAGCACTTCACGAGCACATAGAATAATTTTTCTGTGACTGTCGGTGTCGGAAGTCCCGACGTAAGCCGGAACTCCCGACAGTCGGAAGTCTTGACTCTTGCCGGAAGCGCTGACTCCCAGTCACAGCCTGCGCGGTGACTGTGGACGTCGGAAGTCCCGACGTGAGTCGGAACTCCCGACAGTCGGAAGTCCCGACCCAAGCCGGGAGTCCCGGCATCGATGGTTCTACTGACCTGCTGTCTGTGCCCGTCGGATGTCCCAACGATCGTCGGAAGTCCCGACGTTTGTCGGGAGTTCCGACACTGACTTGCACCCGTGGACTTTTGACCTCGTGTGAACAGTGTTTTCTTCATACGTCGGAAGTCCCGAGATCTGCGTCGGAACTCCCGACGTAGATCTGAACGGTTAGATTTTGCCTTGGGGTATAAATACACGTCTCCTCCATTCTAACCGTTGCCCACTCATTTCATTGCGACGAACACTCGGCCAAAACAGCCCCCAAGCATTCTAGGCTCCCCTCTCTTCACTCCTTTGCTTCCAACTTCGATTCCCAAAGGGTTTGAGTGATTGGAGAGTGGATTGAGTGAGAAAAACACTTTGAGCAAGCTTGAGCACTTGATTTCTTCGTCAAGCCGGTTTGATTTGCATTTGTTACTCTTGGGGATTTTCCCCTAGCCGGCTAGGCGTCGCCCAAGAGCTTCCATCTTGTGGAAGAGCCTTGGGAAGTTTGTATTACCCTTGTTTTCTAGTGAAGAAACTCAAGTGACCTTTGTGGTATCCTTGAGTGAGGAAAGGAGGTGGAAAAGACTCCGACCTAAGTGGTCACCTCAACAACGAGGACGTAGGAGCTCCTTTGTGGGGCTGCCGAACCTCGGGATAAATTCTTGTCTCCCGCGTGCTTGTTGTTGTGATTTGCTCGAAATTACTTGTATTTGGTTGTCTCCCTCTCTCTAGCTATTTCTTAGGGTTTGGGACTCGATTTACGGAGTGGTGGCTTATCAACGTCAAGAGAGTGACCCAACACCTTACCTTACCACTAGGAAGTGGGTTTGTAAGTTATCGGCATCACAAAGTTCATTTTAGCACTTGCAGTTCATTTCCCGTAGGGGTCGGAAGTGCTGACAGTTTGCGTCGGAAGTTCTGACCCAAACTGTCGGGACTTCTGACACGTCGGAACTTCCGACCCAAACGTCGGGACTTCCGACATTAACTGACTAGTGCATTTTGATTTAACTCTTTGGTTGTAGCTATTTGGCTCCCTAGGTTTATCCAGTATCTTTATATACTTTGTGGCTAACTTGTGAGGGGTGGTATTATTCTGATTTGGAGTTTCCATTTTGGAAACTCCTTTTACTAATCGTTTCCATTTTTAAAGGTGTTGATTTTTCAGAAACGCCTATTCACCCCCCCTCTAGGCGGCATCCTAGGTCCTTTCAATCCATGCCAGGAGGCCCTATGCGGACCAGCAGGACATCAGCGAGCACCTTAGCGGGCACCCCAACGAGCACGATGAGCTCCTCAGCGGGCACCCCAACGATCAGGGCGAGCACCTCGGCGGGCACCCCAACGAGCACGGCAAGCTCCTCAGCGGGCACCCCCAACGATCACGGCAAGCACCTCGGCGGGCACCCCAACGAGCACGGCGAGCACCTCGGCGAGCACCTCAACTAGCACGCGCGAACCGCTCCTCCGCGATGCGCATGCCACGCCCTGCGCCGCTCCAGCCCACCGATAGCCATCAGGAGGCCGCGGGCACCAGCGGGAGTAGCAGCGGCAACGGCGGGGCCAGGGATTGGCTCCGGCTTGGTTCATCTCGATTCCATGCTGTCCGGCGCCGAGGTGGCATGGTCCGCTGTCCGCTGCTGCTACGGGCGCAACCACGAATTCGCCCGCACGCGAGCACGAGGTGGAAGAAGGGAGTGGGCGCGAGCACGAGGTGGGTCGCCGGAGACGGTGTGGGGACGATCGCTGGGGAGGGCCGTCGGAGACAACGCTCGTCCCCGGCCCGCGTCGACGGGAGCTCAATGATGAACTGGCGCAGCAGGAGGGGCTGCTGCTGCGCGTCTGCGCCTGGCACGGCCGTCTCGAACACGCCCTGCGCCGGGGATGGCGACTGCGATGTCGGCGCCCGGGAGGCACACCTCCGGCACACGTACGGTGGTCTTGCGCAGAACTCCGGCCGCTGCACCACCACCTTGCAGCTCGCCAGCAGGAAACCGCCGTGCGCACGCGCACAGCTCCGCCAGATGCCAGCAGCGCCATGGCCAGCTCCGTCACCTTCCGTCCACGCACAGCTCGTGCACATGGCTATCGGCGACCAGCGCTGGAGCACATCGACGTACGAAAGACAACTGCTCGCCGCTGACAAGCTCGGGCAGGAACATGTCCCTGTCGTCCAGCACTGCCACGGCAGCGTCACAAGCCGCCGCGGGCGTTCAGGCACCGTCCAGCTGCGTGACTGCTGGCACGGGCGCGAGCTTGGTCCGCGCCGCGTCAAAGCCTATGAGCCCGCCGGGTGTTGCGGCTGCGGTTCCGTGTACGCGGCCTGCGTCAAAACCGCTCCACAAAACATCCTCGCCCGCGTCGAGGTGTTAAAAGTGAACGGTTTTGATAGTTAGGGTACTAGCATTAGACGGTTTTATAGTTGAAGGTCAAAATTAGACGAACCCAATAGTGGAGGGGCCAAAAGTAGACTTAATCCTAATAAATATGCTTTTATAATATACTATTTGAATAGATTTTGTCACTATTTTCTATAAAATTTATAAAACTTGAAATAGTTTTGACTCGCGGGATAGAGAAATTGCTGTCTTGAGGACAGTCTAGCCTTCTTGGCGTCAGGAGCACCGTCAATGAATGTTGAGGACTACTGATGCGCCTTCTTGGGGTCAGTAATGGCAACTTAGGGCGCGTTTGCCACCCTGCAGCCTGGCTCCCAGGAAACGACTAGGGGGTTCGTTTCTTGGCGGCCCGGCTCGGCGGAGCGAGACGGAGCACATGGTGCGCGAGCTCGTCACCTCCCGGCCTCACCTCCTCTCTTCTCCGTTCGCCTCTCCTTCACCGTCGCGCGGCTTCCTCCTTTCGCCTGCCGGTGACGTGCCCACCGCCCCACCACACACCTCCTCTTCTGTGCCGCCGTCCTCACGGCCTCCCCAGAGTACCTCGACGCGGACTCCTCGGCGGCGCCGCGGCAGCAGCAGCAGCTGGAAGAGGTGGTGGGATGCCATGCGATGGGGCCAAGGACGCGAACCAATTCGAGCGGCTCCACGACGCGGTGCTGCTCGTCGTCCTCAACCGCGAGGCCGGTAAGGAGGACCTGAGCGCGCGGCCGGCAAGGAGGACCTGGGTGTCGGAGCTCGTGGCCGCCGCTCTGCCTCGTCCAAGCAGACCCGCAGTGTGTTCGATGAAATGACTACAAGGATAGAGAAGGGAAGGATTGTGTGGTAATGCTACCACTTCTTGGATGCAAGGTGAGCATAACACGTGGTACAGGGAAACAAACACAATCCCTGTTTGGCCTGGCTCATTTGATTCAATGGAGCAAACAAGAGTGCTTGCACCATGTCAGCCGGGCCTAGGCTGGCCACGACCAGGCCAGCCGGCCATGCCGGGCAGAGACAGGTGAGCAAACACGCCCTTACTGACGCCTGGCGTGTAATGTTTAACGTATAACGACAACTTACTGACATCTGGCGTGGAATGTTTAACGCCGGTCGCCGATTGACATCACCGGTGTGCCGTTGCCAACCTTTCAAAGCAAATGCAATTTACAGCTCCGATGTATTTCAAATAGCATGCTATTCGCAACAAATAAACATGGAAACTAGAACGTCGTCCTAAATGGATAATCCAAAACTATTAGTTTATAGGATTAGAAAATCTCAACAATTAGCAAGACCAAAATAAGGGAAAGGTACTACGATTATTTCAGGAAGAGATCAGAACAGGTGTAGTCTGTCTGATTCATGTGCCTCTTTTCAAAACTTGCTGTCAACAGCAACTGCAGTTCTCGTATACATTTCTCTTTGACTATTGTGTATTTTACACATTTATTACAGGGCGATGCCGCAACATTATGCGATCATCAACTACAAAGTCCTAAGACAACAAAACATGATGGTACAACGTACACGTATATACAGCGGAACTTTGTGTTCCTCTGTCGTCTATGATCAATGAGGTCAGCACGATCAGGACTACTACCAGTCAGTATTCAGAAGTTGGTTCTGGCATGTCATAATTTACCTTTGCACTCCAGGGCGGACGGAGTATACCATGAGTTCTCATGGCAACCAATGACCAACCTGAACATCCAAGTAGATTCTGCATCAACCTAAAAATTCAGCAGGAACTACTTTAGGCTTGTTCATTTCAAATTCCTTGGAACCACTTGGCTTGGTCTGGAGCGCAGGTCATTGATTGACTCTTGTTTCTTGCTTATGCTAAAAGCCCTCCGAGAATTAGTTCGGTATCAACTCCTATATATGGCTCAAGCATAGAATGATTTCAC
This sequence comes from Miscanthus floridulus, assembly GCF_019320115.1. Lineage (NCBI taxonomy): Eukaryota > Viridiplantae > Streptophyta > Magnoliopsida > Poales > Poaceae > Miscanthus > Miscanthus floridulus. The sequence continues at coordinate 91,890,123 of NC_089598.1, read as the reverse complement.
GATCTGGCTACTCCAAACATCCAAGGACACTGAACTTCTCACCGTGTTTCATGTGCAGAACTTCCCATGTTAAGCTTAGTTAAAGAAGTATGTCGAAGTCAGAACTTCCCTCACGTCAAAGTTACCTTGCGGTGGGCAGGGTGGAAATTCTAGTGTCGGGAATGCCGTTTGGAACTCCTCCAGCAGCTGAATCACCAAACATATGCAAAATGCATATAAATAAAACATTAAGCATAGGCAATTATTGTTGTACAGTTGTAGAATGAAGTAACTTTAAGAATATGTGGAGACAATAGTTCCGGTGGCATACATTTTCAAGAATCGGCATGCTGTAAAGCTCCACAAATTGTTGTCTCAATATCTGATTCATTTGATCAACATCACACGCATGCACCCAAAATGAGTCATGAACCCCTGCATCCGAAGTATGTTGACAAAACACAATATTAGTAACAAAATTGAACATAAATCGAAGATAGAAAATGCAAATATGTTTCTACTTCATACAGGAAGCCAGATGTAGATACGAGCTCTTAAGGAAAAGGAAGAGATGCTTGTGGACAATTGGGCAAACATCAGAAAAAGCAATGGCTCTCAAGTCAGAATTCAGAATAGATTCAACATGAGACCTTTTCAATTGGTCATTTGGCAATGCAGGACTGCCCAGGATTCATTGCACATGAAAGCTACATAAAACGAACAACTAATAGTGAAATTTGCAGCTTCACTGCTTCAGAGCCATCAGGTTTTGACAGTAAGTTGTTTCAAGACTTCATGCTATGGGGAAATCTAACAAGCATTAAAAAACAACTCCATCTGAAATTTAGGGCCTAAAACAGTTTCAGCAGTTTTTGGCGGTTCTAAGAACTATGCTCCTGCTCTCGTCTACCCCGTGCTAAATGCAGCAGCAGAGCTAGCGCCTAACACAGCAGAAGTGTGACATCAAGAACACAAGGTAATCTTTTGATTGATATCAAGCCAGATGATTAGTCGAACCATATAATGGACTTCTGATGCAGCGTACTGCTCATTATATGTGCCTTGCAACAAGAGCTAGTCGATCCAACTAAGAAACGAACCTGCAAAATGAAGACCAGCCTCCTTGCAAGCAATCGCTGTCATCATCATATGTGAACTATCCAGTGAGTGCACAAAATTCGGTGGAAAAGCTGCCTTTTGCCTTTGGATTGCAATCTGAAATTATCTCAATTAATTAGCTATAAGAATGAAAAAACAGGAAAAAGTTATTGAAATAGCTTAACTCACCGCATCACCCTCCCGCCGTAAAGCCAGACATTGCAAAGAAGTTCGTATCTGTATCATAGTTGAAGCAAATAGTGTTCAAAAAATGAAAATGTATTAACTAAAAAGATAGCTGTGGTTAGAGGGGAAAGGTTAAATCTAGTGTCCCCAAACCTTGTCAAACTATAATAATATCAAATCATGTACTCCCTCTGCCCCAAAAAGAATGCCATTCTCAGTTTACAAGGAGTCGATCCATCTCAGTTTTGACCAATTATATACAAAGAGAAGTATTAATATATATTTTTCTTAAACACGCAATAGAGTTGTGTATCATTATATTAAGATGAAAGAGGGCGGGGGGTAAGAACACCACACATACCTCCAACACACTTAGGTTCCTAACTAAAACATGTGCGCCACAAAAACACATAGACCGACCACAACCTCTAACACCAACAAATTAACTTTCAGGAAGCGCTAGGGCAAGGAGGTGAGTAATACCTCGCGCCCCAGCCAAATCCCAAAAGTGTAACTCCCCTACAGCTAACATCAACGCATGAGCAACACTAGGAGAAAAGAAGTATTAATATTTATAATGCGTAATAAGTATTAACTCCGCCTATGGTGGGGCGTCTTTGGTGTCCCAGCATAGCAGGTCCCAAGCCCTGGTAAAGGAGGAGGGTTGTGTTAGGGGCGACCAGCCAATGTAAAAACTTAGCCACTTTAATGGAGATGAAACCCAAAAGAATCCCGTTGGGGCGTAACCCTCTTAGCGACGCGCCATGTCGGAACCCGGGTATGGTGTTAAATGAGCAAGGCCGGGTTGTCACCCCCGTGACGCGTCGTGTCGCGATCTGGACACGGTGTCAAGTGAGCAAGGATCGGGTCGTTGCATCCTTAGTGGCGCGCCACATCGGCGCCCGGGTGTGGTGCAAAATGAGCAAGGGTCTTCACACCTACCTCGGCGGGTGCGAAGGGTAAGGAAGCTAGTCGAGCCAATTAGGATCCGTTTAGGTAGCTAGAATGTAGGGTCCCTTACAGGTAAGTTAAGAGAGTTAGTGGACACAGTGGTTATGAGACGTGTAAATATCTTATGCGTCCAAGAGACTAAATGGAAGGGGCAGAAGGCGAAGGAGGTGGACAATACCGGCTTCAAGCTCTAGTACACAGGGACAACTTCAAATAAAAATGGAGTAGGAGTTTTGATTGATAAGAGCCTCAAGGATGGTGTGGTGGAGGTGAGAAGGCAAGGGGATAGAATCATCTTAGTTAAACTTGTCATTAGTGATATGGTCTTAAACGTAATTAGTGCGTATGCCCCCCAAGTAGGCCATGATGAGAGTGCTAAGCGGCTTTTCTGGGAAGACTTAGACCGCTTGGTTAGAGTTGTTCTTAGTAGCGAGAATCTCTTTATAGGAGGTGATCTTAATGGCCATGTAGGTACATCAAGTGCAGGTTTCGAGGCGGTTCATGGGGGTTTCTGATATGGTAGTAGGAACCAGGAGGGAGAGGAAGTCTTAGACTTCGCCATAGCTTTTGATCTGATGATAGCTAACACTTTCTTCCATAAGAGACAGCCCCATTTAGTGACCTTTAGTAGCGGCCAGTACTTTAGTCAAATCCATTTTGTCCTTACAAGGAAGGATAAACGAACATGCGTGGACTGTAAGGTGATACCTGGAGAATGTGTGGTCGCTCAACACAAGCTGGTGGTGGCTGACTTCCGCTTTCTGGTGCAAGCTCGTGGGAACAAACAAGCTAGGGTTGCTAAAATGAAGTGGTGGAAATTAGAAGAGGAGGCATCAAAGGTCTTTAAGGAAAAGGTCATTGAAGAGGGCCCTTGGAATGATGAAGGCGATGCAAACAGCATGTAGGAGAAGATGGCAACATGCGTTCGGAAGGTTGCTTCAGAGGTGCTTGGAGTGACCAAAGGGAGCGGATGCGACTCGAAAGACACTTGGTGGTGAAATGAAGATGTGCAAAAGGCTATTAAGGAAAATGAGTGCTATTAGCGCTTGTATCATGACAGGTGTGCAAACAACATAGAGAAGTACAAGGTGGCAAAAAAGACTGCAAAACGAGCAGTGAGGTAAAGGGGCAGGCCTATGAGGACCTTTTACCGACGTTTGAGTACGAAGGAAGGAGAGACGGACATTTATAGGATGGCTAGGGCTCGCGATAGGAAAAAAGGGACTTCAACCAAGTCAAGTGCATAAAGGATGAGAGGGAGCAGCTCTTGGTGAAGGAGGATGAGATCAAACATAGATGACAAGTGTAAAAGGGGCGTATCCAGTGCAGAGAGCTCCCGCTCTGTGCGGGGTCTGGGAAAGGGTGTTAGTGGCAAACCTTACCCTCGCCTGTGCAATGCGAGGAGACCGCGACTCGAACCCGGGACCTTTCGGTCACAGGCGGTAAGACTCTACCACTTGCACCAGGCCCGTCCTTCCTAGATGGCAAGTGTATTTTGATAAATTGTTTAATGGTGAGAACGAGAACACCACCGTTCAGCTGAACGACTCGTTTAATGACACTAACAGGCGCTTTGCGCGGAGGATTCAAGAATCGAAGGTCAGAGAAGGCTTGAAAAGGATGAAAGGGGGCAAAGCGATGGGCCCTGATGGTATCCCAATCAAGATGTGGAGATGTCTCGGGGATATAGTTATAGTATGGCTAACCAAGATGTTCAACAATATCTTTCGATCGAACAAGATACCTGAGAAGTGGAGAAGAAGCATATTGGTACCAATCTACAAGAACAAGAGAGATATCCAAAGGTGTACTAATTATCGGGGAATTAAGTTGATGAGCCACACTATGAAGTTATGGGAGAGAGTCATCGAGCAGCGTCTACGAGGAACAACGCAGATATCAACAAACCAATTTGATTTCGTGCCCGGAAGGTCAACCACATAAGCAATCTTCTTAATAAGACTGGTTATGGAGCGGTTTAGAAAGCAGAAGGACCTCCACTTGGTTTTCATTAACTTGGAGAAGGCTATGACAAGATACCAAGAAATGTTATGTGGTGGTCTTTGGACAAACATAAAGTCTCATCAAAGTACGTGACCCTCATCAAGGACATGTACAACAATGTTGTGACTGGTGTTCGAACAAACGATGGTAACACAGATTACTTCCCGATTAAAATTGGACTTCATCAACGGTCAGCCTGAAGCTCGTATCTCTTTGCCTTGGTAATGGATGAGGTTACCAGGAACATACAAGGGGATATCCCTTGGTGTATGTTGTTCGCTGAAGATGTAGTGTTAGTGGACGAAAGCCAGGCGGGAGTAAATAGAAAACTAGAGTTATGGCGGCAGACCCTTGAGTCTAAAGGTTTTAGATTGAGCAGAACTAAAACCGAATACATGAGATGCGACTTTGGCAGAGTTGTACAGGAGAAGGGAGATGTGAGTTTGGAAGGTCAAGTAGTGCCTAAGAAGGATACATTTCGGTATCTAGGATCGATGCTACAGAGGGATAGAGATATTGATGCGGACGTTAGCCATAGAATCAAGGCAGGGTGGATCAAGTGGCGACAAGCTTCTAGCATTCTCTGTGACAAGAGGGTACCACAAAAGCTAAAAGGCAAGTTCTATAGAACGGCGATTAGACCGGTTATGTTGTATGGAGCAGAATGTTGGCCTACAAAGATTCGACATGTTCAACAACTGAGTATTGCAGAAATGCGTATGTTGCGATGGATTTGCGGTCACACAAGAATGGACCGAGTTCGGAACGATGATATACGTGATCGCCTAGAGGTAGCACCAATTGAAGAAAAGCTTGTTCAACATCGGTTGAGGTGGTTTGGCCATGTCCAAAGAAGACCTCCAGAGGCACCAGTGCATTGTGGAGTTCTAAGCCAAGCTAATAATACGAGGAGAGGTAGAGGAACACCGAAATTGACATGGGGGGAGGCAATAAAAAGAGATTTAAAAGCTTGGGATATAATTAGAGATCTATGTTTGAATAGGAGTACTTGGAAAGCAGCTGTTGAAGTGCCTGAACCGTGACTTTGGGCTCTTGGTGGGTTTCAACTCTAGCCTACCCTAACTTGCTTGAGACTGAAAGGCTATGTTGTTGTTGTAATGCGTAATAAGTATCATTATTACATATATAATGAAATACATTTTTATAGTAGACTTCTTTGGAGGTACAAATGTTGATACTACTTTTTATAAACATAGTCAAACTTAAGAAAGTGTGACTTAGTCCAAAATCTAGAATGACATTCTTTTTGGGACGGAGGGAGTAATGATTAATCAGGTTGTTCATAAGGTATTAAAAGGAATGGAACCGATCACAGAATATTTTTTCACTAATTCTCAAACACAGCTCGGGCGTCCTTATGCTGGGTACAACTTTTCGAAAGGAATATGATGCATCATGGTGTTGCAAAAATCCAGGTAATACTGCAAATTTAAAGAACAAAAAGACTGCTGAGTAGCTGACCATATAATTCTTATATTTCTTGTAGGGCTGAACAACTGGGAGACCAACAGGACTTGTCCACTTGACTGGTTGATTTTTTGAAGCAATCATCTGTACGGAATTGAATGCAATTATCAAATGCTCAACAACCAAAAATTGCTGTGCCACAAGTGTCAAAAACTGGATGTCCATGTCAAGAACTTCTATAAACAAAAACAAATGGAATCACTTCATATATATGAGAAAAGCTGGGAGTGTACCTTCGCACAATCACCAAGCCAGGCCATTATACCACGGGCAGATTGGAACATTTGTCCCAGTGCATCCAAAGTTACCTTCATCAGAAATTCAGAGTCATATCATGCCTTTGCCTCTCTAAAGGTGTCAACCTGAAATCACAGATACACCATAATACACTAAATACTACAAGTAAATCACTTACTCGAGTAGCGTAACACGATACATCATACAGCAATTTATCATCTGTGATCAGCCCTTTCTCTTGCAGTCTCTTTGTAATCTGCTGACGAGCACCAATGTATGTAACACCATAGACTGATGTCATGACTGTCTGCTTGACAAGCTTCCTATCCACCTGTAAGCTACCAATGCCCATGTCCTCAACTGTTTTGTTTGATGACATAGAGTGTGCAAGAATATTTCTTACTAGAATTTAGGAATGCAAAGGAAGGATGGGAGAGAAGGCTAACCTGATCAACTAAAACGCTTGCTAATGAAGCAGTTGGGTTAGTAGCAGGATCCTTCATCGAGTCTTCATGTACAGCATTCAGTACCCTTCAGTCGATTTCACCAAAAATTATTATTAATTCATATAGTGGATACCTGCTGGAGTGAACCTAACACTAGGATAATATTTGTATAAAATTGATCATCTATAACTACAGAGTTGATCACCCAATAAAGAAGGTACACAGTTGACAAGTTGGACGTTTTGGACAAATTCTGAACACAAGCTATGCTGTTCCACCAATCAATGCATGAACATCAAGCTACTTAACTTTTTAAAGAGACACATATGTAAATTCAGGTATCCTTCCTTCTACAAAGTTAGCCAGAATGTATGTACAGAAAAAATTATTTTGGTATCTGCTCTTTAGAAAGATAACTTTGTGTGAATTATGAAATGTAAATTGTTCACTTTCACATGTGAATCATGTTTGTGAGCAGTTAATTTTTTTTAAAAAAAATCCAGATAAGATACAGTAAGTTAAATACATTCAGTACAGAACTGAAATAAGAACAAAAATGTTTTGTAAGTTGTACATACTCAAAGTACATCAATAACCAATAAACAGGCGAAATTAACAAGCAACCACCCTGGACTGTAGTGCTTACAAGAGATGTGATAGGAGCAACAAGGGAACCAGCAAGAAGAAACCCACCTAGCAGCTATTTCTGAGTAGATATCTGCAGGTTTCTCTCCGGGAACAAGGTTGACAGCAACCGCGCCCATCTATAGCAGAGCATATATTAGTGTAAGAAACAACTTATCCATAGTGTATAACTGCATATCTGGGTAATTGCACTTTAGATTCTAGAATTTCATGAAATCGCAAGAAAATGATAGCTTTGTAAGCTGAGGTTTCAAAGGTACAATCCAGAAAGTGTTTTCTGTTGCACATAGCAAGAACCAAGATATGATCATACTGGGGAAATGGATCGACACACTTCAAGGCTGACTCTAGCATATTGAATATCATCATCAATATATCAACCATGCACATATGAGGATTTTAAGGCAGTCGGTATGCTAATCAACTAACAGGATGACAACAACTTAGTGCTCTCACTTGAACAATGCTTGCGGAAATCCGACTACTTACTGCTTTCAAGAATTCTTAAAAGTTAACAGAAGATTCAATGCAATGCAACTATTTATAACTAAGAAAAATAAAGCCAAACTAATAGTGAAACTAAAAGTTAAGTCATTTTTACTCCGATGATTTTCAGGATGCTGTTGGGGTAATCAGACTGTACGGCAATAGATAAGCACCAAGTGCTAATTCTACTCAAACCACATCATGAGGTGCGTAATAATAAAAGGATCAAAGGCTGAACAGAATTCTAAAGTTGAACACACTTACATAGTCCCTTCCAAGAGCGGCATAGTGTTGTAAACCATTGCATGAACCATCCTGACAACAAAAACAATGATAACTGACAAATTAGCAGTTTCATGGAAATGTAGGCTATGCAGAATGCTCAGAGTATCAACAAATGTGCTTTCTAGGCATATGACATTAACTATAAAATAGACTAGGGTATCCTTCGACTTATCCACATAAGTGATTAATTAATACCAAAATCCTAGATTGTGTGTCTCACTTCCGAAGCCAAGAAAAATAATAATATTGTGAAAGGCTAGTCCAAGAACATACAAAACAAATCAATACCTGATGAATAGGCAGGTGAGAGACAGCACGGCAAGGTGATGGACTTTTTAAGGCATCAGAAAGGTCCATGCATGCAGCTAAACACTGAAAAGGATCCTCAGCATTTGTCCACCAGCAGTTCCCATCAACAGGATTTGCTGCTGAATCAAATATATCAAGCAGTTGGTTCTCCACAAAAGCTAGCTTGCCCTCATGAGAAAGCTTTTCAACGCCTCCACCATATTTGTTAGCCAAATGTATCTTCAACCAGCACAACCCGGACTTTCCTAGTGGCCGCCCTTCAGCATACTCTAGAACACCCCGACAAAGATCTGAACCTAGGTGACTCAAATGAGGATGCATAGGGTATGCACGACCACGAAAATCTAAATTGTGAGCGTAATAAAATCCATCCTCCTCTCTCATTTTACGAGCAACCTGTTTACAGAAAAGGAATAAGTATAGTTCCAGCAATGCGATAGACGATAGCATGTAAACTGCACCACAGTATCTCAGCAAGAATGACCAGTAATTATTTATACTGCATACCGAGAGTTTGAGCTCAGTGTCACATCTCTCAGCATGCAGTTCACGGTTAGTTTTCTTTGCCTTCTTTAAACTCCACTTCCATTTCTGGATTTCATCTGGGTCCTCTGATTCTGGTCTTTCAGGCAGAGGAATCTATAAACAAAAGAGAAGAATAAATAGACAGTAAGCGAGGAGAATGAACAGAATGGGAAAGAAAACAAAGTACAAATAATTTCAAGATCCAGAAATATTAATCATACGCATGAACTCACATTTGCCTTGTCCACCAGCCCTGCAATGCCTCCACCTCGACTCCAGATAGTCTCAACAACATCATGAACTCTTCTATTCACCCTCCATTTAGTACTCCCAAGGATATCTAATGCCTGGCAACATGCTAATACTTAAGCAAGCATGAAAAAATAATGGTCAAAGGGATATGATCATGTCAAATATCATGTGAAGCATGGAGTGCATCTATAGACCTGATGGTTTTATCTTTTGAACAAAATTAAAAAGGGTTTGGTAAAGGTAACTATGGTTATCGTGGTTTAAATTAAAAGTTAAAACACCTCATATTATCAGGCTTATATTCAGTAGAGCAACAGAAAACCCATGTGAAGTATTTTTTTTATGCCAAGGACAACAACAATAAGAAATATAAATGCACATTGTGGCATAGATGGGAGATCAGTAAACCTCAAATACTTTTCGCAGCTGTTTTCTAGGAACACTATTAATGGCATCCTTTTGGTCCTTCACACCATGTGTCCTCATAATGTATGAGGGCAGAAAAAGGTGACCACCTTTATTATAACTGCAGCAAATTATGGTCGGCGTATTCAAATCACCAGCAACAAGAAGCAGTAAGTTCTATGAATCAATACAATCATACACAGTCTCAATAAGTCAATATATAATGAACTTGCTGGAAAGGTACAAAAATTGAACACCAACATACCCTTTCCATTTCTTCGGAGGTACCAGCATAGGAAGGTAGGGTATATCAACATGCCTAGCCTGCAAGTTAGAATTAAAATAATCCTAAAACTCCCTTTATGCAAACAAATAAAAGGTGTCGAGCAGAAAAAGAAATTTGCAATTTGTCATCCCCACTTTTGACGTGTGAGACAATGCCCACAGAAAGGAAGGTGAGTAGAATTGTTCTCCATTTAATATTTTGGTTGTCATGATCAACAAAAATATTTTATATCAGAAAAACTGATGTGGTTGGCAGTGCAAAATAAACTTACAGTGCTTTCAAACCCCTCATGCACAAGATGGTCACACTCTATCACCCAATGTTTCTTCTTTAGCCTCCTGCAGGTTGAAGAGAAATATCACAAAAAAACTCTTCATACATCAGCACATGCCTAAACAAGCATAGGATGGTGATGTAACAAGGCATGCTAGTGCAACCACACATGGAACAGTGCAACACGATTGTAAAGAAAAAACACAGCCCTACCCATTTTCTATTATTGGCTGCCGTAGCACATGCTTAAATGCAGGTCGAATATCTGGAGAACTATCTGGTGTTTGATCAGCTGGTGGCTGCACAAATGCTGAATCCAGTAATAACTCAATCAGGCGACTTCCCAACTGTATACATGAAATGAGTGTTAGGATTAGAAATTTAGAATGTGAGTGACAAGGCTCGTGTTTCTGTTTGCACGGTACAAAAAACGAACCTTCACTTGGGCTTCTGTGCCCCATTCCTCCAATTCCAACTCCTGTTGAACTAGCTTCTGTGCTTCACTCATCTTCTGCCTCTTAACTAAACTCTTAACACGTTTACGGCATTTAGCTTGCTCCTTCTCCAATGTTGGATCATTTTCACCTTGGTCTTTCTTCTTCCTACTTTTCTGAAAGAATGACTGGACTTTGAACTGTAAAGAAAGGAAGGGGAAACACCAGCTTTCAGTGGACTACCAAATCAATTTCCAACGGGGAACACTAAAAGGAATCAGAATGAGCTGAAAAGTAAGGAACCAAAAATAGCATTAAGTTACTTCCAAATTTGATGTAATCAAATTTCAGAACTCTACAAAAAAAAAGTACGGAAGCTGCACTCTAGTGCACAAGATGGGTAACTGATTCTACAAGAAGACAAATTTTAAATCTCACTTTAATAGTTCCAAACTTGTAACTCTCCACTGCTTTGTGATGTACAGACACATATAATGTCAAGTAAGCTATAAAATTGCCATTATCATTCAGTGATCAAATTACAGGCTACAGGGCATGTATGCAGGTTTTTTATGGATAAGTAGGTCAAAATCTCAGATCATTACAACACAATTATAAGATTATATCATTGCACAGTTGAAATCTAAACTGCAGATCTTGCCTAATGCCTTCATCAGTTCCTACAACTTCAATTAGCTCTCCAAGCCTGATTAACCCTCTTGTTTGACTTTGGCACTTAGCAGAACTGTAATCTAAACAGATGGAATCATGTCCACTACCACCAAACATTGCAATCCATCTAGTGTTAGGTTCTCTGAGACTACGAATAATCATTCATCAACCAAAGATATTGTTTGCAGACAATGAGACAATGGCAAGTCCCACATTGCTGTCCACAAGCAGCTCAGGAGTCCTGATCGGCATCAAAATGGTCGAGTATTGCTCCAAACCTCCTAAAATAGCAGCGAACAAGCAACTCACCTCGCGCTCAACAGCCTCGCCGATGCAGTGCGCGGCCTGGACAACGCGGACACTGCCAGTACCGTCCTTGCTGGACATGAGCAGGCCCATCATCTTGTGCATGACGATGACGGCCACCTTGTCAGCGGGGAGCAGAAGCAGGTACTTGGCGTAGACGTGCTTGACCCTCTTCCGTCGCTGCACGTCCTGGTCCCTGGCGATGGCGTCCCGCAGCGGCTCGAACCAACCCACGAAGAGCGACTTGACGTAGGGCAGCGCGGGAGCGAGCCTGCGGTCGAGCATCTCGCGCTCGATCTCGCGGTACTCCTCGGCGGCGCGCGCCCAGGCCTCCGTCTCCGCCTTGACCTGCCGCTGCCGCAGCCGCCGGTGCTGCGCCCTCCGCGCCCGCTCCCGCTGCCTCTCCAGCTCCAGCTCCAGCCCCGCCTCCCGCTCCTCCTCCTCCTCGTCCTGCGGCTGCGGGGGGATCTGGTGGTAGGTGTCGGCGGGGGAGTTGAGGAACGCGAATAGGTCGAGCCAGTGGAAGTCGTCCGTGGGCGGGGGCGGGAGAGCCGGAAGGTCGAGCGTTCCCACCGAGGGAAGTATGCGGACGGCGGGAGGCGGCGGAGCGACGGCCGCCATGGGCGGCGGCGGCGACAGGCGGCGGAGCAGCGCCCGCGGCGGCGGCACGCACGCGGAGAAGGGGTAGAGGAGGAGCGGCATGCGCGTCTAGGGTCCCGCTTCGGGTTCCGGCTCCAGTGGCGAGGGCCGGATTGGATTGAAGGTGTTGAGGGGGGAGAGGTGTGGGTAGGAGATAGGAGGGGGAGCGAGGAGGCGAGAAACCTCGGCAAAACCTTGCCGTCTGTTTGGTTGGAGTGCTGGAGCCAACCCGAATGGGTTCGACCCATTTTCTGGTTGTTTGGATGGAGGTTTGGGATGGGTTGGGTTCGATCCCAGGAGAATATTCTTTCAATATGCGGGTTCGATTGTTCCGTCGAAATCTGGCGGACGGAGCCGCTCCGCTCGGGTTGAGAACCCCAAACCTTATCCCTTCACCTCCCCTCCACTCGACCGCTCCATCAGACCACCGCCGCCCAGCGCCGAGCCCCGCATCTCCGCCAGGGTTGCGCAGCGCCGGCCTCGCCCAGCGCCGGCCCCGCCTGGTCCGCCGCGCCCGAGGAGCCGCCCCGCCGCGCCCGAGGTGCCGTCCCGCCCGCCTCCAGGTCCGCCCGAGGAGCCGCCCGCCCGCCGGCCTCTGCCCTGGACCGGCGCCGCCCTCTGCCCCGGATCCCTGCAGGTGAGTACTAGTTTAGTCTGGTTCTGTTGTTACTTTTTCATAGCGATTTCATAGCGATTTCATTGATGCGATTGATGAAATGCCGAGAGCCCTGAAACCCGCGAGGGGGCGTCCCCCCCCTCGACCCCCCGCCCGCTGACCGGCCAGCGGGGCCGCCGTTTGCGTACAACGCCTAGATGGTTAGGAGCACCCTTTTCCTATGAATAGAAACAAACTATGGATGGTCTTTCAGTAGTATATTGTGCTCAGACTTAAATTGTAAGTAACTTTGAATCAAACTACATGAATTTTAAGACCATGTTACCTCTTATATGGAATTGGATGGGGTCTGCTTCTGAATATTTGCTTTTTACCTACCTGATCTATATTGATTGTGCTGCTGTGCTTGATTGTGCTGCTGTATGTAGATGAATAACAGGCTCAAGGCATTTGTTTTTGCTGCTGCTGCACATTGGTTGTTGTGTGTCATGGCAATTGTTGTTCGGTCTAGGAAAAGAAAACGAGTTGCAAGAAGGGAAGGGATTACTTATGCACCAATATATGAAAGGGATAGGAAGAGAATGGAATACCTCAATGACAAAATCTGGAAGGATGACACAACTTGTGTAAACATGCTGAGAATGAACAAAGCACGTTTCTTTAGGTTTTGTAAGTTGTTTAGAGATCGTGGTTTACTTGAAGATACCGTTCATATGTGTGTTGAGGAGCAAGTGGCAATGTTTTTGCATACTGTGGGGCACAATGTTAGGAATAGAGTAATTGCAACCAATTTTGGTAGATCCGGAGAAACGGTCAGTCGTTATTTTAACAAAGTACTTCATGCTATTGGTGAGCTACGAGATGATTATATTAGGCCCCCTTCATTGGACACTCCAGCTAAAATTGAAGGAGACCCAAGGTGGTATCCATACTTTAAGGTGTGAAGCTCAACCTTATGTCATATTCTAAGTTTATTTTTTGCCAAACCTAATTGACCTAATCTTGACTTCTTTGAACATCACGTAGGATTGTATAGGAGCACTTGATGGTACACATATAAGAGCCACTATTCCAAAGGAAATGCAGCATGCTTTTCGTGGTAGATACAAGCATTGTACTCAAAATGTACTGGCAGCCGTAGATTTTGACCAAAAGTTCACCTATGTGTTGGCCGGATGGGAGGGGACAGCACATGACGCACTAGTTTTACGTGATGCTTTAACACGTGAGGGTGGCCTTCGTGTGCCACAAGGTAATACAAGAACCTATGTCTTGTCCATAAATTTGTTCATCAAAATTAATAGATCATTGAGATGTAACCTAACTATGCATCATATGTTAGGTAAATATTACCTAGTTGATGCTGGATATGGAACCAAACCAGGATTTTTACCCCCTTTTCGGGGTGTACGATACCACTTGAATGAATGGGGGAGGAATCCGGTGCAAAATGAGAAGGAATTGTTCAACCGTAGGCACTGCTCATTGAGAATCATAGTAGAGCAAGCATTTGGAGCACTAAAAAGGAGATTCAAAGTACTTGATGATGCCTCTCCTTTTTTTCCTTATGAAACTCAAGTTGATATTGTTGTTGCTTGCTGCATCATTCATAATTGGGTGATTGAAGATGGGAGTGATGAATTCAATATACCAAGTGACAACGATGAGGACACCCAGCACACCACATATGCTGGGACAGCAAGTGAGAATGCCATTATGCTAGCTTTTAGGGAAGGCCTGGCTGCCCAAATGTGGGCAGATCGTCAAAGCCATGGAAACTAGTATCGGTCAATGTAATTTGTGTTGTATTTTTTTCTTGGACAATATAATAATTGTATTTGAGGGCTGAAATTATATTTGAGGACATATTTCTACAGATATTTGATTGCCACGTTGTTTGCTACTTTGTTTGCTACTTTGTTGGCATTATTATTTGAGGACATATATTGCATTGTTTATTTTGTAGGGGAATGGAAGCAGAGGGTAGTGCAGGGACTGGTGGACATGCTACTTGGACTTCAACTTGGTCAGCCTGCATGCTCGAATACCTTGCCAATTTAGTGGTTAATGGCACCAAGACTTCATCCACCTTCAAGATGGTTCACTACAATGGGTGTGCAAAGGCTCTTCAAGAGAAATTTGGCATTGTGCGCAGTGGTGAGCAGGTTAAGAATCACCTTAAGACATGGCAAAAGAAGTTTCGTAAAATATGTGACCTTCGTGGTTTGAGTGCTGCTGGTTGGGATGAAGATACCTTCACTATAACTCTTGATGATGAGCACTACAACAATCATATTAAGGTATTTGCTGAATTATTAGTTCTCACATATAATAATCTAATAATAGTTGCTGAATTATTAGTTGTCACATAATAGTAGTTGCTAAAATTGTACATATATTGCAGGATCACAAGTCTGATGCTGATTTTCTAAACAAGCCTATTCAACACTTTGAGGAGATGCACACAATATTTGGAAGTACCATGGCTACAGGCAAGTTTGCAAAGGACTCGGGTGTGCCTCTAGGTACACAGGAAGACAGTACAGATGACTGGGACAATGAGGTACAGAGGATGGAGGTACAGAGTGATAGGAATGCAAATGAAGACAACAATGCGGCAACTTCATCGGCTACCAAGGCCACCAATCCTAAGAAGAGGGACAAGGGCAAGAAGAGGGCCATGACTGACCAAGATCCATTGGTTGCTGCAATTAAATGGGGAAGTACCAAGTTAGCCAAGGCGATAAAGGAAGCGGGGAAACCTGACAATGATGTGCCGGATGATTTGTATGACAACTTGATGGCTATGAGTGGTAGTTTCAATTCGACTCACTTATCCTTCTACCATTCCTACTTGGTCCAACATCCTCACATAGCTAGAGCTTTCAACTCCTTGCCTTTTGAACATAAATTCAATTGGGTTGCAAAGCACATTGCTGACAACTACCCTGGGCAGTAAGGGTAAGTTGTAGTCATGGGATGGTTCTTTTGTTAGTACCATATAGAACTTTATATTTGTGGTCTAAGTAAGCTTGTGTCTTGCTATGTGGAAGCCTTGAACTTGCTATATATTGTGTAAGGCTTGAACTTGATGCATCGTGCAAGCATCAGACTTGATATTAGTGTGTAATGTGCCTATGGATATGGCCTAAGACTTTTATTTGTAATATGGCCAAGACTTTTATATGTGCCTGTTATATTATTTTGTGTGCTGATCTTTGATGCATGGTGCAAGCATATGAAATATTGCTATGTGTTGAGCACAAATATTGCTATGTGTTGCATAAATTGAGGAGGGTAACCTCACCATTTCAGTGCAAAGGTGACCATATGCAGGTTCTGTTTGAATCCATCCAACCAAACAGAAAATGGGATGGATCCGACCCCATCTCAATCCTCCAACCAAACAGAAGACGGATCGAACCCATTCTCGCAACCAAACAAAACAAGGGTTGGAGCCGTCCCCAAAACATGGGTTGGAGCCACTCCAACCCACTGATCCCACAACCAAACAGACGGTTGGAGAGCCGGAGCACACGAGCGAGGCGGAGCCGCGGAGGCGAAGGCGATAAGGGGGAAGGAAAAAAAAATTCCGTTCACGTACTCTTAAATCTGACTTAATTCGTTTTTTTATTTAAAATAGTATTTTTTTTCTTATAAATTCTTCTAAATTTATTTAGATTTTTTTAAATTTCTCCAGAATTTCTTCGAACGAACTGGGCTAATATCGGAGGTAGGACACCGTTTCTCCAGACCGCGGCCGTTGGATCGCCTTCGCGTGCTCATATCGGACGGTGAGGCTTCGTGTCAACGAGCTGGCGCTGGGTCAGGCGGTCAGGCCACGAGGCCACAAGGTTCCTTCCATTCCAAATTACGTTGTCTAAGTTTTAGTCCCTAGCTTGAGTTTTGAAAAAATATATGAATATTTGGAATGTAGAGTGGCTTCGGTTGACAACTTACGTTGTCTAAGATCCTGTTTAGTTTCGCCCTAAAATGTCAAATTTTTTAAGATTTTTCGTCACATCGAATCTTTGGACGCATGCATGAAGCATTAAATATAGATAAAAAATAAAACTAATTACACAGTTTAGACGAAATTCACGAGACGAATCTTTTAAGCCTAATTAGACCATGATTGGACACTAATTGCCAAGTAACAGCGAAAATGCTACAGTGTCATTTGCAAAAAATTTCGCCATCCAAACTGGCCCTAAGTTTTAGTCACACAAGATTGAGTTAATGGTGTACCGTACCCTGTTTTAGATTTTAGGAACTTCCAAACAAATCATCTCATGACTTTCATATATGCACAAAAGGCCCAGCTGGAAGTCAACAGTGCCACTACAAAATCAAATTTCGTCTTACTCTAAAATAAATAAATAAACAAATTTCGTCGCGCATGCAAGCAGCGTGCAGCGTTGAGCAATGAGCAGCACCTTTCTATGACTCCCGTCCCATGGTTCTTCCATCTGGCAGCTGACTGTTACACAGCAACGAGCTACTCTTCAGTTAGTGTTGAGCGGCTTCAGACTTTCGGAGCCTTCTTTCTTTGAGGGGCAGGACGATCCAGGCAAACATGCCTCGGCAGGCAGCAATCCCATGCGCGACGGCTAGTTTGGTTGACGCCCTGGCAAATCTGCCGGGCACAGGCATGCATCCCAGGCGTTGGTTTTTGGACGCTTGGGGTCGGATGCATGTGCCTAGGTGCAGCTCCCCAGGCCAGGGCTCAAACCAAACAGTCCCTGCCGGATCGACCTGTT
This sequence comes from Miscanthus floridulus, assembly GCF_019320115.1. Classification (NCBI taxonomy): domain Eukaryota; kingdom Viridiplantae; phylum Streptophyta; class Magnoliopsida; order Poales; family Poaceae; genus Miscanthus; species Miscanthus floridulus. The sequence goes on along the minus strand of NC_089598.1, from coordinate 91,872,841 downwards.
TGGGCAAAGCGCCTAAACTGTATAGTACTATTTGGTAATTCAGCAGCTACCGACAAAGCATGCGCGAGCTTGGCTTATCAGTTATGTTACAGGGTTTTTCTCTCACAACAAATTAGCGAACAGTACTTTTCAGTCTAGCTTTTCAGCGATGCGCAGTTTTTTTTTAGGGAAGCCTGCTGCTGCTGAATCTGACATTGAATAGATCGAGTGCAGTTTCAGTGTTTGACTTCCATCCATCCCATATCTGGACGTGGTATTCTGAAACTGCAGTCTCGTTTCAGAAATTCAGAGCAATTGGCGCCCTGATTTCGGACAGCAACACCAAGGAACTGTATGTATCCAGTCTGATCCTCCCTGTTTGCTAGGTTCCATACCGTTCGGCTTGCTGAATTTTGGCTGAAATTGGTTGAAAAACACTGTTCCGACTGAATTGTTGTGAGAGAAAAATACTGTTCCGGCTGAAAAAAGAAGCCGAACAAGCCGGATATGGGTAAGCCGAACGGATAGATGTCAATAAGGGTAATGAAGCTCGATTTGCTTGCTTCTGCAGTTCTGCTCCGTTGTTTTTAGTTATTGTTCATTTTCTGTTGTACCCTACTGCAGAAGCAGAAAAAAGCCCGAGAGCTTGACTATCAGGCTACAATTGTTTCTGCGGATTAGCAAACGGTGAAGGAATTAGTGCACAGTTGGATACATGTGCTCTTTGATATTCTCTGATGAGTTTCTAGCTTGAGTTTTAGCTTCAGTCTCGTGTCATTAGTCTCTTTCTGAAGTAACTTGTGCTCTGCGACTGCAAGCACTCCTCAATTCTATTGAAAAGCCCCAGTCATAGGCCAGTTTGCTAGATGCAAGTTCAAAGTGCAGTTTTCAGACAGTGAAATAAACAGACGATTTGTAATCTCATCACAAACAATAGCTTTCTTTTCCAACCGCATTACTGGTCCGGATTTATACATGAGTACACCCATATATCTTACATCAGTTGCCAATTAGCAACTGTTGCGTCGGCAAACAAATCACCAGCACCCTAGGTGAAGGTGACAAACTGACATCAGATTTCTATGTCGAAAAAAGAATCAGCAAACCAATGACCAATTACACACAGCATGCCACACACCAACCCAAAACAATCATCATCGTCATACGGGACGAGGACACAGAGACGGACGCTACTGGAGAACACAGTCAGGAATGTCCTGAACCAGTGAACCACTACCTGCTACCTACAGCTCATCACAAATGGAGACGAAAAAGTACAGAACTACTGCGAGGTGTGTGTAGTACAGGCCTACCGCCTACGTGTTGGGATTGGGTGGAGTCGTACAAGGCTATCAGGCGAGTATGTCGTAGGGCCGCTCCCCGTCGATGCCCGGCGGCTCCGGCGGCGTCCGGAGGATGACGTAGAGGGAGTACACGATGCCGGGGACGTAGCACAGCACCGTCAGAAGGAGGGAGATGAAGAACTCTGACTGCACACGACAACAACAGCACGGAGAGAGATTTAGATTAATTACGCGCATGCAATGGTGTCGTCGCGGGTGTGTGTGGAGTTGAGAAATGCTTACGCTGCAGCAGCCGTAGCGGAAGAAGACGCCGAGCGGCGGGAGGACGACGGCGAAGATGACCTCGAGGCACGTCGAGCAGCCGCCGGAGCTCATCCTGCCGATGCCAGGACTCCGAGGCCTCAGAAGGCCGGAAGCTTAGCTTAGCTTAGGTAGTGCGCCATCGGCCAGCCGGTGTCTCCGCCAGACTCCGGGTTGGCCGGTGTTAATTTGTATACGAGGGGGCAACTGGGCAAAGGAATGATGCGGAATCCGACGCTGGCTGCCAGGAGAAGATGCCGATGGTAGCGTTGCATCTCAGGACTCAGGAGCTGCTGGGCCAGAGTCGTGAGCGTGCCGCCATACACCACACATCCGACCAGGTCAGCGTGGCTACTCCAGATCTTGGCAGGCGGGCGCGGTAAGCCGGTAACGGGTCAGGATCGGATCCGGCAACCTAACGGTCAGCTCGTTGTGTTTTACTGATTTACTCCTCCTATATTCGAGATTATAAGACCTTTTTATTTTTGTAGATATACTATGTCCGCCTATACGTATAGTAAAAACAATATATCTTGAAAATTATATTGTCTTATGGTTTAGAACATAAAGAGTATTTCGTTTTTTTTCTTGTCTGCAGTCAACATCCCTTCTCGTAGCCTTGGCCTTAGGTTTGTTTAGCTCGGCTCTTTAAGCTTTGGCTTCACACTACAATCTAGAGAAGTCAAAGCAGAGGAGCCACGAACTGTGGCTTCTTCTGGCTCCACATATAGTTATTTTTTTTTGACCCTCAGACAAACTAAAATTCATAGACCTTTAATAAATACTTATAACCAAAACTCGTAATGACTCATAATATTGAATACTTAACCGATAAATAGTCTTTACACTAATAAATAGTGATCTGTTAGAAAATTCACAAGTATCACAGTTTAGATCAACTTGTGTATGGCTTAGGTGGCGTCATAGGGCGTCACAACTTACTTCTTGATTTTTTTTAAACTTTTAGACCATATATATGAAGTGATAGTACTACTAGGATATGTTTGGTAGAGCTTTCGCTCCGGCCAAAATAGCTTGAGTTTGATTTCTCTGGTAATGCGGCTTTTTTTTGCTCTAGCTTATCAGGCTAGAAAAACATTTGGTATAATCTCTCATGGTTATTGAAAATGATGAAATATATATTTTATTTTCTTTTTTTCTTTATTTTTCCCTTCCTTATTTCTCTTCTCTCCACCCTATCCGCCTCCAGCCTCCTCCCATGCCCGTGTCAACCTCCTTCTTTCTCCACGCCGGCCTCTGTCCCTCCTCACGTTGGCCCCCGTTGCCCCTTCCCGCGCCGACCTCCTCTCCTTCAGGGGCAAATTGGGCCATGGATGAGCGTTTTGGGCCCATAAGAGTGAGAAGGGAACCAGATGAAGCTTCTTTTTTCAACTCATCCTCCGGTATATAGCTTCATTTATTATGGTTGGCGATGCTTCTCTAATAAAGCTGTTTTAGATTAGATTTATAAGCGTTTGGTTGAAAAGCCAGTGCCAGAAACACTACCAAACATGACCATGTGCCCCACCCAGCGCCGGCCCTGCCATCTCAAAATCTCAAACCGTGCGGATTTTGCAAGCGGATTAAAGGATTTTTTTTACAACAAGCGGGCTAAAGGGTTGTCGGGGCTCTCCTTATAGTTGGGCATCTTGGTGTTGACCGAGCTGGAGCCATAGCCATGAGCCAATACCATGCTAGCCTTCCACAACAATGCGAATTTCCACTTCAGAATATTCGCAGCTAGTCTTTTCCTGGCCGAGAAGAGAACTCGAGATGCCATCTGTGTTATCCGTTCATCTGTGACTTCCTCCTACCTCATCATATATGAGCCAGCCACCAATAGATGAATCCACATTTATATTATAGGAGTATGAGTATTACACGGCGTTTGTTGGCGGCGTGCACGATTAGTTTTTCTTACGTATATAAGCGTACACGATTAGTTAAACTCCTGGATAATAAACAAACATATTTCTAGTACAATCGCCTATATATGGCAGTGGCCAGTGGCACATAAGTTTGCTTGTTGAGTGTTGACGACCTCACTCACCGAACTGAGCAGCTAGCAAGAGTAGGCGTAACCGACCGACGCCTCGTGACAGAACGTGTGCCATCGCAAGTACAACGTGGTTCTAGGATTTGCATGACTGCATAGTGATTCGGGCGCCGCGCCTAAAACGCATCGAGCTTTGGATCGTGAGGGCGCGCAACACATGTTTTAACTACTCCTATTTATAATACTCCTAGGTCACATGTGAAGCGTGGTGATTTATTAAAACCCTCGTTGGAATTCCACCAGCCTTCCAGGATTCAGATCTGGAGGGAGTTGCGTGCTCGTGGCTCTTAGCTGTGGTGATTGCTTTGCTTCTGAACCTACCGTCACGGATGTCTCAACTACTGACCATGAGCAGCAGATGTTCTTGCCTTCTTGGATTGGGCTTCCAAAGGAACGGATTCCAACCAAGGTACTAAACATGTAGGCCCGGCATCTGTGGCAATATGGGCTTCGTCGTACGGCTGTGTTGCATAGTAGGCCGTAGCTAAGCCACACGCCCGGGCCGTATGGACAAGGCCACTGGGCTTTACAAGAAATAAAGGGTTAGTTGTTCCACCTTCCTAAATAAAAGTAAAAGATGTTTGTTTTATCTCTTTTCCCGTTTTAGATCGAGCATCTCCAAGAGCTTCTAAAACCAACTCTCCCAATCTTTTTTTTTTGGCAAGATTGAAAAAATGCTCTCCAACAATTTCCTATCTCAACTCTCAATCTTTTCGCACTTGGGAAAACCGACTCCATCGCGCAGAAATATACGCGCATGTATGGATTCGCCAATCTGGAGATGGGAAGACATGATGAAGAATAAGAAATAAAATAAGGTTCCCAATACAAATGTATAAGAGAGAAAAAATATATAAAAGTGTCGACAAAATCTGGTCGGCAGTCTACCGAGGGGTATGCCCACGGTAGTAGATGAATCGGTGGAGGTGCGCGTGAGGAAACCGAATGGTGACACAGAACGCAAGAGACAACGATTAGACAGGTTCGGGCCGTCGGCTTGACGTAATACCCTACGTCCTGTGTCTTTATGGATTGTATTGCATATGTTCAGATGAAAACGAGGGCGGTCCCTACTCGTCTTATATAGCTTGAGGGGTAGGGTTACAGATTGGTTGTTTCTATCCTGATTAGTTTAGAAGATAGGAAGTTACAGATATCACGGTAATCTAGCATATCCGAGCAGATTTTGTAGATCGCCGAGGATCATCACGTAGTCTTGCGAGGCACGCTGACTTACGCCGTACTTCACGCGTCGTCGTCTTGCATGCTGGACCTCGACTGGCGGCGCGGCCCCTGCGTGGTCTCGTGGGCTAGGCCTCCCCTAGCAACTTGGTCCATGTGCAGCCCTATGGGTATCGGGAGTTATACCCCCATAGCTAGTCCCCGAGTGCCTTGTATTCGCTGAGCAATGTTGCCTTGAGCTTGTCCAAGCAGTCCAGCTAGTCGTCGGTCGTAAAAAACAAGCGTCCGTCCAGATTGACTGGTAGCCGAGCTGTTGAAACATGTGTTCGAGTTGTTGAATACATCATCTGAGCTGTTGAACATGGTGTCCAAGCTATAGAAACAGATGTCCAAGTGTTTCAATCCAGGAGCCAAGCTCAGCACGCTTGAAGCTTCAAGGTTTGCCGGCAGGATATAAGGAGCGCAAGTAAAAAAATTGAAGTCTCAGTCGGTGAAGTGTACACACTTAAGTGCCTATTGCGATGGCTCTGATGACGTGGTCATCAGGGCAGAGCGGAGGCATCAGATGATAGACTTGACTTAGTCGAAACACCATGGGAAAAACAGTACATACACCGCAAGGTGCATTGTACACAATTTAGTCCCCGAGCCTGCTGAAAGATGATGAAAGAATCTTATAGCAGGGTCAAAGAAAAATATCTAGACCAGGCAATCAGTACATTCACCGCTAGGTGAAGTGTATACACTTAGTCCCTGAGTCTAGCACTAGGTGAAGCAGTCTCGTGGTGCCAGGATCCAAAGAGGTAGTCTGCGGGTGCTGAACTCGTCTTAGCTGAGAGAAACAGTACGGTCCTCACAAGATGATGTGTACACACGTAGTCCCCAAGCCTATTGAAAGATGGTGAAGGAATCTTGTAGAAGGTCAAAAAATATCTTGACTCCATTGAGACGACGCGGTGCATTGGACTCTGTTTCTTCACTCCGCGTTCCACGCAGTTTGACACGGCGGACTATAAGGCCCACTCGATGGCCCAACGACATGCGGAGGTTTCGGGGAGATTACGACGAGGGGGGCACGGTTTCCTAAAAACCCTGGAAGACAAAGGGTCAGGGGTCGAACCGTTATAAGAGCGCCGCAACCCTGGCGCACATTCCCCGCCTTTCCTTCACCACTTCGTCTTCTTCCTTGAGTCCACACCGTATCACTCGGTAACTGCTCTGCCATCAAGGTAACCGCAAGCTCGTAGTCTCCTCTAGGTCATAGATCTGTTAGATGGCGCCCAAAAGACATCGCAGCAGCTCGAGTAGGGCATCGCGCGAGCTCAATCACGTCGAGGAATGGGTGATCTCCATGAGCAACGAGGCGGCGCTCAACCAGTTGGTGGTGGATGGCATGCTGCCTGATAAGGTGACGTTGGGATTGCGTCTGGCTTGTAGTGAGAGCTTTCCTACCCCCCGTGGCAATGAATTAGTGGTTTTTGAAGATTACTTTTATGGTGGATTTGGCGTTCTAATCCATCCATTCCTTCATGGGTTGATAGACTATTATGGGATTAGTCTATGTAATCTTGGCCCAAATTCCATCCTTCATGTCTCTGTCTTTATCCATTTCTGTGAAGCCTATCTTGGCATTCTTCCACATTCTGATCTCTTCCGCCATTTCTTCTATTTGAAAGCTCAAGGGGGATCTAGATCAAGGATAGTAGGTAGCACGTACTTGTAGCTTTGGGATGGGATGGTTGGCCAGTACATCGCTACCCTGTTGAACACGGACATGAAGTATTGGGCGCAGCGGTGGTTCTACATGGCACAGGGGGAACACCATGTGGCGTGTGACATTGATCAGATTCCTATGAGCAATGTTAAGTGGTCAGAGAGACCTGGTGTCAATGGTGTAGGGGACCGTGACGTCTAAGAGGGGGGTGAATTAGGCAACTTAAAAATCTACTTCTGAATTATGGTCTCTTTTTTCAAACCCTAGCAAAATCTATGCAATAGATAAACTATCTAAATGTGCAACTACGGTTTTGCTAGTGTGTTGCTATCTCTACCGCGAAAGGAGTAATACAATCAATATAAATGTAGAAGCTAAAGAGCAAGATAGAGATATGCAAACTCCCGTCGACGACTCCGGTATTTTTACTGAGGTATCAAGAAGTGCGTAAGCTTCCCCCTAGTCCTCGTTGGAGCCCCTCGCAAGGAATCCCTCGCAAGGGTCAAGCTCCAGGTTGGGTAACTCTGTGGATAGCCTCGGGTCTTCCCCACGTGCAAGTGGGTCTCCGACGTGCCTTCTGTCAAGCCTCTCCCGGATACTTCCCGCCATCTTCACTATCAAGCTTCCGGCCGAAACGCCGCGGGACTTGTTCCCTTCGGTACACGGTGGCGGCCACACCACAAATGCGATTGGTGTGATCTTACAAGACTACAAGCCCCTCCGATGTACAACAATGGTGCGCACAAGCATCGAGTGATAAGAGGTATGCAAACCTCACAAAACATTAGGCCTAAACCTAGAGCAAGCGCATAAGTAGTGGTCTAATCAACCTAAGCACTTCGCAAAGCACCTACGCTAATCACCTAATGAAACACTAAGCACTATGCAGGTGGAGATCACTAAAATGGTGTATCAACACCCTTGATATGTTTCCTCAGCTCCACTCCTCTCATTTGGCTGGTTGGGGGTTGTATTTATAAGCCCCACTTAGAAAGTAGCCGTTGGCGACGAAATTCCGCTTTTCTGCTACTGACCGGACACTGATCATGTCCTGACCGAACGCGTCTGATCGTCCCGACCGTTAGAGCTGCGATCAACTAATCGGACACTGCCAGCATCCGATCACATGCTACTGGACGCGTCCGGTCGCAATTTTGTCGCTCTGGAACCTCTCTATACTCGATCGGACGCTGCTGCTCTGTGTCCGGTTGATTTGACGCCAGCGTCCGGTCAATGTTGAATGTGTTGACGTAATGATGAACAGTGCCATCGGTGTGTTCGATCGATTTTAGTACTCAGTGTCCGGTCACTGCTGCTGACGCCTGCTGTTGCTAAGCCTCTTGATCGGAGCATCCGATCACTTTCCTCTAGCGTCTGGTCCAACATCCGGTCACCTCTATGAGCTCGTTTCTTCGTGATCTTGCTTATGGCTTGGTTCCTATCTTCGTGCTTGGACTTTGCTTGATATCTTGGGTCTTCTCTTGTGCTCCTAGGGTCTTGCTTATGGTGTTGATCATCGGATCATCACGTCGCCTTCGTCCAAGTCACGTCTTGCACCCTATTGAACTACAAAACAATCACTTGCAAATTCATTAGTCCAACTTGGCTGTGTTGGTTATCAAACACTAAAATCCAAAGTAAATGGGCCTCGGGTCCATTTTCTTTACAATCTCCCCCTTTTTGGTGATTGATGACAACACGACCAAAGCAAGCAAATAATAGAATTTTGAAATTTAAAAACTACCTACTTGCTAGGATGCAATGCAAGGAGCAAGGTTATATGATGCTAAAAGATACTACTTGTAAAACTAAAGAATACCACATAAAAAACTTATCTTGCCCTTGCAAATGTCCCCTTGTGGCATTATGGATTTAAGCCTTGCTTCCTATAAATTCTCTCCATTACATAGGCTAATCCATAATCCACTATCCTCCCTTTCTTGGACCATTACCACTTGTAGACCATTGCCACTTGTAAATTTTTATGATCTAGATTTTGGTCCTACAAATTAATGCTTGCTTTTGGTCCTCTAAATTCTCCCCCTTTGGAATCAAACACCGAAAAGGAAGACATTAGTAGCACAAGGGAGGGTCAAACTTTGTGATCCTTTGTGTGTAGGGTGGAATAGGTCATAAAATTTGACTCTCACATTATATAGATTAAGCTCCCCCTAAATATATGCATACATATGGTAGAGGGCAAATCATATGCATATTTGGTAAATTATTGTTCAAGGGAATTTAATCTATATAATACATGGAGAAAGCATATAAATATCAAAATGAAATTAACATGATGATATCAGTTTAGAAATACCACATGTGGAAACCAATTTGATTTCTACCACTTGCAATAGGTGGTGGATATTTGAAGTATGATGCTCAACTCCGGGGACTCCATTTTCCTTGCAATGAGACTACTACACACATGATAAGCTTGAAAAGATGTTAGTCTCAAAGCATCCAACTTGTAGAGTAATCTCCCCCTAAATTTGTGCACACAAGTATCAAATACTTGTAGGAAACATGCACATTGATTTTAGAATAAAAAATACCACTTGAAAGAAGACATCACATGAATGTGAGTCATTTTTGAAAGCAATATTCGGGAGAAATTATCTACAATTTGGACTTTGGCACATATTAGATGAATAATCGAAAGACAAGCTATGTGTCGTGCTCCTAAACAATTTTTAACCATGTAGGTTTGCTCCAAGGTTTAAGAATGAAACCAAGCAAGCCTACCATAAGATATACCTAGTGTATGCATGACAAAAGATATAAGGATTGAAATGCAAACCTAGGCATAAAAAGTAACTAGATGCTTAAGGATGCCACTAGTAGGAAATTAAATCTAGTGACACTTGAAGAAAATTGAATCTAGTTACCTAACAAGGGAAGGGGAATTTGGGTCCATAGTATTCACTAACACACTTGGCAATGATTTTATCCATCATGATGCACCCCATGAAATGCATCCATACTTTGCCAAGTCTCCAAATTCCCCGAAGTCCATTGGACTTCCCACTTCCCTTACGGAATCCAAACCTTCTTGGTGCTCTTCATGTTGGAAATGATTTCCTTTAGCACCCAAAAGCGTTTGACCCTATTGTTGGCTTGCTTGTTCACCTTGATGGCCACCACTTTGTCATTTTTCTTCTTCTTTAACAAGTATGGTGTGAAGGCCTTCTTGTCCACCTTGTTGGTGTAGGTGTTGGAGAGCTTGCTTGTTTGCTTCTTCTCTTTCTTCTTTGCTCCTCCCCCATTCTTCACCTTGCACTCATAGGACTTGTGACCTTCCTTGTGGCACACATAGCAAATCATGGTTTGTCCTTCATCAAGCTTCCGGCCAAAACACCGTGCGCCTTGTTCCCTCTGGTACACGGTGGCGGCGACACCACAAACGTGATTGGTGTGATCTCACAAGACTACAAGCCCCTCCGATGTACAACAATGGTGCACGCAAGCACCAAGTGATAAGAGGTATGCAAACCTCACTAAACACTAGGCTGAAACCTAGAGCAAGCGCATAGGTGGTGGTCTAATCAACCTAAGCACTTCGCAAAGCACCTACGCTAATCACCTAATGAAACACTAAGAACTATGCAAGTGGAGATCACTAAAATGGTGTATCAACACTCTTGATATGTTTCCTCAGCTCCACTCCTCTCATTTGGCCAGTTGGGGGTTGTATTTATAAGCCCCACTGAGAAAGTAGCTGTTGGGGATGAAATCCTGCTTTTCTGCAACTGACCGGGCGCTGATCACGTCCTGACTAGACGTGTCCGGTCGTCCCGACCGTTAGAGCTACGATCAACTGATCGGATGCTGCCAATGTCGGGTCACATGCCACCGGACATGTCTGGTCGCAATTTTGCCACTCTGGAACCTCTCTGTACTCGATCGGACGCTACTGCTCTCTGTCCGGTCGATTTGCCACCAGCGTCCGGTCAATGCTGAATGTGTTGCTAGAATGATGAATAGTGCCATCGGTGCATCTGGTCGATTTCAGTACTCAGCGTTCGGCCGCTACTGTTGACACCTGCTGTTGCCGAGCCTCTTGATCGGAGCATTCGGTCAGTTTCCTCCAGCGTTTGATCACCTCTGTGAGCTCATTTCTTCACGATCTTACGTACGGCTTAGTTTCTATCTTCGTGCTTGGACTTTGCTTGATATCTTGGGTCTTCTCTTGTGCTCCTAGGGTCTTGCTTATGGTGTTGATCATCGGATCATCATGTTGCCTTCATCCAAGTCATGTCTTGCACCCTATTGAACTACAAAACAATCACTTGCAAATTCATTAGTCCAACTTGGCTGTGTTGGTCATCAAACACCAAAATCCAAAGTAAATGGGCCTCGGGTCCATTTTCCTTATAAATGGAATGGAGCAAGTGAGGGAGCTCTTGATATTGATCGACCAAAGAAGGGTGGATGGGGTTATAGTAGCGACGAATTTCACTTTTCGGTGATGCCAGCCCAGCAAGGAGAGGGCACATCCTATGTATGAATTCTACGGGGATACTAATGGGACCCGAGAGGTGCCTGAGCCAATTGGGTTGGGGTGTTGTTTAACCTCAAGGGTCACCATAAGATCAACGACCAGTAGAGGGCCTTCAGTGTAGGGAACCTCCCACCACGGGTAAAAGTCTTGTTTCTAGTTTCGTTTGATTCCTTTTTTGTTGCAGCATAGTCATTCATGCTCTAGAAGATTCATGGGCTAGACCAGGCAGTGTACTTCTCGATAGTGCCTTCAGCCGACTAGCCAAGGGGTGTTGATGCTCGGTCGAGCAGTCCCCAGCATCGAGCCGGCTTGGAAGCTGGTGGGGACAGCTTAGATGATCACAACGACGGAGATGGAGGTGAGCAGATGTCGCATGTCTGTGAGAAACTCCATGGTAACGGGTGAGGAGCCATCCCCGAAGAGAAGGAAAACAGGAGGGTCACCCCATCGAGAAGAGCAGCTGGTGAGCATTGGCGCTCCCACTCAGCATCGAAGGCGGCAAATGGCAGTTTCGAGCTCGTTAGATGATGGTGGGCCAGTGGCACCGCCTTCGCTGAGGGTTGGGACACCCCCGCCAGCAGTGGCAGCTAGAGCAACAACTCATGTGCCGCTAAGGAGAACTGCTCGAGTGGCTGCTGGAGTCCCCGAGACAACAGTTACGCCCTAGGCAGAAGCAACATGGGTGACCACCGTAGTCCCTGAGACCACCCAGGAAGTTCTAGTGGCGGCGATGGAGACGCCGAGCGATTCGGCTGCTGCAAAGACTAGTTCTAGGAGGGGGCCCCAGTTCTGGTCTACGTAGTAGGAGTCCCAATTGTAAGTGCCTTATCTTATTTGATGTATTTGTTTAGCGCGATGATTTATTTCTTGATGAATTTTTGTTTATTGAAGCGCGGAATCGATGGAGGACCTACAGCCATCGGCTACCAACTATGGAAGGCGCATGGAGGAGCCACGAGCTCCCCACGCTGAGCCAAAGCATGCCAAAACAGATCCGGCTACCCCCACCGTAGAGCAACCGACAGTTGCAAGGCCGATCACTTGTACTACGGAGGAGCCCTCAGCAACTGGACTGACCTCGCCTGGCGACGAATTGCATGATGAGGGTGATCCTGGTATGGAGGAAGTGTGGGGTGCGGTAGTGATGTCAAGTGGCCTTGTCAGAGCAGGTATAGAGCCTGTAGGTGATGCGCTGAGCAGTGCGGTGTGAGGCCCACCTGTGGTTGCTGAACAAGTGGCGGCGATGGTAGAGGCGGCACTCGAACACCCTGTCTGAGCATGGCAGCAGCCGAGGAGGGCGCCTTTGCCGGTGGCCACCATTGAGGTCGAAGAGATAGTACGGGAGCCCACCCCGCTTCCCCAACTTCTCTGCACAATCATTCAGCGTAGTGAATAGTTTGAAGTGCTCGAGGAGGGGGGGCGAGCACAGAAACAAAGAAGCTAAAGGACGATCTGACGTCAATGATCGGTCATATTGAGCTAAGCTTGAAGAGATCTTTTTTGTCCCTTGAAGAGCACAGTCTGTTAATCCACTTGTCCTCTACGGAATGTGATGAAGGTGTCCAAGCAGCGCTGGCGATAGCTAGAGGAGATGACTCTAGTACTGGAGGAGAATAAGAGTCTGCAAGTGTCGATGAACGACCTCTAGGTGCGCCTGCTCCGAGAGCACCACCGCAGGGAGGATCTGGAGGTGAAGGTTCTAGCGTTGGAGAAGGAGCGTCAACAAATGGAGGCGGAGGGCCAGTCGATGGCTAAACAACTTAGCCATAGTGCTAATTGGCAGAAAGGTATGTCTCATAACTTTGCTTTGATGGTAGTCAGCGTCGTGAAATGTCTTCCGGTTATATGTAGCACTGGAGACGCAGCTCGGCCTTTCCCAGGAAGCCTTCGGCAAGCTTCTAGAGGCGAAGGAGAAAGCCAAGTAAGCCATTGAGGATCTTCAATGTGAGTATTTTTCACTCTATTTTGACTTGTGTGGTGTTAGGCGCATGCTTAGCATATGACTGTGTTGTTTGTAGAGTATCGACACCAGTCCCAGGCACAATTCTAGGTGCTCTGGAACAAGTGAAGGCACGTGATGAAAAGCTGGAGACAATGATCGTAGGAGTCCAGCCCATGCTGGACTGCGTCAGTCCTAAGCAACCTAAGGGGGGACGTCTGCTCGGTGATGGGCTGTAACAGAACCGACTAATTTATAAGAGCACAAGTACGAAAGCAATCACCGGAGTGATCAAACCGGCATACTTGAACCCATATAAACCCGGTAGTCATCTGAAACCACGAAGGATTTCAAACCAACTTGCATACAACCAAGATCATAGTAATTCAACATAACAAGCCACATGTTACATCCATTTCACAAGTAGTTCACAAGTAACTCATGCATCAGAGTTTACATAGTTATTACAAAGCGAGTTCACAAATAGCGGAAGCAAAGTAGTTTGAGACCATCACACACACTTAATTCAAATACAAGCCAGTTCCATAGTCATATCCAGCAAAAGCATCATGATAAGATAATATAGATGATCATGCCCATGATCTAGTCTTCATTCCCCGTAGGGTGGAGACAATACTTGTAGTAACCGTTATAAAGCACGTCATCTGCAACAAGGGGGAATAAACCCTGAGTATGAGAATATACTCAGCTAGACTTACCCATCGTAAACCAAAAATAAATGAAACCAAGGAGTATGCAAGGCTTTATCGGTGGATCTTGCTTGACAACCATTTTGCATAAAAGCTTTAATGATATAAGAGCATAATTTAAATTATGAGTAAGCATCAAGTTATCAATATTAACCTGTCAACTAGATTAGCACCTATACTAGAGCAAGCAATTGATTAACTCCAAACATTAGTAACCATATCTGGTATAATGTTGTATCATCATAATCATCGATTTAACCATCAAGTTCCATTAAGTGCATCTACGTTGCCGCTGCCCAGCCAAGTTCTCACTATCCGAGAGAGACGGCGATTTGAATCGATTCCTATCCAGCTAGAGGGGTATTCGTAACACAAACCTAGGCATACCGTGTGAAGGCAGCCTTAGGTCACCTTTGGTACAACTCAGGAATCGTGGTTTCGAGCAGCACCGCACCCTCAGGGAGTCCACTCTGCTAGGTGGTCAATCTCACCTAGGACTTACGCCAATGGCTCCCCACACATCCTTACTACCGCCAGGGTGCGCACTTTCACTTCCCAGACTTTCGGCCTAAGTTGAGCTACTTGGCTTCATGGTTAGAACGAGTTATCCGGCCAACTAAGTGATAGGCATGCGTTCAACATGACATAAGGACATACAGCGAATTGGTCCTTAACCGACACAGACGGGGATAGATCCACACCAAAGACCTCCTTGCCTTATTGCTTCTCTATCGACATCGCGCCCGATCACAATTCATTATTAACACATGGTTATCTTCCACGATAGCAAATATAGCCAACCATGACCAGACATCATCCTAACTTGTAGGTGATAGGAAATCACCTGACTTTTACCAGTCTAAGCAAGGCTAAGCTTTGATTCTCTCCTGGACCTAAATAGGATTCAAGGTACGTATACTGGCCAAGGAATAGATATATATGCAACAAGTGTTTACATCCAATTCCTATCACTTAATGCATCAACAAATAAAGATACTCAAAATAACCATTTTCAAAACATAGGAGACTTAAAATGCTCCGGGGCTTGCCTTTCAGAAAAGATGAAGGTTGGTGATTGGGACACTTAAGAACTTCTCCGCTAGCTCCTTCTTCTAGGGCCTGCACCTCCTACTCCTGAGCTTGCTGCTGCTCCTTCAAAAGTACTTGCTCGAATTCCAGAGCTTGTGAGTATTATTAAAATTCACACAAGGATCACCTAATTATAAAAGGGAAATTAATAACTCAAAAACTATTCTTGCACTGACTCTAAAATTTTTACCAGAGCTTCTACTCATCAAGAACAACTCACCATACAAATTTCATAATTTTTGGAGCACTAGAACTTTAGATATGAATTAAATAAGTTTGCATTCATTTAAAAACACATTTTAAGTTGCAATTTAATTCTTCTAGAAACTTTACTACAAGTGTTCATGTTATATTTTTCCTAAATACTACACTTCATGAGGAACACTACAAAATTTGGTTCACCAAAATTAGATTTGTAAAACTCCACTTATGATTTTCCAAATATGCATATAAATCAGGAAATAAATGAACTTTCTTTCAGATCTGTGTCACTGACAGCTGGGGTCCATCGGTCAGACGGGCCCGCGTGTCAGCGAAACGAAAACAGAGCCGCGTTGCAGGACGGCGCTTTCTCGCCGGTGGTGACTCCTCCGGCAAAACTGACCCTACCATGGTGTTCCTCTCTCTCTCTCCCGCATCTATACGTGTAGGTGGTTGGAGCTGAGGTGCACCGAAGACAACTTGTCGCCGGCCTTGGTGGCACGGCGGCGTGGCACGATGGTGCGCCAGCCGTCTCTAGCCACGGCAAGACCAAGCGAGCGGTGCAACAACACAAAGGTGACTATGTGGACCTGCTTAGTCTGTCTAGGGTTCATGAGGATGCACTGGCGAGGCTACCCGCGTGCGAGGCGGCGCGGCGGTGAGAGCGCGACGGCGCTGTCCGTCGTTTTCGACGTCGGTGAGGTCACAGCTCGCCGTGAGGTCAGCACCTAAGCTAAAGGACACCCTAAGCTAGTACTATCATGAAGAAGAAAAGGGAATGGGTGAAGGTGTAGAGCGATGGTGAGCTCGCCGTGACGACGGTCAGGGAGGCAGTGAACTCCGGCAAGGGGAAAATGGTGAAATCTGCCCTCACCGTAGCTCGTTTGGTCCAGCGAACACGTCAAGCCGATAAGGAGGAAGATGGCAGAGCTCATGGCTAGCTGGAGGTGGCAATGATGTGGTGGTGAGGGAGCTAGGCGATGGCGACATGCTTGGTAGCAAAGGCGGAGGCGCGGTGCTGTGCTTCTAAGCGACTGGCGAGGCGAGGAGACGTGGATGAAGCAAGTAAGCGAGCCAGCGGGCGCGTGGCATCGTCATGGCAGCAATGGCCTGACGAGCGAGGGTAGCACCGGCATACGACTGCCACTTGGCGAGTTCGTCCTGACGCCGGTCGGCCATGACGGCCTGAAACCGAACGCCATCAGAACTCCATTCGGCCGACTGACAGCGAGTTTTGGCGATGATAAAACTCCTAATCCGTTGATCATTAGCGAAAACAATCTAAACAACAATTGAAGCCCTATATACCATCTACAACTTCCATTAAAGGATCATGTTCCAATTCTCAATGGTTGAGTAAAATCATCCCAAATGTGAGCCAAACAAACTGAAAATCGGTTAATGACTTAGAAAAATCCTAAGTGCTGAATCAGCACCCAAATCTAACTTGTGAGCCAAGTTTGGGACTGTTCCACACATTTTCATGACTCGACCTCTAAACAAAGTTTGTTCCACATATAATTAGCTACAACTTTGCTTTAGGTTTCTCAGACATGCAAAGCTTCTAAGTAACAATTTTTAAAAGGTCAAACAAATTGGTTTGAGGGTTTCCAATTTGGTGAAACCTCACTTAGTGGCATAATTAGTCAATTTAGTTAACATGAACAGTGCTCCACTATGTACCCTAAGTGTAGTTAAGGTGTTTTAGGTGATAATTAACCACACCACACAT
This sequence comes from Miscanthus floridulus, assembly GCF_019320115.1. NCBI lineage: Eukaryota > Viridiplantae > Streptophyta > Magnoliopsida > Poales > Poaceae > Miscanthus > Miscanthus floridulus. The sequence goes on along the minus strand of NC_089598.1, from coordinate 91,856,134 downwards.
TGATCATACCAAAATCAAGCATCACATGCATTGAAACAAGGAAAAACAAGTGAATTGCTACTTTTGTTTCAAAGCCATGTTTCATATGTTTCATGAGTTTGTTGCATAGTACTAACTAACCATGTTTCACTAAAGTAAGTGACATGTTTCAAGAGTGAGTTGCATATGTTGCACTTGAGTGTTGCACACTATCCATTTCATAAAACAAACACACATGGAATATAAACATATGTTGCAATATTTCAAAAGCATGTTCCAAACCATCAAAGCTCATGCATGTATGAATGACGCTCATGTTTATGAAATGCAAGTGCAATTATGCTAGCCTAACACCTAGGGTGTTACACGGGCTATACCGATCGGTCGTGGATCATTGGCCAATGGCGTGGATGGACTTCAAGGAGTTCGCGCACAGTGCGTCCCATGGGGTCGTCGTCCACGTGCTCGTACAACTGAGGTCACATTACCCTTTGGTGGATCTCCAATGGGTGGCAACTGGATACACGTAGGGCATGAACGCGGAGAAGATTGCCAGGCTAGAAGACGATGCGGAGGAGCCAGCAAAGAGGTTGGCCGAATGTGGTGGAACTGCCTAATCTAATGCCTCCCAAGAGCGCTCATCTTCCACTAGACACTAAGCACTCGAAGGAGGACACCAAATTACTCGGTTTTTTTGGGCACACCCCAGGGGAGAACCCAAACATCCACATTTTTGCCATCAGGACCACAAATGAGAGAATAAAGCTTACATCAATCTTAACCATTTCTTACATCACTTTAATACAACATCAGAGTATAATAGTTATTGTTATAACAGTGGAATGTAATCATGTGATCAGAATTATAGCGGAATTAAGCATCTATTTATGATGTGATGAAGCCTTGATAAATAAACTAGGACAACATATTATAAACTTTCATTTATAAAAATATTTAGTGAGAGTTATAAATAAAAACTATGCTCACAGCGTAAGGAAATCCTCTCTAAGCCCACAAGGAGGAATCCACACACAATGTCAGCTCTAACCTCCACCTGTCACCTACAATAGGGGGAATAAAACCCTGAGTACTCAATTGTACTCAGCAAGACTTACCCGACAGGAGAAACAAAAAGACTCCAAGGATATGTAAGGCTATCTAGCTTGTGGGTTTATTGCATTTGCAGGAAGCAATACTAAGTGTGTGTCCTTATATTCGATTTTTATTAATAGCCGCATTGGTTCATTAACTAACCCTTCTATGTAAGCACCTGTGCTACTTTCAAGCAGGTGGTAAGCAATCAGATTTCCTTTTTCCATCTTCTATCTTTCATCTTTAGTTCTTACTACGATGCTAGAGGTAAGACAAGTCGTACCGACTCGGTGGGGATTCGTGAACCAATGTCCCTAGCTGGGTACCCCAAAAACACATGCCCCGCTTATACCCTGGGCAAAATCAGGACCAACCCATCACTCTCCTATCCTGGGTGTCTAGGTCCCCATTCAAATTGGGACTCCAAGCCCCCGCTCTTGAGTCTCGGACTCAGTGCGGTGCAAGGACCTCCTCCACCAAAAACAAAACCCTAACAGTCGGTCCAGAATGAGCTGGATCCACGATAAGAGAGCAACAAGTCTTCCAAGCACCCATACACTACTATGTTTTCGGGGTAATAAATCTATGACTTGCCTAGCGTCTTATGCAATGGTCGGTCCTTAACCGACACAGATAGGGAAAGCAGTGTAACCAAGCCATGCCCCGCGTCCACGGCGACACAACCTCTTACACCCACCAATACCCAAACCATATACCTGCCCGGTCACCAATTTTCCTTTCCACCATTTATATTTGCCAAGTGATAATGATATAGTAACATATTTCCTATATCTTGCGAGTGACAGGCAATCACTCGACTTCTACCGATTCCTGTAGCATAGCAATCTACATGATCCTATCATACTAGTAAGACTCATAGGATAAAGATATATATATATATATATATATATATATATATATATATATATATATATATATATATATAAGCAAGTGGGTTCCATTCAACTCCTTAAAACTTAATGCACAAATATAATTTAAACTACAGAAAAGTAGGGGTTATGCATTGGGGCTTGCCTGGGTAAGATATATGTTAAAAAGTTAGTATCTACATCTTCAGATCATCCACCACCAACTGAATAGAAAACCCATTGCATCATCTTCTGGAGAGAATACCATTACACCATCTTTGGATTCCCAATCATCCTTCAATTGATCCGTTGATCCATCATCGTACCTATATGATATGCATTGATGCAAATGCATAGATGTAAATAGACAACGACAGCCAAAATGCTTAGAAATCCAATCACGCCTCACAAGCTAACGAGATAGCTCTAACGATGGTCTACGTATCCAAGTTGTCGAATAAGACGTTATTTCCCAACAATTATTTTAGTTATATAAACCCAAGGTGTTTCTTTATTCTAATCTATCAAATTAGTCTTTATTCACAATAGGACATCATTATCTATTTAGCAACCTAATTATTCTGGAGCTACAAAAATTACAGTGAGTACCAAATATTGATAGGAGCCTACTGTAAAAATTTCAGATCCAACACTATTACATGATACCACCTGTGGCGGAACCACCAAATCTAATGCCTCCTAGGAGCGCTCGTCTTCCATTAGACACTAAGCACTCGAAGGAGGACACCAAATTACTCGGTTCCATCGGGTACACCCCAGGGGAGAACCCGAAAATCCACATTTTTACCATCAGGATCACAAATGAGAGAATAAAGCTTACATCAATCTTGACCATTTCTTAGATCACTTTAATACAACATCAGAGTATAATAGTTATTGTTATAACAGCGGAATGTAATCATATTATCAGAGTTATGAACAATTTAATGTAACAACAGAATATAAACATGTGATCAGAATTATAATGAAATTAAGCATCTATTTATGACATGATGAAGCATTGATAAATAAACTAGGACAACAGATTATAAACTTTCATTTATAAAAATATTTAGTGAGAGTTATAAATAAAATCTATGCTCGTAGCGTAAGGAAATCCTCTCTGAGCCCACCAGGAGGAATCCACACACAAGGTCAGCTCTAGCCTCCACCTATCACCTACAATAGGGGGAACAAAACTCTGAATACTCAATTGTACTCAGCAAGACTTACTTGATAGGAGGAATGAGAAGACTCCAAGGATATGCAAGGCTATCTGGCTTGTGGGTTTTTTGCATTTAAAGGAAGCATTACTAAGTGTGCGTCCTTATATTCGATTTTTATTAATAGTCGCATTGGTTCATTAACTAACCCTTCTATGTAAGCACCTGTGCTACTTTCAAGCAGGTGGTAAGCAATCAGATTTCCTTTTTCCATCTTCTATCTTTCATCTTCAGTTCTTACTACGATGCTAGAGGTAAAACAAGTCGTACCGACTCGGCGGCGATTCGCGAACCAATGTCCCTAGCTGGGTACCCCAAAAACACACACCCCACTTGTACCACAGGCACAAGCAAGACCAACCCATCACTCTCCTGTCCTAGGTGTCTAGGTCCCCATCCAAACTAGGACTCCAAGCCCCCACTCCAGAGTCTTGGACTCAGTGCGGTGCAAGGACCTCCTCCACCAAAAACAAAACCCTGACAGTCAGTATAGAAAGAGCCGGACCCACGACAAGAGAGCAACAAGTCTTCCAAGCGCCCACACACAAGTATGTGCTCGAGGTAATAAATCTGTGACTTGCCTAATGTCTTATGCAACGGCCGGTCCTTAATCGACACAGACAGGGAAAGCAGTGTAACAAAGCCATGCCCCACGTCCACGGCGACACAACCTCTTACACCCACCAAAACCCAAACCATATCCCTGCCCGGTCACTAGTTTTCCTTTCCACCATTTATATTTGCCAAGTGATAATGATATAGTAACATATTTCCTATATCTCGCGAGTGACAGGCAATCACTCGACTTCTACCGGTTCCTGTAGCATAGCAATCTACACGATCCTGTCATACTAGTAAGACTCATAGGATAAAGATATATATATGCAAGTGGGTTCCATTCAACTCCTTAAAACTTAATGCACAAATATAATTTAAACTATAGAAAAGTAGGGGTTATGCACCAGGGCTTGCCTGGGTAAGATATATGTTAAAAAGTTAGTATCTGCATCTTCATATCATCCACCACCAAATGAATAAAAACCCATTGCATCATGTCCTAGAGAGAATACCATTCCACCATCTTTGGATTCCCAATCATCCTTCAATTGATCCGTTGATCCATCATCGTACCTATATGATATGCATTGATGCAAATGTGTAGATGTAAATAATCAACGATAGCCAAACTGCTTAGAAATCCGATCATGCCTCACAAGCTAACGAGATAGCTCTAACGCTGGTCTACGTATCCAAGTTGTCGAATAAAACGTTATTTCCCAACAATTATTTTAGTTATATAAACCCAAGGTGTTTCTTTATTCTATTCTATCAAATTAATCTTTATTCGCAATAGGACATCATTATCTATTTAGCAACCTAATTATTCCAGAGCTACAAAAATTACAGTGAGTACCTAATATTGCTAGGAGCCTACTATAAAAATTTTAGATCCAACACTATTACATGATACCACCTGTGGCGGAACCGCCTAATCTAATGCCTTCTAGGAGCGTTCGTCTTCCATTAGATACTAAGCACTCGAAGGAGGACACCAAATTACTCGATTCCGTTGGGCACACCCCAGGGGAGCACTCAAAAATCCACATTTTTGCCATCAGGATCACAAATGAGAGAATAAAGCATACATCAATCTTAACCATTTCTTACATCACTTTAATCCAACATCAGAGTATAATAGTTATTGTTATAACAGCGGAATGTAATCATATTATCAGAGTTATGAATAATTTAATGTAACAGCGGAATATAAACATGTGATCAGAATTACAGCAGAATTAAGCATCTATTTATGACATGATGAAGCATTAATAAATAAACTAGGACAATAGATTACAAACTTTCATTTATAAAAATATTTAGTGAGAGTTATAAATAAAATCTACGCTCGTAGCGTAAGGAAATCCTCTCTGAGCCAACCAGGAGGAATCCACACACAAGGTCAGCTCTAACCTCCACCTGTCACCTGCAACAGGGGGAATAAAACCCTGAGTACTCAATTGTACTCAGCAAGACTTATCCAACAGGAGGAAAGAAAAGACTCCAAGGATATGCAAGGCTATTTGGCTTGTGGGTTTATTGTATTTGCAGGAAACATTACTAAGTGTGCATCCTTATATTCGATTTTTATTAATAGCCGCATTGGTTCATTAACTAACCCTTCTATGTAAGCACCTATGCTACTTTCAAGCAAGTGGTAAGCAATCAGATTTCCTTTTTCCATCTTCTATCTTTCATCTTCAGTTCTTACTACGATGCTAGAGGTAAGACAAGTCATATCGACTCGGCGGTGATTTGCGAACCAATGTCCCTAGCTGGGTACCCCAAAAACACACACCCCACTTGTACTCCGGGCACAAGCATGACTAACCCATCACTCTCCTATCTTGGGTGTCTAGGTCCCCATCCAAACTGGGACTCCAAGCCCATGCTCCTGAGTCCCGAACTCAGTGCGGTGCAAGGACCTCCTCGACCAAAAACAAAACCCTGAAAGTCGGTCCGAAAAGACCCGGATCCACGACAAGAGAGCATCAAGTCTTCCAAGCGCCCATACACTACTATGTTTTCGGGGTAATAAATCTATGACTTGCCTAGCATCTTATGCAATGGCCGGTCCTTAACTGACACAGATAGGGAAAGCAGTGTAACCAAGCCATGCCCCCGCGTCCACGGCGACACAACCTCTTACACCCACCAATACCCAAACCATATACCTGCCCGGTCACCAGTTTTCCTTTCCACCATTTATATTTGCCAAGTGATAATGATATAGTAACATATTTCCTATATCTCGCGAGTGACAGGCAATCACTCGACTTCTATCAGTTCCTGTAGCATAGCAATCTACACGATCCTGTCATACTAGTAACACTCATAAGATAAAAATATATATGCAAGTGGGTTCCATTCAACTCCTTAAAACTTAATGCACAAATATAATTGAAACTATAGAAAAGTAGCGGTTATGCACCGGGGCTTGCCTGGGTAAGATATATGTTAAAAAGTTAGTATCTACATCTTCAGATCATCCACCACCAACTGAATAGAAAACCCATTGCAACATCTCCTAGAGAGAATACCAATACACTATCTTCGGATTCCCAATCATCCTTCAATTGATCCGTTGATCCATCATCGTACCTATATGATATGCAATGATGCAAATGCATAGATGTAAATAATCAACGACAGCCAAAATGCTTAGAAATCTGATCACGCCTCACAAGCTAACGAGATAGCTCTAATGCTGGTCTATGTATCCAAGTTCTCGAATAAGACGTTATTTCTCAACAATTATTTTAGCTATATAAACCCTAGGTGTTTCTTTATTCTATTCTATCAAATTAATCTTTATGGGCAAAAGGACATCATTATCTATTTAGCAACCTAATTATTCTGGAGCTACAAAAATTACAGTGAGTACCTAATATTGCTAGGAGTCTACTGTAAAAATTTCAGATCCAACACTATTACATGATACCACCTGTGGTGGAACCGCCTAATCTAATGCCTCCTAGGAGCGCTCGTCTTCCATTAGACACTAAGCACTCGAAGGAGGACACCAAATTACTCGGTTCCGTCAGGCACACCCCAGGGGAGAAACCGAAAATCCACATTTTTGCCATCAGGATCACAAATGAGAGAATAAAGCTTACATTAATCTTAACCATTTCTTACATCACTTGAATACGACATCAGAGTATAATAGTTATTGTTATAACAGCGGAATATAATCATATTATTAGAGTTATGAACAATTTAATGTAACAGTAGAATATAAACATGTGATCATAATTACAGCGGAATTCAGCATCTATTTATGACCGGATAAAGTATTGATAAATAAACTAGGACAACAGATTATAAACTTTCATTTATAAAAACATTTAGTGAGAGTTATAAATAAAATCTACGCTCGTAGCATAAGGAAATCCTCTCTGAGACCACCAGGAGGAATCCACACACAAGGTCAGATCTAGCCTCCACCTGTCACCTGCAAAAGGGGAAATAAAACCCTGAGTACTCAATTGTACTGAGCAAGACTTACCCGACAGGAGGAAAGAAAAGACTCCAAGGATATGCAAGGCTATTTGGCTTGTGGGTTTATTGTATTTGCAGGAAGCATTACTAAGTGTGCGTCCTTATATTCGATTTTTATTAATAACCGCATTGGTTCATTAACTAACCCTTCTATGCAAGCACCTGTGCTACTTTCAAGCAGGTGGTAAGCAATCAGATTTCCTTTTTCCATCTTCTATCTTTCATCTTCAGTTCTTACTAAGATGCTAGAGGTAAAACAAGTCGTACCGACTCACCGGTGATTCGCGAACCAATGTCCCCAGCTGGGTAACCCCAAAACACACACCCCACTTGTACTCCGGGCACAAGTAGGACCAACCCATCACTCTCCTATCTTGGGTGTCTAGGTCCCCGTCCAAACTAGGACTCCAAGCCCCCGCTCCTGAGTCCCGAACTCAGTGCGGTGCAAGGACATCCTCGACCAAAAACAAAACCCTAAAAGTCGGTCCAGAAAGAGCCGGATCCATGACAAGAGAGCATCAAGTCTTCCAAGCGCACATACACTACAATGTTTTCGGGGTAATAAATCTATGACTTGCCTAGCGTCTTATGCAACGGCCGGTCCTTAACCGACATAGATAGGGAAAGCAGTGTAACCAAGCCATGCCCCCGCGTCCACGGCGACACAACCTCTTACACCCACCAATACCCAAACCATATACCTGCCCGTTCACCAGTTTTCCTTTCCACCATTTATATTTGCCAAGTGATAATGATATAGTAACATATTTCCTATATCTGGCGAGTGACAGGCAATCACTCGACTTCTACTGGTTCCTGTAGCATAGCAATCTACACGATCCTGTCATACTAGTAACACTCATAAGATAAAAATATATATGCAAGTGGGTTCCATTCAACTCCTTAAAACTTAATGCACAAATATAATTTAAACTGCAGAAAAGTAGCGGTTATGCACCGGGGCTTGCCTAGGTAAGATATATGTTAAAAAGTTAGTATCTGCATCTTCAGATCATCCACCACCAACTAAATAGAAAACACATTGCATCATCTCCTAGAGAGAATACCAATACACCATCTTCGGATTCCCAATCATCCTTCAATTGATCCGTTGATCCATCATCGTAGCTAAACCCCAGGTGTTTCTTTATTCTATTCTATCAAATTAATCTTTATCCGCAAAAGGACATCATTATCTATTTAGCAACCTAATTATTCTAGAGCTACAAAAATTACAGTGAGTACCTAATATTGCTTGGAGCCTACTGTAAAAATTTTAGATCCAACACTATTACATGATACCACTTGTGGCGGAACCGCCTAATCTAATGCCTCCTAGGAGCGCTTGTCTTCCATTAGACACTAAGCACTCGAAGGAGGACACCAAATTACTCGGTTCCGTCGGGCACACCCCACGGGAGAAACCGAAAATCCACATTTTTGCCATCAGGATCACAAATGAGAGAATAAAGCTTACATCAATCTTAACCATTTCTTACATCACTTTAATATGACATCAGAGTATAATAGTTATTGTTATAACAGCGGAATGTAATCATATTATCAGAGTTATGAACAATTTAATGTAACAGCGAAATATAAACATGTGATCATAATTACAGCGGAATTAAGCATCTATTTATGACCTGATAAAGTATTGATAAATAAACTAGGACAACAGATTATAAACTTTCATTTATAAAAATATTTAGTGAGAGTTATAAATAAAATCTACGCTCGTAGAGTAAGGAAATCCTCTCTGAGCCCACCAGGAGGAATCCACACACAAGGTCAGATCTAGCCTCCACCTATCACCTGCAAAAGGGGGAATAAAACCCTGAGTACTCAATTATACTCAGCAAGACTTACCTGACAGGAGGAAAGAAAAGTCTCCAAGGATATGCAAGGCTATTTGGCTTGTGGGTTTATTGTATTTGCAGGAAGCATTACTAAGTGTGCGTCCTTATATTCGATTTTTATTAATAGTCGCATTGGTTCATTAACTAACCCTTCTATGTAAGCACCTGTGCTACTTTCAAGCAGGTGGTAAGCAATCAGATTTCCTTTTTCCATCTTCTATCTTTCATCTTCAGTTCTTACTACGATGCTAGAGGTAAAACAAGTCGTACCGACTCGCCGGTGATTCGCGAACCAATGTCCCTAGCTGGGTAACCCCAAAACACACACCCCACTTGTACTCTGGGCACAAGCAGGACCAACCCATCACTCTCCTATCTTGGGTGTCTAGGTCCCCATCCAAACTAGGACTCCAGGCCCCCGCTCCTGAGTCTCGGACTCAGTGCGGTGCAAGGACCTCCTCCACCAAAAATAAAACCCTGACAGTCGGTCCGGAAAGAGCCGGATCCATGATAAGAGAGCAACAAGTCTTCCAAGCGCCCATACAGTACTATGTTTTTGGGGTAATAAATCTGTGACTTGCCTAGCATCTTATATAATGACCGGTCCTTAACCGACACAGATAGGGAAAGCAGTGTAACCAAGCCATGCCCGCGTCCACGACGACACAACCTCTTACACCCACCAATACCCAAACCATATACCTGCCCGGTCAACAGTTTTCCTTTCCACCATTTATATTTGCCAAGTGATAATGATATAGTAACATATTTCCTATATCTCATGAGTGACAGGTAATCACTCGACTTCTACCAGTTCATATAGCATAGCAGTCGACACGATCCTGTCATACTAGTAGGACTCATAGGATAAAGATATATATGCAAGTGGGTTCCATTCAACTCCTTAAAACTTAATGCACAAATATAATTTAAACTGTAGAAAAGTAGGGGTTATGCACCGGGGCTTGCTTGGGTAAGATATATGTTAAAAAGTTAGTATCTGCATCTTCATATCATCCACCACCAACTGAATAGAAAACCCATTGCAACATCTCCTAGAGAGAATACCAATACACCATCTTCGGATTCCCAATCATCCTTCAATTGATCCGTTGATCCATCATCGTACCTATATGATATGAATTGATGCAAATGCATTGATGTAAATAATCGACGACAGCCAAAATGCTTAGAAATCCGATCACGCCTCACAAGCTAACGAAATAGCTCTAACGCTGGTCTACGTATCTAAGTTGTCGAATAAGACGTTATTTTCCAACAATTATTTTAAGTATATAAACACAAGGTGTTTCTTTATTCTATTCTATCAAATTAATCTTTATTCATAATAGGACATCATTATCTATTTAGCAACCTAATTATTTCGGAGCTACAAAAATTACAGTGAGTACCTAATCCTAATATTGCTAGGAGCCTACTATAAAAAATTCAGATCCAACAATATTACATGATACCACCTGTGGTGGAACTGCCTAATCTAATGCCTCCCAGGAGTGCTCGTCTTCTATTAGACACTAAGCACTCGAAGGAGGACACCAAATTACTCGGTTCCATCGGGCACACCCCAGGGGAGAACCCAAAAATCCACATTTTTTCATCAGGATCACAAATGAGAGAATAAAGCTTACATCAATCTTAATCATTTCTTACATCACTTTAATATGACATCAGAGGATAATAGTTATTGTTATAACAGTGGAATGTAATCATATTATCAGAGTTATGAACAATTTATGTAACAGCGGAATATAAACATGTGATCATAATTATAGCAAAATTAAGCATCTATTTATGACATGATGAGGCATTGATAAATAAACTAGGACAACAAATTATAAACTTTCATTTATAAAAACATTTAGTGAGAGTTATAAATAAAATCTACGCTCGTAGCTTAAGGAAATCCTCTCTGAGCCCACCAAGAGGAATCCACACACATGGTCAGCTCTAGCCTCCACCTGTCACCGGCAACGGGGGGAATAAAACCCTTAGTACTCAATTGTACTCTACAAGACTTACCCGATAGGAGGAAAGAAAAGACTCCAAGGATATGCAAGGCTATTTGTCTTGTGGGTTTATTGTATTTGCAGGAAGCATTACTAAGTGTGCGTCCTTATATTTGATTTTTATTAATAGCCGCAATGGTTCATTAACTAACCCTTCTATGTAAGCACCTATGCTACTTTCAAGCAGGTGGTAAGCAATCAGATTTCCTTTTTCCATCTTCTATCTTTTATCTTCAGTTCTTACTACGATGCTAGAGGTAAGACAAGTCGTATCGACTCGGCGGTGATTCGCGAACCAATGTCCCTAGCTAGGTACCCCGAAAACACACACCCTGCTTGTACCCCAGGCACAAGTAGGACCAACTCATCACTCTCCTGTCCTAGGTGTCCCAGTCCCCATCCAAACTAGGACTCCAAGCCCCCGCTCCTGAGTCCCAGACTCAGTGCGGTGCAAGGACCTCCTCCACCAAAAACAAAACCCTAACAGTCGGTCTGGAAAGAGCCGGATCCACGACAAGAGAGCAACAAGTCTTCCAAGCGCACATACACAAGTATGTGCTCGGGGTAATAAATATGTGACTTGCCTAGCGTCTTATGCAACGGCCAGTCCTTAACCGACACAGACAGGGAAAGCAGTGTAACCAAGCCATGCCCCGCGTCCATGGTGACACAACCTCTTACACCCACCAATACCCAAACTATATCCCTGCCCGGTCACTAGTTTTTCTTTCCACCATTTATATTTGCCAAGTGATAATGACATAGTAACATATTTCCTATATCTCGTGTGTGACAGGCAATCACTCAACTTCTACCAGTTCCTGTAGCATAGCAATCTACATGATCCTGTCATAGTAGTAAGCCTCATAGGATATATATATATATGCAAGTGGGTTCCATTCAACTCCTTAAAACTTAATGCACAAATATAATTTAAACTACAAAAAAGTAGGGGTTATGCACCGGAGCTTGCCTGGGTAAGATATATGTTAAAAAGTTAGTATCTGCATCTTCAGATCATCCACCACCAACTGAAAAGAAAACCCATTGCATCATCTCATAGAAAGAATACTATTACACCATCTTCGGATTCCCAATCATCCTTCAATTGATCCATTGATCCATCATCGTACCTATACGATATGCATTGATGCAAATGCATAGATGTAAATAATCAACGATAGCCGAAATGCTTAGAAATCCGATCACGCCTCACGAGCTAATGAGATAGCTCTAACGCTGGTCTACGTATCCAAGTTGTCGAATAAGATGGTATTTCCCAACAATTATTTTAGTTATATAAACCCAAGATGTTTCTTGATTCTATTCTATCAAATTAATCTTTATTTGCAGTAGGACATCATTATCTATTTTGCAACCTAATTATTTCGGAGCTACAAAAATTACAGTGAGTACCTAATATTGCTAGGAGCCTACTGTAAAAATTTCAGATCCAACAATATTACATGATACCACCTGTGGCGGAACCGCCTAATCTAATGCCTCCTAGGAGCGCTCGTCTTCCATTAGACACTAAGCACTTGCGGCGACGATGCTGTCATGGGAACCACGGCAACAAAGACCGAGCGACACAGGGAGGTACGCGGCCACGACCGGGCTCGGTCTAGCCACGGTGCAGACCAACGCGGAGCACGGCATGGAGGCCACACAGCAGCACGCGGCAACGTGGGCTCGGGCGCATGGGAGGTAGTGCACCAGCCGAAGGAGCGGCTCGCCAGCGGCTTGAAGATGGTAGAGCGCCTGGTGCAAGGAGGGACCAGTGCCATGGGTCGCGTGCGCGGGTGTGGCACGTCCCGATGAGGCCACGGACGGCTCGGGGGCAGGCACTTTGGAGCATGGCAGAAGCAGCTAGGCCTCAGCGGTAGAGGAAAAGGGAGGGAGGGAGAAGTAGGGAGGGTGGCCCGGCAATGGCACGACAGGCGACGCGGTGGCTCAAGCGACTGTGGCATGACAAAGGTGTGCTACGGGACAGCAGCTGGTCGCGGTCTGGCCGAATTCTCTATAGTGGCGAGGAGCGGGGAAGGGAGGGTGGTGCTATCACTACAGTGGGTGGGCATGCAGGGCAAAGGAACAAACGCCAGGGCGATGCACAGTGGAGGAAGAGGAGGGGTGCCAGCGACTGCGGTAAAAAAGAAGAAGGCGCTGCTGCACACAGGAAAGGCAGCGAGCATGAGAGATAGCTAGTGTAGACAAGGCTTGCTGGCACAACAGCACAAGCAGATGTAGACAGAGGCATTGATTGCTGCGAAATGATGCGACAAAGCAGGCAGATACAAGCAAGGCAGCCCACAGAAATAGAAAAGGAGGAAAATAAGAGTGTTCGACCAACTTTCATCAATGCAGGAGCAGCGTAGAGATAATGAAGAGGCAGACAAATGGAGGCAGGTGAGGATGAGACCGTGCAAGGCAGTCAAAGAGACAAGACAAGAGGCATTGAAAAACAGGCGCGTGAGATAGATCGGGGAAAAGAAAAAGGACCTGCTACATGCTTGAATGCTCGGTGCGACTATCGCTCATATAAAAATATCAGATGGGATAGCTCATACTCGTACCATGCCATGGAACAAAATATTAAGGCATTATGTAATTCTTTTGCACAAAACAAATCACCATGAACAACGTTTTAAAATATAATTCCTGATTTTTACCGTTGACGCGAAAAGCTGGTTTTAAAAATTTTTAAATCCAAGAAAAATTATTTCGAAAATTTTTCTTAGACCTAAATTGCGGTGCTAAGCAAGTTCATAACACTAGGGGTGTTACACCGAAGATGTCGAGTTATTTGTTGAGGGGGAGAGTAGTGCTCCGTAGATTAGAAAAAACTCGTGTTGGGTACTTGGCAATTTTTGTTGAACACTTGTAGCTATGGTATGTTTTTGTTTATATTTGATATAAACCATCCGATCCATGGTGTGTAGCTGAGTCCCTAGCCCTAACTAGCTTGTTAATCGTAATGCGAGGCGCTAGGGCTGTGTGTGTGGGAAGAATAGGGCATCACTAAGGAACCGCTGCCGACCACCCATGATGCAGAGGGTGGACGCTCATGCACATGAAGGAAGAAGTCAGAGACATGGTGGTTTTTGGAGGCATCCAAGCATCAACATGTTTGATCAGGTATTTGTGTTAGGCATAGTTGGCGTGTCATCTTTGAGATGTTGTACGCAGAATCAGAATCGCTTAGCGGAAAAGTGTGGAGAAAACAATGTGGAGAAACATCAGTGTAAACAACTTTATTGAATACTTAAATATGAAAGGTACATATATTTGAAGTGGATGCTTCAGGGGTAGAAACATCTAAGCATGTCGACGTGCCAAGAGTTTGTGACATCTCTTTCATCCATATCACATAGTCTGTAAGACCCTGGTCGGGTGACTGGCTTGACGATGAAGGGACCGTTCCAAGGTGAGAAGAGCTTGTGCATGTAACACCCCTAGTGTTATGGACTTAGTTAGCACTGAGGTTAAGGCCTAATAAACTCTAGCGTATATGTTTTCTAGGATTTTAAAAATAAATTCTCACATGAAATGGTAAGGAGAACCTGGTGTGACTTACTTTTGTGAATAAAAGAATCAAATAAGTGTTGCTAATCAATTTTTTATGGTACTTAAAAGCTTTTAAATAATCTTGGGAACAAAAGTTGTTTAGGGTTTGTTTTGGAAAAATATGAAGAAAGTGCTTAAAATGTCTGATAGCAATTCTAGCAAATAAATAGTGAGTGGCTTGCCCTATTTAATTAAGCATGAAAAATCATGTTTATAAACAAAAATAAAATATAACTTGTATTTAGTACTTAAATAAAATTTGAAGTACAAGTTGGTTTGGTGAATATATATTGTTCAATAGTATTTTTGATAGCTTGAGAATTGAATGTGGAATTCAATTTCAGCTTCTAGAACTAAAATGACCTAAGTCAAAAAACCTAATGACAATGCCGTTTTGGCATTTAAATTTTGATTAAATTTCTTAAGCACTAGATCCATGTTTTCGTACCGTTGGTTGCACCATAACGAGTACCTTGACATGGTGTAGTTCATGGACTAGTTTGGTTTTGCGTTGGCATTGCAAAATTGCACAAACTTCGTTGAAATGAGCAGTAGACCATGTTGTTAGCGCTCTATTCGTGAATCGGTGTTCAGCGTGACGAACTCATGTTGGCATCCTTTTATCTGCCTCTCTAGTTGCTGTCTGGTCGTAAGGATTGCTTTGCTAGGTCACTGTTAGTATTGGCTTTAGGTTAGTGGAATTGGTTGAACCCCAATCGTGTTGATCAGTAGCCTTTGCTTCACTTTAAAATACATGCACAACACCGATTGCAGTCATTCGGTCTGAGTCTGCAGTCATCGCGTGTGCGCGAGCGCTGCTGGCGCCGAGCCCAAGTAGTGGCTGGGCTGTTGCTGCTAGTCAGCTCGCACGGGCGGTCTGTGCCACGCGGCGTCCCTAGCCCTATGTTGGCTGGTCTTGACTGCCTGCGGCCTGGCTCCCGCTATTGCTCAGTGTGCGCGCTACACTTGAGTGGCAGGCCACTGTGCCGTATGAAGGGGCGAGTTGCGGCTATGGCTGCCCTTGCTTGGCCACCGTGGCACTCGCTCCACCCTCCAATTCACCTACCGCGTTGAGCCTTCGGGCATGCGCCACTGCCTACCGTGTATGGGTCGACTGGCCTCGATCATAGTGGCGATGGTGATGCCTCTTTGCCTCGCCTTGCCCCGCTAGCCGACACCGGTGAGCCCCGCTCGGGTCCTGCCACTACATTCCAAGCATTTCGCGCCAAGGCTCCATGTCTCGCCATCTGTGCGCATGTGCTTGTGCTGCACCCATCGATTGGAGTCGCCCTGTCTTAACCTACTCGGGCACACTCGTGTGCCCTCTCCACGACGGTACAGTGCATGGGACGACCACTCCTTCTTCCCTCCTAGCGTTAGTGAGCTTTGCCACATAATTCCTTGCTCTAGTGGGTAGCTTAGGAAGTCGGCTAACCATCTCTTTCCCTTTAAGCCCGGTAGAGCACTACCGACAAGCAATTTGGCATTTTGCTCATCATTAGTCATGTGCCCTGCTGAGCCGGTAGGTCTAGGGGTAAGGCCCATAGGGTTGATAGCAGTTTAATTGCTCATAACCCTAAACTCGCCTTGACTCCCTCTATCCGGTGCTCATGCTATTTTGGCCAGGGTACTCATCGGTGGTGTGGTGACGCGTCGGTGTCCGCCTCGGAGCATCGTTGCTGGGCTCGCGCGCACGTGGCCAGGTCATCTCGACCCTCCTCTGCTTCAACCGTCACCTCAACACGGACCGTGGTGAGCCTCTTATGCTTTCCCGCCGTCTCTATTCTTCGATTAGTGCCCTAGGTCATCGGAACGGTCGCACCGCTGCATGGTTCACCCCAACATCGAGGATAGCCTTCGGTAGTGCATCATCGAGTATCCTTCCGCTTTGCATTGCTGCGCGTTGGCCCAGAGGTCCTAATCGGTTGGTTAGATGTGCCGATTAGGCCCTTAGTTGGCTGGCTTAGCCACATAGTGCCGACCAAGGCCACGCTAGCGAGCGCGGTGGCATCGGGGACCATCCCATTGTGAAGATGGGATAGTTCGGGGGCTGGGTTGCAAAACCGTTGTCATTAGGAATAGTGCGCATAGTAGTCATTAATATCTAAATGCTTAGGGGGGTTTCTGCAAAAAAAATCATCACGTGCGGGCCTCCCGGTTTGGGCCGTCGCTGGTCCATCGTGCTGCACATGAGGCCACACCCTGCACTGGGCTGCCGGGTCTGAATTTGGTTGCCGCCGGCCCTTTTCGTTTCTCTAAGCATTTTTATTTAGTTTCTAAGGCAAACTTGTAAATTCAATATAAATTTGTGTAGTTGGCCAAAAATTATGAAACTAATTTTATTAGGTTCCTAAAATCATGATCTACCTGTTAATATATCTTGTTCACATAGTTTCATAGTATTTTCAGGAGTTATCTAATTGAATTGAGAAGCTTAATATTGTTAAGATATAAACTTATAGGAAGTTTTGTATTAAATTGGTAATTGTGTTGGCTCTAAAAATTTCACAGTAAATTCTTAATATTATTAGGTGTTCACTGTAATTTTTGTAGCTCCATAATAAGTGGCTTGCTAAGATAGCTAAGGAGCCCTAGTTCAAATATATATATATATATATATATATATATATATATATATATATATATATATATATATATATATATTAAATCAATGAAATAAAGAAACACCATGAAAGTATAAAGCTAAAACACTTGTTGGGAAATAACGCCTTATTCGACAACATGGATACGTGGCCTAGTACATTAGTCATTAGAGCTAGCTTGTTAGCATGAGAGGCATAAACGTATTTTCAGAGTTGCGGTTGTCATTGATTAATTATGTCTCTGCATTGCATCCACATATATCATAATAGGAATAATGATGGATCGTGGAGTCGACTGGAGTAGCAGAAAAGATGGTGCCTTGATGATCGTGTCACTATGATGGAGTGCTAACTTTTGGTTATATCTTACCCAGGCAAGCCCCAGTTCATGACCCCTATTATTCTACACTTTTATTTTATGCTTGTGCATTAAGTTTAAATGAGTTGAATGAAGTCCACTTGCATATATATATATATATATATATATATATCAATGAGTCCTACTAGTAAGTTAGGATCATCTAGATTGCTATGCTATAGGACCTGGTAGAAGTTGAGTGATTACCAGTCACTCGCGAGAGATAGGAAAAGATATCATTGTTACTATTATCATACTACCATCACATAGAATATATATATATATGGTCAATAATTGGAGACCGGGTGGGACCGTATGTGGACTTGGTTAGGCAATTGAGTGAGGCTCTGGTTGCATTTGTTCCGCCTATGTCGGTTGAGGACCGTTCGTTGCTGTTGATGGTAGTCAGGTCACAGACTTATTATCCTGAGTACATACTTGCTTATGGGAGCGAGAAGGCTCATTGTGCTCTTGTCGTGGGTTCTGGCTCTTTCTAGACCGACTGATTGGAGGTGGGAAAATGTGGACGTCTAAGCACCACACTGAGACCAGGTCTCTAGTGTGGAGGCTTGGAGTCCAAGTTTGGACGAGGACCTGGACCACTCAATAGGAGTAAATGGGTTGGTCTCGTTGGTGCCTAGGGTACAAGTGAGGCATGTGTTTCGGAGTACCCAGCTAGGATACTTTGATTCGTGAATCGTTGTTTCTGTGAACGGTACCGACTTGGCTATGGTCTAGCACTATAGTAAGAACTAGAATAAGAAAGATGGTAAAATGGTTCTGATCGCTTACCACATACTTGAAAGTAGCTTAGGTGCTTACTTATAATGATTAGCTAATTAACTAAAAATAACTGCTAAAAACTTAGAACATAAGGATGCACCATTAGTAATGCTTCTTGCTAATGCAATAAAACTAGCAAGCCAAATAAGCCTTGCATATCCTTGGAGTGTTTTATTTTCCTGCTGTCAGGTAAGTCTTGCTAAGTACAATCGAGCACTCAGGGTTTTATTCCCCCTGTTGCAGGTGACAGGTGGATACTAGAGCTGAGTCTTCTATGGAAACCTTCTGGTGGGCTCAGAGAGGATTCCTTTCGCGCTACGATCGTAGTGTTTATTTATAACCCTCACTAAAGGTTTTCATAAGAAAAGATGTAGAATCTGCTAGCATATCTTGTATAGAAATGTCCACTACGTTAATGCTTCACCATGTCATTAGATTAATCTTTGTTTTTGCTATAACTCTGATCATATGTTTAATTTATGTTGTTGCATTCAACTTGTTTAAGTACTCTGATGTTGTAATAAAGTGATGTAAGAAATGGCTAGGAATATTGTAAGCTTTATCCTCTCGTTTATGATCCTGATGAAAAATGTGGATTTTTGAGTTCTCTCGTTGGGTGTGCTTAACGGAATGATCTGAATTAGTGCGCTCCCCTAGGTACTTATTGTCTAATGGTAGATAGGTACTCTTGGGAGGGCATTGGCCCTTGGGTGAGCCACAAAGACATACTTGACTGAGATGCATCTTTCATCGTAGAAATTCTAGAAGTCACTACCGGTGAACGTGGATCCCAGGTCGGTGATGATGCTATTCGGCAGGCCGAACCGATGGATTATGTCATCGAGCAGGTCGGCTGCTTTCTTCACTATAGCTTGGACCAGGGGTTTGTATTCGATCCACTTGGAGAATTTATCAATACAGACGTAGACCCAGCGAAAACCTCTCGGCGTGGGCTTAAATGGCCCAATCATATCCAGTCCCTAGCATGCAAAGGGCCATGATGCAGGGATCGTTTGTAAGACCTAAGCTAGGATGCGGATTTGTTTGGCAAAAAACTGGCAGTTCTCTCATCGACGAACGAGTGCTTTAGCATTAGCTATGGCTGAGGGTCAATAGAAACTAGCTCAGAAAGCCTTTTCGACCAATGTTCTAGAGGCGGCATGGTTGCCACAGGTGCCTATGTGGATCTCCTTGAGTATCTTCTCGCCTTCTTCCATAAAGAAGGTATTATGGAATTGACTTTGTCAAAGAAGCTAAAGAACGAGTTCAAATCATTCAAGAACATATAGAAGCCGCTCAATCAAGACAAAAGAGTTATGCAGATAAGAGGAGAAGTCCTATTATGTTTCAAGTTGGAGATTATGTGTATCTAAAGGTATCCACAATGAGGAGAGTACAAAGGTTTGGAGTGAAGCGAAAACTTGCTCCTAGGTATATCGGACCATATCAGATCATTGCACGAAAAGGACCAGTAGCCTACGAAATCCAGTTACCTCTGGAAATGAAAGCTATATTCAGTGTTTTTCATGTCTCCCAACTCAAGAAATGTCTTCGTGTGCCCAAAGAAGCTATTGAACCCACTAGTATCAAGATTTAGTCGGATTTGACCTATGAAGCAAGACCAATTCGAGTGCTTGAAGAAATGGAAAGAGTGACTCATAGCAAAGTCATCAAGTTCTACAAGGTGATTTGGAATAATCATAGTGAGCAAGACGCTACGTGGGAACGTGAGGACTATCTTCGTGAGGTTTATCCGGGTTTCTACGAGGAATGGTAGGTTGTGCAATCTCAGGACGAGATTTCTTTTAGAGGGGTAGGGTTGTAACACCCTAGGTGTTAAGCATGCATTTGACCTTGACATTGCATGATCACAAGCATCATTGATCATGCATGATCATAAGCAATGTATTCTATCTATGTTGGATTATATTGCATGTATTGTTACTTAATTACCTTACTTATGATAGGGTTTCCTTGTAACCAATGTATGAAATGCTTGTGTGACCTTAGGAGTACCTTAAACATGTTTAGAATATCACATAGAACAACTTTGGTATTCATGACTAAGGTTAGTTTGGTCTCTAAGTACTAGTTATAGTGTAAGTCATCATTTTAAAGTGGTATGTTGGACCTAGGTTGAACTATGTCATAGAGTCTTTGCATGGCAAAGCACCCTTAAGCAAAGTTGTAGTATTTAAGTAGAGAAACAAATTTTATTTTTGGGTCATGAACTAATTCAGTGCATAGATTGGTCATTTTGAGCTCATAAAAATTAGCAAAACACATGTTTTCAACACTTAGAAATTTTCTAAGTCAAAGTGCGTTTACAGTTTCACCATGCTGACTTTGTGATGATTTTACTTCCTAACCGTTGAAAATTAGACCTTGATCTTTTAAGAGAAGTCGGAGCTGGTGTATAGGGCTACAACTTTTGTTAAGGAAGATTTCGCTAATGAGCCATGGATTAGGAGTTTGAGCTTTGTCAAATGGCGATGTCAGGCTTAGGCATGGGTTCTGATGGCCTATTTGGCCTGGCCATCAGTGGCTGACCGGCGTAGGACCTGGCCATGGCGTGGCGGCCATACAATGTCGATGGCTCGGCCGGTCAGGCCATGATGCACCATCACACGCGCAGCGCTCACTCGTTCACTCCCATGTGCTCTCATTTCCCCTCCTTGCCTCCTCCTTCGCTTATTCCTCCGCCTGCAGCAGCGCAGCGCTCGCCACCGACACCTTGCCGCCCACTCGGCCTCGCATTGCGCTTGCGTTGCTCCTTTGCCACCGTCGTAGCTCCATCGTGCTCCCATCGCCTCATCACACCACCTTGACTAGCTAGCAGCGCACTATAAGGCCTCCTAGCAGCGTCGTGGCCATCGTCGTCGTCACGCCGCCGTGCCACGCCGCACGTGACCAGACCGCCTCCGACCGCCATTCGCCGTGATAGTGTGTGCGCTAGACTCGCCATAGGATGTAGAAGCTCCACTGTACCCTACATTGGGCTGTCTCAATCAGCTCCAGCGGCTCGTCGTAGACCCACGTCCATCGTGCCACCATGAACGTCGCCGTCACCTTTTGCGTCCGCAATTGATCCATCTAGATAGCTCAGTGTGTGCGGAATATCATGGGGAAGCTTGTAGTGCCGGTGCTATCACCGGAGAGCTCACTGTCGACGAACTCTAGCTAGCCAGCTCCACTGCTCTATTTTGGTGTCACTGACGCGCGGGTACGGCTGACTCAGGGGTCCCAGCTGTCAGTGGCTTAGGTCTAGATGCTAGTTCATTTATTTCATAAATGTATGTCAACTTTGAAAAATCATAAGTGGAGTTGTAGATGTCCAATTCTTGTGAACCAAATTTTGTTGTAATCCTCATGAAGTGTAGTATTTTATAAAAATATGAAATGTACAGTTTCTAGTATTTTTCATGGTGATTAAAATATATTTAGATAAGTGCTTTTTGAATGTTGGCAATCTTGTAAAATAGATATCTTGAGCTACAAAAGTCATAAAATTATGCTTGTAATTTTGTTGGTCTTGTGTTGGCATGCCCTAGCTAGAAAAAATAATAAGCTTGCTGTAAACTTGATTGAAGTAGAGTCTTTCTATTTATCTATTAATAAATAGCATTTTCTGAGGAAAATTGTAGGGATACAAATATGTAACATATTGCTATGAAAATTTTTGTATAGTAGTATGGCACTAATATGAAGCTAGAGAAAATATATAATATATTGTTTGACACTTTTTTATAGGGTTAACTATTTTCACTAAAATAGGACTTGCTAGCTTGTCATTTTTATAAAGGAAGTTATTTATGGTCAAATGTCATGAAATTTTTACAGTAGTCTATTGGGAGAACTTGAAAGCCACTGTAATGTTATGAGAATTTATTGTGCATATTTGGTATATGTTTGTTTTCCCTAATTATCTAATTAAATTAATAAAGGCATTCAAATGAATAGTTTGGGCTTTATCATTATGTTTTATTGTGTGTATTTAGTATTCTTGAACTATTGGTATACTTGGTGATGTCAAATTTGGAATGCTTATATGTAGTAAAAATATTGTTGCTATAATTCGAGTTAGAAGTGTTTTTGGACAGATTCTGTTGTTGGGTATGTTGCATAGTCAAAATGATGTTTACTGTAGAAATAGTTAATAACAAAGTTGTAAGGAACTTCTTCATCTATCTTGTGTTAAAATTTCAGGGCAATAGGACAAAGGGTTTAGGAGTTATATCTATTTTAAATTAGTCTCCCGAAATGCTTGTTCTCTAAAATGTCTGGACAACACTTGATAGATTGTCTATTTTGGTTAGGATAGAGTGTGAATTAGTTTTTGGTGATTAAATAAGAGTTGTAGACAATTTTATAAGATTTCCAGAAAGTCTAAGATCACAGCATTTGAATGAGTAGAACTTCAGTTATGATGTAAACTTGTAACTGCCATTTGTAGCTTAGAAATTGCCTTGTGTTGAAATTTGTAAGTAGATAGAGAAGAGATATGCACCTACTCAGTTAGCATTGTGTTGAAATTTGTAAGTGTTGAAATCGCTGTAGTAAATGATGGAAATGTTGGTTATGAGATTATGAAAGAACTCAACTGGATATGGTTATTATTGTGATGACTTAATGATACCAACATGTTTGGCATATGATAGTTGCTAATCTAGTATGAGATATGATTAATAACTGGTGATTCACATTTAAAGAGATATTGGATAACTTATGCTTTTTATGCAAATATTGTCTACCAACGCTACTTATAAAGCCTTGCATACTCCTTGGTGTCTTAGTATTTTAGTTGAACGGGTAAGTCTAGCTGAGTATCTTCTCGTACTCAGGGTTTTATTCACATTGTTGCAGATAATGTTATGTATCACGACTATTGCAAGAACTACTTTGCTCCTACAGTGGATGAGGACTAGGACCATGGGCTTGGTCACTCTGTATATCATCTCACCCTTGTGCTTTTGGTTGGAGATGACTATGAAACTGGCTTTGTATTAAACTATGTGTGATGTCGATGTTAAACTACTTTGCTTCCACTACTTTCGAACTTGGTTTGTAATAATTATTCGAACTCTGATGTATGAGAAATATTTGTGAACTATGATGTAACATATGACTGGTTATGTTAAATCTCTACGATCTTGGTTTGTATGTTGGTTGTTTGAGATCCTTCGTGATTTCATCAGACTACCAGGTTTATATGGGCTCAAGTATGACGGTTTGATTGCTTCGGTAATTGCTATTGTACTTGTGCTCTTATAAATTGGATGGTTCTATGACACCGATGGTTGTGGGCCTCTTGTGGTATAGCTTTCCATGGAGCTGCTCGTGTCGGAGCCCTTTGGTGAAGGTGGCGATGGCCTCGGCGTCGGTGATGTTGGTTATGGAGTTTCTTGTCTCCGAGAAGCGCCTGATAAAGTCGGGCAGGAACTCCTTGGAGGACTGATGAAGCTTCTCCAGGTCGAACTTGGTGCCACGCTGCTCGCACGTGGCCATGTAGTTGTCGGTGAAGACTTTCTCAAGGTTGTCCTAGGATCGGATGGAGTTCTCCCGCAGGCTGAGGAGCCGTTTGTTTGTAGACTGCTTAAGCATGACGAGAAGATAGTTTGCCATGACATCTTCGTCTCTGCCCGCAGCTTTCACAACAATCTCGTAGAGAGTTATCCACTGAGCGGTGTTGGCCTTTCCGTCATAGGTGTTAACACCAATGACCTTGAAACCAATGGGCCACCGGACGGCTCGGAGCCTTTCGGTGAAGGAACGAAGTCTTGATGTGTCGGAGGGAAGTGGTAATTGATGGGCAGCAAATCCCTCATGTTCGGCGTCAAATTGCTGGCGACGCTCCATCTCTGCTTCATAATTAAATCTTTCTGACCACAACTTAATTAAGGGGGTGTTTGCAACTGCTTTGCTCCTGTTTTTATAGCTCCATTCTAGTTCTATGTTGTCAAACACTCTCAGCTCTCAGAACTTCGCTCCAAGAAAAAGGTAGAGCTAAGAGATAATTTCACGTTTTCTCTAAGCACCTCAAGACATACTCTAATTTTTAGAGTTTTATATCTCCATATAGAGATAATTACCCACTTGCCATTCATTAATAACTGTTTTGGTTTGTTTTCCATACGCGGCCCTTCCTTCTCGGCCCAACATAGCTCTTTGCGTACCCTTGCATGACCGGGATAGAGTCGATAGCCTTGAGATTGACACGACCGTGGGTGGCCATGCCCAGTGAAACAACCCCAATTTCCGCGATGGGAAATCCACAGAGTCGAAGTGTAATAAGACCGCTATAGATCATATTACCCAGATTCCAGTCGAATATCACATCCATACAATGATAATATCAGAGTACAAATAGTGCGGAAGTACATAGATTATTACATCGCCGTATTGGCGGAATCAAAAGTAGCATTCATTCAGAACAGCTTGAAGATAAGATTGCCAAACTCGAGCGTAGGCACGAACCCCTCATCCGTCAAACTCCTCGAAGCTATACTCCTCAGCTGAACCTGTGTACCAAAATTTATCAGTACGATTTGTACTGGCCACTCCCAACCCTATGAGCATTGCTTTGTGGAAATTGGATGCAAGTTGGGTATAAGCAAAATGAACCTATAAGGCTGGGGTTTCCTATGCAATAGCATATCAAGTAAATAGTAATATTTTGTCAAGTTTTAACACCATACCCACACACACATTCCATTCCTTTCCCTTTTCCAAGCCAGGTTTCGATCCTAGGATCGATAAACCACCATCTCCACACCGTCACCATACCACAGCCATACCATCGCTCATTCGACAGGCCAACTCCCTCTCGGCACTGTCTCAAGGCCCGTAGCCCCTGGCTACGACCGACACTCTCTCACGGGGGAAGAAAGAGAAGGACTCATCTCACTATCTAGTTTAAGCGAAACCCAGGAAAGGTCCATAGCCGACAAGTCGGCACATGTATCGATCGATCAACCATACACTCTACAGAGGTTTTACATAACCACAAGATCCGCCTTCCTTGCTGACCGTCGTCAACTAGGCTAATTCCGGCTGCTTGCTAGCCTAGGATAATGCCACTCTACCATTCAGCCATGGTTCACCCCAAGTCAAGTCTGGGGTGGCTGAAACTGTGAGTCATGAGCCGGGTCCACAAGGTCTCCATGAAGTCTCGGAAGGGTGTGGGGGAAATCCTCCGCGCCCCGTACCTCCTTACACTGTCCGCTATCAACCTAGCAGTAGTGGCAATATCCTACCAAGTAGTCCAGCCGTCCCGCACCATATAGGGCGAGTGGTACGTAAGGCTTCCTGGTGAATCTGAGTACTAGTAAGTCCTTAGGGATGACCAAGCCAGAATGTCTCCATCAGGGTTTCCATTCATCGTGCCACCATAGCACCTCCATCCTGGGCTCCACCCGTCATAGGTTCACACCTAGGTCCACCTCATATACCATTTACCCACCACAGGTATCCATTTTCCAGGGGTGCCCAGGTAGCATCCCATAGCAAGACTTGCCCCAGGCTCATCTTATACTCCAACTTGGTCGACACAACCCTCACCCTCCACACACCCAAGTCACACACGCAGCACTCTCCCCATAGTCCAGGTAACACTAGTTTCCACCACGCACGTAGTAGAAGCGTAGTAGAAGTATAAGTAATGAAATATATAGCAGTAAGCGTGTGTCTAGCCTAATAGCAGGGTATGCAGGGGTAAGGTTGCATCAATGTAAAGGCTTTCAAGCAAGCATACTACCATGCAAGTCCTAGCATAATATAATTGTAGCAGTAAAGTAAAGCGATAGCAGTTCTATATTAGCCATGCGTAATAGGTGCTACGAGATTGGGTGGGATGTGGCACCTTCAGTGTAGTCGTCTCCGCTCTCCTCATGGTACTCACGGTCCTCGTCCGTCCGGTTCTCCTCTGAGTCTGCAAATGACCGTATTATAGTCGCGTTAGCGACGTCTATAGAATAGCACAAAGAAGCAATGAAAATTCAAAAGAGCTAAATGCACTCAAACATGGGTCCATTACATAGAGCTCGATTTTAGATGAATTTTGGTCCTGGTTTCGTATTTTTCCGAGGTTGTATGAATTAGTTATGAATTTCTGAAGATTAAATCTATTTCTAAAAATGGAAAAAGGCTGAATTAATCCTGGGCTGACACGTGTCATGCTGGGGTTGGTCCACGTGGCTTGCTGACGTCAGCATGATATCAGCATCACGGTTCCGAGCTGACAGGTGGGGTTTAGCTGACGTCAGCATGACGTCGTCAATGTCATGCTCACCGACAGGTGGGGCCAGAGGCTATTGAGTCACTGACAGGTGGGTCCGGTCAAAGTCAACGGCGAGTCAACAGTCAACGTCTTCTGTCAACGGTCAAGGTCACTGACGTGTGGGGCCAGGGCTACTGACGTCATCAGTTGATGTCAGCATGACGTCACCTTGGCTATGCTGGCTTCTGACATGTGGGTCCCACGTGACGTCATCATGACGTCAGCATCTGACGTGTGGGTCCAGGGTGTCCGTGTCACTGACAGGTGGGGCCAGGTCAACGGTCAGCATTGACCTGTCAACAGTCAATACGGGCTGGGTCCTAGCTGGGCCGGTTGTTCTTCGGGTTGGGCCGGTCTGGGCCGGGCCAGGCCGTACACATGGCACGCTGTGACGCGGCCATGTCACGGCTGTGGGCTCTTACTGGGCCATGGTCCATGGCTGCGGTCTATGGTGGACTAAGTGGTGCTGGTCCATGGACCACAGACTGGTCTATGGTGGACCGAGTCCACCCGTCGCCTCCCAGGCGTGGTCCAGGTACTCCGGGTGCACGCGCAGGTGGCCGGCGAGGGGGGGGTGTTCCCCTGTTTTTCCCACGGTGGTGCTCCTGCCGGCGGCGATCTTCACTGATGAGCCTCTATGGCGAGGCTGGTGTCTGATTGGTGTGGGGAAAAGTTTCCCCAGGCCACGGTGACTGCGTCTACGGGGTCAAGGTGGCGACCAGAGCTCCCCAAGGTGCTGGCCATGGCGAGCGGCGGCTCGGCAGGGCTCGTCGGTGGTGAGGTCGCGCATGCCGGCTCTCCGATGGCTAGTGCTGGGCAGATGGGGCTTCTACGGTTGTCCCGTGGGTGCACGACGAAGGCGTCCAGGGCTCAAGCGGGGCTTCGGACTCCTAGGTGGCCGTTTGGGGCTCCAGCGGCAGCCTCGGTGCTTTCTTCCTCTCCTTCCTTCCCCTTCTCCCTCCTCTCCCTTGGTTCCGGTGCGCAGCGTATGGCCACCAAATGGCGGCCGGTGACGGACGATTGCTAGGGCTCTAGGGCTGGGGCTCTTATAGCCGGTGCTCCGAGCCCCACGGCGGACAGCTGAGGATTGCGCCGAGCGCATCGAGCGGCTTGCGGGGCGTGGGTGGTTGGCATGGCGTTGGCGTGGGCGCTGCGCCAAGGGGGGACAAGGCCATGGCTCGGGCGTGACCCCCTGGCCCGCTCTGCACTCGCTGTCGGCCTTCGGTCGGCTGATGGTTCGGCGCGGCGTGGGGAAGATGAGCAGGGGATGGCTAACGGGTGGGGTTCGCTGGCAGCGACTGCGACGAAGGGAAGAGGGGCGCGCGGGTGAACAGCGCGCGGCTGACGCGTGGGCCCAAGTGGCAGCGGCAGCTGGTGGGGCTGGGCGCGCGGGCGGCCGCGGTAGCCTGGGCCTGCTTGCTGGGCCTGCATGCGCGCGCTGGGCTGGCTGGGCCGAGCGGCTGGGCTGCGAGGCCTTCTTCTCCCTTTCTTCTTTTCTTTCTGTTTTTCATTTCCTTTCCATTGTTTAAATTCAAATTTGGTTTAGAATTCAAATTTAAAACTGAGGTAACTTGTTCATTGGAATTTAGGGAATTTTATTTAATAATAACTTTATGGAATTGTTAAGCATAACATAAAGCAATGAGAATCCAAATCACAATTTAAGTTAACATGTATGCAACATCTATTTGATAGAAATTAAATAACCATAATCAACATATGACATGCTATGCTTATGTGTTGACTTAGGTTGGGTTACTTCTAATGCAACTCCTGGGTTGGGTTACTTTACATGACACTCATCATCACATGGAAGTTTTTAGAAAAAATTTGTAGTTGGTATTTTTGGTGTGTGGATTTTTTGGGTTGTTACAGTCCTACCCCCTTAACAAAATCTCATCCTCGAGGTTAAAGCGTAACATACTCTTCAAAGAGGTAAGGATATCGTAGCCAGAGGTTAGACTCTTTCTCCCATGTTGCTTCTCTCTCAGTGTGATTACTCCATTGGATCTTGCACATAGGAATAGTCTTGCTTCGGGTTTCTTTGGTATCTCTGCCCAGAATTCTGATAGGATGTTCTTTATACTCAAGTGTATCTTGGATGTCAAGTGTACCCGTTGGGACTGCTTCCTCGGGTACTCTTAAACATTTGCGTAGCTGGGATACATGAAATACGGGATGTACACCCGTCAATTCCTCAGGTAACTCAAGTTCGTAGGCGAGCTTTCCAATCCTCTTGCAAATCTTGTATGGGCCAACAAATCTAGGGGCAAGCTTCCCTTTCACATGGAATCTGATAGTCCCACGTAGCGGGGATACCTTGAGATAGACGAAGTCTCCCACATTAAACTCAAGTTCTCTTCTTTTTTTGTCAGCATAGCTCTTGTATCGACTTTGAGCAATTCTCAAATTCTCCTTTACTTGAGCAACTCCTTCTTCCACATCTTGAATCTTAGCGGAATCAAAGAATGATCTTTCTCCTGGTTGGGACCACATCAAAGGTGTCTTACAAGGTCTGCCATACAGAGCTTCAAACGGCGACATCTTGATACTGGCTTGATAGCTGTTGTTGTAAGAGAACTCTGCATAGGGTAAGCATTTCTCCCAATTAGATCCATAATTCAGCACACTAGCGCGAAGCATGTCTTCTAAGATCTGATTTACTCGTTCTGTCTGTCCATCTGTCTGTGGGTGGTAAGCGGTACTGAAATCAAGTTTGGTTCCAATGGACTTGTGCAGAGCTTCCCAGAATTGGGACACAAATTGAGGACCACGATCAGATACAATACTAGAGGGTGCTCCATGCAGTCTGAGAATATGCTCAATATATAGATCCGCTAATTTTTCTGCATTGGTCTTGGTCTTTACTGGTACGAAGTGAGCAATCTTGGTCAAACGATCAACAATCACCCAGATGGAATCATTGCCTTTCTGTGAACGGGGCAATCCAATTATGAAATCCATGGATATGTTCTCCCATTTCCACTCAGGAACGTCAAGAGGCTTTAGCAATCCTGTAGGCCTTTGATGTTTAGCCTTGACTCTGTTGCAGGTGTCACAACATGCCACATGTCCTGCAATGTCTGTCTTCATGCCTTTCCACCAGAAGTGTTTCTTTAGGTCTTGGTACATCTTTGACCCTCCAGGGTGAATACAGTATTTGGAATCATGAGCTTCCGACAGAATTTCCCCTCGTAGTACTGGGTCAGATGGAACGTAGATTCTGTTCTTGAACCAGATGGTTCCTTGTTCATCTTCTTGGTGGTTGGTCTTGTAGCCTATTTTCATCATACCACAGAGATATTCAATCTCCTCACAATTTTTCTGAGCTTGACGGATGCGATCTGTGAGATCATACTGTATGCGGAGCTCATTTAGCAAGCCATGCGGTAGTATCTCAAGTTGGAAATTATCAATCTCTTCCTTGAGCTCAGGTGGTACAGATTCAGTGATCAAGGTGTGATGGTAACTCTTGCGACTGAGAGCATCTGCGACTACATTAGCTTTTCCCGGATGATAGTGAATTTCCAGGTCATAGTCCTTGATCAACTCTAGCCATCGGCGTTGCCTCATATTCAGATCTTCTTGAGTAAAAAAGTACTTCAAGCTCTTGTGATCGGTATAGATATCACACTTGTTACCTATCAAGTAGTGCCTCTAGATCTTCAAGGCATGCACAACTGCTGCTAACTCAAGATCACGAGTTGGATAACGGTTCTCGTGTACTTTCAACTGTCGAGACGCATATGCTATCACTCTTCCATTTTGCATCAGTATGCAACCAAGTCCTTGGCGGGATGCATCACAATAGACCATGAAATCTTTGCTGATATCAGGCAATGCTAACACAGGAGTTGTGGTAAGCTTCTGTTTCAATTCCTGGAAGCCTTGTTCGCACTCGGGCGTCCATTCAAACTCTTTGGTCTTCTTCAGAAGGTTGGTCATCGGACGGGCTATCTTGGAGAAGTTTTCGATGAATCGGCGGTAATATTCAGCCAATCCCAAGAAACTTCTGACTTCTGTCACATTACGGGGTTGTTCCCATTCTTTCACAGCCTCAATCTTAGCTGGGTCAATTGCAACACCTTCAGCTGATAGTACATGGCCGAGGAAGGCAACTTCCTGTAGCCAAAACTCACATTTGCTGAACTTTGCGTAGAGCTGATGTTGGGCTAGTTTCTCAAGTACAGTTCTCAGATGATGTTCGTGTTCTTCAACGGTAGGTGAATAGACAAGGATGTCATCATTGAATACTACCAAGAACTTATCCAGATCATCCATGAAAACCTTATTCATCATGTTCATGAAGTATGCAGGTGCATTCGTGAGTCCAAAGGATACCACAGTGAACTCAAACTGTCCATACCTAGTCACGAAAGCGGTCTTCGGTATGTCACTCTCTCGAATCTTCATCTGATGATATCCAGATCTGAGATCAATCTTGGAGAAATACTTGGCACCTCTAAGCTGATCAAGCAAATCATCAATCCTTGGCAGGGGATACTTGTTCTTGATGGTGACTGTGTTCAAGTTCTGGTAATCAATGCACATTCTCATTGAGCCATCCTTCTTCTTAACAAACAGAACAGGGGATCCCTAGGGTGAAGCATTAGGTCTGATATAACCCTTCGAGATGAGCTCATCAAGCTGTTTCTTAAGCTCAGTCAGTTCATCAACTGACATGCGATAGGGTCTCTTGGCAATGGGTCCTGTTCCCGGTAAAAGATCAATGATGAACTCTACATCATGGTCTAGTGGCATACCCGGTAATTCTTCAGGGAATACATCAGGATAGTCTCTGACCACAGGCACATCATGAACTGTCTTTTCCTTTTCTTGTGATACTGAACTTGCTTTAAGGGCACATAGGATAGAGGTGGACTTTCCAGACTGGGGTTCACATCTAATAATTTGGCCTGATGGATGGGTCACTTGGACGTATCTAGGTGAACATGATATAATACCTCAGTGAATGGTTAGCCATTCCATACCTAAGATGACATCTAGGTTTGTGGAAGGTAACAGGGTTAGGTCGGCTTTAAAGGTAAGACCCTCAATGGTAAGACTCACTCCCTTACAGATGTGGGTGCATTTTAGGTCTCCTAAAGGTGAGCTGGTGATGATAGGCTTTTCATGTGGGGTTACAGGCAGATCATGCTCTTGTGCAAACTTGGATGATATGTATGAACAAGTTGCTCCAGAGTCAAATAGAACCGATGTAGTATTGCCATTAACTAAAAACATACCGTACACAACGTCAGGAGCAGTCTGTGCTTCCTCAGTGTCCAGATGGTTGAGACGTCCACGGGTAGCTAATCCCTTGAACTGAGACTTCTGTGCAGCTGAGTTCTGAGGGCACTCAGCGGCTTTGTGACCTGGTTGGCCACAAGCAAAGCAAGTGAAAGGCGTACCGCCTATAGGGATTGACGCAGGTGCCTTCCAGTTTCCAGTGCTTGGTGCGGAGTGGTTCTGTGCTGGGCGTTCATTCACTGTGCGAGGATGGTTGAAACAGTCCTGACTATTGTAGTCCTGAGCATAACGGTCCTGGGTGTAACGATCCTGAGCAGGGCGGGAGTATTTGGCGGTGTAGCCTCCACTTCCTCTACTCGATCCAGGGTTGTCATCCCTGTTATGGCGAGAGCGTTCCCTAGATGGTGCATCTCTGTGGAACCTCTTGCGATCACGACCACAGAGAGACTCCTTAGGCTTACGTTTCCTATCCCTGTACTCTTCTCTAGCTTCAGCACGGTCCTTCTCAATTTGGATGCAGCGATCCACCAGAGCACGCAATGTGTTGTTCTCAATACTGCCAAACTTCAGCTTGATGTGCGGGTTAAGTCCCTTGCGGTAATAGTACAGCTTCTCCTTCTCAGAGTTCACAACATAAGAAGGTGCATAGCGCAGAAGGTTGGTGAAACGAGTAGTGTACTCAGTCACCCTGTCCTTTCCCATCTTGATGTTGCGGAACTCCTCGGCTTTGGCCTCCATGATACCCTTGGGAATGTGATACTCAGTGAATGCTTCAGCGAATTCATCCCACGAGATGTGGGTAGGGTCCTCATGGGAGTCACTGAAACTGTCCCACTAGGCACGTGCTACACCCGTGAGCTGGTGTGTGGCAGCTCCAACACACTCATCATCAGTGAAAGTAGTGAGGTCAAGCTTTTTCTCCATCTCCTTGAGCCAGTCACCGGCTACAAGCGGGTCAAGATCGGTGCCATCATAGGTAGGTGGCCTTAGCTTCAGGAATCCTTCTAGCTTCCTTTGGAAGTCATTCTGTTGACCTCCCTAGCGACGGTTTGCTCCTTCAACAAGAGCTGCAAGAAGCTAGGTCTGCTGTGCCATCACTTCTGCCAGGTTCGGTGGTGGTGGTGGTGGAATGTTCTCCTCAACAGGTGGCGGTATTCTCCAGGTGGAAAGGTATCCCTCCACATCCACAGCCACAGCCACGACCACGGTTGTTGCCACCACGTCCCCCATTGGGTTCAACTGGTTTAGGGGTGGGCGCACGTCCTCGATTCATTAGGCGATTAGAACGGCGGTTCGGCATCTGCAACACGGACCATAAAAATTTTAGTGCTCGTGCCATAAGTGCTTATAATTCAATTATGATTATATGATTTCGATGATTTAAAGAAAATCATTTATACTATCCAACACTCATTACAAAGAAGCAATAAGATCCATAAGATGCAATAAGATCCAAATCATTCATTACATGGGTTTTATTACATAGCATCATCTCCAGTAGCTACACTTAAAGACGTGCGAGAATCGTACTACGCATAGTGTCTCATAATACATCTCATAAGGGGTACATCGTGGGGTATAACTCATGGAAGCTACTGACATATCTCATGACCACGCAGGGTCATCTACTCTAACTCGTACACCGCAGCTGGGATACGACTGTTCTCGATCTCGATCTCCTTGTCAGACTTGTGAAGTCGGGACACGTACTTCAAGGCCTCGGCGAGCTCCTCAGTAGGCTTAGCTCTAGGTAGGGTAGGGCAGGCGTCTAGGTTGAGGTGACTCGGGGCTAACTCAAACTCCTCTATCCTAGGCTTTATCTTGCTGTGAATCTCCTTGGGTAGCTGATCCCACATACCCTTCATCTCCCTGAGGCGCTTCTTGTCAGACTTCTGCCAAGCCTGCCAAGTCCTCTCGCACTTGTCCTGTAGGTACTCGGTCTGCCTGAGTGCCTCGATTAGCTGACCCTGGTTGTGAACGGCCTTCTTCCGAGACTCCTCCAGCTCCTGGGTCAGGGTCTTGTTCCGAGAGTGAATTTTTAGCATATCAATCCCCTTGGACCTCTCTCTGTCTCCCCTACGGTTGAATTCGGCCTTCTTATCATCCAACTCCCTCTGCAACTCCAAGATCTTGCTGTCGAGGTAGCAGTTCCTGTTGCCTAGGTCAGCTGCTTTGTCCTGTAAGTCAGCGATCTCGGCTCTGTGGACTTCCTCACGACGGTTGAGCTCGTCCTGTAGCTTGGAAACTGCCTCGAGCAGACTAGCTCGCTCCTGTGCTCCCTGTGAGTCTCGCTCCTGGTACTCCCATAGAAGAGCCCGGTCCTGACGTCTCTTCTGCTCAAGCTGGGTCACGTACCTGTCCTGCTCTAGTAGGTGGATAGCCGAGACACGAAGGCATCTGTCCTCCTCTGCAAGGATAACCCTGCTGGCTATGAAACTCTGCTCACTAGGGGTAAGGCTGAGGTCGAGGACCTAGGGAAGTAGACGAAACTCTATCATCTTCAGGTGCTCGTAGTGATCCCTCATCACTCTACGAAGTGCCTTATGTGAGACAGCTCGTAGTCCCTCCTCAACTGTGTCCTCTATGGTCATCTCGGTGAAAGCTAGGACAGAAGGTAAGGTAGTGCTAGCTGGGAACTCGGCTGAGGTGACAACTGGTCCTTTGATTCCTCCTTTCTGAGCTGGCTTTCCGGTGCAGGTGACCTTGACAAGCTCGTCAGGGACTCCTAACATGACGAGAACTCGGCAGAGGGTCTGTGCAAAACCCCCGAGCTCACGTAGGTCAAAGGTAAGCTTGGCGTGGTCCAGAGGTAGCGGTCCTAGTGGCGGCCAGTCGACGTTCGTTGCCATCTGCATGTTTCAAGGGGACAGGTGTTAGCAGGTCAATAATAGATAAGCCTTGCATAAAAGTAAATGCAGGGTCGGTATATAACCGAAAGAAGGGCTGTTCACGTCCTATTCTATTGTCCATTTCTAAGGGTTTCGTCCTAAGGTCAAGTATGGCTCTGATACCAACTGAAACAACCCCGATTTCCGTGATGGAAAATCCACATAGTCGAAGTGTAATAAGACCGCTGTAGATCATATTACCCAGATTCTAGTCGAATATCACATCCATACAATGATAATATCAGAGTACAAATAGTGCGGAAGTACATAGATTATTACATCGCCGTATTGGCGGAATCAAAAGTAGCATTCATTCAGAACAGCTTGAAGATAAGATCGCCAAACTCGAGCGTAGGCACGAACCCCTCATCCGTCAAACTCCTCGGAGCTATACTCCTCAGCTGAACCTATGTGCCAAAATTTATCAGTACGATTTGTACTGGCCACTCCCAACCCTATGAGCATTGCTTTGTGGAAATTGGATGCAAGTTGGGTATAAGCAAAATAAACCTATAAGGCTAGGGTTTCCTATGCAATAGCATATCAAGTAAATAGTAATATTTTGTCAAGTTTTAACACCATACCCACACACACATTCCATTCCTTTCCCTTTTCCGAGCCAGGTTTCGATCCTAGGATCGATAAACCACCATCTCTACACCATCACCATACCACGGCCATACCATCGCTCATTCGACAGGCCAACTCCCTCTCGGCACTGTCTCAAGGCCCGTAGCCCCTGGCTATGACCGACACTCTCTCACGGGGGAAGAAAGAGAAGGACTCATCTCACTATCTAGTTTAAGCGAACCCCAGGAAAGGTCCATAGCCGACAAGTCGGCACATGTATCGATCGATCAACCATACACTCTGCAGAGGTTTTACATAACCACAAGATCCGCCTTCCTTGCTGACCATCGTCAACTAGGCTGATTCCGGCTGCTTGCTAGCCTAGGATAATGCCACTCTACCATTCAGCCCTGGTTCACCCCAAGTCAAGTCTGGGTGACTGAAACTGTGAGTCATGAGCCGGGTCCATAAGGTCTCCATGAAGTCTCGGAAGGGTGTGGGGGAAATCCTCCACGCCCCGTACCTCCTTACACTGTCCGCTATCAACCTAGCAGTAGTGGCAATATCCTACCAAGTTGTCTAGCCGTCCTGCACCATATAGGGCGAGTGGTACATAAGGCTTCCCAGTGAATCTGAGTACTAGTAAGTCCTTAGGGATGACCAAGCCAGAATGTCTCCATCAGGGTTTCCATTCATCGTGCCACCACAGCACCTCCATCCCGAGCTCCACCCGTCACAGGTTCACACCTAGGTCCACCTCATATACCATTTACCCACCATAGGTATCCATTTTCTAGGGGTGCCCAGGTAGCATCCCATAGCAAGACTTGCCCCAGGCTCGTCGTATACTCCAACTTGGTCGACACAACCCTCACCCTCCACACACCCAAGTCACACACGCAGCACTCTCCCCATAGTCCAGGTAACACCAGTTTCCACCACGCACGTAGTAGAAGCGTAGTAGAAGTATAAGTAATGAAATATATAGCAGTAAGCGTGTGTCTAGCCTAATAGCAGGGTATGCAGGGGTAAGGTTGCGTCAAGGTAAAGGCTTTCAAGCAAGCATACTACCATGCAAGTCCTAGCATAATATAATTGTAGCAGTAAAGTAAAGCGATAGCAGTTCTATATTAGCCATGCGTAATAGGTGCTATGAGATTGGGTGGGATGTGGCACCTTTAGTGTAGTCGTCTCCGCTCTCCTCACGGTACTCACGGTCCTCGTCCGTCCGGTTCTCCTCCGAGTCTGCAAACGACCGTATTATAGTCGCGTTAGCGACGTCTATAGAATAGCACAAAGAAGCAATGAAAATTCAAAAGAGCCAAATGCACTCAAACATGGGTCCATTACGTAGAGCTCGATTTTAGATGAATTTTGGTCCTGGTTTCGTATTTTTCCGAGGTTGTATGAATTAGTTATGAATTTCCGAAGATTAAATCTATTTCTGAAAATGGAAAAATGTTGAATTAATCCTGGGCTGACACGTGTCATGCTGGGGTTGGTCCACGTGGCTTGCTGACATCAGCATGACGTCAGTATCACGGTTCCGAGCTGACAGGTGGGGTTTAGCTGACGTCAGCATGACGTCATCAATGTCATGCTCACCGACAGGTGGGGCCAGAGGCTATTGAGTCACTGACAGGTGGGTCCAGTCAAAATCAACGACGAGTCAACAGTCAACGTCTTCGGTCAACGGTCAGGGTCACTGACATGTGGGGCCAGGGCTGCTGACGTCATCAGCTGATGTCAGCGTGACGTCAGCATGACGTCACCTTGGCTGTGCTGGCTTCTGACATGTGGGTCCCACGTGACGTCATCATGACGTCAGCATCTGACGTGTGGGTCCAGGGTGTCCGTGTCACTGACAGGTGGGGCCAGGTCAATGGTCAGCGTTGACCAGTCAACGGTCAATACGGGCTGGGTCCTAGCTGGGCCGGTTGTTCTTCGGGTTGGGTCGGTCTGGGCCGAGCCGGGCCGTACATGTGGCACGCTGTGACGCGGCCACGTCACGGCCGTGGGCTCTTACTGGGCCGTGGTCCATGGCTACGGTCTATGGTGGACTAAGTGGTGCTGGTCCATGGACCACAGACTGGTCTATGGTGGACCGAGTCCACCCGTCGCCTCCCAGGCGTGGTCCAAGTACTCCGGGTGCACGCGCAGGTGGCCGGCGAGGGGGGGGTGTTCCCCTGTTTTTCCCGCGGCGACGCTCCTGCCGGCGGTGATCTTCACTGATGAGCCTCTGTGGCGAGGCTGGTGTCTGATTGGTGTGGGGAAAAGTTTCCCCGGGCCACGGCGACTGCGTCTGCGGGGTCAAGGTGGCGACCAGAGCTCCCCAAGGTGCTGGCCATGGTGAGCGGCGGCTCGGCAGGGCTCGCTGGTGGTGAGGTCGCGCACGTCGGCTCTCCGATGGCTAGTGCTGGGCAGATGGGGCTTCTACGGTTGTCCCGTGGGTGCACGACGAAGGCGTCCAGGGCTCAAGCGGGGCTTCGGACTCCTAGGTGGCCGTTTGGGGCTCCAGCGGCCATGGCGACGCAGTGTCGACGGCGATGCGCACGCTGGTGCGCTACGGGCTCCGGTGGGGTGTCACGGTGGTCTCGGTGTGCACGTGGGTGCATGTGTTCCAAGTGGCTGAGGCAAGGCACTGGCCTACGCGCTCCAGGCGTGGAGCGCCATGGCCGACGGTGAGGTCCGGCGGCAGAGAGAGACCGGAAGAGGGGAAAAAGCTCACCGTGGGTGGCGTGGAAGACTGGATGGCGATGCCGTGTCGATGCGAGGCCGTGCAGCTCCGGTGTGGCCGTGCAGTGCCGTGCCGAGCCGCGTCAGTGATGAAGCGCCGGCGCCGCCTTCGGCTCCGACGACCTCCTCCTCCGCGGCGGCCTCGGCGCTTTCTTCCTCTCCTTCCTTCCCTTTCTCCCTCCTCTCCCTTGGTTCCGGTGCGCAGCGTATGGCCACCAAATGGCGGCGGGTGATGGACGATCGCTAGGGCTCTGGGGCTGGGGCTCTTATAGCCGGTGCTCCGAGCCCCACGGCGGACGGCTGAGGATTGCGCCGAGCGCATCGAGCGGCTTGCGGGGCGTGGGTGGTTGGCATGGCGTTGGCGTGGGCGCTGCGCCAAGGGGGGGCAAGGCCATGGCTCGGGCGTGACCCCCTGGCCCGCTCTGCACTCGCTGTCGGCCTCCGGTCGGCTGATGGTTGGGCGCGGCGTGGGGAAGATGAGCAGGGGATGGCTGACGGGCGGGGTCCGCTGGCAGCGACTACGACGAAGGGAAGAGGGGCGCGCGGGTGAACAGCGCGCGGCTGACGCGCGGGCCCAAGTGGCAGTGGCAGCTGGCGGGGCTGGGCGCGCGGGCGGCCGCGGTAGCCTGGGCCTGCTTGCTGGGCCTGCATGCGCGCGCTGGGCTGGCTGGGCTGAGCGGCTGGGCTGCGAGGCCTTCTTCTCCCTTTCTTCTTTTCTTTCTGTTTTTCATTTCCTTTCCATTGTTTAAATTTAAATTTGGTTTAGAATTCGAATTTAAAACTGAGGTAACTTGTTCATTGGAGTTTAGGGAATTTTATTTAATAATAACTTTATGGAATTGTTAAGCATAACATAAAGCAATGAGAATCCAAATCACAATTTAAGTTAACATGTATGCAACATCTATTTGATAGAAATTAAATAACCATAATTAACATATGATATGCTATGCTTATGTGTTGACTTAAGTTGGGTTACTTCTAATACAACTCCTGAATTAGGTTATTTTACATGACACTCACCATCATATGAAAGTTTTTAGAAAAATTTTGTAGTTGGTATCCCGGGCCTGTCCCGTTGGAGGCTACGTGCAATCGTGCAGCTATGCACGACGTTCTTCTGGAGCTCTGACGTGCTAGTGTGCAGTAGGTGCAACAGTGTGCTTTTGGCTGATGGTGTGTGCTTTTATATTCGAATGATGGGACTATTTAACTAACATAGCTGTTTTCTGAGTACTTAAATGAACAAACATAATCAGGGATATAATAAACTATTTACAGGAAAATAACCCTTTTCTTGAGCTCGAGCCAGGCTGTATACAGTACCATATGCTCTACAGTAAACCGATGCACGATGGAATTGGTGGAGCGGAGTAAAAAAAAACAGAAGCGGAGTCCGAACACCCTCTCTAAGTGCGTTGTCGATTTATTTTCCGTCAGAGATGCAGCAGTGCTCTCCACCTGTGCTGGAGCCTCCGTCTTCCCAGTATCGTCAAATGCAGAATGTCTGCAAAACAAATCAACCTTCCTAGTTGGAAAAAAAACATTGAAGGTGACGGACGGCGTCATCGTCTTATACTCAGTGTATTCGGTTTGTTGATTCGTATCGTTGCTGGTTCGTGAAGAAGTACTGCTGGCTAGTTTGTGTGAGAGAAAAATACTGTTCCGACTAAAAATTTACGATCATTTATGACAAGCTACAGTCGAACGAACAAGTTGACTATCCACCCATTTTCTTGAAAGAAAAGTTGAAATGAATCGGCTTGTTGTTTTCATGGCTGATTTTCTCCTTTACAAATGGTTTGGTCCTTATGTGTACATATAGAAAGAAAAAGAGGAAAAAGTAGAAAATGATCATGCAGCGCAAATTGATAAAAAGAGGGACAGGTGATTTGCACACACAATTTCTGTGGAAAATACCGTGATATACCCGTTATGCATTGTTTTGATCCAAGCTGGAGTTTTTTTATTTTAATCTAAAAACTAATGTAATGTTCCCGGTTGTTCGGTAATCCTCATCACCAACAATGGGGTTGTAGCTTGTTGACACTTTTCCCTCTTAATGAAAAACATAATACGACACGGTCGCAAAAAAGAAGTTCTTTTCGTTATGCTTAGGGGCATGGTGAGAGATAAATACGATAGCGTCATATGAATTGACGTGACCATGTGTACCGCAAACACTTTGAACATATGCCATCAGATGTGGCACACCAATTTATCCTCTATCCAAAACAAGAACCAATGGATCACCAAAAAACTTCAAAATTAAGTGCTTGTCTAGCATCATAACTCTTGTAGTTTTGAACTTAAAATTCTTCTCCTAATGCCATATTTGAGTTTTTTTTTGGTTAAGCTGTTTAGCCTAAAATGGCCTCTAAAACCTAGAAAAAATAAGTATTTTAAGATATCATTTTCCAGGATATGTATTCAAGTGAAACCCAAAGTTTTGTAATGAAGTACAGGCTCAAACTTAAATTTTAATTTGAAACGCTATTCACTTGTGAGCAAGAAGTCATTCCAGAAACGGAGGAGGTTTGGGTGACCATGTATAATTTTACCGGGTCCATAAAAAATCACAAGCATTCCATTAATCGCCATTGATTTTCCAATGACACAGTTGCAAACTTGGATAAATCACCATCTAACCAACACCAAATTTCCAGTCCACTAAACTATAATAATCAATTAACCTACCGGATAGAGTCCATTAAATCTATAATCAATGCACCAATTTTCTAATCAATTAACCAATGCACCTATAATGTTGTGTACAAAATTAAACCTAACTCTATCCTCATCAATTCTAACCCAACATTATTCTAGTTTTTTTCTAGCGAAATCATTACCCATGTAAAAAAATATTAAGCAATATAGCAAGTAGTATATATACCTACTCCAAAACTGCTGACGCACTTGCTCAGCGCAACGCCCCACCACTTCGCGCCGCTACGCCTCCCCACTTGTCGGGGAGCAGGCCGGTTCCACCGCGTTGCCCGGCCTCACCAAGACCGCCCATCCGTGGACAGAGGAATGGGGCGCCTGAGGTGAGTGGTCCAGGCCGTTTTGGCTCTTTCGAAATGACTCAAAAGATTACAGATCTATTTGGCTTGTGACAGTAGGCCGTCGTAACTGAACTCTAACCGCGCCAAAAGTCAGGTGTCGATTTTGCTCACCCAACATCTTGCATCAAAAGTTGTCGTTGAGCACAACAGACAAGTGTATAGAAGTGCGACACACTAGAGATACATCAAGAAGCAAACGGTGGCTGAAGTGAGTGTGCCACACCAGACTTCTGATTTGGTAAGTTTGGGACATAAACCAAACAGAAGTGAACGTGGCACGCCAGACTTTTGGTTTCGCAGCTTTGGGACACAAATGGACCCTGCTTTCTACGGGTGAAACCGTTGTTGGGGTAAATAATTTTTTTGTGAACGTTCTATAAACGACACCAGATGTATCGACTTTCGGTTGGATTGAATGAATTCGATTGTCGTCTAACGAGTAGACGCTTTTCAAAAATCGTTTTACGACTGTACGAGTATGATATATCGTTCTACGGTTTGACGATTTCCAAATCCCGCCTAGTCAAGGTACTCCTAATTGATATGTATTCAATAATAATTGTTCTATATTAAAAAAAAAGGGCCCGCTGCCTGTCGTGTTCACCCCTCCGCTGTCCGCTCCTTCCTTCGTGCCGTTCAGTCGTTCTCCGTCACCTTTCTGGCGTCGTGCGTTCACACCTCTCTGGCTTCATTTCCTGCTGACGACGGAGCGGGCGAGCGCCGGCGCCCTTTGCCAGGTCTTCGTCGGCCCGTTCGCCGGCGACTAGCGCCTACCTTTGCCAGGTCTCGACGTCCCCTTCCCCTTCGCCGTCGACTGGCGCCCAGCAGGTATGCTCGCCCCTTCTCGTCCTTCCTGCCGTTCGAAGCCGAGCACCCAAACCCTAAAGCAAGCTAGCTGTATTCGGATCTGGCACAATTACAAGTGTACGCATGTATTATGCCTACTAACTTCAATTTTCTATTTTTGGGATTTTTTTTTGTTATCCGGTGTACAATTGATGCGGGGGTCGCTGAAGATCGCACTTTATAGTCTGATGATGTATACTTGTGGCACGATTAAATTGTTTCATGATTTACTTCTGAAATTAATATCGATAGCTTGTTATTGAGCAGCAGATCTTTTTCTCTCTGTCATATTCTGTCGCCAGGTACATTTGGAAGAATGGGGGTTTACCTTAGCACTCCGAAAACTGAGAAGGTATCCGAAGATGGGGAAAATGATAAACTTAAATTCGGACTTTCGTCTATGCAAGGGTGGCGTGCAACTATGGAAGATGCTGTAAGTTTCTATTCATCATTTAAATTTGCTTGTTGTGATTTTCTTTGTCGCTTGTTCCTAGTCTTGTACGTTTTACCTGGATAGACACACAAGTGATGGAATCCGATTCAGACTCGGGCATCCAACTCAGCATGATTTTACTCGATTTTCCAAATATAACTTGGAATCCAACTTTAATATAAATGTGCTCTCAGTGTCCAAGTTGGGTGTAATTATGGAAACTCACAGAATGCCCTAGGAAGTAAAGAAAAAATAAATATCAAATATTGGTGCAAAGTCTTTTCACAAATAGTATTGCTATCTTTGAATATAGTGAAGGGAACTGGTGGACAACCACATATATTATTAAATAAATAGCTTAGGAGGATATACCTGGCTATTGACTGCAATGTTTAGCAGTGCTATGCACCTGAGAGAAGTGGTGTCTTGTGTTCGTTAAATTTTTGAAATAAAATGAATACTTGCGTGTAAAAATAAATTATGTGCTGAACTGA
Source organism: Miscanthus floridulus (assembly GCF_019320115.1). Lineage (NCBI taxonomy): Eukaryota > Viridiplantae > Streptophyta > Magnoliopsida > Poales > Poaceae > Miscanthus > Miscanthus floridulus. The sequence continues at coordinate 91,813,161 of NC_089598.1, read as the reverse complement.
GCCTGGTTAATTCATGAGTTGAATGGGGAGTTTTTGTTTCTGTCCATGATACCCTGTCCTGTTGTTGAGAGTGACAAAAAATGGATTAGCACTTTTTTTGTTTACATCACCATATTCTCCAGATGTTGGATTGATAATGCTTCATAAGTTAAACAGTGTGTCTGACATCATACTGAAAGATGGGCTATACTCCAACCTTGAAGGCTGGAATCAATCGAGAGGATAGAATTTGAATGTGTATGAGATATCTTGTTGAGTATAATGTATAACTACTAAAGGAGAAGCTGTGACTTGTTTTCTTACATAGTACTAATAGACTTCTTGATATGATTTATCTGTTTCTTTTGAGAGGATGGAATCTTGTCAGTTTTATTAGTTTATTATGATCGTGTTTGCTCAGTCTATTGTGCAATTTTCCAGCACTCGGCTTTGCTAGATCTTGACAATGACACTGCATTCTTTGGTGTTTTTGATGGACATGGAGGTAACTAACTGCAAAGAACAGTGCCTTTTCAGCATTTATGATTGATTCCACATCATACCAAAATGGGCTGTTGACCCCTTCTTATTGCTTTCTTGCCTCAGGAAAAGTAGTTGCCAAATTCTGTGCAAAATATCTACACAGAGAAGTTCTCCATAGTGAAGCCTATGCAGCTGGTGACCTGGGTGCTGCTGTCCACAGAGCTTACTTCAGGTATAATAGCTTCTTTTATTTTTAGCATGTCTACCTTTTCACTACTTCATTGCTAATTTGGAGCAAATGATGTGAACAGAAATTATGATTGCGTTGTTTCAGAATGGATGAAATGATGCGGGGTCAAAGAGGATGGCGGGAACTCCAAGCACTTGGAGATAAGATAAATCAGTTTACTGGCATAATAGAAGGCTTGATTTGGTCCCCTAAAGCAAGTGATTCAAATGATAGACATGATGATTGGGCTTTCGAGGAGGTAAATGTGGAACTGGCATGGATCCGTAATTCTATACTCATTGTCCTATGTCTAGGAGAGCTCCATCTGCCTTTTTTTTCAATTAATTTGGCACAGTCATTGGATTTCTTTCTGAAAGTGTTGCATCACTGGATTATTATTAATAAAGTTTCTTTCTTCTCCTTTATTTTTTTGCTAAAATCATTCATGGAAGAAACTTGTGTAAAAGTAGACTTGTGGTTCTTGAGTAGACGTGCAACACTGATGGTTTAAGACATAAAAGGGTATGTGTAAGAAGGAAATTTGTTCTTTTAACATTTAAAATTGATACCTGTGTTGCCTAAGAATGTTAACTCTTGAAGAGGATATGTATGCATAAGAAGGAAGTTTATTCTTGTACTCCCTCCGTTCCAAACTATAAGACATTTTGGCTTTTCTAGATACATTGCTTTTATTATGTATTTAGACATAGTGTATATCTAAGTACGTAGCAAAAGCTACGTATCTAGAAAAGCCAAAACGCCTTATAATTTGGAATGGAGGGAGTAGCACCTAAAATTGATGGCTGTGTTGCCTAACAATGGTAACTCTTGAAGAATGACTTCCAATTTCCTGAACTGGAGCCTCTTCTTGTTATGCTGGAAGGCAATTTTTTGGCATTTCTCTTTGTTGCTAGTTCTTTTATTGGAAATGAACATTCCATCCACCCAGGTAGTCTTATAGAAATTTCTTTTATCAGGGACCGCACTCTGATTTTACGGGGCCAAATTGTGGGAGTACAGCCTGTGTAGCATTAGTCAGAAATAGGCAACTCGTTGTGGCAAATGCTGGTGACTCCCGCTGTGTCATCTCAAGGAATGGCCAGGTCAGTTGTTACTCCTTTTTCAGGAAGACAGGAGGGGTTATCCCCTACTGGTAATTGCATTAATTAAAGAGAACAAAGTGCAAAGACTCTGGTATATTTCGACATAAAGTTTATGTGTGATCGTCTCATTTCTATACTTCTTCCACATAACACAGGCATACAATTTGTCAAGAGACCATAAACCAGAGCTTGAGGCAGAGAGAGAAAGGATACATAGTGCAGGGGGTTACATTCAAATGGGGCGTGTAAATGGAACTTTAAACTTGTCAAGGGCTATTGGTATTCTTTTTTTACTTGCTTCTTTTTGTTCATACTTCTCACCTTACCTGATGTCTTGCATATGCAAAATACCTTTCTAGGAGACATGGAGTTTAAACAAAACAAGTTCTTGTCCCCTGATAAACAAATTTTGACCGCAAACCCCGACATAAACATTGTGAGTAAATTCTGCAGTTGCCTCTCTTGCTATGTGGACTAAGTTAGCGTTTCCTTCTTGTTGATAGTTATTGTAACTTTATTCTTTTGTACAGATCGAGCTATGTGATGACGACGAATTCATCGTTTTAGCATGTGATGGCATTTGGTAAATTTCTCTCTAGTAACAAGTTTCTGGCTTCAACTTGATTATTGCTTTTGTCAGAAGTAACAACCATATCCTCTGGGCTATCAGGGACTGCATGTCAAGCCAGCAGTTGGTTGATTTCATCCGTGAGCATATAAACACAGTAAGTACCAAGTTATTTAACACTATCTTCCCTTCCAAAAAACGTAAAACTATTTTGGTATGTCTTGCTCTTTAGCAATACTCATGGAAAGAAGTTACAAAGTGCAGGAGGAAAGCCTTTCTGCAGTATGTGAAAGAGTGCTTGATAGATGCCTAGCTCCATCAACCATGGGCGGCGAGGGGTGTGATAATATGACGATGATCCTGGTGCAGTTCAAGAAGCCGATTGCTCAGGTCAAGGACGCCAGTGGTGCAGAACAACCAGCTGGAGAGGCAGGATGCTCTGAGACCCAGTGAGTCACCTCTGATTATGTTAACGACTGTTGTTTTTCTTCACTACCGATCTTTCTTTCTTCCTCGGACGCTAACCAAGCCTTTTATGATCAGTGGGGCCGAGGAGAACAGCTCTGATAAGCAGGTATAGCGAAGGGCTCTTGGAGTCTTGGTACATGGCCTGATGCTGGACCTGGCTAAAACAGGAGCACGATGACGATGTTGCGATGTACATACAACCGTGTGCTGAATTGGCGTAAAGGATATATTCTTTGTTCCATTGTTGTGTGTAACCCAACCTGCTGTTTTCTTCCGGTTGTGATTTTTTGGTCATCTGACAACACCTAATTGTACATTTGGGTGGAAATGATGTTACAATAGTTCTTGTCCGGTCAAGCGGGTCTCTTGTAGCAGCATGACAATTGGTCCCCTTTCCCCTTTGAAGCTTTGGAGAGAGTGTGATGTAGTCCTAGGCTTCGTTTAGATTGCGAAAAAATTTCAACCCGATGAATAGTACCACTTTCGTCTTATTTGACAAATATTGTCTAATCGTGGACCAACTAGGCTCAAAAGATTCATCTCGTGATTTCCAACTAAACTGTGTAATTAGTTATTTTTTTTACCTACATTTAATACTTCATGCAAGCGGCTAAAAATTGATGTGATGGAGAGAGGTTGGACACCTGCATGACGATCTGCGGTTACACCTGAACATTCTGCCAGATGCCCAGATCTGCACCTAGTTTGAAGTGCCGCCGATGATCCTGGGGAATTTGCCAAAACGCGCTAGGCCCACGGGGGGTCCCGAGCGATGCGCAGATCGATGCAATCGTCTTTCGTCTTTTGCGCCACGGTTCCACTCACTCGTCACTCCCAAGACGAAGCCTGCGCCCTCCTCTGCGGCAGGACAGCACACTGCACCAGGCACTAGCGGATGCCGGCTAGAGTAGGCTGTGCAGGTGCAGCGCCGCTCGAAAAGCCGCACGCCACGCACCGATCCATTCCATCCATCCCAAAGGCAGTCCTCCGGTGCCATGGAGTTCGGCTTCCGCGCCGGCGACCGCAGGCCGCGCCGCCCTTGCCCCGGCCCCGACCGACGCTTCACACCACCGCAAGGTAAGCGCCCTACCATCCAGAGATCGATCGAGACCGCAGACTTCCAGCCTCTGAAAGTCCCCGCTCCCGCGCAGCCGGGCCCTTCCATGGCGAGCCGCCGCCGTCCTCGCCGTTCGAGTGGGAGGCCGCGGCGCGGCGCGAGCGGATCATCCGCGAGGAGGTGGAGCGGCGGCTCATCGAGGAGGAGGTCCGCCGCGAGCTCGCCCGCTTCCACGGCGGTTTCGGCGCCGTCCCGTTCGTCGGGCCCGACGGCCCCACCATCGTGCCGCCACCACGCCCAGGCCCGTTCTTCATGCCCGATGGCCCATTCATGCCGCCAATGCCGCTGCCCCAGATGCCGGTGGGCATGCATCCGAACTGCCCGCCACCGGCTTTGTTCGGGTCGTGGGAGGGGTTCGGCCCTCGGCGGCTCCCGGGATTTGGGCAACCGATGCTCCCCAAAGAGGCGAGAACGAGGCCCCTGCCGCCTCCGAAGCCGAGGCATCAGCTCCAGCTGCGCGAGATCGCGCCCAGCGAGAGCTCTGAGGTTTGGTAGCACACTAGCCGTTCATAGTGCGCATGCATGACGCATGTTCAGATTCTTTTCCGCATTTGGCGTTAAAGGCGCTACTGGATTACTACTTTTGAAATTTTTCTTTTTCAATTTCTTATTTCACTTCGGTGTTATTCTCGCTTCAAAAACGTGACGCACTTGCTTTTCTCGTCATTTAAGTGCCAATGGTAGCCATTTTCTGTAAGTGAGGACAATCTAGAAAGAACATTGCCCTTAGATCAGAAGAGTACTTGAACTCTGAAGTCAAATATTACCATTTCGACAGATCTGGTGAACTTGTATGGAGAACTAGAGAAGATCGAATATTCCCTTTGGAGAAAAAAAGAATGGTAGTGATAGAAGTGAACAAGCTTTGATTCCTGTGACCACCGTTTGTTTTAAGTTGAGAACTATAAAATTGTTAGCACCGAATCAGGAAGGGTCAGATTAAGATGACACAGAGATTTATTCCCTGTGGATTTCAGTTTCTTAATTATGCAATAGTTTCCTTGTCACCTTAATCTTTTTTTCCTGCCTTTTCATTGGTTGCTGATGCATCTTTCTGTTGATTGTTTTGTGCCCATGCTGCCATGCATTCCTTTAGTTGGTGTCACATAATTCAATCAGGCTCGAGTGAGTTCTACATTTGGTTTGCTACATATGCACAATGCACCTCGATTTCACTAATTCTTCCTAATTTTTTTAGGTTCTTTCATCAGAAACGAAGGTTTCTGGTGTGAAGAGGAAGGCAGATGCGAGTTCTGCAACTACTAAACCAACAAAACTACAAACTGCTGCCAGGGACTGGAGCTGTGCACTCTGTCAAGTGAGCGCAACCAGTGAGGCTGGTCTGAATCAGCATCTTGAAGGGAAAAAGCACAAGGCAAAGCTGGTTCAATGTGGAGCGATCAAGGTGAACGATACTAATAAAAGTGGTTTGCAAGTAACTACTGGGAACAACAATGGTGCAGGCCCAAATGATGCACCTAAGAAAATCCACATCCTGGTCGATGGAGAGATGCATCAGGTTGTTCAAAAAAACAACTATGTATGGTGTGAGCGCTGCAGGGTCAGTTGTACCAACGCTGCTGCCATGGCTGACCATCTGCGGGGCAAGAAGCACAGTTTATTGAATAAAATTTGGACGTCAATAAAAGCTGTGAGAATGAACAAGGAAGTTAAGGAAGATTCAGCTGCTACATGTGAGATTGAGAGAAAGGTAACTGAAAACGGCTCTACTGGAATTCCAGAGGAACATAAGGAGGAAGACACATACATGACCAGTGAATTCAGTGGAGATGGTTCTTTCGAAATTCCTATGGAAATGAAGGAAACCACTGACATGGCCGAAGAAGTAGATGCAAATAGTCACAATGTAATTCCTGTGGAAATCAAGAAGGAAGACACTGACACTGCTAGCGAAGTTAACGGAAATTGTGCTGGGGGAACCAAGCAGGAAGGCACTGACGTGGACGCGGTCATGGATGATGGATGTAAATAAGAACTTTCTGTTGAAATTCCATCAGAAATCAAGAAATAAGGCAAATAAGAATTTTCTGTCGAAAGTCCATCAGAAGTCAAGAAAGAAGATAAATAAGAAATTTCTGTCCAAAGTCCATCAGAAGTCAAGAAAGAAGACAAATATGAAATTTCTGTTGAAAGTGCATCAGAAACCAAGACCAAAGAAATGGCTCGGGATTCGGGAAGTAAATGAAAATAGTTCTATTGACATCCCAGCTGAGGAAAGACATAATGATGAAACCACAGATGCAGCCAGCTGATTCCACAGAACCTGCGCGGAAGGAGGAATAACACGTTGCATCAGTGTTCTTCTTTGGTTCACAATAGCATTATGCGATTACAATGCCCGAGTTTCAGTATCATGTGGATCTAACGATTTTCTCAGGGGCAATGTCTAAGCAGGTTGGCTACTTGTGTTGGATTTTAGAATCCATCCATGTGTATTTATGTTGGGGAGGGGTGTTTCTGCTTGTGTAGTTTTCAGGTCTGACGCTTGTATGGTTGCGGATCCCCTGCTGCGGGTGTGCAGGGTGATGTAAACTTGTGGTTACGTTGCATGCATCTCTTGCGTGCTAAGACTAAGGCATGGCGCTCGCTGCCTCAAGATTTTCAGATCTGAGTACAGGTTGTGTGCTTGTGGATACATAACTGTACAGTAATTAGATGCTGCTCACCAAGTACTGAATAACCGGTTTTCTGTTACAATCATATAGTGGTAGATGGGTCAGTCCAAACAGACTGCCAGCAAATCAAGAATCTGTCGCCACTACACGAAGACATGCTACCACAGTTTGGGTTGAGCTACACCAGGTTATAATACAGCGTCAAGGAAGCAGATTAGATAGCGAGCTACTACTAGTTTTCAGTTGACTCTGCTGTGCTGGTCATTGGTCATCCATGTGCGAGCTGCTGCTTCTTGGCCTCCGCCTCGTCGGTGGCCTCCACCTGCGCCTTGGCGGCGCGCATGTCCGCCTCCGCCGCCTCCTGCTCGCTCCTCGCCGTCACCTTGCCCACCTGAAAACGCACGCACGGCGCAACGAAGCCAAATCACAAATGATAAATTCATATCCTAACCCCCCGACCGTCACGCGGTTTGTTGTCCCCGTATCGATCGGTATCACCAGTTCAGCACACAGCACAGAGCGAGCGAGACTTGCATACCAGGCCGAGGAAGGAGGCCTTGACGTGCTGCAGCCACTCGTGCACGGAGATGCCGGCCGCCGCGGCCTCCCGCTGCGCCTTGGACGCCGCCGCCGTCGTCTCCTGCTTCCTCCCGCCGCCGTTCTCCTCCATCCTCGACGAGGCTCTCTCTCTTTCGACGCGGGAGCGGCGTGCGGAGCAGGTAACAGATCACCCCGAACGCGATTGTGTGCCTTGGCTGTCTCTAGAGTCGAGACGTGATGACGCTGATAATAAAAGATGTGCCTTGGCTGGCCGGCGTGGTAACGTGTGCGTGCGTGCTTTCTTGAGAGCGCCAGCTCCTGGCGCCTCCCACGTGTCGGCGCCACGCCCCACGTGTCGCAATGGAGGCTCTGCGAAGTCGGAGGCCGGTACACGTCGATCTCATCGGGCATGACCTGACCTGGTCCCGAAACGCATTCAGGTTGGGCCTGATCTGACCTGACCTGACCTGATCTGTTCGACCGAATACATGTTGGGCTTATCAGTTTGGGCCGAGGTGGTGATGGGTCGTCAGCCTTGCAGGCTCCGGCATGGCGGACAGACAGGCTGCACTAGCCTAGGCCCGCTCGAAACAGGCGGTCAACAGTCCACTCTTGCACACCCGAAGTCTCTCGCCACTTTCGAGTTTCCACACGATCCAAACATTTCAGTCCAAGGCCTAGTTGGCGAATTTTTTTGAAAATAGTACGGTAGCATTTTCATTGTTATTTGGTAATTAGTGTTCAATCATAGTCTAATTAGGCTTAAAAGATTCGTCTCGTGAATTTTGTCTAAACTGTGTAATTAGTTTTATTTTTTATTTATATTTAATGCTTCATGCATGCGTCCAAAGATTCAATGTGACAAAGAATCTTAAAAAATTTTGTAAAATTTTGGGAACTAAATAGGCACCAAGACAAGAAAACAAAACCCCTACAGCAAAAAGTCCAATAGATTATGGAAAAAGTCTAATTAACCCCCCATCTTTTATACTTGGTCTACTTCACCCCCCAACTATGAAACCGTCTGTTTTACCCCCTGGGCGGTTTTCGACGGTGGTTTTGCTACAGTAACAGCGTGTTTGCTACAGTGTCGGTGGTTTTGAATTTTCTTTTTTTAATTTATTTTCGGTGAATTTTTGAAAAATCATAGTAAATCATAGAAAAATCATAAAATGAAAAATATAATTTTATTGGACTCCACATGAGTAGATCTACACAGTGAATATATAATACGGTATGCTTTAGTACAATTTTTTTTATAGCTTTAGATTAATTGGAAAATCTAATTTTATCTGTAATTAATTAGAATTTATCTATAACTAAGTTATACATAGTCCAATGAGTACGAAATTTTTACTATAGTTCAAGCATACAATAATTAGCGTACCATAAAAATTTTACCACAATTGGACCATAGAAGCTGCAGCTATGAATTATTCCAATTAATTACAGACAAAATTAGATTTTCCAATTAATCTAAGGCTACAGTAAAAATTTTATACTAAAGCATACCGTATTATATATTCATTATATAGATATACTCATGTGGAGTTCAACAAAATTAGATTTTTTATTTTATGATTTTTCTATGATTTACTGTGATTTTTCAAAGATTCACTGAAAATAAAAAAAGGAAAATTCGAACACAACATTACTGTAGCGAACCCAACATTACTGTAGCAAACACGCTGTTACTGTAACAAAACCGCTGTCAAAAAACCGCCCAAGGGGTAAAATAGACGGTTTTAGAAAGTTTAGGGGGGTAAAACAGACGGTTTCATAGTGGGGGTGGAGTAGTGTGGCAGAACCTTTTAAGAAATCAGGCCCACGTGCACCTATCGTTGTCTTGACAGACCTCGAATAGCGTACACGAGTTCCCAACAACTCAACAGGTCTGTCGGGTGTCCTCGGAAAACCCGAACCATCCACGATTCTCTTTTCAAACAGGATCCCAATCACAGACATTGTAGATTACAACAGTTTATTCAAATATATATACATCAGAGTAAAAGATAGCGGAAGTCTTAAGATAACATAGTTTACAAACCAGTTGTTTTCAAACTTACAATACCATAAGTGTCATACAACTATAGTAGCGGGATAATATTACATTAACATTATTTATTTCACACAAACTAGTGCCTTATCCAAAGGCCATTCATCATTCCTCATCGTCATCGACTTCAAACACAGACATGCAGCAGGGACCAAAACAAGCCTGCTCATGTGACTCACCTGCAACAAGGGTTAACAAACCCTAAGTGCAAAAGTACTCAACAAGACTGACCCGACGTAAAAGAGGGTGAAGGACTTTAGGGATGCAGGTGTTGGGGCAAGGTAAGGATGTAGCAAGATTCAAAAGTTTTTTGCCAAAAGCTTACTATTCTTGATCCTATTTTCAAGTTTTTATCCCCTAAGTCTTCTTAGTTCATTATATCAAACTAAGTGTTCATATCCCATGTTCCAACTCTTCTCATTCCATTCCTTTTCTCAAGTTTTAGTAATTCACCAGTCTTGCATTGCTTCTATAATGAATCGAGTCTCCATATCCGCGGAGCATCGGCAATTCAAATTGATTCAAGTCCCAGCTGTAGATTCCTTATCACACGATATATGTAGAACTTAATCTTGCATACATCAACCTCGCTACCGGATCCTCCTATACTAAGCCGTCTCCACGCCACCCGAGAGCACAACACACCTCAAATCTGGGAGAAAATTTCCTATTTGACACCAGAAATAATGATGCTTTTCTATTTGACACCGAAATTAAAATTCTTTCCTATATGTCCACCACTTAAGTTTTTCTTTTCTATTTCACATTTCCGTCAGTTCTGTTAGCAACTAACATTAGTTGTCCAAGTGAGGCAATGGGAAAAGACCGTTATGCCATTTGAGGGAAGCAAATGAACTCGTAGTCTCTGGGAGTCGTGGTTGTTTGTCCTCAGGGCTGGCCGTCGCGGACACGCAGGCAGGCGCCGTGGTCTCGAGGCCAGCCATCGCGGACACGTGGGCGGGCGCGAGCAGGGCCGGCGCGCCGAGGACACAGCACCAACTCACAGCAGGCTGCCGTGGAAGAGGCCGCCATGACCACGTGCCTGCGAACCCTGAACGCCGGCCTCGAGCAGTGGTCTGTTTTGCCCCAGTGTTTCTTTGCTTGATGTCATCATGACGTCATACGCATTATATGGCTGTTTTCCTTTAGAAAAATAATCTCATAAATTCATTATATATTATGAATACATGCATACGTGTCTCACACCAGCAGCAAAACTGAGCCATCCATCTCGTGATCTACGGCTAAGATTAAACGAATTGATATTGAACTGATATAATTATAAGTAATTATATAAGATTATGTTCATTCCTTTATTTATTTTATAAAAGCAAAAAGAAAAATATAGCAGTTCGAGATAAAAAACATTCAAAAAGAAGATAGCAATGTCAACCATGGAATATCATGACTGGTAAAAAAAACTCCAGGGGTAAAACAGACTTTTCTCCTAGGACTTAACACCGTTAGCAGTCCAACCTGATGGAAATGTCAAATGAGAAAGAAAAACTCGAGTGAAGGACAGATAGGAAAGAATTTCAGTTTCGGTGTCAAATAAGAAAGCAACATTATTTCTGGTGTCAAATAGGAAATTTTCTCCAAATCTGGCCACATTTCAGCCACGAGGGTATACGCTACTCCCACCATCTCTCCACTCCTAGTGTGTAGGCATTCGTCTTAGTATTGGATTAGCCGAAGTAGGCTTATTGGAGTATGTGACCAGTACTACAAAGTGTCTCGTTTAGAAGATCCACAATGAGTGGCCTTTAATCGACATAGTCGACAACATTACCCAACATTCAAGATAAGTCACCCGACTAGTCTATAGTTCATTCTATCTTCTTTCTTTCTTTGGCCAGTATGCCATCTTTGAGTGTATCAAAACTTTTACTTTGAAAGCCTACTATAAAACATACTAAGCATTCTACGCCTTTGTAAATGAAATCATCATCAAGGATGGTAAATAATTAACAAGGTAGGCAATGCATCAAGTAGGTAACATTTGAATTAATCAACTTAATGCAATAAGTAACATAGGTGATAAACTTTCCAAAGTAATCAAGGTAATGGTTTAATGCTTAAACCGGGGCTTGCCTTCGTTGACGACCTCAGGTTCCGGATGAGTACCACAAATATCAAATCCCGTGACAACCGGGGATTCTTTCAGAACTTGCTCAACTAGAATCGTTTCACTCTCGGGTTCTACACGAAATGATACATATGCTTTAACATGATGATAATGTAAACATGATGCTTTCACGGTACATGAAATGTAAGAACACCTCGAATACGACTCTCCTTCACGGTATAGTTGTAAGCCAACAAAACCAACTTGCAATTCTACCGTCAAGAACCACACATGTGATTTGACCAAACTGATCTTGAAACCCTACTAGTCACAAAACATGATCAAAACAAGATCAAACACTTAGGGTTTGCTTTGTTTATTTTTTTGAATTAATTTTAGAAATAAGCCCAAACATAAACTTGTGCCAAATGACCTCAAAACTTTATATAAGCTTCCTCATGACAAATTAGTGTACCAAAACAAATTTCATAATTTTTGGAATTATACAGTGGCCTACAAAAATCATGGAAATTACATTTATCAATTAATGGACTGAATATTTGAACATTAAAAATTTATTCAAATTTCAAGTTTCAAATTTTTGAACCATACTAGAACATGTACAGAAGCTACACAAAAATTTTCAGAATTTTTGGAGCTATGATTATCTTCCTACAAATTTCCAAAGATTCAGCACTATTCAAAATCAGAAAATAATAAAACCTCACTGTTCTTCTCCTTCTTTCTCACTGACAGCCCGACCCCACTCGTCAGTGACACATACAGGTCACGGCGGCACTACCATGCTGGCCAGCCCAAAATGCGCACTCAAATGATCTACACATTCCTACGAACCCATCCTAGCCCTCAGATCGGCAGAAGGCGCACCGGAGAAGGCTCCACACCGGCCATGGCGGCTTGGGCACGACGGCGCACGGCATAACCCCGGCAACGGTGCAGTAGAGTCTAAAACAAAGCGAGTATCGCGTTCAGTAGCTCACCACGATCATGCCGGTGCGTTTGGTGAAGACGGAGACGGTCGGGAACAGTCTGGCCACGTCGAGTCGATGGTGGCGGAGCTCCGGCCAGTCTCGGGGAAGAAGACATTGCGCTGGGCGATTCCGGCCAACCCAAGCGACGTGAGCAAGCTATAGAGAAGCGCAAGACCGAGGCGATCACGTTGGCATAGCTGTGCACGACGGACGCGGCTTGACGGTGGCTACGGTGAGCGGCGGAGCAGAGCAGAGGGGAAAAACGGGGACGACGGCGGTGGCTGCTGCTATTTATAGCCAGGAAGGGGTTGCCCGGCGTCGACATCGCACGCCCGAGCTCGCCACGGTGCCGGCTGCGTGTCAACGCGCGAGGAAGCGGCACAAATTGATCGGCGGCGACAACTGCGTGGCGCCGGCAGCAAGCAGAGAGGTGGCGCTCGGCTGTTTTTTTTTCAATTTTGAAGTATTTACAGAATTGCCACTGCGTCAATTTTGCAAATTACTCACAAATTTTCTAAAGAAGTTGAAAATCTCCAAAAATGAAAGTTGCTCAACTTTTCAAACTCTACAACTTTGCTTCAAGGAACATTTTCAAATTCTGCCTCCATTTTGAAATTTGAATTTAGGCTGCATTTGAGCATTTGAATCATTTCAAAATTACTCCAAATTTTATATGTAAACTTTAAACACCAAAGTTGATCCTTATAAAATAATCTTCAACTTTGCTTTTTGCCATAACCCCAAATTCCAAATGGATTTTGAATTAGACAAAAGAGACAAAAAGGACTTTTATGATTTGGATTTGAATTCAAATTTGATTTGTTTACCTTTTACTTTTACTTTGATTTTTGACCAGTAACATGGTCCATTAGGGTTATTTGAGTCAAATGACACATGGCCTCACATGATCACATGAACTTTGACCCTTGTGGTCATGATCTTTATTTTAAGTTTGAATCACACCACACATAAAATAACAACTTATGAAATAAAGCTTATTTAGTGAATGCATTCAAAATTTTCTACTTTATGAATGCTTTGCAATGCATATGATGACATGTCAAGTTTTAGTGCTATGTCAAAACACCAGAGGTGTTACAACCCTTCTCCCTTAAAAAAATCTCGTCTCGAGATTTAAAACCTAAGGCTAAGTAATGGAAAAGGAAATGTGTCAAACTAACACGTCATAACTTTATTCAAAAGGCTAGTGAGGGGGTTTTCCATTCTGTTGACAAACGAGATAAGTTACAATATAGACAAGGTATTGCAACTAGATAGAAGCGAAGAAGTCAGGAAAGTTTTCTTCTAAGTAATCCTCAGACTCCCAAGTAGCTTCATCTTCAGTGTGTTGATTCCATTGTACTTTGTAGAACTTGATTGTATGTCTTCGAGTGACTTGATCTTTCTGATCTAAGACTCTAATGGGGTACTCGGCATAAGTCAAATCAGGTTCTAGTTCTACATCACCAAAGTCGATCACTTGGTCAGGTACTTGAAGACACTTCTTTAACTGAGATACATGGAAGATATCATGCACAACTGACATATGATCTGGTAGCTTGACGCGATAGGCGACTGGTCCACATCGTTGTTGGATTTGAAAAGGACCGACATAATGGGGCGCCAATTTTCCCCGAATCCCAAATCGATGAACTCCTTTCATCGGCGATACCTTGAGGTAGACATGATCTCCCACTTTGAATTCTAGCGGTCGTCTCCTCTTATCAGCATAGCTTTTCTGTCGGAATTGAGCTACCTTCATATTAGCTTGTATTAGTTTAACTTTCTCTTCAGCTTCCTTGACCACATCCGGTCCAAAGAACCAACGTTCTCCAGCTTCTGACCAATTTAAAGGTGTCTGGCATCTACGGCCATACAATGCTTTGAATGGTGCCATTTTAATACTCTCTTGATGGCTATTATTATATGAGAATTCAGCTAAGGGAAGGCATTCATCCCATTTAGCACCATAGGAAAGGACACATGCTCTTAACATATCTTCAAGAATTTGATTTACTCTCTCAGTCTGTCCATTTGTTTGCGGATGATAAGCAGAACTACGGATAAGTTTGGTTCTGAAGACTCATGTAGACTTTTCCAAAACTTGGATATGAATAATGACCCTCTGTTAGAGACAATGGTCTTGGGTGCCCCATGCAGACTGAAGATTCTATCAAGATAAAGCTTTGCGTACTATTCCGCTCAATATTTATCTCTGACTGGTAAGAAATGAGCTATCTTGGTTAGGCAATCAATAATAACCCATATTGAATTGTAGCCTGCAGATGTCCTAGGCAATCCCACGATGAAGTCCATACAAATATCTTCCCACTTCCAAGATAGAACTGGCAATGAATGTAATGGACCTGCAGTCTTCATGTGAACCGCTTTGACTCTCTGACAAACATCACACTTGGCCACATATTGAGCTATTTCTATTTTCATTTTGGTCCACCAATATCTCTTTCTCAGATCATGATACATTTTGTTGCTTCCTGGATGAATAGAGTATCTTGTAGAATGAGCTTCATCAAGAATCTGCTTTCGCAGCTCCGGATTTTTGGGTACTACCAATCTATCCTTGAACCATGCGACATCTGATTCATCAATCTTGAAACATGTTAGTTTTCCAGATCTGACTTTGTCCTTGATATGGGCTATGCCCTTACTTTTCCGTTGAGCAGCAATGATCTGATCTTTGATAGTGGACTCAACTGCAATATTGGACAGGGAACCTTGTTCTATAATTTGTAAATTCAGATGCTCCATCTCTTGACACAATGTTCGTTGCATAGGTTCTACAATCAGACAATGACAATGACTCTTGCGACTCAGGGCATCGGCAACCACATTAGCCTTGCCCGGATGATAATGCACTTCTAAGTCATAATCTTTGATAAGTTCTAACCATTTTCTTTGCCTCATATTCAACTCTGACTGAGTGAAGATATATTTCAAACTTTTGTGATCCGTATAGATATGACATATATTGCCCAATAAATAATGTCGTCAAATCTTGAGTGCATGAACAACAGTAGCTAATTCAAGGTCATGGGTGGGATAATGTTCTTCATGCTTCTTGAGTTGCCTGGAAGCGTATGCTATAACTCTGCCTTCTTGCATAAGAACACAGCCAATACCAATTACAAATGCATCACAATAGATATCAAACGGCCTCTCGATATCCGGTTGTGATAATACTGGTGCAGTTGTTAGCAATTTCTTCAATGTCTGAAAGGCTTTCTCACATTCTGTTGACCATACAAACTTAGTTTGATTTTTCAGCAGTCCAGTAATTGGCTTCGCAATTCTAGAGAAGTCAGGGATGAACCGACGATAATACCCTGCCAACCCCAGAAAACTACGAACTTAATGAACTGTGGTAGGTGCTTTCCAGTTAAGGACTTCTTCTACCTTGCTCGGATCAACAACTATTCCACTAGCTGATAGCACATGACCTAGAAATTGTACTTCCTCCAACCAAAATGCACATTTACTGAATTTGGCATATAATTGATGGTCTCTTAACCTTTGTAGAACAATACGGAGATGTTCCGCATGTTTCTCTTTGCTCTTAGAATAGATAAGAATGTCATCAATAAATACCATGGCAAACTTATCCAACTCGAGCATGAAAACTGAGTTCATCAGGTACATAAAATGAGTCGGGGCATTGGTCAGCCCAAAAGACATGACTAGATACTCATATAGACCATATCGGGTAGTAAATGCTGTCTTCGGCACATCTTCTCGTCTGATCTTAATCTGGTGATAGCCTGATCTCAAGTCTATCTTTGAGAACACCTTAGCTCCCGCAAGTTAGTCAAAAAGCAAATCAATTCAGGGTAAGGGGTATTTGTTCTTTATGGTGACTTCATTTAATGGCCGATAGTCAACACATAACCTTAAGGTTTGGTCCTTCTTCTTCACGAAGATAGCAGGGCATCCCCAAGGTGATGAACTAGGTTGAATGAAACCCTTGTCTAACAACTCCTGTAGTTGCATTTTTAATTCTGCTAGTTCTTTGGGTGGCATCCTATATGCTCTTCTGGACACTGGTGCTGTTCCTGGTTTCAGATCAATTCTAAACTCTACATCTTGGTCTGGTGGCAGACCAGGCAGATCATCAGGAAAGACATCCATAAACTCACATACCACTGAAATTTTCTCGGCTTCTTCAACAATAGTAGCACAGACTGTTTCCACTGTACTCTTAGGAAAGGGAAGTTGGATGAGAAGTTGGGTTTTGCTGTCAGGTGCATTTATCCTTATGGTTCTACGCAGGACATCTATGATAGCCCCGTGTTGGGTTAACCAGTTCATACTAAGGATCACATCTATATCTTGATCCTTTAATATCAACATATTGGTAGGGAACTCATAACCTCCTAAATCAATAGGTACATGCTGAACTACCTCCCTTATACAGATTTGTCCCCCGGGCAACTGTATATGATACGGTTCTTTTGTTTCCCCAATAGCTATCCCATGCTTCACAATAAATGTACGATTGATGAATGTATGGGATGCACCAGAATCAAATAAGGTAATTGCAGGATGCTTAGCAATGGGAAACATACCCATCATTACTGGTTCTCCTTCTGGAATAGATTCCACCTGAGTATAGAAGACCCTTCCAGTTTTCTTCTCAGCCTGACCCTTCTGACTATTCTGAGCATTGCCCTTGTACTGATTCTAAGCTTGAGTAACCGGGGCTTTGGGTGCATTAGGATTGTTCTTCCTAGGATACGGACATTCTCAGGAAAAGTGTCTGGGTTTACCACAATTATAGCATGGATAATTGTGATTCTAGGGAGTAGCATTGCGGTTTACATTATTTGTATTATTTTGCTGCTGCGGTGCTTGATGAAGATAAGGCATATTAGTTGCAGGGCGAATAAAGATTTGCTACCTTCCTTGGCCTTGTTGTGGGCGGAATGGTGCACGGCCATGATTCTGAGGATGGTAGACTATCTTTTGATGCTTTCCACTCGATGATCTGGAAGCAGATATTTTCTTTTTCTTCGCCTCCTTGTGTCGGCGGTAATTCTCCTCTGAAGCGATAGCAATGTTGATTGTCTCATGATAAGTTGCGTTACCACAAGTTGTCATCATGGTCTGAAGTTTAGTGTTCAGGCCTCTAAGAAAATGATTCTTCTTCTTTCTGTCGGTATTCACATACTCTATAGCATACTGCGACAGGTGATTGAAGCGCCCAACATAATGCATCATCGGGTGCTCCCCTTGCTTAAGAGCCAAGAACTCTTCTAACTTCATGGTCATTACACCACTTAGAATATAGTGTGCCTAGAAGGCATCCTTAAACTCCCTCCAGGTGATTTGGTGACCAGCGGGCTATACTGCTACCAAATTTGCCCACCAGGCACCAGCAGCTCCTCGGAGTTGCTGTGCCGCAAACCTTGGTTTCTGTATCTCGGTACAGTGAATCAGCTCAAACTTTTGTTCTATTGTCCTAAGCCAATCATCAGCTTCTAAAGGCTCTTCTGCCTTAGAAAACACAGGCGGACGTGTGTCAGTAAAATCAACATAGGTTGACTCGTCATTTTCATTATTACGATGACCACGATTAGGGTATGGTGCCTGTTGGTTCTGTGCCAATTCCCTTAACAACCTAGCATTCTCTGCCATTGCATTGACGAGTGCGGTTATGGCATCTGCCATAGTCGAAGGCATTGGTGGAGGATTTGGGTACTCATCATCGTCATGCGAGCCACTAGCACCAGTTCGGGTGATAGGACGAGGCATCTATTAGAGAAACACGTTTACTTACATTATTATTTATTGAAAGCAGTTAAAAGGTTTCATGCTACAAAGGGTTACTTATTTAAATTACATGTCTTGTATCCCACAAGACAACCCTAGTTTACTAGGAAAGCAGTAAAGGAACTATTACTACTCCGAGCTCTCAGTCATCGGCGTCCGTGCCCATACCGGATGAAACCTCATCTTCATCTGAGAAGTACCCTAACTCCTCAGGATCCTCCTCCTCTTCTTCATTCTCGACTTCTCCTAGAGCTACAATCATTTCTTCATCTATAACTTCACTATCCCCATGAGGAGGATGAAGTTGAGCGTACAGCATGTGGACATTCTCATGAAGAATGGCATTGTCCATCTCTAGGTCCTCTACGCAGAACTCCAACTCATGGATGCGTTCATTGGCCGCATCATCTCGTGTCCAGGCTTCATTCCGCAACTCCATGGTCATGGTGATACCCCTTTACATTTCCGCCAGCTCCTCTTGATCTTTGGCATGAGCTCAACGAAGAGTGTTGAGCTCCTTGGTAAGGTTCTCGATGTTGGCGGGATTGCTTGAAGATCCTTCATCTCCTAGGGTCTTGGGACTTCCTTCACCAAGCTCATGGTTTCATGGTGCCAACTGGTGACGAGGGACTCTATGAGGTCATGTGGACTTACATGTGGTTACCTTGGTCTTTGCCATAGCCTGTAGAATTTAGGGTAGGACTATAAGAATAGCTTGAGGATAACGGAGGTTAGCAAGAATGGGATTGACATTACTTACCCAACCACTTCTTAAGGGGAATTATTATGCAAGTTGTTCAAGCATGATGCATGAATCGATCTTACGAATCTAGGTACAAAAGATTTATATAATCAGAAGTACTAGATTTTAAATACATAGGACAAACCTAATCATATTATCCGCCATGAACTTTCAAATAAGATAGGATTGAGTCTAGATCAAAAGGTAAGAAGAAAGAAATTTGAACTTTAAAATATCAAGTTTACTTTCTTTGATCCAAATCAATTTGAAGGTTTTTCCAAAGTAACATACAATGATCTTAGATGGGAACTGCTCTGATACCAGCTGTGGCAGAACCTTCTAAGAAATCGGGCCCACGTGCACCTATCGTTGTCTTGACAGACCTCGGATAGCGTACATGAGTTTCCAACAACTCAACAGGTCTGTCAGGTGTCCTCAGGAAACCCGAATCATCTACAATTCTCTTTTCAAACAGGATCTCAATCACAGACATTATAGATTACAACAGTTTATTCAAATATATACATCAGAGTAAAAGATAGCGGAAGTCTTAAGATAACATAGTTTACAAACCAGTTGTTTTCAAACTTACAATACCATAAGTGTCATACAACCATAGTAGCGGGATAATATTACATTAACATTATTTATTTCACACAAACTAGTGCCTTGTCCAAAGGCCATTCATCATTCCTCATCGTCATCGACTTCAAACACAGACATGCAGTAGGGACCAAAACAAGCCTGTGCATGTGACTCACCTGCAACAAGGGTTAACAAATCCTAAGTGCAAAAGTACCCAACAAGACTGACCCGACGTAAAAAGGGGTGAAGGACTTTAGGGATGCAGGTGTTGGGGCAAGGTAAGGATGTAGCAAGATTCAAAAGTTCTTTACCAAAAGCTTACTATTCTTGATCCTATTTTCAAGTTTTTATCCCCTAAGTCTTCTTAGTTCATTATATCAAACTAAGTGTTCATATCCTATGTTCCAACCCTTCTCATTCCATTCCTTTTCTCAAGTTTTAGTAATTCACCAGTCCTGCATTGCTTCTGTAATGAATCGAGTCTCCATATCTGCGGAGCACTGGCAATTCGAATTGATTCAAGTCCCAGCTAGGGATTCCTTATCACACGATATATGTAGAACTTAATCTTGCATACATCAACCTCGCTACTAGATCCTCCTATACTAAGCCGTCTCCACGCCACCCGAGAGCACAACACACCTCAAATCCAGCCACATTCTAGCCACAAGGGTACACGCTACTCCCGCCATCTCTCCACTCCCAGTGCGTGTGCATTCGTCTTAGTATTGGATTAGCCAAAGTAGGCTTACTGGAGTATATGACCAATACCACAAAGTATCTCGTTCAGAAGATCCACAATGAGTGGCCTTTAATCGACATAGTCGGCAACATTACCCAACATTCAAGATAAGTCACCCGACTAGTCTATAGTTCATTCTATCTTCTTTCTTTCTTTGGCCAGTATGCCATCTTTGAGTGTATCAAAACTTTTACTTTGAAAGCCTACTATAAAGCATACTAAGCATTCTACGCCATTGTAAATGAAATCATCATCAAGGATGGTAAACAATTAACAAGGTAGGCAATGCATCAAGTAGGTAACATTTGAATTAATCAACTTAACGCAATAAGTAACATAGGTGATAAACTTTCCAAAGTAATCAAGGTAATGGTTTAATGCTTAAACCGGGGCTTGCCTTCGTTGACGACCTCAGGTTCCGGATCAGTACCACAAATATCAAATTCCGTGACAACCGGGGATTCTTTCAGAACTTGCTCAACTAGAATTGTTTCACTCTTGGGTTCTACACAAAATGATACATATGCTTTAACATGATGATAATGTAAACATGATGCTTTCATGGTACATGACATGTAAGAACACCTTGAATACGACTCTCCTTCACAGTACAGTTGTAAGCCAACAAAACCAACTTGCAATTCTACCGTTAAGAACCACACATGTGATTTGACCAAACTGATCTTGAAACCCTACTAGTCACAAAACATGATCAAAGCAAGATCAAACACTAATCAAACACTTAGGGGTTGCTTTGTTTATTTTTTAGAATTAATTTTGGAAATAAGCCCAAAAATAAACTTGTTCCAAATGACCTAAAAATTTTATGTAAGCTTCCTCATGACAAATTAGTGTACCAAAATAAATTTCATAATTTTTGGAATTATACAGTGGCCTACAAAAATCATAGAAATTACATTTATCAATTAATGGACTGAATATTTGAACATTAAAAATTTATTCAAATTTCAAGTTTCAAATTTTTGAACCATACTAGAACATGTATAGAAGCTACACAAAAATTTTTAGAATTTTTGGAGCTATGATTATCTTCCTACAAATTTCCAAAGATTCAGCAGTATTCAAAATCAGAAAATAATAAAACCTCACTGTTCTTCTCCTTCTTTCTCACTGACAGCCCGACCCCACTCGTCAGTGACACATACAGGTCACGGCGGCGCTGCCATCGCTGGCCGGCCCAAAATGCGCCGACGGTGATGCTTCGGCGAGGCAGACCGCACTCAAATGATCTACACATTCCTACGAACCCATCCTAGCCCTCAGATCGGCAGAAGGCGCACCGGAGAAGGCTCCACATCGGCCATGGCGGCTTGGGCACGACGGCGCACGGCATAACCCCAGTAACGGTGTAGTAGAGTCTAAAACAAAGCGAGTATCGCGTTCAGTAGCTCACCACGATCACGCCGGTGCGTTTGGTGAAGACGGAGATGGCCGGGAACAGTCTGGCCACGTCGAGTCGATGGTGGCGGAGCTCCGGCCGGTCTCGGGGAAGAAGACGTTGCGCCGGGCAATTCCGGCCAACCCAAGCGACGTGAGCAAGCCGTAGAGAAGCGCAAGACCGAGGCGATCGCGTTGGCGTAGCTGTGCACGACGAACGCGGCTTGACGGTGGCTACGGTGAGCGGCGGAGCAGAGCAGAGGGGAAAAACGGGGACGACGGCGGTGGCTGCTGCTATTTATAGCCGGGAAGGGGTTGCCCGGCGTCGACATCGCACGCCCGAGCTCACCACGGTGCCGGCTGCGTGTCAACGCGCGAGGAAGCGGCGCAAATTGATCGACGGCGACAACCGCGTGGCGCCGGCGGCAAGCAGAGAGGTGGCGCTCGGCTGTTTTTTTCAATTTTGAAGTATTTACAGAATTGCCACTACGTCAATTTTGCAAATTACTCACAAGTTTTCTAAAGAAGTTGAAAATCTCCAAAAATGAAAGTTGCTCAACTTTTCAAACTCTACAACTTTGCTTCAAGGAACGTTTTCAAATTCTGCCTCTATTTTGAAATTTGAATTTGGGGTGCATTTGAGCATTTGAATCATTTCAAAATTACTCCAAATTTTAGATGTAAACTTTAAAAACTTTAAATACCAAAGTTGATCCTTATAAAATAATCTTCAACTTTGCTTTTTGCCACAACCCCAAATTCCAAATAGATTTTGAATTAGACAAAAGGGGCAAAAAGGACTTTTATGATTTGAATTTGAATTCAAATTTGATTTGTTTACCTTTTACTTTAACTTTGATTTTTGACCAGTAACATGGTCCATTAGGGTTATTTGAGTTAAATGACACATGGCCTCATATGATCACATGAACTTTGACCCTTGTGTTCATGATCTTTATTTTAAGTTTGAATCACATCACACATAAAATAACAACTTATGAAATAAAGCTGATTTAGTGAATGTATTCAAAATTTTCTACTTTATGAATGCTTTGCAATGCATATGATGACATGTCAAGTTTTAGTGCTAGGTCAAAACACCAGAGGTGTTACAAGTAGACCATGTATGAAAGGTGGAGGTTAAGTAGACTTTTTTCAATAGATTATTCATCTGTACTGTACTTCTTAGTGTGAAAGGTCAAATGTGCCAACTCAAGCTGTCAGATAGCTTATCTTCTCCGCAAGTGGTCAGGTCCCTTGTGCTTGGCACCAATGGAGAAGACGAACAAGAACACCAGCAGCAATGGAGTGCGGGTGTGCGTCACCGGTGGCGCCGGGTTCATCGGCTCCTGGCTCGTCAAGAAGCTCCTCGAGAGAGGATACACCGTCCACGCCACGCTGCGGAACATCGGTTTGCACTCACGCGCGCAGATCGATCCACTGATTAATCTCCTCGTGCTAATTGATACTATGCTCTGCTTTGGCGTATTACGGTGACGGATTACGGCATAATTGATTGCAGGGCACGAGGAGAAGTCGGGGTTGCTCCGGCGGCTAGTCCCCGGCGCGGCGGAGTCCGGGCGTCTGGTGCTGTTCGAGGCCGACCTCTATGACGCGGCCACGTTCGCGCCGGCCATCACCGGGTGGCCGGGTGCCAGTTCGTCTTCCTCGTCGCCACGCCGCTGCAGCACGACGCCGCTAGCACCAAGGTGAGAACAGCGCGCCCGAATTACCGGATGCTCCTTCGATGAAGAAGATCAGTGAGCTCTTTAAAAGAACTTCTTTTGCGCTTGGCCGGCACACGGCACACGCGTGCAGTACAAGAGCACGGCGGAGGCAGCTCTGGACGCGGCGCGGGTGATCCTCCGGCAGTGCGAGGATTCCGGGACGGTGAAGCGCGTGATCCACACCGGCAGCATGGTGGCGTGCTCGCCGCTCAAGGAGGACTCCACCGGGTTCAAAGACGCCGTCGACGAATCCTGCTGGATGCCGCTCGACGTCGATACCCTCTCCGGAACGCAGATTTCGACGTGTGCAACTGGTTCTTAGTCCTGCTCCAAATCGACGATTTCTGAAGTCGTAACCCACGGCGATGACAAGTTTGTACCCCATCACCTGCAGGAGTACGTCCTGTCGAAGCTGGTGTCGGAGAAGGAGCTGCTTGCCTACAACGCCGTCGAGAGCCCGGCGTTCGAGGTGGTCACGGTGCCCTGCTCCGTCGTGGCCGGCGACGCGCTCAGGGCCACGCCACGTTCTCCCTGGAGTGCCTCGTGTCGCCGGTGACCGGTGACGAGCGCCTCCTCGCGGCGCTGAGGCTGCTGCAGCCGCTGGCTGGCTCGGTGCCGGTGACTCACGTGGACGACGTCTGCGACGCGCTGGTCTTCTGCATGGAGCGGCCGGCCATGGCCGGCAGGTTCCTCTGCGCCGCCGCGTACCCGACGTTCGGCGACGTCGTCGGGCACTTCGCCGCCAAGTACCCACACCTCGACATCCGCAAAGGGCGAGCCTTTGTTTGCCCACTAACATCCTGCCAAGGACGGCCATGGATTGTTTCTTGAATTGTTCTTAATCTGGCAAGCAATGTGGCAATATGATTTGTCGTAAAATTTTCGATTGAATTGGTGTCAGGACGGAGGTGTCGCCGAGCGTGCAAGCGCACAGTGACAAGCTGGGCGAGCTGGGGTTCAGATACAAGTACGGGATGGAGGAGATATACTGGACGGCAGCATCGACTGCGCAGTGAGATTGGGCATCCTCGACGCATCTAAGCTCAGTGTGCAAGAATGACAGCAACAAATAGTGTACTGTCATCTGCCATTTGTCGGTGTTCAGCATGGAACTGAATAAATTGGAAATGCTTATGATTCGCGTTCTGCATTTTACCTGTTCCAACTAGCACGGAGCATGAGTGTGCATTCTTTTTCTAAGAGAATTAATCTCCACTATAAAGTATCAATCAAAACAAAGCTGGAGACATCCCATGTCGCGGCCTCCGCTGAGACAGTGATCTCCCAACCAATAAGTCCAACGGTCTATTGGACCTTGGTCACGCGCTCTGATCGGAGGCGTCCAACCCTAAATGGTTGGTGGGCCCCCGTCGCACTGCGCTATATAAAGAGGTGGGGCCGGCGGCTCAAAGCACGAGGTTCACTGTGAGCCGCAAACCCACCGACAAACCCTAGACCGATCTAAGAGGGCGCGAAGCCAGCGACGGGAAGCTCCACCGACTTCGCCGTCGTAACTGCTACGCCATCCGTCTGCACTGCATCGACGTCCGTGCAACCTCTACTCCACCCGTCGCTGCCCATGTGCTGCCTCCATCAACGAATTCCTCCGAAGGCTCAGGTTCATCACCAGCACCCCTCTCCTTTCTCCCACTCTCTGCTTGTTCTAGTTCATCATGTTCAACAGCAAACCGCCTAGATCTACCCTAGTCGATCCTCAGAACAAACAATGGTATCGGAGCCTTTTTCTAGCGGTAGATCTGGATCGGGAAAAAAAAAGAAATCGAACCCTAACCCTAGATCGGGTTCGGGAAAAGAAAAGAAAAGTTACCCGAGAAGAAATCAAATCGGGGGGAAAAACTATCCAAACCCTAACCCTAATCCAGGAAGGGGAAGAAAGGGAAAAGGGTAGCCTACCTCGCGTTTGCGTGGCACTGCAGTCACGCCGGCGCGTGGGGAAAAGATAGGCCGGCTGGGGGCATAGCTCGCCGGGATCCGGCGTCCGCTCGGTGACTGGCTGAGAAGGGAAAAGAACCGATTTCAAATCGGAAAAGCAAACCCTAACCCTAATCGGCAAATCGGGTCAAATCCGAACAAACGAATCAATCAAAAGAAAGAGGAAACGGGATGGCCTACCTCGACGTCTGCGCGGCACTGCAGTCACACCGGCGCGCGGGGAAAAGAAAGGCTGGCCGAAGGGGGCACGGCTCGCTGGGATCCGGCCATAGGGGCGCCGCGGCCAGGCCGCTCGACGGCGGCGCGCTCACCCGCTGGGGAGCATGCACGCCGGCGAGGGGGCCGGCGATGGCGCCGGGACCTCGCTGCTTCGCCATGGTTGCTCGCTCGGTGATTCACTGAGGAGAGAAGGGGAGAGCAGTGAGGCGAAGAGAGAGAGTGTGCGCGTGAAATGAACCTAGGGTTTCTGGAGGGGTGCGGCCGGGGCGTTTTTTATCCGGCCGAAAAGCGAGGAGAACCGTCGATCTGAGATCAACGGCCAGGAGGGCTCGGGCCTCTTTTGGCCTAGGCGGGCGATGCTGCTCGGCCGAAATCCCGGCCCAGGCCCAGGTTACGGCCTGGGCGCCGGGGAGCGCGCTGATAGCCGCTGCAGCCGTCGGCCGTGGGCCGGTTGCGCTGCTCTGGGCCGGGAGCATTGCTGCTGGATCGGGCCGAAATGCCAATCAAACAGTAAAGTCACAGTTTTTTGATTTTCTTATTTTCCAGAAAACAATTTGATTAATTTGAATTGAATTTTTATGATAATTTTCTGTACAAAATTTATCCAACGATATTTTTTGTTCAGTAAATAGTAAAGTTGCTTCTGGAAAATAGGAAAATAATTATTGAATGTTAATGTTTCCGCTGCGTATTTAAAGTAATTATGGACTTTTAATTAAATTCGAACCAACGGGAGAATTTGATTTTAAGAGCCAAGAGATAAATATGAGTTGATTATGATATTGTTATTTTCTGACCAACTTTGTTAATAGTAATATTATAATTTTAATGATTATGCATTATTTCTATTTCTGCCCAACGGTGATGTAGATTTAATGTATAAAATAATTGTATGTTTTAATTTTGACCAACGTTAAACTAAGACATGCAATTATTGTTGTTATTATTTGTGTTCTCACACTATTTGAATTATGTTTTCAGGAGGATACAACTTGATGAGTTATATCAAAGAGATCCCCACTCTAAAAGGTGATAACTATATTGAGTGGAAGAAAAAGATAGACCTGACTTTCATCCTCGCTGAGGTGGACTGGGTTATCACCACACCGTGCCCCAGAGAACCTGTGGCACCGGTGAGGGAGACAGATGAGACTGATGCTGCATGGCAGAACAGAGAGCGGGATTTTGCTCCCGTAAAGATGTCCTATGACCTTGAGCATAGAAAATGGGTCGCTGCCAATAAGAAGTGTTTGACAGTGATAAAGAACACGATTGAGCCTGCTATTGTGGGCTCAATTCCAGACTGTGACACGGTCACAAAGTACCTAGAAAGAATAAAGAGTCAGTTCAATGGCTCTTCAAAGACATATGCAACCCAGCTGATCAAGCAGCTGGTTACAGAAAGGTACTCTGGTGGCGGCAGTGGCATTAGAGAGCACATACTGAGAATGAGCAATATAGCATCTAAGCTCAAACCAATGGATTTGGCACTCAAGGATGAGTTTCTTATTCATTTGATTTTTGCTTCCTTGCCCAAAGAATTTGACACCTTTGTTGTTAATTACAACATACAGCCTGAAAAATGGGATTTAGAAAAGCTCATAGCCATGTGTGTGCAGGAGGAGGAAAGGATAAAAGTTTCACAGGGTGGTACTGTCAACTACCTAAAAGATAAGAAAAAGAACTATAATAACAGCTCTTCCTCCAAGTCATCTGAAAAAGGTCCCATGCAACAGTCTCAGAACAAGCAATTTTCAGTGGATAAAGACCAGCGTCTCTACTTTAAGAAGACGGGACATTATAAAAAGAATTGTCCCGATTTCTTAAAGATGATTATGAAAAATAAAGGTGAGAACATCATTACATTTGTAAATGAATCCTTGTATGTAAAGTTTTTAAAATCTACTTGGTGGATTGATTCAGGTGCAACTATTCATGTTGCTAATTCATTACAGGGATTCCGTTCGATGAGAACTTTGCAAAGAAGCGAAAGTTTCATTAAAGTCGCAAATGGAGAACAAGCAGATGTTGAGGCCGTTGGCGATCTTCCTCTAGAGCTTGCTGATGGCTTCATAATTTTTCTTAGAGATGTTCTTTATGTACCTTCTTTGCAAAGAAACTTGATTAGTATATCAAAGTTGGACCATGATGGTTATGATTGCTATTTTGGAAATGGCAAATGTCAGATATTGTTTAATAATAAATGTGTTGGTCTTGCCTTCCGACAAGACGAGCTTTATTTGTTATCACTTCGTGAAAATGTGAATTCCGTATGTGATGTGAATGAAAATGTATCCTCATCGAACAATGGAAACAGAAAACGAAAGAGAGCTCACGATGCGTTGTCGAAATTATGGCACTGTCGTTTAGGCCATATTTCGAGGGGGGGAATAGAAAGACTAGTTAAGAATGATATTCTTCCTCCATTAGAGCTCTCAGATATAGAACAATGTAGAGATTGCATAAAAGGAAAGTATCTAAAGAAAATTAAGAAAGATGCCAAACGAAGCGCAGGAATTCTATAGATTATTCACACAGACATATGTGGTTCTTTTCCTGTGAAAAGTGTGGATGGTTATGATTCTTTCATAACATTCACAGACGATTACTCTCGGTTTGGCTACATTTATCCAATTAAAGAAAGAACAGAAGCGTTGGATAAATTCAAAATATTTAAAGCAGAAGTTGAAAATCAGCATGATTTAAAGATTAAGATAGTCAGGTCTGACCGTGGGGGAGAGTACTACGGTTGGCATACCCCATATGGACAAGTTCCTGGACCTTTTGCAAGGTTCTTATAGAATAATGATATAGTCGCCCAGTATTCAACACCGGGTGAACCTCAGCAGAATGGAGTAGCTGAAAGGCGTAACCGTACCCTGATGGATATGGTGCGTAGTATGATAAGTTACTCCACTTTACCGATGAGTCTGTGGATGGAGGCGTTAAAACCGTCATTCATATTCTCAATAGAGTACCAAGTAAGTCGGTGTCCAAAACACCGTATGAGTTGTGGACAGGAAGAGTACCCTCACTTAACCACTTGCGTGTGTGGGGGAGCCCTGCTGAGGCTAAAGTTTTTAACCCAAACATTGGGAAGCTAGATCCTAAAATAGTGAGTTGCCATATCATTGGCTACCCAGAAAAGTCAAAAGGTTTTCGTTTCTACTGTCCTAACAGACATACAAAGTTTGTGGAAACGAGACACGCTGTCTTCCTAGAGGATGAAATGATTAGGGGGAGCATGGTAGCTCGAGAAATTAACCTTGAAGAGAAGCGGGTGTATGCACCCACTGCGATCATTCATGAGCCATTTTTCTCACTACCTGCTGTTGCCGCACCGATAGTACAAGACACTGTGGTGCCAGCACCTATTGTTATCCCGCCTGTGGCAACAATGAATGATGATGAGGAACCTGTGCCTCAGGATCCTATAGAACCTATTGCCACACATGAGGGGGATCAACAATAGCCTCAAACAGAAAATGTGCCAATTGAGGAGGCCCCTAGAAGGTCTCAAAGAGTTAGAAAATCAGCTATTCCTGCTGATTATGAAGTGTACAACACTGAAGAATTTCAAATGGAGGATGATCTCACCTCATTTGAAGAAGCCGTGAAAAGTGATCATTCATCAAAGTGGCTTGAAGCCATAGAAGATGAGATGAGATCAATGAATGCAAATAAAGTTTGGGATTTGGAGATAATTCCTAAAGGAGCCAAAACAGTAGGCTGTAAATGGGTCTACAAAACAAAACTTGACTCTCAAGGGAATATAGAAAGATATAAAGCCCGACTTGTGGCAAAAGGCTTTACATAAAGAGAAGGGATTGATTACAATGAGACCTTTTCTTCAGTCTTGTGTAAGGATTCCTTCAGAATCATAATGGCATTAGTGGCACATTACGATTTGGAATTACATCAGATGGATATAAAGATGGCATTTCTCAACGGAGACTTAGAGGAAAATGTTTACATGGCACAACCGAAAGGTTTTGTCATGGAAGGAAAAGAACGTTTGGGATGCCGCCTAAAGAAATCCATTTATGGATTAAAACAAGCTTCAAGACAGTGGTACTTGAAGTTTGATCAAACAATAAAGAATTTTGGGTTTAAAGATAATGTTAAGGACAATTGTGTCTACGCAAAGTTTAAGAATGGGAAGTTTATCTTCCTTGTCCTGTATGTGGATGATATCTTACTTGGTAGTAGTGATGTCAGTCTACTACTGGAAACAAAGAAGTTTTTATCCTCAAAATTTGATATGAAAGATCTTGGTGAAGCTTCGTTCGTTCTAGGGATCGAGATTCACCGAGATAGAAGTAAAGGGGTATTAGGACTGTCACAAAAGGCATACATAGAAAAAGTCTTAAAGAAATTCAGTATGCACAAATATAGTCCCTCACCTGCTCCTATAGTCAAGGGCGACAAATATGGGGATTTTCAATGCCCCAGGAACCAATATGAGATCGATCAAATGAAAGTGGTTCCATATGCTTCAGCTGTCGGAAGCTTGCAATATGCTCAAGTGTGTACGCGCCCTGACTTGGCATTTGTTACCGGGTTACTTGGCAGATTCCAGAGCAA
The DNA here is from genome assembly GCF_019320115.1 of Miscanthus floridulus. Classification (NCBI taxonomy): domain Eukaryota; kingdom Viridiplantae; phylum Streptophyta; class Magnoliopsida; order Poales; family Poaceae; genus Miscanthus; species Miscanthus floridulus. Next base: position 91,783,191 of record NC_089598.1, on the reverse strand, counting down.
TCCTGGAATAGAACACTGGAAATTGGTAAAGAAAGTCTTGCGTTATTTGCAAGGAACGAAAGGCCTCATGATGACGTATAGAAGATCTGATTCACTCCATATAGTGGGATATTCAGATTCTGATTATGCGGGAGATAATAGAAAATCCACGTCAGGATATGTGTTTACTCTCGCAGGGGGAGCTATTTCATGGAAAAGCTCAAAGCAAACCGTCACTACATCGTCCACAATGTATGCCGAGTTTGTAGCATGTTATAAGGCAACGGGGCAGGTGAACTGGCTAAAGAAGTTCATACCCGGTTTGAAGGTGGTTGACGACATCAATAGACCACTGAAGTTATACTACGATAATAATCCAGCAGTACAGTATGCTCACAACAATAGGTCAAGTGGTGCTGCCAAACATATTGACATAAAGTATTATGTTGTGAAGGATAAAGTCCGGGATCAAATGATAAGTCTTAAGCATATAAGTACCGAAAAGATGCTCGCGGATCCGCTTACAAAAGGCTTACCACCCAACGTGTTTAGAGAACATGTAGCCGGCATGGGTTTAAGGGAAAGCCTATGATTCCTGGACTATAAAGGGCCCAAAAGTTAAATTAACTATTTCAGATTAGAGACGTGCATTGTAGCTGTTAAATCTATCGGCGATTGACCGTGACGATGAAACATGCTCTATGCATCATCTGTGAAGAAATGATTAATGATGAAAGGATTGAAGTTTAAAGTTTAAAGATAAAAGTAACAGTGAGATCAAGGGGGAGAATGTTAGATTGATCTCCCAACCAATAAGCCCAACGGCCTATTGGGCCTTGGTCACGCGCCCTGATCGGGGGCGCCCAACCCTAAATGGCTGGTGGGCCCCCGTCGCACTGCGCTATATAAAGAGGTGGGGGCCGACGGCTCAAAGCACGAGGTTCGCCGTGAGCCGCAAACCCATCGACAAACCCTAGACCGATCTAAGAGGGCGCGCAGCCAGCGACGGGAAGCTCCGCTGACTTCGCCGTCGTAACTGCTACGCCGTCCGTCTGCACTGCATCGACGTCCGTGCAACCTCTACTCCACCCGTCGCTGCCCGTGTGCTGCCTCCATCAACGAACCAGCGATGGCCAGCTCAACCGCGACTTCCTCCGAAGGCTCAGGTTCATCACAGCACCCCTCTCCTTTCTCCCACTCTCTGCTGGTTCTAGTTCATCATGTTCAACAGCAAACCGCCTAGATCTACCCTAGTCGATCCTCAGAACAAACAAGTCGAACCTTATGCACCAAAGAATTTATACCTAGGAAGTCAACTTCATTAAAATCGACCATTTATGGTAATCTGGAGTGCCAAAGGAGACATATGCCCATCTTCTTTAGATCACCTCCATTGCCCTTGGCTTTCTTGGTCATCTCTCAGCCCCTTGAGACTCCCATGCCACTGAGGCCAGCACCCTAGAATATTGCCCTTGTCCTTCCTTGCCCTTCTCCCTCCCTCAGCACCCCATCGTCGATAGGTTCCGCTCCGAACTTGCTTTTTTTCTGAGCGAGCGCACTGAGGGAGCAGGGAGCAGAGGGCCCCTTTGACCTGCGACCGGGGCGTGAGCCGAGCCTAGCGTGGTGGTAGCGGGGAAGTGAACGAGGAGCATAGGGGCGGGGGCGGCAGAGCTAAGAGGCAATGAACGCCATCTCCTCTTGCTTGTGGTGTCCTCGCGACTCGAACGTGTATGCCTGGTGGACTCTTGTGCGGCCGGCCGGACGTCGTACGTGCGTCTGGACTCCGACGGGAAGACGGCCCGCTGTTGCCCTCGGCTGGCTACCCGTGGACTCGACGAGAAGAAGAAAGGGCTGGCTGCTCTCCTCCTTCTCCAGATGCAAAGTGTCACTCCCCCTTGCGTGAAGACCTCGATGCTCTTTAGAGCAAGGCTAATAATACAGCCGGTTTGTTGGCTGTAAGGTTCCTTGCAGCCTTCTCTCAGCCCACTCATACAGTAGTGAGCTCTTTACAATTAATACATGGCCCACTTGTCTCTCTCACAGACTTTTTTGGTTCTTGTGCCCAAGCCGGCTGTAAGCTTATAGCCCGCTTCTCCTCTCTCTCCTCCCCTCTCTCCTCCACCTCAGCATTTAGTCGGCTTACAGGCTGCTATTATACTTGCTCTTATACAGGCAGGCAATTAGGGTAGCAGCCGGCTCTCTCGGCCGCACACGCGCCGCCTAAAATTTGTTAGCGGGCGAGAGATATCCGGAGCCGCCGGCTCCTTTCTTCGCACGGAAGGAAAGGCACGTACCTATCCTCGTGCGTCAATTGTCCCTCGCGATCACGTTTCTAGAAGGCTCTGCCAATTAGTTGAGATATTTTCTGGCCGCGTGTACACGTACACGGTGAGTGCCCTATCTGAGACCAAACCCAATTAGCACTCCTCTCACGCGGTCCATGACATGTGGACCTAGCTAGACGTCATCGCATAACATGCACAATCGGAAATACATACATGTATTCGATTCGGCAACTTGCGACCGGTAGACAAACGCTGCCTGTTAACCCGTGTATTCGCCGGCCGTATATACCCGAGAGTTCTAGAATATTCTAGACCACGTACCGAGTCACGCCGGGCCACGACGACTCAGTTGGGTACAATTATACAAAGAATGCATGGCATAGACCGACATACATACGAGCTCTACAACCGGTTCCGGACGTATACAGACGCACGCATATGACGCCACCTGTTAGCTTTCTCTCGCACGTCGAGCACGCCTACATGCATGCATGGACATACACAATTGTTATTAGTTTCTTTCTTTGTTGTACGTGACAAAAGCACATGTATCTCCGTATATGTATTTCTTTTTTTTAATGCTCGGTGATACACACAAATACATGTGTACATGTGGATTTTAATTTGACAAAAATCCATCAAACAATAATAAATGTGCTCCCAACTTTTCTCAGTCAGTTGGAAAACTCATTGATTTACTAATACTAATTGTTTTTTTAAAACTCTTAGAGATAAATTGTTCTTAAAAACTCATGGAGATGCTTTTATGACTTGCCGGAGTATCTATTCTTATTCGTTGAGATCTCGAGCCCCGATCGATGATATCAGTGACCATGCCAGTTCGAGTCAGATTAATATTCTTTACTTTTTTTTTCTGTGCGAATCAATTATTCAAGGTATTTCTTATTTGAAGTCCACAGGGATCTGAAGTCGTTGTGTAAATCTACAAGAAAAATATCAGGCTGAAACTGACACGAAAACGAAACTAAAGCATCTTGATGGTTCCTCCAAGCTAAACAAACTGTTATGCACGAAAGCGCATTTTCAAAGTCCAAACTGATTGGCTGAGTCGTGAGCATCATGCCATCATCCGATGACCGAGCTCTGGTTTTCCAGAGGGCCGGCGTGCAATCATCAGTCCGAACAGGAAGGGCTGCTATGCCGGCTCGGCAGCTTTTGTAGGACGTCCTCAATGGTGGTACCGACCTAGCTAGAGAGTCCCATAATAAAAATCAGTGAAGCTTGGGAGGAAGGAGCAGTACAGAGCTTAGAAAGATGTGCTATGTGAGCAGAGCAGGTGGATCTCAGAGTGTGTGCGAGACCAAGTGATTCTGTGTTTTGGTCGTGCAAAACCACTGCATGCAGGCGAGCGGTGGTCTGGTTCTTGTCCAGGCTTCCCTGCCTCCCTCAAGTCTGCTCCCGGTGGCCTTAACCCGTAGCAACGCTGCTGTGCACATCTCTGCCGGCTGCTGGCACCATGTCTGCCCACTGACAAGCAGCCTGTTTGTTTGGCTGTGACTTGTCGTAAACGATCGTAAATTTCCAGCCGGAACAGTATTTTTCTCTCACACAAATCAGCCAGCAGTACTTCTTCACGAACCAGCAACGATACGAACCAGTCAACCGAACATGCCCCCATCGTTTTATAGCTACCACCGCTCTTTGCTCCCGTGCCTATCACGACCTCCTGCTGATGCTCCCCATCTAGAAGTCGATCTGGATCAAGAGATTCGTTGTGCTATTTGTGCTTCCTGCTTTGCAAAATTCATATGAATTTATGTAAACCGCCTGGTGCAGAAGAACTGAAGAAAATTATCCATTTGAGCTACTTGCTGTCTTGCTGCAACCTGCTACTTGATCAGCTAGCTGTTCTAACTAGGCTTCGGGTTGGCTTGAAACATCAGTATAGCATCGACTATTCGTCCAAATGGATTACTTGGTGGCTACTGGCTAGCAATTCGACTCGACAGTACGTTCAGATCAACTACAGTGACTACTGGCTAGTGGCTAGCAATTCGGCCCGGGAGTTGAGGTTCAAATCAACTATGGCCTCGTTTAGTTCGACGAAATTTGGGGATTTGGCTATTGTAGCACTTTCGTTTTTATTTGGTAATTAGTGTTCAATCATGGACTAATTAGGCTCAAAACGTTCGTCTCGCGATTTCCAACCAAACTGTGCAATTAGTTTTTTTTCGTCTATATTTAATGTTTCATGCATGTATCGCAAGATTCGGTACTGTAGCACTTTTTTGGAAAATTTTTTGAACTAAACATGGCCTATAGTGACATGGTGAGTGGGCGGCCGCTGGTGACTTTGGCTCCGGCGACGCACCGAGCCCTTCAGCTAGCTGCCAAGATTAGTTCTATCATTAATACAATATACTATTAAAAATTCAGAAGTAAACAGATAAAGACCTATAGTACGGTGACTCAAGGGATATGTGTCTATAAGACTTCTAGTTCTACTAGGTTTGAACGTAGAATACTACTTGAAGTAGGACTCCTACTATCACGGTCCTGTTTTTTTTTTTTTTTTTTTTTTTTTTGCTGTGGGCGTAGGAGGGAGAGGGCGGTAGCTAGGGCAGGGGTGGATGCGAGGAGAGGGGAGGAGGCGCGGGAGTGAGGGAGAGAGATTGAGGGGAGAGCAACTGTTCAATTCATGCTTAAGATCTAAACGGTTACATGACCCCTATATTTATAGTCCCTACAAGACTTGGACTCCTAAGCAAACTGGCTCTTCTTTCCTAACAAACCAATCTTTCCTAGACAAACTCAATCTTATTTCGTAAACAAACTCTATTTTATTTATTCCAAACTTATCCAAAACTATCTTTAGTTTCCATCTATTCCGGATTCTCCCCGGCTGGAGGCCACGTAATTGAAGCCAGGAAACGTGTATTGCCAAATCAGCAAAACCACCTCTCAATACCTAGTCTTTTTTTCTAGTTTCACAAAGTTTAATGTCCACAGTACCTAGTTTTATAGTTCAGGGGTTATGTAAATCACTCTAGATACCTCAGGGGGTTATGTAGACTTTTTTCAATCAACTATAGTGATTGCTGGCTATCGCTAGCAATTCGGCCCGGGAATTGAGGCTGAAATCAACTATAGTTACATGCATATGGTGATGAGTGGCGGCGGTTTTGATGACTTTGGCTCCGGCGACCCACCGAGCCCTTCAGCCTAGCTTCCAATATCGGGTAATCGGAAGTAACCAGATGAAGACCCACCTTAGATAATTCGATAGTACATGGTACAAACCTTTTTTTGAGGTTCTAAAAATGATGAAGCAGAGAACGTTGATGGACCTAATCACTCTGCTTTGAACCACATTTGTGGGGATTTAGTAGAGAGTTTGTCGGATGGTGATAGCATGGATCTAAGTGATCTTATGGCTACATCCAGCCAAAAAAATTCAAGTTCGAAGAAAAATAAAAATAAGGCAAGCATGAAAAAGAAAGAGGGATAAAAGCAATAGAAATAAAAGATGAAAGGATTTTTTTTTGAATTGTAGTGGTTGGATTCAATGAAATTTTAAGGTTTTATTGGATTTAGTCTTAGAAAAGAACTTATATTTTGTAGGCCTTCCAGAAACCGGGAAGAGATTGCTCTAAGACTTCCCTCACCAATAATCTTTGTGCTAGAAAATACTACCTTTTGTGGCATATTAAACCTCCTAGAGGTAGATCGGGGGCATAATTCTAGGTGTTAATCTGCTAATTTTTATATTGGAGAAATTGAGGGTGAATACTTTATTAAATTGAAAGTTAGTAATAAGGAGGATGTGTTTCAATCCAATGGTTACTAATTGTTGTCTGCACGACAGGACTTTAAGGACTACTTTGGCAGCGGGGGCAAATGAGCCCAGGGAAGATAGCCACGCGTGTGATTTTTTTTTTGGGACTTTTGATTACCACCGGCACCCAGGGAGGATATCCATGCAGAGGGAGTTTTCCTGTGGTTGTTTGGCAGCCAATTGAGGACTCACGAGAGTTGTTGTTTGCCTGTTTGGTTTACCTGGTGTTGCTTATCAATATCAAAGAATTTAAAACAATGCCTCATACAAATCGTAAAAAAAAATCAGCAAAAGTTAAATAATATAAGAAAGCCACCACAGATCAATGTTGGAACCACAAAACCGAGAAAATCTCAGGAATAAGTCTCTCCATACAAAAATGATATTCAAATCTAAAATCATGTCTAATTATCATCTAAAATCTAGCGAAATCCAAGTAGTGATAGCATTGATATAGCATCGATACAGATGGTTTATCCTTTACACCCAATAGATAGACATAAACCCTGTTATAATGACCTAGTCCATGAACATATACAAAAAATGTAAAACTCTTCTACCAGGAACAGGGAGTGCTTGGGTTCTTCTTGGCACAAGCGTTGAAATAATCTGTTCAACACATCCCAAATTCAGATAACCGCGTCGGTTTCTCATAGTGCGGTTTTTCTTGGAGGGACTTTGCCGAGGCACCTTCATAGCTGAAGCTATATTGTTTTTCCTTAAAAACTTGATTGTTGTGCAAACATCAAATTGCACAAATAAGATCTGAGATCCCCAGAAAAATAAGTTCTATCCTCCATCCCTTTGCCTCTTAGTCAATTCCCTAGCATATGAGATACGGATCTAGACGGAGATAACCACAGCACCTATATGAACGATGTTCCAAAATATTTTAACATACTGAAGAAAGGATCGGTCTAAGATTTTGCGCGGATAAATCTGATGTAGGATGCAAGATTTTACGGATGAAGAAATGCTAAGATCACATGGCACGTATTGAATCCACTACAACAAACGTAATGTAAACTAAAATGTAGACGAATTCGTCGCTATATAGACAAAACAAACTCAAACGACCAAACGGTCCACCCTAGGCCACGATTCTCTCAAGCCCAATCAGGGTTGTTCTGAGCTAAAAGGAAAAAGTTCGCTTGATCTTGTATAATTATCGTCGAAGTCCGGTAACCGATTTATTGATATTTTCTAGTTTTTGAAACTGTTGAAGTTTGCTTCTGTATGGTTTTAAAAGTAGTTTTAGCCGACGTGGCACCCATATCAGATGCAGGAGAGATAAATCAAACTACAATAATAATTTAAAGAGGTCCATTAGACATTATTAAAAAATATATATTTTTTAAAGTCTTGTTTCTTAAAAAATAATGTTTGAGACATGTTTTCTTAAAGAAAAACAAATTAAACTCTTGTTTTAAGGAGCTCTTGGAAATGGTATAATTACCGTGCAAGGCGACGAAAGGGGAACGCGCTATCTTTCCAAACGGGAAATGTTTCTTCCTTCCAAACGCATACATCACACGGTCACAAGAGTCACGAAGGGAGCATTCCCAAAGAAAAAAAAAATAGTCACGAAGGGGCCGTTTGGAAGACTGGTTTTAAGCCTAAAACCAGTGTAAATTACAGGTCTGTAAAATTTTACAATCTAGATCTAAAATGTCTGCTTGGATGGACGGTAACAGGTATAATTTTACAACCGTATTATGCCTTTCCGATCGGAAAATAAAAATCTTGTCCATCGGCCGCATTAAAAATACGACGGATGTCGTGCTCGACCGAGCGCGCTGTCCTTATCTCTGCGTTCTCTTCCGCCGCGTCGCTCGTCTCTCCGTCGCTCGTCCGCCGCGTCGCTCATCTTCTCCGTCAACCTGACATGCCGGCTATCCCTACATGCCATCCCACTCCCCTGGCTCGATCCGCTTCGCGTCTCTGTATCCTGCCCCTGTCTTCTCTGCCTTGGGCACGTCGCAGCTAGTTTTCACGGAGGCGACGGGGGCGGCTGGTTCAGGTGCGACCAGCCCACCTTGGGGCAACGAGCACCGGCGACGGCAAGCTCTCACAGGGCAGAGGCTAGCACGCACATCCAGGTACCTCAGCGTCCAATCCCCACAGTGACATCGGTAGATATTCCACTGTATGCTCCTCCGCTTGCAGTGTTCTGATTTGCTATTCTATTTGCAGTTCAGTTCAGTTGGTGGAATATTTCTTGCAAAAATCCTACGCAGATGTTCGTCCTTCAGCCTGTCAGGGAGAAATTGTGTGCTTGACTGCTCATGGTCAGAAGAATGGTCTTCGATTGATTTTTCTTGCTGCTATTGTTGTTTCAGAATTTACCCGAACAATAATTTACAGGGGAATGATATTCCGGTTGTCTTCTTGTGCACAAGAAATTACAGGTGAAAGTAGATTACAGATGAAATAATTTACAAAACTCCCAAACAGGGCCGAAGGGGGCAGAAAAACACGACCATTCCAGACTCTCGATAGTCGGTAGATGATGTCATCATCGTTCATCCATCGCTCAGCATCGCCAAACTTTGATCAGGGCCATCCATCATTGAAGGTTGAAGCCATTTTGAGTGAGCCGCCAATCTTGCCGGAGAGAGCAGCACATCGTTGATCAGCCTGTCGAGGTTCGCGAGCGACCTCGCCGCCGACCCTGCGGCGGCCTCTTTCCACTCCGCCGCCCTGCGCGCCATCTCCTTCCCCTTGTCCCCACCCATCGCCTCCCGTATCCTCGCCTCCACGGCCTCCCGCCGCACGTCGTCGCCGACCTCCATTGCCACGCCCCACTTGACGCACTTGTACGTGCAGTTGGTCTGCTGCTCCGCGAAGAATGGCCAGCACAGCATCGGCACCCCGGCGCCGAGGCTCTCCAGCGTCGAGTTCCACCCGCTGTGCGTCAGGAACAGGCCCACCGCCTCGTGCCGCAGCACGGCCTCCTGGTCGCACCAGCTCGCCAGGAGGCCCCTGTCCTTGGTCGCCTCCAGGAACCCCGGGGGCAGCGCCGCCGCCGAGGAGGTGTCGCCCTTCACGACGTCCGGCCGGACGATCCACAGGAAGTCGTGGCCGCTACTCGCCAGCCCCGACGCGAACTCCGCCAGCTCCTGCCCGCTCATGACCGTAATGCTCCCGAAGTTCACGTACACCACCGACCGCGGGCGGGGCTTCCTGGCGTCCAGCCACGCGAGGCAGGACTGGTCCTCCCGCCACAGGCTGCAACTCACAGCGTCGAGGGGGCCCCTGCGGACGACGACCTGCTCCGTGACGGAAGCGAGCGGGCCGATGGTGTATACGGCCGGGATGATGGCGCGCATGGCGTCGAGCGCCGGCTGCTCCAGCTCGTCGAAGGTGTTGATGACGACGGCGGACGCGTACTCCGAGCGTTCCACCTCCTGTAGCTGGAAGCTCATCAGCACGTCGTTGGGGTCCGTGGTGCGGAGGAAGGTCGGGAAGTCCTTGAGCCGTATGTGCTTGCTCATGCCGGGCGCCCAGTCCACCGGCGTGTCCATGAACCCGTTCGTCAGCTGCTCTTCGTCTGCGCCACAAAAAGGAAAATCACATCGCTTTCGACGGATTGGATAGGGGTGCAGAGGACCAGAGGCAGCAGAGCATACTGTTAGGTTGGATCTCCCACCGGTTAGGCCCAACAGCCTTTTTTGAGCCTTGTTCTCATGCTCTGATCGGGGCGCCCAACCCTACATGGTTGGTGGGCCTCCATCACATAACGCTATAAAGGAAAGGTGGGGGCTGGGGCTCGCAGTACGAGGTTCACCGCGCCGCCAGTCTTCCCACCGACATCCTAACCCTAAACCCGATCTTGAGAAGGGACGCTGCCAGCGACGGGAAACACCACCGACGCCGGCAACGCCACCCCGACGCACACGCCGCCGCCGAGGACGCCACAGCGCCGACTCCTCCCTCTCCACCGAACGTCGCTGCCGGCGCGCAGATGACGTCTGTCAACGAGACCCCGGCCGGAGCTTCGACCACTACGGCTTTCGATGGTTTGCTACATCTCACTCTCCTTCTCTCTGCCTCTCATGTAAATCCCGAACACATATTCTATTCCTATGCAATACATCCCGATTTGATGAATATGACTAAAACGAAATCCAACAATGGTACCGGAGCCACGGTTCGACAAGAAATCAGATCGGGGAAATGAAACCGACCGATCTGATGCGGATCGGGAAAAGAAAATAGAAAAAAACCCTAGACCCAAATCCGAAAGAGGGAAGAAGGGGAAGAAGAAAGAAAGGAGGGTCGAAACCCTAACCCTAACCCTAGTTTCCTATTCGGATGAACGAAAAAGAAAAAAAAATCCAAAAATACAGAAAACCGAATCGGCAAAAATCGAACCCTAACCCTAATTTTTCCCCATCCCCACCATGGGTTAATCCCAGTAGAGAGAAAAGACGGGGAAGAAGGTAAAAAGGGGGCGGACTCACCGTCACCGGCGCAGGAGAAGAAGAGCCGAACCGGCTCTTCGCCGGCGCGGGAGAAGAAGCTCCGATTCGGCTCGCTGCTCGCTGGGCTCGGCCAAGGGGCGCCGCGGCCAGGCCGCTCGACGGCGGCGTGCTCACCCGTTGGGGAGCACGCGCGCCGGCGAGGGGGCCGGCGATGGCGCCATGGAGCGCCCGTTCCTTCGCTCTCGGTTGCGGCTCGCTGCTGCGACTAAGAAAGGAGAAGAGAGAGAGAGCAGTGAGGCGAAGAGAGAGAGAGAGACCGAATGAAAATGACCTAGGGTTTGCTCGATCGGGCGCGGCGTCACGGTTTTATACTCGGCGAAACGTGCGCCTGGCCATCGGATCGAGACGGACGCTCGAGATTCGCTGGGCCAACTCGAGGCCCAGGCGGGAGTGCGCTGCCGAGGCACTTTGCCGGCCCAGGCCCAGGTTGCGGCCTGGGTGCGGCCTGGGCGAGCGCGCGGACGCTGGGCCGTCTTGGGCCGCTGCAGCGCGCGCTGCTGGCCGGGCCGCGCTGCTGGGCGAGCTGGGCCGCGCAGGCCTGAAATGAAAGAAGAAAATCTTCTTATTATTTTTTTTTCAGGAGCAATTTTAATGCATATTTTTGATGAATTTGAATGATTTTGATACAATTTTCTGTGCAAATTTTATCCAACGATATTTTGCTCAGAAAACAATGAATTTTTTTAGTGCTTCTAGAAAATAATAATATGAAAAGATTATTAATGTTTCCGCTGTGCATGATAATTATTGTTCTCTTTGATTAAATTTGAACCAATGGGATAATTTAATTTTAAGAGAAATGAATTTCTGATAATTTTGATGCGATTATGATATTGTTATTTTCTGACCAACGTTGTTAATAACAATATTATAATTTTTTATCCATGAGAAATTGTGCATTAATTTTACTTCTGCCCAACGGTGATGTAAAATGTTTGCATGGATGAATTATAAGTTTTAATTTGACCAACGTTGAGTTAAAGCATGAAGTTTTATGTATAAATGTTTCTTACTTACTCTGGTGTGATTTCAGGAGGCAAATGCATTGTGAACATTGCCAACATCCCGACACTCAATGGAACCAATCACCGTGTGTGGCGGGAGAAGTATGAATTGGAACTTGTGTTGAGAGAGGTCGATTTTGCCATCACCTCACCGTGTCCTACTGAGCCAGAGGACCCGGTGAGAGGTGACAATGAATCTGACGCTGATTTCGCTGCTCGAAAGCGTGATCATGCTGAAATAAGAATAAAATATGACCTTGAACATAGGCAATGGACTCTCTTTAACCGCAAGTGCCTGTTGGTAGCAAAAGCCACCATAGAAGAACAGATAAGGGGCTCAATCCCTGAATGTGCTACTGCTAAAGAATATCTTGAGAAAATCAAGAGTCAGTTTACTGGGTCTACCAAGGCCACAGCAAGTTCACTGATTAAGAAGCTTGTGAATGAGAAATTCACTGGTGGTAGCATAAGAGAGCACATTTTAAAGATGAACACTACGACATCTAAGCTAAAAGAAATGAATTTGAAGGAGGAGAATTTCCTGATTCATTTGATTTTTGCTTCTTTGCCAAAAGAATATGACACCTTTATTGTGAACTATAATATGTAGCCTGAAAGATGGGACATAGAAAGACTTATCTCGATGTGTGCTCAAGAAGAGGAGAGGATAAAGTCCTCACAAGGTGAATCCGCTCATTTTGTGAAGGATAACAAAAGAAAGAACTTTAATGGCAAGAATTCTAAACCACAAGGGAAACCTAAGTGGGATAAGACCTCTTCCTCCAATTCACAGGGAAAGAAACCTCAGGATTCTGAGAATCAGCAGTATGGTGGAGCTGAAAAGGATTAGTGCAAGCACTACTTCAAGAAGGGACACTACAAGAGGGATTGTCCAGACTTCCTGAAATCTCTGCTAAAGAAAGGTGATGAATTTATTACATTTGTAGATAAATTCCTGTATTTATGTTATGATAAATCCACTTGGTGGGTTGATTCAGGAGCAACTACTCATGTTACAAATTCCTTACAGGGGTTAAGTGGGACGAGAACCTTGCAAAGAGGAGAAAGAACGATTAAAGTTGCAAATGGAGTGCAAGCCAATGTTGAAGCCATTTGAGTTTTTTCTTTAGAATTGAATAATGGTTTTGTACTTAGACTTAAAGAAGTACTTTATATTCCCTCTTTGCGTAGAAATTTGATAAGTGTTTCGAAACTTGATGATGATGGAATTGATTGCCATTTTTGGTGATGGCAAGTATAAGATACTGGTTAATAATAAATGTGTTGGTCTTACCTTCCGACAAAACAAGCTTTATTTATTATCTCTTGTTGAGAATGCGAACAATGTATGTGATGAGAATGTGAATGATTCCTCATCTGTGGATGTAACTAAGAAGCGGAAGAGAATTGATACTGTCTCTTCGAAATTATGGCATTGTCGCTTAGGCCATATTTCGAGGGAGAGAATAGAACGATTGGTTAAGGAATCAATTCTCCCGCACTTAGAATTTTCAGATTTACAATAATGTATTGATTGCATCAAAGGAAAGTGTGTCAAAAAAATTAAGAAAGATGCCAAACGAAGCATAGGAATTTTAGAAATAATCCACACAGATATATGTGGTCCTTTTCCTGTGAAAAGTGTGGATGGTTATGACTCATTTATAACATTCACAGACGACTACTCTCGTTATGGCAATATTTATCCAATTAAAGAAAGATCGGAAGCATTGGATAAATTCAAAATATTTAAAGCTGAAGTTGAAAATCAGCACAATAAGAAAATCAAGATAGTACGATCAGACCGAGGTGAAGAGTACTATGGGCGACATACCCCATATGGCCAAATTCCTGGACCATTTGCAAGGTTCCTACAGGAAAATGGCATAGTTGCTCAGTACTCCACACCGGGGGAGCCTCAGCAGAATGGAGTGGCTGAAAGACGTAACCGTACCTTAATGGATATGGTAAGAAGCATGATGAGTTACTCCACATTACCGATTAGTTTATGGATGGAGGCACTGAAAACCGCCATTCACATACTTAATCGAGTACCAAGTAAATCGGTGTCTAAAACACCGTATGAATTATGGACAGGAAGGGAACCCTCACTTAACCATTTGCGTGTGTGGGGCTGTCCAGCTGAGGCAAAAGTGTTTAACCCAAACATAGGAAAGTTAGACTCCAAGACAGTCAGCTACCATTTTATTGGCTATCCAGAAAGATCGAAAGGATATCGCTTCTATTGTCCTGACAGACATACGAAGATTGTAGAAACAAGACACGCTGTGTTCTTGGAGGATAACATGATCAGGGAGAGTATGGTAGCACGAGAAATCAGCCTACAGGAGAAGTGGGTACATGTACCCACTCCGATGGTTGAAGAACCATTCTTCACGTTACCTGCTGCTGTTGCACCGACAGTGCAGGACACTGTAGTGCCAACACCTGTTGCAAGTTCTCCCGTGGCGACAATGAATGAACATGTGGAACCTGTCCTTGAGGAACCTATCCTTGAGGAACCTATAGAACCAAATGTTGCACATGAGGAAGAACAACAACAGCCAAATGTGGAACAAGTGCCGGAGGCACCTAGAAGGTCTCAAAGAATAAGAAGATCAGCTATTACTGATGACTATGAAGTTTATGAAACAGAAGAATATCAGATGGGGGATGATCCCACCTCATTTGAAGAAGCCATGAGAAGCGACTACTCATCAAAGTGGCTTAAGGCCATGGAAGATGAATTGAAATTAATGAGTACCAATAAAGTTTGAGACTTAGAAAATATTCCTAAAGGAGCCAAAACAGTAGGCTGTAAATGGGTCTACAAAACGAAATATGACTCTCAAGGGAATATAGAAAGATTTAAAGCGCGACTTATGGCGAAAGGCTTCACGTAAAGAGAAGGGATTGATTATAATGAGATGTTTTCTCCAGTCTCATGTAAAGATTCCTTCAGAATTATAATGGCGCTTGTAGCTCACTATAATTTGGAGTTACATTAAATAGATGTAAAGACGGCTTTTCTAAACGGGGATTTGAAAGAAAATGTTTATATGGCACAACCGAAAGGTTTTATCATAAAAGGAAAGGAAAATATGGGATGCCGCCTGAAGAAATCAATCTACGGATTGAAACAAGCTTCAAGACAGTGGTATTTGAAGTTTGATAGAACGATAAAAGGTTTTGGGTTTAAAGAAAATGTTGAGGATAATTGCGTTTATGCGAAGTTCAGAAATAGAAAGTATATATTCCTAATTTTGTATGTGGATGATATCTTGCTTGCTAGTAGTGATATCAATCTACTAATGGAAACGAAGAAATTCTTGTCCTCAAACTTTGATATGAAAGATCTCGGTGAGGCCTCGTTCGTTTTGGGAATAGAGATTCACCGAGACAGGAGAAAAGGGGTTCTAGGATTATCACAAAAGGCATACATAGAAAAGGTCCTGAAGAAATTTAGTATGCATGCGTACAGTCCTTCACCTGCTCCTATAGTCAAGGACGATAGATTTGGGGAACATCAGTGTCCCAAAAACCAATATAAAATTGACCGAATAAAAGCGGTACCGTATGCTTCAGCTGTTGGAAGTTTATAATATGCTAAAGTGTGTACACGCCCTGACTTAGCTTTTGTTACCGGGTTACTTGGCAGATATCAAAAGAATCCAGGAATTGAACATTGGAAATTAGTGAAGAAAGTCCTGCGTTATTTGTAGGGTACGAAAGGCCTCTTGCTTACGTATAGAAGATCTGACTCCCTGTAGATAGAGGTGTATTCAGATTCTGATTATGCGGGAGATGAAAGAAAATCCACGTCAGAATATGTATTTACTCTCGCAGGAGGGGCTATATCGTGGAAAAGCTCCAAACAAACCGTAACTACATCCTCGACAATGTATGTCGAGTTTGTAGCATGCTATGAGGCAATGGGGCAGATGAATTGGCTGAAGAAACTCATACCCGGATTGAAAGTGATTGATGATATAAATGAACCACTGAGATTGTATTGTGATAACAATCCAGCGGTACAGTACGCTCACAACAATATGTCAAGTAGTGCTGCCAAACACATTGACATAAAATACTATGTTGTGAAAGATAAAGTTCGAGATCATATAATAAATCTTGAGCATATAAGTACAGAGAAAATGCTCGCGGATCCGCTCACAAAGGGCTTACCACCCGACGTGTTCAGAGAACACGTAGCCGGCATGGGTTTAAGGGAAAGCCTATGATTCCCGAACATACGAAGGGCCCAAAGAAAATTTACATTTCAAAACGGAGAAGTGTATTGTGGCTGTTAGTCCAACGGCACTAATTGCTGTGACGATGGGACAGTTCTATGCACTAATCTGTGATGAAATAGGATGGAAGCAAGAAAAATATGAATTGAAAGTTTTGAGTACAAAATTAAAGAACGAAGAATAGATGAGAGATAAAGGGGGAGAATGTTAGGTTTGATCTCCTACCAGTTAGGCCCAACGGCTTTTTTGGGTCTTGTTCTCGCGCCCTGATCGGGGGCGCCCAACCCTACATGGTTGGTGGGCCCCCGTCGCACAGCGCTATAAAGAAAAGGTGGGGGCCGGGACTCGCAGTACGAGGTTCACCGCGCCGCCAGTCTCCCCACCGACATCCTAACCCTAAACCCGATCTTGAGAAGGGGCGCTGCCAGCGACGGGAAGCACCACCGACGCCGGCAACGCCACCCCGACGCACACGCCGCCGCCGAGGACGCCACCGCGCCGACTCCTCCCTCTCCACCGAACGTCGCTGCCGGTGCGCAGATGGCGTCCGTCAACGAGACCCCGGCCGGAGCTTCGACCACTACGGCTTTCGATGGTTTGCTACATCTTACTCCCCTTCTCTCTGTCTCTCATGTAAATCCCGAACACCTATTCTATTTCTATGCAATACATCCCGATCTGATGAATATGACTAAAACGAAAACTAACACGTACCTTTGAAGGGGATGATGCCCCTGTCGATGAGGAGGCGGAAGTTGCGGTAGCCCATGTAGCCGCAGGCGCTGGCCGTCCAGAAGAGCGCGCACGGCACACCCATCTCCCTCGCGGCGTCCACGCCGAAGCTCATCAGGTTGTCCGCCACGACGCACGTCACGCCGTCCAGCCCGGCGAGCAGGCTTCGCAGGTGGGGCGGGCAGTTGTGCTTGGTGGCGTAGCTGATGGTCGCCGGGTCCTGCGTGGCGTCGGCGTCTGACTCCGGCAGGCCGTCCGGGATGGTGGCGAAGCGGAACGCCGTGAGGCCCGCGACGGCGGCGGTGGTTGTACTCGGTGTTGACGAAGGTGACGCGGAAGCCCCTGGCGTGGAGGATCTTTGCCAGCTTCAGCATCGGCGTGATGTGGCCCTGCGTCGGGAACGGCACGCACACTGCGTGCGGCTCCTGGCCGGTCGGGGTCGGGAGAGTAGCAGCGCTCATGTTTGCTTGCCTCCTGGGACAATGGAAGGGATCGAATTATTTCTTGTTTGATCAGTTGCCGCAACGCAGCAGCCACGCGTCACATGGCCATTGGTAGGTAGCAGCAGAGGCGCTCAATGAGCGCCAATACTCCCACAGATATGGAATCTTATTTATTTATATATATGTTTAATCACTGTTTAATTTGTCTTTGCCCTTAATTTTTATTCTTTTGAGTACAAGACTTGAGACTCTTCTGAAATTTTGATGTGGGATTTGGGAATCCCATAGAGCGCAGCTAGGGCAGTGTGGCATGTGACTATTTAGTGAATAATCATTAGCTTAAGTTCTCGTAATTTACTAACTCTTTTGATTTTAATGTTGAATCTAGTAATGTGTATTTTGGTAAATTACATACCAATTATTTTCTAAAATTTCAGTGGCGTCATGTTGCCCAAGAAGCACGGACATGACAATGAGAAGAAGAAAAAATATTAGATGGGATTAATAATGATGCCGGCATCAATGCTTTCGCATCTGCAGATGCTAGAATTTTTTTAAGGTAGTATTCATAATTTGTTTTATGAAAATGTGTTTTTTGGATGCATTAAATTAAGTTTATTAGAAACATCATCATTATTGTTATATTAAGGCTTTGTGTGGTATATGGCTCCAAATAGCTCTGGTCCTTGTTACAATGTGTGGAGCAATTAGAGCCGGTAAAATCAAGAGTAGTGGCTTCACCTGCTTCTATTCCATTTTTAGAGGAGAAAGAAAAACTGACTCCTCGTTACAGCGCACGGAAGAGTTAGAGCCGGAGCTGCCAAGAGCTCTGTATACTGTGATGCAAGAGTTGTTGGAGTGAGTGTGAGGGGCCCCAGCTCACTAAATATGATGCTGTAATTCACATCGCCTTATTGTACTTAATCATATATGGTTTGACTACACCGTGGAAAGGTCAATGGATGTTCCAGCTCTGTATGTCGTAGCATATCAGCCTGTTCCTTTCGACTGAATTGACTTATAAGTCATGGCTGAAAATACTGTTGATCGATTTGGTGTGAGAAAAAAAACTATTTAAACCATAGATTATAAGTCAGATACGATCGAATAAGTCGAAACGAACATGCAGCGGAAACTAAGCTTGACAGCAACGGAAAAGCAGAGCATGAAGAACAACAGCAGTGAAGTGCGGGTGTGCGTCACCGGTGGCGCCGGGTTCATCGGCTCCTGGCTCGTCAAGAAGCTCCTCGAGAGAGGATACACCGTGCACGCCACGCTGCGGAACACCGGTGCGCGAGCTCCTTCTTCCTTTCCTAGTTTTGGTCGTCGTCGCTCACTCTGACCTGATTCATTTTGGTGACCGCGCGCAGAGGACGAGGAGAAGACCGGGCCGCTGCGGCGGTTGGTCCCCGGCGCGGCGGAGCGGCTGCGGTTGTTCGAGGCCGACCTCTTCGACGCCGCCACCTTCGCGCCGGCGATCGCTGGGTGCCAGTTCGTCTTCCTCGTCGCCACGCCATACGGGCTCGAAGCCGCCGGCTCCAAGGTGAAGTATCGCACTTCCGTTAGATCCCCTTCGTTCCAAACAAAAAAAAAAATCGAATTGGATCTGCGAAGGAATCGAAGGATCTTGATTTGTCGTGCGTGCTGTGCGGCGGCTGGCAGTACAAGAGCACGGCGGAAGCTGCAGTGGCCGCGGTGCGCGTGATCCTCCGGCAGTGCGAGGAATCCAAGACTGTGAAGCGCGTCATCCACACCGCCTCCATATCGGCCGCTTCGCCGCTCAAGGACAAGGACGACGGCTCCGGCGCTGGGTTCAAAGATTTCATCAGCGAATCATGTTGGACGCCGCTCGACGTTGACTACCATCTTCGCAGCGCACACTTCGATGTGAGCAACTACTGACCGAGTCCGATACCGATGATTTCTTTAATTTTGAGCTAATCTTTTTTAGCGAAATCTGCAATTAAACGGGCAAATTAAAAGTGACAACCATTCGCAGAAGTACATACTGGCGAAGCTGCAGTCGGAGCTGGAGCTCCTGCGCTACAACGATGGCGAAAGCCCGGCGTTTGAGGTGGTGACTCTGCCCCTGGGCCTGGTCGCGGGCGACACGGTCCTCGGGCACGTGCCGGAGACGCTGGAGCACGCCGTGTCGCCGGTGTCACGGAAGGAGTTCTCCTTCATGTTCCTCCGGCTGGTGCAGGGCCTGCTCGGCTCCGAGCCGCTGGTGCACGTCGACGACGCCTGCGACGCGCTCCTCTTCTGCATGGAGCGCCCCTCCATCGCCGGCCGCTTCCTCTGCGCCGCCGCGTACCCGAGCATCCACGACATCACGAACCACTACGCCAACAAGTTCCCTCACCTCGACGTCCTCAGAGCGTAAAGCCTTTGTTTGCACCATTACATGCATATGCACGAGATCTCTGGCAAGATCGTTTGGTCTGATGCTCTTATGTGTGTGATGGATTGAATCTATCGGTGTCAGGACGGAGGCGGTGGTGGCAAGGGTGCAACCTGAGGGGGACAAGTTGGGAGAGCTGGGGTTCAGGTACAAGTACGGGATGGAGGAGATCCTTGATAGCAGCGTTGCCTGTGCAGCAAGATTGGGTTTTCTTGACGCAGCCAAGCTCAGCGTGTAGAGAGAATATAGTAGCAAATAAACTTGCCACTGTTGTCTTGAATGTAGGAGCACGACACTGTTGTCTTGTTCGTTGGGCGTGCTACACGTTCCAAATTGCCACTGAATGAATGTAGTAGCAAATAAACTTGAATGTAATAAACTTGACTGTACTTTCATGGACGTTTAAGTTCGGCAATTCAAGTTTCTGCTGCTGTGAGCACAAGCTCAATCATATCTACGTGGGATATGGGATGTGAAAACGTGTCCCGTCCATAAAAAAATGACAATGGTCTGATCTGATGAGGACATCAGTCCCATGGTTCCCGTCTGGACGCGCTCTCGCAAAAAAAAAAAAAACGTCCACTTGTTCCACATACTCCTCGCGACGCCTTCATCCTGCGCATCCCCTGCGGCGCCAACCGCCGGCCCCTTCTTCCCGTCCACCGCCTGGCTAGAGCTTCCCGCTAGCCCCTTCTTCCCGCCCCCGCCCAGCCAGAGCTTACCGGTAGCCGCCTGTGCCTGCGTCCGGCCCCTTCCTCCCGGCCAGAGCCCGCCAGCAGCCTGTGCCATTGCTAGCCTGTCCCCGCCTTCCCCTCCTCCCGCCTGCGACGACAGCAGCCCACATCCCGGCCAAAGCTCACCGGCAGCCTGTCCCCACCGCCCCCTCCGCTCGCCTCCAGAAGGGGCTGCGATGGTGATGCCCTCCGCATACCCATCCCCCGCTTGTGTTGCGTCATACTGAAGAAAAAGGTTGAAAAACACATGTTGCAAGCCTATGTTTCAAATGTTTCATAGTTATGTTGCAAACGTTTTGTAAGGATGTTGCAAAACTAGATCGGGATGTTGCATAGTTGCAATGTTTGTACATGCATGTTGTAAGCTTCTGGATGTTTTAAGTGATTTATCTAGATGTTGTGTATGTTTTACAATGATTTTGAGGTATTTTTGCAAGTGTTTCAGATGCATGTGTTTAGTGTTTCATCTGTCTTGAGACTATGTTGCAGGTGTTGCATCTGGATGTTTTAAAAGTAGACCGGGTGTTGCATCTCGCTCCCTCATCGCCTTCGGCTACCTCACCTCAGTGCCTCCACCTTCTCTCGGCACCGGCTGGGCATCCAAACTAGAGGCGCATGTGGGCGCCCCCCCCCTCCCCTTCTTCTCGATGCTGGCGGCGCGTCATGGGATGGTGCGGCGGGGGATAGGCCGCCGTGACCGCGAGTACACACGGGCGCACGCTCCTTGTGTTCCGTTACATGGAGGAGGGATAGATGCGCTCGATTCTTTTGTTTTTGCGTTGAGATCGCACGGCTCCTGTTCCTCGATTCGGATGGCCCCGAGCTACGTCCGGACGCTAGGCATCCCATAAAAAAATCTACCTACATCTCTAATTGCGAGAAAAGTATCTGTGTGGTGTCTTTGCACAGCTGGTGAAATTTCGCGGTGCTCGCGTCAAACTAGTGGCTCAATTTCTAAAAGGAAAAATCTCAAGCAAAAGAATTCCTCGACAGATAGGACATCTTCGTTCCCCCCCCCCCCCCCCCCCCCCCCAATCGAGGATGCCGAAAGGGATTGGGTGGGACCGCAATGCTGACTAGGACATTGGATCGCATGACTGTACTGAGCTTCTGTAGTCCTATCTGTAGAAGTCTAGAAGAGATACTACTTATTTTTTAAAAAAAAACTACTATTAGAAAGTAAAAAAACATGTAAAAAAAGAAGAAGAGATACTACTATTAGAAAAGTAAAAAAGCATGTCATGTGGATGTGGCCTAACGGACGGAAGGCGGGAACGGGAAGGGAACGTGCTGGGCTGGGTGCGGTGTGGAAGGGTCATCGTCTCAGCGATGAGGCGATCACGGTCACGCGCTAGTGGGGTGTTGGCCTTGTCGCCTTTGGTTTAACCGCCAAGGCGATCTATCCGTCCACGGCAAGTTACCGCCGCGTAAACCAACCCCGGCCCATTGGGATACGACGGGGCTGCTTGCGTGCGACCCTGCGTCGCTCACGTCCGCTACATTCCCGTCGTCCCGTCCCGTGACAATTCCGCCGACCACGACCCACGCATTGGCCGGATCTTCCGAGGCCTGGCCGCATCTCTTCCCCACGCGGCGATAGAAGCTTCCTCGTCTCCCACGTCCTCGGAAAAAACCGCGAAGATGGGATAGGACCACGCGTGCGGCCGCGCTGTCGATCCCAGCTGCCAGCGGCCGCGGCCACGCCTGCGGAGACCGACCCAGAACGTGCGCCAAACCACGGGGGTTCCTCCGCTGCCTACCTGTTCGCCGTGATCCAAACGTGCCGAAAGGTTGCTGCCCCATAGCCCCAGCCGTCTCCTTCGGTCCTTTCCTCTATCCATCTTTATCTTTATAACCCTGCCCCACGCGCGGCTCCCACGCAACATCCGAATCCGGAAGCACTTCTCCTCCCACCAGCGCATTCGCTCCTCTCGTCGTGCGTCAATCAATCAAATCAAAGGGAGAAAAAACCCATTCCCTTCCTGCTCCTTCCTGTTGAAACCCTTTCCCGTAAGCTCGCCGCTGCGCTGCGTTCGAATGGCCGTCGGAGGAGGCGTGTGCGTGGCGTCGTCGTCGGTTGAGGCGGCGTGGGGGAGGAGGACGAGGACGACGAGCGGGGCGCGGCGCGGCGCCGCGGCGGCGACCAGCATCAGGTGCAGCATCGTTGGCGAGGCCGGGCCGGGCGCCTCCGGCGGGCTGGCGGAGGACCCTTACCGGACGCTGCGGCTGCGCCCGGGCGCCACCCGCGGCGAGGTCAAGAAGGCCTTCCGCCGCCTCGCGCTCATGGTGCGTACGCAAAGCGCAACCCCTCTTCCAGCTAACCCCTAACCGCTATTTCTTCCGTTCCGTTCCACATTCACAATAACAGTTTACTGCGTCAGTAACCAGTAATTCTGATTTACCGTTTCACTTTCACCCTGGCGTGTCGATCCCTCTCACGGATTGCTTTCCTCTTCGTCGTGCTCGTGCAGTACCATCCGGACGTTCGCAAGGAGAGGGAGAGCGAGAGCGACGGCGACAGCGGCGTCCAATTCCAGAGGATTAACGTGGCGTATCAGGTGAGCAGAGCTTACCATTTTTCATTTTTTTTCCTAAACAAATTCGTTTATGTTTCACCCCTGTTGCTGATTGACCTGACGCGATCCACTGGATGCATGCAGATGGTGATGCGCAGCATGAGGGAGGCCGACGAGCGGCTGGAGTACTGGCGGCTCAAGTATGGCCTCACCGACGAGGATCTCGACAGGTACAGGCACCACCTCAACCAAGAAGACGGCGACGACTGGTTCGACATGTGAACTGGAAGCAGCCGATCGATAGACAAGGATTTATGTACATAACCCTGTTTATCCGCATTGACCAGATTAATTCTTGTTGCCATTGCGGAGGCACCAACCGTAATTTCGTCTGCATGTGTGTATTGAATACTTCTCCCCTGTTTTATGGCGGGTGAAGGGATACAGTTAGACTAAAAGTGTAGTGGCAGTTGTGTTTCAGAAACATGGGAGACCCCCCCTCTTCTTGTTTATATATAAAGATTTAGTTGATCTTAATCATGTCTGCAAGTGCTGTTCATGCTTAACGATTTTTATGAACCTGTATGGCTGTATTGTTTTGTGTTTCTGTTTATGTGAGGACTGACTGACAGTACCTTGTCCTTCTAACCTTTTTCTGAAATGAGACTATCAGACGATGCAGCGTTTTAAGTTCAGAATTCAGATGTGCTTGCCTGTGAGTCTGTGAGTGAGACTATGACTGTATCACAAGACGGTTTCCTTCTCTGAACCTTTAGTGCGCACTCAAAACTCAGTGGACACGCATCGTTCATCTCATCTGTTTGTTTAGCTTCAGCGTACTAGTAACAACATACCTGATCGGTGATCCTTCACTCGTTCTCAGAGCACGCCTTGAATCTAAAACGGCCATCAATCATGCTTTCTAGCTGAAGATTGGCTGAATTGTTACGCTATAACACACAGTCGCTCATTCACGCTCTAATTATCAGAAGTGATTTTTTGCTTTATGTAGTAATTATTATCTTTTTTATTTTGCAATGTATGCTATTCTTTGGAGATTAGCAACACATGAACCACTAGCCGAAGCGAGGATCCATGCAGTTGAGTAACAGAAGTTGCCTTCTAAAAGCGAAGAGAAGTTTGGGCCGGACTAGCACATCTGGTGCTAGACAATATGTCTTTATGCAGTGTTTAGAACCATACTTCTTATGTCCCTTTTTATCTATCGCTACGATATTTATGCTTGTCAAATTTTTTTTAAATTTAACTAGATTTATAAAAAAATATTAGTAATGTTTATATCTTTAAATAAATTTATTATAAAAATGACCGAACAATCTATCTAATGATAATAATTATGTATCATAAATATTAATATTACTATATATTTAGTCAAAGTTAAGAGTATGTTTAACTTTTCGGCAAGCGAGAACCACGTACGGAGGGAATATGCTTTTATTTTGCCGTGTAGAAGCAAATGTGGTGGATGGCTACTCAGCTTGATTTAGACAGCAAAAAGGAAATGTTATCTAAGATATACTTTGTTAATCTTGTCATACACTACTTCGTCCTCCCGATACGGTACAAGTGGGGTCCACGTTTCACTATATTCCCATAAATCACTCCACTAAAGTACCGCAAAATAAAGGATTTCATATCAGTGTCCTTGAAAATTGACAGCAAACGGTAAGGCACGTGCAAAGGTTTTTCATCAAGGTTTTCAGCACGTCTCTTAAAGTCACTTGTGCCTTTGTGCTATTTTGGCACGAATCAATCAAAGTTGTGTTCTTTTTTTTTTTGACCCAATCAAATCTGATCCCACTCGATTTGAGATTTTTTTTTTAATTTTAACTTTTTTAATATAATTTTAAATCTAACACTGTCGGTTTTTTTTAAACTAACACTTTTGTTTTAATATAATTTTAAATCTAACACTGTCGGTTTTTTTAAACTAACACTTTTGACCACGCCTATTGCCATGGCGCGGCCAAATGCCTGTGCCGCGCCATGTATGGCGGCGCGGCAGAGGCCTTACGTGGCGGCGACCATCACCGCTGACCGCTGACGTGGCAAGGTTGTGCCGCGCCACCGATCTTGGCGCGGCAGTGCCGCGCCCTGATCCGTGGCGCGGCAGAGCCCGGTATAACCACCGCCGCTGCCTCTTGCCCAAGCAGTCGGCGTTCCGCGAGAAACGCAGCAAGGCAGTGCCGCCGCGCCCGCCTTCGCCCGCGCCTGCCCGCGGCCACGTCCGCCCATGCCAGCTAGGCCGCTCGCGCCAGCAAGCCAGCCGAGGCAGTAAGCGAGCCGTGCCAGCCAGGCCGCCGGCCGCCCGGTGCAGCCACCGCGCCCGCACGCAGGCGCGCCTCCCTCTCCGGCCGCCTCCATCCCTCCTCGTCCTCGTTTAAGGTTCTGACGCATATTTTATTTTCGTTTGAATGCTGGATATGATATTATGAATGGAGTTAAGGTTAGCAGAAAATTTTTGTTTGGGAACTATGCTGAAGATATAAGTTTGAGTTTGTCAATGTTAAGGTTAATTATTTAGTTAGAAGTATGTTTGCCATGTATTTTTTTGTTGCTATAATTGTTGTTAATAATATTTTAGTTCCATTGCAAATGATTATATTTTTCATTAATTTGCGTTGTTTTGATTGATGTTTAATTTGAACCGTTTTATTAGATAGAAGACAGGTTTCGGGAGCAGTTATGACGAAAACGGGGTCGTCCTAGAGAAATGTACCCCGACGAGTCTAGCAAAGATGCCCCCATCCCTCCTGAACTCCATGTCCCTAATTGTGACTGTGGTCGTCCGGCTGACGTGTTTCAATCAAGACATCCGGACACAGCGGCTCGTTGCTTCTACACATGCAGTCGTTTTAATGTAAGTAATTATTTCCGTATATTTTTCTTTTCATTTGTATTACTAGATTACTAATATTGTTGAATTTTTGTTGTGTAGGAACAGGAGAGGTGCTTTTTCTTTCAGTGGATCGACGGTGCAGACAAGTTTGACCCCAGGTACCTCCTTTTCGATGATTGGTGGAGAGGGCGACATCCACGAGAGCACTTCGAGCGGTGGGTTCCACCTCCCCCTAACCCCCCCTCTAATGACGGCTAAGGAGAAGCACTTAGCCGTAGTTAGACGACTCGAGGAACCTCCTCTGTGCCATTGTGGAGACCGAGCCATGATAAACCCTGACAATACGTTGGAGTTTGTGTGTCCAAACAAGCATGAAGTAAGTGCAAAGTGTATTTGTTCAAAAGTTGAGCTATATGTGTCATGTACTAATGTCATGTTATTTAGGTATATTCAATGGCGAAGTGTCGTTTTAAGGAGTGGTTGTATGGTCCTAAGAACAAATGGCCCGAATAACCTCCAAAAGCAAAACAAAAGAAGCTAGATGAGCACAGAAAGCGAGCTGGTCGCACCGTTGAATCACCGATTGTGGTGTCTGATGAGGGGGACGAGGAGGAGGACGACACTGCAAGACTGAGCGAGCTCATCGCTCTAGCAGAGGCGGGCTTGCCGACAGAGGAGGCTGAGGATGACACTGCCAGACTGAGCGAGCTCATCGCTCTAGCAGAGGCGGGCTTGCTGGCGGAGGAGGCTGAGGACGACACTGCCAGACTGAGCGAGCTCATCGCTCTAGCAGAGGCGGGCTTGCAGGCGGAGGAGGATAACGACGCGTTCTTCACTCAGGCCACAGAGGCCGCAGATGAAGCGGAAGCCACTTACTATAGGCAAAAGGCAGATCAACGCAATGCAGGTGACCCTAGCCACAGCAACAGGGTTGTGGTTGAGGATTGGTACTCGGACGACGAGTTGCTGACTCAATATGTTTCTGACTGAGAGTTTTTGATTGCGACATCTGTTAGTTCCATGCATTATTCGATTTGAACTACTGATGTATTGTACCCATGTATCATGTACTCGAATTACCCATGATCGATCTTATGTGATCACAACTGTTGTATCATGCATTCAAAATTTATAAAACGAACATAATCATTTGCCGCACCGTAGCCTGGGTTCAGTTGCCACATAGGATGGTTCTACCGCGCCATAGGCCACGATGGTCTATGCCGCGCCATAGTACATGGCGCGTCCGTGAAGCACCATTGTTCATGGCGCGTCAGTGACGCGGTCAGCCAACGGCCAGCCAGCAACAATTTAGTTGTTGTCAGTGTTGTGCTAAACTACAAGTGCTGTACAAAACGAACATTAAGCTAATAAATGGACAACGAGTTGGCACATAATATTTTCATTTGTTTATGAGTACAAGTTTTCAACGATAATATTCGTTCGACATAAGTTCGACGTAATGAACTAAGTCCCACGAATGTAAGGATCCCTTGAACGCCTCTTAGAAACCTCATCGTCCAGTAGAAGAAGGGGGTCATCATACTCCACATCAAGAAGGGGTACAGCTGGTGCGGCGTGGGAGGGGATGATACACAAAGGGTTAGAGTATTCAAATTAATATTTTTCAGATAAACATTATGTACCATAGCACAATTTAAACTACTTGTTATGTAATATGAACACAATAGAAAATCACCTGTTGTCTTCTATGCCGGCTAGCCTTGTGACCAGATTGCTTGCAAACAGAACAAAGATTCCTGCCACGGGTCTCATTGAAGTCTCCCCCGCCATACATGTCTTTGCCGTACCCTCTCATAGCGTCCATGTCCCCCTTCAGTCGCTTCTTCTTCCTTCTACCCTTCCCTACCTTCATTAGATCTGGATGCGGCACGTAGTCATAACCATTATAAGGTGGCCACTGTGTTGGGTCTAGGTATGGCTCGAAGCTCATCTCCCAAATACTAACGGTGTTCAAATGGAGATACAAGGTTGACATATATGGTAGATCCTCATAGTTGTACCCGCGAACCCTGCAGACCATGATCATATGAGAGCAAGGGGCATGCATGATCTGAGGGACGTTGTAACTGCACTCTACCTTCTCAAGATCAACTCGGTAGTTTCATCCACCATAACGTTCGCCGCCCAAGCTTGTGCCACCCTTGCCCCGTACACTAAAGATATGGCGGCGGGGTCCATACAGCTCGGCGGTGTGCTGCTTGGCCAATTCCTTGGCCTCCTTCAAATGTTGAGCTCCGGCCTTTCCAAAACGCCCCTGCTCAGCTATATTCCTCTGTGCAAGTTCCCACCTCTTCACAAAATATTCGTTGCACTTATGAAAGGAGAACTCAACAATTCTAGACACAGGCAACGATCGAACTCCGCTGAATACACGGTTAAAGGACTCCGAGGAGTTAGTAGTCATGATGTCATACCTGAAACCCCCCTCGTCATATGCTAACGCCCACTGAGCCTTCTGTTCCATCTGCGCCTCTAACCAGGCCTTTCTCGCTGCATTTACCATCTTGTCTAGTTCTCTCTTTGTCTCCTTGAACTCGTGCTCTGTACGTACACAACATAGAGCCTTTACTTTGTCACATACCTCCTTCTTCCGCTGACGTCGCCAGAAATTTGCGGCAAAGTGTCTCATGCACCATCTATGTACTAGAGGCGGGAACCCATCTATTTGCTCACCTGCAGCATTAAGAAGCCCTGCGTGACGGTCGGAGATCAAACATATAGTGCGAGTTGGGCCAAGCACTTGGACACGTAGTAGCCGCATGAACCAAGACCACGATTCATTGTTCTCTCCCTCTGCCAAAGCAAAAGCCACGGGTACTATCTGGTCCTCAGGATCAACAGCAGCAGCCATCATCAAGGTGCCCCTGTACTTTCCTATCAGGAAAGTGCCATCAACAAGTACGACTGGCCGACAAAACTGGAATGCATGTTCTATTTGCGCGAACGACCAGAACACACGATAGAGGACATGCCTCAATGGGTCCCGAAAAAACATCCCTCTGGTGTCCACAAACCATTTCAAGCCAGGGTTGTAATAATGCATTGCACATAAGATGCGGGGCACCCTGTTGTATGCTTCCTCCCAAGTACCCCATCGAATCGCGAGAGCGATTTGCTTAGCATGCCAAGCCTTTTCGTACGACACATCGTACCTAACGAATCCAGATATGGACTGTTGTAAAGAAGACACCGATATGTCGTTATTGTCATCAATGAGACCCAATATACGATGGGCAAGGTAACGTGCAGTGAGCTGCTGATGATTTTCCTTCCCCCTATTGTCTAGGCAAGTGTGGGGTTCAACAACTTTAGTTATCCTCCACTTGCCATCACTCTGTCTCTTTCGTGCATTTAACCTCCACAGACAACCATTTTTGCATATCAAGTGGTATCTCAACTCCTGGTCCGAATGAGTGACGATGTACGGTCTATGGTGGTACACAACATAGTCCTAAAGGAAGAGTTTCATCTCTGACATTGTGTTGAATATCATCCCCTTCCTAAGGGGTTCTTTCTCATGGTTATACAATGAATTCCTACACAGCTGGAGACCGGTATCACAAACTGACATATCCGTCATGCTGACATCCCTATAGTTCGGAATGCCCCTGAAAGGTACGTTCTTGGACCTTAGTTGCTCAAGCTCAGTCGTTGTGTAAGGTGGTGGTGGAACATACTGCTACGCTTCGCTAATTCTGGTCCATGAATCATAGGGGTTATCATCTACAGCCAAATCTATGACTAGTCTACCCTGAACATGGACACCATGTAAAACCTCGGTTCGTACTGGTAATGGCATAGTATGAATCGGTACTAGCATGGCATCAGCCGGTGTTGCCACAGCATCTGTACCTCCTTGGTCATCATCAGAATCGTCTGAATCACTGCTAACTACATCACCGATCCTGTCCTCCTCCTCCTACTCCTCCTCTTCCTATTTGAACTCATTCACATCGAAGTCATTGCTTATACAGCCTACTATAGTTGAATGAAACTGCTCCTGCATCAACTGACTGTCCAAATCCATGTTATCCTGAGTTGCTTCCCCTTCGACACCTAATTCTTGTTCATTGCCTCCAAAACCATCAATGGACGGGCCGTCCTGCACACCATGCATCATGTACCCATTCTCCACCATCACCTGGCTCAGCCATGGGCACATTGGAACCTTGGAGAACCCTAGTGTAGCGGGACCAGTGAGCAGGGTCGTGCAAGGGCATGAGGACATAGTGTGCCCTAGTCTTCCTAGTATCAAACCTCCCCTTGAGTATGAAATCACCCCAAACTTTGTATTCAAATGGACACAAAGGTCGTTGAAGCTAGGAGGTTCATCAAACCATACCAATTCTTCTTCCATATCCTCAAACATACCATCTTCTCTCCTAACACTTCCTCCGAACAAAACTCTAACACAACAATCCATCTGCAAAACCATTTCAAGAAACTTTATCAAGTCATCGAAATCATCGTACATAATGTCCATACTAACATTATTACATTTTCTAACTATAACTATACTAACTAATCAAATATTAACATCTATACAAGGCTAACTACAACTTATTAGACTAAATTCATTGTACAACTAGAGTAAATAACTGTACTAACTAAACTACCTTACTTTACTACATATACTAACTTATTATATTATGTATACTAACTAAACTAACTAACTTTACTAACTATATTAGCTATACTTTGATAATTTTATTAACTTTATTAACTGTGCTAACTATATTAGTGGAGTACCTCGCTGCAGCACCTAGGCGGGCAGCCGCCCTGAGGTTCTGGCCGGAGGGGGAGGCGCGCCTGCGTGCGGGTGGCCGACGGCCTGGCAGGCGTGGCTCGCTTACTTCCTCGGCTGTCTTGCTGGTGCGGGCGGGCTAGCTGGCATGGGTAGGCGCGGGCGAAGGCGGGTGCGGCGGCACTGCCTTGCTGCATTTCTCGCGGAACGCCGACTGCTCAGGCAAGAGGCAGCGGCGGTGGTTATACCGGGCTCTGCCGCGCCACGGATCAGGGCGCGACACTTCCACGCCAAGATCGGTGGCGCGATAGAGCCTTGCCACGTCAGCGGTCAGCAGTGATGGTCGCCGCCACGTAAGGCCTCTGCCGCGTCGCCATGCATGGCGCGACACAGGTATTTGGCCGCGCCATGGAAATAGGCGCGACCAAAAGTGTTAGTTTAAAAAAACCCGACAGTGTTAGATTTAAAATTATATTCAAAAAATGGTTAAAATTAAAAAAAAATCTTGATTTGACAGGCCGAGTCTAATCTTAATAGACTTAGCTTAGAGCATCTCTAGCAGCTCATAATATTATTTTTGATGAGTTGCTTACAAATAATTTATCCTCAATAGAATTGTATTGATGATCATCAATAGTACTTTTTTTAAATATTGGGAGAGCTACTCCAGTAGATCACCAATAATTTCTCTAATATATAGGACCCACATATCAGAATAGAGGATGTGTGAGGAAAAGATGACATTTGTTGCGGACCCAACATTGGGCCTGTTTGGTACAACTTATAAGCTGCTTATAGTCAAAATAAGCTAAAATCAACAACCAAACGCCACGCTTTTCAGCAGCTTATTTTAGCCACACTTATTCCCACAACTCCCATTTGTACTAAAAAGCAGAAGCTATATCAGATCAGCTTATTTTGACCGTCGCTTTTACTCCATTTGTGTAGCTTATCTGGGAAGCGCTTCCCAGATAAGCTGTACCAAACAGGGCCATTATTGGGGGAGATGAAACTCCCCTTTATATGTGTAACACCCTCGGTATTACACCCTAAATCATTTACTAAAACATGTCATGAGCATCATGTTTATGTGTTAGTGCATGTGATAAAGTTTATAGATCAATTTCTTGTAACATAAAATGACTAATAAAAATGTTAAACGAAAGTTGATTCAATAGCTCATGTATATTAAGGAGGGTTTAAAACTAATTTTTATTAAAAAAATACTATAGAACATATATGTGGCGCTTAAATAAAGTTTAGAATATGAACTTTGTAGATGATAATAAAATACTTGCTGAAGAAAAATAATATTGCTAGCCAATATTTCTAACAGCCTAGAAATGCAAATTGGAATCAAGTGCAGCTCAAAAGACTTAGAATATTTTCAAGTATGTTGACAGTTAGACAATGCCATGTTTGACAATTTATTTTGCGAAATCGGGTTAAGAAAATGTGTCATGTGTTAGCTCGGTTTGGTAGCCTCACATGCCATCTTGAGTATGGTGAAGATGGTTTGGCTCCTGAAGCAACCGTTTAGTTATTTTGGACGCTTTAAAATTCATGCACGGCTCGGTCTCGGGCTGGTTGGCCACGTGGGCGCGGTCACCACGCTCGGGCGCTCGGCGTCGTCACGCTGGTTGTCCCGCGCGCACACGCACTACCGCTCGTGGGCGGCCACGGCTGCTCTGGCCTGGCCACCGCTGGCTCATGGCGCGCGGAGCCGCTACTGCTGCTTGCACAGCTAGGCGGTGCTGCCGTCGGCCCCGCTACGTTGCCGCACTACCGACCCGCCCCGCGCCACGACGAAGCCACTGCCGGTGCCATCACATCCTTGAGTGACTTGAGAGTACCATTTGAGAAGTATGAGCTAAGTTTTCAATTGCAAAAGTTATAAAAATTCCAAGTATGCTTCATAGGGGATAGTGATGACTTGGTGTCAACGTTGTTCCACTTTTCAATCGCTCAAGGCGACATGGTAGATACTTCAAAATCCACAAGGTATGAGGTATGACTTGGTATATCTTTTATGTTAGCATCATATCTTTTGAAGTCCTGTTTCATATTAAGTTACACCTGAATCTTTGTTTTCCCGCTTTGCTCGGGACGAGCAAAGGTTTAGTGTGGGGGAGCTTGTTGACGGTCACTAAATGTCTATTTTGACCATCAACATTGCACAAAAAATGGGAGTGAACAACAATGAACAACAACATAGGTAGTGATTTATGTTTATAATTCACATATCTCCACTTGTACTTGGAGATCTTTGCCCATGCAGGAAAACTATGCAAAAATATCAAAAATCAAGCAACTAGAAGCAATTGGAGCAAAGTGGGCCACCATAGGCCATTTGGTTGTGTTCTTTTTTTACCCAATCAAATCTGATCCCACTCGATTTGACAGGCCGAGTCTAATCTCAATAGACTTAGCTTAGAGCATCTCTAGCAGCTCACCAATATTTTTTTTGATGAGCTGCTTACTAATAATTTATCCTCAATAGAATGGTATTGATGATCATCAATAGTACTTTTTTTAAAATATTGGGAGAGCTACTCCAGTAGATCACCAATAATTTCCCTAATATATAGGACCCACATGTCAGAATAGAGGATGTGTGAGGAAAAGATGACATTTGTTGCGGACCCAACATTAGGCCTGTTTGGTAAAACTTATAAGCTGCTTATGGTCAAAATAAACTAAAATCAACAGCCAAATGTCACGTTTTTCAGCAGCTTATTCTGGCCACACTTATTCTCACAACTTCTATTTGTACTAAAAAATAGAAGCTGAATTAGTCCAGCTTATTTTGACCGCTGCTTTTACTCTATTTGTGTAGCTTATCTGGGAAGCGCTTCCCAGATAAGCTGTACCAAACAGGGCCATTATTGGGGGAGATGAAACTCCTCTTTATATGTGTAACACTCTAAATTATTTACTAAAACATGTCATGAGCATCATGTTTATGTGTTAGTGCATGTGATAAAGTTTGTAGATCAATTTCTTGTAACATAAAATGACTAATAAAAATGTTAAACGAAAGTTGATTCAATAGCTCATGTATATTAAGGAGGGTTTAAAACTATTTTTTATTAAAAAAATGCTATAGAACATATATGTGGCGCTTAAATAAAGTTTGGAATATGAACTTTGTAGATGACAATGAAATACTTGCTGAAGAAAAATAACATTGCTAGCCAATATTTCTAACAGCCTAGAAATGCAAATTGGAATCAAGTGTAGCTCAAAAGACTTAGAATATTTTCAAGTATGTTGACAGTTAGACAATGCCATGTTTGACAATTTATTTTGCGAAATCGGGTTAAGAAAATGTGTCATGTGTTAGCTCGGTTTGGTAGCCTCACATGCCATCTTGAGCATGGTGAAGATGGTTTGGCTCCTGAAGCAACCGTTTAGTTATTTTGGACGCTTTAAAATTCATGCACGATTCGGTCTCGGGCTGGTTGGCCGTGTGGCCGCGGTCACCACGCTCGGGCTCCTGAAGTTTGAGAAGGACAAGCTTTGTAGTGCATGTCAAGCCGGCAAGCAAGTTGCAAATACTCATCCAACCAAAGCTTTCATCTCAACCACAAGAGTGCTAAAACTCCTTCACATAGATTTATTTGGACCAACAACATACAAGAGTTTGGGAGGAAATCTTTATTGTCTTGTGATTGTTGATGACTATTCAAGGTATACATGGGTATTCTTCCTTCATGACAAATCCAAAGTTGCATCTTGCTTTAAGAAGTTTGCTAAGAGAGCACAAAATGAATTTGAAGTGAAGCTCAAAAAGATTAGAAGTGACAATGGGAAAGAATTTGACAACACAAACATAGAAGCCTATTGTGATAAAGTTGGAATCAAACATGAGGTCTCCGCAACATATACTCCTCAACAAAATGGTGTAGTTGAGAGGAAGAACCGGACATTGATCACTCTTGCAAGAACAATGCTTGATGAGTACAACACCCTCGAAGCTCTATGGGCGAAAGCTATCAACACCGCATGCTATGCATCAAACTGCCTATTCCTTCAAAAGTTCCTTGGCAAGACACCTTATGAGTTGCTCAATGGGAAGAAGCCGGACGTCTCCTTCTTTAGGGTGTTTGGTTGCAAATGCTACATATACAAGAAACGGCAACACCTAGGGAAGTTTCAAAGACGTTGTGATATTGGTTTTCTTGTTGGTTACTCATCAAAGTCCAAAGCATATAGAGTATTTCATCATGCCACCGGCTTGGTTGAAGAAATATATGATGTGGAATTTGATGAATCTAACGGCTCCCAAGGAGCACATGAGAATCTTGATGGTGTAGGTGATGAACCATTGAGGGAGGCTATGAAGAACATTCTGGTTGGAGACATCAAGCCTAAAGATGATGAAGATGATGTACAAATGATTGATCCACCCTCTTCATCAAGTGTGCCACAAGATGGTGAAAAAGATAGGAGAGCAAAAAATGGAGACACTCATGTCTCCCATGAGCAAATGGTGGTACAAGCATAAGATGTTGATGCTCCACAACCTTCTCATCAAGTGGTCAATAGAAGAAATACACCTCTACTACAAGATCATCCACAAGATCTCATCATAGGGAGTCCATCAAAGGGTGTAATGACTCGCTCTCAAAAACTTGCTTCATTTATTGCTCATCACTCTTTTGTCTCTTGCTTTAAGCCTACTAAGGTTGAAGAAGCTCTTCAAGATCCGGATTGGATAAATGCCATGCATGAAGAGTTGAACAACTTCACTCACAATGAAGTGTGGACTCTTGAAGAGTGGCCAAAAGGTGCAAGAGTCATTGGAACAAAGTGGGTGTTCCGGAACATGCAAGATGATCAAGGCGTAGTTGTGAGGAACAAGGCAAGACTAGTAGCAAAGGGGTTCTCTCAAGTTGAAGGTTTGGATTTTGAAGAGACCTTTGCACCGGTTGCAAGACTAGAAGCCATTCGTATCCTCCTTGCATATGCATCTCATCATGATATGAAACTATATCAAATGGATGTGAAAAGTGTATTTTTAAATGGCTTTATTAATGAACTAGTCTATGTTGATCAACCTCCCGGGTTTGAAGACCCTAGATATCCTAATCATGTTTATAGGTTGTCCAAGGCATTATATGGGCTTAAGCAAGCCCCAAGAGTTTGGTATGAGCGCCTTCGGGACTTCCTCATTGAGAAGGGCTGATCTTTTCCTAAGAAATTAGAAATAGTTTTCTAATTTAATTTTTGAGCTGATCTTTGGTAAATCATATAAAATCATGTATGTGTCTAAAAATTATGAAACAAATTTTGTTAGGTTCCTAAAATTATGCTCTATCTGTTAGTGTATTTAGTTCATATATGTACATGTTGATACCATGAGCTATTAAATCATTTGAAAATATTTAATATTGTTAGGGTAATTATTGTAGGAATTTTTGTGGTAAATTGGTGCTAGCTTTGGTCCTGAATTTTTTTAGTAACTTCATGGTATTATTACGTGCTCACTGTAATTTTTGTTGCCTTAGGGTAGACTAAGCATTAGGGTAGTTAAATGCTCTTTGTTTCAATATACATTAAATTATTAGTAGAAATAAAGATATATCCTTCAATTGTAAAGCTAGGCGTTTGTTAGTTGAACCCAATTGAAAGCATCTAGGCTCCTAGTTGGGTTTCGGTGATTAATGATAATGCGTGATTACTGTGACTAACGTGTGTTTTGTAGAGGCAATTAAGTTAGGTCACAGTAATGGAGATCGATTGGGCAATCATGGTAGTCATGCCCCAACGATGGAAATCGTTTCGGTTTTCAAATGATGGACGACAAGGTTAAGGATGGACTAGTTCTAAGTGTCATTTGGTGTTGAAGAGACACTTAGAGTAGTTTAGGACTTTATTTTTCCTTTGGCCGTACTATTAAGGAGGGTATGGACGGGTAGCTTGACCTAGGTGAGTCTAGTGAGTTAGGTATGGTGCACACTTGTTAAAACTAGCACTAGGTAGCTCCAAAACAGCCCTTAGATCTAATGGAGCAAACTTCATTCACATATGATCACAAGTTGGAAGTGAATGGAGGGTCAAATACTGACTGGACGCTGGTTCCGGGTTGACCGGACGCTGAGAGGTGAAGTGACCGGACGCTGAGAGCCAGCGTCCGGTCGACTCCAGTAAGGTTTCAGAGAGGGAAAATTATGACCGGACGCGTCCGGTCACACTGTAATCACTGGAGTTCGGGGTGTACTGACCGGAGCGTCCGGTCACCCCGCAGAGGCACATAACGATTCGTTTTTCAACTGGTGTTATAAATACAACCTCCACTCGTGTGTGGTGGTACTTTTGCTCATTCCAACAGCTGAGAAACACCTTAGAGAGTGCCAAGAAGAGCAAGGTCCTAGTGAGGTGATTGAGATTTGAGAATCCCAAAGAGAGCCCTTATTAGTGAGATCAAGAGTAGCAAAGTGTGCATCCACCCTTCTCATTAGGCTTGTCATGGTCAAGTGAGAGTTCATGCTTGTTACTATTGGTGATCGCCATCACCTAGACGGCTTGGTGGTGATTGGGAGCTTGGTGATCATCCGGAGAGCTTGTGGATGACCCAACTCAAGTTGTGAGCGGTTGTGGGTGATTCACCGCGACGGAGTGTCGAAGAATCAACCCATAGAGAGCACTTGATCCTTGCGTGGATCAAGGGAGAGCTACACCCTTGCGTGGGTGCTCCAACGAGGACTAGTGGGAAGTGGCGACTCTCCGATACCTCGGCAAAACATCGCCGCATTCCTCCTTCTCTATTTACTTTGAGCATTTACTTTGAGCAATTCAATTCTTGTCATTTACATTCATAGAATTGCCATGCTAGAGTAGGATTGGAACTTAGGTTGTAAGTCTTTTGTGCGATAGAACAATTAGAAACACTTTCTAGGCACAAGGGGTTAATTGAGCTAACCATAGGATTTAATTATTGCAAAGAAATTTAGAATTAGCCCAATTCACCCCCCTCTTGGGCATCTTGATCCTTTCACCAATACTTTGCTTGGTAAAGATGATAGTAAGCTTAGCACCTTAGTCATTAGAGATAGCTTAATAGCTTAGTATGCGTATTCTTAGTTTAAGAGTTGTTATTGTCTAAATACTAAGTGTTGCATCATCATCGCATGCATGTAGAGAACGAGTTGGCGGATATCATAACCACCGGCGATCGTGAGTTCAAGGAGATCATCGAGGAGTACGAGGAGGAGATTCTCCTATAGGAGGAGGTCCCGGAGCCGCCACTGACTGACTCAGCTGACACCGCGCCTACCCAAGGCAAGTCTCGGTGCATAATCCCTTATTTTTTATAATCACTGTTTATATATGTTATGTGCATTTACATTATAGGAATTTTATGGAAAGCACATGCATAGATATACCTATTCTAAGAGTCTTACTAGTGCAGGTTTGAGTAGCTGCTATGCTTAGGTTTTCGGTAGCGTGAGTAATATGTCGTTACTCACAATAAGTGATTATTATATTTACTCTCATGATAAAATGATGAAAAGAAAATGGAGACCGGACAAGAATACTGTATGGTTATTGGTGGGTGTAACAGGTTGTGTCCCACGGCCAACGAGGCTTAGTTTGGTTACACTGTTTTTCCTGTTCGTGTCGATTAAGGACCATCCGTTGCTGTGGATGGTAGTCATGTCACAGACTTATTATCCTGAGCACATACTTGCTTATGGGAGTAGAAATGCTCATTACACTCTTGTCGTGGGTTCCAGCTCTTTTCGGACTGACTGATTGGAGGCGGGGAAAGGTGGAGGTCTAAGCACCATACTAAGACCGGGTCTCAAGTGTAGGGGCTTGGAGTCCAAGTTTGGACAGTGACCTGGACCCCATAACAGGAGTGAAATGGGTTTGTCTTGTTTGTGCCTAGGGTACAAACGGAACGTGTGTTTCGGGGTACCTAGCTATGATACATTGGTTTGTGAATCACCATTTTCGTGAGACGGTACGACTTGGCTATGGTCCAGCACCGTAGTAAGAACTAAAAGATGAAAGATGGTAAAATAGTTCTGATTGCTCAACCTTTGCTTGAAAGTGGAACATGTGCTTACCTAGAATGGTTAGCTAATAAAGTAATCATGACTGCTAATAAAACTTGACTGTAAGGATGAACTATTAGTAATGCTTTTCGTAAAAAAAAGAAAACAACAAACCCATATTGCCTATCATATCCTTGAGAGTCAGAAAAATATTCGCACTAGTCGGGTAAGTCTTGCGAGTACATTGTATACTCAGGGTTTATTTTACCCCTGTTGCAGGTGCAGCTTAAGGAGTAGCTCTTGTGTGGAGAATTCTTCTGGTGGGCACAGACGGATCCTTGTATCGTTTCCGCTAGATGTTTATTTTCATTCCGCTGTTTAATTATCGCACTCTGAACTCTGGTATTGTAATAAATAATTTCTAAAAACTCTTGTTGTATGAAATAGACTAAGTATTGCAAGCTCGTACTCATTATTGGATTCTAGATATAAAACATAGATTGTTTCGAGTTCTCCCTTAGGATGTGCTCGACGAAACTGTTCGATATAGCTCACTTTCGAGGTGCTCAGTGTCTAGTAGAAGACGAGCGCCTCAAAAAACGTGTTATTTCGGACGGTTCTGCCATAATATGAGGGGATATGGGAATTTTTTTTGTGACCACAAAAAAGAGAGAGCTATTAGGAAGCTGCTGGAGCAATGTATTTGCCGCATGTCCTCATTGCCGCATCTCCTCTAGTATGATAGCTTTATGGAATGAGGGATGGCATTGAGGAGCTGCTGGAGATGCTCTTAGCCCGAAATCTCATTGACAGTATGACAGAGGTATTTATTGTAAAAAAGGATCGCCTTCACCTAAGTTTAGCCCGAAACATTTTATTGATTTTTCACATTGAAAACTAGTAGGCGGCACAATTCATGCCTGACCTAAAATAATAGGCTTAAACCTATCTTCAGGACAGATCTGGGCACAAGATCTAGGCTCGAGTCAAATTGGCCTTTTTGAAGACTCTTATTATGCGATTTTGCATAGGTCTGTCTAAGGAGAGAATAATATGCATAAAATCGAAGGGAATTAGAAAAAACAGGACTCAAGAAGAAAGAGGGCAATGTTCAAACCTTCTCGCTACTATCTACGTCCTAGAAAAACACAATTCTTTGTCTTTAGTTAAATTATTTACGTATCAAGCTTATAGAAACTATCAAACTCGATCAAACAAAAAATGTAGAATTGTATTATTTTTAGGATGGAAGGATTATGTGCTTATATTACTTAGCATGTTGCCCATATACATGGGTGCACTTTTTTCAAGCTCTCTTCAAATTTAATATAATTTTATTTGTTATGGTCTCCTAAATTATTTTAGACCCAGCTTTACCTGAGCATAATGAGCCAAGGCAAAGTCGAAACTCGAAAGTCACTGAAAATCGAACTCATTTTATTTTAGAATAAAAATAAGTTTAATTAAAGTATTTTTGGAACAAGCCACCGAATCAGTTCAACGATTTTGGCGGTCCTGACCATATATGGCACCATGTC
Organism: Miscanthus floridulus; assembly: GCF_019320115.1. Lineage (NCBI taxonomy): Eukaryota > Viridiplantae > Streptophyta > Magnoliopsida > Poales > Poaceae > Miscanthus > Miscanthus floridulus. Next base: position 91,743,398 of record NC_089598.1, on the reverse strand, counting down.
CACTCAATCATAAATCATTGAACGATGTCAGAACTAGGGTCCGTCTAGATTTTTGAGTCTAGATTTTTGAATGAGGCCTTGTTTAGTTCCAATTTTTTTTTTTCTAAAAAGTGCTACAGTAGTCATCACATCAAATCATGCAATGCGTGCATGGAGTATTAAATGTAGATGAAAAAAAAACTAATTACACAGTTTGGTTAAAAATAGCGAGACGAACGTTTTGAGCCTAATTAGTCCATGATTGAATACTAATTGTCAAATAAAAATAAAAGTGCTACAATAATCAAATTTCCAAATTTCGTCCAACTAAAGCACTGATGTAACTTCACCTCTAATTGTTTTTCTCTCTCATCAATCATACACGATGACAAATGTTCAATTCGTTTCAAAACTGCGATGCTGACAACCCTGCTCAGATTCCATGCGGTAATTTAATAATTTTATCTGATGATAAAACATAAACTCACAGTTTGATTCGGTAATGAGCATATTTATACAGCTGTAAAATTCATATAGTTGCTGTATTCCATGTTCAAGCTGCTCGCATCTCATAAAAAATGAAAATTGCATATGGCTTACGCTAGAGTGTTATCAGATATTTGGTTCCTCGGAAACAAAAAAAAATGCAAATGTGAAGTTGCAATTTTTTTTAAAGTGCAAAAAGATGGCCGGCCGTCCCCCGAGGCCTGACCCGCACGTTTCCACCAACAAGAGCCCAGCAGAAACCAAACTCGCCCTATTATAAGCCATATTTTTTTTAATTAAAAAATAATATTTTCTCTCACGATAAATTAACCCACAGCGGTCCTGGCTTATCAGCCAAACCAACTGGCCAGACTCTACGCGACACGCGAGCGTCCGGGCCCATCCGCGAAAAGACCCCACCGCCCACTCCACCGGCCAATCACCCGCCGGCGCGCCATGGCCGCCGCCGGGGACTCCGTCAAGCAGCCGCTCCTTCACCGCGCGTACCCGTCGCACGTCGCGTCGGCGTCCTCGCCCGCGCTCCCGTCCGCGGCCCCGGGGTCGGCGGGCCGCCGCTTCCCGGGGGTGCTGGACGTCCCCAACCTGAAGAAGCGCGGCGGCGGCACGCGCAGCTGGATCCGCGTCGAGGCCGCCACGGCCTCCGTGCAGACGCTGGAGATCGACAAGGCCACCATGATGCGGCGCTGCGAGCTCCCGGCCCGGGACCTCCGCCTGCTCGACCCGCTCTTCGTGTACCCGTCCACGGTCCTGGGCCGCGAGCGCGCCATCGTCGTCAACCTCGAGCAGATCCGCTGCGTCATCACCGCAGACGAGGTGCTCCTGCTCAACTCCCTCGACAGCTACGTCCTCCAGTACGCCGCCGAGCTCCAGCGCCGCCTCCTCCAGCGCGCTGAGGGCGACGAGCTGCCCTTCGAATTCCGCGCACTCGAGCTCGCCCTCGAGGCCGCATGCTCCTTCCTCGATGCGCAGGTGATCATCAAAACTCCAATTTCATGTCTGTGTCTGAACTGTATTTGATATTGTGCTTTAGTTTGGTTATTCGAATCAGGGTGTGTTTAGTTCCCATGATTGGGCTATGGCGCGACAATGATGATATTTTTAACATGGTTTGCAACTGTGCAATTGGCTGGTTTAATGGTCCAATACTTGTGTTTTGGCTTGCCAGTGTTTTTACAAGAGTAATAATGAGAGGTTGAGGTTATTCTGTGAGTATCATGTTGCGCGTGATAGAATAAAAAATTCTGAAACCACTGCTGGTTCTAGTTCTTGCTGGATGAATGGGATACCACAACTTCCCAATTGTTGCTCTGAGCATCAATCAAGTAAAAATGTTGCTGCTGACTTTCTGATGGTGATTTGAACACATGTTGCCAGCCAGAGAATTTGTTTTGCATCAATTATTTCTTCCAACTGTACAAAGATTAGCAGCTCCGCCTCCTTTTCCTTTTAAATGTCTACTTAGATTACAGCATACACTTGCACCATTCTCCTGCTTTTGCAATTTCAGGTAGTATAGTTAGAATGAGCCCATCAAAGTTTAAAAGTTGGATGTTTGTTGCTTAAGAGAAATTTTCAGATTTTGTGCATGTTAAGTAACATATTAACATATATAATATAAACAAGAAACACAAATCGTTTCTTCCTTTAACTGTAACAGCCTTTTCATGTGCAGATTCTTTCCTTCCTTAGGCAGTTTCTAATGCCTTCTTCCCTTGGTACCCAAGAAATCGATGCTTTCTCCAACAAATCTTGATGGCTTTATCAATATTCATCTGTTTAATGATCCTAAGCACAACAAATGGACAAAATCCTGTTCAGAACATTTAGTAATCTGAGATTTTTTTTTTCAGGCGATTGAAAACGAGTAGTTTTCTTATACTTATTTTGCTTGAGTTACAAATAATTTAGGAATTGTTTTGAGTTTACCAATTGAGGTTGAAGAGGCTTTCAAAAGTGACCAAAAAGGATGGCGAATTGAATCGTTCGACACAGGAATATGTAGCTCCTTGAACATATGATTTTTATTGTATTAATGAATGCATTGGTAGCGTATCATTTGGTATTATAACTGGGAAATTCTATAAGTGGCGATTTTTCAAAATGACCTGATTCTACGAGCCCAACTTATCAATGGGACAGTAACTGTCTGTGTTTAGCTGTTATCTGGATGAGTTATGTGTGGTTTAGTGTTTTCCATATTTAGTAACTGCCCTTCTGATTTGATAAAAAAAGTTAATACTGAGTGATTGCATCCATGGATGCTAAAATTCTGAAAGTGAGCATAGAGGCGACATGAGCTTTGTTAGGTTTTACGATTGGCATTTGTAAAAGCTGGATAAAAGTACAAGAAATGTGCCTAGAGGTAACTCTGCCAAACACCCAACAGTAACTTCTAAAACACAAAGCAACACTGGCCACAAGTTTTTCAGTCCATTCTGTCCGAGAACTCATGGCTTTTTGGCTGGAGTTTTAGCTACAAAAATTCTCTGTTGAGTGTTGACTGTTGATATAGTCTTATGCATATTATTTCTTACTGATTGAAGCACCCCTGTTGCATGATCAAATCAACAACAGAACCTTCTAGGTTTCGTGTCCCAAGCAAGTTAGGTGTAGGCATGCCTTGTGTAGAATGATGCTGATTGCCTTTTGACATTAATAAAATCAGTGCATATGTAATAATGTGTGTTTTTCTGTTTCTCTTCAGGCAGCGGAATTGGAAATTGAAGCATATCCATTATTGGATGAGCTGACATCCAAAATCAGTACTCTCAATTTGGAACGTGTCCGGCGATTAAAAAGTAGACTAGTTGCATTGACCAGAAGAGTTCAAAAAGTAAAATATAGCCTAATCTCGATTTCCCTTGTTGTTGCAGACCATTTGTGTAGACTGGTTTTCTAATTGTTATTTTGTCTTCCAATAGGTCAGAGATGAAATAGAACAACTAATGGATGATGATGGTGATATGGCCGAGATGTATCTCACCGAAAAAAAGATGAGGATGGAATCATCTGTCTTTGGTGACCAGTCTTTGTTGGGCTACAATTCAGCAGGCGCTGCTGGGACTTCAGTTTCAGCTCCTGTATCTCCAGTCTCATCACCCACAGAATCACGAAAACTGGAGAAAACTTTCAGTTTGTGTAGAAGTAGGCATGACAGTACAAAGGGCTCAGATAACACAACGACAGAGCATATCCAGGAGCTGGAGATGTTACTGGAAGCTTATTTTGTTGTTATCGACAGCACTCTGAACAAGCTGACATCGGTACTGAGCCATATCCCCAGCATATCTTAAATCTGGTTATGTGTAGTAATACTGTAATAGGAGTCAAAGGGATCTGATCTGTTTTTCCTTCTTTCAGCTGAAAGAGTATATTGATGACACTGAAGACTTCATCAACATTCAGCTGGTACGTCAACATATTTTATTCTCTCCTTATTTGGGATATGCATATCATATTTATGCATTTCTGCTGGTCTGTGTAACTTATTTGAGTTTCATATGTTCCTAGGACAATGTGCGGAACCAGCTGATCCAGTTTGAGTTGCTGCTAACGACAGCGACATTTGTTGTGGCCATTTTCGGAGTGGTTGCTGGGATATTTGGGATGAACTTTGAAACATCGGTTTTCGAAATAGAGAATGCATTCCAGTGGGTCCTTGTAATTACTTCAGTGGTCGGCGTTTTCATCTTCTGCTCCTTCCTTTGGTTCTTCAAGTACAAGAGACTGATGCCTTTGTAGAGTGTATGTATATGCCCTCTCCTCCCATAGGACGGATGATTCCATTCACCATGTAAGGTACTTGATCCGAACTCTGAATTTCTGCCGATGTAAATTACCATTCTTTTAGAGGTTTAGGGCATCCCTACCGAGAATTCGGGTGAAATTGTAACTTTCCTGACATGATCCCTGTCCCGTGTAAGGGAAAATAATATTACAGTTTATTGAAATAATACTTCCCAATTCCATCATCAGTTAAGATAAGATGGTTTCACCAAAACGATGTTCCTGATCCTTCTGACTCTAAGGCCTTGTTTAGATGCCATCCAAATTCCAAATTTTTTCACTCTCTCTCCATCACATTAATTTTTAGCCGCTTGCATGGAGTATTAAATGTAGGTAAAAAATAACTAATTACACAATTTAGTTGGAAATCACGAGATGAATTTTTTGAGCCTAGTTGATTCACGATTGGACAATATTTGCCAAATAAGACGAAAGTGGTACTATTTATCGGGTTCAATTTTTTTGCAAAGTGAACGAGGCCTAAACAAGAAAAAAGGTTTCTCTTTCCATCTGGCAATTTACTCATGATGATGCACTACATTTCTAGTAGGCTGCTACTAGTTCATTCCTGAGGCAGACCGGACCAGTGCGTGGATATTGGCTTGATGTTGCGTAGGGCTACGTGGCAGTGCCACGATGTCACGCTTGCACGTGTTACCCCCTGCGTGTCCTCTTGCCGCTTAACCTGGTACCAGCATAAAGCTGCTTCTAGCACCCCATAACACGTTTCAGCACGGAGCAGGACACACAGAGAGCTTCCTGTGTAGTGTAGTGGAGGTAGCCATCATCAGAACTCAGAAAGGAGCATCATCGTCTGTGCGTCATGTGGCCGGAGAAGATGAACGCGTGGCCGTCCATGGCAGAAGACCCGCTCAAGCGCGCGGGGTCGGCATCGGCGCATCCGTCGAGCCCTCTACGGCGCTACAGCCCAACGACGCTGGCGGTCGGCGGCCTCATCGTCGTTGATGGCCTCGGCTACCTCATGTTCGGGGACGGGCGCAAGAACGGGCGCGACCATCAGGAGGCTAGCCGCCGGGCTTAGACATGGCAGTGGAGATCGTCCATTAGCGCTTACCGAGATGTTCCAGTAATAAGCTATTAGACTCTTTGGCGGGTGATGTGTACGTGTCCCATATGTGCAAAATCTCAGGTGCTTTTTGCTCGTGTGCTACTATCTTACTATCCGTGTAGAACATGCCACTTTTATTACCGAATAAAGAAGTCTCACTTGTGGAAATCGAAGCTTGTCTGACGCTTTCAGCGTAACCAGTAGTCACACAACCGAAAAGAAGATGCTGGGATCCTTCAGAATGTCACCAACACAAGATATGGTTAAAAATGTTAAATCGTTGGATTGTAACATCACAAACCTGCTCTGTAAGGATACACACTGAATTACTGGCTTCGAAGTAAACTAATTTAGTGTTCCAGAATCAAACTGTAAGTACCCTAAAACACCTGAATAAGCACCCTAGTTTAAAGTTTCACCTTGTATAATGCATGCTGCATTCTCCACTTCTGATGTTCGTTACCTATTATTTCTCTTTTGGTCCTCTCCTTTCGCAAACCCACAAAACAGTGTTACAACTGTAGTCTCTAGATTTCTAGTCGATCTTGACCGAAGAGTAGATGAGCCTGGTGAACCAGAAGCAGGCATATAAGCCGATGGTGCCGGTGAGCACAAAGAAGGCGTAGGAGGCAATGAGCATGTAGCCAAAGTAGAGTACGCCGGTGACCGTCTTCGTTATCTCCAGTTTGGTGAAGAAGTAGAACGTGGCGTAGAGGAAGAGGTACAGCGCTGACGAGCCAGACGTCAGGTAGGATCTCCACCACCACTGGTAGTCCTCACCGCAGAGCTGAAAGTAGCAAAGCACGATGGTGATCTCTGCGCAGGTTAGGATCAGGATGACGAAGACCAGGAACAGAACGCCAAAGATGTAGTAGAACTGGTGCAGCCAGATTGATGTCAGGATGAAGAAGAGCTCGATGAACACTGCGCCAAAGGGCAGGATGCCTCCGATCAGCACTGAGACGACCGGGTTCATGTACCATGGCTGCTCTGGTATTGACCGTGGTATCTTGTTTGTCCTCACTGGGTCCTCCATGGCAGGCTTCTTGAAGCCGAGGTAGCTGCCGACAAAGACCAGTGGCACAGAGATGCCGAACCAGAGGAGAACCAGAGCAAACATGGTGGTGAATGGCACGGCACCTGAGGATTTTTCGCCCCAGATGAGTGCATTCAGGACAAAGAAAATTGCAAACACGATGCCAGGGAACATCAGCGCAGTCTTGATGGTGACATTCTTCCACTCTGAGCCCTTGAACATCCTGTAAAGGCGCGAGGAGGCGTACCCTGCAAACAGCCCCATGAAGACCCAGAGGAGGAGCATTGCTGTCATGAGCCCTCCACGGTTCGAAGGTGAAAGGAGCCCGAGGATGGCAAACAGCAAGGTGACAAGCAGCATTCCAAAGAACTGTACGCCTGTACCGACGTATACGCACAGCAGGTCAGCATTGGCAGGAGGCCTGAACACATCTCCATGGACAAGCTTCCATCCTTTCTCCTCCTGGGCGTCCTCCTGGTCCTCTAACTGGTTGTACTTGTTGATGTCGCGGTAAAGAGTCCGGAGCATGATCATGGCAACCATCCCAGAGAGGAAGAGGACTATCATCAGTGTATTGACAATATAAAACCAGTGGATTTGGTCGTCTGCCATCAGAAGGTAGGTGTCCCAGCGTGATGCCCACTTGATAGGACTTTCCTGCATGACACACATATGAACAAAAAAGTGTCAGAAGATTTGAAATTCTCAAGGGAAAAAAAACTATACCATCTATCTGAAGGTTTACAGTGGAGACTTCTGTCATAATGCATTAAGGCTGGTCATAGACAAAAAGTTCAAGATGAAAAATAGTTTAAACTACCTCAAAGTTAACATCATAGGTGAAAATGATCTCTTTGTTGGCATCTACTTCTTGAGGTGAATCAGAGTCGACAACAAGGCGTCTTGAGTGTGGATCACAGGTTTTAAGGGGTGTAGCATTCCCCCTCCAGTCGCCATCAGGTTCATGCTTAATACTGCAGAAGCCAGCAGATATGGAAACTTTTTGTTATAACAATCATATAAATGGAAAATGATGGCAAGCACGGTGCTAAAGTTGATAAAAGAGGATAGAATATCACACCTGTATGGTTTAACCTCAAAGGCAACAATCCTGGCAAGATCTGTGTTCGCATCCTTGTGATACTTCACCAGAAACGTGAAGTGGTTATGAATGAAATGCTTCTCCTCCTTGCTCTGCATCAATAACAGTCAAAAAATCAGAACACATTCAACATAAGCTGAACACATCAACATTCTAGCTAGCAGATTATCAACCCACCCCTGAGTACTGTCCCTTGATGCCGATATGCACACCTTGTTGGTATACAGTAGGTGCCTCTTGATCCAGTCTCTTAATTGGGACCACCAAAGGAAGGTTGTCAAGGATCCTGCAAAGCCACAAAAAACAAGGTTCACTTCCTCGTTCCATTCACCTGAAATAAACGGGCCATTGATCTAAATCTATGAAAAGCAGCATATGCCCTCTCACATGTTTATGCGGTACTCATCCTTGATTTTCTCCTTCAGATCTTTCGCTTCATCTTGGCTCGGAGTAATCTTGCAAACGATCTGGCAGAGCCTAGGCTCCATCATCTCGAACTGCATTTCAAGGAACAATTGAAATTTCACAAGAGCACCGATCTAACTATAGCAAAAGTACACGAGTGACCTTTTGCTCAGACTCTCTCAGAACGGCCGCTAAGTACTGACAAACACAGGTTGATAGTGGAGTAGTGGTACAGGCTTACCACGTAGAGTGAATTCTCGATGCGGTCGCCGCGGAGCACCTCGCCGAGGTTCTCGGAGCTGTCGACGATGGCGCCCGGCTTGCAGAAGGGGAGGGAGTAGTATGAGTAGGGCAGCTGCGTCTTGATGGAGCTCAGCTGGTTCACCTTCACGGCGAGCGGGTCCTTCTGCAATAATCCACACAGGCTCAGAGCGTGAGGGGAGGACTCACCGAGATCAACAAACCAACGCACCTAGCAAAAACACAAAATCGAAGCATAGAGGAAGAAGAAAAACGAAGTAGGGAGAGACCTTTCTGAAATCGGCGGGGGCGACGCCGGGGAGGTAGAACGCGCGCGCGCCGCCCGCGCAGGCGAGTACGGCGGCAGCGACGAGGAGGAGCACCATCACCGCGCTGTTCGTCGCCATGGATGAATGGCGGGGATCAGGGCGCGCGAGGAGAGGGAGAGAGGGAGGGACGGAGGAGGAGGGTGTTGAAAGGGGGAAGTCGTCGCCGGCCGTCCTCGGGGTGGCCTTTGCTTGGATTTGACGGGGCTCCCCCCCAGCCTCCCGGCCCGGGGCGGCGCGGCGACGGGGTTTAGGCGGGAGGCTGTCATGTGGGCCCGGAACCCCTCGCGGTACGCCGGGTGCGTGTTTCGCCTCGTGGCCCACCGAACCGAATCGCGGATTCCGGAGGGTCGGGTCAGGATGTCAGGTGGGCTGTGGGGGCCCACCGTGGTGCGCGAATCACGACGCCGGATGAGGCCCGTGTTAATTACGGTGGTTTAGGGTACACGGTACACAGCCGTAACATTACACCATGCAGCTTGCGTGTTAGTGAGAGTTTAGAGCGTCACATTTTAAAATGAAAACAATACAGGAAATCTAGAGTGATAATACTTATAAATAAGTGTACTACAAAACTATGTTGCGGGACGAATCTAATTATACTTATTTAATAATATAAATATTAATACTCTAGTGTATAAATTTAGTTAAACTTTAAATAGTTTGACTTAGAATAAAACTAAATTAATATGTTTTTTTTAGACAGAGAAAGTAGTACTTAGGGCTGCTAACGAGCTGTCAAGCGATCTGGCACAAACTCGGAGCTTGCTGGTACAGCTTTGCTTAAGGTTTGTTTCTAGGTAAAGCGTTATTGTTTCACAAGGTGAATAATAAAATAATGAAACAATCTTATAAATTAATTGATTATAAACAAAGTATCTTTTACATGCATCTATTGTATTAATCAATTTATAACACACTAACAAAAATATTTATTACAGATTTTTTTTAAAAAAAATATAGGTCCTGCTTGGCTCCACTTCTTTCTAGGCCGTTTGTACACAACTTTTTCCTACTCTGGATTACCGTATTTTATAGCAGCAGTGCTACTGAGAGCACGATCGAGTAGGCTGATAAGAGATACATAGAACTAAAATGAGCTTTAGGCCTTGTTTAGATCCCATCAAAGTTTCAAGTTTTTTTACTCTCTCTTCATCATATCAATTTTTAGCCGCTTGCATGGAGTATTAAATATAGATAAAAAAAATAACTAATTACACAGTTTAGTTGGAAATCACGAGATGAATCTTTTGAGCCTAGTTGATCCACGATTGGACAATATTTACCAAATAAGACGAAAATGGTACTATTTATCAGGTTGAAAAAAGTTTCAATCTAAACAAGGCCTTAACGAGCGACTTTTGAGCTTGGATTTTCGGGGCTTGAGAGCCTAGGGTTCAGGCTTGAGCTCAGCTCGTACCGAGCTTGAATTGCGCTTTACGTGATCTAAGCTGATTTTTTTTTTTGAAACTGTGATCTAAGCTCAAGTTGTTTATTGTCCGCTAAGCAGAGGTCACATGCCCTTGAAACAACTAAATACACTACTCCCACCCTTCCAAAACATTTGTCATTATAAGAGTTAGTACTATAAATTTTCATTGATCCTTTAGACATCTAGTAAGGTTCACGAATATCAACTCAACCGTGCATCTTTTTTCTATTGTGCAATCCTTATGGGTGTGTTTGGTTGGGTGGCCAACCCTTAGCCTAGTTCCCTGTAGCCAATTTTGGCTTGTTTGGTTGCCTGTAAGTGGGTTGAGGCCTAGCTAGGGGTGGCCATCTGTATTGTTGTAGACTAGCCAGGGTTGAACGTTCGAATCGCCCGTTCACCTAGAGCCAGGCCCGAGCCAGCACAGGAGCTTGATTCGCTTCACCTCCCGGTTGTCAGCGCCGCTCGTCCTCGCTCGCCCTCTCAGTCGCCAGCGCAGGGAGCGGAGCCACCACTCCTGCTACTCGTCCACGCTGACGCGCCGCCACTCGACCTCCTCGCTCGCTCGAGCGCCCACCGCTCCTCCTTGCTCGTGGCCGCTCCTCCTCGCTCGTGGTCGCAGGGTCGCTTGCGGCAGCCGCTCTTGATGATGAGGCACAGGTGGAGGCGATCACTACCCTAGATCTAGACATCACTGTCAGTTCAAAAACCTCTTTCACTGCTGGATTTTGAACCGACGGTGGCATACCGACAGTGATGGGGGGTTAACATCACTGTCGGTTCTTAAAAACCGACACTGATCTACAGGCAACAGTGTTGGTTCCTGGCTCCACCCGATAGTGTCTAGTTGAACAACACTGCCGGTTTGTAGTCCCAACCGACAGTGATGGTTGCATCAAGAGTGTCGGTTCTTGGCTCAAGCCAATAGTGTTGAGCAAGCCAACACTGTCGGTTCATGGCTCAAGCCGGTAGTGTTGAGCAAGACAACACTATCAGTTTATTGATAACCGGCAGTGATGACCCGTTCATATTTTATTATTTTATAATTGATTTTAATTTATATTTTTTTGTGGAATTGGGTTTCGTTTTATATACGCTACGTAGATGATAGGTCCATCAATATTAAACATTACAAATGTTACAGTTACAGTTCAAATATTTTTATCTAGATCTCGATTCCTCAAAATAAAAAAGAAATGTTCTCGGACTTCATAGATTGTGCAATGCTTCTCGGACTTCCTACAATAATCTAGCGAGCCGCTCTAGGCCATACTGGTCCTTGTACTTCATGGATTGTGCAATGGAAAATACTCCATCTTTTTCCAATACCTCGGCTAAGATGAATTTTGCGAGCTCCGATTGCAGTGCGATGATCTCCATGTCTAATAGCCTTTGGTGGTTATATTTCTTGCGCTGTCGTTCAAAAAAGATGATATCCAAAGAGAAACAGTAAATCATTTTGTTGAATTATTAATAGACATAAATGAAATGGGGATTATATACACCAACTTATCGGCTTCTTCTGATTTTCCGTCGATGTAGCGAAGCATTGCCCACATTACATAAAACCCGCATTCATTGTTTCCCACCGGCTGTGTTAGGTACTTCCCCTCTATTTCAACAACCTTGAATGGGACCGGCGTCCCACCGATATGTCTTCTTCGGATACTGAGCAACATTAAAGGGAGAAACATTAGAAAACGGTATGTGTGATTAGAAAATAATATGTTATTAGGATCGCTTACTAATTCAGCACTGCCACCAGTGCATCAAGATGATGAAATAATTTTTTCTTCGAGTCCCACACCTCGATCAGATTTTTAGCAAGATTGACACAAATGAAGACAAAATGGTTGCTGCAATCACAGAATCTTAATTATCGAATAATCTTAATGAAAAAGGAAGCATAAAATTAAAAGCCGAGAACACATACTCGCAGTTGTAGGCTAGAAATATGTGGGTTTTCTTCTTCATCGTGAATTTGTCGAAAACAGCAATCAATCTCTGTTTTAGGTCTTCCACATCACATCCATGGAGGCCTAGACATGTCCTCTTATTGACTCGCAAGGGGTCCAAGAAGCCTATGTAATCTCATTTGCTTTTTAGAATGCAAAATTTTGCTATACACCTACATAAAATCATAGGAAGTGCTCAAAAGTTAACAATTTATGTCTCGAGAGAGTAGTTAATTGTAATATCGTGCATGTAGGGTACTTACATAGTCCACAACATCAATATTTGAACATCGAGAGAGCGTTTTTGGTATAGCTAGAACAAGCACTCCCACTTGACATCAAACTTCTCTTCTTCAGGATGATGGAAAACATGTGGCGAACGGATAATAACCTCAAAACCAAAGTCGTCCGTCTCTATTGCTTGAGCCATGTGATATTCATGTAACTGTCGCAGATATGTTGTCAGATTTTTATACTCATGATCGAGAACCAAAAGATTGCCCCTTTCATACTTCATTGCCGGTGTTTCCGTCCCTTGTACATCATAATAGATGTTCACGGCCTCTTCCATGGTTAATCCTGGGTTGTCTCCGACGTACTTCTATATGTTCCTTAAATCTTTATTATGTATTGCTTCGTCTCTTGTTGTAGTGTATTTATTCTGTGTTTGCCTTTTGAATTCGGACTTCACCAAAAACGAAGGCAGTGAGGCACAGAGATTGAAGAAACTAACACAATCTTCCTTTGAGATGTGTGTTGTAATTTTTTCTTTCATCAAGGTGGTACTTTTTCTTTTTTGTTGGTCCACTTTGGGAGCATTAGCGACCGAATCCAAGGACCTTTTCTGTGACTGCGAGGATGTCCTTGATCTTGTTTTAGGCTGAGGTGGAGGAGGATGACGACGAGAATTCTATTTTCCCGACGCTGATGAAGATGGAGGAGGAGGAGGAGGAGTCTCTTTTCTCAGGGCTGATGAAGATGGAGTCGGACAAGGAGGAATAGAAGGAGACCTCTGTCTTCTCGGGGGTGATGGCTCCAGATGAGGAGTGGAGTGATCTCTATTAGGAGATGGTGAGTGATCATCGCGGGTGGACAAAGACTCGCAGTCGTCCTCATCATCAGAGGACAATTGATGGTCAAGCTTAATGAAGCGCTTGCGCCAGGCCACTTGAGAGCCCTTGTTTTGACCAACTTTCAGCCTGTCTTCTGCTATGGGGTACTCAATGGGTATCTTGTTATACTTCTTATCAAGTATTCTATCAATGGTGATGCGAGCGTACCCCTGTGGAATTGGGCGGCCATTAATTGTCTCGTCTCCCATAGGCTAGGCCTAGGCGAGCGCCACCTTGTCCTTTGTCCATTCCTAATGGATGTACAACTTGACATTGATGGGTTCAGTGATGTCGTCCACCGGATGATGCACATTAGCCTCTTTGTTGAGTGGGGTCGATCCACAACTGCTGTGACCCCTAAACTATGGGCTAAAGGCAGTATGAGTAGGGTTTTGTGGTACTCCTGACCCGTTGGATAGTAAAATTTGCTCGACTCGCACTTCAACAGTCACCTCAATCCGTGCTTCCATTCTATCTTCCATCTCTTTTAGTCACCTCAAATACTCTGCCTCATGTTTCGCTCTACCCCTCAAGCGGCTCCGGTAAGTGTTAGATTCTTGGGGGAATGCTAGTTTCCAAGGAACAACACCGGTTCCTCTAGTGCGACCAGGGTGCTCCTTGGTTCTGAGTGCTTGGGTGAGCACGTCTTTCTCCCTATTAGAAGTACGAGTCCCTTGCCTCACCTCCTCAGTTACCTGGGAGATCCTCTAGATGAGTTCGCTCATGGGTTGATTTGTGGAGCTAAAGCTCTCATCCTCGCCGTGCCGTACATTCCTCCCCATATAGTATAATACCGATCTGGCCTCCCAATCGGTGGTCTCAACCTGAACGCCTTTCTCAGCAAGGCGATCCATCTTTTGAAGTTCTGCTTCAAATTCTAGCATCTTTTTGGCGTAGCCACGAGAGCCAAGATGATGAGGATTCATCGCTTTCTGCGAGTTCTCCTTATTCTTCCTGCTCAGTGCTAAGTACTCCTCGGATAACCTATATTCCTTGAAATCCTGCCAAAAGTCCTTCTGCTTACTAAACTGTCCACCATCGAAATCTGGCTCTTTATTTTGGAGGATAAAATTCTTGTACAATGTCCCCTTGAAATTCTTGAAGCATGTCCCCATGGTCTCTTTTGCTTTTTTCTTGACTAACTCCCTGTCATACTCGGTTGGGAAAGTGAAATACTCTGGGATCTTGACATCCCATATGTAATGCTTCTCACTTTTAGGAACCCTCCATGGGTCATCATCTTTCCCAATCCACTTCCTGTACCTAATCGGGATGAAGTCCCTAATAAGTAACCCGAGGATAGTCTTGTATTTGGTCAAAGCTATAGGCGGTGAGAGTGGATCCCCGAATTCATCGAACTCAGTAATGTGCCAGTGTGCATTCCTACCAATAGGAATCTTTGATACGCCTTGCTTGGATCTGGCCTTCCTACTACCCAAACCCTCTGGCTCCTCGATCGGCGAAGGCTCCTGCTAGAGACACCAAGTAAGTTATGACCCTCTCAATTGATTAGCGTGTGTGGCTACATAGTCACATGATACCAAAGTTACCTGGCCATCTTGGTCATTTTGACCCAGATCGAGCAGGTCGAACGGGGTCCATGGCTGCTCGTTCTCACCATCCTAATTGACACCATCACCGTTTGTCGGATCATACGGCTCTCCCATCCCAGCGATATCAATCGCTTCTTGTTGCCGATCTGTTCTTCGACGATGGGGTAACAGGCGATGATGAGTCATGGCTGTGACACGATCATGGTTAGTTTTGGCTGCGGACAACTACTAATAGCATATGTTCATATATATATATTAATATGTTTAAAGCAAAGTCTAATAATAAGTCCACATACAACAAAGTCAAATAATAGCATATGTTCACCTAGAATAAATTCATTGTTTGATTGACCACATACAACAAAGTCCACCTACTGTTCTACGAAACTAAGCCTACATCAACTTCCAAATAAGAAAAGCAATGACCATAGCCATAAATAAAAGCATGACATCTTTCCAAGACCAAGGAGCAATTCTCCTAATCTTCACATCTCCGGTGGGTGGCTTCTCTTCAATCTCCAGTACCAGCGGATGGCCATGGTTTGCATTCATTGGACCATAGTAGGCCGGTTGCCCATGGTTTGCAAGGTAGGCCAGATGACTATAGTTTTCTCTCAAAGCTTCAACTTCTGTGTTGTATTTTTTGTGCAAATTACCAAGGTAGCGATTGACTTGAGCATAGTAATCTTCCCAGGTTCGATAAATCCTAGGCATGTGACCAACATGCACTACATACCATGCCATGGTTGCTTATACATTTAAGTAAATTAGGTTGTCATTCAAACATGATGTATTCTTATAAAATTTAATATATTTATGAATAACACACAACCATTACATAAATAGGAGTGTTTGGAAAATAGCTATTCACGTGCCTCAGTAATAGTTACTACAACTTATGATTATATCATCATTGCACATGACCATAGCCTCAGTCCAATTAATATATTAAGTCATCATAACCTTAGTCTAAGTGCATTGAACCCTCTACAATGCATACAAGATAAAGAAAAGTTGTTAGATGTAGGAAAGATATAAAGAATATTTTTTTATTCGTTAAAAACCAAATGATGATTTAGAGAGCCAGTTTAAGACTTTTGGATATACTCCTAGAGATGTATCAGAGTTTTCAGTCTCACTATAAATCCCCCAACCATCGGCGCGAGGTTCTTTCACAAGTATCAGTGTAGGTAAGCATCTTTCCAAATTCCAATCTTCTTTGATAATGATTGTTTCTTCCTGACTGATACTGATCGAACAACCCTCGTTTGCTTGTAGTTAGCCTTAGTCCAATTAACTTTTCTTTATCTTGGCTTTTGCACAAGCTTGAAACTTGAAGTGACTCATAATCAGCTCTAGGAATGAGATTTGTGAAAGGAGTAAGAAGACCCAAATCTTTTAGAAATTGGTTGTAGTTGTACTTGTACCTATCTGGTCCATGCTAAGATGTGCATATACTAGTTCTATAGGTCTAAAATATATATATACTCCATCCTCACATCCAAAAACATTGAGCATCGGTGGCACTACAGACTAGACATTCATGATCAAACTGTATGCTAGCATTACAATAAAGTAGCAGTAACATAAATTATGGCAAGTAAATTATCATATCAAACAATAGTTGTAGTACTTGGTAAATGAAAAGTCTCTACTGATTCAAATTAGTAGCTGTGGGACATTTCATCAGACATGTAGTGGGCAGTGAGCCACACACTCACCATGGGGGTGGGAAAGCAGCTGTCTGCATGCTCCTCAAAGCCTCGGCGGTGGGATGGACAGCGCGGTGCTCTGGACGGCGTGGTGCTCTAGCATGGCACGGATGGCACGGTGCTCCAACTTGGGGCGGTGGACGACGTGGGGCGGTGCTCCGGCGTGGGACGGTGAATAGTGTGGGGCTATGCTTCGGCGTGAGGTGGTGCTCCGGCAGCGCGGGGGGAGGGGTTGGCATGGGGTTGACATGAATTTGGATAATTTCAACCCATGCCATTTTTATACCAGTAGCTCATCACTATCGGTTCTGCTTGTAAACCGATAGTGATGGGGTATATCACTGCCGGGTCATTCCCCAAACCGACAGTGATGTGGTGTAGCAGTTAGGTGTTAAGTAGGATAAGTTTTTGTTTTCTTTCAAACTCCTCCTACTGGTGCAACGGTTAAGACCCCTCAACTTAGCCTCCGAGACCCGTGTTCGAGTCCCAGGCGACCCAAATTTTTTTGTTATATTTTATAAATTACTAATTTATTACGGGAAATAGCTCATCACTGTCGGTTCTGCTTGTAAACCAACAGTGATGGGATACATCACTGCCGGGTCATTCCCCAAAACGGTAGTGATATAGTGTAGCAGTTAGGTGTTAAGTAGGATAAGTTTTCGTTTTCTTTCGAAGTCCTCCTACTGACGCAACGGTTAAAACCCCTCAACTTAGTCCCCGAGACCCGTGTTTGAGTCCCAGGCGGCCTAATTTTTTTGTTCTATTTTATAATTTTTAAGCCACCTAAAGGTCAAAAGAAAAAAGTAAATAACCCTTGGCACATATCCTATACTAGAGCAGCGGTTAAGTCCCTGAAATCTGTAGCCCGAGACCCGTACTCCAACCCGAGGGCTAGCACAATTTTTTTTTAATTTTTTATATATTACTGCTGGTTTTCAAAATAAACCGACAGTGATAAACAATATCACTATCGGTTTATTCTCATCAATGTCGATTTTTTGAAACCGACAGTGATGTTTATATATATTGAAAAATTTCTTTTATATACTGAATAAGTAGAAGCATATGTATTCCTATGTTGAAATGACTTGAAATTTTTTTGGCAAGCTTATACACCCAAATTAAGACCCCACATAGGATCTTAGGTTTTTCTGATCAGTTTTTTTTTATTTATTATATTTTTCTGTGTGCTGAATGAGACAAAAGAGGGTGAATTTCATCTGGGACCCAATAGATTTTTTCATCTACCTCCATAAAATTCTTATCCCTAGGGCACATTAAAGCCTGTGTAAAAGTTTAGCACCATTCCGGATCTTTTCGTAGGTAGACTCAGTTCAACCTATAATTAATCGGTGTCGTCGTGCAGAAATTCAATTAAACCTCAGAAAGTAGCAAACCATCTCTGAAAAATCCCAACCTTGGTGTTTCCTTCACACGTGGCATGTGCAAGCCTAAGAAATTGTTTGAGATGAATACGACACCGGAATATCTATGAACCACAGAAACCTTGATAACCTATGTGTAGTCATGGTTCGATGAAAAGGCACATGTACCTCTGCTAAGCATATATACTCCGCCTATATCGAAATAGTTTAAAATTTTTTTAACAAGCATGTATACCCAAATTAAGACCCCACACAGGATCTGAGGTTTTTCTGATTAGTTTTTTTATTTATTATATTTTTCTCTGTGTTGAATGAGACAAAAGAGGGTGAATTTTATCTTGGGCCCAATAGATTTTGTCATCCACCTCTACAAAATTCTTATCCCTAGGACACATTAGAGCCTGTGTAAAAGTTTAGCACCATTCCAGATCTTTTCGTGGGTAGACTCAGTTCAACCTATAATTAATCGGTGTCGTCGCGCGGAAATTCAATTAGACCTTAGAAAGTAGCAAACCATCTTCGAAAAATTCCAAACTTGGTGTTTCCTTCACACGTGGCATATGCAAGCCTAAGAAAACGTTTGAGATAAATACAACACCGGAATGCCTATGAACCATAGAAACCTTGATAACCTATGTGTATAGTCATGGTTCGATGAAAATGCACATGTACCTCTGTGAAGCATATATACTCCGCCTATATTGAAATGGCTTGAAATGTTTTTAGCAAGCATGTATACCCAAATTAAGACCCCACACAGGATCTGAGGTTTTTCTGATCAGTTTTTTATTTATTATATTTTTCTCTGTGTCGAATACAACAAAAGAGGGTGAATTTCATCTTGGACCCAATAGATTTTGTCATCCACCTCCACAAAATTCTTACCCCTAGGGCACATTAGAGACTGTGTAAAAGTTTGGCACCATTTCGGATCTTTTCGTGGGTAGACTCAGTTCAACCTATAATTAATCGGTGTTGTCGCGCGGAAATTCAATTAAACCTCAGAAAGTGGCAAACCATCTCCGAAAAATCTTAAACTTGGTGTTTTCTTCACACGTGGCATGTGCAAGCCTAAGAAAAAGTTTGAGACAAATACGACACCAGAATATATATTTCTAGTTGCCCAACAAATGTTACACGAATTACATGCATGACAATAATTAAACACACAAAGCCGTATAAATTAAAATTAGAACCCAATTAAACTACGACCTTGAAACCAACCTAATAAACATTAATTACTATCGGAATCACTGCCGGGTTCGATCGGTCCACGCACACTAACATGCCTCTATAGCCATATATGGTAATTGATGTCATGTATTATGTATCCGCTTGTATCGATGAAGTCCAATGCTCGTATGAGTGCACTCTCTCATACCTCACAATACCGAAAGAATGGTCGGCTATAGATGTAACCTACTGAATGACCATTGCCCCTATTAGTAATCCTTATACAGTACTGGTGTCCTTCTATAGTGAGCTGGCCGAGGTTACCATTGCAGAAGTCCCAATCATACCCGAGTTGCTCCGTAGCTTGGTCTAGAACGGCCAACAAGCCACATGCAGCATAGGTAAGGTCCTAGAGCGCAATCTACATGCGGAGAAAAAGAAAAAAATAATAAACAACAAATAACCACGACTCAGATATAAGTGACTATTTTACCACATCCGCACGGTTGTAGCTCGCAAACCATTCGTTTACTTGCGGGACGGGGATATCACCAGCATTCAAAGCAAGTGCCTTGAAGTGCGAGAAATCAGGCATATCATAGCAAACATGTCCAGGTTCCTCTAAACAGATGCGCACATCACTAAATTGGGCGCTTATCACGTCCGGGCTCTGTCTTCTCATCTCGTGGATATGGTTCCGATGATTTGCACCCCTCAAAGGGATGAAAAAACTGAGTTCACACGTCTATAGCCGATGACTTGCATTAGATGCCGTGTTCTCGACGATGTCCGAGATAAAAAACCAGCTAAGTACTGTTCGCAGCCAATCTATTGGGGATATAGTCTGCGACCTATATGTATGCAATAGTGATATTAAACTAATTATACTTATTTGTTAGCATAAAAAACAAAAGATATTGGAAAATATTTTATAGAATAGCTGGAACAGGGCACCGTGGAATGGCCACATTAGGAGCGAATGGCTCATCGCCAGGGTGGAAACCTGGTTCTTGTGGTGGGGGAGGTCCGTTGTTCATACCACTTGATCGATAAAATGCCAAAAAATATGACATAAAATATATGCACAAAAAATTCTTCCAAGTAAAATATGGCAACATAATTAAATATAGATCGAATGCAAGGAATAAGAATATATATAAATATAGAATGCAAAGAAACATGAATATAAATATAGATCAAATAAATATAGATAGAATATTGGAGAAGACAACATATTAATACCATTGAAAAACGCAGAAGCGATGACCAAATCACGTAGAGAGAGTGAATTTCTTAAGTGAGAGTGAAACGTGCAAAATGAGACTGTGAGAGTTCGTGGGTGTATGGGATCGATGTATGTGGCCGGCGGTTTGTTTTATATAGGGGGCATGGACATCACTGTCGGTTTTTAAGTAGAACCGACAGTGAAGGTGTATATATGTAAAGGATATATTTATTTAGATAGTACAGTGGGAAAGTTTTAACAACAACGATATATTTATTTAGATAGTAATGAAATACATCAAAAAATAACAAAAATATTAGAAATAAATTACATATACGATAACAAAGACCTTGCACTAAAATTCTATATACGATAACAAAGACATATTTGCGTACAGGTCAATGTTACAATCAATATGTATCAACACATTATAATGTAACCACCTCAGTAGCATTCTTCTAGCACCAACTAGGGGCAAACAGCAGCACCGAGGTGGTCTACGAGCTATACTAGTTGGAGATGATAAGGTGGCATCGATGAATCCGCCTTGTCTGTACATGGCCTTTTTCTAGATGCGCATCACAATGGATGGCTATGTGAACCTCGTGGCATCTCCAATCTTTGGCATTGCTCTATCTTCAGTAGCATTCTTCTAGTACCTCTTGTGTGCACCATTTTGGTGGACTACAATGCATAACGATATCTATGGTTTGTTATGAGAGAAAAATATTGTATCATGGCTGATAAGGCCTGGCTGAAACCAAAATGCATGGAGAGGCTAGCTCTTGGCCGAGGGCCATTTTATAAGGGCTAGCAGTCGTAGTACATTTTTATTTCTGAACTAAAGTTGTTGGAGTAGGTGGGAGCAGTGTTCCAACTGTTGTGGTCAGTGGGAGCACTGTTGGCATGTGAGGAGCATCTACACATCACTGTTGGTTTTAGTTTAAAAATCAACAGTGAATGGAGTTATCACTGTCGGTTTTTAACTCTAAACCGACAGTGATGAGGAATTATCACTAGCGGGTGAATCATCAAACCGGTAGTGATGTGGGTGTAGCAGTAAAGGGTTAAGTAGGATAACTTTTCCAATTATTTCGAATACCACCCACTGGCTCAACGGTTAAGACTCCACAGCTTAGCCCCTGAGACCTGTGTTCGAGTCCCAGATGGCCCAAATTTTGTGATGATGAACCATCACTGCTGGGCT
The DNA here is from genome assembly GCF_019320115.1 of Miscanthus floridulus. NCBI lineage: Eukaryota > Viridiplantae > Streptophyta > Magnoliopsida > Poales > Poaceae > Miscanthus > Miscanthus floridulus. Next base: position 91,722,194 of record NC_089598.1, on the reverse strand, counting down.
ATTCCTCAAACCAGTAGTGATGTGGTTGTACCAGTTAGGGGTTAAGTAGTATAACTTTTCCCTTCCTTTCGAATTCCTTTGATTGCCTCAACGGTTAAGACTCCGCAACTTAGCCCCCGAGACCCGTGTTCGAGTCCCAAGCAGCCCAAATTTTAAATTTTTTGTTTCAATTTTATAATATATCTGTCTAGACTTCTGATAGAAGGACATTGGGGCTACCATTCTCTTCCGAGCTACTACTAGTAGTGAGGGATCCATAGCTCCTCGGTGTCGGGCTAGGCTCCTTTGAGTATTGCGAGCATGGACTACAAACTGGTTGGGGACCAGTGGCGCTAAGGAGCTATGGATCCCTCACTAATAGTAGTAGCTCAGAAGAGAATGGCCACCCTATTAATGTCCTTCTATCGGAAGTCTAGACATATATATTTATATTTATATTTAGCTGGTGTTTAAATTCAGAGAGTAAAGTTTAGAAATGATACGTCGACATATTTGCTGAGTTGGTAGAGTATTAACGAGGAGGAGAGAGGAGATGAGAGTTTCATCAGGATCAAACATCCTTCATGGTTTATGTGCATAATGATTACATAGTTAACAATAATCTAACTATCTTTAGGTGCATCAACAATGAGGGCCTCATTATGATCAAGCCATACGTAAGCAGGTTCGTCACCCTCTTGAATGATAGGTAGGGGTACATTCGCCCCGAATGGAGACATTTCTTAATAGCCCCTGTAGTCTTCATCGTCCGTCACTCCATCGACACCGATAATCTTCCTTTTCCCTTCTAGGACTACTTTTAGCCTTCCTTTTGTCTTGTTGTCCCTTGCATAAAAGACTTGCATAACATCTCTTGTAAGGACGAAGGGGTCGTCTCTGTATGCAGTCTTAGTGAGATCAATGGTAGTGAACCCTTCGCTGTCAGTGTTGATTTCCTCGAGCCAGACCCACTGGCAGCGAAAAAGAGCTGCCTTCAATGGACCATAGGCTAGCTCTCATATCTTCTCTATGAAACCATAGTATGTCGCCTGCACATTGTCGTTTTCATCGTGAGCATCAAAACGAACACCACAATTTTGGTATGTGTTCTTTCCATCTTGCTTTTTTGTGTAAAATGTGAATCCATTGATCTCATACCCTTGGTACTTAAGATATGTACTCGAAGGTACCTTGGCTAAGGCATCTAGTTGATTACCCAACTTTATTCCAAGCAAGCGACATCATAACCAGTTAACAAATTCCTCCTTATGTTTTTTATCCAGCCAAGCATGTGACCTGCTCGGATATAGAGTTTGCAGCTATTGCCTGTGCTCGTCAATGTATGGCATCACACCCTCGGCTTGCTAGAGAACAACAAACTGTGCCTATCTAAAAGAAATAGGGGTCATCTACTGTAACAGATTTCTCCCCAATCGTTCCTTTGCCACGTAGTCTTCCCTCATGACAAGATTCTAGAACTCCGACCCTTTTGATGTCCAGATAATATGCGCAGAACTCAGTGGCCTCCTCCGTTGACCATCCTTCAACCATGTCCCCTTCTGGCCTGAATCTGTTCCTAACATACCTCCTGAAAACTTTCATCAATTTCAAAAGGGAACATCTGATGCACGTATATTAGGCCAAGGGCTCTAATTTGGTCAACAAGATGAATGAGTAGATGCAATGAGATATCAAACTAAGTCGGTGGGAAATGCATCTCAAGCCTAACGAGAGTTTCAGCTATGTCCCGCTGCAGCTGCTCTAGCATGGACACATCAATGACCTTTTTTGAGATCGCGTTGAAGAACGATCAAAGCTTTATGATTGGGGCGTGGACCTTTGGGGGGAGGATACCATGCAGAGCAACAGGGAGCAGCTGAGTCATAATGACATGACAGTCATGGGCCTTCATAGGGCCATAGTTGAACTTGAGTTCTCTCATGTTCACTAGCCTCTTTGGGTTTACACAGTAGCCCGTCAGGACTTTGAGTTCATTGAAGAAAGAAATAAGCGTATGCTTTTCTTCCTTCTTCAATGTCCATGACGCAACCGGAAGTTCAAACTGGCCATTCTCTAGCTCCACAGGATGCAACTCTTTCCTGATTCCCAAGTGTTGTATGTCCACGCGTGTAGCTAGTGAATCCTTCGATGTCCCCCCAGTGTCCATCAAGGTGTTAAGAGTATTAGCGCACACGTTTTTAGTGATGTGCATGGGATCAAGATAGTGGCGTACACTCAGAAATGGCAGTAAGGTAGTTTCCAGAATACAGATTTTTTCTTCCAAACGCTCCCATTAGGCGCTGCTACTGCATTGTCCCCCTTCTCAAGGACAACCTCCAGTTTGTTGAGTTCTCAAAGTATCGCAGGCCTGTCTCGATATTTTGGAGCTAAGCGTTTCTCAATAGTACCGTTGAAATCTTTTCTGTTCCTATGGTAAGGGTGATCCTTAGGTAGGAACCTACGGTGTCCTATATAAACTATCTTTGAGTTATTTGGCATATTTACCGCATCGGTGTCGTCCAAGCACTCGACACATCTAGTATAGCCTTTTGTCTTCTCTCCGGACAACAAACCTCGACCTGACAGGTTGGTGATTGTAGCGATAAGTACTCCCTTGATCGTGATATGTCCTTTTTGTACTCATCCCAAACATCCGGCACACCCTTTTCAAACATCTCCGCTAGTTCATCGATCATTGGTTCCAGAAACACATCGATGTCATTCACAGGTTGTCTTGGCCCTTGGATTAGTAGTGGCATCTAGATGTACGACCGCTTCATACAGACCCAAGGTGGAAGGTTGTATATACAGAGCGTCACTGGCCAGGTGCTATGATTGCTTCTAACCTGGTCGAAAGGATTCATCCCATCTGTGCTCAAAGCAAACCAAAGGTGCCTTACCTCTCCACTGATGTCCTTATAGAACATAGTATTGATAGTCCTCCAGTCATGCCCATCGACAGGGTGCCTCATCATTGTATCTTTCTTACGCTCTTTGCCATGCCAGCGCAACAGCTTGGCTGACTTTGCACATGCAAATAGCCTATGTAGCCGAGGAGCTATAGGGAAATACCAAACGACCTTTATAGGGCCTCCTCTGATCTTGGTACCCTCATCTAATGGTCCTTCCTTGTACTATGGAGCTTCATACTTTGGGCACTTGTCTAAGTCTTTGTATTTTTCTCCACGGTACAATATGCAATCATTGGAACACGCGTGGATTTTTTCAACCTCGAGGCCGATGGGGCAGATCATTTGCTTGGCCAAGTATGTCTTTTCTGGCAACTCATTTTTTTCTGGGAGTATTTTCCTTATTATACCTAACAACTGATCGAAGCCTTTATCGTTCAATCCATTTGTCGATTTGAACTCTAACAGCATGATGTTGGCTTCTAGTTTGCTCATTGGACAATCCCTTTACAATGGTGTTTTGCCATCTTGTCTCATTTTCTCTAGCTTTCTCAGCTGTCTTTAACTAAGACATCCGGTCTCTACATTACGTAGCAGCTGAGAAATGCCATCATTATCCTCGGTGTCGTCAGCTAGCGTGTTCCTAAACACATATTAACTGTGGCCATAGGTTCTGTATTGACACCGGTTTCCTCGTCAGCATCGTGGATGGCTACGTCAGGCATGTCCACATCATCATTGTTTTCCTGCAGAACATTCACACCAACCTCGCCATGCATAGTCCATATCATATAGTTTGGCATGAACCCCCTAGTAATCAAGTGCGATCGTATAGACTCAATTTGACGAAAGTTCCTTTAATTCTTACAATCTTTGCATGGGCAGAAGATAGGGTTCTCATTCCCAGCATGCGCTTTGGCATCGATGATAAACTGGCTGACGCCATGCATGTACCGCTTGTCCGTTCGGGATAGATGCATCAACTCTCGATCCATCTCTGCACAAAAAAATACTGAGACAGTAATTACAAAGAATTAATAAGAAATCGAGCTTCATGAACAACAATTGTAGCTCGAAAGTACCATTTTTGGAAAACATTATTGTACACTAATTATTGAAAAATTGAAATTGGTAGCCCCGGCCCTGTAAATTGAAAATCGTAGTAAAAACAATTATTGCACAATAATGAAGAACATCTATTCTACTCTACTTCTAAGAACTAATTATAGCATCACATACTAACAATGATGATCTTGACCACCATGAAATAATTAGCTAGGAATTTAAATATGTTCATAGACACCAACCGTTTGGATGATGGATTCACCATAATTTGAGCCTTGCACAAATGTTCAATTGGAAAAGTGCTCTCTAGAATGAAGAAAGAACTAGAATGAGAATCAAGCAATATAGCCATCAAAACGATGCTAATTAAGCAACAAAATCAAAGGAGTGGATGTTTGTTACTAACCTTAAAGAAAAAGATCAAGTCATTCTTTAAAATCCAAGCACTAGCTTCATGGTGAAGAGCAGCCGCAACAATGGAGGGAAGGGTCCAAACGCGCGCCTCTGTTCTTGGGATAGAAGAGAGGAGGAAGGAGAGGACGGCTGCAGCCTTTTTGTGTTGTAGGCTTATCACTGTCGGCTCTTGGCTTAAACCGGCAATGATGAGTGGCCGCCAAAATACTGCCGGTTCAAGCCATAAACCGGCAGTGATGTGGTCCTTCACTGCCGATTTTAGCCCAGCCCCAATCATTTTTTCATTTTCAAGCTCATAACCGGCAGTGATGATGCCGGCAGTGATGTGCAAATCTGGCGTAGTGGATGACAGGCACGCTCGACCGCAGCTCCACCGCCCCGGCCCCCTCCTCATCGCTGTGGCTCGAGCAGGGGAGGTGACTCCAGCAACGCTCTGCCGTGCTTCTTGGCGGAGCTTCTCGGCGTGGACAGAGGTGGGTCCCAGGTGCCATCGAGCCGCGGGCGGAGCTCCTCCTCGGTGCGTGCGCGGCCATGGCAAGCAGCACCAGCAGCCAAGCACAGGCAAAAGGGCGCGGATGGGGCATGCCACCACCGTGCACCACACCTATTCGACGGAATGTTTCAAAGGAGGTGAACATACCAGCTTTAGAAAAAGGTGAGTGTATTCAGGCCAAACCAGCTAACTAAACACACTCAAACTTAGCCGGACTTTAGCAATCACTCGAACCAAATAAGTGACTATTGGCTTGTGTAAACCTGGAAAGCTAGCCAGGCTTATTTGAACGCGAACCAAACACACCCTTTGTGGACTGCATGGACGTACCCAGTGCAGAGAGCTCCCGCTCTGTGCGGGGTCTAGGGAAGGGTGTCAGTGGCAAGCCTTACTCTCGCCTGTGCAATGCGAGAAGACTGCGACTCAAACCCGAGACCTTCCGGTCACAGGCGGTAAGACTCTACCGCTTGCACCAGGCCCGCCCTTCCTTTGTGGGCTGCATGGATGCTCTTTAATTATAGTGTTGCATGCATAATTAACTGATGCACATGACTAGTAATCTTTTCTATAGAAGATACTCAATAAATAATGACTAGTAATCTTTTCTATAGAAGATACTCAATAAATAGGAATACCAAGGTCATTTGAGTTTCACGCTAATCTGTCTGATAAATTTTGTCGTTGCGTGTGTACCGGCCTCTGCCTGATTTTTGTTGACGATGTGTGTGGAACAGACAATGCAGCATTTTTGGAGCCTGAGTAGCCTAAGTGGAGATGCGAACGTGTCGCGGGTTCAGCATCTGCCCAACCCCAAGAACAGGTGTGCTGTGTCACACACCACTACGGACGAGCGCAGCGGTCCATATGGAGAACTGGAGATGGAGCACTACAATTTTGTCTCTTTCGTTCCGAGTGAGAGTGACCCACTGTCGTGGCGTCGTGTGCACTTTTTCCTTTTTATTTATATGTTCATAACGTGTTAGCGGTGCTATGGAGGCTCGTGATTCAGGGAAATCTTCGAATTTGTAATGCGATGGCACGTTGTCATGGAGTGGTTTTTGACAAGGATCTAGTGGTAGTGTCAAAGAAGTCAGCAGGTCCTGACAACTGTACTTCTCGACATCAGGAACACAACTTGGTTGCGCGAGACCATGCATGCCCCGTCAGAATATTGCACCCAGTGACACCTCCAGAAGAAAGGCAGGCGTGCATAGAACCATAGCAAAACGCCAGCTCAGGATCATGCCTTCAACAAGGAGAATGACGATGTCCATAAAACAGAAAATATATTTAGTGGAGATAGTTTTCGTGGAAAAGTCGTGGGCACATAGCATAGATTCACGTATCTATACACAGTCATCAACGCACGGATACTGCTAAATACGGGCTTGTTTGGCAGAGTTCCTCCTCGGCTCCGGCTCTGGCTTCTGCAGAGGAGTCTTGCCAAATGTTTTGTTGGAGGAGCCGTTTTTCAGTGAAAAACAGAGGAGCCAGGGCCGTTTAATTTATGAATTCTCCAAAACGGCTCTGGCTTCTCCGGAGAAGCCCCTCGGGAGGAGCCCTGTCAAATACCCTCTAAACTTCGAAGGAGTAGTTGGAAAGAATACACTCAATGACAGTGCATAGACGCATGTCCTCAATCCGCGACAGGTTATCACAGCTACTCCATAAGGATAGTCTCCACTGAATTTTTCCCCTAGAACGATATCATTGCGGTTCTACCCATCCGGAAAAGCTTTCACTTGAGGGTCCCCAATCAAAGGGGGAAGAAGTATCATGACGATGCCTCATGGGAGGAGAGTGATCGCCGTTATCAGCAAAGGCATGAGACCAAATATGTGAAATAATGCAATATCGTTGTGGTTGCTCTCGCCAGCCGCTATAACCAGGGTTTTCAATTTCGGTATTGCAAAAATTTCGGTCACCGAAATTCAGCCGATTCTTTTTAGAGACTAGCACATGAAGTATGCTTTTTTTCTTAAAAAATTAGATCTAAACAAATATTAGTATGATTTTATGATTACACATCTATTGAATAGAAGAATATGCAATATAAACAATAGAAAATATGACTCTAGAGTTATATAACACGTGTATTAGTGTATTACAAAATTTTGGATTTTTTCTTTGGGCCACCACTGAAATTCACGAAATTTCGCCGAAATTTTGAACCCCGGCTATAACACCACTATAATGCGCTATTTTAAACACTAAACTTAACATAGCATTTTTTATCGATGTAAAAATATATAGAGGAAAATTCATCACCGGTTCTCAAACTTGGCGTGAGGTGTCATCTAGGTCCCCGTACTCTCAAAACGCTATTTCTAGGTCCTCAAATATATATGAACTTTTAGATAATTTGGAAATACATAGACTGCAATCTCCAACGGGTGCAATACCATGCATACTTATGTGGGAGCTCAGAATTGTTTGGATGGTGGGTAGGGGTGGGGTGTTTGAAGAGAGGACATCATTTCTCCGTTATGAAGTGTCCACGTTCTTCACCCTCCGTTATGAAGTGTCAACGTTCTTCACCCGAATTAATTGTACTGGAGTGTCAATACAAACTGCCGCTCAAATTGGGTATCAATCTTTTGGAATGTGTGAAGAAGGTCGCAGTTCCTGCAGTTTCAAGTTTTCAAGAGGTTTAAAAAAATGAGCCTAGCTCGACTGGTGGAGTTGGATGTGTAGTCATGCACATGCACCCAATCACCTAAATTTGATTCCTCTTCAGCTCGAAATTGAGTGTCTATTTTCTTCTTGATGAAATAACTGCTTAGCTCCTGGTCACAGTTTTTTTTTAATTTCAAGTTTTGAACAAAAACATGTCAATGCACGCCTGCTCCATCAGATCCAAAATAGAAGCTGTTTTAAGATTACCAATAAGTTCTTCCACCATCAACATTAATTAATACTGTACATAATACATAGAATGGCACCATAAATAATTTTTACTAGATTTATGATGAAAAATATTACAATGGCATACAGTCTTTTAATTGAAATATTATTTCCTCATAGAAAATATAGTCAAAGTATTATCTTTTACACCGTGGCAATGCCCATGCCTAAATGACTGACTTATATTTTGTGACAACGAGAGGGAGTACAACACGAGATGCTCAACTTTCAGCTAAAGAAACATATGTTCAATTCCTAGAACTGAAGTACCATCTCATTCTGTAAGCTGTGCGATAATAATGCGCACACAACCTCAAGTCACTGACACAAAAAAATATAACTGAATTATAGACCAATAGATATCCTATACCTTACTTCTGTGTATAAGCCATGCTACATTTTCATGTATTCTTTCACAACTTTGACCTCTGATTTCTCATGCCAACCATGAAGTGATGCCATTCTAGCTTCCTAGTCAATCTTCACCGAAGAGTATATAAGCCTAGTGAACCAGAAGCAGGCGTAAAAGCCAATGGTGCCGGTGAGCACAAAGAAGGCGTAGGAGGCAATGAGCATATAGCCGAAGTAGAGCACACCGGAGACTGCCTTCGTGATCTGCATCTTCGTGAAGAAGTAGAGTGTTGCATACAGGAAGAGGTACAGAGCTGACGAGCCGGGTGTCAGGTAGGATCTCCAACACCACTGGTAGTCCTCGCTACACAGCTGGAAATAGCAAAGCACAATGGTGATCTCAGCACAGGTCACTATTAGGATCACGAAGACGAGGAACAGGAACCCAAAGATGTAGTAGAACTGGTGCATCCAGATTATTGTCAGGATGAAAAAGAGCTCCATGAACACAGCACCGAAGGGTAGGATACCTCCAATTAACATCGAGACAGCTGGGTTCATATACCATGGCTGCTGCGGTATCGGGCGTGGTATCTTGTTTGTCCTCACTGGGTCCTCTATGGCAGGCTTCTTAAACCCAAGGTAGCTGCCGATGAAGATCAGTGGCATAGAGATTCCGAGCCACAGGAAAACCAGTGCGAACATGGTGGTGAATGGTACAGCACTGGATGATTTCACGCCCCAGAGAAGCATGTTCAGGGCAAAGAATATTAGAAAGACAACTCCAGGGAATACCAAGACCGTCCTGATGGCAACCTTCTTCCATTCCATCCCCCCGAACATCTTGTAAAGACGTGCAGTGGAGTACCCTGCAAACAGGCCCATGAAGACCCAGAGCAGGAGCATGGCCGTCATGAACCCTCCACGATTTGAAGGTGATAGGAGCCCCAGGATCGCGGTCAACAAGGTGACAAGCAGTGTTCCAAAGAACTGTACACCTGTACCCACATACACGCACAGCAGGTCAGCATTGACAGGAGGCCTGAACACATCACCGTGGAGAAGCTTCCACCCAGACTCCTCTTGGGCTTCCTCCTGGCTCTCTAGCTGGTTGTACTTGGAAATATCACGGTACAGAGTCCGGAGCATGATCATGGCAACCATCACAGAGAGGAAGAGGACCGTGGTCAGAGAATTCACAATGGGAAACCAATGACCATCAGTTGTGCGAAGGTAGGTGTCCCAGCGTGATGCCCACTTGATATCACTTTCCTGGATGACACATCATGTAAACAAAAATGAAAAGGTCATGAAATTTGAAGCTTTGCAATGAAAAACTAGACCATTTATCTGAAGTTTGCATAGGAGTGCTACATGCCTACATCTCAATAACAAGGTTGGTTGTATAGAAACAACTCGACAAGTCGAACAATCAAAACTACCTCGAAGTTAACATCATAGGTGAAAATGATCTCTTTGTTTGCCTCTATTTGTTGAGGCCCATCAGAGTTCACTACTAGACGCCCCGAGTGTGGATTACAGGTTTTAAGGCGAGTTGCATTACCCTTCCAATCACCATCAGGTTTATGTTTACAACTGCAACAGATACAATAAATGATTAAATGTACACTGTTGCTGTGAACATAAAAAAATTGTAACATGACATGGCATATATATCATGAATCATGCGAGAACTCCACAGAGAAACTCCACCCACACTGTGAGCATAAAAAAATTGTAAAATGACATTGTATATCATGCATCACGTGAGAACACCACAAAGTAACTCCACTCTGTGAGATGAAATGTTTAACCTGTATGGTTTAACCTCAAAGGCCACAATCCTAGCGAGATCTGTTTGTGCCTCCTTGTTATACTTCACCAGAAATGAGTAGTGGTTGTGGATGAAATACATGACATCTTTACTCTGCATCAGTGACATTTAGATTGGAACACATTTTTCACTGGCTAAAAAATAAGTTATTGGTATTCCCAGGTAGCTAGTATAATTAAGAAGATGAACCCACCCCAGCGTACAGGCCCTTGACACCCACATGCACACCATGCTGATAGAATGGAGGCGCATCTCTATCAAACATCGTAATTGGGACGACCATAGGAAGGTTATCAAGAATCCTGCAAGGCAAGCAAACAGGGCTCATCCTCCCATTCCAGTTATCTGGATTTCTTTGCAGCTAGCAAGCAGCATCTGATCTCACATGTTTACACGGTACTCGTCCTCGATTTTCTCCTTGATGTCATTTGCTCCCTGTTCGGTCAGAACAATCTTGCATACGATCTGACACAGCTTAGGCTCCATCATCTCGAACTGCATTTCGCGAACACAAATGAAACTCGATCCAAAACATTTTGCAGCAAAAGCAACTCGCAGGAGGCGAATAAATATATAATGGTACAAACTTCTGCAGTCCTACAGGAATTACCACGTAGGGTGAGTTCTCGATTCGGTCGCCACGGAGGACCTGGCCGAGGTTCTCGGCGCTGTTGATGATGGTGTCCGGCCTGCAGAAGGGGAGGGAGTAGTAGGAGTAGGGCAGCTGCGTCCTGATGGAGCTCAGCTGGTTCACCTTCACGGCGAGCAAGTCGTTCTGCAACCAGCCGCCACGACCCACACACACACAGAGATCCAGCACGTGAGGACAAGGGCCAAGAAATGAGTGAGACTGTGTGAAAGAGCGGCGGAAATAAAGCCAAGACCTTGCGGAAGTCGGCGGGGACGACGCCGGGAAGGTAGAACCCGCTGGCGGCACCGGTGCATGCTAGGACGACGAGGAAGAGGAGCGCCGGGAAGGTCGTCGCCATGGTTGTGAGGGGAGGTGGGAGCGCGCCGAGCAGGAGGAAGGGTAAGTGCCGAACAGCCGAAGTGGAAGACGGGGGAAGGGAGAGGTCGTCGGCGGCGACAGAGGCGGCGAATTACGCGGAAGGTCAAAGTTCGGTCCGCGGCCACGAAATGAAGTGGCTTCTGTCACTGTCACTTCCTAGGAGAAAACATGTGTGCTCCTCCTCTGTTCATTTTTGCAAGACGTATTTGAGCTTGAAAAATATTATTATAATCTTATATACTCTTATAAAGAAAAAGAGTTAGATTTTGTTGCCTTATCGGAATCTGGGAGAAGTGATTTTGCCACTAATTTCCTAAATAACCTATCGTAACGCCCGGACCCGGAAATACGACTAAGATCCACTCTACACGTTGAATAGACCACACCTGTTAATTAACTCGTTTTCGTTTTTGTCCTCGCTTCGCGCAAAAGGATCGATCCGGAGTTAATTCCCTCCTAGGCTCAGGCTTTTAAACCGGTTCGGCACCTCCTCCTGTTTCGATGTGGACTAAAGTCCCGTAGCTATAGTACCTTTGTTGCTACAGTAGCCACCAACCCCGAGCTACGGTAGCTCGTTCATTTGGCCCAGCCCACCAGACCGGCCCAACTTGGCCTATTTAGCGGGGCCTCACATACACCCACCCTTGATGACTCGACGTCCTCATCGAGGGCCGAACCAACCTACCCAAACGGGAACAAATGTCCAGGATCGACTCTCTTGGCCACGTCCATATTTCCAGCTCCCGGCCCAAGTGACATGCTCTTGTAGAGCCATGCGCAACCTGTCCAAGCTCCCGAACCATATGTCCGTGAAACCGCGAGGGTTGGCTCTGATACCATTTGTAACGCCCCGATCCAGGATGACGACTAAGATCCACTCTACACGTTGAATGAACCACGTCGAATACTTTGAGGATGGGTGAATTCCACAAGGGATCTTTGGCACTCAACTCATTAAATTTTGGAACAATTATTCTCCTCCTAAAAATCCACAGCGAAACACGAACACCAAGTGCCTCTAGATGTAATCACTCAAGCAATGCACTTGGATTCACTCCCAATCTCACAAAGATGATGAATCAATGATGAAGATAAGTGGGAGGGCTTTGGCTAAGCTCACAAGGTTGCTATGTCAATGAAAATGGCCAAAGGTGTGAGCTTCAATCGGCCATGGGGCTTAAATAGAAGCCCCCCACGAAATAGAGCCGTTGTACTCCTTCACTAGGCACAACACGGGCTAACCGGACGCTCCGGTCATGTTGACCGGACGCTAGACCTCAGCGTTCGGTCGTCCGACGACAGCCACGTGTCCCGATCTCAATGATCACTTGAGTTAACCGGACGCTGCGCTACAACTGACCGGACGCTGAGCCACCAGCGTCCGGTCATTTCCAGTAAGGTTATAGAAACATATTTTGCCCACCGGACACGTCTGGTCATGCACGACCGGACTCTGCCATCGTCCAATCAGAGACCCTAGCCTCTGTGCGCTGCCCGACAACAGGACCGGACCTTGCCTCCAGCGTCCAGTCGCTGAACGACCCAACGTCCGGTTGTTTGACAGATGCCAGCGTCTCAGCTGTTACAACTGACCGGACGCGCCGATTCCTCTGGGACCAGCGTCCGGTCACCTTGTGACCAGCAAGACTAACTCCTTTTCACCTCTAACTTTTTCACCCTTGCTCAAATATGCCAACCACCAAGTGTATCACCTTGTGCACATGTGTTAGCATATTTTCACAAACATTTTTAAGGGTGTTAGCATTCCACTAGATCCTAAATGCATATGCAATGAGTTAGAGCATCTAGCGGCACTTTGATAACCGCATTTAGATACGAGTTTTACCCCTCTTAATAGTACGGCTATCAAACCTAAATGTGATCACACTCTCTAAGTGTTTTGATCACCAAAACAAAATAGCTCCTATGGTTTATACCTTTTCCTTGAGCTTTTTGTTTTTCTCTTTCTTCTTTCCAAGTCCAAGCACTTGATCATTATCATGGCATCATCATTATCATGCTATGATCTTCATTTGCTTCACCACTTGGAATGTGCTACCTATCTTATAATCACTTGATAAACTAGGTTAGCACTTAGGGTTTCATCAATTTACCAAAACCAAACTAGAGCTTTCAATAGGGTGATAAACGAGGTTGCGAGCTGATTGGACTCTTTCATCGTGATCTGGTGATAACCCGAGTAGGCATCTAGAAAGGAGAGGATCTCACAACCCGAGGTGGAGTCGACTATCTAGTCTATGCACGGTAAAGGAAAGTGATCCTTTGGACATGCTTTGTTGAGGCCAGTATAATCAACGCACATTCTCTATTTCTTGGGTGTTCTTTTTAACAAGAACGGGATTGGCAAGCCAGTCAAAGTGGAAAACCTCTATGATGAATCTAGCCGCTAGGAGTTTGGCGATCTCTTCGCCTATGGCCCTATGCCTCTCGTCGTCAAAGCGACACATGCATTGCTTACCGGGCTTAGAGCTTGGGACAAGGCGTAGTGCGTGCTCGATGATGTCCCGTGGTATGCCCGGCATGTCAGATGGCTTCCATGCGGAGACATCATGATTGACGTGTAGGAAATCGACGAGCTCACATTCCTATTTGGACGGGAGCTGGTTCCTGATCCGCACCGTCTTGGTTGGGTCAGTGGGGTCGATCCCCACCGCATTGGTTTCCTCGAGTGGGCAGAAGTCCATCGAGGAGGTTGGTTTGTTGCAGTCTGGTACTGCTGGGGTCGACGACTCCCTGAGCTACGGGAGCTCGGACGAGTTGATGATCACGGTGGCAAGCTCAAAATGCTTGCGGTCGCACATGAAGGTGTGCGAGAAGGCGCTACTCATGGTGATGACGCCATTCGGTCCTGTCATCTTCAGCTTGAGGTAGGCGTAGTTGGGAATTGCCATGAATTTGGTGTAGCATGGCCACCCCAACATGGTGTGGTAGGACCCTAGGAAGTCCACCACTTCGAAGGTGAGGACCTTCGAGCAGAAGTTGGCTCAATTGCCAAATGTGACTGGCAGGTCGATCTGCCCGAGCGGGTATGCCTGCGCTCCTAGGATCACCCTGTGGAAGGGAGAGCCCACTGGGTGGAGTTTCGTCCAGGGGATGTGCATAGCGTCGAGGGTGTCGACATACAGGATGTTGAGGCCGCTGCCTCTGTTCATCAACACCTTGGTGAGGCGCTTCTTGTGGACGATGGGGTCGACAATGAGCAGGTAGCGTTCGGGTCTCGCAACGTGGGAGGGATGGTCTCTCTGACCGAAGGTGATAGGAGATTCTGACCAGCTAAGGAAGAAGGGGACAACCGTCTTGGCGGTGCATGCCTCTCTGTAGCGTACCTTGTGCTGGCGCTTAGAGCAGATGGCATTGGATTCTCCAAAGATCATGATGCATTCCTAGGGGTTGGGGAAGCTATCCCCATCCTTGCCTACCATGCCTCCCTTCTTGGCTACTGCCCCTTTGCCATCTCCTTCTTTCGGCCCGTCAGCCTATCGCAGGAAACGTTTGAGGAGCTTGTAGTCCTTGTAGAGGTGTTTGACGGGGTAGGCCTGGTTGGTGTATGGGCTATCCATGAGCTTGTTGAAGTGGTTAGGTAGGCCCTGCTGAGGCTGCTTCCCATGCAATCAGCTGCAACGACCAACGTGGTGTTGTCCGGTCGGCATCCATCCTTTTTGTTCTTCTTGCCCCTCTATGTGGAGGGGCCCTCGTCTTGGTCCCTGCGCTTGACCTTGCCTTTGTCTCGGTCTCCATTGAAGACTACTCTGACCGCCTCCTTGCTGGAGGTGTGGTTAGTGGCGATGTCGAGCAGGTCATGGGTGGTATGGGGCTTCAGGCAGCCAAGCTTGTGGATCAGGGACTCGCAGGTCGTCTCGGAGAGAAAAGCGCTAATGATGTCCGCATCGATGACATCAGGGAGGGAGTTGCATCATTGGGAGAACCTGTGGATATAATCCCATAGGGACTCGCTAGGCTCCTGCTGGCAGCTCTTGAGGTCCCAGGAGTTACCAGGGCGGACATACGTCCCCTAGAAATTTCCGACGAAGACCCTCTTGAGGTCTGCCCAGTCGTGGATGCTATCGTGCGGGAGGAATTCAAGCCACGCCCGAACATGTTCCCCCACGCAGATAGGGAGATATTGAATGATAAAAAGGTCATCATCCACCCCTCTAGCTTGGCAGGCGAGCAAGAAATCTTTGAGCCAAATATCGAGGTTCGTCTCCCTGGTGTACTTGGCGACGTTGGTGGGCGATCGAAAGCGCTGTGGGAACAGTGCTCTTTGGATATGCTGGCCAAAGGCCTGTGGTCCTGGGCCATCTAGACTGGGACTCCGGTTGTCTGGCCAGCGACCATGCCTGGAGCATGTTTCACCGCTCTCCTCGATGGTTTAGTCGGGGCCCATGTTGCCTACCCTCATCGCCGCTCGATGGACATCATGTTGGGAGTATGCCCTAGAGATAATCATAGAGATGATTATATTGCCTTATATCCATGATATATTATGAGTTTATTGAATTTCCATTAAAGACAACCTGTATCGATTAGCAATTATGTGAATTGTTTGTGAAACTCTTTTACTTGAATAGTTATTCTAATGTTGTCCCTGGTCAGAGTTCGTGTGAGGACACACATGAATAATGGATCAGCACATTATTAGTTGATGACTATGTTTCACAAGTCATAGACATGGAGATGTCAAACTAATAATGTGGGCACATGTATGACATGGGGCTGGACTGACCCAATGTGAGATGCCGTTATTATCTCTATTCACATCATGTACATTATGTCCTTAGACCTAAGATTGTTGTATGTATTCAAGATGTGAAACGACCTACTCAGGGACTATCAAACGCTACTCCGTAACATGGTAGTTATAAAGGTGGTTTTCGGGTTTGTCGAGAAACATGCTATGATACATAGACAATCAAGATGGAATTTGCCCTTCTCTATATATGAGAGAGATATCACTGGATCACTCTAATGATTAGATCAAGAAATGCATGGCCATGCTTAGGTTAAGTGTTAACCTATGAGTTGGACCAAATATCGTGAGGCAAGGAAATAACACGTATGTGGTCTTTGTGGTGGTTCGTCTGATATGATCTTTGCGTATGCATAGGAGTTGACATGCCTTGCTAGAGGCTGCTATCAACTAATGGCTGAGTAGGAGTACTCGGGCCATGTCTATGTGTGCGTGAACCCATAGGGTCGCACGCTTAAGGGGCTAGAAGCCTAATTTGGATTGGATACGAGTTAGACAAGGCTTCGGGTTACTAATGGGCCTCCAACTGAAAGGTCCTTGTTTGATTTTGGTAATTGAGTGACAACCTAGGTGGACTAATTGTGTTTATGTGAGATACACAGGTGATTAGTCCATAGGTACATGTGTATGAGCAACATATGCCATGAAGGTGAAAATGGCTTGGAGATGTTGCAAAGCTCACACATGTGATGATGAAGGAGCTTAAATGCACATGAGACATGACATTGAGTCATGTGATCAAGATGGAGAAGATCAAGACAAGACTTGGCTCGATGGACCGGTTGCAAGCGTGAAGGGCAAGTCGAAGGCTTTGGAGTGATAGATCGCGTGGCGGTGAAGCTTGAGCAAGACTTGGCGCCGATGGATGATGGCAACGGTGAAGATCAAGTAAAGTCAAGATCGATGAACCAATATGATCATGTGATGATATGAAGTGTATCATATCATTATTGATCGTGTTGGTGCATGTGTTGCATCGACATTGGAGGAGATGGAATGGAATGCGCAAGGCAAAGGTATAACCTAGGGCATTTCATTTCACCGGTCATAGGTGTGTAGAGAAGTTTATGACCAGGTTTAGGATAGATGGCCATACTATCAAGAGGGGCAAACTTGTTTGCATATCGGTCATCTAGTGCCACTCGAGTAATCTAACTTTGCATTGTCGCTAGGATCGAGTGGCATGGCAAGTTGAGTGGCTAACATCCTTTGGGAAATGATTGTGAAAATGCTAACACACATACACATGGTGGTGTACACTTGGTGGTGTTGGCACATTTACAAAGGAGGTGGTGTTTGCAAGGGTGAGATGGATTTGGCGCTTTCGGGAAAATGGAATGCCTACTTTCTATTGCGCCGGATGCAAATTCTTGGTGGTTAGCACATTGGAGCAAGGGTGAAGAAGTTAGAAGTGAAAACGAGTTGGTCGCGAAGATGCTGGCGTCATTCAACTGACCAGACGCTGGATCTGAATGCACCGGACGCTGGCTGCATGCGTCCGGTCGCACTGACATGGAGTGTAGCAGTAGCTAGAGAGTGACCGGACACTGGGGCTGCATCCGATCGCGTTCGACCGGACGCGTCCGGTCATGCTCGAGAGCTTACTAGAAACGACCGGACGCTGGGGGTTCAGCGTCCGGTCAGTTGAGAGTTGCTGCGTCCGGTCAGGTCAAGTGACCGTTGGAGTCGGGACACATGGCAGTCTGCGGGCGACCGGACGCTGAGGTCCAGCGTCCGGTCAACATGACCGGAGCGTCCGGTCGGCCCGACCGTTGCCCAGTGAAGGGGTAACGGCTAGTTTAGCCCTTGAGGCTATAAATAGAAGTGGCCTTCGGCCATGGCTGGTGCTGAGCACCTCAAGGGACTTAGTGTCCATGCTTGTGAGTGCTTGGGAGTCCTCCATCACACATATACTTGATAGTGATCATTCGACTGTGTGAGTGAGCGATTCTAGTGCGATTGCATCTTGAGGTTGCATCGAGTGGCACTAGGTGATCGAGTTGTAAGCCGGTGGTGCTTGTTACTCTTGGAGGTTGCCACCTCCTAGACGGCTTGGTGGTGGTCTCCGTCGAAGCGCGCAAGAAGCTTGTGCAGCGCTCCGGAGAAGTGCTTGTGAGGGGCATTGTGCTCGCCCCACGGGAGCCGCGAAGAGCAACTCTAGTAAAGCGTGTCATTGAGCTACCCTCACTTTCGGGGTAGGTTCTTGTGGCGCGCCGATGTGCGGGCTTAGCGGGTGATGCTAATTAGCCGCCGAACCACCAAGTGAGCGGTCGACACAACGGGGACTAGCGTGTTGGCAAACACGTGAACCTCGGGAGAAAAATCATCGTGTCAACCTTATTCTTCCCGTTGGTTTGCATCCCCATTACACAAGCTTGCAATTACTTTTATACATATTAAGCTTGTGTAGTTGCTCTTGTAATTAGATAGCTTATGTAGCTTGCTAATTACCTTCTTGCTTGTGTAGCATAGAAGTAGCTCCCTTGCGTGGCTAATTTGGTTTTAATAACCTTGTTAGTCACATTGCTTAGTTTGTGTAGCTAAGTATTTGCGCTCTCTAATTAGGCATTGGTTGCCTTGTTATTGAGCATTGCTAGTGAGCTTAGTTAGCCTTGTGCTTTTGCTTACTAGCATATGTAGGAGCTCCCTTGTTGCTTAAAGTACTAGTGGCATAGGTTTGTGTAACCTTGCTCCTAGAATTGTGTAGGAGAGCTCTAGCTAGCCCGGCACCTTTGTTGCATAATTGTTATCTTTGCAAGGTGCTAGTGAACATATATAGTGGGGTATAGTCTTGGCTAGACTGATAGTTTTAATTCCGCATTTGTATCGGTTAGCCGACGCGATTAAGTTCTAGAAAAGACTATTCACCCCCCCTCTAGTCGCCATCTCGACCCTTCACCAACTCGGGAGCTCATTAGGGACGCCTATAAATATGTGGGGTGGGCAACGGGGCTAAAGGATCCACGCCTTTTGGCAGCTGCCGCTGCCCATCCTACGCCCGCGCCTACTGCTCCTCGCGGACCTAGTAGGCCGGAGGTGCAACGCTTCCTCCCTTTACGTGTGGATACCTCGGAGGTGCTGCATCTAGAGCACAAGGACGAACCGCACGAAGGGAATGGACGGACGGACAACCTCACAACTACACGGCACTGCTACGATGTGTTCGACTACATCGAGTCACTTCCACTGCACCTGCGTGTCTAGTGGTAATCCCGTGATCTATAACTAGCAGTAGATCCTGGTTTATGAGGTCGAAATTTTTGTTTTTCGGCTAGCGTAGCATCCTCATAACCCTATAGTGGTATCAGAGCCGTTACTACGTTGTTATTGGTTCGGATGAGTGCGTATGGAGATATGCGCGGTTGTAGATGAGTCTCTGATCATGGTTTGTGATTTTACCGTATTGGTCTTGTAACGATCTACTCGTACCGGTCGGAATTACGCCATCCGAGTTAAATGATACATGTAAATCCAGTCATGGCAAGATGGAGATCAATCATATTGATCGAATCAAACCTAGGTCAAGTGCCGAGCGCATGTGATGCGCAACGGTGATAGATTGGATCTACTGCCGGGCGCCGAGGTGCAAGAAAAGTGTTGTTCGGTAAAACAGCCATAACTTTTGCATATGACCTCAGATTGAGACGAATTCTATATGAAAATTGTAGAGAAATTTTTTTACATCCGATTCTCACCCGCTTCGCCGGTTCCGCTGAAATTAGATTTGCGAAAAATGGCTGGGAAGATGGTGTTTTCGACGTTTTAAGATTAGACGTTGGAATCGGTTAACTCTGTTTTGCAAGAATTTGTGACTGGTATAGCCCTTATGTGTATGTGATGCATGTATGTAATTAATTCATGGCTTGCATGTCGTGAGTATGACAATATGGCTAGAGCCATTAAGATATTGTCAAATTGATGTAATTGCCTGCGTGCCAAACTATGATGATCCTATCCGCGACTATGTAATCTTCTTCACTGCCTTGTGTTAGTGATAGCTAGTCTTGGTGGACTCATCACTGAAGGATGGCATACATGGATCATGGAGATGAAGATCATCATGAGGAATGGTTCGATGGAGATGGAGATCCCCAAAGGAACATTGGGCTATACCATGTCATATCTATGTTAATGCCGTTCTTACTATATTCTACTTTCACGTGCGATAATGTTTTTGTCTACATGCGATGGTGAAGTAGAATGATCCCTCAGCAATGTTTAAGTTAAAATGCTTCCCCAAACCTTGCACTATCATGTGTCTTGTACAATCGGTGGTGGGTCTATGAAATTAGGGTGCCACTGATTTTCCTTGACTAGACAGGTTCGTATTGGATACTTACAACAGAAGGGTTGGTTACTTGGACAAGGTCATCCTAATGGTTAGGGACCTTGGAGCATGAGTAGTTGGGCACCAAAGCATAGAGATGCTACCCAACAACAAGAGTCATATGTGATATGATTAGCAAAGAGTTGCTTACCAATCTACCATGTCTTCTAGCGGTGATGCTAAAGCTCACTAGTAGACTTGTTAGTTGTGGGTCTTGAATCACTAAGTTTCAATAGAGGGATATTGATTTTAGTGGGAGTAGATTATATTAAAGTTTTAATATTGTTTACTCTATCTTGGATACATTGTCTTAGTATTTTGCATTACTTTTGTTGTAGATAAATGGCACCTAGCAATCAACCATTTACTTTGCGTTCAATTCTTGAGAAAGATAAGTTGAATGGAACAAACTATGTAGATTGGATCCGCAACCTGAGAATTGTTTTCAGGGTTGAGAAAAAGGAAGAAATTCTAGACACCCCATTACTAGATGAGCCTGCTGATAATGCACCTGCTGCAGAGAAAAATGCTTACAAGAAAGCATATGATGCCGATCTTGAAGTGAGTTGCCTTATGCTTGCTTGTATGGAACCAGATCTGCAGTTGTAGTTTGACAATAACCATGCAGCGCATGATATGATCGTGGTGCTCAATGATATGTTCTAGACTCAAGCCAGGACTGAAAGGTTCAATGTCTCAAAGGCTTTTGCTGAAACCAAGCTAGCAGAGGGCACAACAGTTGGGCCACATGTGATCAAAATGGTTGGTTACACTCAGAGGTTGGAGAAGCTGGGCTTCCCAATTAGCCCTGAATTAGCTACTGATTTTATTCTCGCGTCTCTTCTGCTCAGCTATGGAAATTTCATCATGGACTACCATATGCATGGGGCGGAGAAGGGCTTGAATGAATTATGTGGCATGCTTAAAATAGCAGAGGCTGATATCAAGAAAGATGCTGGCAGTAGACATGTGATGGCGGTCCAAAACAAGCCTAAGTTTAAGAAGAAGGGCAATTCTTGGAAGAAGAAAAAGGGCAAGGCTAAAGATGAGATCTCTAAGCCAAACCCACCTGCGCCCAAGGCTGGACCACCTGCTGATGCTGAGTGCTTTCATTGTCATGGGAAAGGTCACTGGAAGAGGAACTGCAAGCTATACCTAGAATCCATAAAGGATCACGGCAGTAAAGGTACTCTCGTAGCTTGTACACTTGTTGTTTATGTTACAGACATTTCCTTGCTAATTCTTATATTAATTCTTGGGTATTTGATACCGGATCGGTTGCTCATATTTGCAATACGATGTAGGGAATGATAAGAAGTAGAAGCGTGGAAAAGGGAGAAGTTGATTTCCGCGTGGGCAATAATGCAAGAGTTACTGTGTTGAACGTTGGGACGATGCAATTCCACCTCCTGTTAGGATTTATTATGGAGTTGAATAATTGTTATTTTGTTCCTAGTTTAAGTCGAAACATTGTGTCACCTTCATGTTTGATGAAGGATGGTTATTCATTTGTGAGTAAAGACAATGGTTGTGTGATCTCTAAAAATGACATGTTTATGGTTTCCGCATCCATTGTGAATGGGTTATTTATTTTAAATCTTGAAGATGCTCCTGTCTATAATATAAGTGCTAAAAGGCCTCGGCTTAATGAGTTAAGTCCTACTTATATGTGGCATTGTCGTTTAGGTCATATAAGTGAGAATCGCATGAAGAGGCTCCATTCTGATGGGCTTTTAACTTCATTTGATTTTGAATCATACGAGACATGTGAGGCTTGTCTGCTGGGCAAGATGACCAAGATGCCTTTCATAGGTTTTCCTGAGAGGCGGCAGACTTGCTGGAACTCATACATACTGATGTATGCGGACCAATAAGTACGACAGCAAGAGGCGGATTCCAATATTTCATAACCTTCACTGATGACTTTAGTAGATATGGCTATGTCTACTTAATGAAACATAAGTCTGAGACATTTGAAAAGTTCAAGGAGTTTTAGAGTGAAGTAGAGAATCAACATGGCAAGAAAACTAAGGCTTTGCGATCTAATCGTGGAGGCGAATATTTGAGCCACGAGTTTAGCAATCATCTAAAGAGTTGCGGAATTGTTCCACAGCTTATGCCACCTGGAACGCCTCAGAGAAATGGCATATCCGAGCGATGTAATCGGACTTTGTTGGACATGGTTCGGTCTATGATGAGCCAGTGAGACCTACCGTTATCATTTTGGGGATACGCTCTAGAAACAGCCGCTTTCACATTGAATAGGGTACCATCTAAGTCAGTAGTTAAGACACCACATGAGATGTGGACTGGTAAGAGTCCTAGTTTGTCTTTTCTGAAAATTTGGGGTTGTGAAGTTTATGTCAAATGACTTATGACAGATAAACTAACACCAAAATCAGACAAATGCTTTTTCGTGGGATATCCAAAGGAAACTTTAGGGTATTACTTCTAAAACCGATCAGAGGGCAAAGTGTTTGTTGCTCGGAACGGTGTTTTCTTAGAGAAAGAGTTTCTCAAAAGAGAGAAAAGTGGACAGAAGGTGTATCTTGAAGAAGTTCAAGATGAGCCAGTTGGGAAGGACTCTACGAGTGATGCTAATGTAGCAGAACAAGTTGAGATACCCATGGCAATAGAAACACCACCACAACCACAAAGGTTAGCAAGAATTCGCGAGTTGTGTGGGGATTTGTTATTGTTAGACGATGATGAACCTGCAACTTATGCGGAAGCAATGATGGACCTAGATTCTAAGAAATGGCAAAGTGACATGAGATCCGAGATAGATTCCATGGAAAACAATCAAGTTTGGAACTTGGTTGACCCGCCTGATGGGGTTAGACCCATAGAGTGCAAATGGATCTATAAAAAGAAAAAGGATATGGATGGAAACGTTCACATCTATAAAGCTCGACTTGTTGCAAAGGGTTTTCGGCAAGTTCAAGGAATTGACTACGACGAGACTTTCTCGTCGGTAGCGATGCTTAAATCTATCCAGATCATTCTAGCAATAGCTGCTTATTTCGATTATGAGATATGGCAGATGGATGTTAAAACAACCTTTCTAAATGGGAATTTGGATGAGGACATGTATATGATACAGCCCGAAGGTTTTGTTGATCCAAACAATGCTAGAAAAATTTGCAAGCTTCAAAAATCCATTTATGGGTTAAAGCAAGCATCTCGAAGTTGGAACATTCATTTTGATGAAGTGGTCAAAGGGTTTGGATTCCGTCAGAATGAAGAAGAACCTTGTATTTACAAGAAGGAAAGTGGGAGCGCTGTTGTATTTCTGATCTTGTATGTGGATGACATATTATTGATTGGGAATGACATTCCTATGTTGCAATCCGTAAAGACTTCACTGAATAATAATTTTTCTATGAAGGATTTAGGAGAAGCAGCATATATTTTGGGCATCAAGATCTATAGAGATAGATCGAAGAGGCTTATAGGATTAAGCCAAGATACGTACATTGACAAGGTGTTGAAACGATTCAACATGGAACAGTCCAAGAAAGGGTTCTTGCCTATGTCACATGGTATGCGCTTTAGCGATAAACAGTGTCCATCGACAGCTGATGAGCGAAAGCGCATGAGTAAGGTTCCATATGCCTCGGTAGTTGGTTCCATCATGTACACCATGATATGTACTCGCCCAGATGTCTCATATGCTCTAAGTGTTGCGAGCAGGTACCAAGCTGATCTAGGAGAGAGTCACTGGACACTTGTTAAAAACATTCTTAAGTACTTGAGAAGGACTAAAGATGTGTTCCTAATCTATGGAGGTGAGGAGGAGCTCATTGTAAATGGTTACACCGATGCTAGCTTCTAAACTGACATGGATGATTCACAGTCTCAATCAGGTTTTGTGTTCACAATAAATGGTGGTGCTGTAAGTTGGAAAAGTTCCAAGCAGGAGATGGTGACCGATTCTACAACAGAGGCCGAGTACATTGCAGCTTCTGGAGCTGCAAAGGAAGGTGTTTGGATGAGGAGGTTCCTCATTGAACTTGGTGTGTTTCTGAATGCGACCAGCCCATTGAATCTACATTGTGACAACAATGGGGCAATTGCGCAGGCTAAGGAGCCAAGGAATCACCAAAAGAGCAAACATGTACTGCAGAAATTTCACCTCATTCGAGAGTTCGTTAGATGAGATGAGATCAAGATGTGCAAGATACACATAGATTTGAATGTTGCAGATCCTTTGACAAAGGCTCTTCCATAGCCTAAGCATGAGGCGCACATAAGAGCTATGGGTATTAGATATCTTCGAGATTAACTCTAGTGCAAGTGGGAGATTGTTGGGAGTATGCCCTAGAGATAATCATAGAGATGATTATATTGCCTTGTATCCATGATATATTATGAGTTCATTGAATTTCCATTAAAGACAACCTGTATCGATTAGCAATTATGTGAATTGTTTATGAAACTCTTTTACTTGAATGGTTATTCTAATGTTGTCCCTGGTCAGAGTTTGTGTGAGGACACACATGAATAATGGATCAGCACATTATTAGTTGATGACTATGTTTCACAAGTCATAGACATGGAGATGTCAAACTAATAATGTGGGCACATGTATGACATGGGGCTAGACTGACCCAACGTGAGATGTCGTTATTATCTCTATTCATATCATGTACGTTATGTCCTTAGACCTGAAATTGTTGTATGTATTCAAGATGTGAAACGACCTACTCAGGGACTATCAAACGTTACTACGTAACAGGGTAGTTATAAAGGTGGTTTTCGGGTTTGTCGAGAAACATGCTATGAGACATAGACAATCAAGATGGAATTTGTCCCTCTGTATATATGAGAGAGATATCACTGGATCACTCTAATGATTAGATCAAGAAATGCATGGCCGTGCTTGGGTTAAGTGTTAACCTATGAGTTGGACCAAATATCGTGAGGCAAGGGAATAACAAGTATGTGGTTTTTGTGGTGGTTCGTCTGATATGATCTTTGCGTACACATAGGAGATGACATGTCTTGCTAGAGGCCGCTATCAACTAATGGCCGAGTAGGAGTACTCAGGCCATGTCTATGTGTGCGTGAACCCATAGGGTTGCACGTTTAAGGGGCTGGAAGCCTAATTCGGATTGGATCTGAGTTAGACAAGGCTTAGGGTTACTAATGGGCCTCCAACTCGGGAGCTCATTAGGGACGCCTATAAATATGTGGGGTGGGCAATGGGGCTAAAGGATCCATGCCTTTTGGCAGCCGCCACCGCCCATGCTACGCCCACGCCTGCTGCTCGTCATGGACCTAGTAGTCCGGAGGCGCAACGCTCCTCCCTGTACATGTGGATACCTCGGAGGTGCTGCATCTGGAGCACAAGGATGAACCGCACGAAGGGGACGGACGGACAGACGACCTCACAACTGCACGTCACTGCTATGACGCATTCGACTACATCGAGTCACTTCTGCTGCACCTGCACGTCTAGTGGCAATCCCATGATCTATAACTAGCAGTAAATCTTGGTTTATGAGGTTGAAATTTTTGTTTTTCGGCTAGCGTAGCACCCTCATAACCCTACACATCATCATCATGCCGGGCCTAATGCCGGTTGCTGATGACGCTACGAGCGTCGTGGTGCGGACCAAGCCGTTCGCGTATCGGCGGTCGGTGTGGAGCAGGCGCCAGGTTGGATCGCGGCGCAGCCGCGGCCTCCCAAGCTGTGCTTGGTGGCTATAGCGCTGAGCAGATGGAGCGATCTATCTAGTGCGTCCCTACTCCCCCAGTGAGGAGAGAGGACACAAGTCGAAGTCGCGATGCGGAACTTTCCGCCTGTTGAACGGCGGTGGCTTCCACCAGCGCCCGGAGGTTCTGGTAGACCGCTCGCTCCTAGGGGTCGACGGGCTCGGGAACGCCGAGCAGAAGCATTGCCGCAGCGGCGATGTTCTGGCTAGCCCGAGCGAACTATGGGGGGCGTTCCCCTCGTTCATGATGTCACGCTAGACTTGGTGGGCGCGCCCTCGGGCGCCACTCGCCGGGTCACACGCATGGGGCGCAACGTGCTGCACCAAGCGCGCCAGCACATGTGGTGGCTGGTTCTGCCGCCGTTGTCATAGCTCCTCGGCGTGCTCTTATGCGAGCGCGAGGGCCCCCTCATGTGGGTCCGAAGGGATGTGAGTCTGCAAAGACTCTACAACCACCGATGGCTATCTCGGAGCATCCGCCATAGCGCACTCCCGGGATGGACGATGGCTAGGTGCCACATCGCCGATGCTGAAGCCATCGCTCTCAACCTCGTCATCTAGGAGTTCATGGAAAGTGGTGGGAGCATAGCTCACCATTCCCATGAATTTAGATGTGAGAGGGGGCGGCTCCAGCGTCCTTCGAAGCCCCCGAGTGGACACGTCCATAGGGGACGTGAGGCCACAGGGGAACCGGTCGTACGGTGTTTGCGGTGCGGATAATACGGTCCCTCTAGGTAATCGGTGGGAGATAGTAAATAGAGAGTAAATAATAGTATGTGCATTACTCACAGCGGGGTTTGAGCAAAGAGTTTGCTCAGAATGAAGTGCAGGCACCTCATCGTTGAAGTCATCGTGCGTCCCAGAGCCGATGGAGGTCGCCCCTCCGACGGGCACCAGAACAAGTGCCTCCTCGCGGAGGTGTAGTACGCCGAGCCGGTCGGCGATGAAGTCTAGGCTTCTAAAAAGGAAGGCCTGGGATGGCTCAAAGATGGGTGGAACCCGCATCCCAATAGGTGGGAGTGCGGGAAACTCCAGCGAGCCAAAGCGAGTCGTATCGCTTGAGTCCACCATGGCGAAGGTGGTGAAAAGTGGTCCATCCGATGACCAAAAAGTATGAACGTACAACGTCTTCCCCACGGACGGCGCCAACTGTCGGTGCAGAAAGTGACCAACACGTAAATATTTATAGTTTTGTTGTACGTTGTGATTGGAGCTGGCCTAACACTCAATGACACATGGTTTATACTGGTTCAGGCAACGTGCCCTATGTCCAGTTGAGTCGGTCGGTGACTTTATTCCTGAGCCCAGGTGCTCGAAGTTTGTTGTGGGGTTACAAATGGAAGGGAGAAAGATAGGGGGTACAAGAGGTCCGGTCGGACTCTGGTCTGAAGGGTCGAGAGTGATGGGAGCTCCGCTATGTGCTAAGTGTTTTGAGCGTATGCTCAGGGTTTGAACCTAGTGGTTCTGCTGTTGTGTGCTAGTGAACTGATCGGTCTCCCTGTTCGGAGAGAACGCATCCCCTTTTATAGATGAAGGGGATGGCCTTACAAGTGAGAGGGAGAGAGTGTACGTATGCTAAGTCTTGTTGCCCACGTCGTCGGGTACAAGATGATTGTAGGCGCCCATAACACTGTTAATGTTAGATGCACGTGGGAGGTTGCGTCGTCTTCTTCTGATATGGCAGACGTTGGTGCCTGTCATACTGTTGATGCTCAGAGGTATGTAGGGGGTTTTACCATGTTCGTCTGGTATGGTAAATGCCGGCACCCACAAGACTATAGGGAAAATGTCGGCGCCCACAACACTGCTTGGGTTTTGATATGTCAGGAAGGTTGCAGGATAGCCTTCTGACATGGCCTGTTGGTACTGTCCTGTAGGTGTATAGGGTATGGTCCTTGGTATTACGGTTGACTTGAGTGCCCTGCCTTACTTTCTCTGCCCGTTTCCTGGTCCTTACCGAGCAGGCGTCCCCGGTCGGTTGGTCCCAGTCGGCTCTGTTTGTGCCAGTCGGAGAGGAGATGTAAGCAGGGGTTCGGCGTATTCCCGGTCGGAGAAGCGGGTCGGAGTCGGAAGTGGTGTTTTGACCAGGCCTTCCGGTCAGAGAGGTCGTCTGAAGGCGGGCTGGAGTCGGAAGCGAGTGCTGTTCTTCTTCCGGTCAGAGAGGCGGGCCAGAGTCAGAAGCGGGCGCCGTTCCTCCTCGACTAGGCCTTCTGGTTGGAGATTTGGATCGCCCTTCCGGCCTGTCGTTTAGGTTTTTTTGGGCCGGCCTAGGAGTTGCGTGTTGTTCGCAATGTCGCCTGCTGGGCCGAGCCTTTGCTGAGAAGCCGGTCCATGAGGGACCCCGGGTTTATGAACTCGACACCTAGAAACCATAAAACATTTATTCTTTGATTGTATTATCGCTAAGGCTCTATGGCGTATGGTTCACTGTGTTTCTGGTTTGAGATCACCGAGGAACATAGCCCATATGTTTGGAGGTTGGTATAAATTGGGTCAACAAAAACATAGTCTCTTATTGTTGATAGGTGCAGCTGCCCTTTGTTGGGTTATTTGGCTCACAAGGAATGATTTGGTGTTTAATAAATATCAACCAAAAACTTTTATGCAGGTACTCTTCAGGGCGACATATTGGCTCCGGTTTTTGGCTCCATTGCAATGACTGGATGAACACAGGGTGCTTATCCAAGATGTTTGCAGAAATTTGGAGTCAAAAGCCATGTTTATTTTTGCTTCAAATGGTTGGAACTTTAGTTATCGCCTTGGGAACTAGTTTGCACCAGTGTGAGTTTTGTTTGGAGTGAATTTGTAATAAGCTTGGTCTGATGCTTCTCTTTTGTGAGAAGCTGAAGCCGAAGCATTCAGTTCTATTATCTAAAAAAATACTTTTATAAAGAAAAACTCTATTAGCTATTTATCTCAACATATAAGCTATCTAACTAGGCAATGCACTATCACATATAATTAAAATCCACTAAGCAAACCTCACTAGCTATTTATTTCAACATGCAAGTTGTCCAATTAGGCAATGCACTATCACATACAATTAAAATCCACTAGCACATGCAATTATAATATCCACATCACCAAGACACATAGGCATTTTGTTGTCCATGTCATCATACCACACAGTCCACTAATCCGTAATTCTCGCAGCAACGCGCGAGGTATACATCTTTTTTTTTTGAAAATTGCTAGCAGGATTATGCCAGGCAAATATATTGATAGAGAAGACGCGAGGTATACATCTAGTTTCTATGAATCTTGACTGACAATTAATTCGATTATATGTAAATTTAATGTATATAAAAAGTTACACATAGATGACCTCTAATATCATGTACTCTTTTCGTCCATAAAACGATATAACTATGCCCTGTGAAGGCTTTTGAAATTAAGAAACAGTCCTTGCTTTCATGGACCTCTTTGAAATTATATGAAGTCTCTTCTTCTAAAGATAACAGTCATGCTCCAAGGTTAGAGTATACTCTGCCCATTAGAAAAGATCCTTGAGTTCAATACAAGGCTGTAGAAGATGAAACTATTAGCCATCAGACCCCTAAGGCTACATGGTTAAATCAAGTGGACGATAAATAGGAGAAATTTCTTTAACAGACTGCGTTTGAATGGGAGCTGACAGAAGTTCTGGCTGAAGCTAAAAGTCAACTAGAGTTCTTGCCTTTGGGGGATGTGTTTTAAGAGGGGAAATGGGTTAATTTTCTGAAGTTGGGTTCTGAGTGGGGGCATGTAATTGGTTTTTGAGCCCACTGTGGTGTTTTTCTGGAGAGATTCTTCGATGTGTGCTTTGTAGACTTGTTGGAAAGGTGTTATCCAACTGGATGTTGTAGACGGTCTTTGTTATTGCTAATGCTAAGACCAGGGTTCTAGAACTAAAAAAAGATACCATGAGATTTATGCAATTCAAAGTACAATTTAATCATGTATATGGTGAAGAGTATTAACATTTAGGGAAAATTTGCTATAGGACATTAAAAGTGACCTCTATTTGCCGCTGGACATGCAAAATGGAGCAGTTTGCTGATAGACACTCTACTTCTTGTCAAATTTGCTGGTGAACACCGGACCGAATAAAATATTCATTTCTGGGTTTAGAGAGAGAGAAGAGCGGTAAAATGTCCATAATACCCCTGCCTCTTTCTCTTTTCCTTTTTTTCCTTCTCTCTCTTCCCCACGTCGCCCGCGCCCCATGACCCGCTACCGCCATGAGCCGAACCCTGGCGGCATTGCCCTTGCCGGCAGCCTCGCCGGTGCGCTGCCACTCCATGCCCCAAGTCGAGCCGAGCCCTGGCCCCCCGTCCTCGTCCCGCCCCGCCCAGAGCCACGGTGGTCGTGGCTACCCGCGCCACGGCGGGCGCAGCGGCCCACGCCATGGTGACCACGCTCGCCCTCGCCCCGGTGGCCGCACCTGTTCGAGCGTGCCTCGGCTGCCGCGCTCCCCCGTTCCCCGGTGGCCCGGCCTGCTCGATGCGCCCCGACGGCCCCGCTTGGCCACGCCCCGGTCGTTTTGCCGACGCCTAGGGCCCGAGGCAGGGCGTGTGTGGGCACGTGTGCTGGTGCTCGGCCGCGTCGTGGCCACCATGCCGAGGGCGAGCGTGGGCGAGGGCGAGCATGGCGCGGGCCACCATGGCGCGCCTATCCCCCATGCGACGGCGGCGCGCCCTCCTCCATGCCGCAGCGGCCACGCCCCTCCCCCACATCCTACCGGCGCGGCTCCCTCCACAGCCCGACGTGCGGCCATGGCGGCGCGCGGACGCGCGGGCGGAGGTTGGGCGTGGGTGGTGTCGAGGCGCAGCAAGTGGAGGACGACGCGCGGTCTTGGTGGCGCGTGGACGCGCCAGCAGAGGTTGGGCACGGGTGGCATCGCGGCACAGCGGGTGGAGGGGAGGATGGGGAAGCGCTGGACCACGACATCGCGCTGGCGCTGGACGCCGTCCTCAACCTCGCACCAGACCAAGGTAGAAGAAAGGAGCAGGGGCAAAAAGGATATTTTACCGCCCTTCTCTCTCCTAAAAAACCAGAAATTAATATTTTATTAGGCGGAGTGTCCATCAGCAAATTTGTTAAGAACCAGAGTGTCCTCCAGCAGATTGTTTCATTTTGCATGTCCAACAACAAAGCGTGGTCACTTTTAGTGTCCAGGAGCCAATTTTCTCTAACATTTATGTCTCCAACTAGGTTTACTGAAAAATTATATTATATATATATTTAATTTAATGGTACTTATTTTGTATATTAAGTGCTATTACTTTTTAATATAACTTTGTTTAACTTTAACCTTTTGACTCCTTAAATAGTAAGAATTGCAGTTTTTATGAGAGTATATTTATAATGATTGATAACATACTCAAATAAAGGTCAAAATATTTTTATAGAATACTTTCAAATCAAGAGACACCTTATAAAAATAAAAGGACGATGTACTATTCTTAATAAAAAATACAAATAACAAGTGCCGGATAAAATACTTGACACTAATATACCTCTCCATTACTGTAGGTTTATAAAGATGCATTTTTATAGATTTGTTTTAGAATTTAAATGCTTTATTAAGCAATGTATTACAAACTCTCTATTACTTATTTAACGGCTTTATTTGTTTTAGGATTTAATGGCTCCCAAGTCTTAACGGCTGGAAAGTTGCACTGAGTGCAACGCCCAAAGCTTCAGTTTGCAACCATCGCTGGAGTTCACGTCCAGTGGGACCCCCGGTGAGATCACCGGACGACTCCGGCGAGGGATTGAAAACCGCAAGACCAGCTAGCACCGCAGCACACCGGTGCCACCACTCAGGTGCGCACGGCTGAGAACTAACACGAGTTAGTGCACTGCTCCAGCACTCTGGTGGGCACTCCGGTGCCACACCGGAATGCTCTGGTGAGCACTCAGATGCCACACTGGAGCGCTCTGGTGAGTCCTAAACAGCTTCACCGAGTGCCTTTCGTCCCCATGTTTGCAAGCCTGTCTAGTCGACTGCTCTCTACACGAGTTGAAAGCCCCAATATGAGAGACAATCTAAATATTGCTTAGTCGACTATTGAATTCATTATTAGAGATTAAACTAAATACCCCAATATTTGGATTTAGTCTCCAATATACAACACTGCTCTCTAGTCGAAGCAGTCTCTAATATTTAGAAACCAAACAGAACGAGATTCTCTAAATTCACCCTCAACGGCACTAGAGAGCAGTCGAAGCAGGATCACCATTAGCTGGGGATCGGACGTCTGAGCTTCGGCTCGCGATTTCGATCAGACACGATGTGTGTGCGGATGTGCCACACTCCACTATCTAGGTCTCGGCTCAAAAACAGCACTATCACTTGTTCTTTTGGGCACATTCGCTCTTTTTTTTTTTTTTTGGCGCGAGTTCCCTCTTGTTTTCGCACGAACACGAGGTTGAGGCGACGGCAATCGGCTGGTGCACTACATCTCTTCGTCTCTCTATGCCAGGAACAGGTTTGCTGCTTTGCATCCTGTCACTTCATGAGTTCATGTGCATTTAGATTGCAGCAATATTCTTCTAATTTGGTTGCCATCTCTCTCCCACTCAGATTGTGTTGGAATTGATTAAAGAAAACGTCAACTTGCTTTCATCAAAAACGGAATCAGCATATTTGAGATGGAAGAAAGTATGGATATTTGGTGCAATCTGAATGTCTTTTGCCACTGATGTGTAATCTGAATGTCTTTTGCAAGTTTGTATGAATGCATTTTGCCTCTAGAAAAATAGTTATGATGATCTGTATGTATGTTTAGGAGCAAACATGTGTAAATCTTCACTGAAATGAGAGTATCACAAACTCATTTGCAAACATGACATGATCATTTGCAACAATCTATACATCCAGTCATTCATTTTGACAATTTAGTGGTCACAACCTCAATTGTTTACTCAATATCACACTACAATCTCACAATCACATCTAACCACTCTGCTATTGAACTGCCAAAAGTCAACTTGCTATTTACACTTGACACACTCTGAACATTTGAACAGCCTGGAACACACAATGAATATTTGAACAGTCTGACGAGTAGAACTGCAGAGTCAAGACTGCCCTTCCCTTGGAGTCCAGAAGCACCTGGATGAGGATGGTGAGGCATGCGAGCGAGGCATCCAGTGACCAGCGATGCTTAGGATATAGGGCCTGAGATGACTTGCTTCCTCCATCATTTGAGCATCAACTGGTTGGTCAGAGCCGAAGCATGGCGCTGACCAAGGAGAGAACTCACGGGCGAAGCAGGGGTGACACACAGCAGCGTGACACTAGACGGCGGCGCCTAGGTTCTCGTCGAGCAAACCTACGGTCGTTGGGCCAGATCGGGAGGCTGTGAACGCATCCATAAGTGCGTCGATGCGCGGACGTCCAATTCTCAACAAATGCTGATCCTTCTTCGTCTGCACTAGTCATCCAGGCCAAAGTTAGAGGATTTTGTTCTGGGTGAAACCCCCTTTGTTTGAGAGATCAGGAGACATTTTTGAGGGACTAGAAAACTAGGGAAAGAGAGTGAGAAGGGGATCTGACCACTGCTACTTAAAAAACACAAAAGTTGAAGGCCAACAGCAATCTCACTTGAGCCACCCTCACTTGGTCCCTCACCTGCACAAGCAGCTTCCAATTCTGCAGGAATTTAAAAAGTTTGAGAATGGCATCAGCTGAATAATGAATCAAATTTTCCTCAATGAGCAATTATTTCTCATCAACCAAGCAACAGTACTATATTATCCACAGCAACATCAGTTAACAGCAACACCTGCACAAACTCAAACTCACTACGATAACAATGTTACTAAGTTTAGCACACCGATATCACCATTCATTGACAGATTAGGAGTATGGATGAACTGGATTAGAGATATATACAAGGCATCTTTAGTGTAGAAGCTCATCCAAGGAATTACTCTTTCTTTACCTCTCCAGCTATATACCTTCTTGGCAGAGCCTAAGTTGTCATGACCTTACCATGAGAGCACTACATGCATCATAGGTCAATAAATAAATTCCTAGGCATATCAAGATTGCCAATATTAAAAGGATTTAGGTAGGACAGAACCAGTAGAACACAGGATTGTGATATTTCACTTTCACAAATTCATTATTCTTGAGCCTATCATGCCGTGTTAGTAACCAATTCTTTACTTGTTCAGGATATTATAAAACCAAAAACTAAGTAAACATGTACCTGGAGTGTAGAAGCTCATGTACGGAACAACGAAACCAATTCCTGTGTCCTGGTATAACTCCACCTTATAGGTCTTCAGATCAATGGTGTAGAGAACGCTTCCCACAATCATGAAAACGATACCAGGACCATCCGCGAAACCAAACACGTGAGGTGAGGTAAAGACGCCATCAAGAGGGAGCAACGTCTTAAGGTCAATGACTCTACTCTTTGTCCATGCATCCAGCATCAACTTCAGGAGCATCCTTCCTCAACCACATGGAGAGTTTGGAGTCAACTACAGTGACGAGCCCCAACACACCTTCCTCCGTGGTTGTGAGCACATGACACCGCCAATTGGAGCATTTTTCACGCGATTCCAAATTGTACTTCAGAGTTATGTTTGCGTACAGAATCCCAAAATAGAGTGCATTACCCACAAGCACAGAGCGCTCCTCTAAATCAACCAAGCTGTTATCAAGGTGTTGAGTGCTGATTGGCTCACTCCATGCATCAACATCGGATAGGTAAGTGTAGATGAACGTTTCATATGGATCAAAGCCAAAAAAAACCCACAAGGAAGGGTCCACGGTGGCAATTTAAGCTGGTGGCAGATGATAGTTGCGTAACAGGATCACTAGCCATAGATCTAGCATATATACTGACATCTGATTGAATAGCAAACCCTAAAACATGCTAGTGCGAGAAACAGAGAGAGAGAGAGAGAGAGAGAGAGAAAGAGGGTTGCGGAGGTGTAAACCATCGGCCACCTTCGTAGAAGACGAGCTTGACATGGGGTGCTAGTCGGTGGCGCGGTGAGATCCAGCGGTGAAGTCACAGACGCAGTGGCAGCGGTGCAGAGGCGGCGGTGGCCGGTGGCGGTCTTCCTATCACTGGCAACACCCCCTCACTAGATCGGCTTAGGGTTTAGGGACTGTAGGTGGGACGTTGAAAGGTCCTTGTTTGGTTTTGATAATGGAGTGACAACCTTAGGTGGACTAATGTGTTTAAGTGAGATACATAGGTGATTAGTCCACAGGTACATGTGTGTGAGCAACATATGCCATGACGGTGATGATGGCTCAAAGATGTTGCAAAGCTCACACATGTGATGATGAAGGAGCTTATTGCATATGAGACATGACATGGAGTCATGTGATTAAGGTGGAGAAGATCAAGACATGACTTGGCTTGATGGACCGGTTGCAAGCGTGAAGGGTAAGTCGGAGGCTTTGGAGTGATGGACTGCGTGGCGGTGAAGCTTGAGCAAAACTTGGCGCCGATGGACAAAGGCAACAGTGAAAACCAAGTGAAGTCAAGATCGATGAACCAATATGATCACGTGATGATATGAAGTGGATCATGTCATTGTTGATCGTGTTGGTGCATGTGTTGCATCGACATTAGAGGAGATGGAATGGAATGCGCAAGGCAAAGGTATAACCTAGGGCATTTCATTTCACCGGTCATAGGTGTGTAGAGAAGTTGATGACCAGGTTTAGGATTGATGGCCGCACTATCAAGAGGGGCAAACTTGTTTGCATATCGGTCATCTAGTGCCATTCGAGTGATCTAACTTTGCATCGTCGCTAGGATCGAGTGGTGTGGCAAGTTGAGTGGCTAATCCTTTAAAAAATATTTGTGAAAAGTTAACACACATACATATGGTGGTGTACACTTGGTGGTGTTGACACATTTGCAAAGGAGAAGAAGTTGGAGTTGATGAGGATCAACTCGGTGAAGAAACGGAGGTGAGATGGTGTCACTGTGAGTGACCGGACGCTAGCCTCAGCAGGACCGGCGCGTCCAGTCAGTGGCAGCAGAAAGCGCGCAGGCATCGGGCTTCGACCAGACGTTGGGTGAAGAAGTGACCGAACACGGAGGGCCTACGTCCGGTCAGGCTGACGTACGCGGACGCAGGTAGGTGCAAGAAGCCAGTGAGGACCGGACCCTGAGTTGCATCCGGTCACCTGTGATCAGACGCGTCCAGTCGCATAACAGAGGCTCAAGGAGCTCTCTGTAAATGACCGGACTTAGGCGTTGCAGCGTCCGATCATCCTCGATGTGCTGTGTCTGGTAGTCGTTTGACCATTGGCACGTAAAGTTACCATTGAGATCAGGCGGCTCTGGTTGAACGTAGAGCGACACGTGGACGACATAGCACGACCAGACGCTGGCAGGGTGTGTCCGGTCAATCTGACCGGTGCGTCCTATCGTCCCAAGCAGTGCTTAGTGAAGGGGTACAACAGCTCTATTTTTTGGGAGTTATAAATAGAAGTGTTGGCCGGCCTTTGGCTGGTGGTTGAGCACACTAGAGCCTTGGTGGCTTGTGTGGTAGTGCTTGGGAGCCCTCCAACTCACTTGAGCTTGATAGCGTTCATCCGATTGAGTGAGTGAGCGATTCTAGTGCGATGCATCGTGAGGTTGCATCGAGTGGCACTAGGTGATCGAGTTGCAAGCTGGTGGTGCTTGTTACTCTTGAAGGTTACCTCCTCCTAGATGGCTTGGTGGTGGTCTCCGTCGAAGCCCACAAGAAACTTGTGCGGTGCTTCGGAGAAGAGCTTTGTGAGGGGCATTGTGCTCGCCCCGCGGGAGCCACGAAGGGCGAAAAGTGGTCCGGCCGGGTCAAGTGCTAGAGCTTGTGGTAAGCACTCCACGTGAAAGAGTGTGACTTACGGGTCACCACTAGCAAGAGGACCGGTGGCAACCTTGGAGTTTGTCTCAACGGGGATGTAGCGTGTTGGTAAGCACGTGAACCTCGGGAGAAAAATCACCGTATCAACATTGTTCTTCCCGTTGGTTTGCAATTCCCTTACACAAGCTTGTAATTACTTTCATATATATTGTGCTTGTGTAGTTGCTCTTGTAATTAGTTAGCTTGTGTAGCTCACTAGTTACCTTCTTGCTTGTGTAGCATAGAAGTAGCTCCTTTGCGTGGATAATTTGGTTTGTGTAACCTTGTTAGTCACATTGCTTAGTTTGTGTAGCAAAGTGTTTACACTCTCTAATTTGGCATTGGTTGCCTTATTATTGAGCATTGCTAGTGAGCTTAGGTGGCTTTGTGCTTTTGCTTACTAGCATGTGTAGGAGCTCCCTCGTTGCTTGAAGTACTAGTGGCATAGGTTTGTGTGACCTTGCTTCTAGAATTAGTTAGGTGAGCTCTAGTTAGTCCGGCTCCTATGTTGCCTAATTAGGATCTTTATAAGTTGCTTGTGAACTTTGATAGAGGGGTGTAGTCTTGGCTAGACCGATTATTTTAATTTTGTATTTGTTTTGGTTAGCTAGCATAATTAAATTTAAAAAGGACTATTCACCCCCCTCTAGTCTGTCATCTCGACCTTTCAATTGGTATCAGAGCTAGGTCTCTCATTTGTGGTCTTCACCAACTCGAGAGAATGGCGTGTAGTGGGCTAGATGTTTGTGGGATACACATTTTTTATGGCACAAACTTTGCACTTTGGAAAAATCACATGCTTAATCATTTTCGTGCAAAAGAACCTAAGTTTTGGTGGATTGTCACTAGTGGTCTCACTCATGTCTTGGACCATAGAAATCTCACCAAAGCTCAAAAGGTTCTCTATGAACTTGATGCACATGCTTGTTGTTTTCTAATGTATGCATTGAGTTTTGATTTGATGAAACAAGTAAACTACACGGAAACCGCTCGTGAGATATGGGAGTCCATCAAGCGCACCTTTAATGATTCCTCCACATGGGATAATTGCAAGTTCAAGGAGGATGAGCCCAAGAAAGTGGCGCGTGAGGATGTTGAGCATGACCACAACTTGGTGATTGTGGAAGATTGTTCCACCTCATGGTCAAGTGATGATGATGATGATCATACCACAAGATCACTTGACAAGATTGATGATGATGCCACAAATGATGCCAATGATGATGCTACTCCATGCACACTTGATGGTGATAATGATGGATCATGCTCGGGCTATGAGAGTGATGTTTCTTCAAGCTCTCCAACTACATCACATTGCTTCATGTCACAAGGTGACACTAAGGTATCTAATGCAAATGTGATTGATCTTGATTCATATGAGGAGCTTCTAGATAGATATGGTTGCATGATCAAAGCTTTAGAAAAAGAGACGGCTAAAACTAAGAAATTGAAAAATAAAAACTCTTTTCTAAAGAACACATGTGAACAACAAAATCATCTACTTTATGTTACTACTTGTCCACATGAGGAGCTAAAATTGGCTCATGAGGAACTAAGTGTTGCTCATGATAACTTGGTACAAGACCATGCTTTTCTCACTAAGGAGCTTTCCAATGGAAAAACTAAAACTAGTGAAAGCTCATCACATGTGTCAATTGATCAATCACATATTGTTGCTAACTCTTATGATGTAGGGAAAAAGCATTTTATCCACCTCTTGTGATGATTTATTAGCTATGCCATGTTCTTCGCAAATAGATGCTTGTTCAACTTCTATGTCTTGTGAGGCTAACCTTTTGAAGGAGAGCAATGAGCTCAAAAATGAAGTAAAGAATTTGAGCAACAAGTTAGAGAAGTGCTACAACTCAAAAGTCACCTTTGAGCACATGTTGAAGACTCAAAGAAACTATGGTGACAAGTGTGTCCTTAGCTTCAAGAAGAAGATGACAAATTGCGAAAGAAAGAGACAAAGAAAGATGAAGAAGCTACAACAAAGAAAGCACTCTCATACCATGTGCTACCGGTGTCATGAAGCGGGACACCTTGCAAATGGTTGCCCTAACATTGAGAAGCTCAAGAAGATAAAAGAAGAAGAGAGACTCAAGCATGTGAAGTGCTTCAAGTGCCGCACTTGGGGTCATCTTACCTCAATGTGCCCAACCAAGTAATTGGCGAAGCAACTAGAAGAGCCTCAACCAAAGCCACAAGTTGGGCAAGAGAAGACACCCCAAGTTCAAATCAAGATCAACCATGAAGATGGTGGTGACTTGATGATGAAGAAGAAGAAAACAAGAAGGGGTGGAAGAGCAAGGCATCCAATGCTTATTCAAGATGCCAAGATGATGAGCAAAGATCAAGAGAAGAGAGATTTGACTCACATCAAGTGCTATACATGTGAAGATATGGGACACTTTTGCCTCGAAGTGTTCTACCAAGCTTGAGAAGAAGATTCAAACAAAAGAGAAGAGGCAAGGCAATGAGAAGCAATGCATGAGCAAGGAAGAAAAGGCTCAATCAAAGAGAGTTTGCTGCTCATGCCGGGAAAGGGGACACATGGCACATTTATATCTCCTAGGTAAAAATTCTAAGCCCATTTCAATTGATGATCATAATGTGCTTAGAAAGGATGGCAATGGTACCTCATTGGTTGCAATTGCAAAATATCCCGCTACTCATATTAAGGCTATGCCTAAGTATGTTGCTCCTAACTTGAGAGGACCCAAACTTGTTTGGGTACCATCAAAAAGTGGATGATTATGTGTAGGTACCATTGGCATTGGAGGCTTGGTTCAAATGGTGTTCACCTTGTTGATCATGTAGTTGAGCCAAGTATTGCTAAGTGATGATCATTATCCCAATGCCATGATAATTGAGTGAAGTCCAAATATGCTACATCATACAAGTGCTATAATTTAAGTTGTTGCTGATTCATTGGATATATTTGATGGCTTGTAAATAATTGAGTTGAAGCTTGCAAATTGATTGATCATGAGCTAACTAAGGTATATCTCTTGATGATCATTTCATTTGTGTGCATATGAGTTGATTGAATTGGATAAATATGCAATGTTGTTTGCTATAAGATGATTGAATGGATAATGCTTAGTAATCAAGTTTGGATTGATTTGTATTGGATAAATTTATGAGTTGACTTTTAGTGAGTGGATTAAATGGATTTATGTCTTGTGAAAGTATATTCAAACAAGTTAATTTCAAGTTTGATTCATATTTGATGAAGTATAGCTCAATAGTTAAAATCTGTCCTATAATTGAGAATCTGAGCTAGCTGTGATCTTAGCCATGTATGAGTGATTAAAACTTATTGGGTTGGCATAAAAATTGGTGTACATGCTCTAGACTTATGGTATAAGATACTGTACAAATTTCATGAGAATTGGATAAGAGATGCTTCGGTTTTGGAGTGGATCTTGTCAGCTATAGTGCAGCAGTTTTCAGCAAGTAACAGTGGTGGAAGAATTGAAATCTGGTAGCAATCTAGAAGTCAAATGAAGCTCAAATTTTTACAGCTGCTAGACAACTTAGTAAATCATATCTCCACCAAATTTCATGGTATTTGGATTTTTACTTTGGGAGATATGCATTTTTATTTGAAGAGTACAGAATCTGCCAGAAAAGTGAAAATTATTGGATTTATTTGAAGTCACTTTGATTGAAAGGTCCTCAAGTTAAAACTTGTTTATAAGTAATTGAGACACCTAAATTTGGTTTTGAGATGATCTAGAAGCATAACAAGCAAAGAGTACAAGGCCATTTGATTGTGGAGTGTACTTTGCACATATTTGGTACTCAAATAGGAAGTTCAAGATCAAACTCAAGATGAAGATAAAGTTTAAGTTCTAGTGACTATTGAAAATCATTTGGTAGAAAGAAAATAACTTAAACAAGTAAAAAGAAAAGAACTTAAAGAAGGAATCAAGGTTACTCATCAAGTTAAGTCCATCACTTGGATTAATCAATCAAGTTATTTCAAGTGACTGTCAAGAATGATTTTTTGGAGAGAGGTCACTTCTCCTTAAGTGTAGGGGCTTGCCGCCTATGTGTAGGTAAACCAAGTGTGGTACTTGAAAGGCTAACATGAAAGTAGTGATCCGAGGAACATTTGAGATGCTTAGTTGAAGCAATCAAAAGGGTTGATGAAGAAAAGCAAGCAACACCCAAAAGAGAGCTAGTTATGGCAATTCAAGTGGTATTCTAAATAGTGCTCTCATGCAAGCATTGATCAAAAGATGAAGCAAGCTAACCACAACAAGATAGTGCACTTGATCATAAGTGGTATTCATTTCATATGGGTGAAGAATGGAATTCAAAATAGTATCTATTGGTCTTCACTAAGCTTATAATTGGACTTCACATTGCTATTGGAGTAATGAATTGGAATCTATGTGACTATCCTCTACTCTAACATAGCAAAGGTATCATTGTAATGTGCATGATCATTTTATCACTTACTAGTATGCGATTAGTGCATATAGTACATGCTTCATAGGATCATGCATAACAAATAAAATGTTTAAATTCATAGCCTACCACTATTGCTTGAATAATTAGTTGATCTAGTGGTTAGTACATGAATTTGTTCATGAGCTAGTGAACCCAAGTACTTGATTTAATTTAGATTGCCAACAAGTGACAAGTACAACCTCGATAAGATAACCTCCAAATGAGTGTGGAGAAGCTTAGAGAGGGTTCAACCGGACTTGGAAGCTTAGGCAAATCAATTTAGTCAAGTCAAAATTAGAAGCTCATGATAATGATAAGAGTACAAGCACAAGACAACAATGCAAATGGGTATCTAGTTTGTTTGTTTCAAGTGGTATCTAGACTCAAGTATTTCATTAAGAATTCACAAGTGATGTCTAGATCAACTCACAAGTGATATCCTATAAGTGGTACTCATGAAGATAGCAAAAGTTCAAGAAATGGTTTTTATTGATAAATCCAACAAGTGGTTCCATGCTAGAAAATTCTTTCAAATGGTATCACATCTACACATGGTATCAATGATGCAAGATGATGGTTCCACAAGTGATCCTCAACTTTAAGTGATCATTAAATAAAGAATGCATCCCTCATCTACAAGAGCTCAAGTTTATCATATGGATGACCCATGCTATGACATAGGGGGAGGTGTCCCACAAATTGGTATCAAGGTCAAAGATCCTATGAGAGGTATCTCAAGGGCTACAAGTGGTGTCATTCCAACAATCAAGTGATATCCATAAAATGCAAGATTCAAGCCTCAACCATCTACCCTAAAATGCAAACCTTTGCATCAATGAGAAGCACTCCTTTTATAGAAATTGATGATAAAGGGGGAGAGATTGTACAAAGATATAAAAGCTTTGGGAAAGATTGAGACAAAGAAGTAGAGGTTGGACATGGACATGGACATGGACAAAGAGGGAGCAATATTGAAGAAAAGAGATGGAACAAAATTCTTGGACAAGAGAAGCACACAAGTAGGGGAGCAAGCTCATGAACTTTGATTAGTTGCATTTGAAATGTGCAGTCATGTGCTTGCTTGCATTGCATAATTTTTTTAAATTTGATATGCATGCTTGTGTGGTGTATGCTAGTTGTAGAACTTGAATGATGATTTGATAACTAGCATGCATAGGATGATAGCTAGACTTGTATTTTTACACGTGGTACTAGAAACTTGATTATAATGTTGATCTCATGGGGTTTTCTAGTATTTTTGTTGTCTAGCTACTCATGGTGTTAAGGATGGTGTTAAAAGTGCAACTCCAATTGGTATCACGCTTCAAAGGTTATTCTATACACCTTAGCATCACTTAGTAGTGATAACACTCCCACAAATTTCATATTTATGCATATGTGCAAACTTGAAGCCAAATCATTTGAGCACACATGTAGGGGGAGCTATTACTACCAAGTCAGGTTTTATGATGCTTATCTAAATCTTAACATAGAGCTTAAATGTTGGATAAGTGGCATAAAATCCAAATTAAGTTGGCAATTTACACTTGTGTGAAGTGCTAGGTTGAAATGAGCTTAATTTTTATATCTTTGTAGAGTTGTCATCAATTACCAAAAAGGCGGAGATTGAAAGGTCCTTGTTTGGTTTTGGTAATTGAGTGATAACCTTAGGTGGACTAACGTGTTTAAGTGAGATAGACAGGTGATTAGTCCACAGGTACATGTGTGTGAGCAACATATGCCATGACGGTGATGATGGCTCAAAGATGTTGCAAAGCTCACACATGTGATGATGAAGGAGCTTATTGCACATGAGACATGACATGGAGTCATGTGATCAAGGTGGAGAAGATCAAGACATGACTTGGCTTGATGGACCGGTTGCAAGCGTGAAGGGCAAGTCGGAGGCTTTGGAGTGATGGACCGTGTGGCGGTGAAGCTTGAGCAAGACTTGGCGCCAATGGACGAAGGCAACGGTGAAAACAAAGTAAAGTCAAGATCGATGAACCAATATGATCACATGATGATATAAAGTGGATCATATCATTGTTGATCGTGTTGGTGCAAGTGTTGCATCGACATTGGAGGAGATGGAATGGAGTGCGCAAGGCAAAGGTATAACCTAGGGCATTTAAATTCACCGGTCATAGGTGTATAGAGAAGTTGATGACCGGGTTTAGGATAGATGGACATACTATCAAGAGGGGCAAACTTATTTGCGTATCGGTCATCTAGTGCCACTCGAGTGATCAAACTTTGCATCGCCGCTAAGATCGAGTGGTGTGGCAAGTTGAGTGGCTAATCCTTTGAAAAATATTTGTGAACAGTTAACACACATACACAGGGTGGTGTACACTTGGTGGTGTTGACACATTTGCAAAGGAGAAGAAGTTGAAGTTGATGAGGATCAACTCGGTGAAGAAACAGAGGCAAGATGGTGTCACTGTGAGTGACCAGACGCTGGCCTCGGCAGGACCGGCGCGTCTGGTCAGTGGCAGCAGAGAGCGTGCAGGCGTCGAGCCTCGACCAGACGCTGGGCGAAGAAGTGACCGGATGCGTAGGGCCTACGTCTAGTCCAGCTGATGTACGCTAACGCAGGCAGGTGCGAGAAGCTAATGAG
The DNA here is from genome assembly GCF_019320115.1 of Miscanthus floridulus. Taxonomy (NCBI): domain Eukaryota; kingdom Viridiplantae; phylum Streptophyta; class Magnoliopsida; order Poales; family Poaceae; genus Miscanthus; species Miscanthus floridulus. The sequence continues at coordinate 91,678,486 of NC_089598.1, read as the reverse complement.
GACCGGACCCTAAGCTGCGTTAGGTCACCTGTGATCAGACGCGTCTAGTCGCATAATAGAGGCTCGGGGACCTCTCTGGAAACGACCGAACTCAGATGTTGCAGCGTTCGGTCATCCTCACTGTGCTACGTCCGATCATCGTGTGACCGTTGGTGTGCGAAGTTGCCGTTGAGATCAGGCGGCTCCGGTTGAACGCAGAGCGACATGTGGATGGTGTAGTATGACCGAACGCTGGCAGGGTGTGTCCGGTCGATCTGACAGACGTGTTTGGTCCTCCCGAGCAGTGCCAAGTGAAGGGGTACAACGGCTCTATTTTCATGGGGGTTATAAATAGAAGTGTTGGCCAGCCTTTGGCCGGTGGTTGAGCATACTAGAGCCTTGGTGGCTTATGTGGTAGAGCTTGGGAGCCCTCCAACTCACTTGAGCTTGATAGTGTTTATCCAATCGAGTGATTGAGCGATTCTAGTGTGATTGCATTGTGAGATTACATTGTGTGACACTAGGAGATCGAGTTGTAAGCCGGTGGTGCTTGTTACTCTTGGAGGTTGCCACCTCCTAGATGGCTTGGTGGTGGTCTCCGTTAAAGCCCGCAAGAAGCTTGTGCGGTGCTCCGGAGAAGAGCTTTGTGAGGGGCATTGTGCTCGCCTCGCGGGAGCCACAAAGAGCAACTCTAGTAGAGCGAGACGTGAAGGGCAACAAGTTGTCCGACCGGGTCAAGTGCTAGAGCTTGTGGTAAGCACTCTATGTGGGAGAGTGTGACTTGCGAGTCACCACTTGCAAGAGGACCGGTAGCAACCTTGGAGCTTGTGTCAACGGGGACGTAGCATGTTAGCAAGCATGTGAACCTCGGGAGAAAAATCACTGTGTCAACATTGTTCTTCCCGTTGGTTTACAATCCCCTTACACAAGCTTGTAATTACTTTCATTTACATTGTGCTTGTATAGTTGCTCTTGTAATTAGTTAGCTTATGTAGCTCACTAGTTACCTTCTTGCTTGTGTAGCATAGAAGTAGCTCCTTTGCGTGGCTAATTTGGTTTGTGTAACCTTGTTAGTCACATTACTTAGTTTGTGTAACTAAGTATTTGCGCTCTCTAATTTGGCATTGGTTGCCTTGTTAATGAGCATTGCTAGTGAGCTTAGGTGGCTTTGTGCTTTTGCTTACTAGCATGTGTAGGAGCTCCCTCGTTGCTTGAAGTACTAGTGGCATATGTTTGTATGACCTTGCTTCTAGAATTAGTTAGGTGAGCTCTAGTTAGCCTGGTTCCTTTGTTTGCCTAATTAGGATCTTTATAAGGTGCTTGTGAACTTTGATAGAGGGGTGTAGTCTTGGCTAGACCGATTATTTTAATTCCATATTTGTTTCGGTTAGCCAGCATGATTAAATTTAGAAATGACTATTCACCCCCCTCTAGTCCAGCATCTTGACCTTTCAGGCGTCTGGCGGCTCAGGTGAACCTCATGCCTTATGCCCCGGTCCCCACCTCCCTTTTTATGGCGCTGTGTGGTGGGGACCCACCAACCATGGAACGGTTGGGCGCCCTCGATCAGGGCATGGATCCAAGGGCCCAATTGGCCATGGTGGAGATCAATCTAACATGCTCCCCCTTGATCTCACCTTATGACATAAACTCAACTTACTTGTTTTATCTTGTTCCCATTCTATCACAGATCAGTGCATAGAGCGTGCCTCATCGTTATGGTATGTTTCCATTAGATTAAACAGCTACAATGCACCTCTCTGTTTTGAAACAGGTTCTCAACTAGGCTCTTATCGTTCAGGAATCATAGGCTTTCCCTTAAACCCATGCTGGCTAAGTGTTCTCTGAACATGCTGGGTGGTAAGCCTTTTGTAAGTGGATCCATGAGCATCTTTTCTATTCTTATATGCTCAAGACTAATTATATGATCTCAGACTTTATCTTTCACAACATAATACTTTATGTTAATGTGTTTGGCAGCACCACTTGACTTATTGTTGTGAGCATAACATACTGTTGGATTATTATCGTAGTATAACTTGAGTGGTTTATGTATGTCGTCTACCACTTTCAACCCAGACATGAATTTCTTCAGCCAATTCACCTGCCCTATGGCCTCATAACATGCTACAAACTCGACATACATTGTGGACGATGTACTGACAGTTTGCTTTCAGCTTTTCCATGATGTAGCTCCTCCTGCGAGAGTGAATATGTATCCTGACGTAGACTTTCTATCATCTCCCGCATAATCAGAATCTGTATACCCCTCTATGTGCAGGGAATCAGATCTTCTGTACGTTAGCATGAGACCCTTCGTACCTTGCAGGTAACGCAAAACTTTCTTTACTAATTTCTAGTGTTCTATTCTTGGATTACTCTGATATCTGTCAAGTAACCCGGTAACAAATGCTAAGTCAGGGCGAGTACACACTTGAGCATACTATAAACTTCCGACAGCTAAACTATATGGAACCGCTTTCATTTGATCGATCTTATATTAGTTCCTAGGACATTAAAATTCCTCATATCTATCACCCTTGACTATGGGAGTAGGTGAAGACTTATAATTTTGCATACTGTATTTCTTTAGAACTTTTTCTAAGTATGCCTTTTGTGATAACCCTAAAACCCCCTTTTCTCTATCTCGGTGAATCTCTATTCCTAGGACAAATGAAGCTTCACCGAGATCCTTCATATCAAACTTCGAGGACAAGACCTTCTTTATTTCTAGTAGTAGATTAACATCACTACTAGCGAGCAAGATGTCATCCACATACAAGACTAGGAAAATGTATTTCCCATTCTTGAACTTTGTATAAACGCAATTATCCTCTATATTTTTTTGAAACCTAAACTTTCTTATTGTACTATCAAACTTCAAATACTACTGTCTTGAAGCTTGTTTTAATCCGTAAATGGATTTCTTCAGGCGACATCCCATACGTTCTTTTCCTTCCACAACAAAACCTTTCGGTTGTGCCATGTAAACATTTCCCTCCAGATCCCCGTTTAGGAACGTCGTCTTTACATCTATCTGATGTAATTCTAAATCATAATGTGCTACAAGTGTCATTATGATTCTAAAAGAATCCTTACACGAGACTGGAGAAAATATCTCATTATAATCTATACCTTCTCTTTGCGTGAAGCCTTTCGCCACAAGTCGCGCTTTGAATCTTTCTATATTCCCTTTGGAGTCATGATTGGTTATATAGACCCATTTACATCCTACTGTCTTGGCTCCTTTAGGAATTATTTCTAAGTTCCAAACACCGTTGGTTTTCATTGATTTCATTTCATATTCCATGGCTTCAAGCCACTTTGATGAGTGAGCGCTTCTCATGACTTCTTCAAATGATGTGGGATCACCCTCCATTTGAAATTCCTCACATTCATAAACTTCATAATCTTCAGGAATGGATGATCTCCTGACTCTTTGAGACCTTCTAGGGGCTCATTAGATGACGCTTGTTCTATATGAGGTTGTTATTGCTCTTCCTCATGTGTGACAACGGGTTCTATGGGATCCTGAACGATAGGTTCCTCATATTCATTCATTGTTGCCATAGGAGAACTAACAAGTGTTGTTACTACAGTGTCTTGCACTATTGGTACAACAACAACAGGTAGCGTGAAGAATGGTTCCTAAACCATCGGAGTGGGCACGTATACCCGCTTCTCATCAAAATTAATTTCTTGCGCTACCATGCTCCCTCTGATCATATCATCCTCCAAGAACACAGCATGTCTTGTTTCTACAAACTTCGTTTGTCTGTTAAGACAATATAAGCAGTAACCTTTTGACTTTTCTGGATAGCCAATGAAACGACAACTGGCTGTCTTGGAGTCTAGCTTCCTTATGTTTGGGTTAAAGACTTTAGCCTCAGCTAGACAACTCCACACACGTAAATAGTAAAGTGAGGGTTCCTTTCCTGTCCACAACTTATACGGTGTTTTGGGACCGACTTGCTTGGCACTTGATTAATAATATGAATGGCGGTTTTTAACGCCTCCATCCATAAACTTATCGGTAGGGTAGAGTAACTTATCATGCTTCTCACCATATCCATTAAGGTATGGTTGTGTCTTTTAGCTACTCCATTCTACTGAGGCTCGCCCGGTGTAGAATACTGGGCAACTATGCCATTTTCCTGTAAGAACCTTGCAAAAGGTCTAGGAACTTGGCCATATGGGGTGTGTCGACCGTAGTACTCTCCCCCACGGTCGAATCTTACTACCTTAATCTTTAAGTTGTGCTGATTTTCTACTTCAGCCTTAAATATCTTAAATTTATCCAACACTTTTGATCTTTCCTTAATTGGATAAATATAGCCAAAACGAGAATAATCATCTGTGAATGTTATAAATGAATCATAACCATCCACACTTTTCATAGAAAAAGGACCATAGATGTCTGTGTGAACTATTTCTAAAATTCCTGTGCTTTGTTTGGCATCTTTCTTTATTTTCTTAATATACTTGTCTTTTATGCAATCAATGCATTGCTCTAAATCTGAAAATTCTAAAGACGGAAGAATTGATTTCTTAATCAATCGCTCTATTCTCCCTCTCGAAATATGGCCTAAACGACAGTGCCATAATTTCGAAGATACATCATGCACTCTCTTTTGCTTATTTGTTGCACTCATAGATAAGGAAGCATTCTCATTCTCAGTGCTCACAACATCCACATTCTCAGAAAGTGATAATAAATAAAGCATGTCTTGTCGGAAGGCAAGACCAACACATTTATTATTATACACAATCCGACATTTGCCATTACCAAAATAGCAATCATAACCATCATCGTCAAGTCATGAGACACTTATCAAGTTTCTACGCAAAGAGGGTATATAAAGAATATCTTAAAGCTGAAGTCTAAAACCATCATCTAATTCTAGAGAGAGATCTCCAATCTCTTCAACTTCAGCTTCAACTATATTTGCTACTTTAATTTTTCTTTCTCCTCTTTGCAGGATTCTCCTCATACGGAATCCCTGTAATGAATTTGCAACATGAACAGTTGCACCTGAATCAATCCACCAAGTAGATTTTGCATAATTTAAATACAAGGACTCGTCTATGAATGTAATGAAATCCTCACCTCTTCAGAAGGCTCTTTAGGAAGTCTGGACAGTCTCTCTGGTAATGTCCATACTTCTTGCACCATTTATATTGATCCTTCTGAACTTGAGCATTGTTGTTCTTCAGATGGTGGTCATTCTGAGGGGCTTTCCCTTGAGGTTTGATATTTTTGTTAAAGTTTTTCTTTTTGTTATCCTTCACAAGGTTAGCAGAATCACTTTGTGAGCTTTTCAGCCTTTTCTCTTCTTGAACACATATTGCGATGAGCTTCTCTATATCCCACTTATCGGGCTACATATTGTAATTAACAACAAAAGTTTCATATTCCTTAGGCAAGGAAGCAAAAACCAAATGAATCAGGAACTCATCCTTGAGCCCCAAATCCATTGGCTTCAGCTTCGAAGCCGTGTTGCTCATCTTCAGTATGTGCTCTCTAATACCGCCACCAGTGTATTTCTCATTGAATAATTTCTTGATCAAAGTACTGGCATAAGCCTTCGAAAAGTCAGTGAACAGACTCTCCACTTTCTTAAGATACTCTATGGCGGTATCACAATCTTGGATAGACCCCCTTATAGCATCTGAAATTGTGGACTTAGCCACCATCAAGCACTTACGATTTGAAATGTCCCATTTCTTGTGTTCGAGATCATATTTTATCCGCACTTCTGCATGATCTCGCTGCCGAGCAGTGAAATCAGCATTAGTCTCATTTTATTCCCTCACCAGGTCCACTGGCTCAGTAGGACATAGGGAGGTAAGCGTTAGGTCATTTTCAGACAGCGCAAGTGCTAGTTCATACTTCTCTCGACGTACCCTATAGTTGCCCCCCTTCAAGAGGCGGTATGTGCGAGATAAATGCCATTGGGTTGAGTCCTGAAAAACACCGTTAGAGATAGTGAGAAAATATGTCATAATAATTGCATGCCTTAATTTAACGTTGGTCAAAATTAAAACATACAACTTTCTTATACACTAATTCTATATCACCGTTGGAAAGAAATAGAATTAATGCATGGAAAAACTTATGAATAAACATTATAATATTACTATTATCAACGTTGGTCAGAAAAATAACAATATTATAATTTACTGACTAAAAATGACTGCTCTTCAAATTAAATTATCCCATTGGTTTGAATTTAATTAGAAAATAATAAACTTTAACATTACAACGGAAATATGAAAAAAATATTTATCTATTTTTTAGAAGCATTTTACTGTACTAATCTACTCTCTAAAAAATTATCCCGTTGGTTCAAATTTTGACAAAGATTGAAACTAGACAAAAAAATTATCAAAATTTGCTTCTGAAAATAATAAAACAATAACACAGTTTCTATTGTTCATTTGGCCCAGCCCGTTGAAACAGTGCTCGGCCCAGCGGCAAAATGCTGTCCGCGTGCCCACGCTCGTGGCCCAGCAGCGGCCCAACACAGTACACGCGCCCACTCCCCCGCGCCTAGGCCACAACCTAGGCCTGGGCCGGGAACCTTCGAACCCGCCTAGGCCGCTTTCGGTCCGAGCGCTCAGAGTCGTTTGATCAGATCGAACGATCGCCCGTCGTTATCGCTCGCATAAAAATGCGAACCGCGGCCGCGCGCTGGAACCCTAGCTCATTCTTCAGTTTCTCTTCTCTCTCTTCGCCGCTGCGCCGGCTCTCTCTCCCACTCTCACTCTAAACCACGACGGTTCGTGAAAGAAGCGTGGTGGCGCCGCCATGGCGCCCTTCGTCGGTGCACATGTGCGGCTTGATCCGCATGCGGCGTCGTCAAGCGGCACCACGGTGGTGCACTTTGCGCTCCACACCGCTGCGGTGGAGCATAACCCTAAACCCTAGATTTTACCGGTGCCACCATAGGTCCCCTCGCTGGAGCGCGCGCTCCCCAGTGCGTGAGCGTGTCGTTGTTGAGAGGTCCTATGATGGTGCCCTCGGTCGGGCTCGCTTGCACGGCGGCGAGCGCAGCTCGTCTTCTCCCTATGTGTCGGTGAGGTGGCGGCGGAGTTCCTTCCCGCACGACGGCGGTGGTGACGCGCGGCGGAGAGTCTGGGTAGGTCCTCCCCTCCTTCGTCCTTACTCTAGGGTTAGGGTTAGGGTTAGGGTTTCAGGTTGGGGTCCGATCCTTTTCTTCAAATCGAATCCCCTTTCTATTTCTTGTTCTGATCTACTCCAAGAGCTAGATCTACGCCTAGTTAGGCTCTGATACCATTGATAGTTGCATAACAGGATCACTAGCTATAGATCTAGCATATATATTGACATCTGATTGAATATCAAACCCTAGAACATGCTAGTGCGAGAAACAGAGAGAGAGAGGTTGCGGAGGTGCAAACCATCGGCTGCCTTCGTAGAAGACGAGCTTACCATGGGGGGCTTGTCGGTGGCGCGGTGAGGTCCGGCGATGAAGTCGCGGACACAGTGGCGGCGGTGCAGAGGCGGCGATGGCCGGTGGCAATCTTCCCGTCGCTGGCAATGCCCCCTCACTAGATCGGCTTAGTGTTTAGTGACTGTAGGTGGGGCGTCTGGCGGCTCAGGTGAACCTCGTGCCTTGTGCCCCGGCCCCCACCTCTCTTTTTATAGTGCTGTGCGACTAGGGCCCACCAACCATGGAACGGTTGGGCACCTTTGATCAGGATGCGAATCCAAGGACATCGTTGGGTCAATTGGTGGAGATCAATCTAACCGCGGACACCAGCGCCGGCCGGCATCGGCGTAGAGAGCCGCAATAGTCGAGCCGATTGTCGACCGCGGCGGAATGGGCAGCACCCGCTGCTCGTCTGTGATGGGATCCCAGACCACGAGGGCGTCCTCCTCCTCCGGAACTTACCTTCGGATGAGGACACAAAGCTAGGGCGGGCGTCCAGCGTGCCCCAGTGAAAGCGGCCGGCAAGCGACGGGTAGAAGGCGGTTGTGGGCACGAAGCTGGTGTTGCAGAGGAATCCCAGCATTGGGGGCGTGCGGTGGAGCTCGCGGAACCTGCGGCAGAAGCGGGGGGGGGGGGGGGGGGGGGGGTTGCTTGCAGACGATGGCGGTGTGGAAGAGGCTCGCTGGTTCGCCGGGCGGGAAGCGGAGGAGGATCTCCTCGATGAGCTCCTCCGTTAGGGCAGCCGGCGGGAGCGGTGGCGGAGCCGGAGCCATGGTGGGGGTGGGCTGGTGGCGGCTCGAAGGTTTGGTTGGGGACGGCTGCTAGCTTTTTTTTTTTAGAGAGGGGATGGCTGCTAGCTGAAGCGAGGAAACGTGGAAGAGAAGAAGGCCTGCCAATTAGGCCGAAGGCCCAAATTATCCAAAGGTTGAGAAGCGATTCTCACTGACAACTTGGGCCTTGGACCAGTTCGCAGTCGCACCTCCGGCCCCCCGCGCTGCCCAGATTCCGCCGCCGCCTTCGCCCCCTCGGCCCTCGCCGGCGACCACCTCGCGACTGCGGCGTGTCGCTGCCCTGCTCCCACTTACTGCGACGGCCAAGCGCGGCCGGGGCACTGCCGTGGTGCGCCGCGCCCGCCAACCGTTCGACGGGATGCGGATGCGCACCCCCTGCCGTGCCCGGCCTGGCGCTCACCGGCCACGTCGATACGGGAAAGGGGACGATGGTGCGGGCGCACGATGGTTCCAAGGCTTCGCCGCAGAGGATTCATGCCAGTTTGACCTCCATGGCGTGCGGCTCAGAGAGGCAGTTCGTCAGCATTATTATTATATCAATCCATCAGGTAATGCCTTGGCCAAAATCATTGCAAGGTTCATACATCGATTTTAGCTCTGAGAATGAATGACACCTGTTTCGTTGCATATTGTTTTCGCGTGAACACGAGGGTGAGCCGACGGAAATTGGCTGGTGCACTCCATCTCTTGGTCTCTCCATGCCAGGAACAGGTTTGCTGCTTTGCATCCTGTCTCTTCATGTGTATCTAGATTGCAGCAATATTTATTCTTCTAATTTGGTTGCCATCTCACTCCCACTCAGATGGTGTTGGAATTGGTTAAAGAAAATGTCAACTTGCTTTCATAAAACACGAAATCAGCATATTTGAGATGGAAGAAAGTATGGATATTTGCAACTGATGTGTAATCTGAATGTCTTTTGCAACTTTGTATGAATGCCTTTTGCCTGCAGAAAATAGTTATGATGATCTGTCTGTATGTTTAAGAGCAAACATGTGTAAATGTTCACTGAAATGAGATTATCACAAACTCTTGTGCAAACATGACATGATCATTTTGCAACAATCTATACATCCAGTCATTCATTTTGACAATTCAGTGGTCACAACCTCAAATGTTTACTCACAATATCACTTTACAGTCCCATCTATCCATTCTGCTATTGAACTGCCAACAGTCAACTCCGCTATTTACGCGAGACACACTCTGAACATTTGAACAGCCTGGAACACACTCTGAATATTTCAACAGCCTGACGAGTAGAACCGCAGAGTCAAGACTGCCCTTCCCTTGGAGTCCAGAAGCACCTGGAAGAGGATGGTGAGGCATGCGAGCGAGGCATCCAGCAACCGGCGATGCTTACGATTTGGAGCCTCAGATGACTTGCTTCCCCCATCATTCGAGCATCGTCTGATTGGTCGGAGCGGGAGCATGGCGTGGACCAATGGGAGCACTCAGGGGCGAAGCACGGCGCGGCACACGGCGACGCGACACTAGAATATGGTTGCACGAATATAACTTATATATGTTCATTGGATTAAAAAAATGAAAACTTTTTTTTGCTTTACTACAAACATCAAACTTTCTATGATTTTGGAAACATATATATAGGGGAGTAGGTGAAGCTTGGGAAATCTAAATCATCAATTTTGTAACTACGTAAGGGAACAGTTTTTTGACATTGGAATATAGGATAGTAGACAAATAACAGATCTGTGTAAGTGAATGCATCATAACTTCTGCACATATCATTCAAATGCAGGGTATTGTGGCCACGGGTCTTGCCTGGTCCCTTAAGATTTGGTGCATAAATAAGGGAGGCCCGCTGTTCATTGCTGTCTTCCAACCACTGCAGACTGTCATGGTAGCTATCTTGGCAGCAATTTTCCTTGGTGATCAACTCTATACTGGAGCGTAAAGAATTTTGAACTTGAACACTTCAAATTGGATTGCTGAACAATTGAATGTATTGGTAATTAACTGTAATCCTTTTCGTAATTTCACACAGTGTTATAGGCGCGGCGATCATAGTGATTGGCTTGTATTCTGTGCTGTGGACTAAAAGCATGGAGAAGAAAGGCGCTTGTGACCTGGAAACTGAAACAAGGTTAGCAAGGCATTTCCTTGATGAAGATGGTACAAGAGAAAATCCATAACAGTTAACAGGTGTCTCACCATTCACCAGAGACAATGCTAGCAGAAAAGATTTTAGCGATCGACAGATGCATTCGTGGTGTTTCCACAACTTGTGATTTTGACCTACTCACAAGGACCTAAAGGCTAAAACACACTTTGGTGAGGTGAGCTGGATAATAATTTACTAATGAATTGAAGAATTCCCGTGCCTGTTTATGGCTATCGATTTGAGGTTTAATATCGATGAATAGGGCATGAATGAAGGCCCTACGGATATGACTGTGTTTATTGCAAGAACATATATATATGTAAACTGGCAAAGCAAATAGGAGTAGTATAAGCAACAGGTCAACAATCATAGAAAAATACTTGTAATTTGTGTTGAAAACAATCAGCCCAACTAGCCATATTTGTGTACGGAGATCTTCAAGCAGCATCGCTCAGATCCAGCCCACCTATGAGGCCCATATGTCATTTAGGCTCAATACATCGTCATCTATCTGTGCTGGATAGGTAGGCTGTCATATTAATGGGCTTTTCGTTGGGCCACTCTTCACAAGTTCGAGTTAGCTCAAAACCAAAAACAAAAACGTAGTATTTTATTTTGAATAGTTTGCACGCGGGCTCGTGCGCTAAGCAACGTGCAGGCCACAAAATATTTTTAAACCATAAAAAATTAAACTTGGTCAATTATCCCTAAAAATATTTTTAAAAACACACAAATAATTAAATTTGGTCAAAATTTTAAAAAACAATAATATTTTTTCCTTGCTCGAGACCTTCGATCTTTCAGTTTTTCATAAGTGCTTCTTGCTTCACATGAAGCCATTCAACCACCACACCACACAATCATGTATGACTAAGTATACGATGCAATGTCCTTTTGTGTTTAACTTCTACGAATCTATATTGAATATTCCATCCCTAGATGATTTCAAGTCAAAAAAGTTTCAATTAAAAGGTCTTACATCTCTCGAGCTCTACAACTTTGATATATGGTGTGTCTCCATCCAAGGTTATTTGAAAAATTCAAAAAATTGAATTTAAAAATTTAATGACTTAAAACATAATTTTGGGTAAACGATCACAAATAAAAAAACATCAACTATAAGGTTTTAGATCTCGTTAAGCTCCATTATTTTTGATAAAGTTTGTCTTTATCTAACTTTATTTGAGAAAAATTATAAATTTATTTGTTATTTGAGAAAAATTATAAATTTATTTGTTCCACATCTACTTTTATTTAGAAGTAGTTGACCTAAAAATGATTTTTAAGAACGCTTGACTTGTGCCCCCTAGAAATACACTCATTTTCAGGGGCAGTGCAATTTTAAGGGTGGTTGTTTTATGTCGTTAAAAAACAGGCAACTTTCTAGGGCAGTTTTATTAAGCCAAATATCCTTGAAAATTGATTTCTAGGGCTGGTCATTTACGAAGACAACTTATTATATTAGCTCTGAAAAATGGTAGGGGATTGTAAAATTCATCTATATATGTGTAGTGCATTCTTTTCTTAGAAAAATTAAGTGCATGTTTGTTGATCCGAATGTACTTCGAATTCTGTAAGCAAGCTAAGGCAGATCAGTAGTGCGTGCCCATATCTCTACCAGTCTAGGTACCTTAATGTCTTCTAGAAAAAAACATCTATGTTTTATCATACTCTCTCCATTTCAAATTATAAGATGTTTGGTTTTTTCAGGTACATAGTTTTTACTATATATTTGTATATACACTGTGTCTAAATACATAGTAAAATTAATATATCTAGAAAAGTAAAAATGTTTTATAACGAATGAAGTAATATATTATTACCGTGGCAGGTGCATATACAAAAACTTCTCCCAAGAAAAGCAAAACGATTGTTCCAATGAGCGTAACTGCACTCATCTATAGTCTCAACTGACTGCCAATATTTTTTTTTGCATGTACGGATGCTATTATATCAACCGTTAACATGGCAAAGCAAGCATGAGCTAGGATCCCTTTTCTTCTGTGCCATGTGTACAAAAGACTGGCGCCGCAGGTGCCTACAGAGGAAAAGAATGTGACTGACATTAGTTCCTTGATGTGTATCAATCTTTCCTCCTATTATTTTAACGCACTACGCCATATAGTATTTGTAGGATGACTTATGGAGATTTGTAGCAACGGTTTTAGCAGCAGTTACTATCAAACCATCTCTACAAATCATGTATTTGTAGGGACGGTTCCCAGATCGTCCTTACAAATCGATTTGTAGAGGCGGCTGGTATTATCAGCCGTCCCTATAAATCGATTTGTATGGACGGCTGGTCTACAAAATCGATTTGTCGGGACGGCTGTAGTACCAGCTGCCCCTATAATACCTGTTTGTAGGGGCGGTTCAGTCTAGAACCGCCCCTACAGTACATTTTTTACAAAAAAAAAATCGAATTTACAATGTTAATTCGACCAGAACATATATATATATATATATATATATATATATATATATATATATATATATATATATATATATATATATATATATATATATATATATATATATATATATATATATATATATATAAAATTTAAATCTGACCATAAGCACAAGAGCATTATATAAACTACCATTACAAGTCCAATTCATAAGAATTCAACAAGGCCCCAATCTATCTGTCGGAGTTTCCGAAGCTCATGATATATCATAACATTGTGGGGCTTCACATCTTGGTGCATAATACCTTGTGAATGATAGTAATCTAATGCCTATATTCAGAAAAACGGAAATAGTTAGGCAAGTCAAATTCACTATAGGTTCCTTGATAATTAGTTGATGACTACAGGTTCCTTGTATCTATTTTAAATCTAAATCTAAATGCTAATAAGACAAGGCCAGATTGTAATAATAGGTTCATAGGCACACAAATTAAGGAATGAATTATCAATCACAAAAGCTCCATAAAAGTGCTATCAAATTAAGACAGAGAATTTATAGCTTAAGAGAAAATCAAGAAAGTGTCACCTTGGATATTCTAAATACTGTTCAGTAAACCATTCAAAACACCGGCAGAACTTGAGTTCACACTTTTTTTTAGAATAGGACTCAAATTATATATATTAAATTGGTAGAAATGCAGCACATGTGTCATTATGAGCAAGGGGGAAAATGCAATTACTTGATTATAGATGGCTGATACAATCTGCATAAAAAACTGCAGTAAAGGAAAAGCTTTAATTGTAGATGGCAAGCTATTTTCAAGTTCTCTAAAACAGGTGTGGCATGGTATAAGGCTATAAGCTGGTTATTTGCATAGTTGAACATATGCAAGACCGAAAAACTACTCTAAATTCAACTTAGCATCCATGAAAAAATTAAAAATCGGTTCATTGAAAAGAAATCATAAAACAGTTTCAAATCTTAAAGAGAACTCACCTGGTGCATAGAAACTAAGCATTCTGTTGGCATGGTACCTGCAGGATCAAGATGCAATCAATATCAGTATCCTTAACACAAGTTGTAGAAGCAAAAAATTAACCTAAAGAAGGCACATATAACTAGCAGTGCGTACAAGCTAAGAATAAACTGAAGGAGATGAGCTAATCTAAAAACTGTTGCGGCAGCACTAAAGATTTTTAAGCAGAACAAAGTAGTGGGAAACAAAAACATATATGATGAACTAAATAATACTTTAGTTACCAAATTAATTCCCGAGATGTGTAACATAGTTGCCACAGTAAGGGGTGTAAATATATGATGCAAAGTTTACCTGTAGCAGCTCAAAGAATGGTGTAATAAGGAAAGCCTGAAAAATATTATCAAGGAGAGCTGGCACTTGCTTCTGCAAGGAAGGCATGTATCAGTAGTGTCAAGCAGTAGCATATGGCTTTGTTTACACAACCCTGTATCAGTAGTGTCAAGCAGTAGCATAATGTCTATATCAGTAGTGTCAAGATTAAGTTACTAGTTACTTGTTCTTTATGGCCTACAACAATATAGAATTCCTTTCCAGCAAGAATAAGTTGCCTAACAGTAAGTGTTTCAATCACTATAGCTAGCACAGATTTCTTTTGCAGAAAGTAAGTGTCCAGGCCAGCTTACCTATTTCAATGTATCTTCTAAGGTCAATAACAATCATTCCTTTTTTAGAAAATAGCAAAAACTTACTATTCTAACAAGGTAACAAAATCTTCCATACATAAATGAATAAACTCACCGTATTTTAGTTTGGGTAGGTCTTCAAAGTGACTAGTGATCATTTAAGTCCTTTAACTCTATATTAATATAATAAGTATGAAATACTATATCCATGCGGCGTGATGCAGTTATATTTTGTTGGCCGTGATAACTATAGACTGACAATTGCATATGAAGGGCCTTTGGTATAGATTCGAACGGCTCCGGCTCCTCTGACATATCACTGTAGCTTCAAGCAACCTGAAAAAGAAATACTGGAAAGGTCAGTTATGAAGTATGGCCTTTCAGGAACCTGCTAACCACCAATGGCGTTGTAGAGTTAGTTCTTGTAGTAATAAGAGCAGAGTTAGTGAAAGCTACATAATTCGATCATTAACAACCTAGGCTCATGACAACTTATGGATACTTGTGTTCTACAACACCACTACAAAAATGGCACCTCTGCAAACAGAGAAACAACCTCATTTTTTAAAGAATGGAGGTGTCAGTCCAACAATGAAAAAAAAGCTTTTGTTAAAGAAGTGTTGTACAATTTAGTCACAAGACATATAGCATGGATTTCCTTTTTTCTTGGCTAGATAAAATGAAGTGTTGTACAATTTAGTCACAAGACATATAGCATGGAACTATAATCATGGTCATGGATCTCAAAGGCGATTTCATTGTCTTAAGGCATGTGAAGGCATATAGCAGATTTTTTCAAGGAAAGTAAAATTCAACTACAGTTAACCAATATTGAACCTGATTTCTCCAGTGTAGGCTCATCCTTTTCCCATCCACACATTTTGAGCAGGCACCTCAATGTAATCAGTTAATGAATTCTTCACCTGATCGATGTAACTGAACGGAGGTGCTACCATAAAATCTGCAGTAGCACCATAATAATGATCTAAGAATCAATGCAAAGCCAATACATATTCAAAAAGTACAAGTCAGGATTAATAAACAACCATAGAGTCAAACTGATAGGACTAATTTGAAGGTTCAATCATCTTGGCATTTGGCAAATCCCTGCATATAAATTAGTCATGTTCCTGAAGTTTGGGCCAAAATAAGACTGATTTGAAGGTTCAATTAGCTAGACAAAATCCACAAAGTCAAAGGCATAATACACCATCGCCAACCAACTGTGGAGGGACGGATCCATCTAACCTAGTCATGGAGGGACGACCGTGGCCGCTGTGGCAGGGAGGGTCGATCTCTACTTGGACGCAGACGTTCTTCTCCTCCGTCTTCGTCGCCGCATCAGTCGTGCTCCAGTAGTGACGAGCGTCGGGTCCTGTCGCAGCTGCTGCTGCCGAGGGGTGGTGGAGGAGGAGGGCGCGCGGCGGCGGCTGCTGCTTGGGGAGAAGGAGGGCGTGGCGCCGCGGCGGTTGCTGGCCGGGGAGGAGGAGGGTGCGGTGCATGGGGAGGCGGCGACGGCAAAGGCGTGCGTGCGTGCGGGTTAGGGTTCGGGACGGGGAGGCAGGCGACCGAGCGAGAGCCGGTGGGCCCCACCTGTCGGCGCCGATTTGCTTTTATATTGTGAGCAGGTAGATTGGTATAGAAGAGGATGGATCGCACGGTGTATTCGATAGGGTGATTCAGCCGCCCCTACAAATAGACACAGCAGGGGCGGCTGATAATAGCCGCCTCTACATACCAGTCATCCCTACAAATCGACGTATTTATAGGGGCGACTCGTATTATCAGACGTTCTTACTGTGCTATTTATAGGGGCGGCTGCTGTGATAAAACCCAAACACATCACTTTAGGAGCTGCTCCAATACCAGCCGCTCCTTAAAAAAAAAACCTTCTTGCTACGGGCTGTTTTTTTCACGTAGTGCCACATGCATATGCATGGGCATGGCTAGGCTAGCTGTGAACTTGGTGACCAGCACCCAGCAGAGAGACGCCAAGCAGCACCGATCCAAACAGTCCAGTCAGTACCAGTACAGCAGCTGCAGCAGCAGCAGCAGCCGTGCCGCACCCGGCCCACTCGGGCCCTGCCACATTTCGGCTGTGCATGACGTGGCGTGTACGTCCCTGCCCATTCTGGTTTGACGACCATACTGACTGCGACTGCCTTCACCGTACCTGCCCCCGTCCCGGCCGTAAAATGCCATGCAATGCATTCGTGAACGAGGAATTGCAGCTCGAGCCCTAGCTGCGGTCCGAGGACCGGCCGGCCGGCCGGCGGGAGAGGAAAGCCGACGACGACGCCAAGAGACTCTGGCCGCAGGGCTGCCGTGCCAGCCTGCCAGGGCACGCATGCAGATGGCGTCGAGCGTACGTACTCTGTCAGTCACTCAGTCCATGCCGGCCTGACCTGCGACTGTACACCAAGTCACCAATTAATCACGCTTAGAACTGTCACTAGCTACTCCTAGCTAGTAGTGATTATACTAGCTACCACTGTCGGACTCCCTAACACTTTTGTTAGGCAGGCAGCTAGCTACTACTAGGCTAGCTGTGTAGAGTAGTTACGTACGCGGCGCACGCTCCGTGTGGCATGCACACCGAGAGAAGCATTATTATTACTGCTCCATTACGCGCGTCCTTACGCGCGCCGGGAAAACTGTGACATAATACGGTGACATTACTATATGTGGCATCAGAAAAAGCAATACGTTTCACATGCATATAGTACTCAACACGAATTTAAAAACTTGGAAAATTATGTGATGTTCAGGTATCCAGTATCTTTTTTTCTTCAGCATTAAAAAAACAAACTCATAGGTCATAAACAATGCATCAAGTGCAGTTTCATAGACAGTGCATCCAGTGCATCATCCAAAAGGGAAAAAAATGCACCCAATTTGCGCCGGGCTTATAAATCGTGAACCAGTTGACAGGCTTTGAAGCTAAACCAAATGAACTGTCAATCGAGTTGCAGTGGCGACAATGCGAAGATAAGAGTAGAGGACAAGGGAGATGGTACTGGCAGCAGGCATTTGTGGCAGTTGCTGGTCTTGTGGGAGGTGATAGCCGGCCACTGCAGATAAGGCGGAGTGCGGGAGGAACGCGCCGGGGAGCAGCACGGCGAAGCAGAGTCACCACGCCTGGACAGCGGCAGTTGGGGCCTAGCCAGGCCGCCGTGGCGTGAGGGGCACCCGTGCCAGGGCTGCCGCGTCTGGAGCCGCCGCGCCGAGTGGCGCAAGCTGCAGTGCCGGCCAATCACCTGTGCAAAGGGGAGATGGATGGAGAGAGGACTTGGGGAGGAGCGATGAGACGGACTAGGAGGAGGAGAGGGTGAGGTACCAGGAGATATGGCCGACGAGCTGAGCCGAGGGCGAAACCCTAGTTGGCGTCACCGTCGCGGCGGTGGCTGACCGCCTAGGCCAACGTGCCGATCTAGGGGTGGAGAGGCGGACGCGACATCCGTTAGTGGCAACCTCGCCGGGGGGGGGGGGCAGCCTGGCCCAGGGCGGGGGCGGATGTGTCGCTCGGCGGGTTGGGGACGGTGCGGGTGAGGAGAAGCATCGGGAGGCCGCCCGTTGCCGCAACGGGAGGGAAGAGGAGAGAGAGGAAGGGGAGGGAGAAACGGAGGGAGAGGTAGGCGAGGGAGGGAGGGAGAAGGGCGAGCGCCGCGGCCGCGCCCCGCACGCGCCTGGTGTCGTCGCCGCTGTCCGCATCGGGAGGAAGAGCGAGAGCGAGCGAAGAAAGAGAGAGAGGAGGGGGCAAGAAGAAGAATCGGGAAGCAGAAGTGGGAGCTACTGTAGCATTCGGTGGAGTCAATCTTGAGCATCCATCGCAGAATTGGACATCTGGAAACCATTCGGATGACGTGGATGGCCTGACTGGCGGCCAAGTAACCTGCTTTGATATATTAAATACTATCATATATGGACGCGGTACGCCGTCGATCGACGACTAGCATAGTGCACGCGGCACACACGGCGTTTAGCTAATAACCACCGGGCGGCGGCGTGCCGTGGCTTCAGTTCCTCGCCCGGCGTGACGCATGGGGCAGGGCATATGCATTGCATGCACAGTGTGATCCACGCGCGCACGCACCCGGTTACCCCCGCCGGCCGGCTTTAGCTACCGTCGCTAGCTTTGGCTCCTCCTTTTCATGGCTGGCTGGCTTGGACATGGAGCCACGGAGTGATGGAGCCCGGCCTGCCGCACGTACAGCCGGACGCCGGCCCCGTTCCCGATCGACCGCGCGCGCGCCCGTGCTTTCTCACCAGCGGTCTCGCAGCTTTAGCTCGCGCGGTGCATGCGCGGACGGACGGCCGGACCCCCGGCCGATGGGACGTACGCCCGTCTAATCCGTCGCGTGCGGCTCGTAGCTTTGTTGGCCCAGCCAGCCGCGCGAGTTCGGGGCAGGGCCACAGCACCACACGGGCAACAGGATTCCCACTGCTCGTCGTCCGTCCCGTCCCTTGCCCGTCAGTCGCCTCGTTCGGCCGCCCGCCCGGCCGGCCGCCGACCTCCTTTTGCGCGCCTGGTTTACCTAGACCGAGGCCGGCGGGGAGCCGAGTGCAGCAGAAAAGCGCGGGAGCTTTTTGGCGCTTTCCACGCGCCTCACACGCCTTTGGATTTGATTTGCACATGTATTCAGCCGCGTGTGCATGCGTCTTTGGGCCTCTAACTAACCGGGTAATTAACCGCGCGCGGCGCGCACCTCTGTTCGGCAGGAAACTTAACAGCAGTCTGCGGCATTGATTGTGTCATGGGCCCATCGGCCAGCGCAGTGAGATCACGATACTTTCCCAACTCAAGAGTGCGAAGTGGAGTCAGAGCATCTCCAAGAAATTTCGAAACCGACTCCCAATCTCATTTTTTTCTGCAAGATTGAAAAGCACCTCTCTTCAACGGCTCCTTAATTATCTCAGCTCCCAGTCTTTCCATACTTGTGAAAATCAACTCAATTGCGCGAAACGATACATCCGCATCCAATGTGTCAATCTAAATGTGGAATGACTTGGTAGGAGAAAGGACAAAGTACCCAATGCAAATGCACAACTAGATACAACATTCCAGTTCAAACAACTATATTTGTGTTGGGGTCGTAATTAACCTTCGGGGACGCCACCCCTTGCTCTGTGCATCGCAAAACGGCGTTACCGCTAAGGTATATGCCACTTTCCTTTATTATTATATGGACAAGTTCCGCCAAGCATTTTGGAGATAAAGGATAGGTGAGCAAGAAACTAAAGGATGGCTCCGAATAAAATGAGAAGTTGGAGAATCCCTGAAGGTATTCCGTTTTCGTTGAAGGGGTAACCTTCATGTACCATCCAAGGTCTTCGACGCTTTGTGAGTTTTTTTTTATCGAGATGAAAGAATAATTATATTAAATTATAGCTGAGTATATTATCATGTTACGAGCACTCTGGAATACAACACGTATACCCAGAACCTGTTCTTCATCTACATTGTACTCACGTTTTGTATAGCTCCAAATCTCAATACGATTCATATGAATGACCGTATAGGCAAACACGCAGCAAAAGGCCTGAGAATAGGTGCCCAACGAACAATGGCCAACATTCCTGCAAGCAGAGTTGAGAAACTTCTTCTTAATTTCTTGTGTCTTCCTTTTTCTTCCTTCTGCCACCGAAGAAAAAGGAAAACTGATCTGATTTTCCCAACTCAATACCAGTAACTTGTTTGAGGGGCAGATTTATTCTTCCTAATCCTTCATCGTGGTCAGATCTAACCAAAACAAAACGGAGAAGGGGCCGGAGAAAATTATTCCATGCCAGCAGCATCATCTCCGCCTTGGTGTCGCCGTTTGCCAACGCAGGGAACAACTAAGCAAGGACAATAGAGCTAGCAGGTTTGAAAAAAAAAGATCATTATGTCCCCGCATATGTTGAGAATATGTTAGGTAGAGCTAGGGCAATTTGTAATCTTGAAGGTGGTTGTTTGCCTTCTCTATGAACTTACATAATCTATAACTGTTGAGTGGCAAGTGCTAACATTATTTTTCCATCTCGTTTTGTCATCCTTTGTACCTGTGCATCTATCTGTGAAGGACTCGCGTCCTCTTAACCTTCTGGTCCGCTTTGAAGAATTAGGAGGCAGCTTGCCGCTTCAACATTATGCGAAGTGTTCCCTCTTAAGCAATTACATACCAATAGCATTAGCAATTTTATTTTTGATTATGTCAATAGTCGATGACAATAAGTTCTATAAGTTGTTAGTTTAGATAAATTTATACATTTTGACAAATAGTTTAAGTGTAGGCAATATTGATTAGTTGTAGTTGCAACATAAACTTCTACTAATACTGTGATACTCATAAGATTTGTACGAGCACGAGTGACGAGTTGATGGACTAGTAATGAAAATTGCAATGTCCATGATGTTTCCCGTCAATTTGAATGAAGGAAAGTTGGACATGCTGTCTACAACTTTTGGCTGCTCTAAGGGGACCTTGCCTGTCACATATTTGTGTTCAAGATTTACCGCCATTAGTAAACAAGTGTGAAAGAAGAATGACTGGTACCTCTATGTTCCCGTCTCAAGCTAGGAGGCTACAAATTACTAATGCAGTCGTCACTTCAATCCAACTTTCTACATATGCACCTTAGCCCTTCCAAAGTCTATTGTTAAGCAAATTGATAAGTTTAGGAAGCACTGCCTCTGCCTCTGGAGAGGCTCTGCTTTAAATGCAAACAAAGTAGCATGGGAAATGGTTTGCCTCCCGAAAGATGAAGGAGGTCTGGGGGTCATTTATATTGGTAAGCAAAATAATGCTCTTTCTCCTGAAAAACTTCCACATGTTTCAATAAACTGGATAATCCTTGGGTACACTTAATTTGGGAAAAGCCTTACAAGAATGGGAGGCTTCCAAGTCACATCAGGAAGGTATCTTTTTGGTGGCGAGATGTCCTGAAGCTTTTGCCAAATTACAAGGATCAGGTGAATGTTCAAGTTAAAAGTGGGAAACCTGTCTACTTTGGCATGACAACTGGAATGACAACTTACTGAGCCAAAGTATATACGCCAGAACTTCTCTTTTGCAAATAATAAACTCATTACAGTGGAGAAGGCCTACAATGTGAATAACTTGGCACAACTGTTTTATCTGCCTTTTTCTTTAGTGGCCTTTCAGCAAATGCAGTTGCTAGAACAATGTTTTTTTTTTTTTGCAAAATGAACTGGTGCCTCTGATGATAACATTTGGGGTTACAACTGGGAGTCCATTCTCTTCTCCTCAACCGGTCACTTCCAAATCGACCCTGCTTTCAAATGGCTATGGAAAAGTAAATGTTAATTAAAGCACAAGGTATTCTTTTGGTTGCTGTAGGCTAAGCTCCAGGAATTTTTTTAGAAGAAATCATATGAGTCTGGATTCCTATAATTGTGAACTCTGTAGTTTGGCAGTGGACGAAAGCTCAGAGCACTTGTTCCTCCACACTCCCTTCGCTAGGCAATGCGGGGGATCCTTAACCTGGATATTCCTGACGGTGCTAGCCTACTAGCAGTTGTCTCGATTCTCAGAGTTCAGTTAAACTCTGAATTCTTCATGGTAGCAGTTTTCTCCTGAGCTGGACGATTTGGACACCAAGAAACAGATTGATTTTCCAGGGGTTGCAGTTCAGGACTGCAAACCTTTCTTCAATAAGGAGATCTTAATGGTCAGCCACATAGCGAAGTCAACTTTAAGCCCTCAGTTTGATCAATGGATATCAAATCTGAATTAGCGAGTCTTGCTCTAGCCGTCCTCATTTTCTTTGTCTCTTTTTTTTTGTTTCTTATTAAGTAGTGTTAGCGGTTCCAGTCCTGTTTCTCTGTTCGGCTAATGGTTTCTGCGGCTGATAAACCGGCTGATGCTGTTTTGTTGTGAGAGAAAAACACTGTACCATGACTGATAAGTTCAAGCGAACATTGCTTTTTTTTCCCTTTTGCCTCGGGATTAATAAAGCTTTCGTTCAAAAAAAAGTAATGAAAATTGCAAACATAGCAAAGGCATGTCTGTCAGTTGCACACTGTACCACAATATCAGTGTTGCTAATGAGGGTAATCACGGTCAAAACCATGGCCTACGCAAAATGGCATCATCAGCCTAGGAGTGCCTAAAAGAGAAAGAGAAAGCAAAGACCTCTGTAGCGACCAGCCAGGCAGCAAGAACGGACAAGGAGATGCATGCTCACTATAGTACTACTAGTACACTGCATGAACCCGTGCTGACACGCTCCTTGTTCCCAACCAATTAATTACAGTGCTCCCCACGCTCGAACGGGCGGTGTCAGCCACAGTACATCCTCCTCCGTCTACTCCTAGCCACTGTACATCTCTCTACCATTGCCTCGGGAACCACGCGCACACAGAGGAGAATGACGACGACCATGGATGCATGTGCAGTAGTACTCTCACGGAAGACAAAGATCACTGTACCGGATGGATGGATTGGTAGACCGACGGGTGCAGGGATAGATGAGAGATGGGAGGAGTAGACGACGAGCAGTAGAAAATTGGGCGTTGTTTTAAGTAAAGTGACTGTACCGGCATGGCGGCATGCATGGCGTCGTTCGTGGCGCTTGGCGGCTAGCTCAGCAGTCAGCTCTCCCTGCTCTGCCATGCATGCAGCCATCCCCGTCGGCCGTCGCCGTCGTCGTCGCCAACTCGCCGTCGACCCCGCGCGCGGCAACTTTTCTCGTGGCCCGGCCGGATCCCTGCTGCTGACACCCGCGCGCCGCAGCGGCAGACCCACCGCTTGCCTGAGCGCGGGGCCGGCGCGTCGTCGCTCACCGGACGCTAGCTGGGTGTACGGATCCATCTTCACGTGCTCTTGCTGTCTGCTCCTGCGCCCGTGCGCGTGTATTCTTCGCTGCTAGCTGCGGCGAGAGAAGATAAACCAGTAATCACTCTGTACGTAAAATTTTTTTATCGGTGGTGGCGTCCGCGTTGCGCTTAGCTCGGTTGTAGTCCATTTATGTAATATCGAAGGTTAAAACTGTTTGTTAAGACGGTCCAGCATACGGTCCAGCATATGACTGTAAGACCTCCTAAAGCGTTTGTCACAAGCGTGTTATTTATATGGTTGAACTTTTCTTTTTAAATACAATGATCGATATGCAGATCTTTTGCAGATTCAAAAAAAAGCTATGCAAAAAACATGCAATTCTAGATTAAGTCGAACTATTTTAATTTTAATTGATTGATTTTATAGAAAATAATATTAATATTTATGATTTCGAATGGCTATACTATAAAAACATATTCTATACTAAATATGTGGTACATATTTAGTATGCTATAAATATTACTATTTTTTACTTAAAGTTAGGTCAAATTTAAGAAGATCTTTTAACAAGAAAAACTTAATTTTCTTATTAAACACTATTCTAGAATTATATCTTTTCCGGACATAGGTATTAACCATATTATGTATACTTGCAAATATGTATGTACATTTATAATAAAACATGTATCTTGTTGCGAAGTCAATTAGACGACTTGCGGTTTAAAAATTTATACAAATCGCGCCATTTATTCTAATACATCTTATAGTCGAACTCCATACCATGGCTAGATGTGGACTATTTGAAATGTGCTTTCATGCTGGATTTGGATTATGCTAGTTTTGGATCGAAAACATGGTCTCGTGTTGGAGTTAGATTGGAAACACGTGGACGGCAAGAGTGAGATGCTGATGGGGAGAGTGAGATGCGATTAGATGGGTTGACATATTAAAAAGTTAAGGAGAGAAATTTTCTTCTTTTTAATTCTAGTATATATATTAGAAAACATGCCCTTACATTGCGATGGCATACAATTTTTTACGTAGTATAATGATCAAGTTATTTATATTGATTTAATTGGGTTTGTTGGTCTAACCTTAAATCAAATAAATTCAAAAATCTATTTTTGTCGAATACGCATGAGATCCACGTATCATTGCATTTCAAAATGACAGAGTTTAAATTACAAGATTAGCCGGCCAAAGCCGGTGGCCGGAACATACTACATTTTAACAAGAGTCTGTCTACCCATCAACCCTGTGTTTCAGCAAAAGGTAGCACATGGTTGTTTGCTGGCTGCAAAATACACGATTTGTAATGGAGGAAAAACTATATGTTTTAGCACAAGCTAGCACATGGTTGTTGGTTGCCTATATAACACATGATTTTCAATAGAGAAAAAATTGTGTGTTTTAAAACAAGCTAGCACACGTTTGTTGGCTGCTTCTAAAACAATGGATTTTTAAAGAAGGCCCACGTAGAGGAAAATTTGTTGTAATTTCTGTGCAACTGAAGAGCCCACTAACTAAAATGACAAAATAGCTCATTAAACAGCAGCAGCCCATAAGAGAAGCCCAAAACCATAAATATATA
This sequence comes from Miscanthus floridulus, assembly GCF_019320115.1. Taxonomy (NCBI): domain Eukaryota; kingdom Viridiplantae; phylum Streptophyta; class Magnoliopsida; order Poales; family Poaceae; genus Miscanthus; species Miscanthus floridulus. Next base: position 91,653,692 of record NC_089598.1, on the reverse strand, counting down.
GGAATATAGCAGATAGACTTGAAAGAGAAGCAAAGCAAAAACAGATCTGCTGCGTGGGAAAAGCCTCTGCTCTGCTCACGTAGAGCAGGAGAAAGGGGCAGACAACAGATTGCAAAGAAGAAGACCAGGAAATTTCAAGAAGAAGCACTACAAGACTGATCCATACCTCATCAACAAATGTTAGCATCCCAATCTTTTAAATCTACTTTCTGAAAAAGCAACAAAAAACAATAGCAACTCAGATCAAAGACTAGGAAAATATAGATCCATGGGAAAGACATTCATGATGGCAAAGATGGCCTGCTACTTGTGCTTGTTACAAGAGCAGAGCGTGGCACTGGTTGCTCAGTGTGCACAAGAAGCAGATCCAACACTTGAGGGTTCTGATGTAGTCTAAAGGTACATAGAAGCCTATAGAAATAAAAAGAAAATAAGAAAAAAGTCTACTAGCTTTTGCACCATCTTACAAAACCACCTATGGTGTACATAGAAATAAAGACAAACTGGCACACAACCATACAAGCATGACCAAAAACCTTGATGACTCATACCTGCACATACAACATTGTGTAGAACTGCATATCCTTTTACATCTGCTTTCATTAGATCAACACCATGATCAAGTGGATACTTCACAGTGGATATAACACCTGACTGTGCAGAAGCCACAAACGGTGTTGTACCTGCAAAAGAAAAACATAAAAGTGTAATTTATATAACTCACACTGTCAGGTGCCAAAGAGTTACACATATGAGAGCATACAATTTCCAAAAGCACAAAAAAGCTACAATAAGAGTTATATGTATGAACCTCCACTTGCAGCCATATTTCGATCACACCCTAGTTCCTCAACCAATTATTTGCGGACATACAAATGGCCCTGGCATGCTGTTAGATCACAATTTTCTATGCCAAGTGCTCAATCACCATTTCCTACATATAATTGATGCTCCAACTTTATACTAATGACATCATTTATTTCTAAATGCTTATGCTTGCTCCAACAGCAGGGCGTGGCCCTGGTTGCTCACTGTGCACAAGGAGCAGATCCAGCACTTGGGGGTTGTGATGTGGTCTAAAAGGCTAAAAACACAGAGAGCATAGTGTAAAAAACAGAGAGCATGAGATCACACACACATGTAGCTAGCAGAAATCACACATACACACACACAAATCAAATTTTCTGGGCCAATTTTCTAAAAGTAATTCTACAGCCACACCACTCAGCAATCCTCAACTAATCCTCAACTAAAATTACAAATATATCTGTTATGCATTTGCTATATTCCTATTGTAAATAAATTACATAACAAAAAATAAGGAAATTGCACATTTGACATAGTATAACTTGTACTTGCTGCTAATGCAATTATACTGTACATGTATACAATTTAAAGATCCAGCTCATGCAACTTGTACACGCAAAGCAGGGCAAAGGGGCAGAAATCAGATTAAAGAGGAACCACAAACCTCAATAGCCAAGGTTAGTACACCGATCATTTGAATCCAATCTCCTTGTGTGTGTTGGATGCATGGAATATGTAATGATGAGAAGCCTTCTAACTGTCAAAACATGAAATCTGGATGTTATAATAGAACATGGATTTAGAAAGAAGAACAAGGCAGCAGGAAATGTTAGAGGCACAATATCAGATTTAGAATTATGAGGAAATGATTCACCAAGAAGAAAGCAACTGTCGGTGCAAAAAGTGACCAACACGTAAATATTTGTAGTCTTGCCGTACGTTGTGATCGGATATGGCCTAGCACTCAATGACACAGGGTTTATACTGGTTTAGGCAATGTGCCCTACGTCCAGTTTGAGTCGGTTGGTGACTTTATTCCTGAGCCTAGTTGCTCAAAGTTTGCTGTAGGGTTACAAACGAGAGGGAGTAAGATGGGAGGTATCAGAGGTTCGGTCGGACTCCGGACCGAAGGGCCGAGAGTGACGGGAGCTCCGACGTGCGCTAAGTGTTCGAACGTCTGTTGTTCGTTGGAATCATCATTCGTTGGTTGTCCGGATCGATCGTCCTATTTTGGAGAGAGCACATCCCCTTTTATAGATGAAGGGGATGGCTTTACAAGAGAGAGAGTGTGTGTGCTACCTAGTCTTGTTGCCCACACCGTCGGATACAAGACGGTTTGTCGGCGCCCACAACACTGTTGCCGCTCATATGCATGTGGTAGGCTCCATCGTCTTCTTCTAGTAAGGCAAATGTCGGCGCCTACCATACTATAGGATAAATGTCAGCGCCACAACACTGTTCTAGTTCTGACATGTTTGGAAGGTTGTGGTGCATCCTTCTGATACGGCCTGACAGTACTATCCTGTAAGTGTGCAGGGTACGACCCTTGGTATTGCGGTTGACTGGAGTGCCCCGCCTTACTTGCTCTATCCGTTTCCTAGGTCTTCACCGAGCGGACATCCCCGGTCGGTCGTTCCCCAGTCGGCTCTGGCCTCCCAGTCGGAGAGGAGCTGTAAGCAGAGGTTTGATGTGTTCCCAGTCGGAGAAGCAAGTCAGAGTCAGAAGCGAGGGTCGTTCCTCCTTGGCCAGGCCTTCCAGTTGGAGAGGCGGGCCGGAGTCGGAAGCGAGCGTCGTCCTCTCTTTGGGCAGGCTGTTGACACAAAATGTGACACACTGTGCCTCACACACAGCAAGCCGGAAAGCGTGGCTTCAATCGGGTCCCCGGGTGCTTCGTAATCCGGAAACGTGCCAGTCAGTTTGACCTGAAAAAAACTAACAAGGGATAAAACAGTTAAATGCCAAATCGGAACATGTCGGGTGAGACCAGACAGTTCCATATATACGGCCCTGAAGCCACTTACAACGACATATAGCTATAGGAAGCTGTCTGCCAACAAGTTTATAAACCATTCAGCTAATTGTAAGATGAACACACGTAAAGATCCGATTGCCGAATGCATGTGCATGGCAAGACATGTTTGAACAAGTGAAATTAATTATGAGTTAATGCATAACCAAGCTCAGCAATCCAGCCGAGTTGGGGTCCATGAAGAAGGATCATGCAAATAAACACGACTAAACTAATCTAAAACCTGCATCTGCCGCACGACACCTAGTTTCGTTAAAGCTTAAACGTAATTAACATGCATGAACCCACGACATGTGACAATCTAGATTAAAATAATTCAGCCATTATGAGCATGTTATCTATTTGCAAAGGTAATATGAAAAGCAATGATCATTGAAGCACGAATAAAACCATAAGAGAGGGCCGAACAATATCAATCTAGATTGGGCAGAAGTGTGTTACAGATATATAAAATATTTAAAACATGCAACACAGGATAACTTAATGAATCTATTTAGATTTTGCCGTATCTAATAGAGTCGATAACTGTCTTGCTTTCACTAAGCATATTGAGCAAACGCCTGCCGCACGGTATCTACTCATAAACAAAGCATAAGCAAAGACTTCTTGATTGTCAAGCAAAGATCCACCGCATGATCATTGAAAACAAACAAGACTACTTGCATCACGTCTAAATCCACCGCATGATACTAAACATGATAACAAGGTTGTCGGAACTTACGGAGGTCGATGGATCGATGACTCCTCCCGAAGAACTCGACGACACGACAAAAGGACTCGAAAGTTGGCACAGGGCCGGTTGTGTTGATTTGGTTGTGAACACCTATTACAATGGTCGAGGGTCAATATTTATACCCTAGACAAAACCCGAGTCCTAAAGGACTACGATTTACAAAGGAATTCTTAAATAAACTTGGAAACTACGATTCCTTGCCCTAAACTCTTAGAGTCCTTTATTATTACAACTTTCATCTTTTTCGATCGGCTTTGCCTGCCATCTTCTGCTTTCCCGAATGGAGTCACCACCTTCTGAAGTAACCGACTGCACAAGCATTTAGCCGACCGCTCATTTTGTTTGCCGAATATCCTTCTTCCCGCATGCGGGTCTGTCGACGAAATATGGTCGGCAGTCCACCGAGGGGGGTGCCCGTGGTGGTAGATTATCGGTAGGATGCGTGTGATCTGGAACCAGATGGTGACACAAGGCGCAGAGACAGCGATTTAGACAGGTTCGGGCCGTCTGATCGACGTAATACCCTACGTCCTGTGTCTTTGGTGTATTGTATTGAGATGTATACTGATTAATCTCTTTTGATCTGTCCTCTAGGGGACCCTTGCCCCTCCTTATATACTCCGAAGGGACAAGGTTACAAGTAAAGTATCCAATTTGGTACTATTACAATATCTAGTACAACTTGTAATCTTGATGTGCACGCCTTGATCTTACGGGCCGGGCCACCTCGTATGGTGCGGCCCATGTACCATCTTGTGGTACCTGGGGGTCTATCCCCCACAGCTAGTCCCCGAGCGCCATGTATTCTGATGCGACACGCCATTTCAACCTTCTCCGAACAGTGAGGCTTGAGTTCTTGACATCTCCGACCACCGTTGTCGCCGGAGAAGGAGGTTGTCCGAAGAATGTATGGTGCTCTTAAGAAGAAAGAAAAAGATTTCCGTCCCGGGAAGTGTGCCCACTTGTATTTCTGAAAAGAAATGTAAGTGCGTCCTGAAGCGTAGCGTCCTTGATCATCAGAAGCGTAGAGGTCGAAAAACAAACACATTCACCGCAAGGTGAAGTGTGCCCACTTAGTCCCCGAGCCTGGTAGTAGGTGACGTAGGCACGTGGTGCCAGGGTCTAAAAAGAATTCCCAGTTAAGTTGAGAATCCAACCGTCGTACAGGCGATACAAGATGCACCGGTAGGTGCATCGTACCGATGTAGTCCCCGAGCTTGCTGGAAGGCGAGGTATGAGCCTTGTAGCAAGGTCTAAATGAGAAAGAATATCCCCAACTGTATGCGAGTTGCCTGTCGCATGTAGTCGAGACGTAAAGTCCCCGAGCCGTGGTTGGAGAGTGGTCGAGGCAGTCCCCGAGCATAGGTCGAGGAGCGAGCGACGAAGTCCCCGAGCCATGGTCGAGGCAGTCCCCGAGCACAGGTCGAGGAGCGAGCGACGAAGTCCCTGAGCACAGGTCGAGGAGCGAGCGACGAAGTCCCCGAGCCGTGGTCGGAGAGTGATCGAGGCAGTCCCCGAGCACAGGTCGAGGAGCGACCGACGAAGTCCCCGAGACGTGGTCGGAGCTCAGCGGAGCTGCTCGAGATGTGATCGACGTGGTCGGAGCTCGGAGTGGTCTGGCGAGAAGTCCCAGAGCACGGAGTGGTCTGGCGAGTCCCCGAGCACGAGCGTGGTCTGGCCAGAGTCCCCGAGCACGAGCATGGTCTGGCCAGAGTCCTCGAGCACCGTAGTGGTCTTGGCGAACCCTGAAGCATGAGCTCGCTGACCGAACTGTGTTCCTGAAAAATAAACACGGAGAGCGGTAGTACATGATGGTGTACGAAATATATTGACCTCTCTGTAGGAGGTGAAGTAAACACTTGGTGTTCGGTTGGCGATGAATTATACTTGGTGTAATATTCGAAAAATAACATTAGCTATTTTTAGCCCTTTTGTTATGTAGTGGCGTAGCGCGATGTATTAACCTGTCCTGAAGAATGCGCCAGCCCTGGGCTGACCAACATCTCGTAGCGCGAGGTACGGAACGCTGCCGCGCGTAGAGTGCCAGTGTTACCAGGGAGCGACTGCCGACTACCCGTAGCGCAGAGGGTGGACTCTCATGCACGCGTGGGGTGGAGCCGGAGACAGTGCCGGCTCTGGGATTCTCAAGCAGGAAGGAAAACGTATCGGCGAACCATTGTAAAAACTTATACATGTTTTGGATTGTATGTATGGAGAAAATTCGACGCGGAGCGCACCCTAAGGGTGGTCGGCGGAGGCGTACGATGACCGAAGAAATTTTCAATTAAAAATAATACTTAGCTTTATTGACGACCGGTGGGTGCAGTTGGCGTGTTGCGATGTTCGAGAGATGGCTTGACGTGTCGTTGGCGATGAAGTTGTCCGGTCCTCGAGCTTTTCGACCTGTCGTCATGACTGTGGTCGCGATTGTCGTAGCGCCGTTCTTCGCGACGATCATCATTGCGACGTAGTCTTGTGGTCGAGGTGGTCGAAGCTCGGCGGAGCTGCTTGGGACATGGTCGCGGTCGACGTGGTCGGAGCTCGGCGGAGCTGCTCGGGACGAGATCGACGTGGTCGCGGTCAACGTGGTCGGAGCTCGGCGGAGCCGCTGAAGACGTGGTCGACGTGGTCGCGGTCGACGTGGTCGGAGCTCGGCGTGGCTTGCTCTTCGGCTTGCTCAGCGGCGTGGCTCGCTCCGCGGCTCGCTCAACGGCTCAGCGTGGCTCGCTTGATAGATCAACAATAGCCTGGACGGCTTGCTTCTGGCTTGCTTGGCGGCTTGACTTCATGCTGGCACGTACGTCACGGACTCGAGGACTCGCTTGGCTCAACGTGGCTCGCTTGGCGGCTCGCTATTGCGAAAGCTGTTGTATCTGGCTCCAATCTGCCTTGGTGCTTGTTTGTACTTGGGTCGGAGAAAAAACAGACGGGCAGTATCAAGTCTGAACACGAGCTTGCCTTATGCAAACACGTCTGAGTGCACGTGTTCTCATCTCGTAGCTTGCATGTCTTCTTAGTATGTACGTGCTGGTTGTCTGTAAGGCTCTTGATAATTAGCTTTCTTGCTGGGCATCTTCTTGCTTGGTACTGGTTGGATCCGACTCCGCTCGATGCCGACGGGGCAGCAGATCCGCAGCCGATCGTCCTTGACGTAGCGCCTCCGGCCTGTGGAACACCTCGAGAGCATCAACCGTGTAGGTGCGGGAGTTGTGGGTGAACATCGTGTCCTCGTCCTCCTCTCTGCTTCCAATCTTTGTGGGCTTCTCCCCATGACGTGATCCGTGTCATCAATGCGAGACGATGCAGAACGACAACGAGCGTGGTTGGATTCGTGCTCGAATATTTCTTCGATTGCTCCAGTTTGCTCATACGGCCGATTAGCATCTTTGATGGAAACATAGCTCCATGTTGCTTTATTGCTGGCCGCCCGTTGATCGTTGGAGTGCAGTAGATGCGAAATCAGATCCGTCTGTCGAGGGATGCCGCCGCCAGTCGCTGGGTCGCCACGGATGAAGTTGGTGAAAAAAATCCCATCTGGTTCGCCGGAAGATCAAGCACGCACAACCCCTAAAAGGGGACCCCTACCTGGCGCGCCACTGTTGACGAAATATGGTCGGCAGTCCACCGAGGGGGGTGCCCGTGGTGGTAGATTATCGGTAGGATGCGTGTGATCTGGAACCAGATGGTGACACAAGGCGCAGAGACAGCGATTTAGACAGGTTCGGGCCGTCTGATCGACGTAATACCCTACGTCCTGTGTCTTTGGTGTATTGTATTGAGATGTATACTGATTAATCTCTTTTGATCTGTCCTCTAGGGGACCCTTGCCCCTCCTTATATACTCCGAAGGGACAAGGTTACAAGTAAAGTATCCAATTTGGTACTATTACAATATCTAGTACAACTTGTAATCTTGATGTGCACGCCTTGATCTTACGGGCCGGGCCACCTCGTATGGTGCGGCCCATGTACCATCTTGTGGTACCTGGGGGTCTATCCCCCACAGGGTCCACCTGTCATCCTCCAGAGTCGACCAAAATCTAGTGTTAACACATGCCCCCTCAATTTCGGGATAAAAGTTGTTTTATTCTGAAATTGACCACAAGCTCCTTCTTCCTCCTAGGTCAGCACCGTTCAACACCGCAGCCGCTATCCAAAAATTCAAGCTTTCAGCGCAACCTCGGACCCACTTCGAATCTTCAATGGCGACCCAGGATGAAATTCCAGAGGTAAACTTCACTTATATTCGGCAATTTCCACTTGATCTTCCCGTTCTTCTTTTGGCTTATTACTCTTTGATTTCAATCACCCTTTAAAGGAATACAAGAATCAGATTTTGATCCCCTATGCTGCCAACCCCGATTCCTATTTCCTCAGTCCAATGGGAAATCCTGACCCTTTTGAAATTATCGAGAAGGAAACCCAAAGAATCCCTTTCAAATCTGGGATCACCTTGCCAAACCGATGGCCAAACACGTTCAAGAATTGGCCATTTCCCCCAATCGCTGGATGGCTGAATTGGTACAGGAGAATGCTGGAGAAAAGCAGCAGCCACTGGGAAAGTCAAGACATCAGTCATTGTCTGGAATTATCCTTAGCAGAAACACCCAGAAACGATTCCCTTTTGATAGCAGCATCCCATTTTTGGTCTAACACCATTAATGCCTTCATTTTCGGCCATGGTATGATGACCATCACTCTAGCCGACGTGTTCATGATGACTGGCTTGAACGTGTCACTACCAGTATACCCTTATAAGTATAAGAGCAAAAGTAATCAAAGAGCCGTCAGCTCTGGATGTGGATGGGTCAAATACATCCAGAACTACATGAATGCATCTAGCACCATCTCTGACAAAGAGTTGAAAGCCTTCATGAATATGTGGCTATGCAGATTCATCTTCTGTGGAAAATCCAATGAACCAACCCTAAATCACATAGTGATGGCTGAAGACTTAGCTGCAGACACTCAGATCCCACTAGGCAAATATCTCTTAGGGTCTGTTTATCATATGATGCATCAGATTACTCTTCAGATGCGCTAAGGTGGAGAAATCTCTTGTGTGAATGGTCCCTGGTGGCTAATTCAAATGTGGCTCCAGCTATACATGCATCAGATAACCTCTGTGAGCCTCTTCAATCTAAGTTTTCCTTCAGTTAACTATGCTGAAGGCAGTACAGCAAAGGTTAAGGCTTGTTAGACTTATGGGGAAGCAGCATCATCTATCAGCATTGACATAGACATCGGTCATTTCTTCAAGCTATTTTTCAAAGGATTCGGCAATGTGCTCTGGTTTCCTTACAGAGAAAATGAAAATTTGACTTTGCCCTGCAAGTTTAGCTATGAAATTGGTTGTTCAGGTCAAGAATCCACGGAGATCTTCAACTCCTTTATCAAACCTTGCACTCTGCCAGCCGAATTTCATCATGGGAGGTTAGTGCAGTCCACCTATGAATTCTACTATCCAAATATGGTGGCTAGACAATTAGGATGTGGCCAGCTGCCCCCAAGATTCCTCTTCTCAACAATCATAAAGTCAAAGGAAGTAATAACAGAAAGAATGGAAGCCAAGAAAATCTTTGAATTAGGATGGGAATTGCCAACATACGAACCATCTCCATTTGGGCTAATAGATGTTGCTCATCCCTTCTTTGTCTCTTGGTGGCAAGAATGGCATGCTCATATCTTCAATATATCAGTTCATCCTTTATGCAAAAACTTGCAGCCCGATTTTACTTCTGATAGTGAGGTAATTTCATTATGCTCATCATTTCCTGCTCTTGAATTCACTTCTTATTTTAACATCTGGTTATGCACAGGATCTTGAGTCTACTCCCCCAGCCAAAGCAATCCAGTACTATTCGGCTGGTCCCAAGCCTGCTCTGGGGTTTGATGCTCCAAAATTAAAGGAATTCATGAAAACTCCTGCAACTTTGGATTCAGTACCTTTAAAGGCACTCATGAGAACTCCTGCTACTTCAGCTGCTGCATCTTCAAGAGGAAAAAGCAAAAGGAAAACACCTAAAAATTTTCTCTTACCCAAGAAACCAAGGACCAAGAAAGCCAAATTATCTCTTAAGGTATGAACCTTTTATTCTCTATCAGGTTAACAACCCCACTTAGCAGTAAACCTGACCACCTCTACATTCATTACTTCCATTGCAGCCACAAGTCGAAATTCCCAGACTAGGTAATACCTCAGCACCTGTAAAACCAACCCCTGAAGTTTCTACCGAAAATGAAGAAATCCATGACAGTGAAGCTTCAGAGACTCATGAAGCTGAGGGTTCAAAGGCTCATAAATCTGATGAGACTATAGGTAACATCATTCAACCAATTCTCTTTTTTCTCCCTTTTTTTAAATAACATCTATCCCTTATGCTCATTATCATTTACTTTATTGAGAATAGATGAAATCTTAGATGAACTGGTAAGGGAAACTTCTCCTGATCAAGCTCCAAACCCGTCCCTTCTGAACCTTCAGCCAAGTCCTCCAGCAAGCCAGGGTATAACCCATCCTGATGATCAATCAGTTCAGCAGGTAATGCCTTGTCTTACACTATATTTTAGCAAATTCACCCAATCGGCTAACACCTCCTTTCTTCTCTTTTCTTTAGAAGAACATCACTAAACCGACCACCAGCTACTCCTTCTCTATTGAGGACTATATCATTGAGAAAGGTGAAGAGATTACTTCTCAACAAACCTTATCGCTGGAAAATCAGGCTCGGCTAAAAGAGGTGATCATTCTGCTGAACAAGGATACCATTAGTCTGGTTCAGAATGCAGACCAGATAAGAGACCTCCTTGAACTCATTGATCAAGATATCCCTTCTGCTCTCAAGGCCCCCCTAGAATCTGCAGCCTATCTTGATGACCACTTTGCCATGGTGAGAAGGGCAACCAAGAACATATCTTCGAGGGCTGCTTTGCAGAAGGATAGATCTTTGAAGAAGCTGGAGATTAAAGATCTTCACTCTCATATCCAGACTACAAGAAATTCCTTGACAACCTTGGAGCCTGAACTAAAAGCCATGGAGGATGAAAAAAGCAGACTAGAAGCTCAACTAGCCGAACTGAATACCACAATTCAGTCTCACAGGGCCCATATAGCTAATTTGCCGAAGAACATAGAAGCAGCTTCACTAAAGATAACTTCGACCATCAAAGAAGATCAGCAAATCAAAACTAAGTTATCCAGCATCTAGAGTTCTGAAGATGAGGATCAGAAAGTGCTAGATAATGTTAGCCGAATCAGGACTGAAGCCATAGAGGCAATCAATCAGCTTCTGAACAAGTAGACATTGGGCTTGTAACAAACTTAAGTGTGATATCCTCTGTCCCTTGATCAATCAACTTTATGTTTACATATTTTTATTCGTTCGAAAAAGCAATCGGCCATTTTCCCTTAAATTACTCGATTAGAATGTAGCCGATTGTCTCCATTCTTCCAATAGCCGAACGAATCCTAATTTAAATGTTGTGAGGGTATAGCCGAACAATGCTGGCTCCAACAAATCAGGGAGATAGTCGAACGACGTCCGACTTAATCCATGCCTGGCCTAGCCCAGTAGTGGCCCAGCTGAAAGGGAAAAACCCTACTCCATCGTTTGGCATTCTCGCCCCACGACTCCGTGGAATTTGCCATGATTCTTCGCTTCGGCTTATAAATAGACCCTTCCGTTAGCCTTCATCGCTATCTCTGTTTTAGCGTTCTCACATCTGTCTCCTCCACTTCCTTTGTTCGATTCATTCCAGAAGAAAACCCTAACCTCCACCAAAGCAAATGGCGAACAGTGGCGACCGTGGCAAGCGACCTGCTGATGGAGAGGCGGAAGGAAGCAGAGCATCGCGCTACCGGCGCCGTGGGTACGATTTGGCTTTTTGCCCCCTTGCGATTTTCTTGTCCATCTCTTAGTTTCGATTTTTTCTTCCTCATTCATCAGGATAAGGGTCATCAGCTCCAGCCAATATCATCTCCTTCCTTCGGCGACAGTAGCTCAACTGGGAACTCCATCATCCAGCTCTTCCGAATCCTCCAGCTCTTCAAGCTCCTATCATCCCAACCCTTGGGGCCCGGTGGAACCAGCAGATGCACACCATCCATACTCTCACGAGGAAGCGCTCAAGTTTCGCCAGGAGAGGGACGAGGCCCGGGAGGAGCTAGGCGACGTCTCCAAGAAATTCGGCATCGAGCAAGCCGAATGGGAGGACCAGCGGAAGCAACTCTGCGACGCCATACTGGTTTGATATCTTCATTTGGTTTTATCATTCTGGCTTCCCCCGCTTGCTGACCCATTTTTTTCTTTTCTGCCCAGCTCTTTCTGCGGAGAATGACCGCCTGAAGGCGGCGGTGAACAAGGTTGCCGACAAGGTGAATGCCCAGGGGGAGACATCCGAGGCACGCCTTGATGCTGTGGACGGCCGTATTGATCAGGCCGTCATCCAAGGTGTGCACCTTGGTGTTTCTCTCAGGCTGGCGGCAATGACCTCCCGAACCAACGAAGACTACTCCTTCCAGCCAGTCAGCTTCGCTGGAGGACGCCCGGACGAGATCGACGACATCGATGAGCGTCTGGAGGTCTACGATGATCATGCCGCCGCCCTTGCCGAATCCACAAACCCCCAGTCCGTCCTCAACAAGTTATTTGAGGAGTAGTTTGTATTAGGATGGACTTCTATAAATAATCTTGTCTTTTGGAAGAATACTTATTTCTTTGATTCTTTTCGGTAAAATTCTGCCTGCGACCGTCAGAAAAATGCTGAAAACACCCCGGTCTTGCATAAACATTCTTGTGCTAGAGGCGATGCAAACTGCATCGGCTATTTTGTGCTAAAGGCGATATGAACAATATCGGCTATTCTCAGTCTTATTTTTTTTAGGCTAAAGGCGATTTTCCCTTTATCGGCTTCTCCGATCTACATTCATGAACCAACCTCAACACTGGGGTAATATTTCTTAAGAAATCTTCCATCGATAGCTCTGGTAAACTCCTCCCCAAATAAAGTCTTCAATATGTATGCATTGCCAGGTACACATTCTACTATTCGGAAAGGACCTTCCCAATTTGGAGACCATTTGCCGAACGCTCTATCCTTTGTTCCAACTGGCAATATAGTTTTCCAAACCAAGTCTCCTTCTGCGAATTGCTTCAACCTAACCCTTTTGTTATAATACTTGGCAACGCGTATTTTATTTTTCTCAATATTTTCCAATGCCTTGAGACGAATCAAATGTAAATCTTCCAATTCATCCATCATCAGATTCTTATAATCTTCTTCTACCAATTCTTTCTGTAACACAACTCGCCTTGAACTTGATCGTAATTCCCATGGTAATACAGCATGATGCCCATAAACCAGTTCATAGGGAGACGTTTGAGTGGACCCATGACAAGCCATTCGGTAAGCCCACAATGCTTCATTAAGAACCAAGTGCCATCTCCTTGGTTTTTCATCAATCTTCTTTTGGATGATTTTAATCATAATCTTATTTGATGCTTCTGCCTGACCATTAGCTTGTGCATAATAAGGAGAAGAATTATACAACTTAATCCCCACATCTTTGGCAAAGTCACAGAATTCTGAAGAAGTAAACTGAGTTCCTTGATCAGTTGTTATAGTTTGAGGAATCCCAAATCTGTGAATTATATGTTCCTTAACAAAACTGATCATATTCTCTGATGTTACCTTCTTCAAAGGGATAGCTTCAACCCACTTGGTGAAATAATCCATGGCCAAGAGTACAAATTTGTGTCCCTTACTAGAAGGAGGATTGATCTGACCAATTAAATCTATACCCCATCCTCTGAACGGCCAAGGCTTGATTATGGGATTCATAGCTCTTTGATAAGTTGCACCGGCATTCTTTAACCCAAATGTCATGACTATCCATTCAAACAAACCAATATGACCAGGACATCTGAAGGCTGTTTTTGAAATATCTTCCATTGCCATAAAAATTTGATTATAGCCAGCATTACCATCCATAAAACTAATGACTTCATAACCTGCTGCTGCATCTACTAGTAAATCGGCAACTGGCATTGGGTAACCATCCATGGGAGTGGCCTTATTAAGATTTCTGAAATCTATGCAAACCCTCATTTTTCCATTTTTCTTGAATACCGGTACTATATTTGAAATCCACTCTGCATACTTGCATGGCCGAATGAAGTTTGCTTCTATTAATCTTTCAACCTCCTTCTTCACATCGGCCAATACCTCCTCTTTGTATATCTTCCATGGAGGTTGTTTGTAAGGACGAAATCCAGGTTTAATGGGTAATCGATGCTCAACAATGGAACGATCCAATCCAGGCATTTCCGTGTAATCCTAAGCAAAACAATCTTTAAACTCTTTCAACAGATCTATCAACTTTGATTCATATTCTGGGTCTAACTTTGCACTAATATACATCGGCCTTGGCTTAGAACCATCACCAACATCAATTTCTTCCAACTTATCAGCCGACATAAAACCACGTCCCAACTTTTCTTTGTTGCCATCGACAGGATTTCCCATTAAAAATTGCTATGAGAGCCGACTGCTTGGATCGGCTGTTGGCCCTCGCTGAAAACATTTACAGGACCTTCTTTCCACACTTTTCCAGAGAAACAATCGACGCCTTCATATTCCCAGTAGGTAGATTCTGTGGCAGCAACACTTACCGAATCATCAGCATGTACAACTTCAACGTCATCTCCAATCCATTGAATGAGAATTTGATGCATGGTTGAAGGAATGCAGCAATTAACATGGATCCAATCTCTGCCCAAGAGTAGACTATATGCCCCCTTGCCATCAATGACAAAAAAGGTAGTAATAAGAGTTTTCAACCCAATAGTCAGCTCGACATGGATAGCACCTCGGGTATCGGAAGGGTTGCCAGCAAAGTCCCTAAGCACCATGTCAGTTTTCAACAATTCTTCATTAGTCATCCCAAGCTTTCTGAAGGTAGTATAAGGTATGATATTGATAGCAGCCCCTCCATCAACAAACATCTTGGTTAAAGGCTTGCCATTGACATATCCCTTTAAATAGAGTGGTCTCAAGTGACGATTCTTGATTGGTTTGTCAAAAACAGCCTGCTGTGTTAATACAAGCTGAGCCATCAAATCCTGACATTCACTTTCATCAAAATCAGAGTACACCTCTTCTTGGACATCTTGGCTTTCGAGAGCTATAAACTCTGATGGGAGGAAGAAAGCCATGCAAGCATCAGCCGAAGGACCACATCCATCAGGCTTCTTCTTAGGACGCCATATTTGCTTTGTTTCGGTAACTTCCTGTTCCAACTCCCTATTCCTCAACCGTTGAACTCTTCTTTTCTGACTTTTCCTCAGGCCTGGAGGACACCACTGTCCTTTTTGCCATACGTATCTATAGGAATCAGCTTCTTCATCATGCACCCTATCATGAATCCAACCTTGACCTGCAAATCTTTTCCTTTGCTGATTCTCAAAATCATCTATTTTTAAGCGCCGATCATCTTCAGGAACCTTCGTTCCAAGTCTTTCATAGACGGGACGGCGGTTGACTCGAGATTGCCTATACTCGGAGTACTGAGCACTACACTCCAGACAATTATTTCTAGCAGGCAACCTCAAGCCTTCATTCCAACAATGCCTAAAGAATGAACAACCCCAATGAGACTGCTCCTGTTCTGTCATGTATTCTTCTTGCTCCCTTCGGTATACCTCTTCCTCATACCTCCGGCATTCTTCCATAAACCATTGCTTCTTATAGTATTCCTTCTCTTGCTCTCTCTGCCACTTGTTTAGCAAAATACGTGATGTAACTCTGGGTTTGGAAGTTTGACCTTTCTCGGTTCGGCTATTCTGAAACCGAACTCGTTGCTGCAGCTCTCTACTGGTGACTTGCCGATCCAGGTCAACAGCACCACTTTTCTTTGCTCTATTAGAAGTCAACACCTTCATCTTGCCTTTACCTTTGAGATCATTGGCAGAGACCATATTCACAGAGAAAGAAATCATATTTTGTGGAAAAGGCTGATCATCAATTCTCATCTTGCCATCAAACTTCAAATGTCCCTCTTGGATAGCTTTCTGGATTCGTATTCTGAACACTCGGCAATCATTGATAGAGTGAGAATTAGTGTTATGGAAGCCACAATACTTTTTGTCTTTCACTCCTTCAGGACGTAGCATGGGATGTCCTTCTGGTAGCTTGATGCGTCCTTCCTTCATCAATAATGCAAAAAGCCTGTCTGCCTTAGTAACATCAAAGTCATAGGTTCCCTTTTGTTGTTTCAACCAGCGTTGACTAATTTGAGTAGGCTCCTTTGCCCAATTCAACTCAGCTGCAGCTATCTCATCTTCATCAATATACTCAGTCGCTTCCTCCAGAAAACCTTGATACACCTCATTAGTGGCATTGTTCTTCTGAAAGCGATTATCTCTCCTGAATCCTTGGGCCTGGTTACTCATAGCTGCTAAACGCTGTGCAAGTTGGCCAAGATCATCAAACTCTATGCCGAACAACTTCTCCCTGATATTTGGCAACATTCCTGCTATAGCTATTCCAGGTAGTTGATCATCTGGTAAATTTAGAGAATAACACATATTCTTGGTCTCCCTAAATCTGCGAAGATATTCCAATGGTGTCTCATTTGTTCTCATCCTCAGACTCATGAGATCGACCAACTTCTTCTCATTAGTACCCGTGTAGAAATATGAATGAAACGTCTGCTCTAGCTCTGCCCACGTACCAATGGAATGAGCTGGTAAAGACGTGAACCACGTGAAAGCTGGTCCTATAAGAGACAAAGGAAAATAGCGAATCCTCCAAGCTTCATCTGAAGCAGCTTCTCCAAGCTGCATTAAGTACCGACTGACGTGCTCTATGGTACTAGTATCATCTTGACCAGTAAAACTTGGTCAAATCTGTTGGAGGCTTCACCCTTGGAGGTAACGCCACTCTATTGTACCACTCTGGATAAGGAGACTTGTATGAATAGGATTGATTTTTTGGCTTCAAGCCGAACTGATTCTGCATCATATCAGCCATCCTGTGCATCAAAACATCAATGCCTGAATCCTGATTTCCTTGTACTTGCACTCCAGAAGGCAATCCTGAAACACTCCTATACCCTGGATTTGGCACAGCATTGATAGCATTATAATCAGTAAATTCTTGATACCCATCTCCATACATATTCTTCTGCAATCTGTTTGATGCTGGAGAAACTCTATAAGCTGAAGGTGGCACTTCTCCTGTGGTACCAAATGTCACCTGGCCATAGGTGGGATGTGATTGCTTTTCAGTGTGAGTCAATCCACCTATATTTGTAGTCGATGCTACTTCTTTTCCAACAGGCTTCTCTTGATGCTTTGGAACATTGAAAAGTGTCGGTCCACTAAGTGGGCCAACATTTTCTTCAAAGTATTTATCAACCATTGGACCAAAAGTACTGATCATGATTGCCCGAAAGGTATTCAGAAAAGCTGTGTGATGGTTTGTCATGGTTTCTCCCATAGCTTTATAAACCAGGGCTGCCATCTTCTGAGCATCCTCCTCTTCAGTGTAATCAGTTTGATGTAGAAGAAGAACCCTTGGCATTGACTGCTTTTGAAACACTTTGTTGCTCTTGTTTTTGGAAAAAGACATCAAACACTTCCGTTGGTATTGCTCACATGCTTGTAGCACTAAATCCCTGTAATTATCTGGCAATTCTGCCATGCTCACATCTAGAACATGATCATTGTTGATCTCAGACGCCATCTTGAACTAACAGATTGTCCCACCGAGCGTGCCAAAAAGTGTGTTGACACAAAATGTGACACACTGTGTCTCACACACAGCAAGCCGGAAAGCGTGGCTTCAATCGGGTCCCCGGGTGCTTCGTAATCCGGAAACGTGCCAGTCAGTTTGACCTAAAAAAAACTAACAATGGATAAAACAGTTAAATGCCAAATCGGAACATGTCGGGTGAGACCAGACAGTTCCATATATACAGCCCTGAAGCCACTTATAACGACATACAGCTATAGGAAGCTGTCTGCCAACAAGTTTATAAACCATTCAGCTAATCGTAAGATGAACACACGTAAAGATCCGATTGCCGAATGCATGTGCATGGGAAGACATGTTTGAACAAGTGAAATTAATTATGAGTTAATGCATAACCAAGCTCAGCAATCCAGCCGAGTTGGGGTCCATGAAGAAGGAGCATGCAAATAAACACGACTAAACTAATCTAAAACCAACATCTGCCGCACGACACCTAGTTTCGTTAAAGCTTAAACGTAATTAACATGCATGAACCCACGACATGTGACAATCTAGATTAAAATAATTCAGCCATTATGAGCATGTTATCTATTTGCAAAGGTAATATGAAAAGCAATGATCATTGAAGCACGAATAAAACCATAAGAGAGGGCCGAACAATATCAATCTAGATTGGGTAGAAGTGTGTTACAGATATATAAAATATTTAAAACATGCAACACAGGATAACTTAATGAATCTATTTAGATTTTGCCGTATCTAATAGAGCCGATAACTGTCTTGCTTTCACTAAGCATATTGAGCAAACGCCTGCCGCACGGTATCTACTCATAAACAAAGCATAAGCAAAGACTTCTTGATTGTCAAGCAAAGATCCGCCGCACGATCATTGAAAACAAACAAGACTACTTGCATCACGTCTAAATCCACCACATGATACTAAACATGATAACAAGGTTGTCGGAACTTACGGAGGTCGACGGATCGATGACTCCTCTCGAAGAACTCGACGACACGACAAAAGGACTCGAAAGTTGGCACAGGGCCGGTTGTGTTGATTTGGTTGTGAACACCTATTACAATGGTCGAGGGTCAATATTTATACCCTAGACAAAACCCGAGTCCTAAAGGACTACGATTTACAAAGGAATTCTTAAATAAACTTGGAAACTACGATTCCTTGCCCTAAACTCTCAGAGTCCTTTATTATTACAACTTTCATCTTTTTCGATCGGCTTTGCCTACCATCTTCTGCTTTCCCGAATGGAGTCACCACCTTCTGAAGTAACCGACTGCACAAGCATTTAGCCGACCGCTCGTTTTGTTTGCCGAATATCCTTCTTCCCGCATGCGGGTCCACCTGTCATCCTCCAGAGTCGACCAGAATCTAGAGTTAACACAGGCCTTCCGGTCGAAGAGGTGGACCGGAGTCAGAAGCGAGCGTCATTCCTCCTTGGCCAGGCCTTTTGGTCGGAGAGGCGGACTGGAGTCAGAAGCGAGCGTCGTTCCTCCTTGGCCAGGCCTTCCGGTCGGAGAGGCAGGAGTCGGAAGCGAGCATCATCCTCATACTGGGTCACCCTTCTGTCCTATCCTTAGGTTTTTGGGCCAGCCTAGGAGTTGTGCGTCGTTCGCAACGTCGTTTGCTGGGCCGAGCTTTTGCTAGGAAGCAGGTCCATGAGGGACCCTAGGTTTATGAACCCGACAGGAGCCCCCGAGCCCCCGGGCGATTTGGGTAGAATTGTCTGGGGGATTTTTGTCTTGATAGTGGGTGCACGCGAGCGCACCCGTGGGTGTAGCCCCTGAGCCCTCGGGCGATTCGGGTAGAATCGTCTGAGGGTTTTTTGTTTTGCCAGCGGGGGAATTTTTTGTTTTGACAGCGGGTGTGGTGAGCACACCCGCGGGTGTAGCCCCTGAGCCTACGTCTGACTGATGAGTTAGTTGGAGGCTAAATATCTTAGTACTCTTTCCTAGGGTCGTAGACTGCTGTCTTTCCATCATTTGGGGTTTTTGCCTGTGTGTGTCTCGTCTACGACCTGCGCGGTCGGTTGATTTCCTAAGTCATTGTCGGATGACCTAAGCCCCTAAGCCCCATTGGCCTCGGTAGGGGTTGGTCTAGTTTCGTGTGTTACCCCGTCCATGGTTTCCACAACCAGAGGGGTTGAGCTAACGTCGCTTGCCTTGATGGCTTGAGTGACGCGCTCGGTGGGCTCGCTAACGGGCACGTTCGAGTGGAATCTGGGTTCCTCATTCATGACGGGGTCGGCATAGCCCTCATTTGGCATTCCACTGCTCCATAACCCATGTCTCGGTAGATGCCCGGGTCATTCCGGAGACTGACCCAAGTGGCCCGCTGGCCTCCCCTCAATGGAGATTATGTGGGCATGGCTCGAGGTTAGGATCAAACGAGAAGGTTGAGATGACCCTGTCTGCTTCGGAGCAGATTGGGCGAGGGCCGCTGGGGCTCATCTGCGTTTTCTCCCCTAGCTCTGTTTGATGTGAGGCGGCCTCGAGCCCTTCGTGGGCCAGCCTTTGAACCCTGATTAGTCGTTGCTCATGTCGAATGAGGCAACTACCGCTTCATGACACAACACGGAGTGTTGTGATGTATTTAACCACATATGCGATGCTTCGGATGTATGGGATGAATGAATGACTGTATGAATGAATGCGTGAATGCATGTATGAGTATGGATGAATGAATGATCATGTATCTGAAAAATAAAGTAGGAGGGATTGGTAGAGTTTACCTTGACGACTCGAGTGACAGGCTTTGAGGAGTTTTTATCAGATATGTCCAAATGGGATTCATGCTCATCGTTTGTGATGGAGTCGGCATGGCCCACGTGGGGCGTCCTTCTTTCCTTACCTATCTCTCGGCATTCACCTGAGCCGTCCGATCGACTCAGGAAGCACGTTGGTCTCTCCTTGGTGGAGATCCCGTCATTGGGCCCTTCTAGGTCTTGCCTAGGACGGCGGAGGGCCGCCTGCGTGCGGCTGCACCTTGTTTCCCATGCCTGGCGTGCGGTAGTGGTGGGCCATGCCCAAGCCACGTCATGTCTAACCAGGCACCGTCTCATCAGGCAGGGCGCATCCCATCGGTCAGGACACATCCCACCACATCTCATCCGCATTGAATGGGGGAAGGGAGAGGGGTTTTCACCCTAATCCTTCACCTTTCTATAACTGCTGTGCCTATTCTCCAACTGCTGCCTCTCCTCCTTCTTCCTTCTCTCCTAGTGCGTTCATGCACCGCGGTGGTTCCTAAGCAAGAGAGAGGGTAAAGTGAGGGAGAGGAGAAACCCACAGATCTGTTCATGAATCTAGAGCGCAATGTCGAGCTGGAGACCATCTAATGTCGATGAGACAGTGCTGGCCGCCTTCGCCGAGAAGGGGCTGCTTCCGCCGAAGGAGGTGGCACACTAGAGGGCTCCTACAGGGGAGGCTTTCCCCCGACCTTGGGCTAGCAAGGTCGTCTCATTCCTCGCCTTCCATGAGCATAGGCTAGGATACCCCACGCACTGGTTCCTACACAGGCTCCTCAGTGAGTGGGGCCTAGAGCTGCAGCACCTCAATCCGACTAGGGTGTTGCATGTCACTAGCTTCATCACCGTCTATGAGGCCTTCCTCGGGATGGAGCCGCATGTGGACTTCTTCCGATGGATCTTCATTAGGCAAGCTTTGTCAGAGGGGAAGCCAGCCAGGACCATGCTGGTTGGTGGCTTCGCCCTGTAGAAGAAGCCGAGCTCATCAGGCTCATACCCCATGTACACCCCCTATGACTCCAATCAGGGGTGGCATAGGGAGTGGTTCTACATCAAGAACCCAATGGAGGTGCCGTTCCTGCCATTCACCGATAGGAGGTTAGAGAGGCGGGAGAGCTGGTCGTGCGGCCCCTCTAGCTGGCAGAACAAGCTAGAGATCATCGAGGCAGAGCTCTAGAAGCTGTTGCAGCACGACCTCGATGGGGTGCGGGTGTTCCACACCTTCTTCCACCATCAGGCCACCCCGTTGGCGGAAAGGATGCGGTCGATGTGGCTGTACTCTGGCCTGACGGACCGCGACCGCGCGTCATTGGTGGAGTTGGCGAAGCACGAAGTCTAGAGCTGACTCGATCGGGTGCTGCAACTGAAGGCCTAGGATTCCCTCGAAGGAAAGGTCAGACCTCTCCACGTCGGGAAGCTGCCCAATCTGGTATGTCCTCTCCTTATTCCGTGTCCCTTATCCATCTCACCCTCATGTAATTTGACTTCAAGTCATCCATTTCACAGGGACTCACCGGTTATAAATCCCGGTCGCACCTTCCAAAGGGGCCAGAGGGCATGGCTCGATAAGCTGCCCTAAAGGAGGCAATGGATGGCAGGAAGAAGAAGAGAGCTGAGAAGGCTTAGAGGAAGCACCAGAAGGAGCAGGAGATCGCTCGGCGCATGTGGGCTAGGGAAAATAGGATCGACGTCGAGGCGGAGCTCGAGTTAGGGGACCCCACAAAGATTGGTGATGATGTGATCTCCTCCAAGGATGAGGGAGGCCAGGAGGTCATCGCGACCTCGGTGGAGCATTGCGAGCCTACGGCTGCGTCCGCCGGCGGTGGGCGGGAGGCAGAGAGGCGTGGTGATGTTCCCATGCCAAGGAAGCGTGTCGTGAGCTCGAACGCTGTCAGTGAGCTAGAGGCGAAGCAGACATGTTCGCCGCGCCCTTCGGAGGCATCGTCGGCCTTGTCCCCACCTGCTCCGGAGTGGCAGGGCAAGCTAGGCGGTCAGAGGAGCAGGCTCACACCCCTGGATCATCGGGGCCGGCGCCAGCACATGGCCCGCAACAGGGGGACACCCCGCTAGCTACTCCGGTCGGTGCTCCTTGAGCTAGCGGTCACAACGACTCCTGGGCTGATCAGGAGCCAGCCGAGTCGACTCCCCTAGGCCCTAGGTCGAGGTGAGGGGTCGTGGCTCATGACCTGCGAGCGGCCCTCGTCCGGCAAGCCCATTACCAGTGGGTCAGGGCTTCAGAGCCCTGTCGCTTGTGTCCCGATAGGCTTTCTTTGTTTCTTTTATCTCACAGTTGAGTTTTTTGAATGCGACTGTCCTGTATTTTTTGAACAGTGGCCAGATACTGATGGGGTTGAGCATCACCCCACCTCCCATGTGGGAGGAGTGGAGGCCCACCTTGCAGCGCATCGTGACGAGCAGCGGGGAGAGCAAGGTGGCGGTGGTGCGACCTTCCCCTCTGAGGGTTGCGCCCTCCCGGTCAGTCACAAGTACGATGACAGCGGCGACAACGGTGTTGGCGGTGATCTCGGTGGCGACGATGGAGGCCGGGTCAGAGGTGACCCTCGCGATCCCTCCTGCACCGGCTGTGGTGGAAGAGGGGAGGGAGACCAGGCTCCCTGCCTTGCCCAATGGAGGGACGCATGGCTCACCCTCCTAGTCAGAGCTGGAGGCGTCGGGAGGCAACATGGCCAGGCTAGAGGCAGAGCATCTGGCAGTGAGCCACGGGGTCGAGGAGGTGGAGGTCCCTTGCCCCGGTGAGATAGACACTAGGGTGGAGCCACCGGCCATCCCACCATCGCAGGAGCTGGCGGTGGTCCGGTCGGTGGCTGAGCCTTCCAGCGGGTTGGGGACGACCATCGACCTTGTGTGGCCCTTCCCCGATGACCCGAGGAAGGTGTGGTTCATCCTTCGGCATGAGGAGGAGGTGTAGCTCTGGGACGTACTTGGGGGAAGAGGACTTACGATGGAGTCTGATCTCGCCCAAACTAGGGCAAGGCTCGAGGAGGCCTTGGGGCAGGTCAAGTCCGTCCATCAAGAGGTGATGGTCAACCTGCCCCGCATCATAGAGGTAAGTTTTCTATGTTCCTTGGTTCCTTGGTCTTTCACCGGTTGTCTCAGCACGCCTGCTTCTTGCTTTGCATGGCTTGGAGGAGATGTCGTGCCGCAAGTCCTATTTTCTCCAGGAGGAGCATGCTTGGATGGAGCAGGAGGCCACGACGTTGTGGTGGGTTGCCAAGCTCGAGCGCTAGCTGGAGTCCACCCTCTGTGAGTCTCAAGATCGGGTGGCCGAGGCGACGGAGGTGTGGGTGGCGGAATAGCTCGTGGTGGAGCAGGCGACCACCGCTGAGCAAGGACTTGACATGGGGAAGGACTGCCAGGAGGAGACTGAGGCAGTGCTCCAGAAGTCCCTGGCAGAGACCAAGGTGGCACTCCAAAGTTCCCTGGAGGCCCTGGAGTTAGATCGGAAGGCCTGGTCGGAGGTCGACCAGGAAGTGCTCGCGCTCCTAGGGCAGGTGCTGGGGACAGAGGAGTCAAACGCTCGGCTACATGAGCAGGTGACTCGGTAGGAGGAGGGACTCTCCATGCTCAAGAACAACCACCTCAGTATGTACCTATTCTGCCTTTGATGTCTTGGTTTTTTCCTTTAGCTTGCTTCTGAGCTTGTCATCCTTCTTTTAGAACTGGGTGGAAGGGTTGGGTCGCTAGAGCAGGACATGGAGATGGCCTAGGCGATGATTGGTCGAAATGTGGAGGCGTTGGCCAAGTCCCTTGAAGAGTGATGTGCTCTTGAGGGGGAGCTCGACCAGATCCATAACGTCGCCCAGGTCATCGTCTAGGAGGTGTTTGGGTCAGCGCTGAGCACTAGCACACCCGCTATCCGACTGGCGGAGGTCTCGGATGAAGTTCGGGCGCTCATCACCGATGGGATGTTCTATGGGACATCAGGGGTACTGACTTCGGTGGTGACGCACCACCCAGACCTAGACTTTGCTGCCATCTATAGTGGGTACGCCGACAGCTAGAGCTCGGACACCATCCATGCGCTCGGGGAGAGCTTGCTGCCATGCGCACAGATAGGGCAGAGCAAGTCTCCGCACAATGGGTGATGGAGGCTTGCTGTGTGAACGTGGCTGAAGGCACACGCCAGGAGGACGTCGCCCAGCCTATGGATGGAGTGGAGCCTGGGTCGGAAGTGAATGTTGCCCCGCCTCCAACCGAGCCAAAGATCGTCCCTTTCAGAGACCAAGCAGCCCTCGTCTTCGCCGGTCGAGCCGGTAGCCGATGCTGCCGGGCAGCCACAGGAGTATTTAGAGTAGAAAAAACAGTCAATATATGTAAGGGATAGGTTCGTGGGGGAGCCTCCAGTGTAAACATTTTTGTGTATCCATGAATACATCAACTTTGTTTTTGTGATGGAATCACTTTGTAAGGGGAAGCTTGTCCCATCCGTTCCTTATTTTTACCCTAGCATGGCTCTGTTTTTATCCTTTCTTTTTTGCACTTGCCCGTTCGTCCCGTAGGCTACAACTTTAACAGCCCGAGCGTGGCCCGCGAGGCTCAGCTACTCGTAACCATAGGTAGTGGCGGAGTGCAATCGGTCGGAATGTTTAACCAAAGTCACATAGGGTAATTAAAGGGATGGACTACCCTTTTGTTCGGGTAAAAAAGTATTTACCATATGATAGTACAAAAGAGAGGTGGTATCGCACCCCTGTGGAGCCCCTGAGCGACCCGGGCTAAAAGTGTTCGGGTCAGGGTGCTTTATAGGTGTCACAGAACCGACCAATTTATAAGAGTACAAGTACAATGGTAGCCCGCAAGCGGTCGCACAGTCATACTTGAACCCGTATAAACCCAGTAGTCCGTCGAGTACCACGACGGGTCTCGATAAACGATTTACATCAACCAAGATCGTACATGATTCAACATACATGTCACATATTATATAAGGTTCACAGATACATTTTCATCATCAGAGTATGAAATAAAGTTATTACAAACCAAGTTTGATAGATAATAGCGGAAGCAAATTAAGTTTGAAAGTAGCATTTGCCAACATAGTTTAATATAGTGCCAACATACGATCATAGTCCACAAAAGCATGTAGAGGGATTTATAAAGAAGCCTGCCCAAGGCTTACTCCTCATCCACAGCGGGATAGAAGCAACTCTTGCAATAACCATGATAAACAGTGCCATCTACAACAATGGGAAATAAAACCCTAAATACGAGAAGGTACTCAGCTAGACTTACCCATCATAAACTAGAAATAAAATGACTCCAAGGATCATGCAAGGCTATATAAGTGGAGATAGCTTGACAACATTTTGCATAAAAAGCGATTAACTCAGTTGCACAATTATAATTCTGTTACCAAGTTAATTATGACTATCCATCTCTAAATTAGCAACTATCCTGTGCCAAATAGGTGGGATATTATTTTAAGAGCATACAATAGTAACCATAGTAGGTATTGTAATTCCATGTTTATCCGAACCATCATATTCCATAATACAATTACTACGAGGTTGGAGCTAGCCAAGTGTCTCACTATCCGAGAGAGACGGCGATTCGAATCAATTTGAACCAGCTGGGAATTTATTCCTAACACAAACCCGGGTCTACCAGCCACGGTAGCCTTAGGTCACCTTTGGTATAACTCAAGTACACATTTCGCGGGTTCACCCAGCGCCGCACAATCAGGGACACCAAATGCTAGGACATTCAGGCCTAGCCTGCCCTTGGGCTCAGTCTGGCTCCCCGCACATCCTTACTACCATCCAGAGTGCGCACTCCTATAGAGCGGGGCCCAGCCTAAGTTGAGCTACTCGGCTTCGTGGTCTGAACGAGTTATCCGGCCAGCTAAGTGATAGGCATGCGTTCAATCTTGTCAAAAGGTCCAACAACGGTATGGTCCTTAATCGGCACAGACGGAATCATATGAGTCAAACTACCATAGACTCCGTCCGGCCTCGATTTACATTACCCCATGGTTCTTTTCCACGATAGCAAATATAGCCAACCGTGCTTCAGTATCCACCTATATCTCGTAGGTGACAGGAAATCACCCGACTTCTACCGGTCTAAGCATGGCTAAGCATATATTCGATCCTGGACCTATACAGGGTTAAAGGTATATTTCTGGACAAGGAATTTATATGCATCAAGTGGTTCCAATCAACTCTTATAACCTAATGCATCAATCATAAAGGACTCGAGTAATATTTTGTAAAATACTAGGAGACTTAGAATGCTCTGGGGCTTGCCTTTCAGAAAGGAAGTGGGGCGGTGGTCAGGGCACTCCGGAAGCTCTTCTAGGGTCTGCTCCTCACCTTCGGGAGCTGTGGCTTGAGGAATCTCCTGCTGGTCCCTCTTCCTCTCCTTCGTTGAATTCCAGCAACGTTATCTCCTCTGTCGATCCTATATGCATGGATACAGCATAAGATATTGCGAATGCATACATGCTGACAAATATAGTATGATGATACATGATGAATGGATTCTTGTAAGCATTCTTAACAGCATGGTGTTAAACAAATAACAAGTGCATCACATTTTACTGAGTATGTGCATATCTCTTCTTGATCACTTAATCAAACACTCCAACAATTCATTTACTATACCACAAAACAGCAGCTACTTGTTTTACTCATAACTAAAGTTCTACTTATCCAAATGATGTGATCTTGGACTTTTTGGAAATATTATAAAATTGTCTACAACTCTTATTTAATCACCAAAAGCTACTTCGCAATCTATCTTAACCAAAACAGACAATCAAGCCAGTGCTGTCCAGAAATTCCAGAGAGCGAGCATTTCGGAATACTAACTTTAAACAGCTATAACTCCTACACCCTTTGGCCTATTGTCCTGAAATTGTGGCACAAGATATATGAAGAAGTTACCTACAACTTTGTTATTAACCATTTTTACAGTAAACATCATTTTTACTATGTAACATACCAAACTACAGAATCTGTCTGAAAACCTTTCTCATCCGAATTATAAAGCAACGATATTTCTATTGCATATAGCCATTCCAAATTTGAGTTCACCAAGTATACCAACAGTCCAAGGACATCAAATAAACTCAATAAATCATAATGTCCAATCCCAAACTATTCATTTAAATGCCTTTATCAATTTAACTAGATAGGTTAAATAATAAACATATACCCAATGTACATCATAAATTCTTAGAAATTTACAGTGGCTTATTAGTGCTACCAATAGACTACTGTAAAAGTTTTACGCCATTTTACCAAGTAAAATATCCTATGCAAAAATGACAAGGCATACAGGCTTAAAATAACATAAATAGGAACCCTAGTAAAAAGTATCAAGCAACAAATTTTATATTTTTATAAAATACTACACTTCCTAAGGAACACTACAAAATTTGGATCACAAGATTTGGATCTCTACAACCCTACTTATAATTTTTTTCAAAGTTTGCAACAAAACTGAAAACAAATGAACTAGCTTTCTCCATCGAGTCACTGACAGCTAGAGCCCTCGGTTCAATCGACCCCACACGTCAGCTATGGCCATACAGAGCGCGGCGCGGAACAACCAAAATTCACCGATGGCAACCCTCTCCGGCGACGGCACCGACCCAACCATGATCCCCATGACCTCCTGCACCTATTGAGCTGACAAGCTGGACATATTGCCGGAGCTAAGCACGACGACGGCGTCAATGGCGGCATGGTAGAGCGGGACGACGGTGCTACACCGGCGGTGACTGCGATGACTCGATCTTATGAGTCTACGAGCTGCTACACACGACGGCGGTCGTAGAGCACCAACCGCTACGGCGAAAGGCGGTCGGAGGCGGTGCGGCCACGATGACTTACCGGGTGCGGTTAGTAATCAATGTGGGCGCTGTGAGACTCTGGGATGACGGTGGAGTGGCTGCGGTGCTCGGCGGAGGTGGCGCGGTGCTCGGCGGAGGTGGCGCGGTGCTCGGCGGAGGTGGCACGGTGCTCGGCGGAGGTGGCAACGGCACTGCTGCGGTGGCGGAGAAGCGACATGACGCGGCGCAAGGCGAGCGGGGTGGCCGGCAATGGCGACGACGGCGCTGTCCGCTGCTACGGCTGCTACGGGTGGGCAAAGGGAGAGGCAGAGAGCGAAATGAGAGCGCAGGGATGGAGCGGGTGAGTGCTGGGGATGAGGAAGGCGCGCTGTGGCTCAACGTGGCCCGACTGCTCAGACCAGCGGTGATGTGTGGCTTCACTACCACCACACGGCGACCATGCGCTGCTGCCGGTCGGCCACTGAAGACCAAATGAGTTGGCCATCAGAGCCCCGAACCGAGCCTGACGACGCGGTCTGACAACGATAAAACTCCTAATCCGTAGCTTGTTAGTGCAAACAACCTAAACCAAACTCGTAGCCCTAAGTACCAGCTACAAAACTCCTTTAGAAATCAAGGTCTAATTTGCAATGGATAGTGAGTAAAGTCAATCCAAAGTAGTGACCGTCAAACTGCAAGCACGCAAGACTTAGAAAAAATTTCCTAAGTGCTGAAATCAATGAAATACTGATTCTTGTGAGCAATTTTTAAGTATGTTAGGAGCTAAACTAGCCTATGACCCAAAAATAAAAGTTGTCCCTCTCATCCAACACTACAACTTTACTTTAGTGCACACATCCATGCAAAGTCTCTATCATATAGTTCAAACTTGATCAAACCCATTACATTCAAATGATGACTCATACTTGAACTATGACTTAGTGACCAAATTAGCCCTAGCCATGAATACCAAAGTTGTTCATAATGATATTCTAAACATGTTTAAGCTATTTGTATGGTCACACTAGTCATCCTAAGTATAACTATGATGTTTTAGTGACTCACATCAACCATTTACATGTATTCACTCATGATCATATGCATATATATAAGGAAACATAAAATAACAAGCATGTTTCATATGTTTCAATCACATGTTTCAAATGTAAAAGCTTATATATGAATGTTTGATGCTCATGCTCATGAAATGCAAGTCAATTTATGCAAGGCTAACACCTAGGGTGTTACAGCCCCTCCCCCTTATAAAAATCTCGTCCTGAGATTTACAAGACCTACCATTCTTGGAAAAAGGCGGGATAAATCTCTCGTAAATAATCCTCTCGTTCTCACGTAGCACCTTGTTCACTATGATTGTTCCACACCACCTTATAGAACTTAATGATCTTACTCCGTGTTACTCTTTCCATCTCTTCTAACACTCGGATTGGCTTTTCTTCATAGGTCAAATCCGATTGAAGTTTTATGTTGGTGGGTGCAATAGCTTCTTTAGGTACACGAAGACATTTCTTCAACTGAGAAACATGGAAGACATCAAATATTGCACTCATCTCTGGTGGAAGTTGTAACTTATAAGCGACATTTCCTTTCCGTTCCATAATCTTGTATGGCCCTACATATCTAGGCGCAAGCTTCTTTTTCACTCCAAATCTCTTCACCCCTTTCATGGGTGATACCTTTAAGTACACATAGTCACCCACTTCAAAAGTTAGTGGTCTTCTTCTTCTATCAGCATAACTCTTTTGTCTTGATTGAGCTGCCTTCATATGCTGTTGGATAATACGCACTTGCTCTTCAGCTTCAGTTACAAAGTCAATACCAAAGTATCTCCTTTCACCGGGCTCAATCCAATTGAACGGAGTTCTACATTTTCTGCCATACAAGGTTTCAAATGGAGCCATCTTGATGCTTGCTTGATAACTATTGTTGTAGGAGAACTTAGCTAAAGGTAACCATTTCTCCCATAAACCTTTGGAAGATATAACACAAGCTCTTAACAAATCTTCTAAGATTTAGTTCACTTGCTCTGTCTGTCCTGAAGTTTGTGGATGGTATGTCGAACTTCTGATCAATTTAGTTCCCAAAGCCTAGTGCAAATGTTCCTAGAAACGAGCTATGAACTGTGGTCCTCGATCTGAGATTATGGTCCTAGGTACTCCATGTAGTCTCACGATCTAAGAAACATATAGTTCGGCGTATTTTACTACGCGATCCGTTGTGTTCACCGGTATAAAATGTGCTGACTTGGTGAGACGATCTACAATGACCCATATAGAATCATGACCTCGCTGTGTTACTGGAAGGCCTGTGATAAAGTCCATACTGATTTCTTCCCATTTCCAACCTAGAATAGGCAATGGCTGAAGTAATCTGGCAGATTTCATATGAATAGCTTTTACTCTACTGCAGTTATCGCACCTAGCGACATAGTCTGCGATCTCCTTCTTCATCTTAGTCCACCAAAAATGGGTTTTCAAATCTTGATACATCTTACTACTACCCGAATGGATAGACAATTTGGACGAATGAGCTTCCTCTAGAATTTGGTTTCTAAGCTCACGGTGTTTTGGTACCATAAGTCGGTGCCCAAACCATAGCACACCCCTTTTGTCCAATCTAAAATGCTTGGTTTCTTGCTCTTGCATCTTTCTCTTGATGTGACTTATACCTACATCTGACTGCTGCAGCTCTATGATTTTGCTCTCAAGTGAACAACTGATAGTGATGTTGTGCAGTACAACAGGATGTAACAGGTTGAATCCATCTTCCAATAATGCTTCCACAGTGTTGCAATGAGCTTTCCAACTAAGTGCATCGGCTACAACATTGGCTTTTCCCAGATGGTAGTGCACTTCCAAATTGTAGTCCTTAATTAGCTCTAGCCATCTTCGTTGTCTCATGTTTAGCTCTGGTTGGGTAAAGATATACTTGAGACTTTTGTGGTCAGTATATATATGACATATATTGCCCAACAAATAATGTTTCCATATCTTTAATAAATGAACAACCGCTGCAAGTTCTAAATCATGTGTGGGGTAGTTGACTTCATGTTTTCTCAACTGCCGAGAAGCATATGCAATAACTCTTCCTTCTTGCATGAGCACACACCCCAAGCCTATACCGGATGTGTCACAAAATACATCGAAAGGCTTCTCAATGTCGGGTTGTGCTAAGACAGGAGCTATAGTTAACAGAGTCCTGAGGGTGTGAAAAGCTGCTTCACATTCCGATGTCCAATTGAACTTTTCATCTTTCTAAAGTAGCCTAGTCATGGGCTTAGCTATCTTTTAGAAATCTGGGATGAAACGACGATAATATCCTGCTAACCCTATAAAACTCTGAACTTCATGAACCAAAGTTGGGGCCTTCCAATCCATGACCTCTTGTACCTTCGATGGGTCTACAGAGATTCCATCTCTTGATAATATATGACCTAAGAAAGGTACCTTGCTCAACCAAAATTCACACTTGCTAAACTTTGCATATAGCTTATGCTCCCTCAACCTGGATAGAACAATCCTCAGATGCTCTATATGATCTGCCTCGTTCTCCAAATAAATCAATATATCATCGATAAACATGACCATGAACTTGTCAAGCTCGGGCATAAATACCGAATTCATTAGGTACATGAAGTAGGCAGGAGCATTCATTAGTTCGAAAGACATAACCAAATACTCATATATCCATACCTAGTGGAGAAAGCAGCTTTTGGTATATCCTCGGGCCCAATCGTTATCTGATGATAGCCTGATCTCAAGTCAATCTTGGAGAATACCTTTGCCTTCGCCAACTGATCGAACAAGATGTCGATGCGAGGCAACGGGTACTTGTTTTTAATGGTCACAACATTGAGTGGTCTGTAATCCACACACATTCTCAAGGACCTATCCTTCTTCTTCACAAATAATGCTAGACAACCCCATGGAGATGAACTAGGTTGAATGAGACCTTTGTCCAACAAATCCTATAACTGAATCTTAAGTTATGCTAACTCATTTGGTGGCATCCTATAAGGTCTTCTTGAGATAGGTGCCGTACCTGGCACTAACTCAATCTTAAATTCCACATCCCTATTAGGTGGTAAACCTGATAACTCCTCTGGGAATACATCTGGAAACTCACAAACCACTAGGATATCACAAAGGGTAGTGGTTTGGATAGCACAAGCTAAGTGTCGGAGTTCAAAATTTCGGGAGGGTGGTACTAGAAAAGCATTTCCTCCCTTGGGTTCTCTCAACATAATAGTACGAGTGCTAGTGTCAATGAGAACACCATGATCCTTCATCCAATTCATGCCTAAGATTACACTTATGGACAACCCTGGCAATACTATCAAATCTGTTGTATACCCCCTCTCTAGTATAGAGATGAGCACATTTCTAACTATCTTATTTGTAGAAATAGTAGCCCCAGCCAAACTTATATTATAACCACCCTTGCTTACTTCAATAATTTTCTGATCATGTCTAGATGCAAAGGCTTGACTCATAAATGAATGAGAAGCTCCCAAATCAAATAAAACAATAGCGGGATGCTTGTTGACAAGAAACATACCAGCCGTAACAACTTCTCCTACGGGCACTTCCTCAACAGCGGTATAGTGCATGTATCCCAGACGTGCCCTTGAGTTCGCCTACCTCTGATTGTTCTGATTCTGATTGGCATTCTTCTTTGGGTGGGGGCATTCCTTGGCCCAATGACCCACTTGATTGCAGTTGTAGCAAGGTTGATTACTCCTAGGTCCTGTGGAGTTTCCTTGACCGCCATTTCCTTTAGGTAAGGCAATAGTGAATGCCTTACGGAACACTTTCTAAGGCCTGCCATTATGAGCTTTTGGGGGTGGAGGCCTAAACTTGGGTGCAGGTGGGCGAAATGGTAGCCTAGCTGTGATAGGAGCTCTGGACTGTGAAGATCCGGAGGCACCTGCCTCAAATGCCCTCTTGTGACCCTTAGCTGTCGCATGCATGTTTGTATGGTTTTCCTAGGTTAGCGAATCACTAATAAACTCGTTATAGGTGGTGCACTTGGAATTGGCCATGGTCTTCTTCAGTTTGGTGCCAAGACCCCGCTTGAAGCTCTCTATCTTCTTCTCCTCGGTATCAACAAAACCTAGAGCATACCTGGACAGGTTGTTGAACACATGCATATATTCTGTGAGGGTCTTTGTCCCTTGGGTGAGCCATAGAAATTTAGCCGCCTTCATGCGCATTAGGCCTGGGGGAATGTGATGCCCCCGAAAGGCCAACTTGAACTGCTCCCATGTTACTCGAGCATTAGCAGGTAGAGAGGACAAGAAATGTGTCCACCAGATCCCTACTGGTCCCTACAACTTGAAATTTTCTACTCAATGGTGTTGAGCCACTCATCCACCTATAGTGGTTCCTCTGCCACCTTGAAGATAGGAGGCTTTGTATCTAGAAATTCCTTGAAGGTACTATGCTGATTAGGCTCGGGCCCTTGTTGCTGTGGGTGGGCATGAGCTGTGTTCTATGCAATGAGGCGCAGAGCTTCCTCCATTGTCCTTTGGCTTCCCAAGAATTGGGAAAAGAACTCCTGAGCAGATGGCGGTGGCGGTGGTGGTAAGTCATCGACGTTGCCATCATGGCTGCTACTAGCTCCTGCACGGGGTGCGAGTCATCTGCGAAGTTGCAACAATAAGCGATTATTGGTTGATGTCAAGAGATTGCAGATGAATTTATAATCATGCCAAACTAAATTTACTAGAGACAATCTCAAATTCATACAATAAAAACAGAGGCATAATAATTCATTCTCGCAACATGACACCACCAATTTGATCACTTATCGGACTCATAGCACGTCAACATTCAAATCATGATCACTAATAAATGAATTGGAATTGCATTAGTGTTTAACCGAACGTGCGATAGTCATGCAATTAACAATATTACATGATAGTCCAATCACCAACACCAAATTCAAACTATAGGTCCATTACATAACCAGCGATGATACATTAAGCATTTCTACTAAGTACTAGGCGATCTAATCCTCATCATGATCACTATCGAGGTCAGAGATAGGATCATCTCCTTCCTCAGGCTCCACTTCTTCCTCGTCCTCATCTTTATCTTCTGCCATATCAGGACCATCTTCTTCCCCATCAAGGATTTGATTCAGCTGGTTGTTCAAATAATGCACCTCATGCTGAAGGTCCGTCACTCGAAGCTGAGCTTGTGCAAGTTGCTAATGTAAGCCTCTTTTAGCATGGTCCTGTGCGTTACTCATGTCATGGTGCCTATCTCGTTCTATCCTTGCTGCAACGGCATGGTTGTTTGCTGCGTCTCGCTAGCATATAGCTGTGGACGCCTCGGCACGGGCGGCCTCCAACTGCTCCCATAGTCCTACAAGCAATGCTTGATCATCTGCTCTTGCTTCTTGGGCTGCTGCTCTTTGTTGATCCACTTGCTCCATTTGGGTATGGAGATGGCCCAAAGCTGCATAGGCTTGGTCAGATTTCCATCGGGCTTTACTTGCAGCTTTCTTATGCTTGCGCACTATAGGGTCGAGATGGCGGACTAGAGGGGGGGGGGGTGAATAGTCATCTCTAAAATTAATCGCGTCAGCTAACCGAAACAAGTGTGGAATTAGAACTATCGGTCTAGCCAAGACTACACCCCTCTATCTATGTTCTCTAGCACCTTCCAAAGATAATAATTAAGCAACAAAGGTGATGGGCTAGCTAGAGCTCACCTAACCAATTCTAGGAGCAAGGTCACATAAACCTATGTCACTAGTACTTTAAGCAACAAGGGAGCTCCTACACATGCTAGTAAGCAAAAGCACAAAGCCAACTAAGCTCACTAGCAATGCTCAATAACAATGCAACCAATGCCAAATTAGAGAGCGTAAATACTTAGCTACACAAACTAAGCAAAGTGACTAACAAGGTTACACAAACCTAATTAGCCACGCAAGGGAGCTACTTCTATGCTACACAAGCAAGAAGGTAACTAGTAAGCTACACAAGCTAACTAGTTACAAGAGCAACTACACAAGCACAATGTATATAAAAGTAATTACAAGCTTGTGTAACGAGGATGCAAACCAACGGGAAGAACAAGGTTGACATGATGATTTTTCTCCCAAGGTTCATGTGCTTGCCAACACGCTACGTCCCCGTTGTGTTGACCACTCACTTGGTGGTTCGGCGGCTAATTGGCATCACCCGCCAAGCCCGCACGTCGGGCACCGCAAGAACCTACCCTGAAAGTGAGGGTAGCTCAATGACACGCTCAACTAGAGTTGCTCTTCGCGGCTCCTGCGGGGCGAGCACAATGCCCCTCACAAAGCTCTTCTCCGGAGCACCGCATAAGCTTCTTGCGGGCTTCAACGGAGACCACCACCAAGTCATCTAGGAGGTGGCAACCTCCAAGAGTAACAAACACCACTGGCTTGCAACTCGATCACCTAGTGCCACTTGATGCAACCTCACGATGCAATCGCACTAGAATCGCTTTCTCACACAATCGAATGATCACTATCAAGTATATGTGAGATGGAGGGCTCCCAAGCACTACTACACAAGCCACCAAGGCTCTAGTGTGCTCAGCTGCTGACCCAAGGCCGACCATGGCTTCTATTTATAACCCCACGAACAAATAGAGCCGTTACCCCTTCACTGGGCAAAACTCGGGACGACCGGACGCTCCGATCCGATCGACCGGACGCTGGACCTCAGCGTTCGGTCGTGCGATGCACGCCACATGTCCCCTTCTTTAAACGCTGTTCACTCAATCTCAACGGTCATCTATTGACCAAACGCAGCAGCTTGAACTGACCGGACTCAGCAACCCCAGCGTCCGGTCGTTTCCAGTAAGGTACCAGACATGATCGGACGCATCCGGTCGGTCACGATCGGACGCAGCACCAGTGTCTGGTCACCTCCAGCAACACTGCTCTGCCTACGTCATCACATGTCACCTTGACCGGATGCACCCTGTCAGCGTCCGGTCACTTCCAGCACTAGTGTTCGGTCGATGACCAACGCCTGCCCGCTGACTGCCACTACTGACCGGACACTGGAACCCAGCGTCCGGTCACTACGTGACCAGTGTCCGGTCCACTTTGTGAGACCCTATCTTTTTGGAACAGGGCGCCGGTGGCACCATCAGACTATCCGCACTCTACTGGCGGACACTCCGCCGGTGGAGTTACAAACCCTTCTCACCTCTGTTCCATCGCCAAGTTGATCCACATCAACTCCAACTTCATCTCCTTTATAAATGTGCCAACACCACCACGTGTACACCACTATGTGTATGTGTGTTAGCATTTTCGCAATCATTTTTCAAAGGATTAGCCACTCAACTTGCCACGCCACTCAATCCTAGCGACGATGTAAAGTTAGATCACTCGAGTGGCACTAGATGACCGATATGCAAACAAGTTTGCCCCTCTTGATAGTATGGCCATCTATCCTAAACCCGGTCATCAACTTCTCTACACACCTATGACCGGTGAAATGAAATGCCCTAGGTTATACCTTTGCCTTGCGCATTCCATTCCATCTCCTCCAATGTTGATGCAACACATGCATCAACATGATCAACAATGATATGATTCACTTCATATCATCACGTGATCATATTGGTTCATCAATCTTGACTTCACTTGCTTTTCACCATTGCCATCGTCCATCAGCGCCAAGTCTTGCTCAAGCTTCACCGCCACGCGGTCCATCACTCCAAATCCTCCGACTTGCCCTTCACGCTTTCAACCGATCCATCAAGCCAAGTCTTGTCTTGATCTTCTCCACCTTGATCACATGACTCAATGTCATGTCTCATGTGCAATGAGCTCCTTCATCATCACATGTGTGAGCTTTGCAACATCTCCAAGCCATTTTCACCTTCATGGCATATGTTGCTCATACACATGTACCTATGGACTAATTACCTGTGTATCTCACATAAACACAATTAGTCCACCTAGGTTGTCACTCAATTACCAAAACCACACAAGGATCTTTCACGCACACACTTCTTGAGCTTGCGTTGTGCGGCTTCCGCTCTCATGAGCTTGTCCATGCAAGTGGTGTATGATTCCTGCCAGAAATCCCTAGTGTCCTAGCGTGTACAAAACATCTTCATCACCGCAAACATGGCACTCATGGCAGGACTAGAGCTATTGGCCCGCTCATCCCGGTCTTGGATCAATGCATTTTGGTTGCGTTGTTCCCATATTGCTGTGGACAGATCCATCCAAGGAAACATACCCGCGGCACTGTCGGTAAGTGCATCCCCATGCTGCTGACAGATTTGACTCAAAACCTCAAAGGCCACTACTTGGGCAGCCTCCCAAGGAGTTTTCCCTTCCGATCCGCCTTCCACTCATGCCAGAAGGGTGCCTATGTGCGGGCTGGTATAGTTAGCCGCACCTCGTACCATGGCTGTCCCTCCAAGTACTCTTCATTCCAATGATAAAGGGGCAGTTCATAGTATGCCGTAAAGTGCAAAACTCTCCACAGTAGAGTAGGTGTTCCAAAAACCATCAGGAAATTCTCACATCCAACTGGTGCTGCCATCTGTACCATCAACATGTACAACCTTTTGTGAGATAAGGCCATAATGGATAAGAGTTACATAACTGAGTAAGAAATTTATAAGGGGAGGAACAATGTACTTATTTGAATGATAATTATCATGATGCATGCTCGTTCCGTACGTCCTCACAAACTTAGGAAAAATTATTTCTAACGATATATACGGTGGCATACATACGTTCTCTCATATATAGCGTAACTAGTCGAGCTACATGTTTCGTTGTTAGTGTACCTGCATAAGAGTTTCATTTCAGCCCAATCCCATAATGAAATATGCAGAATGTAGATCTAAATACTTCCATATATGTATACCCATACATATACTTCCGTATCAAAGCTACCCGATAACAGTTTATACCCATCATTAAATACGCACCACATACACATGCAAGCATGCATACATAGTCGTACCAAAGCTAACTCTCCCCGACCGCACGCTCACATATTGCGGTCATGCCACTCATCAACTTACCTTGGCGTAGAGGCATTTGATCCATACATTACCATTCAAATGAATGGCATCCATACAATAGCACGCCGTATAGACGATGAAATTAAAACCCCCAAGTTACTACTTAAATAGCCACCTAATAGTCCTTAATTTGGGCATAAGGAAAGTGATCACTGGCACACTTTAGATTTCAAATACCTATTTATATAGCTATTAGTTGCTAGAAAGGGTTTTGGAAAACAAAAACTTTTGTTTTAAATGCACATGTGACAATTAATGTTGAATCTTGCTCTGATGCCAGCTGTCGCAGAACCGACCAATTTATAAGAGTACAAGTACAATGGCGGCCCGCAAGCGGTCGCACAGTCATACTTGAACCCATATAAATCCGGTAGTCCGTCGAGTACCACGACGGGTCTCGATAAACGATTTACAACAACCAAGATCGTACATGATTCAACATACATGTCACATATTACATAAGGTTCACAGATATATTTTCATCACCAGAGTATGAAATAAAGTTATTACAAACCAAGTTTGATAGATAATAGCGGAAGCAAATTAAGTTTGAAAGTAGCATTTGCCAACATAGTTTAATACAGTGCCAACATACGATCACAATCCACAAAAGCATGTAGAGGGATTTATAAAGAAGCCTGCCCAAGGCTTACTCCTCATCCACAGCGGAATAGAAGCAACTCTTGCAATAACCATGATAAACAGTGCCATCTGCAATAATGGGAAATAAAACTCTGAGTACGAGAAGGAACTCAGCTAGACTTACCCGTCATAAACCAGAAATAAAATGACTCCAAGGATCATGCAAGGCTGTATAAGTGGAGATAGCTTGACAACATTTTGCATAAAAAGCGATTAACTCAGTTGTACAATTATAATTCCGTTATTAAGTTAATTATGACTATCCATCTCTAAATTAGCAACTATCCTATGCCAAACAGGTGGGGTATCATTTTAAGAGCATACAATAGTAACCATAGCAGGTATTGTAATTCCATGTTTATCCGAACCATCATATTCCATAATACAATTACTACGAGGTTGGAGCTAGCCAAGTGTCTCACTATCCGGGAGCGACGGCGATTCGAATCGATTTGAACCAGCTGGGAATTTATTCCTAACACAAACCCGGGTCTACCATCCACGGTAGCCTTAGGTCACCTTTGGTATAACTCAAGTACACATTTTGTGGGTTCGCCTAGCGCCGCACAATCAGGGACACCAAATGCCAGGACGTTCAGGCCCTACTTGCCCTTGGGCTCAGTCTGGCTCCCCGCACATCCTTACTACCATCCAGAGTGCGCACTCTTATAGAGCGAGGCCCTGCCTGAGTTGAGCTACTCGGCTTCGCGGTCGGAATGAGTTATCCGGCCAGCTAAGTGATAGGCATGCATTCAATCTTGTCAAAAGGTCCAACAACGGTACGATCCTTAATCGGCACAGACGGAATCACAAGAGTCAAACTACCATAGACTCCATCCGGCCTCGATTTACATTACCCCATGGTTCTTTTCCACGATAGCAAATATAGCCAACCGTGCTTCGGTATCCACCTATATCTCATAGGTGACAGGAAATCACCCGACTTCTACTGGTCTAAGCATGGCTAAGCATATATTCGATCCTAGATCTATATAGGGTTAAAGGTATATTTTTGGACAATGAATTTATATGCATCAAGTGGTTCCAATCAACTCTTATAACCTAATCCATCAATCATAAAGGACTCGAGTAATATTTTGTAAAATACTGGGAGACTTAGAATGCTCCGAGGCTTACCTTTCAGAAAGGACGTGGGGCGGTGGTCAGGGCACTCCGGAAGCTCTTCTGGGGTCTGCTACTCACCTTTGGGAGCTACGGCTTGAGGAATCTCCTGCTGGTCCCCTTCCTCTCCTTCGTTGAATTCCAGCAATGTTATCTCCTCTGTTCAATCCTATATGCATGGATACGGCATAAGATATTGCGAATGCATACATGCTGACAAATATAGTATGATGATACATGATGAATGGATTCTTGTAAGTATTCTTAACAGCATGGTGTTAAAGAAATAACAAGTGCATCACATTTTACTGAGTATGTGCATATCTCTTCTTGATCACTTAATCAAACACTCCAACAATTCATTTACTATACCATAAAACAGCAGCTACTTGTTTTACTCATAACAGAAGTTCTACTTATCCAAATGATGTGATCTTGGACTTTTTGGAAATATTATAAAATTGTCTACAACTCTTATTTAATCACCAAAAGCTACTTCGCAATCTATCTTAACCAAAACAGACAATCAAGCCAGTGCTGTCCAGAAATTCCAGAGAGCGAGCATTTGGGAATACTAACTTCAAACAGCTATAACTCCTAAACCCTTTGGCCTATTGTCCTGAAATTTTGACACAAGATATATGAAGAAGTTACCTACAACTTTGTTATTAACCATTTTTACAGTAAACATCATTTTTACTATGTAACATACCAAACTACAGAATCTGTCCAAAAACCTTTCTCATCCGAATTATAAAGCAACGATATTTCTATTGCATATAGCCATTCCAAATTTGAATTCACCAAGTATACCAACAGTTCAAGGACATCAAATAAACTCAAGAAATCATAATGTCCAATCCCAAACTATTCATTTAAATGCCTTTATCAATTTAACTAGATAATTAGGTTAAATAATAAACATATACCCAATGTACATCATAAATTCTTAGAAATTTATAGTGGCTTATTAGTGCTACCAATAGACTACTGTAAAAGTTTCACGCCATTTTACCAAGTAAAATATCCTATGCAAAAATGACAGGGCATACAGGATTAAAATAACATAAATAGGAACCATAGTAAAAAGTGTCAAGCAACAGATTTTATATTTTTATAAAATAGTACACTTCCTAAGGAACACTACAAAATTTGGTTCACAAGATTTGGATCTCTACAACCCTACTTATCATTTTTTTCAAAGTTTGCAACAAAACTGAAAACAAATGAACTAGCTTTCTCCATCGAGTCACTGACAGCTGGAGCCCT
Organism: Miscanthus floridulus; assembly: GCF_019320115.1. Lineage (NCBI taxonomy): Eukaryota > Viridiplantae > Streptophyta > Magnoliopsida > Poales > Poaceae > Miscanthus > Miscanthus floridulus. The sequence goes on along the minus strand of NC_089598.1, from coordinate 91,612,723 downwards.
CTGTTAAGTCGACCCCACACGTCAGCTACGGCCATACAGAGCGCGGCGCGGAACAACCGGAATTCGCCGACGGCAACCCTCTCCGGCGATGGCACCGACCCAACCATGATCCCCATGACCTCCCGCACCTATTGAGCTGACAAGCTGGACCTATTGCCGGAGCTAAGCACGGCGGCGGCGTCAATGGCGGCATGGCAGAGCGGGACGATTGCGCTACACTGGCGGTGACCGCGATGACTCGATCTTATGAGTCTACGAGCTGCTACACACGATGGTGGTTCTAGAGCACCAACCGCTATAGCGAAAGGCAGTCGGAGGCGGTGTGGCCACGACGACTTACCGGGTGCGGTTAGTAAGCAATGTGGGCGCTGTGAGACTCTAGGATGACGGTGGAGTGGCTGCGGTGCTCGGCGGAGGTGGCACAGTGCTCGGCGGAGGTGGCACGGTGCTCGGTGGAGGTGGCAACGGCACTGCTGTGGTGGCGGAGAAGCGACGTGACACGGTGCAAGGCGAGCGGGGTGGCTGGCAATGGCGACGGCAGCGCTGTCCGCTGCTGCGGCTGCTACGGGTGGGCAAAGGAAGAGGCATAGAGCGAAATGAGAGCGCGGGGATGGAGCGGGTAAGTGCTGGGGATGATGAAGGCGCGCTGTGGCTCAACGTGGCCCGACTGCTCAGACCAACGGTGACACGCGGCTTCACTACCACCACGCGGCGGCCATGCGCTGCTGCTGATCGGCCACTGAAGACCGAACGAGTTGGCCATCAGAGCCCCGAACCGAGCCTGACGACGCGGTCTGACAACGATAAAACTCCTAATCCGTAGCTTGTTAGTGCAAACAACCTAAACCTAACTCGTAGCCCTAAGTACCGGCTACAAAACTCCTTTAGAAATCAAGGTCTAATTTGCAATGGATAGAGAGTAAAGTCAACCCAAAGTAGTGACCGTCAAACTGCAAGCACGCAAGACTTAGAAAAAATTTCCTAAGTGCTGAAATCAATGAAATACTGATTCTTGTGAGCAATTTTTAAGTATGTTAGGAGCTAAACTATCCTATGACCCAAAAATAAAAGTTGTCCCTCTCATCCAACACTACAACTTTACTTTAGTGCACACATCCATGCAAAGTCTCTATCATATAGTTCAAACTTGGTCAAACCCATTACATTCAAATGATGACTCATACTTGAACTATGACTTAGTGACCAAATTAGCCCTATCCATGAATACCAAAGTTGTTCATAATGATATTCTAAACATGTTTAAGCTATTTGTAAGGTCACACAATCATTTCATACATTGGTTACACTAGTCATCCTAAGTATAGCTATGATGTTTAGTGACTCACATCAACCATTTACATGTATTCACACATGATCATATGCATATATATAAGGAAACATAAAATAACAAGCATGTTTCATATGTTTCAATCACATGTTTCAAATGTAAAAGCTTATATATGAATGCTTGATGCTCATGCTCATGCTCATGCAATGTAAGTCAATTTATGCAAGGCTATCACCTAGGGTGTTACAGTAGGAGCGAACGTTGAATGAAAGAAAATGGTAAGACTGAATTTTAGGGGAAGAAACAACGTAACTGTTTGATGTTCCAAGTGTTGGTGAGAACGTTGTTGTTGTCATCCTTCAGTCGGTAGGTGCCCGGTCGGATCACCTCGGTCACCGTATAGGGTCCTTCCCATGGTGGAGAGAGCTTGTGTTTCTCCTTGGTCGATTGGGTCCTTTGGAGCATGAGGTCTCCGACCTCGAGGATCCTTCCTCTGATTTTCCTCTCATGGTACCTGTGGAGAGTCTGTTGGTAGCGAGCGGAGCGGATGACGGTCGTTTCACGGGCCTCCTCAAGTAGGTCAACTGCATCTTGTTGTGCCTCCATGGCTCGGTCGTGGTAGAAGGCCTTCACTCTTAGGGCGTCGTGGTCGAGGTCAGAGGGCAGCACTGCTTCCCATGGTGGAGAGAGCTTGTGTTTCTCCTTGGTCGTGTGAACCCTGTGGATCGGTTCGGGGTCATTCTTAGGCTCTAGAGGATCGCTGGGACCTCTGCAACCCATCATCCGGCGTACTTGTTGAGTCAGTCGAAGATGCGTGGCTTGAGTCCTTGGAGGACCATGTCATTGGCTAGCTCAACCTAACCGTTAGTACATGGATGTCCGACCAAGGCCCAGTCGATCCTAATACCATATCCATCACTGAAGTCCAGGAACTTCTTCCTAGTGAAGTTAGTTCCATGGTCAGTCATGATATAGTTAGGAACGCCAAACCGGTAGATGATGTCGAGGAAGAATTTGATCGCCTCTTCCGAGCGAATGTTGGTGATGGGCTTGGCCTCTATCCACTTGGTAAATTTGTCGACCGCTATGAGTAGGTGAGTGAAGCCGCCTGGGCCCTTTTTGAGGGGTCCTACCATGTTGAGGCCCTAGACCGTGAATGGCCAAGTGATGGGGATAGTTTGATGCTCATGTGCTGGCAAGTGCATTTGCTGAGCATAGAACTGACATCCCTCACACCTACAGACGACCTCCTCTGCATCTCGTAGCATGGTGGGCTAGTAAAAACCTTGGCGAAAGGCTTTTCTGACCAGCGACCTCAGGGCTGTGTGATGTCCGCATATTCTGGCATGGAGCTCGAGGAGGAGCTGCTTGCCTTGGTCGATAGGGACGCACTTCATGAGTACTCCTGATGGACTTCATTTGTAAAGTTCGTTACCGAACGTGATGAACATCTTGGCGTATCGAGCGATCCATCGTGCTTTAGTCCTTTTGGGTGGGAGAACCTCCTCGAGGAGGTAGGCGAGTAGCAGCGCTCGCCAGTCGCTTTGATCGAGTGCCAACACGGTGACATCGGCGGGCGACGTCGTCATAGAGGCACTGGGGTCGGAGCCCCCGAGCACCGGGTCGGCATCAGAGTGTGTCTGGATCAGACCTTCTAGGATGTGGGCAGATGGTTCATGAAGGTCATTGATGAAGACCCCGTCCGGAGATGGAACTCGCCTGGCAGCCAATTTTGTGAGAAAATCGGTGGCATCGTTATCCTTTTGGAGGACATGGTGTAGCTCGATCCCCTGGAATTTGTCCTCGAGCTTGCGCACCTCCTAGCAGTATGCTATCATGAGGGGGCTTTTGCAAGAGGACTCCTTCATGACCTGGTCGACGACCAGCTTTGAGTCGCTGTGAACGTAGAGCTGTGTAGCGCCAAGCTCGATGGTGATGCACAGTCCGTTGATGAGGTCCTCGTATTCCATGGCGTTGTTTGAGGCCAAAAAGTGGAGACGGATTGCATAGCGGAGCCTACTCCTATCCTAGGGGATTAGAACCACTCTAGCCCCTGAGCCAGGTGCCATTACAGACCCATCAAAGTACATCATCCAGTACTCATGGGTGACGTCTAGGGTCGGGAGCTGGACCTCCATCCATTCGGCGACAAATTCCGTGAGAGTCTAAGACTTAATAGCGGTACAAGGGATATACCTGATGTCATGGCCCATTAGCTCGAGTGCCCACTTGGAGATTTGTCCCGCAGCGTCGTGGTTGCGGATGATGTCTCCGAGCGGGTATGAAGTGATGACCGAGACTTCATGGTTGGTGAAGTAGTGCAGGAGCTTCCGGGTCACCATTAGCATGGCGTATAGGAGTTTTTGCACCTGGGGGTGCTGGACCTTGGGGTCGGTGAGTACCTCCCCGATGAAGTATACAGGTCATTGGACCTTAAGGTGGTATCCTGGCTCCTCCCTTTCGACAACTAGGGCGGCGCTCACGACGTGGTTGCTTGCCACGACGTAGAGGAGGAGGGGTTCTCCCCGTTCGGAAGCAACAAGGATTGGGGCCGACGTTAGTGACGCTTTGAGGCTCTCCAAAGCCTATTGTGCTTCCTCAGTCTAGACAAAAGCGTCCATCGTTTTGAGAAGCTTGTAGAGAGGCATTCCCCACTCGCCGAGCTAGGAGATGAATCAGCTCAGGGTGGCCAAATAGTCGGTGAGCCTCTATATGCCCTTGACGTTGCGTATAGAGCCCATGTTGGAGATGGCCATGATTTTTTTGGGGTTGGCCTCGATAACGTGTTCGGACACAATGTATCCAAGCACCTTCCCCTTCAGAACCCCAAAAGCTTTTCAGGATTTAGTTTGATGTTGAACCTTTAGAGGTTCATGAACGTCGTGTCCAAGTTTGTGATCAGGTCACAAGCTCGAGCCGCTTTGACCACTATGTCATCTACATAGACAACAATTGTTGGTTTTGGCCACTCGACTTGGTCAGGCTGATCGAGCGGGTCAATTTGATTGGTGAAGCATTGCTGCATGCACCATTGATAGGTGGCACCAGCGTTCTTCAGACCGAAAGGCATGGTTATGTAACAGTATGAACCATACGGAGTGATGAACAAAGTTGCGAGTTGGTCGGACTCTTTCATCGTGATCTGGTGGTAGCCTGAGTAGGCATCCAAAAAGGAGAGGATTTCACATCCTGAGGTAGAGTCGACTATCTAGTCTATGCGTGGTAAAGGAAAATGGTCCTTCGGACATGCCTTGTTGAGGCCAGTATAATCAACGCACATTCTCCATTTCCTAGTCTTCTTTTTAACAAGAACAGGATTGGCAAGCTAGTCAGAGTGGTATACCTCTTTGATGAATTCATCTGCTAGGAGTTTGGCGACCTCCTCGCCTATGGCCATGTGCCTCTCATCGTCAAAGCGACGTAGGCGTTGCTTGGCGGGCTTTGAGCTCGGGACGAGGCGTAGTGCGTGCTCAGCGACCTCCCGCGGTATGCCTGGCATGTTGGAAGGTTTCCATGCGAAGACACCGCGATTGGCGCGTAGAAAGTCGATGAGATCGCATTCCTATTTAGCCAAGAGCTAGGTCCTAATCGGCACTATCTTGGTAGGGTCAGTGGGGTCGATTCCCACCACCTTTGTTTCCTCGAGTGGGCAGAAGGCAGTCGAGGAGGTTGGCTTGTTGCAGTCTGGGACTGCTGGGGTCAACAACTCCCCGAGCCGAGGGAGCTCAGATGAGTTGATGATGGCAGTGGCAAGCTCGAAATGCTCGTGGTCACACATGTAGGCCTGGGAAAAGGTGCTACCCATGGTGATGATGTCATTCGGTCCTGGCATCTTTAGCTTGAGGTAGGTGTAGTTGGGGACTGCCATGAACTTGGCGTAGCATGGCCTCCCCAAGATGGCATGGTAAGACCCCAGGAAGTCAACCACCTCGAAGGTAAGCACCTCCGAGCAAAAGTTGGCTCGATCACCAAACATGATGGGCAGGTCGATCTGCCCAAGCGGGTATGCCTGCGCTCCTAGGATCACACTGTGGAAGGGAGAGCTCACCGAGCGGAGGTCTGACCAGGGGATGCGCATGGCGTCGAGGGTGTCGACATAGAGAATGTTGAGGCCGCTACCTCCGTCCATCAGCACCTTATTGAGGCACTTCTTGTGGACGATGGGGTCGACAATGAGCTGGTAGCGACCTAGTCTAGTGACGTGGGAAGGATGGCCCCTCTGATCAAAAGTGATCGGAGATTCCGACCAACAAAGGAAGGAGGGGACGTCCGTTTTGGCGATGCATGCCTCTCTGTAGCGCACTTTGTGCTGGCGCTTGGAGTTGATGGCATTGGATCCCTCAAAGATCAAGATGCATTACTCGAGGTCAGGAAAGCCGTCCCCATCCTTGCTCGCTGCGGCTCATTTCTTGGCTGCTGCCTCCTTGCCTTTTCCTTCTTTTGGCCCGCTGGCCTGTCGTAGGAAGCGTTTGAGGAGCTCGCAGTCCTTGTAGAGGTGCTTGATGGGGTAGGCATGGTTGGTTCATGGGCTATCCATGAGCTTGTCGAAGTGATTAGGCTGACCCTGCTGGGGCTATTTTCCCACATGATGAGCTGCGGCGACCAACGTGGAGTTGGCTGGTCGGCGCCGATCCTTCTTGTTCTTCTTGCCCCTTTGCGTGGAGGGGCCCTCATCTCGGTCCTCGCGCTTAGCGTTGCCCTTGTCCTGGCCTCCATTGAAGACCGCTCTAACTGCCTCCTCGCCGAAGGCATGGTTTGTGGTGACATCGAGCAGGTCGTGGGTGGTATGGGGCTTCAGGCAACCAAGGTTGTGGATCAGGGACTCACTGGTTGTCCCGGAGAGGAATGAGCTGATGACTTCTGCGTCGATGACATAAGGAAGGGAGTTGCATCATTTCGAGAACCTACGGATGTAATCCCGTAGGGACTCGTTGGGCTCCTGTTGGCAGCACTTGAGGTCCCAGGAATTTCCAGGGCAGACATACGTCCCCTGGAAGTTCTCAACGAAGACCCTCTTGAGGTCTGCCCAGTCACGGATGCTGTCAGGTGGGAGGAATTTGAGCCATGCTCAAACATGTTCCCCTATGCAGATGGGGAGGTATTGAATGATGAAGTGGTCATCATCCACTCCTCCAGCTTGGCAGGCGAGTCGAAAGTCTTCAAGCCATATACCGAGATTCATCTCCCCGGTATATTTGGCGACTTTAGTAGGCGGTCGGAAGCGCTGTGGGAATGGTGCTCTCTAGATGCGCTGGCCAAAGGCCCATGGTCCTAGGCCATCCGGGCTGAGAGTCCAGTCGTGTGGTAGAACCGCCCGAAATAACAAGCTTACGGATGTGCTCGTCTTCCTTTAGACACTAAGCACCCTGAAACCAAGCTACAGCGGGCGGTATCCATCGGGCACACCCCAAGGGAGAACCCAAAAGATCCACATTTTTTTCAAGGATCCAATAATGAGAACGAGTTACAATACTTGTCCATTTCATACATCAGAGTTTCTTAAAAATTACATTATTACAGTACCAAATGTCAGAGTGTGGAATGATAAATAGCGGAATTTAAAATAAACATCTAGCGATAAGTATGAGGATCCATCTGAGCCCACCAGAAGAATCCTCCACACAAAGGTACTTCTCATGCATCACCTGCAATAGGGGTAAATAAACCCTGAGTACACAATGTACTCGCAAGACTTATCCGACTAGTGGGAATAATTTCCCGACTCCAAGGAATATGATAAGCTTTATGGTTTGCTAGTTTTCTTTTAGCAGAAAGCAATACTAATAGTGAGTCCATATTTATGTTATTATTATCAGCCGTATTACGTTATTATCTATCCAGTCTATATAAGCACATGTTCTACTTTCAAGCAAGAGTTGAGCAATCAATTACATTTCATCATCTTTCATCTTTTAGTTTTTACTACGGTGCTAGACACAAAACAAGCCGTACCGGATCACCCGGTGATTCGTGAATCAATGCCCCTAGCTGGGTACCCTGAAAACACACGCCTCGCTTGCACCCTAGGCACAAGATGGACTAACCCATCACCCTCCTATCCTGGGTGTCCAGGTCCCTGTCCAAACTTGGACTCCAAGCTCCCACTCCTGAGTCCTAGACTCAGTGCGGTGCAAGGACCTCCACCATCCCCGCCTCCAATCAGTCAGTCCGAAAAGAGCCAGATCCACGACAAGAGAGCAACGAGCCTTCCCTGCGCCCATGCCCAAGTATGTGCTCGGGATAATAAATCTGTGACTTTCCCACGATGCCTTATGCAACGACCGGTCCTTAATTGACATAGACATGGAAAAAGTGTAACCGAGCTATGCCCTGTTGGCTGCAGGACACAACCCCTTACACCCACCAGTACCCAAACCGTATCACTGCTCGGTTGCCATTTTTCCTTTCCATCATTTATCATGAGTGATCATAATTATCACCTATTTGTGAGTAACGACAGGTTACCCTTGCTACCGAAATCCTGAGCATAGCAGCTACTCGACCTGCACTAGTAGGACTCAGGTAGATATTTTCATGCATGTAGTTTCCATAAAATGCCTATAACGTAAATGCACATCATAGATATACATTTAGTGATTATTAAAAATAGAGGTTATGCACCGGGGCTTGCCTTGGGCAGGCGACGGGTCAGTGAGGTCAGCACCAAAAGGCCCCGAGGCTCCCTCCTGCATGAGGATCTCCTCCTCGTACTCCTTGATGACCTCCTCGTACTTCTGTTCGTTGATGGGCACGAACTGTACCAACTCGTGATCTACATGCATGAAATGATGATGCAATACTTAGTAATATAGCAACAGCAACTCTTAAAATTAAAGTACATCTGTCTAACTACTAAGCTAGTGCTACTGACCATGGTACTAAGTTATCTATTGCTACCAATAACAAGTATGAAGTATGGCATACATTATTATAGCAGCTACTCTATTTATCAACTTACTCTAGGGCTACAAAATTTATAGCTAGTATATAATAATCTAGTGACCCTACTATAAAATTTTCATAGCTATAGCTATCACCAATTTACCACAAAAATTCCTACAAATATTAATCTACATAATACTAAGCTCTTTAGTTTGAATTTATGAACCTACCATTGTCACAGCTAACTGTAATCTAACTACACTAACAGATAGATGGCATTTTTGTGAACCTAACAAACTTAGTTTCATAATTTTTGGACAACTACATAATTTTATATTGATTTACGAATTTACCTTGCAAGCTAAATTAGAAAGTACTCTATAATTCAAAAAGTCAGCGGCAAAGAGCTTGGCGCAACAGCCCAGCACGGACTGGACCAACGCCGCAGGCAGACAGGTATGCGGTGGCCCAGGCGCACGTAGGCGGCGTGGGCGGCCCAACACGCAGGCGCGAATGGCGACCTAGGCGGCAGTGGACCAAGGCCGGCGCAAGCAGGCTAGCCCACGGCGGGGGCACGCGCGAGCGGCCCAGTAGGCAGCGGGCGTGGACACGAGCGCAGCCCAGAGCGGCGGCGTAGACGCGAGCGTGGTCCAGAGCGGCGGCGTGGATGCAAGCGTGGCCCAGCAGGTGGAGGGCGCGGACACGAGCGTGGCCCAGAGCGGCGGCGCGGACACGAGCTGGCCCAGGTGGCTACGGACGCTGCCCAACAGAGCACTTATGGTGGCGTATTTCAGTGTATTCAGGGATTTATTTTCCTACGAGAAAGTGGCACTAAATTGGGTGTGACGTAGGGATGATGTCATGATGATGTCAACAAGCTAAGAGCAAAGGCACGCACCGCCGGCTGCTCTCCTTGCTCTGCTTGCCTGCGCGAACGTGGTGCGGTGGTGGTCACCGGCGAACAGAGCACGACGACGTGTTGTTTACGGCGCTGCTGCTGGCTCGGTGCAGAAGGACGGGAGGGTGCGGCTAAGCCGGCTGACCTTGCCAAGCCCACGCTGGAGGTCGCCTAGAGCCACAAGGGAAACATCCCGCACAACCTCACCACAGGACGACGCCCCGAACAACCTCACCACCGGACGAACGCTCGTCGGGATCACTCCAATCAGAAGCTAACTACCTGAGCTCTATGTGTGCATGGTTAATTGGAAAGATGTGGAGTACATAAGGCCAATTGCTTGGGCGACGCCGTTCGGAACTTAAAGCAGCCAGCGATGGTGAAACTTGAATCGACGCTCCGACATCGTACTACCATGATAGTGGCGGGTTAGGCACGAAGCTATACTCCCAACCATCCTCCACACGTGTGTGGTGACAAGGATGGACCAGCTTAGTGGTTTGGCCTTGGCGCGACGCGGCCGACCGGCGACCTTCTAGACAATGTGACGAAAAACTTTGCGTGGCCTCGCGTGCAAACGTGAAAGCGAGGGCATGTCCACACATGCATGGGCGAAATGTCAATGAGAACAGTAGCCACACGACAGCGCCAGACACAGCACGACTGGCGTATAGCTCGACGCGACAGCGAACGCGTGGTTTCAGCAGTGGCGTACATGCAAGTTCCTGGCATGATAATCCAAGGCCATGGTAAATACGGCGCCTCTCGGCTCGACAAGGCGCCAGTCAACAGTGATCCAACGATGGCCGGAATGGTAGGCATGTCCATAGTGGTGGCGGAGTGGTGCGGCCTGGCAACACCTCTTTGCCTTGGCAAGCCGGGCCTTGTCAGCCCAGGAACACTACCAGTGTACATGCACCAGAAGCTGGCTAAGTTTGAACAAGCATATACATGTACATTATATACGGAAAGAAAGCAAATAAAGAGCTACAGTACCATGTAGGCCCGTACGTGCAAAGCAGACATGTACACAAGTCACAAGCTAGTTCAAAAGTATTGCTCGGCTAATTGATGGCCCAATATGACTCTTGGCCCATTCACGCCACGGGCTCAAGAAGGCCCAAAACCCGAGTACAACACCAGCAAGTAATTCTAAGTCTCGTCAAAGCGCTCGAGTACACGCGAGTCGCGCGCCAGGCGCGGCAATAGTGGTGCGGTCTGGGCAGTGGTGCATGCGAGCGTGCGTTTTATAGCGTTTTCGTTTAATAAAAAATCATTTAGCACACCAAGTGATACCATGCGACATGCAATGTAACATTCATTTCATGTTTCAAATGAACGTTTCAAGTTCCATATATTGATTTATACCCTATATTACATATATGTACACACAAGTAAAATGTTCATGCCGTGTTTTAGCAAAAAGCTGTACAATATAACACCAAGGGTGTTACAAATCTACTCCCCTAAAACAAAATCTCAACCCGAGATTTCATGTGCCTAGTGTGAGAAGGAGATAGGAAATACATTTTGACGCAGCAACTAACTATCAGAACCAGAGAGGAGGTGGGGGTAATGCTTCAATAGGTAACTCTCTTGTTCCCACGTGGCCTCATCCTCTGAATGGTTTTGCCATTGCACTTTGTAGAACTTTACCACGCTATTCGTCGTCACTCTTTCTTTCTCATCCAAGATTTTGACAGGGTGCTCAACAGAAGTCAAATCTGGCTAAAGGGTAAGCTCTTCAATTTCCACAGCTTCATCCGAAACCCGTAAACATCTCTTCAATTGCGATACATGAAACACATTGTGTACCGCAGATAAAATATCAGGAAGCTAGAGACGATAAGCAACGGGGCCACACTGCTCCAACACCTGATAAGGACCCACATATGGAGGGGCTAGCTTGCCATGGATACCAAACTAATGCACCCCTCTCATAGGAGACACCTTGAGGTACACATAATCCCTAACTTCAAACTCCAAGGGCCTTCTTCGCTTGTCTATATAAGCTTTTCTATCGGCTTTGAGCTGCCTTCAAGTGACTCTGAATAATGCCTACTTGCTCTCGAGCCTCTTTGATGAATTCCAGCCCAAAGTACCCATGGTCTCCCACTTCAACCTAGTTGAGTGGTGTCCTACACTTTCTTCCATATAGAGCTTCAAATGGTGCCATGCGGATGCTTTCTTGGTAGCTATTATTGTAAGAGAATTCAGCTAACTTTAGACATTCATCCCACTTCTCAGGAAAAGAAATGGCACAAGCTCTGAATATATCCTCGAGCACCTGGTTCACCCTTTCTATTTGGCCATTAGTCTAGGGGTGATAAGCTGAACTGCGGAGGAGACCAGTCCCAAGACACTCCTGGAGTTGCTCCTAGAAACGAGAGACAAAAATAGATCCCCTATCAGAGATGATTGTAAGGGGAATTCCGTGTAGGGTCACAATCCGATCAAAGTATATCTCTGCATACTTCCTGGCTGTATATGAAACCTTCACTAGAATAAAATGAGCAAACTTAGTAAGATGATCCACAATGACCCAGATAGAGTTATAGCCCTTGGTTGTGCGGGGTAAACCCACAATGAAATCCATGGAAATATCTTCCCATTTCCACACAGGAATGGAGAAAGGCTGCAAATATCCTAGAGTACGCATATGATCTGCCTTAACTCTACCACAAGTATCACACTCTGTGACATGCCGGGTGATGTCCTGCTTCATGTTGGGCCACCAGTACAAGTGGCGTAGATCATGATACATCTTGTTGCTGCTCGAATGAATAGATAGCTTTGAATGATGGGCTTCACTCAAAATCTTCCTCCTTATCTCGTCACCGAATGGAACCACCAGCCTATCCTTGTATCTCACTACACCTTGCTCATCAACACTAAAGTGAGGGCCATGTCCTTCGACAATCAATTTTCTGATGTGGGGAATTTCTTTGGGGTCTTCCTTTTGTTCCCGAATAATCTGCTCCAGCAATTCCAAGGTCAATGCAATGTGAGCCAACACCTCTGCGTGGTTGATAGACAAGGGTGTTTCCTCAACCAGATGTGACTTTCGGCTCAAAGCATCAGCTACTACATTAGCCTTTCCTGGATGATAATGGACTTCCAAGTTGTAATCCTTTATCAATTCTAACCATCTCCTTTGCCTCATATTCAGCTTCGACTGAGTGAAAATATACTTGAGACTCTTGTGATCTGTAAAAATGTGCACTTTGTTGCCCAACAAATAGTGTCTCCAAATCTTTAGAGCGTGGACCACAACAGCCAGCTCTAAGTCATGAGTGGGGTAATTCACCTTATGCTTTTTCAGTTGGCATGAAGCATAAGCTATCACACGCCCATCTTGCATAAGCACACACCCTAGCCCCATCTTCGAGGCATCACAATATACATCAAAGGATCGGTCAATATCTGGTTGGGCTAACACAGGAGCAGTGGCCAGAAATGTCTTTAGAGCTTGGAAGGCTTCTTCACAGGCTGGACTCCAATCAAACTTAGCTTCTTTTTGGAGCAGCTTGGTCATTGGCTGAGCAATCTTGAAAAAATTTGGGATGAAATGCTGATAGTACCCAGTGAGACCAAGGAACTGACGAATCTGGTGCATAGACTTGGGAGACTTCCAATCCAACACATCTTGCACCTTGCTGGGATCTGCTAAAACACTATCAGGTGTCAACACATGCCCCAAAAATTGCACTCGGTCTAAACAAAATTCACACTTGCTGAATTTAGCATACAGCTTGTGCTCCCTAAGTTGAGCTAGTACTATCCGAAGGTGTTGGGCATGCTCTTCATCATTCTTGGAATATATCATGATATCATCAATGAATACTACCACAAACTTGTCTAGCTCTGGCATAAAGACTGGATTCATCAGGTACATGAAGAAGGTAGGAGCATTGGTGAGACCAAAAGACATCACTAGGTATTCATACAGCCTATACCTAGTAGAAAAAGTTGTCTTTGGTATATCATGTGGTCCGATCTTGATCTGATGATAGCCTGATCGGAGGTCAATCTTCGAGAACACCTTGGCACCAGCTAGCTGATTGAACAAAGTATCTATGTGGGGCTAAGGATACTTGTTCTTAACTATTACCGCATTAAGAGAGCGGTAATCCACACACATCCGCAGAGTGCCATCCTTCTTCTTCACAAAAATGGCTGGGCAACCCCATGGTGAAGAACTAGGATGTATGAAACCTTTTTCCATCAACTCTTCCAGCTGCTTCTTCATCTCAACCAATTCCCTTGGAGCCATGCGGTACAGGCGTCGGGAGATAGGAGCAGTACTAGGCTCTAGCTCAATGGAGCATTCAACCTCCCTGTCCGGTGGCAACCCAGGAAGATCTTTAGGAAAAACATTCGAAAACTCACATACCACAGGGATGGGGGTAAGATCAGGAGAGGCTTTAGCATGGGCAGCAATAGGTAAGACTGGATCTGAGGGTACCAGAAGAGGCATCCTATCCTCAGAAGAAGGAAGCCATAACTCGACACTTCTTCGCTTCAAATCCAAGACTACCCCATACACCCGCAACCAGTTCATTCCATGAATAGCATCAATGCTTTGCCCAGGTATTTCCATGAACTATAGGTGGTAAGTGTGGGTGGCTATCACCAAGCTTACTGTGTCCGTTCGGGTATTGATGAACATTTGCGAGCCCACAGTACGGATTCTATAGGCATACGGTATAGCCATATGTGGTAAGTTGTGTCGGTCTACAAATCCCATGCTCATAAAGGAAAGTGATGCACCAGAATCGAACAACACATAGGCTGGATGGGAATCGATGGTAAACATACCAGCCATCACTGGTTCCTGTTGCAATATCTGCTTAGCATCTATGAAATTCACCTGTCTAGATCAGCTGGTTGGCACCTTCCTTTTGATCATGGTCCTCTTGACTAGCCTGGAGTTCATCGATGGTTGAGCGGACTGAGCTGGCTGGTTCTAGGGATATGCTCGGGCATAGTGGCCATCTTTGCCACATTTGAAGCAAGCGCCAGGCTTGTTTCCAAACCCTTGGTGAGGTGGGACCTGCTGTCCCTGAGGCTATTGAGGCTACACCTATTGAGTGGGTGCACGGTACTATATGGAAGAAGTCTATTGGGGCTACCAAAATGAAGGCCCGCCTGATGATTGATAGGGACCCCACCGAACAACCTATACCTTCTGAGTATGAGGGTGGCTAGAAGACCCCGCAGCCACCCACTTCCTCTTCCACTCTGCCTAGGAATCCCGCTGCAAGCCCTCCATGGCGATGGCACCATTCATCATTGCCCTGAAAGTCTGATAGTTTGCAGCGTACAGCTTCTCCTGAAGGATATAAGAGAGGCCATGAAAGAAGCGGTCCTTCTTCTCATCAGTGTCCACATGAATGCCAGCATACTAGGACAAGTGATTGAACTTATTAACATAATCCATCACTGCCATACTCCCCTGTCACAGCTCTAGGAACTCAATCAGCTTTTGGTTAATGACACCAGTAGGAATATAGAACTCTCTGCATGCAGTGGTGAGCTCCTGCCAGGTTGCCGGATGATCTGGCTACTGCATGGCATGGAAACTATCCCACCATGCACTCACGAACCCTAATAGTTGCTACGCTGCAAAGTGCACTTTCTGCTCGTCGGCCACATTGAGCAACAGAAACTTCTACTCCAGAATGCGAAGCCAGTGCTCCGCATCTAGGGGCTCATCTATTGGTGTGAAAGTGGGCGGGTGGGTCTTGAGGAAATCCTGGTAAGAGGATGGTCCCTCAGGACGGTGGGCACCACCCCCATTCCCACCATTGCCCCCGTGGCCTCCGCGGGCGAAGCTAGCGACAGCTTATGCCATTAGCTCCATGGCATGGGCTATCTCTCGGCGAGTAGCCATCAGTTCCACCATCATTTCTATGGAAGTCATCGGAGGCGGCGGTGGTGGCGGAGGAGGAGCTAGAAGTGGAGCCCCATGGCTCTCCCCATGCTCATTGGATTGGCCACTCTTGCCTTGGCCCTCGCCAAGACCATGAGCCACCCCAGCACTGGTGCTCCCACATCCGGACCTTAGATTCACCTATAAGAGATATGAACCATCCATTTAGAACAACCTTCCCGATAAGAAACAAGGGATTAGAGAAATGACAACACATTTAATTAAAGCATTCTTTTCATTAATCCTATCACTTTACTAATCCAATTATATGTGTAGGGGGTATTTTAGTTTAAGCAAAACGCTATTATCATGATGAATGTATTGTCCTAGACATTCACTCAAGCTGGAATATAGCGGCATTCGTAAAAAATTTCAGCACATCGCACACTTACTTTCCGTATGCTAGATGAACGTAAGTTAGTGTACTTGTAGAAAATCGATTAGATAAAACCAGTGCCGCTATCCTAGATATACCATATTGCTAGGGCTGATACTTATTTACATAATTTAATCGCATCCTATTTTTCACAAAACTTTTGTTGGTAAAAATTTTAAGTTCTAAAAAAGAGTGATGAAACTCGTAACCATTATTGGCTCTGGTACCAACTGTGGCAGAAGCGCCCGAAATAACACGCTTATGGATGTCCTCATCTTCCACCAGACACTAAGCACCCTGAAAGCAAGCTACAACGGGTGGTATCCGTCGGGCACACCCCAAGGGAGAACCCGAAAGATCCACATTTTTCCCAAGGATCCAATAATGAGAACGAGTTACAATACTTGTCCATTTCATACATCAGAGTTTCTTAAAAATTACATTATTACAGTACCAAATGTCAGAGTGAGGAATGATAAACAACGGAATTTAGAAAAAAACATCTAGCAATAAGTACGAGGATCCGTCTAAGCCCACCAGAAGAATCCTCCAAACAAAGATACTTCTCATGCATCACCTGCAACAGAGGTAAATAAACCCTGAGTACACAATGTACTCGCAAGACTTATCCGACTAGTGGGAATAATTTCCTCACTCCAAAGAATATGATAAGCTTTATGGTTTGCTGGTTTTCTTTTAGCAAAAAGCAATACTAATAGTGACTCCTTATTTATGTTGTTATTATCAGCTGTATTACGTTATTATCTATCCAGTCTATATAAGCACTTGTTCTACTTTCAAGCAAGAGTTGAGCAATTAGTTCTATTTCATCACCTTTTATCTTTCAGTTCTTACTATGGTACTAGACATGAAACAAGCCGTACCGGATCGCTCGGTGATTCGCGAATCAATGCCCCCAGCTGGGTACCCCAAAAACACACACCCCGCTTCCACCCCAGGCACAAGCAGGACTAACACATCACCCTCCTGTCCTGGGTGTTCAGGTCCCCGTCCAAACTTGGACTCCAAGCCCCCACTCCTGAGTCCTAGATTTAGTGCGGTGTAAGGACCTCCACCATCCCCACCTCCAATCAGTCGGTTCGGAAAGAGTCGGATCCACGACAAGAGAGCAATGAGTCTTCCCTACGCCCATACCCAAGTATGTGCTCGGGATAATAAACCTATGGCTTGCCCATGATGCCTTGTGCAACGACCGGTCCTTAATTGACATAGACAAGGAAAAAGTGTAACCAAGCTATGCCCTGTTGGCCACAGGACACAACCCCTTACACCCACTAGTACTTAAACCATATCCCTGCCCGGTCGCCATTTTGCCTTTCCATCATTTATCATGAGTGATCATAATTATCACCTATTTGTGAGTAACGACAAGTTACCCACCCTACTAAAATCCTAAGCATAGCAGCTACTTGACCTGCACTAGTAGGACTCATAGGTAGATATTTTCATGTGTGTAGTTTCCATAAAATGCCTGTAACGTAAATGCACATCATAGATATATATTCAGTGATCATTAAAAATAGGGGTTATGCACCGAGGCTTGCCTTAGGCAGGCGACGAGTCAGTGAGGTCAGCACCAAAAGGCTCCGGGGCTCCCTCCTGCACGAGGATCTCCTCCTCGTACTCCTCGATGACCTCATACTCCTGTTCATCGATGGACACGGACTCTACCAACTCGTGATCTACATGCATGAAATGATGATGCAATACTTAGTAATACAGCAACAACAACTCTTAAAATAAAAGTACATTTGTCTAACTACTAAGCTAGTGCTACCGACCATGGTACTAAGTTATCTATTGCTACCAATAACAAGTATGAAGTATGGCATACATTATTATAGCAACTATAGGTATTCTTACTCCTAATGCTGATTTATGCTATATATGATAAAGCAAGGATAATAGCTACTCTATTTATCAACTTACTCTAGGGCTATAAAATTTACAGCAAGTACATAATAATCTAGTGAGCCTACTATAACATTTTCATAGCTATAACTATCACCAATTTACCACAAAAATTCCTACAAATATTAATCTACATAATACTAAGCACTTTAGTTTGAATTTATGAACCTACCATTGTCACAACTAACTGTAATCTAACTGCGACCCAGCACGGATGGCCCAGCATGGATGGCGCGGACGGCCCAGCACGTGGGCGTGAACGGCGACCCAGGCGATAGCGGACCAAGGCCGGCGTGAGCAAGCTGGCCCATGGAGGGGGCGCGCGCGAACGGCCCTGCAGGTGCGGACGCGAGCGCGACCTAGAGCGGTGGCGCGGACGCGACCGTGGCCCAGCGCGACGAGCGCGGCCCAGCAGGCAGTGGGCGCGAACGCGAGCGCGGCCCAGAGTGACGGCACGGACGTGAGCTGGCCTAGGCAGCTACGGATGCTGCCCAACAGAGCACTTAAGGTGGCATATTTCAATGTATTCAGGGATTTATTTTCCTACAAGAAAGCGGCACTAAATTGGGTGTGACGTAGGGATGATGTCATGATGATGTCAACAAGCTAAGAGGAAAGGCACGCATCGTTGGCTGCTCTGCTTGCCTGCGCGAATGTGGTGCAGTGGTGGTCGCCGGCGAACAGAGCACGACAGCGTGTTGTTCACG
Organism: Miscanthus floridulus; assembly: GCF_019320115.1. Taxonomy (NCBI): domain Eukaryota; kingdom Viridiplantae; phylum Streptophyta; class Magnoliopsida; order Poales; family Poaceae; genus Miscanthus; species Miscanthus floridulus. The sequence continues at coordinate 91,594,708 of NC_089598.1, read as the reverse complement.
GCACTGCTGCTGGCTCGGCGTAGAAGGGCGTGAGGGTGTGGCTGAGCCAGCTGACCTTGCCAAGCCGCGCCCGGAGCCACGAGGGAAACATCCCGTACAACCTCACCGTAGGACGACGCCCCGCACAACCTTACCGCTAGACGAACGCTGGTCAGGATCACTCCGATTAGAAGCTAACTACCCGAGCTCTATGTGTGCATGGTTAATTGGAAAGATATGGAGTACGTAAGGCCAATTGCTTGGGCGATGTCGTTTATAACTTAAAGCGGCCGGCGATGGCAAAAACTTGAATCGATGCCCCGACATCGTACTACCGCAACAGTGGCGGGTTAGGCATGAAGTTGTACTCCCACCGTCCTCCACACATGCGCGGTGACAAGGATGGACCAGCTCAGTGGTTTGGCCTTGGCGCGGCACGGCTGACTGGCGACCTTCTAGGCAACATGACAAAAAACTTTGTGTGGCCTCGCATGCAAACGTGAAAGTGAGGGCAAGTCCACACGTGCGCGGGTGAAACGTCAACAAGAACAGTAGCCACGTGGCAGCACCGGACGCAGCGCGACCAGGGTATAGCTCGACGCGACGGCGAACGCGTGGTTTCAGCAGTGGCGTACATGCAAGTTCCTAGCATAATAATCCAAGGCCATGGTAAATACGGCGCCTTTCGGCTCAACAAGGTGCCAGTCAACAGTGATCCGGCGATGGCCGGAACGGTAGGCAAGGCCACTGCAGTGGTGGAGTGGCACGACCTGGCAACACCTCTTCGCCTTAGCAAGCCAGGCCTTGTCGGCCCAGGAACACTACCAGTGTACAAGCACCAGAAGCTGGCTAAGTTTGAACAAGTGTATACATGTACAGTATATACAGAAAGAAAGCAAATGAAGAGCTACAGTACCATGCAAGCCTGTACGTGCAAAGCAGACATATACACAAGTCACAAGGTAGTTCAAAAGTATTGCTCGGCTAATTGATGGCCCATTATGACTCTCAGCCCATTCACGCCACGGGCTCAAGAAGGCCCAAAACCCGAGTACAACACCAGTAAATAATTCTAAGTCCCATCAAAGCGCTCGAGTACACGCAAGTCGTGCGCCAGGTGCGGCAACAGTGGTGCAGTATGGGCAGCGGTGCGTGCGAGCGTGTGTTCTATAGCCTTTTTGTTTAATAAAAATTCATTTAGCACACCAAGTGATACCACGCGACATGCAATGTAACATTCATTTCATGTTTCAATTGAACGTTTCAAGTTCCATATATTGATTTATACCCTATATTACATACGTGTACACACAAGTAAAATGTTCATGCAATGTTTTAGCAAAAAGTTGTACAATGTAACACCGAGGGTGTTACAAGTTGTTAGGTTGATGACCATGCCTAGGGTGCGTTTCATCTCTCCCCTCGATGGTCTGGCCGGGGCCCGTGTTGCCTGCTCTTACCGCCGCTCGACGCTGGTTGCTGATGATGCTGTGTGCGTCCTAGTTCGACTCGAGGCGTTCGTGCATAGGCGGCCGGTGCGGAGCGGGCGCTAGGTCAGGCCACGGCAAAGCTGTGCCCTCCTATTCCACGCCTAGCAACTATAGTGGTGAGCGGATGGAGTGATTCATCTGGTGCGTCCCTGCTCCCTGGTGGGCAGAGAGGCCGTGAGTCAGTGTCGTGACGCGGAGCTTTCCGCCTATTGAACGGCAGCGGTTTCCACCAGCACCTAGAGGTTCCAGTGGACCGCCTGCTCCTATGGGTCGACAGGCTCAGGAAGGCCATGCAGAAGCATCACCACCACGGTGATGTTCTGGCCAGCCCGAGCGAACTCGGGGGGATCGTTCCCCCCATCGATGATGTGGCACTAAACCTGGCGGGCGTGACCCCGAGTGTGGGGGATAGACCCCCGGGTACCACAAGATGGTACATGGGCCGCACCATCCGAGGTGGCCCGGCCCGTGAGATCAAGGCATACATGGCAAGATTACAAGTTGTACTAGATATTGTAATAGTACCAAATTGGATACTTTACTTGTAACCTTGTCCCTTCGGAGTATATAAGGAGGGGCAAGGGTCCCCTAGAGGATAGATAAAAAGAGATTAATCAGTATACATCTCAATACAATACACCAAAGACACAGGACGTAGGGTATTACGTCGATCAGACGGCCCGAACCTGTCTAAATCGCTGTCTCTGCGCCTTGTGTCACCATCTGGTTCCAGATCACACGCATCCTACCGATAATCTACCACCACGGGCACCCCCCTCGGTGGACTGCCGACCATATTTCGTCGACAGTGGCGCGCCAGGTAGGGGTCCCCTTTTAGGGGTTGTGCGTGCTTGATCTTCCGGCGAACCAGATGGGATTTTTTTCACCAACTTCATCCGTGGCGACCCAGCGACTGGCGGCGGCATCCCTCGACAGACGGATCTGATTTCGCATCTACTGCACTCCAACGATCAAGGGGCGGCCAGCAATAAAGCAACATGGAGCTATGTTTCCATCAAAGATGCTAATCGGCCGTATGAGCAAACTGGAGCAATCGAAGAAATATTCGAGCACGAATCCAACCACGCTCGTTGTCGTTCTGCATCGTCTCGCATTGATGACACGGATCACGTCATGGGGAGAAGCCCACAAAGATTGGAAGCAGAGAGGAGGACGAGGACACGATGTTCACCCACAACTCCCGCACCTACACGGTTGATGCTCTCGAGGTGTTCCACAGGCCGGAGGCGCTACGTCAAGGACGATCGGCTGCGGATCTGCTGCCCCGTCGGCATCGAGCGGAGTCGGATCCAACCAGTACCAAGCAAGAAGATGCCCAGCAAGAAAGCTAATTATCAAGAGCCTTACAGACAACCAGCACGTACATACTAAGAAGACATGCAAGCTACGAGATGAGAACACGTGCACTCAGACGTGTTTGCATAAGGCAAGCTCGTGTTCAGACTTGATACTGCTCGTCTGTTTTTTCTCCGACCCAAGTACAAACAAGCACCAAGGCAGATTGGAGCCAGATACAACAGCTTTCGCAATAGCGAGCCGCCAAGCGAGCCACGTTGAGCCAAGCGAGTCCTCGAGTCCGTGACGTACGTGCCAGCATGAAGTCAAGCCGCCAAGCAAGCCAGAAGCAAGCCGTCCAGGCTATTGTTGATCTATCAAGCGAGCCACGCTGAGCCGTTGAGCGAGCCGCGGAGCGAGCCACGCCGCTGAGCAAGCCGAAGAGCAAGCCACGCCGAGCTCCGACCACGTCGACCGCGACCACGTCGACCACGTCTTTAGCGGCTCCGCCGGGCTCCGACCACGTTGACCGCAACCACGTCGATCTCGTCCCGAGCAGCTCCGCTGAGCTCCGACCACGTCGACCGCGACCACGTCCCAAGCAGCTCCGCCGAGCTTCGACCACCTCGACCACAAGACTACGTCGCAATGATGATCGTCGCGAAGAACGGCGCTACGACAATCGCGACCACAGTCATGACGACAGGTCGAAAAGCTCGAGGACCGGACAACTTCATCGCCAACGACACGTCAAGCCATCTCTCGAACATCGCAACACGCCAACTGCACCCACCGGTCGTCAATAAAGCTAAGTATTATTTTTAATTGAAAATTTCTTTGATCATCGTACGCCTCCGCCGACCACCCTTAGGGTGCGCTCCGCGTCGAATTTTCTCCATACATACAATCCAAAACATGTATAAGTTTTTACAATGGTTCGCCGATACGTTTTCCTTCCTGCTTGAGAATCCCAGAGCCAGCACTGTCTCCGGCTCCACCCCACGCGTGCATGAGAGTCCGCCCTCTGCGCTACGGGTAGTCGGCAGTCGCTCCCTGGTAACACTAGCACTCTACGCGCGGCAGCGTTCCGTACCTCGCGCTACGAGATGTTGGTCAGCCTAGGGCTGGCGCATTCTTCAGGACAGGTTAATACATCGCGCTACGCCACTACATAACAAAAGGGCTAAAAACAGCTAATGTTATTTTTCGAATATTACACCAAGTATAATTCATCGCCAACCGAACACCAAGTGTTTACTTCACCTCCTACAGAGAGGTCAATATATTTCGTACACCATCATGTACTACCGCTCTCCGTGTTTATTTTTCAGGAACACAGTTCGGTCAGCGAGCTCATGCTTCAGGGTTCGCCAAGACCACTACGGTGCTCGAGGACTCTGGCCAGACCACGCTCGTGCTCGGGGACTCTGGCCAGACCACGCTCGTGCTCGGGGACTCGCCAGACCACTCCGTGCTCTGGGACTTCTCGCCAGACCACTCCGAGCTCCGACCACGTCGATCACATCTCGAGCAGCTCCGCTGAGCTCCGACCACGTCTCGGGGACTTCATCGGTCGCTCCTCGACCTGTGCTCGGGGACTGCCTCGACCACGGCTCGGGGACTTCGTCGCTCGCTCCTCGACCTATGCTCGGGGACTGCCTCGACCACTCTCCAACCACGGCTCGGGGACTTTACGTCTCGACTACATGCGATAGGCAACTCGCATACAGTTGGGGATATTCTTTCTCATTTAGACCTTGCTACAAGGCTCATACCTCGCCTTCCAGCAAGCTCGGGGACTACATCGGTACGATGCACCTACCGGTGCATCTTGTATCGCCTGTACAACGGTTGGATTCTCAACTTAACTGGGAATTCTTTTTAGACCCTGGCACCACGTGCCTACGTCACCTACTACCAGGCTCGGGGACTAAGTGGGCACACTTCACCTTGCGGTGAATGTGTTTGTTTTTCGACCTCTACGCTTCTGATGATCAAGGACGCTACGCTTCAGGACGCACTTACATTTCTTTTCAGAAATACAAGTGGGCACACTTCTCGGGACGGAAATCTTTTTCTTTCTTCTTAAGAGCACCATACATTCTTCGGACAACCTCCTTCTCCGGCGACAACGGTGGTCGGAGATGTCAAGAACTCAAGCCTCACTGTTCGGAGAAGCTAGGTTGAAATGGCGTGTCGCATCAGAATACATGGCGCTCGGGGACTAGCTGTGGGGGATAGACCCCCGGGTACCACAAGATGGTACATGGGCCGCACCATCCGAGGTGGCCCGGCCCGTGAGATCAAGGCATACATGGCAAGATTACAAGTTGTACTAGATATTGTAATAGTACCAAATTGGATACTTTACTTGTAACCTTGTCCCTTCGGAGTATATAAGGAGGGGCAAGGGTCCCCTAGAGGACAGATAAAAAGAGATTAATCAGTAAACATCTCAATACAATACACCAAAGACACAGGACGTAGGGTATTACGTCGATCAGACGGCCCGAACCTGTCTAAATCGCTGTCTCTGCGCCTTGTGTCACCATCTGGTTCCAGATCACACGCATCCTACCGATAATCTACCACCACGGGCACCCCCCTCGGTGGACTGCCGACCATATTTCGTCGACACCGAGCGCCGCTCGCTAGGTTACGCGCACGGGGACCAACGTGGTGTGTCGAGCGTGCCGGCACAGGTGGCGGCTGGTTCTGCCACCTTTGTCGTAGCTCCTCGCCATGCTCCTACGCACGAACAAGGGCCTCCGTGCGAGGGTCCGGAGGGGTGTTGTTCTGTAGAGACTTCGCTACCATCGGCGGCTGTCCCAGGGCATCCGCCATAGCGCACTCCTAGGACAGATGGTGGCTAGGTGCCATGACATCGCCGATGCTAGAGTCGTCGCTCTCAACATCATCATCCATGAGGTTGTGAAAAGAGGCGGGAGCATAGCCCGCCATCCCCATGAATTCAGATGTGAGAGGGGGCGGTGCTAGCATCTTTCAGAGCCCCGTGCATACGCGTCCTTGGGGGACGCAAGGCCATAGGGGAAACGGTCGCACAGCGGTCGCGGTAGGGACGACGGGGTCCCTCCGGAGAATTGGCATAAAATAGTAAATAGCGAGTAAATAATAGTATGTATGTTACTCTCAGTGAGGTTTGAGCCTAGCGTAGGCTTGGAGCGAAGCGCAGGTGCCTCATTGTTGAGGTCGCCGGGTGTCCCGGAGCCTATGGGGGGCGCCCCTCCGATGGGCGCTGGAAAAAGTGTCTTCTTGCGAAGGCGAAGCACGCTGAGTCGGTCGGCTATGAAGTCTAGGCTTCCAAAGAGGAAGGCCTAGGATGGCTCGAAGATGGGTGGAACCCACATCCCAACAGTTGGGAGTGCGGGGAACTCTAGCGAGCCAAAGCGAGTCATATCGCTTGAGCCCGCCATGCTGAAGATGGCGGAAAGGTGGCCATCCGATGACCAAAAGCGTGAACGTACGACGTCTTCCCCACGGACGGCGCCAACTGTCGGTGTGAAAAGTGACCAACACATAAATATTTGTAGCTTTACCGTATGTTGTGATCGGATGTGGCCTAGCACTCAATGACATAGGGTTTATACTAGTTCAGGCAACGTGCCCTACGTCCAGTTTGAGTCGGTCGGTGACTTTATTCCTGAGCCAAGGTCCTCAAAGTTTGCTGTGGGGTTACAAACGAGAGGGAGTAAGATGGGGGGTATCAGAGGTCCAGTCGGACTTCAGACCGAAGGGCCGAGAGTGACGAGAGCTCCAACATGCGCTAAGTGTTTGAACATCTGTTGTTCATTGGAATCATCCTTCATTGGTTGTCTAGATCGATCGTCCCATTTTGGAGAGAGCGCATCCCCTTTTATAGATGAAGGGGATGGCTTTACAAGAGAGAGTGTGTGTGAGAGAAAGAGCTTGTGTGTGCTACCTAGCCTTGTTGCCCATGCCGTTGGGTACAAGATGGTTTGTTGGCGCCCACAACACTGTTGTCGCTCAGATGCATGTGGTAGGCTCCATCGTCTTCTTCTGGTATGGCAAATGTCGGCACCTACCATACTGTAGGATAAATGTTGCCGCCCACAACACTATTCATGTTCTGACATGTCTGGAAGGTTGCGGTGCATCCTTCTGATACGGCCTGATAGTACTATCCTGCAGGTGTGCAGGGTATGGTCCTCAGTATTGTGGTTGACTAGAGCGTTTCGCCTTACTTGCTCTATCCGTTTCCTAGGTCTTCACTGAGTGGGCGTCCCCAGTCAGTCATTCTCCAGTTGGCTCCAGCCTCCTGGTCGGTGAAGAGCCATAAGCAGATTTTCGATGTGTTCCTAGTCAGAGAAGCGGGTCAGAGTCAGAAGCGAGCGTCGTTCCTCCTTGGCCAGGCCTTCTAGTCAGAGAGGCAAGCCGGAGTCAGAAGCGAGCGTCGTCCTCTCTTTGGCTAGGCCTTCCGGTCAGAGAGGCGGGCCGGAGTCAGAAGCGAGTGTCGTTCCTACTTAGCTAGGCTTTTAGGTTAGAGAGGCGGGCTGGAGTCAGAAGTGAGCGTCGTTCCTCCTTGGCCAGGCCTTCCGATTAGAGAGGCGAGAGTCGAAAGCGAGCATTGTTCCTCCTTGGCCAGGCCTCCCAGTCGGAGAGGCGGGCTAGAGTCAGAAGTGAGCGTCGTTCCTCCTTGGCCAGGCCATCCGATCAGAGAGGTGAGCCGGAGTCAAAAGCAAGCATCATCCACAGACTGGGTTGCCCTTCTAGCCTATCGTTAGGTTTTTGGGCTGGCCCAGGAGTTGCGCGTCGTTCACAACGTCGTCTACTGGGCTGAGCTTTTGCTAGGAAGCAGATCCATGAGGGACACCGGGTTTATGAACCCAACAGGAACAATCATGTAAAATTACTCCTAATTCAAAACAATTGACACACACAATAAATAAATGAGAACTAATGGCTTATTCATTTTCTTGTAGGTTTCAATTGCTTCCCTTATGCAACTAATACAAGCCCCAGTCGAGTTTGATCAACTACTTGAGGTAAGAAACACAATTCAATGATGCAATGAAAAAAAGAAGAATCTGATAAAAAGCAATATAAGTACTCAGCTGCTTGCTTTTTTTATGATGCAGAATAATATATATGTCACAACAAGTAGATGTGATGATTATCCAACATCAATGAACTCATAAGAAGCAATTATGGAAGTGCAGTCAGCTCGTTACCAAATATTTGCAGGCACAAATTGTTCCAGTGACCTTTCAAATACCTACAGATACAAAAAGGTGAGCAAAATCATTGCTTAGAATAAAAAAATGCCAACATAAGAAGGTTGTTTTTTGACTAAAATATATTTCAATGAACGGAGGTTACACTGAACTTATGATGGAATAGATCAGGAGCCTCAGGAAGATAATCAGACTGACTGGAATACATAGGTAAAATTTGTAATACCAGTATACAAAAATTAGATTTCAGACATATGCAAATTACACACATATGTGCAATGTAATTTCAGCATAACAATACTTTAATTTCAATGTTTCATTATAAACTGTGCAGCAACATGAAGAGATGCAAGGATCATTAACAAAGATGATACTTGGAAATGACATAAATGAGATAAAACTATATTATATATGCTTGTCAAACTAGTTGTGTTATATTATAAATGGTAACCATTCTCATTATCAAACAAATAAAACAGAATATGAGACTTGAAGATCTGGATGGAATCTTTGGACCACAAACTGACTGGTCAATATAAGAGTTAAGGTTGTCATACGGAGTAGATACAGATAGCTGAGCCAATTTTATTACATTTATAAGCAATACAAATATGTAGTGGCATCAAAGTAAAACTTATCTTTGCAAAAACATGATGGAGAAATGGCAATCGTTGTTGATGATGTTGGAGCAACGACAAGCATGGGCACTGTTCGCCTAAACGGTCGTTTAGCCCGTTTACACACTGTGTAAACGCTACACAGTGGTGCGCTGTTTCTGTTTAATCACCCGTTTAGCCCGTTTAATTGGCCGTTTAGCCCGTTTAATGGGATGTTTTGCCCAAATAATGGCTAAACGGTAGGTGACCGACTATTTACCGTTTAGCGTTTAGGAAATGATGATAGATCTGAAATTCAACAATACCATTGGCAAACTAATGTATTCAATAACATGGACATTGATGAGGTACATAAACAATGATCTCTTCAACTATTTCAGTCCACACTAAAAAAATTATTTGTATTATAAATGACATTACTCAGAAACTCGGACTGCTACTAATATATTTACAGGTGCAGCTTGAAAATCAAGATGATCAACCAACAGTGGAAGAAAATGACTTGAGGATCATAGCAACAGAACCAACAAGTTTAGATATTATATCAGTTGTAACAGATGATAATGAGCATGTAAATGGCAGCCAGGAACTGGCGGAGGAAGAGATTGAAGAATTCATCTAAAATGAGCAGGTTGCAACATCAGAAGGCAACAATGCACCAAACAACAACAAGTACAACCCACAACTATCGATGGAATTTAAGACTAGGGATGATGCTCACCATTTCTTCAACTTCTATGCATTCCTAGCCGGATTTCAAGTTGTCATAACACATACGACAAGAACTCAAAGTAAGAAGAGAAATAATGAGGTAGTCAAAGTGACAATGAGATGCACTCATCAAGGAAAAGAAAAGGAACCAAAGTCTTTAGAGCAAGAAGAAGCTAAAGTAGACAAGGATGTTGGAAAGAAACCGGTAAGGAGAAGGAAAACAATTGTTCAACAGAAGTCAGATTGTCCTTGTGTTATGATGGTGAAAGAAGAAGGAGGTGTATGGAAGATTAAAACTCTTGATTTGGAGCATAATCATGAGCTATGCCCTGGAGACAGGGATCAGCTATTTTCTGGTCACAAGTATATGACAGAAATGGAAAAAGGATTTATCAAGACTCTGAACGATAACAATATCCGGACAAGGAAGATAGTTTCTATTCTATCGTATCTGAGAGGGGGAGCTTATAGCTCTATCGATAAAAAAGAAAGATATCAGTAACTACAGGACAAAGCTAAATAGAGAAGTTAAAGGATCAGATATGACACAAGTACTGGATTATTTCAGAAAGAAACAAATTGCGGATCCGTCTTTCTTTTACAAGTTTAATTTAGATGAGGACAAGAGAGTGAGAAACTTAATCTGGACAGACTATTCTTCCATGAAATATTATGCAAATTATGGAGAATATGTAAGTTTTAACACGACATATATGACCAACCGATACAACTTACCTTTTGTACCATTTGTTGGAGTCACAGGACATGGGCAAAGTTGCCTTTTCAGATTTGCTTTCCTGCATGATGAGACAGTGTACACTTTTAAGTGGGTATTTCAAACTTTCCTTGAAGCAATGGGAGGAAAACACCCTCAAACGATCATCACATACCAAGACATGGTGTTGAAATCAGAAATAGAGCAAGTCTTCATAAACACAAAGCATAGAAATTGCTTGTTCCACATAAAGACCAAATGCTACAATAAGAATGTTAAGGTCTTTGCAGCAAACGAAGGACTATATGAAGACTTTGAAGATATAGTGAACAATAGTCTAACAGTAGAAGAATTTGAGCGACTTTGGAAGAGAATGATTGAGGAAAGAAACCTTCAAGGGAATCACTACTTTTCCAAAATGTGGGAAATGAGGAAAATGTTTATCCCGGTCTACTACAAAATTGACTTCTTCCCTTTCATACAGACCACATCTAGAAGTGAGGCAACAAATGCGAGGTTCAAAGACAAGAGATATACAGTAAACACTGACCTAACAGAAGGCAAAGAAGAATTTACCTGCATATGTGCAAAATTCAGCAAAGATGGGATACTCTGCTCTCATATCCTGAAAATAGTCATTAAAATGGAAATCAACACAATTCCAGACAAATACTTCTTAGATAGGTGGAGCAAAAAGGATATGAAGGTACATCTTGAAAGACGAGAAGAAGAAACAGTTACAAAAAGCTCATTATTGAGATTCAACATATTATCCAGGAAGTCAACAATATTGAATTCAAAAGCAGCAAAAAATGAGGAAGCCATGGAATACCTTATGGCAGAATTCGACAAGATGGAAATCAATTTAGATAGAATGTTATCTACTCAGCAAACAGGTGAAGCACAAAATGACCAGCAAGGAGAAACTATAGTAGCACAAGCTAGAGATCCACAGACTAAAATAGATGATCCAGAAAGAATTTAGAGAAAGGGAAGGCCACCTAAACCTATCAGAATGAAGACACATATAGAAGAAATAAAGAAGAAACTAGTGGCAGTAGAAAAGAAGAAAAAGAAGAAAACAAATGACACAGACAATGCAGGTAAAAAATTTCAGGACATACAAATAGAATTTCAGTACATACAAATAGAATTTGAATCCAAATGCAAAAATTCTTATTTATGTGAACTAATAATGTTTTGTAGGCTCCCCGGTGAAGCCAAAAAGAAAGAAGAGGAAGGAAATATCAAATGGTAGCAATGATCACCAAGCAACAGAACACTGAGGACATGGCAATCAAAGATGATCAATAGAAGGAAAGCAAAATTTATCAATCAGAAGGAGGGATGCAGTCAAATTCAATGGCCAATTAAATTATGTAATTTGTCTAATGAACATGATGTTACATTCTTAAATTAAATTATGCGTAGAACTACAATTGCATATGCTGAGAACTAAAATTGCAGTGCCCAGTAGCTACAAATTACATTGTTGGTGATTGCAGTTGTGTAACCGAATATTTTATTTATCTCAGAAGACAAAAATTGGTGTGTGCTGGCAGAAATTAGAATTATCAAAGTTCGTGAAGTGTTAGCACAAATCACAAGAGACAATTTTTTCTATGAAAGGGCAGGGATAAAAACTTGGTGTATATTAACACAAATCATAATTATCAAAGTTCATGAAGTGTTAGCACAGATCACAAGAGACAATTTTTTTTCTATGAATAGACAAGGAGAAAAACTTGGTATATGTTGGCACAAATCAGAATTATCAAAGTTCATGAAGTGTTAGCACAAATCACAAGAGACATTTTTTTCTATGAAAGGGCAAGGACAAAAATTTGGTGTATGTTGGCACAAATCAGAATTATCAAAGTTCATGAAGTGTTAGCACAGATTACAAGAGATAATTTTTTCTACGAAAGGACAAGGATAAAAACTTGGTGTATGTTGGCACAAATCAGAATTATCAAAGTTCTTGAAGTGTTAGCACAAATCACAAGAGACAATTTTTTTCTATGAAAGAACAAGGACAAAAACTTGGTGTATGTTGGCACAAATCAGAATTATCAAAGTTCATGAAGTGTTAGCACAGATCACAAGAGACATTTTTTTATATGAAAGGACAAAGCGGGCCGACACAGGCATGCCACAACTCTGAGTTTAGGCACTTGTACTCCTCCACAGCTGTAATGGCAGAAGTATTTGTTTTGTTTTGAGAACAAGTTTTAATACTACAAGTTTCTTCAGCAATGAACTCCACCTATTGGCAAAGCAGAAGCAAAACTTCTCAACTTCCTCACAAATGCAATCATTGGCCATCACAAATGCAGGAATGCAACAAAAAATTTAACTACAAAAGATGCTCTAAAACAAGTCAACTAAACAAGGAGGCAAACAAACCTCGATTGACAAAGCCAAAGCCAAAACTGAACAGGCTGTGAGTTCAGCAAGTTTGGTTTATGGATTCTTTTGCACCTAGTTAGTATAAACATGATGAATGCGGACCAAAATTCAAAAAGAATTGCCTAATGATGCATCAACCACTCAAAAACCAATCACCCCATGAACCAACAACTTAAACTAGCCTGGCATCATAGAGAAAGAGAGAGAAACACACACACTCTCTCTCTCTTTCCAATAAAAGCAACACACACAAAGGCACTCAAAAGTCCAAAAAAACAAGAAGCTTATTCAGCAGCAAGCAGCATGTAGCTGCAACAGTAACAGTAGCATCAGGCTTAATCAGTAGTAGCATCAAACAGTAGCAGTCAAATACACAACCACAACCACAGAGAGAGAGAGAGGCATCAGCAAACATCAGTAGCAGCAAGCATCAGTAGCGGTAGGCAAAAGCAGCAAGCAGCACCAAAAAACATAAAAAAGGGAGCAACAGCTCCAAAAAGTAGAAAAAATGGCAGCAACGGGTCAAAGCGGGCAAGGAAACAAAGCAGGCCAGCATAGGCATGCCACAACCTTGAGTTCAGGCACTTGTGCTCCTCCATAGCTGTAATGGCAGAAGTATTTGTTTTGTTTTGAGAACAAGTTTCAATACTACAAGTTTCTTCAGCAATGAAATATCAACTGGTGACATGTGCTTATGCCAACAACAAAAAGAGGAAACAGGCCCAGAGATTGCAAAGACAAGATGAAAAAAATTACCAAGTTCATGCACCACTATAGTACATGTCAGCCGCAAAAGGGACCATAACTAGACATAACATCAAATCATCCCTACCAGAATATCTCTAAAAGTCATTTTGGTGAGTCAAAAACACATTAAGCTGCACAAATATTTATGTCAGGATACTAGTTGATCTTCAGGGCACACATCATGTAGAGCTATTATACAACAAAAATTACTGAAGTGGCACAATCATTACAAACTAGTAATGTAAAAAAGAAAAGGTCTGGGAAATGAAAACTACTTAGCAACCTGACATTAGACATATGATGCAGTTTGTAAAATGACACACAAATCCACTCATCACACACACAGAGATCCAAAACAAAAAATGGCACACGAGCTAGCAAAACCAAGTACCTTAGGCGTCATCGAGGCAAAGGACACCTGGTAGAAAAATGTGGCTCATCTTGTCAGCAAGCCCAGCCTTGTCAACAACAGCAACAAAATCACCACCGCCGATGATGGTGGTGACACCCTTTGTGGTTGTAAACTCAGCTAGCTTCTTAGCAAAATAGCCTGAAGAAACACAAATTGTCTAAAAACAATGATACATAAAAAAAGATAGATAAGACACAAAGCCATTTTACCCCCATCCTACTCAAAAAGTACCTAAATATACTTAAAAGATCATAAGGAGGGATGACATTTTATTACCTTCTGCATGAGGAAGCCAGCATACAACAGCCTTCAAAAAAATACTTGGTAACTCCTTCAGTTGAAGCATGAGCTCTGTATGCCATGCTGAAAAATGCATCATTGACAAAAAAAAAGGTCAGCAACAGATGCTAGCTTCTTAGCAAAACTCAGTGTCATTCTTCTCTTTCTTCTTGTATAATCTAACATTCTCTAGGAGCAAAACTCCACCTATTGGCAAAGCAGAAGCAAAACTTCTCAACTTCCTCACAAATGCAATCATTGGTCATCACAAATGCAGGAATGCAACTAAAAATTTAACTGCAAAAGATGCTCTAAAACAAGTCAACTAGACAAGGAGGCAAACAAACCTCGATTGACAAAGCCAAAGCCAAAACTGAATAGGCTATGAGTTCAGCAAGTTTGGTTTATGGATTCTTTTGCACATAGTTAGTATAAACATGATGAATGGGGACCAAAATTCAAAAAGAATTGCCTAATGATGCATCAACCACTCAAAAACCGATCACCCCATGAACCAACAACTTAAACTAGCCTGGCATCACAGAGAAAGAGAGAAACACACACACTCTCTTTCCAATAAAAGCAACACACACAAAGGCACTCAAAAGTCCAAAAAACAAGAAGTTTATTCAGCAGCATGCAGCATGCAGCTGCAACAACAACAGTAGCATCAGGCTTAATCAGTAGTAGCATAAGCAGCAGCAGTCAAATACACAACCATAACCACACACACACACACATAGAGAGAGAGAGAGGCATCATCAAACATCAGTAGCAGCAGGCAAAAGCAGCAAGCAGCACCAAAAAACAGAAAAAAGGGAGCAGCAGCTCCAAAAAGCAGAAAATATGGCAGCAGCGGGTCAAAAAATGCAGATCTACTAAAAAACCAAAAATCAGCTACAAATACACAATCAACAGAACAAGTAAATGGAATAACACATACCAAACTATATAACTTTCTCAAATAGGTTGCTGCTCCTGATAAGAGTTCCACCTCTAAGGGCGAACTTCCGCCATTGGTAACTGAAAACAACCAAATATTTACAACATGTAATGGGAAAAAGCATGTGTTAATACAACATACAGCACATTCAGTAAAGTATATCATGCTCAAACTAAAAAAATGTAATGCATGTAAGATCACTAACCAGATCAGACCGTCATCTTTACAAGAACAAGAGGGACCTCCACAACCCTCAAGCTTGTCCTTGTCTTCGCTATCAAAGGTTACTACACTGACACATAGTGGACAAAAGAGACACACTAACATAGAAGGACATAAACTTAGAATAATAGTAAAAAACAGTTAACATCAAGCATCCAAACAAACCATCCAACCAAATATTATCATCCACTTTAGTTTAGCCTCTTGACTGTAGATTAATATTTACAACCATTTGAGCACCAACTATTCTCATCAACGTAGCTGCTTCTTTACAAAGTACCATGCACTCATAGCATGAACCTACACACTACATGATAGGAACCTAAACACAAGATCCAAACACAACACACATGCCATGCTCTCTTATAGTACTGTTCGTAGACCTAAGAAAAAATATTAGAAACAAAAATCAATTGAGTACATGATGGAATAATACACAAAGTGACATTGCAACTAGTACTACCTCAGCATCATATTTCATCACTTTAGATTGACCATCATCAAAACTATTATATTCATTGAAAATCATGTCATTGACGTACTTTATACGAAGATGCCCAATATCAGCTTCAGAAAACTTGTCCATCAAATAGACATTTAGCTCCCAAAGCTCTAGATTCTTCATCGCAAAGATACCACTATCATTGCTAAAGTTGAAACAAGATATGGGAAAGACAAGACAGAATATTATAAGCACCACACAAATTGATATGATCTAAAAAAATTAAAAAAAGATTGTACACTACCCACTTCTCAGTCTACTGAGGTACATCTGCATAGATAACTTCATATCCATGGAACCCAAAGTCAATTTGAACAACTTCACTCCAGATTGTGGTCAAGTTTGGTATCTAAAAGCAGGTAGAGGAAATAATTAGAGTGCAGATATATATTTTTTCTTATTTGAACAAAATTTCACATTGCATTCAAACAAAACGATGTGAATCCATGTGCTGCTGCTACTTACAAATTCATCACGGACAGCTTTATGGAAATGTGAGTCTGCTCCAAAATGTAGAGTACGGGAATCAAAGATTACAATCAATCTTTGAGTGATATACACAACAACCACATACCACCGATCATGGAAGAGAATTGGAAAATAAAGCTGACAAAATAACATAAAATGAAAAAGAAGGGATTATTAGCACAACTGCGATGCACACAACATATGTGCTAAAGCTTAAAAAATTAAAAGGATGTGTTACTCACATATTGGATGTATGCTAATGACCTTGCACGACCAATACCCTTAAAGCATTTCACTACATTATCATATAGCTCCTCCTTGCTATCATTAGGACCGTGATTTCCAATAAAATAGTCCAACAAAAATAGATTGGTCAATATTATTTTATTTGATACAGTTACCACATGTAATTGAGAAAAAAAGAAATAAATGACACTTACACCAACTTTAGAGAAGAAATAATGCTTGTAAGAATTCTTAGGGTGTTTCCTACGGAATAACAATCTGCACAAAGCATTCACTACAAAATAATGGACCTATCCTTGAGGCTTAAGAGAACTTGCAAGTGCACTTAATTTCACAACCACTTGTCCATAATCGATTACTGCAAGACCAAGACAAATGAAAACAATTCATAATTACTTGATTCAAGTGTACTCACGAGTGGTGAAAACACTTAGGAGGTTGTAAACATTTAAAACTTACTTGGAATGTTTAGTTTCTGCCATCTTCAAAACAACAGCATACACATCAGCTTCAAGCCTCGACACTGTCATCTTTGAATGAGGCATCATATAAGGGCTCAACTTGTATTTGCTTGGGATCACTGTCCTTCTAGGACAATGAACAACCAACTTTGCACTAGAAGAGTACCAAGAACCTTGGTTTGAAAAGGACTCAGAGTTGTCTAATAAACCATTGCTTCCCATACTTTTTGCAGAAACAGAAGTCCCACCTCGATGGGATGCAAGAGGTGTAGGTGCCTGCAAAATTAGGAAAAACATAAAGTTGTTCAAAAATCATAAAGTAAAAATTGATAGAATAGGGTTCATACTGTTTAATTCTAAAGCAAAATCAGCAGGTCATCTCACAAGACAATTGTTCCAAATTGATAAAACTAAAAATGCCAATTTACAATGTCATAGTGTTCTCCAGAAGGCACGATTGTAGCTAGAGGAACAACAACAGTTGGATCTTCAGCAGTCATAGAATAATCTATAAAAGGTAAAGACTCCATATGGACAAGGTCCTAATAAAAAAATACTACCATATTAGTTACAGAAAAGAGACAAAAGAGAACACAAGATATGTCACAATACAAAATTGATCTAATCTAATAAACAAGCTTACATTTTCAACATTGTCATTTCTTTTGGTCTGAACAGTTTCCTAATTGCTCACATTACCACCTCCACCAAATGGATTAGACCTCACGGTCAACAAACGTCCAACCCTCTAATATTGGGCAAAATTGGAAGTAGAAGCTACTCTCGGATTGAACCTATCAAAGAGTGAAAGTAAATCAAGTGTTAGTACAATAAGACGAGTTACAAGAAACTCTTTTTTTTGTTCTATGAGATAATCAATGACAGAGCACCAGCATATTGACTTCAAACAAAAAAAACCCCAGAAAATACAAAACTCACATTTAGTTGGACATTCTGATGTGTAGTTGCAGCTTTAGAAGGTAGCACTCAGGCTTCTCTCTGAAGATTATCATCTGAAGTACAAGCTGTACCAGATACTGGATCGACAGGACGCCTCAGTTTAGGATCTTCAACATAATTTCCTAAATCATCCTCATCATAAAACATTCTAAAAGATGGCATGCTAGGACTATTAAAGTAGGGAGCATTATTCTTCATACAAGGTTTCTGAACAGGTGCTTTCCCTACTTTATTAAATACTAAATTGGTAAATAAGGTTCAAACTTACAGGTGACAAAGGACAGATATTGCACATGTCAAATATTATAATTGCAGTATTTCAAAAGTGCAATTTACTGCTAATAAATGTGCAATCTAGAAAAAGGTACTAACTAGTATGATCCAAAGCATGAGCTGTAGTTTTAGCCAATTGAGTTTGTTTTAAATGTCAGGGAATAGCTTTTGGGTCTGAAAACATTGTCTATGCACTAGAAGCAGTTTGGACATTCTTCAATGCATCTAATTTCACATTGTCCTTGGACTGAAAAACAAATAGGAAAAATGGTTGTCAACTATCACATGATCCGAACAAGATAGTTTGGACTGGAACAGAATTCAGTTTTAGTTCAACCTTCTAACGTTTGGTTGAGCTAACAATGGGCCTTCTTCAACAAGTATAGGATTATCCTTTGTACCTCCATTTCCAATATGATCTAGCACAATTGCCTAAAATTGACAAATGCATTATTCAGGCAATAGATAAGTCATGCACTACAGATTATATATCTGTAGTGCATTAGTGATCAATCGTAGGGATTTATTATCCATGACACTGGTAAGGTAATAAAGCATCAGTGATCAATTGCAGGGATTTATTTTCCATGAAACTGGTAAGGTAATAAATATTACCCAATGATGGAAGGGAAATGAGCATGCGATGAGGATAACCTTAACTTGGCTCTATTAATTGAAATTAATTATCTTATTCTAGGGCACAAGGTAATGCACGATGCAACACTGCCAGATTGTACAAGATCAATTCTTTCTATGTCCAAGTATATCATAAAAAAGAATATGCTCATTTCTTTGATAAGGCTCAGCAGCATGTTTTAAAAGGTACATGGAATAAATTAGCTTTTAAGTGCTATGGACAATCTTTTACGCCCCACT
This sequence comes from Miscanthus floridulus, assembly GCF_019320115.1. NCBI lineage: Eukaryota > Viridiplantae > Streptophyta > Magnoliopsida > Poales > Poaceae > Miscanthus > Miscanthus floridulus. The sequence continues at coordinate 91,575,889 of NC_089598.1, read as the reverse complement.
TCTAGCTTCAGTTTCTCTTGCTAAAACCTAAACAGAGACCAAACAACTGCCTTCTACTATTGGTTTTTAGAGAACATGAGGCTGCCATCAAGAAAGAAGGCAAGAGTTTTTCCTTCCTAGCCTTTCTCTAGCTTTCCCTCCGTTGCCCACCCACCAACCTACTAGGCTTCTCCCACAAAACAGTTTGGAGTGCCATCCAATAAGTAGCTAGCATCTTCCAACCTAAGAGAAGCAAAATCCAAAAAGCAGAAAAACTGGACCACTGCCAAACATGGATACACAGCCACAATCATCATGAGATGAAGACTTGCTTCCCAGTTTAGTGGATGACCACAACGGGCATGCTGCCACTAGCATTGCCCACACCTACCCAATGGCTTGGTCACTGCTGCATAGTATTCTAAATCTAGAGCACTGCAGAAATTGTGTGACTTGATGCAAAGCAGAGAGAAGGTAAATGGAGGAGAAGAGATGTGTGGAAGTGGAACACTTGTCAACGTAAAGGACCTTGGTTAAAACCTTTGATGACCCTGTCCTATATATAATTATGTTCCCCAAGACTAGGCAACACTGCACCAACTTCTTATGGACTTGATTGCCCTTTTTATATACTGCACCAATGTCATTTAGACTTAGTTGTTCAACCATTGGAAGATAAAATAAACACTACATTTTTTGTAGAAAAAAGATTTAAGAATTTTGTAATGAATCTAAACTAGAAGTGAAGATCATGGGACATCATCATATTTCAGTTATAGGAATATTCTCTCCAACAAGAAAAAGTTGCTCAAATTATCAAAAGTGTTACTTCAGATATGTATATCTTCCTTAGGAATCAGTGATCATGATAGACACAATAATGTAGCTATGTAGAGCAGTATGTTGCTGCCTTAAACTAGGCTGATCAATGACATAGCTGATAAAATGGAAGGAAAAGATGCAACTTATGCTAAATGATGGACTAACAGGTGAGAATAGTGCACAACAACTAGACACATTATTCAGGCTATCTATATATAGCAGTGAGGTGCACACACAGAAAACAAAAAACAGCAAAACACAGAAACTCACTTTTAGAACAAGCTTCTGACATTTGGTTGCAGCTTTAGAAGCTAACATTGGGGCTTCTTGAACAAGTACAGGAATATCCTTTGTACCTCCTTTTCTAGCATAATCCAGTACACTTGCCTAAAATTTACAAATACATATTATTCAGGGAAATAATTTGTAACTGAAATCTCTATTCAAAACACAAGAAGATATTCAAAACATTGACTTCAGCATCATCATCTTTTCTGCAACTAAGAGGGGATTTTCCAAGACGTTGAGATAGTCCATGTTGAGTCCTCAAAACTACACTATCAGGAGTGGAAGTTTGTGATGCATAGTTTTTCCTCTTCCTCTTCCTTCTACCTGAATATGCACCTAAAAAATATTCATAGGAGTATGAACAAGAGATACAAAGTTAACTCAATGCTGAAAAAATGCTACAAAAAACACTTTATGTACCTTGAGCTGATGAGTTATTGGAAGAAATAATTACAGTTGCCTGAGAAACACCGCAATTGTCACTACCAAAAACATTGTATGCACTATCTGAATCAACTTTTTCAGTCACAGAAACTTCTTCATCATTAATTTTAGTAGTAGAAGCCATTGTGGGATCAACAACTTCCACATTAAATGCAGCTGCAGCAGGCAATGTGGTATCCAAAACATCTTCCACAATGGTATGAGTTGAAGCAGTGGGCATTGGGGCTTCAAATTCATGAGCCATTGCATCATCATCTTTGTGACTAACATTGGCTAGACAAGGGATTCCGGCAGCAGAATTCTCAGGCAATGGATCATCATCAACTACATGACCATGATGGTTTTTCATGTACTAGAATATTGAGATGACAAGTTTGTTAGGGCTCCTAAAACCATGTGCTGTGTGATGTTCTTGGAAAATGCCACACAAAGCTTCATTGTCCTGTCATGTCAAATTAATAGTAATTTTAAATAGCAAAAATTGCGGATTCTGCATATTAAAATAGCAATGAACTAAACCAAACAAATATTAAACTAAATGAAATACTCATGAACATACTGAATAAGGCACCTACTTGTTCATCAAATAATCTACAATCAGTATACAGAGAATCCCTAAAAGAAGCATAAGCATCAACCGGTAACAAAGATTCAGCATAACAAGTTTCCTCAATAGATTTGACCTACACAAAATATATTACAGTTAGTTAGTCAGTAATCTAAACGAGAACAAAGCAAACATGACAACACTCATAAAACCTCAAACCAAGACTTACCGGACGCTTTCCAAACTTATCAGCAGAGACACAATCATATGAAGCATATTTTTATCATAGAACCTTTCCAACATAGAATTCGTGGCAAATTTGGGGGAAGCTAGTGATGAGATCCGAAGTTCAGGAAGTCTAGATAGTAAGCCTATAAGAAATTACAAAGTGGTCAGTAAATACATTACATATAGATGACAAAAAGTAATTGATAGGAAAACAAGCAATGGAAAAAAGACATACCATAAAGAAGTATATGCAGCCACCGATTGTCCTTCTTTGCTTTTTTCTGTATAATGATATCAAAGCAAACAGCCATTCAAATACAAACTTGGACCAGTCCCAATCTTTCACAATCGAAACATCAATCAAAGCACCTAGATACTTGGGACTAGGAAGAGTACTTGAGTTTGGGCACATGAAAGTTGACAATGCAACAACCATGAAGTATCGGAAGATGTCATCATCAGACAAAGTGTTGCCTACCAACTTCTTGCCAAAGGTCTTGATGAGGGGCAAAGAAGTCTCATTGATTTCTTTAAGAAAATTGGCCTTTGTAGACTCATCTTTCTGCTGCCTGATGTCTTCACCACCAATTGGAATCCCTAAGAAAAGGTGAACTAATTTTGTAGAAAAAAGGACTACTTTGCCTCCAACAAGTATATCACAACAGTTGACATCGACTTGATCCGCAATCCATTGGATAAAGTTTCTAGGCACTGAACATCCATCATACTCAAGCAAGATCCCAAATCCATGAACCCTAATGATCTTTTTCTTACGCTCATCCAATTCTCTTATTTTATGTCCAAAATACTTGTTATTGCACCTGCTTCCTGCTTACCAGATGAACTCTCACCGACAGTTGATTTTCCTTTAACAGGGCCTTTAACATCTGTAGTATTCTGAAAAACCAATGAAAAAATAAGTTTTCAGTTATAAAACTAATCATCAGTTAACTAAACATGGTGTCAAAAAAACACATGCTACTGAATTTACCTTTGTAGCACGATTCTGAACTCCAGAACATCGTTATTTCCCTTTCTTATGAATAGACTTAGAAAACTGAAAAAATAATATCAATAGTTAGTTCAAAAAAACATAGTGGCATGGACTGATTCGAGTAACTTAACTGCTAGACAATAAGAACAGAAAAGGTTGATATGTGCAAATGAGACATAGGCTGATGTCCTACTCCTATGACTATGACATAGTGAAGGTAATAGTCCAAAAGGGATATAGAAATATGCATAGTTCAGTAATAAAAGTTTCAGAACATACTCTAGAAAGCACTCCTTTCAGATGCTTGAAAGCCTGGACTGCTACAGCAGGATCAATATCATCATCTGAGGAGTTTGGATCCTAAAAAGGCAACAACAACAACAACAAAGCCTTTAAGTTCCAAACAAGTATCATATTATATACACAGGTGCATAAACAAACAAAATCAAGTAAACTTATTACCTCGTCAATATTTAATGAATCAGAGTTGTTGTCTTCTTCAGAGTTCATATCAAAGTCATCATCACTCTCACCATTTATAGATTGAGCATCAGAACCCAACTCATCATCATCCATGGCTATATAACAAAAAATAATAATGTTTAATCAGCTACTGTTTTCTTAAGAATTTGCATGCCTACCATTCAGTAACTCACATGAGTGAGCTCTTTTACTTTAGTTCAGTACTACTCGTACTAGGTCGTCATACACCGTAACAGAATGAACAAAAGCTTTCAAACATGATATTACTATTAGGTATGACCAAACTATTGTTGCATGCATAAAGTAATCTCCTACAACTAAAAAGAACAAAGTGTGGACATTTTTTGGTGCGACATTTGTTTTGGTTCGTCCGTCTGCCCACGCCTGTGATCCCACGACATCTCCTTGATTGAATATTGCCTGTCATGTGATAGAGGAATCACGGCAAAATAGGAAGTACAAAATTATTGTGCTATCCATATACACATTGCATGTTTGCATGCACCAGCATACATGGCAACGAGCAAAAGGAAAGAGATTTAACACAGAAGGAAAGAGAATTAAGACAAAAGGAACCTCTTTGCATTTCTGAGAACCTTGCCAAATCTACCTACATTTAATTACTTCCCCTCTTTGCATTTGCAAAAGGGACAACTTTTTCCTCCTTTCATTTGGTTTCACGCTCATGTGTTCCAATGCCCTCGCTTGCTGTTTCTTACATGAACCATAGTTGATGTCATCTGTCTTCCATGGCTCAGCCTCCCAATCCCGAGAGAAGGTCCCTACCTCTCCCTAACTGAAGATCCAGCCTGCCAGAGGATCTCCTCAAGTCCATTGGGCAACGTCTCACATCCCCATGGCACGCCGCCGTCCCATTCACGACCTTCGGGCCGCTCCTGCTGCTCCCGTTCGACCTCGACTCAGACCGCGTCGGCTTCTACTGTGTCCTGGAGAAGAAGGTCTTGACCAAGATGCTGCCCGATGTGCGCAGCAAGGTGGCGTGCGGTTCCTCATGTGGGTGGCTGGTGCTCATGGACGAGGCGACGTCCATGATGCTGCTGAATCCATTCGCTGGTGCCCGTGCCCCACATGTTGAGCTCCCGCCAGCAGGCAAACACGTCGCGGTGGTGTCCTCATCGGAACACGTGTCTAGGGTCCACGGTCATTGGGTCCTCCATCCCAACAACGGCTATGGGGACATGGATGCCGCAAGCAGAGCCATCAAGCTAGAAGACATGAGGGATGTGTTCTTCCATGAGATCATGCTCTCGACATCTCCTGATGCCGCCGACCACAAGTGCGTGGCCATGGCCATGCTTGGGTGCTCCATGGAGGTCGCGTTCTGCCAGGTTGGAGTCGACAGCGCATGGACGCTGCTCGACACCAAACTGGAGTTCTCCATGGGGTCCATCGTCCACTGCCAAGACAAGTTCTTGGCGATCGACTGCACTAGAGAAATCTCTGTCTGCAGCAGCAACGCTGCCAGCGCTACTCCAAACGCGACGCTGCTGCCACCGTAGCTACCTAGAATCAAACGGTGAGCTACACATTGTGGGTGCCATGGTGAGCACGTTCCACGAGACATAGAGCTTCACCTACAGCAGCGCGATCTACAAGTGCAACCTCCGCGACCGTACGCCGGAATGGTCTAGGGTGAGGGACATCGGTGATCAAACACTATCCGTGTCTAAACATTTCAATGAAAGCTTTAGTAGAACAAGTGTATCCAAGTATAAGGAGAACAAAATCTATATGTCTGAGCCATTGTATGGGGATCCATACGACTTGGTCCATCGACTGGAGATCATTGATATTGCTACCGGCGCATCCAAAGTGAAGCCCGTCCAAGAAAAGATGTAGGGTTCCGAGGCTCTACGTTGGATTTGACCCAATATCTAGAAGCTCTAGAGTTTGTGAGCCTATGACACCGCGCACTCCGTGACTGTGTTAAATTCATAAACTTTGCGTTTTGGATTAAATGTCACTTTAACGTTGGTATTTAATTTAACAGTATTGTTATCTTATCGTGCGATCCGTGTGTTTTTAGTATAAATTGTTAGTTATCCCATAGCAACGCACGAGCACGCTACCTAGTTGCATATATAGGCAAATCAGTGATACAGGAGCAGGACAAGTTAGATTCGCCGAGATTACATAGTTACAAGATTACATAGGAAACTAATATATAGTTACAAGAATTTCTTTGGTGCAATAACAACTTGGAAAAAATAGATAATAGATAAAATTCAGGATCCAAATTCCTTATAGAATTCATAGACTATATCAAAGTCAAGAAAACGGCACGCAGCCAAAAATCCATGTAAAAATCATGAGTATGTGACGGTAGAATTGATGCTCAAGCTCAGCCGGGAAACCAAGGCATGGATCATGGATGGATGGTCCAACAATGACCATACATATGCTCAACAAATCATGAGTATGTTACAGAGATAGTATTAAGAGTTTAGCTTCACATTGCACTCTTAGTTTTCACCACCATAACCAGTGCCATCTTCCTCTCACATGAACTAGACTGGACGTATGCTAACTGTGACAAGTACTAGTTACTGTTGTGACGGGAATAGAACTTGAAAACAGGCAGAACCTAGCCTCAAAAAGGAGACATTTCAGATGTTAGTGACCCTAAGAAGCAGAATAGTTGAATTATTTTTCAGAAATGCTCATATTTTTAGACTACAGACAATGTCACTCAAATGGCCAAAAAATTATTAGCTAAAGTAATTGCAATTTGGATACATAATTAGACATAAACCAATTTCAATCCACCCAAGATCAGCAAAGGAAAAACATACAACATTAGACAGAAACCAAATTCAATCCACCCAACTGACAAATGATGGACAGTTGACAGTGCAGATTTATCAGATCTATCTAACATTATACTGAAGAATCCATATGCATAAATCATATAATGATCAATCGAGTTTGGTTATTAGTATTGTGACTATATGACTATATATAATAATATATCATTTGATCATTACATGAAAATTACAATTATAGTCAACAAGCTCAGTCAAATAAATATTGTCAACTGTCAGATTACCATGAAACTACCATTAAATATTTAAATCACAATGGTAACTAAACTTCACCTCAACAAGCTGATATCAGAAAAGTAGGAACCACCAAAATGGACCAAGCAATTAAAACTTTAAAAGATAGGTGCTCACTATTTTGTGTGTTTCATGATGGATTGTCCTATTTTGCAGTTTGCAAGAAATGCTTGAAAGAGCATTGCAGTGATTAAACTGATATTTACCTGACAATCTGATAATTATAAATTTTTCATTTCCAAAGATAATGCCAAAAAAATAGGTAAAACATTGATCTTCTAAGTATAAAGCATTCAACAGTCTAATCCAAAAGTTTGCATGATAGCAGCTAGCTTTATACTTATCCATATGGTGCTGGTAGCTTTCGATGTATCACAATCAACTACTTATAACTTTGATGAACCAGATTGGATCTCAGTGCCATACAGCTATGCTATTTCAGAAATGTCCTAATTACAGAGCTGATTATATACACTTACACTAATTTCAGACTCTAGAATAGAATCTGAGACCATATTCGTAAACAAGTATCAAGAAGCTATATCGAATACCTCCATTCTTCTAATACCAAAGTTGAAATACAAGTATCAGTTTGATTACAACATATATTTGTGTTTTTACCCCCTATTCTAATTACACATACATGGCAACACACTGCAAATTAAAACACCTCTGCCTATAAAATGGAGTGGCAAGCATCTCCTAGCAATGGAGTGACAAGACTCAGTTATGAAATGAAAACAAATTTACAGAATCAGAGCTTCTATAAATTTACAGAATCAGAGCTTAATTCATGAAATAATACAAGGAGAATTTAATCAACTCCTAGTAGACAATAACAGATACAAGAAGAACAACTTTCTTTTGCATAAAGAGTGAATATAGCATGTTAATGTTGTCATATGCGTTTAAGTCATATAGTTTCATTAGTTCAGGAAAAATAATTACCTTTCCCCTTGTTAAGCCTATTTGCCGATAGGTTCTATCTATCTATGCCAGAATTGTTGGATGCAAACCTGCAGTACTACAGGTCATCGGGTAGAGGCATATTAGCTCCTACAACATTAGTAGGAAACACCAATATCTGCCTAGGTGAAAGGTTGCAACATTCAGTACTCTCATCACAAACTGAATTCAACATCCAGTCAAAATGTTCAGTGAACTACAGATGCACGCCATCACCTGCCCTGCTGCCTGGCTACCCCTACATCTGAAGCCTAGCTTCTCAAGCTACTGTTCCTAGCCTCATACAAAAGACCAGAAGCACCGTGTGGCTTAGTAGCTGCCCTCACTGATTGATCTTACAAGTTACAACAACAACAACAACAACAACAACAAACACAGATCAAATATGCCTCTATGTGTTTCGTGCTACGAGGAAGAACATGATAGAATAGAAAGACAGAACAAATCAAAGGGAATAATGCATGCATGCCCGCTTCTCTGCTACTACTACAGGTGTTCCTTCGACATGGCGATAGAGTTCGTCAAAACTAGACAAACCGCCGCTGCAGCTCGCCCCGCGTGCTCTCATCGTCCCGACGCTGCAGATCACCCCGCGTGCCACTACAGCTAGCCCCACTCGCTCTCATCATCCTAACACTGTAGCTCACCCCGCACATCGCTACAGCTCGCCCTATGCGCTGTCGCTGTCACGCCGCTGCAGCTCACCCCGCGTGCTCTCGCCGTCCCGCAGTCGCAGCGCCACTCACCGTTCTGCCGCTACAACGCGCCCCCGCACACTCTCGCTGTCCCGACGCAACACCCCACATGCATCGTTGGGCCTCAGGAAAGAGAGGAACACAGATCTACAATCGGTGGGCAAAGAGGACGAGAGCGACGACGAACTCAAGGGAGAAAGCGGCGAACTCATGTACCTCCAGAACTCGAGCAATGGTAGACGAGAGGGAGGTGATGCGCAGAGATGGAGAGGGCATGGCTCGCCGCAACGCCAAGACAATCACCGGCCACCAGGACAAACCCCTTTCCCCTCTCGCCGGGACAATGGGAGAAGTGAGATAGCCAGAAACCGATAGGCGCGACTTCTGATTTGGCGAGGGGGGAGACGAGGCAGGGCGGGGCGGTCGGGCGGGTAGTGCGTGGAAAGATCACCGCAACGCCACACAGGAAAGCGCCTCCACTCCGCTTCCTCTCCTGGACAACGATAGCGACGGCGAGTCGTGAGAGCGGCGGCACGAGGGAGGAGTCTCTGCGGTGGAGCTGGAGCGGAGGCTGCATGAGCTCCAGCTCTGTCGAGATAGGGAGCGGATCGAGGTGCTAGAGACAATCGCCTCGCCGGGAACGAACGCCTTTCCCCTCTCGCTGGGACGATGCGAGGAATGAGAGAAACCGATAGGCGCGACTTCCGATTTCAAGCAGTAACATTTCGAGTGGGCCCTACACATCAATGACACAAAGCAACCAGCACACAGATCGGGCGTTCCATTCTTCATCCTGCGGCCAGAAAATTTATGTGCCAACAAACCACAAAACAAACATGTGTCCTATAGCATTTCTGTTTTAAAAAACAGAACAACGACAGGCATCATGGCAAGACGCTGCTAACGTTCGGCCAACGCCCGCATTCTAGCCGCTCAGGCTTCGATCCAGCGATTTGCCTCCATCTTGATGGTATGAAGCATTTCAGTGATCGTAGCAGCGGACTCTTGGGACCATCTTGCATTCCGTTCCTTCCACACCTGCCAAGACACTAGCGCAAACAATGAGTTGATCCCCTTATGTTGCTGCCCATCAGAATGCTTTCGCAGCTTCCTCCACCAGCTTAGGGGGTGTTTGGATCGAGGAACTAAAGTTTAGGAGGTATCGCATGGGGTGTTCGGATACTAATAAAAAAACAAATTATAAAATCCGTCAGTAATCCGCGAGACGAATTTATTAAGCCTAATTAATCCGTCAATAGCATGTGTTTACTGTAGCACCACATTGTCAAATTATGGACTAATTAGGCTTAAAAACTTCGTCTCGTAAAATGGTCTCAATCTATGCATTTAGTTTCATAAATAATTTATATTTAATACTCCATGCATGTGTCCAAACATCCGATGGGGATAGCGACTAAAGTTTAGGATATGGAACCAAACATCCCCTTAGGGTTGATTGGGCTCCTTGGAGGAGTTGGAAGCCAAGCGCCTGCAGGATGAAGTGCCAGAGTTCTCTAGTTAACGGACAAGAGGCGATGATGTGGTCGATTGTTTAAATTTCAAAATCCATAAATGCTAGTCCCATATATATGAAAAATTAAAGCGAGAGTGGCTCAACTTAAGTGGGAACTGTGTGATCCTGCTGTAAGTTTAAAAAAGGCAAATAGCAAATATGCATGCGCATGAGTTAAGATTAGGGATGAAAACGGTACGGATATTTTCCGACCGTATTTGAAACCGAATCTATTTAGAGGGGTTGAGATCTGTCCGTATCCGAGTCTGGATATACAACATCCGATACCGTATCCGTATCCGAATACTCAAATCGCATATTTATGATGTCGATATCCAATCGTATCCTATCCGACATAGTTGACACTATCCGTATTCGAATCCGAATCCGGACAAAAATATGAAAACAAATGTAATATCGGTGATATCCGTCCATATCCGATCCATTTTCATCCCTAGTTAAGATACACGTGGGTTCGAGAGTGGCCGGGTTATGTCACAGATGTTGTGGCGTCAATTAAGATTTTGCATCTCTAAACTCAAAATGGAGAAGGCCAAGATAAAGGCAGGTCGTGAATTCTAATCATGGACATACGGGATAATAAACTAATTAGGACTTTTATTTCTAATTCATCACGTACGATATGGCTCTTAGTAAAACCTATCAAAACTTCTATGCTTATTAGGGAGGAGAGAGAGACACACACAGATAAGACAGTGAATTATTTAGTATTACTAGCAAATATGTCTGCGTGTACTAATGGGATGTTCAACTTGTCCTAAGGTGGTTGTGAGCGATGAAGGAAAAAGAAATCTTTTATTCTTTGTGAAATTTTACAGTGCTAGAAATAATAAGAGCCATCCATCAATCTTGATCTAAGGGTTACAGGATAGGAGGTACCTCTTGAAAAGAACTTAAGTTGTGGACCAAAACTAAAATTTTGAGGGCCTGGAACCCATTGAAAAAATAATAGCACAGGGTATATTGGTCATTTGCATCCCTTTAGTTTCTTTTCTGATCCTATCATTCTCGACCTTTCGTTCCCACCTAATCTCAGACGACTGTCCATTACCGCCGGCTACCTCCTCGTCTGAGGAGCTCTAATGGTCTCAGGCCAATGCAGAGGGCTCCATAATGTTCATCTCAGCATCCAGTCGTGAGTCTCCGTCCACCCTATTCCTGGCCTCTACGTATGCAAGTGTAACACCTCTGGTGTTACGAGTTTGCTTAGCACCTAGGTTAATGCCTAAGAGAAATTAGCAAAACAAGTTTTCGGGTTTAAAAGTTTAAAGCACACATGGAATTATAAACGAATCTTGTGTGACCCGCTTTCGTGAATAAAACTAACAAATAAGTGTCGCTAGTCAACTTGTCTCGGTGCTTAACAACTTTTAAATGATCTTGTGGACAAATGTTGTTTAGGCTTGTTTTGGAAAAGTATGAAGAAAGTGCTTAAAAATGCCTGATAGCAAAGAAATAGCGAATGGCTTGTTTATTCGATTAAGCATGAAAAATAATTTTTATAAACAAAAATAAAATATAACTTGTAATTTGTACTTAAATAAAATTTGAAGTGCAAGTTTAGTAGACGAAAATGCAACCGTTGATTTGGTAAATAGAGGTTGTTCCATGGTATTTTTGATAGCTCAAAAATCAAATTGAAAATTAAAATTTAGCCCTTTTCGTTGAATCGGCAAAAACTTGAAGTTATGTTGAAAGTATACTTTTTAGCGATTTATAAAATGCAAAGTAGTTAAATAACACCTTGATGTTTTAGTTCTATTGTTTGGTATAAAGTGTGTGCTATGCCGTGAAATGGTTGTTGGTAAAGTTCGGTAAAGTTTTGACCGTTTAAAAATTCAACCAAAAGTGCTTGGAGTGTTAGTTCTAACTGGAACCTTGAATTATTTTAAGTATGAAACGATAGTAGGCAATGCCATTTTGACGTTTGATTTCCAACGAAAATGGTTAAGCACTACATCTATGTTTTCGCACGATCGGTTGCATTTAGGTGTATACTAGGACGTGGTGCAGGTCGTGGTTACGTGAGAGTTACGATGCTCACGTAGAAATTGCCCGAACTTCGCTAGAATGCATTGAACTATGTCATTGGTGCTCTGTTCATGAACCAGCACCTATAGTGAGCGATCTCAGCTGCTCACCTCAACTACCTCGCCCCGCTCACTCTCGGCCATTCATCCCACCTACTCACTGAGCTGCTGTTGCGTGCATCCTTGCCATGTTGTCTATCTGTCGCTGTTGTCCTTGCCCCACTCCTCATCCTTGCCCTCGCTCCCTCAGCAAGAGGCGTCGTCGTCGGGTCCTACAGCTGCACTATAGCCAGTTGCAGACGTGCCATGGCCGGCCTAATGCCCCCACGCCCCACGTCTGCACTGCGCCGTGGCCACCCCGAAGTGCGTTTCTCCCTCGACTCGGTCACTGTGAGCTCCTTCTCCCTCCCCGCAGCATGCACTCTGTCGACGGTCTCTTCCTCGCCCATGGACATGGGAGCCACGCCAATAACTCCGGCCCTTGGCCTTGGCCTTGGCCTTGCCTTGCCATCGCACCAAGCTCGCTGACCCGACCTCTCTACTCCGAGCTTGCCCGATCGCGCCCACTCCTTCCACCCTACGATGTCACCGCGACGTGCCTCACGCCCGCACGTCGTCCAGCCCCCTCGGGAGCGCACGGGAGCACGCGCGAGCCCCACGGCCCCACGCTAGACCTGCTGCTCCACGGTGCTGCCCTCCCGTGGGCCTTGCCGCCGCTGCCACATGGCTACCTTACGCCGGCCCCCATGGTCGGGCCACTAGGAGCCGTCTCTGCCCTGCGCGCATGGCGGGTGCTCCACCGGCCCCGCCTGGCCGTGCTATTGCTGTCCACGGGTGTAGCCGGAGCCGTTGATGCCCCCACGCACCGTGTCGCAACAGCTCCGCCGTCGGGGAGCCACCCCTTTGGCTGACGGAGTACCCCCCTGCTCGATGCTCTGTTTTGAGGTAGAAGCAGGACCCTAACGGAAATAGCAACTCTTACCATGTTCACTTTGCAAAAATGCTACACTAATAGATTTACAAATAGGGGCTTGGTTAATTTCAGGGAAAGTTAGGATTGTAAATGTAAAACTGTCGTCGCGCCTGCTCCGCGCGTGGGCCGACTTGTGTTGGGCCACGTGCGCGCGCTATACGCCTGGGCCGCCCGCGCCTATTACCACCGCCGGTGGTCCGCGCCTGGCCAGCAGGCCACGCGCGCCTGCGGGCCATCCCAGGTCGCTCAGGCTTTTTCTTTTTGTGTTGTTTTCTTTGTTTTGTTAATTCAGTGCTCTTCAAAAATTAAAAATAAATCATAGAAAAATCACAAAAATGCCAAACCAATTTTGTTATGCTCCTAAAATCATGATCTATCTATTAGCATAATTGGTTCATCTAGTTAAAATGTTTTTAGGGTTTCTCTAATTATTTTAAATGTTTAGTATTGTTAAAATGTGAACTTGTAGGATTTTTCGTGATAAATCGGTGATAGTGTTGACTCTAAAAATTTTACAGTAAATTCCTAATATTATTAGCTGTTCACTTAATTTTTGTAGCTCCAGAATAATTAGTCTGTTAGATAAATAATGATGTCCTATTTCACGTAAAGATTAAATCGATAGAATGGAATAAAGAAACACCTTGAAATTATATAACTAAAATACTTGCTAGGAAATGACATATTTCTTGATGATGTTGATGCGTAGATTAGTATGTTAGTAATTAGAGCTAGCTTGTTATTTCGTAGTATGTACTCTGTTTTAAGAGTTGTTGTTGCCTTGTTAATTAACTGTTGCATCATCTCTGCATCGCATTGCATACCATAATAGGGACGATGATGGATCGTGGAATCAACTAGAGTAGCGGAGAAGATGGTGCCAGGGATCAGGACATAAAGATGGAATACTAACTTTTGGTTATATTTTACCTAGGCAATCTGCGGTGCACAACCCCTACTTTTCTGTACTTTATATTATGTTTGTGCATTAAATTTTAAGGAGTTGAATGAAACCCACTTGCATATATATATATATATATATATATATATATATATATATATATATATATATATATATATATATATATATATATATATATATATATATATTTATATTTATCCTATGAGTCTTACTAATATGACAGGATCATGTAGAGTGCTATGCTACAGGGCTCCGGTAGAAGTCGAGTGATTGCCTATCACTCGCGAGAGATAGGAAATACATTATTGTTGTTACTATATTATTATCACTTGGAATATATATATGAATGATAAATGGAGACTAGGCAGGGATATGGTTTGGGTATTGGTGGGTGTAAGAGGTTGTGTCCTGCGACCAACGAGGCATAGTTGGGTTACACTGTTTCCCTGTCTGTGTCAGTTAAGGACCGGCCATTGCATTGGGTTCTAGGCAGGTCACAGACTTATTATCGTGAACACATACTTGTGTATGGGCGTGGGAAGACTTGTTACACTCTTGTCATGGATTCCGACTCTTTCTGGACCGACTTTCAAGGTGGTTTTTAGGTGGAGGTCCAAGCACCGCACTGAGTCCGGGACTCAGGAGCGGGGGCTTGGAGTCCAAGTTTGGACGGGGACCTGGACCCCATGACATGAGGGTAGTGGGTTGGTCCTACTTGTGCCAGGGGTACAAGCGGGGCGTATGTTTCAGGCTACCCAGCTGGGCACATTGATTCATGAATCGCTAGTGATCCGGTATGACTTGTCTACAGTCTAGCAGTGTAGTAAGAAATGAAAGATGAAATATGGTAAAATGATTCTGATTACTTATCACCTGCTTGAAAGTAGTACAGGTGCTTACATAGAATGGCTAGATAATGAACTAATGATGATTGCTAATAAAATCGAATATAAGGACGCACGTTTAGTAATGCTCCTGCATATGCAATAAACCCACAAGCCAGATAGCCTTGCATATCCTTAGAGTCTTTTTGCTTTCTCCTGTCGGGTAAGTCTTGTTGAGTACAATTAAGTACTCAAGGTTTTATTTCTCCTGTTGCAGGTGACAGGCGGATGCTAGAGCTGACTCTTGTATGTGGATTCCTCCTGGTGGGCTCAGAGGGGATTTCTTTGCGTTGCGATCATTGTCTTTATTTATAACTCTCACCAAATATTTTTATAAATAGAAGTTCTATAATCTGATGTCCTAGCTTATATACCAATGCTTCATCATGTCATGAATAGATATTTATTTCCACTGTAACTCTGATCACATGTTTGTATTCCGCTGTTAAATTAAATTGTTCGTAACTCTGATAACATGATCATATTCCGCTATTATAAACAATAAATATTATACTCTGATGTTACATGGAAAGTGATGTAAGAAATGGCTAAAATGGTGTAAGCTTTATTCTCTCATTTGTGATCCTGATGGAAAAATATAGATTTTCGGGTTCTCACTTGGGGTGTGCTCGACAGAACTGCGTAATTTAGTGTCCTCCCTTGAGTACTTAGTGTCTAATGGACGACATGTACTCCTGGGAGGTATTAGATTAGGCAGTTCTTCCACAGGTTGTATTAGAGAATAAATGAGGAAATAAAGCTTTGAAAATTTGTTCCAAAATAAAATTTGACAACAAATTCTTTTCAAAGAATAGGATATTTTTATGCGAAGTTATATAAGTAGCCCTATTACTATGGTTATGTATCTAGGATAGATGGCACTCTGCTAACTTAGGTAGGCTTAATCAATTTTTCTGCTAGTACACTGACCCCGAGCATAGTCTGATAGTATCGGCTAGCTATAGGGAGAGAACGACGTGCAAAAAATCTGAGAACGGTTGCCCTATATGTTGGCAATAGTGGAAGGACGTATAGGACGTGCATTCATGCATATCCTGTTTGTGCATTGTAGTGCCCGTATTGCTTGCGGATACGCCATCCATAGGTGTCACGCGTGTCGTATTGTGCACGACTGACTCGTTCCTGTTCTAGAGTTATTTCTGCACTATGGCTTTGTGCTCTGTGTTTGCCCGTGGTTCACGCCTGTCATGACCCACGTCTCCCCATACTCTTTTATGTGCTCTGGTCAGACACTTGCCCTGCAGTCCCTACTAGTCAGTAATGGCCTCGGACATCGCTCGCCTCAAACGCGCAAAAAATTTGGTCGATTCATTCATAGTAGTCTGCGCAGGAACCTTGGTGGACCGTGCCAGGACCACTGACTGCTCTGCCTTTATAAGCAGAGCCTGGCTTAGCCATTGGTACCACCACTCAGTGCACTTTAGCTCGCCTAGCATTTTCTTTTTTGCAAGCTTTCAGCTTTGTCCTTCCTTGCAACCATCGCCAGGGATGGCAGGAGCCTGGGTTAGTAGTTACTGTCTAAACATTGAGGGTTTTCCTAGAATCCTGCATGCCACCCTGCAAAAACTTGGAGTCAAAGATCATCCCGAGTATGAGGGTCATGAGTATGAAAAGCATGGCAATGAGCGATGTGAGGTTACAGTCTATATTGGGAAGAGTGAAGAATTCCCCGACATCACTAAAGCCTAGAATGTGACCACAACCGAAATTCGCTTCATCAACACCTACCAGGTTGTGGCCCGCAAAACCTTGCGGTATCTTTGCTAGATCTTGAAGATCCCATTGCTCGTACCCCCATGAGGTTCTTTTCACCTTTGGAAAAGAATCGACGGGCATGGAGGGCTCGCATGGTGGCTTTGCAAGGGCGGGATGCGCAAGAACATAGTCCTACCGTGGTGCATTTGACCACGTACCTGCTTGCTCTGGATGAGCAGTATGACCGACAAGCCTCAGAGCTGAGGAAGTGCCTCCATCGAGCCAAAGAAGCCGAGATCTTCTCTAGGATGCTCTAGGTGCAGCTTGCCGAAGCGCATGCCAATGCGGCAGCTGCTGAGAGTTGGGAGATTGCCATGTCAGAAGCTCTAAAGGAGGCTGAGGATCGACATGCCCATCAGTTGGGGGAGGCCTACCTGGTCACCAGGGCCAAGCGGAGGATGCTGGTTGCTGAAAGGTAGGATCCCTTGATCATGGAGGGAATCCCTATCCACCCGCCAGAAAGAAGGAGAACTGGTGTTGTAGTGCCACCAGCACCTCCACCCTCGGAAGTGTTAGAAGTAGAACCCTTGATTCCTCTCACTCAACTGCTGCCTAGAAAGGAGGCAGATCCATAGCTAGGGTGGTAGAAGAATCAGTAGAGCCTAGGAATGAAGATGCGTGGTCTAGAGTAGATTAGTTCCCTTAGGATGTTGTAGCCGTAGTAGTAGTGCTTTTTGTCGTTGTCCTCCTGTATTGTACTATTGCCGTTGTTTTTCATCCGTAGTTGTTGAGATTGTCCGCCCATAGGGAAGGTGAATGATGTGTCGTGAATGGGAGGCTGAGTGTCTGTATGTTGTACCCTTATAAGACCATTGGAATGTGCATTTTATTTATTTTGCTGTGTTTATTGTGTCCATCTACCCTTAGGTCTTAGTAGACATGCTTATGATTTTCAAGGACAATGTTAAGTGGGTTACAAGAGAAGTTACCATTTAGATACCAGCAGACCAGCCGTGATTGGGTAACATAGGACACTGTATCGACTAATTATGGATGTCCCAGCAGAACACTTGAATCTCTTTAAATCAAATCCATCGTTGGATTTGAATTCATTGTCCCTTGTTGCGAAAGGAACCCTTGTTGTTTGAATCTTCCCTTGCAATACTCATCTTATTCTTTGGTCTATGACCCCACCGCCTTCATTGCATGTAAGTTGGTAGTAGTTTCCTGGCTGGTTAATAGCTTATGGTGCCGTGACAAAACCAAGGGGGCCTGTGGAACAGCTACCACATGGTGACGCTGCTCGGCATGCGCTGGTATCGAGGTTGTTGACCAAGTACCTTTACCAAGTTACGCCGTTGTACCACTTTTGCTACAAATATTCTTCTTGAAAATATTCGGGTGTTCAAATGGGAAATCCAAAACAGGTTGATGAAATGGTGTTCTCTCAAGGTAAGCAAGAGAATGTGGTTTTGGAGGAAGAACATAGGACATGGTCTTAGTCTACGTGAAAGATGGATGTGGTCAAGGAAGGGAAAGCAAAAGAAGAGTAGTAAGGAAAGTTAGCCGTGGGTAGTCGGGAGTGATTGGAATAGCCTGAGTGGACATCTTGTCCCAAGCCTATGTCTAGCTTGACCGCACTACGCATGCTGGGTCATTTGGCTACGTGCCCTATGGACGCCGTCTGTGTCAGGACCATTAGCACCCTGTTTGCGCATGGCCGCGACATCATGCGCACTCGCCATCATCGGGTACTGTGCGCTTCCCCTTTTTTCTTGGCACCCGATCGGCTCTCGACCCCATGCTCTCGTCCCCATACCGGACCCCCTTTCCCCCTCTTTTTTCTTCTCTTGGGGACACGGTCGCCTGCACGCCCCCTCATCAAGTGAACCCTCTCCTCTCTTCTCCTTATCCTCTCAGTCGCTCGCGTAGAGAGCGCACCATGGTCGACTTTATCCCCATAGCATGAACCGTCTATGTGCCCCATCCACACCGTCTCCACTTCCAGTGCATTGCATTACACCTCTGTTCGCCACTATAAGATGCCCTTGGTTCTTGCTCTTCTTCTCCATTCCCATCCCCTCGAATCTGATGCAGAGTTACGATATCCAGTCGACATTGTGGAACTAGGTTCGTTAGTCAGAGGTGAGGGTGTAATCTGAGAAGAAGAAGGATATGGTTTACAAAGAAGTTCAAGTCTATCGTTGGTTAGTTCGGTCTTAGGGTTCATGATGTTTGACTTCTCAATCTCCTATTTCTGGATCTAGTGGTCATACGTCATGTTTTGGATAATCATTATCTTGTTGTTTCTCCATTGCCCTCATCTATCTCGACTTCTGGATTAAGCCTCGGTTGTATTAGGTTGCTCTTAACCATGTATCTCTAAATCCCTGTGTAGTTTAGCATTCAAAGTCATGTAATCTTTCATGTAATTTCTGATCTACGAAATGTAATCGCGTTTTCCTCTCTTCTGATTCTTGCTTTGAATCTCGGAACGAGATTCTTTTTAGGGGGGTTGGTTGTAACACCTCTGGTATTACGAGCTTGCTTAGAACCTAGGTTAATGCCTAAGAGAAATTAGCAAAACAAGTTTTTGGGTTTAAAAGTTTAAAACACACATGGAATTATAAACGAATCTTGTATGACCCGCTTTTGTGAATAAAACTAACAAATAAGTGTCGCTAGTCAACTTGTCTCGGTGCTTAACAACTTTTAAATGATCTTGTGGACCAAGGTTGTTTAGGCTTGTTTTGGAAAAGTATGAAGAAAGTGCTTAAAATGCCTGATAGCAAAGAAATAGCGAATGCTTGTTTATTCGATTAAGCATGAAAAATAATTTTTATAAACAAAAATAAAATATAACTTGTAATTGGTACTTAAATAAAATTTGAAGTGCAAGTTTAGTAGACAAAATTGCAACCGCTGATTTGGTCAATAGAGGTTGTTCCATGGTATTTTTGATAGCTCAAAAATCAAATTGGAAATTAAAATTTAGCCCTTTTCGTTGAATCGACAAAAATTTGAAGTTGTGTTGAAAGTATACTTTTTAGCGATTTATAAAATGCAAAGTAGTTAAATAACACCCTGATGTTTTGGTTCTATTGTTTGGTATAAAGTGTGTGCTATGCCGTGAAATGGTTGTTGGTAAAGTTCGGTAAAGTTTTGACCGTTTAAAAATTCAACCAAAAGTGCTTAGAGTGTTAGTTCTAACTGGAACCTTGAATTCTTTTAAGTATGAAACGATAGTAGGCAATGCCATTTTGACGTTTGATTTCCAACGAAAATGGTTAAGCACTACATCTATGTTTTTGCACGATCGGTTGCATCTAGGTGTATACTAGGACGTGGTGCAGGTCGTGGTTACGTGAGAGTTACGATGCTCACGTAGAAATTGACCGAACTTCGCTAGAACGCATTGAACCGTGTCATTGGTGCTCTGTTCGTGAACCGACACCTGTAGTGAGCGATCTCAGCCGCTTACCTCAACTACCTTGCCCCACTCGCTCTAGACCGTTCATCCCACCTACTCACCGAGTTGCTGCTGCCCACATCCTTGACATGTTGTCTGTCTGTCACTGCTGTCCTTGCCCCACTCCTCATCCTTGCCCTCGCTCCCTCCCGCAACAGGCACCATCGCTGGGTCCTGCAGCCGCACTATAGCTAGCCGTAGACGTGCCATGGCCGGCCTAACGCCCCCATGCCCCATGTCTACACTGCGCCGTGGCCACCCCAAAGTGTGCTTCTCCCTCGACTCTGTCACGGCGAGCTCCTTCTCCCTCCCCGCGGCATGCACTCTATCGCCGGTCTCTTCCTCGCCCACGGACATGGGAGCCATGCCACCAACTTCGGCCCTTGGCCTTGGCCTTAGCCTTGCCTTGCCATCGCACCAAGCTCACTGACCCGACCTCTCTACTCCGAGCTTGCCCGATCACGCCCAATCCTTCCACCCTGCGATGTCACCGTGCCGCGCCTCATGCCCGCCCGTCGTCTGACACCCTCATGACCACGCGCGAGCCCCATGGCCCTGCGCTTAACCTGCTGCTCCATGGCGCTGCCCTCGTGTGGGCCTTGCCGCCGTCGCCGCGTGGCTACCTTCTGCTGGCCCCCACGGCCAGGCCGCTGGGCGCCGTCTCTACCCTGCGCGCGTGGCTGGTGCTCTACCGGCCCCGCCCGGCCATGCTGTTGCCGTCCATGGGTGCGGGCGAAGCTGCTGATGCCCCTCGCGCCGCCCCGTGATAGCACCACCACCGGTGAGCCACCCCATCAATCGGCGGAGTACCCCCCGGCTCGATGCTCTGTTCTGAGGTAGAAGAAGGACCCTAACGCAAATAGCAACTCTTACCGTGTTCACTTTGCAAAAATGCTAGACTAATAGATTTACAAATAGGGCCTTGGTTAATTTCAGGGAAAGTTAGGATTGTAAATGTAAAAGTGCGGTCGCGCCTGCTCTGCGCGTGCCCCGCTTGGTCTGGCCTTGTGTCGCCTACGTTGGGCCGCGTGTGCGCGCTATGCGCCTGGGCCACCCGTGCCTGTTACCACTGTCAGTGGGCCACGCCTGGCCAGCAGGCCACGTGCGCGCCTATGGGCCGAGCCAGGCTGCTCAGGCTTTTTTTTGTGTTGTTTTCTTTGTTTTGTTAATTCAGTGCTCTTCAAAAATTGAAAATAAATCATAGAAAAATCACAAAAATGCCAAACCAATTTTGTTAGGCTCCTAAAATCATGATCTATCTATTAGCGTAATTGGTTCATCTAGTTAAAATGTTTTCAGGGTTGCTCTAATTATTTTAAAATGTTTAGTATTGTTAAAATGTGAACTTGTAGGAATTTCCGTGATAAATCAGTGATAGTGTTGACTCTAAAAATTTTACAGTAAATTTCTAATATTATTAGCTGCTCACTGTAATTTTTGTAGCTCCAGAATAATTAGTCTGTTAGATAGATAATGATGCCCTATTTTGAATAAATATTAAATCGATAGAATGGAATAAAGAAACACCTTGAAATTGTATAATTAAAACACTTGTTGGGAAATGACACCTTTCTTGACGACGTTGATGCGTAGATTAGTACGTTAGTCATTAGAGCTAGCTTGTTAGTTCGTAGTATGTACTCTGTTTTAAGAGTTGTTGTTGCCTTGTTAATTAACTGATGCATCATCTCTGCATCGCATTGCATACCATAATAGGGACGATGATGGATCATGGAATCAACTGGAGTAGCGGAAAAGATGGTGCCAGGGATCAGGACACAAAGATGGAATACTAACTTTTAGTTATA
Organism: Miscanthus floridulus; assembly: GCF_019320115.1. Lineage (NCBI taxonomy): Eukaryota > Viridiplantae > Streptophyta > Magnoliopsida > Poales > Poaceae > Miscanthus > Miscanthus floridulus. Next base: position 91,554,030 of record NC_089598.1, on the reverse strand, counting down.
TTTTACCTAGGCAATCACCGGTGCATAACCCCTACTTTTCTGCACTTTATATTATGTTTGTGCATTAAGTTTTAAGGAGTTGAATGAAACCCACTTGCATATATATATATATATATATATATATATATATATATATATATATACACACACACACAATGATTCTTACTAGTATGACAGGATCATGTAGAGTGCTATGCTATAGGCCTCCAATAGAAGTCGAGTGATTGCCTGTCACTCGCGAGAGATAGGAAATATATTATTGTTGTTACTATATTATTATCACTTGGAATATATATATGAATGATAAATGGAGACCGGGCAGGGATATGGTTTGGGTATTGGTGGGTGTAAGAGGTTGTGTCCTGCGGCCAACAGGGCATAGCTGGGTTACACTATTTCCCTGTCTGTGTCAGTTAAGGATCGGTCGTTGTATTGGGTTTTAGGCTGGTCACAGACTTATTATCCTGAACACATACTTGTGTATGGGCGCGGGAAGACTTGTTACTCTCTTGTCATGGGTTCCGGCTCTTTCTGGATGGACTTTCAAGGTGGTTTTTGGGTGGAGGCCCAAGCACCGCACTGAGTCCGGGACTCAGGACCGGGGGCTTGGAGTCCAAGTTTGGACGGGGACCTGGACTCCGTGACAGGAGGATAGTGGGTTGGTCCTGCTTGTGCCTGGGGTACAAGCGGGGCGTATGTTTCAGGGTACCCAGCTGGACACATTGATTCATGAATCGCCGACGATCCGGTACGACTTGTCTACAGTCTAGCAACATAGTAAGAACTGGAAGATGAAAGATGGTAAAATGATTCTGATTACTTATCACCTGCTTGAAAGTAGTATAGGTTCTTACATAGAATGGCTAGTTAATGAACTAATGATGACTGCTAATAAAATCGAATATAAGGACATACGTTTAGTAATGTTCCTGCAGATGCAATAAACCCACAAGTCAGATAGCGTTGCATCTCCTTGGAGTCTTTTCTTTTCTCCTGTTGGGTAAGTCTTGTTGAGTACAATTGAGTGCTCAGGGTTTTATTTCCCCTGTTGAAGGTGACAGGCGGATGCTAGAGCTGACTCTTGTGTGTGGATTCCTCCTGGTGGGCTCAGAGGAGATTCCTTTACGCTGCGATCATAGTCCTTATTTATAACTCTCACCAAATATTTTTATAAATAGAAGTTCTATAATCTGATGTCCTAGCTTATATACCAATGCTTCATCATGTCATGAATAGATATTTATTTCCGTTGTAACTCTGATCACATGTTTATATTCCGCTGTTAAATTAAATTGTTCGTAGCTCTGATAATATGATCATATTCCGCTATTATAAACAATAAATATTATACTCTGATGTTACATGGAAAGTGATGTAAGAAATGACCAAAATGTTGTAAGCTTTATTCTCTCATTTGTGATCCTAATGGAAAAATATGGATTTTTGGGTTCTCCCTTGAGGTGTGCTCGACGGAACTACGTAATTTGATGCCCTCCCTTGAGTACTTAGTGTCTAATAGAAGACAAGTACTCCTACAAGGTATTAGATTAGGCAGTTCTGCCACAACAAGTATTCAACTATTGGCCGGGCGGTCGACTGTCGATCAAGAGCAGCAACATCCAGTAGATACTAGGACGGGAGGCGCGCTCCACTGCGCCCGCCCTAGTCCAAGCTGAAACTAAACACAATAGAAGGCTATCGAAAAGCGTAAATAATTTTTTAGCTAACTGCTGATTAGAGTCAAGATGGTTTCATGTGCAGCAGACCAAAAATATTGGAAACGCACGACATGGCCAGCCATATATGTAAAAGAACCGCAAAAAATTGCAAATTGAATAAAAAGAAGTATCTGTAGGCAAACAATACATGACGTATTGGGACATCTAAAGTTCTAAACATACATGTTAAATCGGTGCATGAAAATAATAACAACAAAGGATCATCTCGAAAACAAGCATATGATGTTTCTAATGTATCCTTTGTTTATCCATGTCCATAGTAATCTTCTCTATATGTCCACTGTCCAGCCTGTCAGGCTGTAAGAGGCACCGAGTCCTATTTTTCTTACTGCAAAATTCCAAAAAAAAAAGGTGAGAAGCACAGGTAAATAACAGGCATATACTTACCGAATTAGAGATGTTAATGTTACACGGAATTAGACATGTTGTTGACGTTGCACGCTGCAAAAGCAATAAAATCATATTGATCATATAAACCTGAAAAGGGGAACTAATATGAAAGCGAAGGTACGCAAAAGAGCGACAATAATACTAACCAAACATGAATGCCCTCACTTAATTTCTTATGACATGGAAAATCGAGGCAACTCAGAATGGGAAAGTTTTTGGACTGGAAGTTGTTTCCTTTTGGTTAACCAATTTACTACTGTAATTTGCAAAGGCAAATATAAACATATCAATAAGAAACTAAGAATCAATGGTTTCCCATAAGATCACAAGAGCAATGAAGTTTATTGTGGTTGTGCACAATAACAAATATGAGAGAGATAACCAGGGACTAATAATTGTATTTTGTCAGGAACCTATGTACACTGGCAATGAAATTAGATGCACAGGGGCATTGACACTCAGCCTGCTGAAGAAAACGATAACACAGAGCAATATTTGGATTTACTGATCTATCTATTTTTGTTCCAGCCAATACAGGGATACCATTAGCACTCCAACGTAGATACGTACCTATTTAAAATCCATTCATATGCATGCTCTTTAAATTATGGAAACGATCTAAGCATGTCAATAGAAGCACATCGTATATAACAAAGATTTACCTTAGCATATTCATTTGCAGTACTAACGCTGACATAGTCAGGAAAGCATAATTAAGTCTTACATTGGCAAATAAAGAAAGAGAATGAAATGAATAAGGCATCACCCTTAGGTGGTTTGAAGAGCACAAGGACTGTCCAGTTTACACAGGATATTTGCCTGTTTAATATAATAGCCAGTAATGGTACTTTTGGACTGGATACATATTTCACCTATAACATAGTACTTTTTGGAATTTACTTCTGACATAACTCTCTATTGCCTTATTGACATCTTAGATAGCATAATAAATAAAATCAAGCAATCACACGTAATCACACAGAGCTAATGCTGAGGTTGTTAATGAGAAACACTTGCTTCAGTCGTCACAAGCTTCACGTAAATCGCAGCTAGTATGCGTATGGTAGCAGCACTGAAGGAAAACATCACTACAAATTTTCCCTTTTTTCATCAATCTAAAGCCAACATGAAGGCCGAATGCCCGGTCTTCTCCATGGCAATATGATTAAATCTTATAGCCATCGCTTAGTGATGACAGTATGGAAAGGAAGTAGATTGAAGCTTAACTCAAAATTGGAGGGAATATAACTTTAGAAATATAAACATGTGTTTGTATCTAAGGTTGGGCACATATAGTTGTCAAATACTGGGTTGTATAGACTACAGTGTGGGAAGAGGAAATTTTATTTCAGGTCTGGCTAATATATACCACCCTGTAACTGCAAAGGTAAAATAACTGCTGAACTTGAAGACATGGCGTGCATACATTGACATTGTTGTGAGCGTTTTGCTAGCAGCCGTGCATCTCCGTAGATAAATTGGTTGAAAAGCATTCGATACTACAGAAGATTGTTCATATCGAAAGCAATAAAATTTGAGTAAGGATATATCTCCTAAGACCAAAGAAAGAAACGATGAATCTTTGCAGTGAGAATTTTCTACTAAGCCTGCATCTTTCCACCGTTGAAGCTCTACTAATTGCCGATCGAACCTTTCCACCGTCTCGACATGACTACAGGCTATCAGGAATTGCGCGGTGGCCAAAAGACTGCAGGAAATCAAAATTGTTGTTGTCTGACACAAAATAGCAAATGCTTCTGACCGTGGAGTTTATCAAACTCCTGTATATGTATAGAAATTGCAGAGGAAGCAAGATAACTCTTTTTTTTTTTTTTGAATGGAAGCAAGATAACTCTGAAGCTCATTTGTGGCAAAAACTAAAGCATAAGAGTGAATATCGGCCTTTCAATTCAGTTGCAGTAGTGTGCAACCTGCCTGATCCACTCTGTGTGCGAGCGGTTGCGACCGCCGGCAGGTGCAGCGGTGCTTGGATGGCGCCGAGCCGCTGAATTTGGAGGGCCATGGCGAGACGTTGCTACTGACGACACGAGAGGATGGGCCAGACGCCCCTACGCTGAATAGAGCGATGATCATCTCGATCTGTCGCAGTGCGGTTAGGTTCACAAAAGACGCCGAAGATGCCTGGATCAATTAAACTACAATGACTGAACTACCATGCTTATACAAATTAATGTCTTTACGGCCCATGTGTTTTAGCGCTGAGGATCCTCGGGTTCCTCCCAAGCACTGTAGCAAACCTCTTATTCTATTATAATATTACTATTAGGAATAGATTGTAGATAAATTAGGTGGGTGTATTCGCGGCGAGCACACGCGTGCATCGGCCTCACGCGACTCGCCGGTTGTGGGGAATGCGCGTCTTGATTCGACCATCTTGTTGCGCTCGCTGGAGCTAGGAAGACTGCAAGATGCGCCCCGTCCTCTTACCCCTGTTGCGCGTGTGAATGGATTCGCAGGCACAGCGAATGAGACATGCATGGAGACCTCGCGGTCGCCGCGGCCGGTCATTACACATGGATGCTTGGCTGTTTCCTAGTGGAGTGGAGTGCAGAAATCAGTCAAAAAATATTAAGCTGCAGCTGACAGCTCTACGCTGGAAAAGACATTTTTTTCGGGAGAAATATCAAACTGTCGAATAATAATTCCTTAAGTATAGAACCATATAGTCCATCTAAATGTTAAAATGCACTTTATTTTTAAAGTATAGAACCATTTTAAAATAATATACAAACAAACTAAATATAAGCTATCATGGAAACAATTCAATAACCATGAAGTGCGTTATATAACCATGTTCATGTTCATATATCATTGGTGTAGAATCTCAAGAACAGGTTAGGAAGAGGTGAATGGACGGTAACACTAAAAATAAAGACACTAAGCAAATTTGAAGTAGTACCACAAGAGAGCCATAATATACTACTTCCTATCTATAGGGGCCCTATTCACTTGAGCTACTTTTTAGACATGGAACAGTATTTTTCTCTCACAACATTTTAGCATAAGCCAAATTTCAGCATTAGCGAACAGGACTAGGGTTTGCAACCTAAGATGACAAGTAAGAAACTCAATGCTAGGAAAGTAAACAGCACAAATTAAGAATGAATTGGACTTCAGCCCAAGGGATAGAACAAGAAAGACACAAGATTTTATTCTATGGCATCGATCAGTGATTTGTCGGTCACCCTAGTCTAGTTGAGATGAGCTCATTGTTTCACTGCTTCTCTATTAAGCTTTTAACCCGCAAGGTTGTCTCGATACCTTGAGCGCTTGATCTTTGATCTAGCTCAAACCAAGGAGCTACTCAGTACCTTGATTCCATTGGAGTTGCTTTTTGTCTTTTCTTGAGAGGATGAGCACAAGAGCCCGGCCCCTCACAAATCTCGAAGTTGACGAAGTTATCACAAGCGCTTACTTGTTGATGGGCAAGATGTCTACTACTAAAAGAATAACTTCATTAAATCCATGAAAACATGCCGAGGACTTTAATCTAGATGCACAGATTCCGTCACAAGCAATCTAACTAGCTAAACGTGCTACGTTCAGACACTCTAAGAACGTTACTTATAGATAGGGAGCCCCTACTTATAGATGACTTTATGACTAAAGATATACTTCTACCGTCCAAAAAAATGTAATTTTAATTATATATGAACTAAGTTGTTTTTAAAGTTTGGTTAAATTTATAGAAAGCAATGTCAACATTTATGTCTCCAAATAAGTTTACAGTATATTACATGACTAATCTATTAAATATAAATATTAGTAATTTTTCATTGATTTGATCAAACTTGATTGATTCATTCACTTAAAAAAGCTAGCTAGAATTCTTTTTTTTTTTTTTGGAGGGACCATGTAGCTATATACTACGACATACTTTCATATAACAAGAAGAAGAGTAGGCGTTGAGAGTCGTACACGTACATAGCCATCTTTTGCATCGGTGCCACCAGAATGTTACTCCTATCAGTTATAGTATCAGCTTAGCACGAAGATTAGACCGACAGAGATTCGTCCTATTTATACGAGCATCATATCCAATCCAACTCCAACCATCGTGTGGCGGCTGCGGCATCCACGAATGTTTTGGCCTTTTGGGCCCGACAAGAGATCTTTCGTGCCGTGTAAAAGCCAGATTCGTTTGCCCCATGCGCACACGTACCCGCCCTTTTTTGTGTTCCCATGCCATGCATCTACTGCAGCCAGCTTGTACGACTCCTATGCACGCAGGTATGAACAGTGCTCCGATGGAGTAGTGATCAATCAGGAACTGTGGCGTGTTGGAATCTGCATGCGGTCCGTACAACTTCACCCATGCATGCATACTCCCTCCGTCCCAAAATAAACGATGATTTGGGTTTTCGTGCCATAAGTTTGACTCGATTTGTAGTAAATACGTGCAATATTTACATCTTCAAATAAATTTATTAAAAAACTAGATAAAAAGATCTTTTTGATGATACTAATTACTTAGCATAAATATTTATATATTTTAATATATAATTACCGACAATCGTTTCTCGGAAAATGAGAACGTCACTTATTTTGGGATGGAGTGAGTACATAGTAATCTCACAGCACGACGTCTACAGGGTCAGAGCCTCCAGTGTGACCGATGAGCACTGCGCTGCTGGTACTATCTTGTCTTCGATCAGCACCTTTTCCGGGCAGACGAGCAGAGTTGGGTTCTGTCCTTACAGGGGCAACAGTGTACTACCTCCGTTTTCGTTTATTTGTCACCGAATTTTTACTGTAGTAATTTTGATTATACGTTTTTTTCTACAAAAGATTTTTAGATACATCATGTTTTTACATATATGATTCTTTATTGAACATACTTCATTAGTGTTATATACATTAAAGTATCTAAGATTTTTTAAAAGAAAAAACAGATGGTCAAATGTGCTACTGTAGAAAGTTGTTGACAAATAAACACAAACGGAGGGAAGTACTAGAACATGACCGGCCGACGTGATAGACGACAGCGGCAAAGCTCCAGACGCTCAGGTGAGGCATGCAGTAGTACTGTGTACCAGTGCATGCACAGGGAGGGAAGACGCCGAGCTGGACGCAAATAAAGGCGATGGGCATCCGTGTTTGACCACTTTGTCACCACACATCATACACTTATAAACCGTATTTTTTTTTAGACAACCAACAATATTAATATTTTTCTCTCAGACACGTGCCCATAGCAAGTTAGAATTACGTTTTTTAAGAAGGAATGGAGTACGTACATGTTCAGTCCTATGGGTCATGCATGTCAGGATTGCTTAGCTTCATGTGGGACAATGGCGGCATGCATGGCTACAGAGGTGAGTAGGACTGCACTCCGCACATGGGCCTGCATGGAGAGCCGGCGTCGAGATCGATCTCTCTCTTTCTCGCGCGCGACTCACAAGGTTCCCGAGAGAACTGGCATTACGTGCAGGGGCATGCACTAGAACCTGCAGATATTATCCACTGCACTGTGGGCGTAATAACAACGTTTTTACGGAGAGAAAGAGAAGCATGGAAACGCTTCGATGATGGAGACTGTGGAGTGCCCAAGATCAGCTGTGTCCTACTAGTTTCAAAAAAAAGGAAGGCAAGAAAAAGAGATCAGCTGTGTCCGAGTGTCTCGTTCTAGGACTACTCCTAGCTTTGTGCTCGTGTGGTGGGTGGCAATGGAGACGTACGCGTGGTCGATTAGCAAACGTTGTGTTTGTGTATGGTTAATTATATTGTATAACATCTATCAGAAACTTTAATTTCAGCAGTTGTTGTCTTTTTTATGACGTGCTTCCATAGAATTTGCACTAATATAAGAAGTTGCCGGAATAGATACACGGTCAAAAGGTACGACTGTACACCCGGCCAGGGACGATAACAAGTCAATGCAACACTAACGGTATGTGAAGAAGAAAAAAAGCACTGTCAGTTCAACTATGGGTCCTTTTTCCCCCTTTACCGGCCTCCAACCGAAGAATGCATTAAAAAAAACAAGAACCGGACCACAAAGCAAAATTATTCAACCGAAAAAAAAATAGCGGTAAGTACAGTGATGATAAACTGACGATCCCACGCTGTCTAATACGAGTACGTAGGTATGATACGCAAGCAATCATGCAGACACTTTATTGTTGGTCCTGCACTTGTTGGATGTATAGGTCAATACATGAAATCCTGAATAAACATTTGTACCTAGTCATATCATATCATAGCATAGCATAGTCATAGTTTAGAAAATACTTTCTCCGTCTTGTTTACTCCCTTCGTCCCAAAATAAGTGCATATCTCGTTTCCCGAGAAGACAACTCAACTGTTTAATGTGGGACTAAAGTTCACCACCGTATTATGAATGTGTGAGTTGATCTTTGAGATTTATTGAAATTATTATTTGGGCCAGCCTGAATATTCGAACGGGTGGATTGGGGAAACCAATCATGCCCTAAGCACCGGCCCCATCCGGCGCGGCGCGGCGCGGGGATGCTGCCGGGTGTGGTGTTGACCACTCGTCGTGCGTGCCCGCCAAATCATGGCTCATAATCGATCCAGCCGTAGTCTCGCGTGCAGAATCTGCTGATACATATACACATCGCATCATCAGTGGAGCTGATGAATTAAATAGCAACAATTGGACAAGAATATCTGCATGGTTATAACTCATGAGCTGGTCATGGTGGACTGATGAGTGGACTCATATATACTCCGTATGCTTGCAGGTTGCAGCCTATCACATCATGAAACATCGATCGCCTGAAGATCGTCGGGTATACTAGCTGCTGGAGGCACACAAGTAAGGGCACGGGTGTTCATTCGTTGTGCTTCCATTAATTTTTCGAAGCTCAAACCACTAATGCCTGCATTCTTTATTTCAACTAAAGGGCTCCCATGCATGGTCCTTCGTTGTCCAACAATCAAAGCCCTAGTTATTGTAGTGCCTTTGTCGTAATCTAGTACTGTAGCTAATCTCCCTTTTCCCCTGAGCTTGATCTACATGCATGCTTTGCTAAGGGATAATATCTCGAAAGGTACAGATTTTGGCGTGTGAATATTTTACTGACGCTCAAAAAAAAGGCGCCCACCTTTAGAATTGTCAAAAACAACGCCAACTATTACAAAAACAACACCACAAAGTCTCATGTCAGCCATGCATGTACTGTCTACCAAATCTTTAGGTCGCCACTACCTCTCCACCTCTTGTGTTTAGAAACGTGTCCAACACTGAAAGTGCATCTTTAGCTCATTTGCATATGAATGCACATATATATAGTATTATATTTGCATCATTATCATGCATGCAGAGAGCTAGCTCTCACATCACCAAGTAAACGCGAGAGCATGCAAGCAAGCCTAGCTAGCGCTAGGACTAGTAGCAGAGATAAAGATGGATGGGAGCACATAAGAACGTACGTGTACCTCTCTCAAAAGGGCCAAAAAGGAATCACGTACCTAGGCCATTGGGCGTGCTAGGGATATATCTCCTCACTTTGGAGTTTGGAGTATCTTCTTGGTGGCCTTGAGATTAGCTAGTGGGGTACGTTTAACGGCTAATGAGAGGGGAATCATTTCATATGCCGGTCCAGTTGGAATAGCGGCTTAATTCCTTCTCGGCTTAGGTCAAAGATATTGATGCCAAAAAAGGCATCGACAAAATGTGATTTAGAGATGATGCATATATGCATGGAAGAAGAAAGATGAAATCGAAAGGCTACGGTTCCATATGCCTAGCTTAGCTTGCGAATTTGGTGAAAAATTAATCGGATGCTAGCCGGATCGGAATTGCTGACCACCACTTGGTATAGGGCCGTTTGGGCAGCTCTAGCTTCGAGATCTATGCTGGATCTATAGTTTGTAGGCTAATGAAAGTGGTTTAAATATTTTTATTTAATTGAAAATATAAATAAAAATGAGTCATGTAACTACATTTAACATGTTTTCAGCTCTATGTCCAGGATTTTCTAGAGCCATAGATAGATTACTTAGAGCTAGAGTTCGTCAAACAGGACAATAAATGTTTTACTCTCCCTCCCTTTTTAATACTACTACCTTGTCCCCCAAAAAACATCATTATAAAGTGTTGTTCAATGTTTGGCGAAAATGACCTAGGTGCCCCCATTTTATTAGGTGGTATATAATTTCAATTTGTGGTACTCGCCTCTAACTAGGGGTGGATCTACCGGTGGGGCTGGCGGGCCTCAATCCCCCCTACCACCACTTCTATGATAATGGAGCCCCTCCTATAATTATAATAGACATAGAAGACAGAAAGAAAAGGCTTTAGGGGTTAAAGATGACTGGAGCCCCTTTCTTCTATAAATTTCTAGATCTGTCACTGTGCTCTAACTAATTGGACATGCACTCGCATTAGTTGCTGGATGAAGTAAATAAGGAAAGCACCACAGAAGATGGTTTTAATTTAGGCATGGCCACCTAGCTAAAATGACAGCTCTGAGCACCTTCGTTAGTAATAAGCAGGTATGGTGTCCGTCACGTACTCCTACGTGGTGCTGCTGCTGGTGTTGCCTCTCCCTCTCTCTCTCGATCGATCGATCTCAAGTCACGTCGGCCAAAACACCTGGCGTTGATGGGATGCTTGCATTGAGAGGGCACGTGAAGCTCAGCTTTGGGCGGGCGCCGCTAGGGCCGGCCGGCTACCATGCAAAAAAGCCTCGTCGCTCAGCTGGGGGCCGTTTAGTTCGGCCAACTTTGAGGTGCAAACTTTGCACAGTAAAAGATTCATCGCTATAGTATTTTGTTTGTATCTATGAATTATTGTTCAAACATTGACTAATTAGGCTTAAAAGATTCGTCTCGCAAAGTTAAAGCAAACTGTGCAATTAGTTTTTAATTTCGTCTACATTTAGTACTCTATGCACGTACCGCAAGTTTGATGTGACGGAGAATCTTCTTTTTGCATAGTGTCAAAGTTAGAAGTTTGGGGGAACTAAACAAGGGCCTGGTTTGATGAACATGCATGCTGGAACGACCCCTCCTCACCGTACCCTTTGGGTCAAACTAGCTTAGTAAAGGGACAAGCTCGAGTCAAAACATAGACGTGTTGCATGGATATATATGCAGCATTGATGGTTAATTATACGGTCGCATGCATGTGCCAGTGTATTACTCCGTACGTATGTGTACACTACTCCGTCCCCATCTCTCTCTCCCCCCACGCCCCCTCTCACACACACAAAACATAGATTTTAATCAATTTTATAATAAAATAGTATTAACCATTTAGATTTTTTTTGGTAGGGTTTCTTTTCCAAATGACATGACTTCACCCCCTTGTAATAAAAAAACTGCTTCTTCCCTCTGCGGCTTCTCATGTAGAGCCGTTTGGGCAAGGTTTGGCCTGAAAAGACATAGAAGTCCAAACCGAAGGTTCTCGGGAAGCCTTGAAAATGAGGACCTAATATCTACAAAGAGATTTACTATTAAAATATATATTCCATAGATACTTATTCGGTATCACAAATATTAGTATTTTTTTGTATTGATGGGTTAAACATAAAAAATGTTTGACTCCTGACAAGGAAGAATTGCATTCTTTTTTGCACCGGGGTTGTACATAAATGTAAATTCATTAAGAAATACGTACTTCTCCTAAAAATAATGGACAAAATCACGTTTCCTGAGGAGCTGAGCCTAACAATCCCAAGTTTGACCTACTATATAACAAAAGGGTAAAATACATTTTTCAACAACCTTCTATTTACACATATTGGTCATTGGAATTTTAACCTAAAACTACAAAATCCGATAACGGACACCCCTCCAACTGTTGATGGTAGCTTACCATGGTTACCTCATGGTGACACCCTCCATCTGTTGAAACCCCGCAAAAATAACTTTGAAAAAAAAAGTTATTTATTAGGACGATCCAAAGTTTCAAACTGTTTGAACATTGATGGAGTACCTAGCTAGTTTGCATGCCAATACTTATAATGTTAAGTATGCAACGAGCTAGTATATATATAATTAGAGACAAGACCGACTCCTAGCTACTACTAGCTTGTTCATACATACCTTGTCTGAGTCTCCTATGTTTGACGAAGGCAACTACATTGACTTTGCTCATATATTGACAAATCGCGTCTAGACTAGCAGTTGCACAGAAATCACTTCACTCATATTTTACGCGGACTGGTCGTGACTCGCGAAAGACACTAGTAAACCACAACTTGGACTCCAAGTAAAAGAGGTTTGGACAACGAAACACCACACGCTAGAAGCCAGCCCAACTGACAGACAGTAAGTGATCAGCAAAAATTTGACTATTCAGTCTCTTGAGTCATGCAACAACGGCGGCGGCGTCATTAAACAAATCAAACACCATTAATCAACGCGTATATTTCTGCCAATCAAGCAAATGCCTTTTGACCCCTCCTCCTCCTCCGTCCCTAACCCCTCTTCCGCCTCCTAGCTCGCTCCTTTCCATGTCTTTGCATGCTTCCATTAATCTATGCCCCATGAACACAATCTCTTTTGCAAAAGCTAGCTAGGGTTAGGGAAAGGCACAAGCAACCAAGCAGGGCCGGGCCACCTGTCACCAGTTGGAAAGGAGCCAGAGCCTGCAAGGAAATTGAGCCCGTGAGGGTCAAAAAGGGATGGTGATGCATGCAAATTGGCATGCAAACTGCCAAGAAGCTCTGTACTCTTGACGCGCCAATTAGGCCAAATGCAAGTTAATTCCGCTCCAGTACACCGTACTACACACATGCACTACTGGAGGCGCATGTTTTGCCGAGGGCCCTCGGCAAAGGTTTTTAAAAAAAAATAAAAAAATTATTTGCCGACTTTGCCGAGGGCAGGCCCTCGGCAAAGAATTTTTAAAAAATCCTGAAAATTTCTTTGCCGAGGGCCAGGGAGGAAGCCCTCGGCAAAGGTTTTTTAAAAAAAAATAAAAAAAATTATTTGCCGAGGGTCGGTCCTCGGCAAACAAATTCAAAAAAAAAACCATTTCTTTGCCGAGGGTGGGCCCTCGGCAAAGAAACCGCCAACGGCGCCGGCGCCTGACGGCCTCTTTTCTTTGCCGAGGGCCGTCCTGACCCTCGGCAAAGGCTTTGCCGAGTGCCCGATAAAGGGCCCTCGACAAAGACCCCTTCGCCGTCTAAAAATTCCTAGAGGGGTCTTTGCCGAGGACAGTCCTCGGCAAAGCCTTTGCCGAGGGCTAGAGGCCCTCGGCAAAGCATGCGCCTCCAGTAGTGACTTGCAGGCATGGGTGCCAATTAGCGACAAACCATGAAGCATTTAACAACTCGATCAGCTTGGTCTTCCTTTAGTCAGTATATGAGAAACTCTAAACTTTTATGTCCCTCATTTGGAATGGAGAAACTAATTAATTCAGGGTTTGTTGCGCTTGTGCTGTGTGTGCGCTTCTTGTGCTGAAATTTCTGTGGAATTCATGGGAAACCATATATGCACGTCTATTGCGCGCCCCTAAACCGGTGACTATATAGGCCCCGTTTGGCACAGCTCAGCTTCATCATACAAGCTGTTTTTTTTGTAAAATAACTTCATGAGCAACTTTTTTTTGTTGAAGCTGAGTTGTTTTGGAACAAGTGTTTGGTAAAACAACTTCACATGGTGGAACAATGAATATAATAACTATAATATGGGAGATGAAGCTGGGATAAGCTACTTTTTTCAGCTTCCTCCCAACTCATATCGTTGTTAGAGGAGAAAAACAACTTCACCTATGAAACAGTTTTGAAAATAAGTGTTTGGCAAAAAAAACCAGCTCACAACAACTCATGAAGCTGTTATAAACTATGCTAAACAGGCCCATAGGATTATTGAAATATGGACTCGCGAAAAAGAAGGAAGGTACGGTTCCAAATATATATGTACGCTAATCAGTCGCGCGGCTCCATTTCCAGGACCCCTAATTCGGAAAGGTGCCTACTTATTTTTGCCATGCTGCCAGAATATAATACATGATTCTAGTGCTTTCACTCACATGCTACTACCACTGCTGGAGGCGGGCTCTTTGCCGAGTGCCTGTTGCACTCGGCAAAGGCAGCTTTATACTCGGCAAAGCCTTTGCCGAGTGTAACACTCGGCAAAGAGCCTCCGTCGAATTCCCTTCCGGTAAAGGCTGCTTTGCCGAGTGCCAAATTTCGAGCACTCGGCAAAGGCTTTGCCGAGTGCCGTGCGGGCACTCGATAAAGATTGACGCCGTCTATTTTTTTTAAACTCTTTGCCGAGTGCCACAGCTCCAGCACTCGGCAAAGAAATATGTTTTTCTAACCTCTTTGCCGAGTGCCACAGCACCGGCACTCGGCAAAGGGTGTTTTTTATTTTTTTTTTTAATTTTCTTTGCCGAGTGCAATGGTCATTGCACTCGGCAAAGCCACCTCTAATTTTTTTTGTTTTTTGCTTTTCCATTTAAACAACAATGCATATATATATAATAGAAACCACAATTCAACAGCAATAAATTACAAACCACATTTATATATTACAAACGACCAAATTTGTCCGAAATCCACAATTTATTACAAACCACAAGTTCATAGTCCACAAGTTCACAAGTTCGATACATAGAAACTACTCCGTAAGCGGCTCACGGCGACTGCGCCCCAGCGTGCGATCCCGGCGACGGTCGGGGTGCGGATGGCCCGACTTGCGATGCCGGCGACCATCCGACCTGGTTCGACGCCGCCCCCGATGTCCGCTGCACAAAAAAAGAAGATATTGCACGTGAGTGACAAGATAAAAATGTAAGGAGTTTAAAGAAAAGTTGAAAATTTCGGCAGCACCTCCCCTGCACGGGGACGTTTCCAAAACCTGCAAGAAAAACGTCGGCACGAAGGCTGACAACCACATTTCCGGCATGAAGGCCGACACATCAACTAACCCGGCACGAAGGCCCACACATCAACAAATCCGGCACAAAGACCATCTCTAGGTTTGACACTAAGCATGAGCACAGAAAGTAAAACATACTCACTGGAGTAGACTGTGGTGGTGGCTTTGGTGCAAGCAGGTGTAGTGGGATCTGCCAACCTTGTTGCTCCCCAAGTTGTTGCACGAACCTGAGCAAACCTTCTTGCTGGGCCTCAACAGCTTGTAGCCTTTGACGCTCGGCCTTCTTTGGATTAACTTTCTTTCTTTTACCCTTCTTTGGATTATCTTTCTGTGTTGGGAGCACGAGAGCATCTATCTAAGCATGAACCTAGGCACTAGTCATCTTCTGAGGTGCAGGGTCGGTCACCGTGACACCTTTCGTGAAGTTCTTGGTGTCTCCTCTGAATGCATGGTCAAGAGGGAGGAACTATCGATGCTTGTTGAACGATGAGAACTTCCCACCCTTCTTCAACCAAATGAACTGTAGAGCTGCCTTGCATACCGGGCATGGAAACTTCCTGTGGACACACCAGCTGACGAATATCCCATACGCCAGGAAGTCATGCATGGAGTACTGGTACCAAACATACATTCTGAAGTTCTTCTTTGTAGCTCGGTCGTAAGTCCATACGCCTTCATTCCAAGCCTTGATCAATTCATCATAAACAGGCTGCATGTACACACCCATTTTGTTTCCCGGGTGTCTAGGAATTATCAACGTCAAGAATATGTTTTGCCGTTGAAGTAGGGCCCCGGGGGGGGGAGATTGAGGGGAATAGCGAACATGGGCCAACAAGTGTATGGGGCCGACATCATTCCATAAGGATTGAACCCATCCGTTGCCAGCACAACACGTACATTACGGGCCTCTTCATCTTTGCCATGATGGTTGCCATTAAAGCTTTTCCATGCTTCACCATCTGCTGGATGTACCATCTTGTCAGGATTGTATCGAACGCCATTCTTGTGCCATGTTATCTGTTTCATGGACTCCTCGGACATGAATAGCCATTGGAGCCTCGATATGATCGGAAGGTGTCTTAGGACTTTCATGGGGATGTCCTCATTCTGCTCCTTCTTTCCATCACCTTTGTCTACCTCCACATACCTAGAGGATTTACACTTTGGATAGTACTTTGCATCCTTGTGTTCTTCCCTAAATAGGACGCACCCCTTCGGACAACAATGTATCTGCTCATACGGCATCTTTAGTGCCCGAAGGAGTCTCGTTGACTCGTACAAGCTACTCGGCAGATGATGACCCTCTGGAAGCAACCCCCCAATAATTGCCATCATAGCATCGAAGCAGGCTCGAGTCATGTTGTGCTGGGACTTCAACCCCAGTAGGTGGCCAATGGCATCTAGTTGAGAAACCATTGTCTTCTCATGTAGGACCTTCTGTGCCGAATCCAACATGGCCAAGAACGCCTTAGCGCTTGGCTCTGGCTCCTCCTCCTGCTCGTCCTCCGTAGGCCTTTCAGCAAACATCGCATCCTCATAGTCACCTAACCATCCTGGTACCCCACCATCACCGTCAAATGCCTCCAAGCATCGTCTCACGGCCTCCTCTATAGGACGATAGGCTTCACCATGGGACACCCACCGGGTATAGTTTGGCATAAATCCATACTTGCAAAGATGCTGCACCATGACTTCCCTTGTTTTTCTTTTCTTGTTTTCACATTGGCTGCAGGGACAGAACGTGTCTCTCGCTCCCTTAGCTACCTTAAATGCATGGTCCAAGAATTTCTCAGTCTTATCCATCCATTCACGGGTGATTTGAGCCTGACTTGGGCGTCCCATGTACATCCACTCACGGTTATCCATCCTCTAGCATATACACATAACGGAGTAATATAACCATCAGTTGCATCTGCACGGCGTGCCTACTGTCTAATAGGTGAGGATAGGTCCTAATCCCACCTGTGGATGCGTAGATGAGGTTAGTTTCCATGCTCTACTCCGATCCAAGACAGAATTTCGGCAGCACCTCCCCGCTGTTCTCCCGATACACATCCTAGAAGGGAGAGTGTGTATCCAGAGAACAACAGTGAGGTGGTGCTGAAACTCCATCTTGGATCCAAGCAGAACATGGAAACTAACCCATCTACGCATCCGCGGGCTGTCCAAAAAACATAGACAATCCAAAACAGATACGGTCATAGATATGTAGAGATCCGCATACCTCCAACTGTATCTGTTTCGGACGGGAGACGCCAAACTGGGCTACACCGATCTACGTACTACAACGGTAAGGAAGAGAGCTCAATTATACCTAGGGTGGCGGTGGAGATAGGCTAGCGGCGTAGTGGCGAGTCGGTGCAGAGGCGAGTCAGCGCTGTGCAGGTAGGACCGCAACGCCGACGAAGACGATCAGGGTCACCGAGGTGCTCCAGGTCCCCTCCGATAGGTCCTGCTCTGCAAAAGAAGAAAACATCACTAAAAGTTGAAAATTTCGGCAGAACCTCCCCTGCACGGGGAGGTTTCCAAAACCTAAAATGAAAAACCATTGGCACGATGGCCGACATCCACATTTGGGGCACGATGGCCAACACAACCACAAACCCGACACGAAGGCCATCAATGACATAAACGGCGCGATGGCCGACAACCCTGCGGCTTTACCTTCTCCTCCGGCGAGGGCAGGGATGGCAGTGTGGACGAACGGCGTGGATGACGTGGACGAATGGCATGGACGACGTGGACGAACGTGGATGGACGTTCGTCCCCTCCACCTCGGCTTCCTCCCCCTCTCCCCTTCTCCTCCTCCTTCCTTTTTCTTCTCCTTCTTCCTCCTCCTTTTTCTTCCTTCTTCTTCTTCCTTCTTCTTCCTTTTTCTTCCTCCTTCTTCTTCCTCCTTCCTCTTCCTGCTACCTTCTTACTTCTTCCTCCAGGGCCACGGCGGGCTCACCGGGTCCACTGCCTTGGGCCGGCGCCGGGCAGGCGGGGCGCGGTAGGGCGTGCCGCTGCGGGGCGCCAAGCAGCCAGGGCGGCCCGGAACCGATGGCCGAAGGCCGACCGGGGTGGGGTGGGGCGGCGCCGGAGCGGGGCGTGGCCAGGGCAGGGCGAGGGCGGGTAGGGGGCGCCGGTGCCAGGCGCAGCCGGGGCACCCCGGATCCGGTGGCCAGCGACCGGCCGGGGTGGGGAGGGGCGGCGCCGCGGCGGGGCGCGGTCGGGCCGACGGCGCGTCGGCGCGTGGTTCGTGGGGCGGGGCGGGGACAGGGCGGCGTGGGGCGGTCGGGGCCAGGGTGGAGCGGGGCGGGGCGTGGCGAGCGCGGCCGGGCCGGCAGCGTGCCGGCGCGGGGTTCGCGGGGCGGGTCGGGGACGGGGCGGCGCAGGGCGGTCGAGGCCAGGGTGGAGCGGGGCGGGCGGGGCGGGCGCGGGGCGAGCGCGGCCGGGCCGTCGGCGTGCTGGCGCGGGGTTCGCGGGGCGGGTCGGGGATGGGGCGCCACGGGGCGGTCGGGGCCACGGTGGAGCAGGGTGGGCGGGGCGAGCGTGGCCGGGCCGGCGGCGCGCTGGCGCAGGGTTCGTGGGGCGGGTCGGGGATGGGGCGGGCGCGGGGCGGTCGGGGCCGGGGTGGAGCGGGGCGGGCGCGGGGCGAGCGCGACGACGGCGGCCGGTGGCGGGCGCGGGGCGAGCTAGCGGCGGCGAACGGCGGCGGGCGCGGGGGTGTGCGTGCATGAGTGTGTTGTGTGGAGTGAGTGAGTGTGTGGGCCGGACCACACATTTAGTTAGGGTTCCCCCCTTTGCCGAGTGCTGGGGCGTGCCGGCACTCGGCAAAGGCTTTTGTTTTTTTAAAAAAAATTCTTTGCCGAGTGCCACTTCCTGGCACTTGGCAAAGGCCATCTTTGCCGAGTGCCAGGGCCGGCACTCGGCAATTTTTTTTATTTGTTTTTTTTGCCCCATTATTTTTTTGCAGCCTTAATATATTATTTAAAACTCCATGTTCAAATTTGGCATAATTTTGACTTTTTTTGCTATATTTCGTTAGTTTTTTTTGTTTTGTTGAATTTTATGGAATATTTCAAATTTGAACTGCAGGTGCATGGAATAATCGAATTTGGTCGTTCAAAAAATGATATTCATGATATTTGGTGTATGTTGAGGCCGTATCCAGGAACTCACATGAAATTTCGAGCATCTTGTTGACGTAACATGACGAGGTACCTGCGGGAAAAGTGTATTTAAATTATATAAAATCTGAACGAAGTCCGAAAATGACGAAACTTGTCAGGGCGTCGTGTTATCACATGTAGAGTCTATGGTAAAAATTGAGAAGGTTTCGAGCAAGTTGCGACATCGGATGCCTAAAACCCAGACATCTCCACATGTAATGTTTACCGAGTGCCGGGCCTTAGCACTCGGCAAAGGCCCTCTTTGCCGAGTGCCAGGGCTGGCACTCGGCAAAGAATTTTTTTTTAAAAAAAATTGACGGCGTGGGCGGGCTCGGCCGTCAAGGGCTAATTTTTTTGTCAAGTGCCACTCTTTGCCGAGTGTTGCACTCGGCAAAGAGGGCTTTTGCCGAGTGCCGGGCACTCTGTGGCACTCGGCAAAGCCACTCTTTGCCGAGTGCTAGACTTTGCCGAGTGCCACCCGGTCCGGCACTCGGCAAAGAGTGGCTTCGCCGAGTGTCCGATTTTTGCACTACAGGATTCTGGTTCTTTGCCGAGTGCAGGCCGCACTCGGCAAAGCCCGCTCTACACTCGGCAAAGGCTTTGCCGAGTGCCGCACTCAGCAAAGAGCACTCGGCAAAGAATTAGTCGGCAAAGAATTCTTTGCCGAGTGCCATCTGTCTGGCACTCGGCAAAGCCTTTGCCGAGTGCCATGTCAGCACTCGGCAAAGTTAACGTCCACCGTCATCTGCCGGTTTCTTTGCCGAGTGCTGACGTGGCTGGCACTCGGAAAAGAGTTTTAAATTTTTTTTAAAAAAAATAATATTTGCTGAGTGCCGGTCTGACAGACACTCGGCAAAGTAATTTTTTTTAAACAATCTTTGCCGAGTGCTGACACTCGGCAAACTTATGGTCACTTTGCCAAGTGCCTGTCATCACTCGGCAAAGCTGTTGTGCTGGGAAAAACTTCCCCAGCTTTGCTGAGTGTTTGCACTCGGCAAATCTGGGTAAATTTTTTTTTCCAGTTTTTTTCACATTCCATCCATGCAATATCACATATATTCAACACACATATATATCACATTACATTCATACAATTCAACACAAATCCATCCACAAGTTCATCCGTAACAAATCCATCCATCCATCACAAGTACATCCATACAAATCCATCACTAGTCCAACATAACCCTCACAGAAGCCAATCCATCACTAGTCCAACATAACCATCACAAGTCCAAAAGCGAAATGAGAGGTACCTACTGTGTCCCTTGGTCCCCATGGCCCCCAGAGTGTGAAGAGCTCCCAGATGGCCACAAAGGCCACCCTTGCTATAGAGGGCCACCCTGGAACATCCACCCGGGCGGCAGAAGATGGCCGCCTGTCCACTTGGAGTACCCATGCTACGTAGATGGAGGAATGGCACCTGGCCACGTGTACTGTGGAGTCGGGCCAACCGTGCCAACCGGCCACCCTTGCTGTGGAGAAGGGCCACCTGGAGGAGTCGGGTTCGAACCCGCCGACTGTGCCTGCACAAAGGAGAAGCGATCTCATTAGTACCTGCAGGATGGCCGCACAAGCTAAAGCAATAAACAACTATATATACTCACCGGAGTCCCTGTAGGACTAGGAGCAGGGGGTGGAGCGAACAGCGAGGGAGGCAATGGAGGCAGGACCAAACCCGGGATCTGAAGGCCCTGAAAGTAGGTCGCCACATCCTGCAGCTGACGCGCCGAGTGCTGCTAGACAGCCTCCAGCTGACGCGCCGACTGCTGCTGGACAGCCTCCAGCTACAGTAGATGGGCCTCCGCCTGGGCCATCTGCTGGGCCTGCAACTCTGCCAGCTGGGCCTACAATATTACACCCGCGCGGTTTAAACAATGCAAAGGCCAGGTACATGTGTAAAACTAGTGAATGACGAATAAAACTGTACTTACCTGAAATGCCGCCATCATCTATGTGGAGCTCGGCTACCGAGGTGCTATGGGGATGTCGGAGGAGCTCGTGCTGGTTTGTCGAATCTGGCTCAGCCTGGGAACAAAGGACGACTCGATTGCGCTGTTGGCCATCCAGTACCGGCCGTGCTGCTTCCCTCCTCCCAACCTCATCACGAGGTCCGTATCTAGGGACTGGGTGGCCGGATCGAAGTCCTCCCCATGGCGCGTGCGAGCCACCGAGGTGTACTCGGCAAGCTTGGGGTAGACGATCGCGTTGGTGTACGCGTCGGCCCTATCCTCTGGGTTGTAGACATTGTCCGCCGTTGTCGCTGGGCCCTTGTGAGCCAGGGCGTACCCCATGAACTCGTTGATTTCCTGGCCACCATGCGACTGGGACTATGAGGAAAACACAAAGATGATTACAAATAATGACAATTGAG
This sequence comes from Miscanthus floridulus, assembly GCF_019320115.1. Classification (NCBI taxonomy): domain Eukaryota; kingdom Viridiplantae; phylum Streptophyta; class Magnoliopsida; order Poales; family Poaceae; genus Miscanthus; species Miscanthus floridulus. The sequence continues at coordinate 91,532,554 of NC_089598.1, read as the reverse complement.
CGCTAGAATAAATAAATAAATAGATCAATAGAAGCATACCCATCTTTCCATGTAGACTAGGAGGGGCCGGTTCCCTTGGTGGTGTGACGGCCCTTGCATCTCCAGGCGGCACCACCGATGGCTTCTGCGCTGAGTGTACGTGTCCTCCGAGACCCACTTGTTCACGATGTCCACCCAGCAGTCTTTGTACTTGGAGCACCAAGCAGGACACATTTGCATGACATCAAGTATTTGACATGTCAGAAGATGAATTGAAGCCTACTTATTTTTCATGGAAGGAATCAGAATGAATGTTTCCTACTTACCTAGAGGTACTGCTCCCTAGTGAGGTCGGTCTCCCTCTGGAGCATCATCTGCCTGGCTTCCCTCTTCCTCACCACCCAGCCAAGCACGTCGGCGTTGTAGGTGATGATGCACTAGATACGCCCCTCGTGGTACAGGTCCTTAAGTCGGTCTCTGTAGACCTTGTCCTGCACTCGCGCCACCTCGGCCTGTTTCCCATCCTCGCACGTGAAGTAGTCCTGCATACAGACATCATGTATCATTTCATTATTTCAAGAACGTCCAACGAATGTGTAGTACTAAGCAATGCGGTGCGATGAAGACTCACCCAGAACTCCCTCTTGATCCTCGTCGCAAGGGTGCCGTGGTCGGGGTCCACGACGCTGGCGAAGTGCTCCCACGACCAGGGTGGCCCTGTCACCCCGGCATGGGTGACCCTGCCAGGGTAGTGCTTCCGAAGCAGGAGGCTCTAGATGCCATTGACATGGCGTGCATTGCCCCCTCCGCTCACCATCATCCAGTTACTGCACCAGTCATTAAGAAGAATTGTTAGTCTGAAGTACGATTTTCAACATGTCATATGAACAAGTAGTGAAAACAGCAATGGTTACTTACTTGTCACCGCAGGGTCGAATCATCGGACGGCGGGAAGGCGCGAGCGGCGCTGAAGGGAGGGACGAGGGCCCGCGCGAGTAGACCTTGCTCGAACCTAAGGAAGGTGTCTCCCCTGGTGTCGCCTCGCCCCCGTGGTCTGAGTCCGACGAGGAAGAGGAACTGCCGGTCGTCATCGTCACCCCCTGCTGGGGCGTCGGGTCGGGAGGCAACTCCAGCCTCCTCATCGCCGAGCGACGTCCGTGGGGCCTCCTCTCCCTGCTCGTCGATGGCTCCACCGACGGCGGCTCCTCGTCGGCGGTGGGTGAGCGGTCCCTCTGGTAGACCGAGGTGATCCCTTGTCATTGCTGCCGCCTTCCGCCTGGCATTTTTTCGAGTGCCTGCAATGACAAAGATTAAACCCTTGTTCACAAATAAACGAGAAGTACTTGTAAAGAGATGCAAAATGAACGAAACATAATTGCAAGGTAATAATAATAACAATATATTATTACATGAATTAGAAATTATCTCCACGAACGGCAGTGACTGGCGTGTCGTCATCATCATCACTATCACTATCACTATTGCCGTCATTACTATCAATATTGTCGAGCTCGTATAAGTCCTCATCATATCCACGAACGACATCATCTCCATCGTCCTCATCATCTACATCGTCCTCATCATCTACATCATCCTCAACAACTCCATCGCGCTCCATCCTCCATCGCTCAAGCATTCTTAAGTCCTTGTCATTCTACACCTCATCACCCTCGTCCTCATCGATGTCGTTGTCTACTTCCATGCCCATCAGCGAAGTTATGTCTATCTCCAAACTCCCTTCTAGCCCCTCAGGTTGATAGAACTCTCCGCTATCTGTCTTTGGGTCAAAGTTGTAATCATCATCGTTTGGGACAGGTGCTTTAGCACGCAGCGATACCAAGTGCACAAGGTACCAACCCGTAAGCTTCTTGTCTTTTTGGCATGCCCATGGGAGATAATAAACTTGCCTGGCCTGTTGGGCCACAATATAGACATCGTCTCCTTTATAGACGGAATCCTGTCGAATTTCGACTTGCCCAATCTCAGGGGCTCTTCTCGTGACTTCAGGATCGAACCAATGGCATTTGAAAACCACTGGATTAAGAGCTTTGGGACCCTCAAAGTTGAGCTCGTATATTTCTTCGACTATGCCATAATAGTCACGCTCATCGGTGCCGGGCGTACGAACTCCGGTACACGTGGTGCTTCGGTTGGGCTGACTCTCCTCGTAGCTTCTCGTGCAAAAGCGATAGCCATTCGCATCATAAATGGTGAATGACTTGACCCTATGGGAGAAGCCCCAGCCAACCTGTTTCAATTCATCACTCATTTCCACATCCGTGCGGGCCTGCAAGGTGAGGCCAGGTAGATCGTTACATTACTCGCTCCTAGGAGCAAAGTGGAATCTCAAAGTTGGAACAAGGTGAGTTGGATGGTACCTTCGTATAGAACCAGGAAATAAAATTGGGCACACCATATTTGAGAAGATGGTCTTCTTCTTGAGGGGAAGGAGCCCTATTCCCTCTCAAGTATTCATTAATAAATTCCCTGAAAAAACAAGAGACAAGGGGGTCGGATCGATAGGTGGAGGATAGTGACGGCGTATGTAACAAGCTCATTGAGAACTTACCTCTGATAAGGATTCACTTCTTCAAGGTTCAACAACACGTAGAGGAAGATAGTGCGCCACTCATAATCTCGCAAGTTCTTGGGGGTACCTGCGCTTCCTCTTTCGAGATGCCCTGTGAAAAGACTGAGGTTCGATGAACTCTCGACAGCGTTGTGACGAGGGGGTGGATTGTGCACGCTAGGAAGGGTCTCATTATAGTACGCCGTTGTGAAGTTCGACACCTCCTCCAGAATGAATGCCTCTGCCACGGAAGCCTCAATTTTTGCTTTATTTCTACACTTTTTTCGAAGAACCTTTAGACACCTCTTGATTGGATAGCACCAACGGGCCTGCACGGGCCCCCCCAAACATGCCTCGCGCGGTAGGTGCAAAATCAGATGCTGCATCGATAGGAAGAAGCCGGGTGGAAAGACCATCTCCATCTTGCAAAGCAACAAAGGTGCAAGACGCTCCAGTTCAGCAATCGTGGCCCGAGATAACTCCTTGGCACAAAGCTGGCGGAAGAAATAGCTCAACTCTGCCAGTACGCGCCACACTGGCTTGGGGAGGTATCCCTGGGTCATCGCAGGAAGGAGCCGCTGAATCCATATGTGGAAGTCATGACTCTTCATCCCGTTGACTTTCATAGTCTTGAAGTTCACTCCCCTACTCAGATTCGCCGCATACCCATCAGGGAACATTAATGTCTTGATCCACTGCAGTATTTCCTTCCTATTGCCCCTTTTCAGGATGTAATCGGCCGGGCCCCTTTTCCATCTCTTGCCGGGCGTAGGGGTCTTCATCACTAGCTTTTGGTCTATCGCACATCTTTTCCACGTCCAGTCTAGCCTTAACGTTGTCCTTTGATTTTTCCTTTATGTCCATGAGTGTTGCCCAGAGTGCCTCGACGATATTCTTTTCTGTGTGCATTACATCGATGTTGTGTGGAAGAAGAAGGTCCTTAAAGTAGGGGAGCCTAGTCAAGCCCGATATATGAGTCCACATGTGTTTGGTACCATATCCAATAAAACCACCCTAGACTTCATCAATTTGGAGAGCCTCTATCTCGGCAAGGACCTCAGCACCGCCCATAATCTGAGGAATGGGGTCGGTGACTTCAACACCTTTCGTGAAGTGCTTGATGTCTCTTTTGAATTCATGGTTGTTAGGCAGGAATTGACGATGTCTGTCGAATGAAGAATACTTGCTACCCTTGTTCAGCCAGGTGAACATCACAGCTGCCTTGCATGTTGGGCAAGGGAACTTCCCATGAACACACCACGCGCTGAATATGCCATACGCCAGGAAGTCATGCATTGAATACTGGTACCACACATGCATTGTGAAGTTCTTCTTTGTAGCTCGATCGTACGTCAGTACCCCCTTTTCCCAAGCATCTTGCAATTCATCCCACACTGGCTGCATGAACACACCCATATTGTTGCCCGGGTGTCCAGGTATTATCAGCGACAAGAACACGTTCCTGGGTTCAAAAATGACGCCGGGGGGAAGATTGAGGGGGATCACGAAAATGGGCCAACAAGTGTACGGGGCCGCCATCATTCCAAATGGGTTGAACCCATCTGTTGCCAGTGCTACACGTACATTCCGAGCCTCCATAGCTTTGCCAGGATGCATGTCATCGAAGTGCTTCCATGCGTCACCATCCGATGGGTGTATCATCTTATCAGGACTATATCTTTTGCCATTCTTGTGCCATGTCATTTGTTTCGCGGACTCCTCTATCATGTACAGTCGTTGGATCCTCGGTAGGAAAGGAAGGTACCGTAGGACCTTCTCGGGGATCTTAGACTGTTTCTTCTTGCCATCACTACCGTCTACCTCCACAAACCTAGAGGCTTTGCACTTTGGACAGTGCGTTGCTTTCTTGTGGTCTCCCCTAAATAGGACGCACCCGTTCGGACAAGCATGGATTGGCTCATATGGCATCTTAAGTGCACGAAGGAGTCTCTGTGACTCGTACGTGTTCTTCGGTAGGATGTGACCCCCCGGAAGCAGTTTGCCCAAAACTATCAACATGGCATCAAAGCCGTCTCGACCCAGGCTCAATTGCGACTTCAACGCTATTAGGCGTGAAATGGCATCCAGTTGCAAAACCATTGTCTTCTTGTGAAGGGGCTTCTGTGCCGAATCCAGCATGGCTAAGAACGCCTTTGCGGTTTCCTCTGGATCCTCCTCCTCCAATCCTTCAACGAACTGTGCATCGTGAAAGTCTGCCATCATGTCTGCCATCTCGGCATCTCCATCATACTCCTCGAGGCGTGGTCTCACCACCTCCTCTCTAATACGATCGCCTTCACCATGGTAGATCCAGCGGGTATAGTTTGCAACGAATCTGTGCTTGTAAAGATCTCTCACCACCTGACTCTTTCGTTTCCTTTTCGTGTTCTTACATTTGCTGCAGGGACACGGCATCCAACTCGACCCTTTAGCAGCCCTACCAAATGCATGCTCTAGGAAATGACCGGTCCCCCTAACCCATTCATGGCTCTTACTTGCGTAGCCCGTGTACATCCACTCACAGTTATCCATCCTCTGTCATACACATATGTAAGCGAGTAATAAAACCAACAATTGCATCTACACGGCATTCCTACCATCTAATAGGTGAAGGATAGGTCCTAATCCCCCCCGAGGATGCGTAGATAAGGTTAGCTTCCATGCTCCGCTCCTATCCGAGATGGAATTTCGGTAGCACCTCCCCGCTGTTCTCCCGATACACGTCCTGCAAAGGAGAGTGTGTATCCAGAGAACAACGGGAAGGTGCTGCCGAAACTCCGACTCGGATGGGAGCAGAACATAGAAGCCAACCCATCTACGCATCCACAGGCTGTCCAAAAAATGTGGACAATCCGAAAGAGATACGGTGGGAACCGTATCTCTTTCGGACGGGAGACGCCTAACTGGGTGACGAGATCTACGACCAAGGTACGGGTACAGGGGTTATACCTAGGGTGGCGGTGCTGTGGTGAGGCGACGCTGTGCAGGCAGACCGGCATGGCGCGGGGCTACTCCGGATCTGCTCTTCTCTGCAAAACAAGAAAATACTGTCATTTCAAAAAAAAAATCGGCAGAACCTCCCCTACACGGTGAGGTTCCCAAAACCTGCAAAAAATCATCGGCACGATGGCCGGCAACCACACAAACATCCACAAGTACACATTTAACACCACAAGCATACATCACAACCATATACTTTAATTATGAAGCCATAAAACCTCCACCTCCAACTCTACATCCACCTCCATCACCACTACCACCACAACCCCACCACCACTTCCACCTCCACAAACACCTCCATTTACTCCACCACAACCACACCACCACCTCCACCACCATCACCACCACAACACAACACAACACACGGCTACACTACTACGAGAAAGGAAAAAGGAGAAAAGAGAGTGTACCTAGGACGGCGTGGACGGACTGGTGGGCCGCCGAGCGAGGTGTGGTCGACGACGTGCGAGGATGGCTGGGCGTCGGGGATGGGTTGGTTGGCGGCACTTCCTCCTCCTCCTCTCCTTCTCCTTCTCCTTCCCCCTCTTCCTTCCTCCTTCCTCTCCTTCCTCCTCTTCTCCGATCGACCGGGGCAAGGGGCCGGGCCGAGGACGGCGGCAAGGGGCCGGGGCCAGGGGCGGCGACGCGGCGGGGCCGGACCGGGGTGGCGACGTAACTGCGCGGCGGCGCCAGGACGAGGCCGAGGCAGCGCGCTGGGGCAGGGCCGGGCGGCGTGGCGGGGCATGGACGGGGCCGGGGCCGGGCGGCGCGGCGCTGGGGCAAGGCCGGGCGGCGCGGCGGGGCACGAACGGGGCCGGGGCCGGGCGGCACGGCAGGGCAAGGCCGGGCCGGGGCCGGCCGGCGCGGCGGGGCATGGCCAGGGAGCGGTGTGGCGGCGGCGCGGCGAGGCTGGACCGGGGCGGCGCCGGGACAGGGCCGAGGGGGCGTGCCGGGGCAGGGCCGGGGCGAGGCGGCGGGCGCGGGCGTGCTCGCGCGTGTGTGTGGAGTGGTGTGTGCGCAGGCAGTTTTGTGGTGGGCCACGCGCTTTGCCGAATGCCAGATCGGCTGGCACTCGGCAAAGACTCCATCTTTGCCGAGTGCCAGCACTCGGCAAAGACCTGCCACGTGGCCGGCTCGGGGGCCACCAGGCCGGCTCGCCTTTGCCGAGTGCCACGTGGTCGGCACTCGGCAAAGGACCTCTTTGCCGAGTGCCAGACCTAGCCCTCGGCAAATAATATTTTTTTTTGGTTTTGGCCGCCAGTTTTTTTGTGAAGCATTTCTACAGTACCATGATCAACATGTTCAAATTTGGCACATTTTTAGTACATTTTGCTATATTTTTCACTTTATTTCGATTTGTTGAATTTTTCCAGAAAATGTAGGTTTGAACTGCGGGTGCATCGAATATTCGATTTGAATGATTCAAAAAATGATATTCTTGTTTTTGAGTGTAAAGTTAGGCCAAATCCATGAACTGGCTCAAAATTTCGATCAACGTGCGCACGGAGCAACGCCACCATCTTCCGTGCGGGCGGTTTTTTAATTCTAAAAAATGCAAACGAATTCCAAAAATCGCGAAACTTGTCGAGATGTCATGATATCGTATGCATATGCTGTGGTCAAAATTTGAAAAAGTTTTGAGCACGTTGCACGTACGATGTTCACAAACCAGTACATCCCCAACATCGTACGTGCAACGTACTCGAAACTTTTTCAAATTTTGACCACAGCATACGCATACGATATCATGACATCTCGACAAGTTTCGCGATTTTCGGAATTCGTTTGCATTTTTTAGAATTAAAAAACCGCCCGCACGGAAGATGGTGGCGTTGCTCCGTGCGCACGTTGATCGAAATTTTGGGTCAGTTCATGGATTTGGCCTAACTTTACACTCAAAAACAAGAATATTATTTTTTGAATCATTCAAATCGAATATTCGATGCACCCGTAGTTCAACCCTACATTTTTCGGAAAAATTCAACAAATCGAAATAAAGTGAAAAATATAGCAAAATGTACTAAAAATGTGCCAAATTTGAACATGTTGATCATGGTACTGTAGGAATGCTTCACAAAAAAACTGGCGGCCAAAACCAAAAAAAAATATTATTTGCCGAGTGCTAGGTCTGGCACTCGGCAAAGAGGTCATTTGCCGAGTGCCGACCACGTGGCACTCGGCAAAGGCGAGCCGGCCTGGTGGCCCCCGAGCCGGTCACGTGGCAGGTCTTTGCCGAGTGCCTAATGGCAGGCACTCGGCAACGGTGGCGGCCATGGATGCCGTTTGCCCTGGCACTCTTTGCCGAGTGCCCATGTTTACCGAGAGGCCGGCACTCGGCAAAGAACTAATTTGCCGAGTGCTGGGTTTGGCGCTCGGCAAAGTGGATCTTTGCCGAGTACCCGAGTTTTGCCTCTCGGCAAACCTCTACGCACTCGACAAAGATCCAATTTTCTATAGTGTTGGCACTCGATAAAGCTGGCGGCACTCGATAAATCTACGTTCTCCCGAAGGAATCTGGTTGAGAATGGTCTGGAACGAAGCCGAAGATCCACCTCTCGCCACACAGTGTGCAGTGTCTGTGTTGGAGCTGTAAGCATTGTGTGGATTATTACTTGGAAACACACACTAATTAGTGTGAGTTTCTGGTAATTTCCGAGTGCTTGAAACTAAAGCACCGGCTGCTGCAGCTAGCCACATGCTGCTGCTGCTGCAGCGCCTGCTGAGGGGCCTTGCGCAGCAGCAGCAACGTTAGTTGCAGCAAACAGAGCCAAACTTCACTTGAACAATATGAGAGTATATAAACTTATAGAGCAATAGGTACATGTGCACATGTTTTTACATCTGCTCAGTAAAATAGCGCTGTGCAAATCAACTAATTAACTATATCTGCCAAAGAATTTTCAGGTCTGTCTTTCAGGGGCAAAACGTTATTTATTCATTTGGGTCATAACTGAAAAACTGATTTCTATTTTTTATTCTAAAAAACTTTAAATAAAAAGCCGACCAACGCCCACTTATATATATAATATATATGCGCATGCCACAAAGAATGATCCTCTATGAATCATATCTCTAGAACTGCCTCTCTTGGAATATATGCTTGGATGCCCTACAATCGGTAGGTTCCGGCCTACAAATCCTAATTCCTATCGCCTTATACTATAACTTTTGTTGAACTGGGAAGAATCTCACTTGTTTAAAGGCTGGTGTGCTTTAGAGTAATCGGGATTACATAGCTAGCTAGGTTGATTTGGCGCCTTTAATCAACTGTGTGCAGCATCCATGCCATGCCCCTCTTGCATTACCGAACTTTAGAGTATTTTTTGTTGTGTGAATGAAGAATGAACAGCTACTGAACTATAGTCTTCGGCACTAACTGGGGCCCACTTCAGTTCAGCTAGATTAGGCTTTATATCTGAAAAAAAAACCCAGGCAGTTAAATCAGCTCTATTTTTGCTACAATGCCGTTGTTGTTCTTTGTTCTCCGTCACTCGTCACTCCTTGCGTTGCGCCTCTCTCTGCAATCTGCATCACTGGGAGTGCGTGGGAGATTACCATTTTGCCCCGGTCTCATAGAGTCTACCCCTCTCCTCTCGTCCTGTATAAATTTGCCGCCCGCCCTCCTCGTCGTAGAGGAGAGGAGCAGCAGCGCAGCAAGCTAAGCTCTCGTTGAGCTAAGCTAAGCTAGTAGCGACAGCGACGAACAAGCTAAGCTAGATATACTGTCGTTTGAGTTTGAGGTCAGCGTCATGGATGGAGAGAAGAAGGTGTCGTTTAGGGTTAGGGAGTTCGACATGGAGAGGGACCTGGCGGCGGTCGATGAGCTCGAGCGCCGGTGCCAGGTCGGCCTGTGCTGCGACGACACCACACCCGACGACGACGACGACAGTGGTGGCGGCAGCAAGCTGAGGAAGACGACGACGACGACGAAGAAGAAGAAGAAGAAGGGCATGTCGCTCTCCGTCGAGCAGGTCGGCGACCCGCTGGCGAGGGTCCGCCACGCGCCGGAGCACGTCATGCTGGTAAGTGGCGGCCTAACTAATCTACGCGCAGCAGCAAGCTACCAAATTATCAATCACAGAACTAACGATAAACAAAAGAAGAACTGTTTGTTTGTTTGGCACACCAATCCGATCGGTGTGGTATAGTGTTTGGAGTTCAAACACTGAGGGAGAGGGACAGATCAATTTGTTACTGATAATTGATGTGCACGAATGAAAGATGCACGCGTTCGACAGTGACAATTTATCAGATTATTCTGTACGTTGGCTGATGAATTTGCAATGCTCAGGTTTCCGAGTATGGCGAGGAGGCGGAGATGGTCGGGTTCATCAAGGCCTGCGTTAGGGTGGTGAGCAGAGGCGGCGGCAAGAAACAGAAACCATCTTCCTCCCCGAACCCGAAGCAGCAGCAGCAGCAGCCGTCCCCGGCGGCGTACGTGAAGGTGGCCTGCCTCCTCGGCCTCAGGGTCTCTCCGTCTCACAGGTACGGTGTCACGGTGGCCATGTCCTCCGCACCACTTCACTCCTCTTTTTGTTTCTTCAGTTTTCACCGCATGCGGATGGATGCGCATGCACACAACACAATGCGTCCATTTCTCTGCTCCACACCAACGTACTTTTTCTGCTTGCCTAATCGCGCGCCGCGGAGTGGGCCCACCGTTCCGGCTGGTTGGCCGGAGTCCACTGCAGGCGCACGCACGCACGGTTCTCGAGGCGCCGCAGCCGCCGCCGTCACATGGGTTGAAGTTTGAACGGCTGTATGTGTGCTTACGTTAATTGCGCTCTTGCAGGCGGCTGGGGATCGCGACGGCGCTGGTGGAGCGCGCGGAGGAGTGGTGCCGTGAGCGCGGCGCGGCGCACGCGACGATGGCGACGACGACGTCCAACGCGGCCTCGCTGGCGCTGTTCACGGGCCGGTTCGGGTACGCGCCGTTCCGGCGGCCGGAGTTCCTGGGCCGGCCGGTGCACGCGCACCGCCTGCCCATCCCGAGCGCGCACCGCGTGTTCCCGCTGCCGCCGCCGCTGGCGGCCGCGGCCTACGCGCGCCTGTGCCCGCCGCACGCCACGGAGTTCCTCCCCGCCGACATGCCGGCGCTGCTCGCCCACAAGCTCACGCTGGGCACGTTCGTGGCCATCGAGAGCGGGCCGGAGCGGGACCCGTCAGCCCCGCCGTCCTTCGCCGTGCTCAGCGTCTGGGACTCCACCCGCTCCATGCGCCTCCGCGTGCGCGGCGCGCCCGCGCTGCTCCGCGCGTCGCTCGCCGCGCTCCGGGCGCTCGACCGCGGCGCGCCGTGGATGCGCGTCCCCTCCATCCCGGACATCTTCCGCCCCTTCGGCGCCTACCTCCTCTACGGCCTCCGCATGTCCGGTCCCGCGGGCCCGAACCTGCTCCGCTCCCTCTGCCACCACGCCCACAACGTGGCCCGCAAGAACCCGGCCTGCGCCGTCGTCGCCGCCGACGTCGCGCCCGACGACCCGGCCGCCGCCGCCGTCCCGAGGTGGCGCCGCTTCTCCTGCGACGAGGACGTCTGGTGCATCAAGAACCTCACCAAAAATGCCGACGACGACGACGACGGCTGGGCGGCGCCGGTACCGTCCGGGACGGTCCTGTTCGTCGATCCCCGCGAGTTTTGACGTAGCCATGGCCACCGAACCATGCATGGCAGGTGTAGGCAGAGGGCTAACCACCTCGCCTCTGCCAAGTTTTGACAACTACACACGTGTACATACGCTTGGTACCGCAATGGCAAATTGGCAATCACCTGCCTTGCCATTTGTGGTATCAAACCACCCAAGCTAAAGTGATGATGTCTGTAACGGTAGCATTTGCTTCTGGATTTAGGATAACAGCGAGGTTTGTCTTAGTTTCTTTCTAATCAATGTCCAAGGAAGAAGAACCGGTTAACGTGTTTTCCTGAACTGTGCATGGCAAATTGGTGCAAGGCTGAAAGCGCTCCAAACGCACGCCAATTTCATCTGCAAGTATCCACAGACGAAAATGGCGTGCACTGACAGGGAGACGACGGCAACAGCTTGCAATGATTCACAACGCCAGTTGGTCAGAATGTGACTTAGGGGCCATTTGTTTGGGCTCCTGCATGCTCGGCTCTGGCTCCTTCGTCCCTGTTACTTCCTGTGCAATCCTGTAGCGACCAAGAAAAAGACTTCGGCTCCTGCGCAGCCTATAGGAGAGCCAGAAGAGCTGTCGAATGGATGCTTCCCCCGGCTCCGCTACAGTAGCGGAGCCGGAGCACCAGAAGCCGCACCGAACACAGCCTTACTACATATACGGGCACGAAGCTCTTCAGTAAATGCAGTGAACTTTGGGGTCTTGTTTTTACAGTTTAACTACCATTGTAATTATAAGCAACAACTAATAAGAAGAATTCCAACTCAGGTTAGTTTTAAAATCTAGCAGTCCAACCAAATTGACCGTTGGCAGAAATATTCAGTGGGAAAAAAAGAAAATGAGATGAAAAGGGCATTTCTGTCATCTGCTCATCCTTCCAATCACGCAGAAATCAGAATTCATCATGCTAGGGCCTATTCGCTTGAATTTATCAGCTAGAATCTACAATTTTTTCTCTCACAACAAAATAGCTTCAGCCGGCTAATAAGCCGGCTTATCCATCCATCTTTTGACTGACGAAACCAATCAATCCGAAAAGATATTGATAGGTACTTTGGTTACTGAACCCCACCAGTTCAGCTTCAACGACCTGATCTATATTCCAGCACAAGTAAGCAACCAAATCTTCTTTATTCATCATCAATTCCATGCGCAAAATCAGCCAAATATTATTCCGAGATCACCTAAATCCCTGTGCCCCACCAATAACAAGAACCTTTCAGTTGGTGCAGATCTGATGCTTCCATGATGTTGATCTGATGCATGGTCCATGTCACCAACGCCGCATGAGAGGTCCACAACACAAGGAGAAAGTACACTCACATCCCTGCTTCAGAGAGTTTAGAGCCAGATCTTCACATAGTACCAGCCAAACATGGCATGTCAAGGAACTGATCATGAGCGCTAGACGGCGATGGTCCAGGCCCCTCCTATATACTCCGACCAAAGAAAGCCATGGATGGAGATGGACCTCTGCAAAAGAGCCTAGCTTCATCAGAAATGGCTCAGTAAACTGCAGAAGCAGCTAGGTTAGCGTGGTCCCTGAAAACCTGCCCGGCCAATCGATGAACCACTGCGAAACTAAAGCTCAAGAAGTGACAGGACTGGCTTATATAGATTAGCCAAAGCATTTCGCAAGTTGTGGCCTTTCATGCAGGGTTGCCATTGGCCATTAGGGTTCTTTTTTGCTTTTTTGAACGAATTAGGGTTCTTTGGTCCCCTACACAATCCTAGGAGGGGGTGTACATGGCCATGGCTGCATTCACGTTCACTGCTCCACTTTGTTCGGCGTCGGCGCCGCGCGCAGAAAGGTGCAAGAGGAAACCAGAGGGAAAGAGACGGCTGGGAGGAATTTGCTGCAACAGATTCAGTACCAGCATAACAGCACAACAAAAGGCATGAAACAATGGACAGAAGATTGTGTAAGGGAGCAAAGCGAATTTTAAATCCTTATTATTTTGCCTAGTGCAAAACATAGGCATACAATGACAGGAGATTATTAAAGACAGGCACACATCTATTTCATATACATCTGAATCTGATTATGTTATGCAGATGAATTATGAAATGATTATTAAGCCTATGATTACATGAAATGCCTGGGCAAAAACCTAACGAACAGCATAACCAAATAGAGGCAAATAAAACAGAAATAATGGCCTTATCAGGCTCAATGAATTAGACTCCCGGTCGAACCGAACTCCCCCGCGTCGCTCCCCTACGCAGGGCGACACGGGCGGACCCCTGAGCCGTCGCCGCTCTCCCACCCCTCTCCTCCTCTCCCGCCGCGCCGCCACCAGAGCTGGCCGCCGGCATGGCCGTCTGGCCGGCCAGGAAGGTGGCGGCGGGGCTCTCCCTCTCTCGTGTGGGCGGCGCGCGCCGCAGAGGGCCGACAGTCCTTCACCTCGCGAGCTGCGTGGAGCTTCGGTGGGGATGGTTGCCGTGGTTGTGGCGGCGTCGGCTCTTGCCTGTGCAGGCGCAGGGGATGGTGGCGGAGCCTTCCTTCTTCTCCTTCGCTCATCCCCTCCTCCATCAAGACGACGGCGGCGCCGCCGGCTGGGGCCGCAAGTCTGGTGCCCGGGCAGCCAGATCCGGTGCCCGGATGGCCGGACCCGAACCCAAGGCGGCCGGATCTGCCTTGGCGGCCGGCGGCGGATGGGACAGCGGCGGCGGTTGTCGGGGCTCGTGCAGGCGCTGGGGGCGGCGCTCTCTTCTTTGCCTGCCTCTCCCCACACGGCCTTGGCTGCTGCTGCGGCGACCAGCCGGGGCTGCTACGGCGGCGACCGAGCCTCTTCTTGGGCTGGTTGTGGCCGGGGCGGCATCCTGCCGACCAGCCTGCCCACGGATGGTCTGGCGGCCTGGGCGACGGTGACGGCAACGGCGACAGCCCGGCTCTAGGCGGTGCCGCGGTTGTGGTCAAGTTCACCCGATTCGGGGCCTGGCGTCTGGACCCGATGACCTCAGGGCAGGGGGCGGCGCCCGAGATGGTGGCAGCACAAGCCCTATGGCTGTTGGCGGCTTTGTCGGCAGCGACATTGGCGGGTGCCGGAGCCGACGTCTATGATGGTCAATGGTGGTCTCGACGTGCGGCGGTGTGACACGAGCGGCAGAGTCAGGTCCGGCTCTACGTGGCCCGGTCAGAGGGGGTGGCGGTCGACGCAGCTGTGCGGCTGCAGTGTGCAGCCGGCGCGTCGATGCCCCTCTGAAGGGGCTTCCATGGGGCGGTGGGACAGCGGCGTTAGCGGTGTAGGCTGGCAGGGGGTTTGGCTTCATGACTCGGCGTCTGTGCTAGAGGGTTCATGGGCGAAAGCCTTGGCGACGGCGACGTCGTTGGACGTCGTTTCCCTGTTGGGGGCGTCGTGTTTAACCCTCTAGTATATCTTCCAAGGGTGAAAACCCGATCCACTATGGACGTGCGACGGTGGCGTCATCGGCGTTGCTCCCTTCCTGAAGGCGTTGCATTTGGATTACCGTCGTGTTTTCGATGCGAGATGACGGTTCGCGCTTGGAAGTCAGAGCTGCTCTTCGTTCAAGCTTGGCAACGATGACCGGTGGTGATCATTAGCTTCGGACCCGTCGGGGAGTGACTAGTGGGTGGCCTGCCATGGGAAGTCGGAGCTGCTGGCAGCTTGGCTTCCATGCTCGACAACGATGACCCATGGCAGTGTGTCGTGTTTGTGCTCAACCACGTCGCGTGGGGTGGTTAGTCCCTCGGGTGCCTTTTGGCATGTCGTTTGGCTAACCTTCTTGTACATAATATTCTTTCGTCTTAATTGAGCGGCAGAGCTCCTGCCTTTGTTTCAAAAAAAATGGCCTTACCAGAAAGGAACAATAGAAGAACTGTCTTTTTCAAAGGAAAAAGGAACTAAGTGATGAGATACATGACAGAAATTGCCTTTGAAATCAGCCTAACAGATGCCTACAGAGAATATACCAATAGAAAAAGAAGGGCAGTGCCAAGTGCCAACTAAAAAATAGAAGATATGCTGGAGAGGAATATGGAAAGGCGAAACAAAAGGAATATTTGAAACCTTTTATGCTGGTGAATAAGTATGTCACAGCAAGTTTATTTTTGTCGACACAGATTTTTCGTCCCGTGCAGAGGACACACGCAGCAAGCCGGAAGGGTCTGCTCGATGGAGCTGTAGATCCACCTAGCTTCAGCGTAGGAAAGGTCGATCATGCGCACTCCTCCCGAGACGTGCCAGTCAATTTGACCCTGTAATTGACAAGGAGAGAAAGCTTATCAGTAATTAAGGGCGAAACTTGCCGGTGTTGCCAGACAGTCCCGAATGTACGGCTCTGAGAGCCGATATGAAAGGAGATCGACTAAAGCATATTCATGAGAATAAATCGGTTAAACCTCATTGGGTTGTATAAGAAGAGTCGGTTATCATTCAAGATAAATGTCGTTATTTGAGCAGATATTAATCAATGACAATAAGATGTCAACAATGATTGGTTTATGCTGAGCCAATGATTATAAGCAACCGAACCTCTTTTATATGAAGAAACAATTCAACACCATTTAACCGTTTAATAAAGATAAATCTAATAAACATGTTTGATCTCATCTATCGCTATGACCAGTGGGGCATGGGCAGAATCATGCAGGCCGTAGAAATAACAATAGACTTAACAACCCTAACTCATTACTAATATCAGTGGGACATGAGGCAGAATTATGCAGGTCGTAATACAATAATAAGATCATGGGGCTAACACATCTTTCAACCTATCTTTACTTCAACGGTCTCATGAAGCGAAATGCTCGTGAAAGCACTCGATATCGGCTAAAACAGCCGATTCAGGCAAACGCACAGTTAAAGTCATGCCTTATCAGGAATAGATCTACCGAATAACGATCCCAACTTCACGGTGCTAACAGTGGGGTGTGAGGCAGAATCACATAGGCCGTGATAACAGGCCATGGAACGGTTTTCGCTAGCCAATAAATCTACTCAAGACGCAACATGCTTTAACCGCACGCTATGCACGATCAAGATTGATGTAAAACAGCCGATAAAACATAACTCATCGTTTAATGTACATATTAGATCAGTTTTAGATTAACAAACGATGGGTTAAACAGGATATAAGGCCGATCTAGATCAATCCCAATCGGACAGAGTGATATTGCTGTAATTTAGATGAATAATGAAAGCAATAAGCAATATCGGTAACTTAATGAATCTACCAAAGATTGTCATTCTAAGGTAGAGCCGATAACTTGACCTTGATCTAGTTGATGCAGTGGGGGTCGACCGGATCGATGCAGCCATACTTGAACTAGGCAAGAATCGATAACTAACTTATACCAGAGTCGCAGTGGAGGTCGATCGGATCGATGCAGCCGTACAAACAGAGGTATAAGCCATGACGGTACTTACAACAAGCAGTGGAGGTCGACCGGATCGATACAGCCATACTTGCTAAAGAACTCGCCGAGATCTACTCTACTCCTACTCCTAAGGGGTGGCCGAAGCTGAAAAGGTAAATGACTTGTATATTGGATTGATTGTTGTTTTTTACTATAGCCGGGGCTCGGTATTTATACCCGGAGTCTAAACATGAATCCTACTTGATCACGATTCATTACAATCTTCGGTATAAAGGAAAACATTCCTAATTTAAGATAACTTGGACTCTAATCTTTCACCTTTTGTAAAGTCCATCATGTTTCGTCCTGGCGCCGATCGTAGCCTTTGTCATTATCTACCAGCGCTGCCTGAAGGAAGCCGATTTCGGTGCTGCATTCGAATCAGCTAATTCCGATCTGCATGCAATTGCTTCCTTGATGACATGATCTTAGGAGCTTTTAAGTCTCTGCGAGACTCCTTCCAAATTTTGGTGTAAACACATGCCCCCCAATTTTGGGATAAAAGTAATTTTATTCCAAAATTATCATGTCTATATCCCTGATTCGTCCACAGTTACGGGCAGAGAATCTTGATCTGGGGTCTACTGTTTGTTGCCGTCTGTAGCTCATGAGCCTATGCCTCAAAACTTTTACATGAGCATCACTGCTTCACGGGCACTTGAATTCATCTTTCCAGGCCAGCTATAAAATGTTTATCCGACCCTGGTGAGAGCAACTCAACAATCCAGCTATGTTTTTCTTTCATCTGCTCCCTCGAGTGCTCCTAGCTCCGTCGAACCCTCCATGGTCCATTCTTTTACTATGAAGATCTTGAGTGGTTAGAAGAATCCTTGTGCATAGGGTGATTGTGTCACTCATTCTAGCGCCTTGTCGAGCAAGAGGATCAGCTACTGCGGCTAGAAGAAGTCTTGTGATATCATCTGTGTCTTCTCACCATGCTCGTAGAGTTGTTCTAGTGTTTGCAAGGGCTAAAATGTGTGGACACCTTCCCCTTGTTCGTTCCACCAAATGCCCACCGGGAAAGCCACAAGCTTCTTTCCCACAGTTTCCCAGCCACCGAGAATCAGCTGGGCATCTGTTGGGTGGCCTTTCCCCTTTTCCTGGAATAATTCTATCAATGGGCCGACGTGACTCGGTTCATGATGACCTTCGGCCTTGTGGGGATTCGGACTCCCTTCAATCCAAAGAAGTCTTGGTGGGTCGGTCATTGGTCAATGTAAATTCTTCGTATCCGCCCCATGATATTTTGTAATTCGGGGAAGTAATAAGTCCAAATTTGTTATTTCTTCGTTATCTGTCCCCTGAATTTTTGGAGTGTCGATCCATTTCCGTTCCTGATTTCAGTTTTACACCCCCGGCGAAGTCTATCTTCTTGCCTTCCCAGGCTATATATACGGGCCATGGCTCTGGATCGAAAAACCACCCGCTTCGTCTCAAACTTCCTGCATCCTTAGTATAGTTTCTGCTTTTTCCGTTGGCTTGAGATCATGGAGAATAGCAATAGATCTACTGAGGAGGCTCTTGATGGATCTGCATCATCACGCCAGCGCATCCATCGTCAAGAGGGTGCACCTCGTGATGCTCCTGTCGTTTTAGAGCAGAGGGCTGACTCTGCTCAGCCTTTGGGGTCATCCTCAACACCAATTTGTCGCCAGCTTCTTTGCTATCTGAGGAGTCCAAGAGATAACGACGACTTGACCACTTCCATTGATCGGACCAGCGAGAAACTTGTCGACTGCCTCGCTATTGCGGAGTCGGCTCTGACCATAGTTCAGGGCCAATCACCCCCTGAGGCTAACCCGGTGCGGGAGAGGCTGGCCAAGGCTAAAGCCAGAATCGCTGGTAAGACATTTACCATAATTTTCTGTTTCTTCTTAACTTTTGCATCCAATACCCTGATCACCTCTTCCTTAAATCCTTTAGATCTATCGGCTCAGCTAGAAAGACTCCATTTAGCTGCAGACCATGCGGCGGGATTCATCAATGCCAGGGGCACCATTCTAGTAGTTCGCTTGTACGACATCCCAAACCACGTCAGAGAAGTTGCTCTTTATGGCATTCATTATGGCGCTGCCATGGCGCTGGCTGCTGCACAAGTTCACTCCGACCATGATCTTTGGCTTCTTCCCCGTGGAGCTCCAGCCACCGGATACCCTAGAGATTATGAGCGCCTGGTCGAGGATTTCTCCGACACCGCCAGCTCTATAGTCCTGACCTCCCAGGCCGATGATATAGTGAACAAAGTGTTTTCTGGTCTATAGCTTGTAATAAGTGACATCAAGCAAACAATTCCATCGTCTCCAATGATTTTCCTTTTACTTCATGCACCACTTTGTCCGTGTTTGCCTCCCTCCTGCTGGCGACACGTATCAAATTAGCTTTTACCCTTCTGGGTTTATCTTCGCACTAGAAGCAATACATTTCTGGTATCGGTTATTAGAACTGACAGCTGAGCAAATTGGCTATCAAGTATTACTCCAAACATTAGGGTAATATTCCTTTAAATATTCCCCATTCAATTGCTCTACCGAATTCCTCTTCTCCTCTCAGATTTTCCAAAAATGTAAATATTACCAGACGCACAATGTTTGATCCGATAAGGTTTCTCCCGATTAGGCAACCATACCGGCTATCTCGCTTTTGGCTGTCAAGGGTAATTGAAAGTTCTAGTTTGGTTTTGGTAAATTGATAAAACCCTAAGTGCTAACTTAGTTTATCAAAGTGATTATGAGATAGGTGGCACTACTCCAAGTAATGAAGAAATTGTGAAGATCATGATGATGGTGATGCCATGATGATGATCAAGCGCTTGGACTTGAAAAGAAGAAAGAGAAAAACAAAAGGCTCAAGGCAAAGGTATAAATGGTAGGAGCTATTTTGTTTTGGTGATCAACACACTTAGAGAGTGTGATCACATTTAGGTTCGATAGTCGTACTATTAAGAGAGGTGAAACTCGTATTGAAATGCGGTTATCAAAGTGCCACTAGATGCTCTAACTCATTGCATATGCATTTAGGATCTAGTGGAGTGATAACACCCTTGAAAATGTTTGTGAAAATATGCTAACATATGTGCACAAGGTGATACACTTGGTGGTTGGCACATTTGAGCAAGGGGTAGGAACTTCACCGGTGGAGTGTCCGCCCATAGAGTGCGGACAGTCTGACGATGCCACCGGTGCCCTAGACAGAAAAGATGGAGGTCACTATAAGTGACCGGACGCTGATCTTGGTAGGATCGGCACGTTCGGTCAGAAGAAGCAGTGAAGACGCTGATGTCGGTCTCTGACCAGACGCTGGGTCACTTAGTGACCGGACGCTAGAGGGTTGCGTCCGGTCCTACTGACGTGGCAGTGCACAGAGGAGACACCGAGTGACCGGACGCTGGGTGAGTCCGGTCGAGCATGATCGGACGCGTCCTGTCGTGAAAAATCGTTTCTAGATGCTTACTAGACACGACCGGACGCTGAGGTCCAGCGTCCGGTCACTTCACAGCAGCGCGTTCGGTCATCACTTGACCGTTGAGATCAAGCAGTATTTAAAGAGAGGGGACATGTGGCACGCATCGCGTGACCGGACGCTGAGGTCCAGCATTCGGTCGACATGACCGGAGCGTCCGATCACCCCGTGTTGTGCCCAGTGAAGGGGTACAACGGCTCTATTCGTGGGGGCCCTCTATTTAAGCCCTATGGCTGGCTCAAGCCCACTCTCTTGGCCATTTAAATTGACATAGCAACCTTGTGAGCTTAGCCAAAGCCCTCCCACTCATCTCCATCATTGATTCATCATCTTTGTGAGATTGGGAGAGAATCTAAGTGCATTGCTTGAGTGTTTGCATCTAGAGGCACTTGGTGTTCGTGTTTCATTGTGGGATTCATTTGTTACTCTTGGTGGTTGCCATCACCTAGACGGCTTGGAGCAGCGAGGATCGTTGAGCGGAGGTTGGTGATTGTCTCTGGCTCCGATCGTGGTGATTGTGAGGGGTTCTTGACCTTTCCCCGGCGGAGAGCCAAAAGGTACTCTAGTGGATTGCTCATGGCTTGTGTGATCCTCATCTTGTGTTGGTTGTGTGGCACCCTATTGAGGGTTTGGCATGTGAAGCCAATTAGCGTGTGAACCTCCAAGTGAGTGAATCACCACAACGAGGAGTAGCTTGTCATCAAGCAAGTGAACCTCGGTAAAAAATCATTGTGTTCATCATTTGATTCCGAGATGATTGGTTTTCATTGGTATTCACTCTTGTGATTGATTGGCTCCTTCCTCGACACGGCGGTATAAACAAATTGCTCACTCTCTTTACATTACCGCAAACTCGTTGTCAAGCTCTTTAGTGTAGCTAGTTGTGAGAGCTTGTTAGTTTGGTTAGTGTGGCTCTTTAGTTAGCCTTTAAGAGCACACTAACTTAGTATAATGACATAGAAATTGTGTGGATAGAAACTATATAAACTAGAATCGTGGTAGGTGGCTTGCATCTTTAGTAGGCTAGCGCAACACTTGCTTTGCCTCATAATTGTCTAACCGGTTTATTAAGTGTTGTTGTAGAAATTTTTAATAGGCTATTCATCCCCCTCTAGCCATTAGGACCTTTCAAGTGGTATCGGAGCCGAGGTCACCGTGATTTGAGACTTAACAACCTTCGGTGTAAAAATGGCTCAAATCAACAACACTAAGAAGCCACCCTAATTTGATGGCACAAATTATCCTTATTGGAAATCAAAGATGACCACACATATCAAGTCAATCAATAGAAAAGTGTGGAAGGTGATAGAAACCAAAATTGAGATTGATGATCCGGAGAATCCCACCACGGCCGAAGAAGTGCTTCTCCAAAACAATGATATTGCTCTAAGTGCTATTCATGATGCAATTGATGAGAGAATATTTGAGCAAATTAAGAATATTGAGATGGCTCATGAGGCTTGGAAGAAGTTGGAAGAATCATTTGAGGGCACTTAAGCCGTGAAGGGTGCAAAGGCATACATTCTCAAAGAGAAGTTTGCAAGCTTCAAGATGAAGGAGGATGAGAGTGTGCCAGAGATGTTCCATAGGCTTCAAGTGCTTGTCAATGATCTCAAAGCACTTGGAGAAGAGGTGAAGGATAAGGACTTCTCCCACAAGTTCTTGAGATGTTTGCCTCCAAGATTTGGCACATTGGTCACAATTCTAGTGAGGAGTGGTTTGGACACCATGACACCAAACCAAGTGTTGGGAGATATAATGACCGATGATACATATAGAGATGATGATGAGAAGGAAGAAAAGAAGGAGAAGAAAGATGAGAAGAAGGATGAGAAGAAGAAGAGCGTGGCATTCAAGGCCACATCATCCAAGGGCAAGGCAAAGCAACATATATCAAGTGAAGATGATGGTTCATGGGATGATGATGATGATGAGAAGATGGCTCTCTTTGTCAAGAAATTTGGCAAATTCATGATGAAGAAAGGGTACCATGCTAGAAGAAAGAAATCTTCATCCAAGAACAAGGAAGAGTCAAGAAGGTGCTTCAAATGTGGAAGCAAAGATCATCTTGTTGCTCAATGTCCATATAATAGCGACAATGATGATGACAACAAGAAGAACAAAAAGAAGGACAAGAAGGAAAAGAAAGAGAAGAAGGACAAGATGACCTTCAAGAAGAAGAAGGGTGGTTCATATGTGGTCACTTGGGATAGTGATGCTTCCTCAAGTGATGATGATGATAGTGATGATGATAAGACCACCAAGAAGAAGGCACTTGCAAGCATTGCAATCAATGAGAAGCCTTATCTCTTTGACACTCCATCATGCTTCATGGCTAAGGCTACTAACGTACAAATTTGTGATGATGGAAGTGATGAGGAACATGATAATGAAAAATGAAAATGAAAGTGATAGTGATGACGATGAACCTACTAAGGATGAACTATTTGACATGCTAGAAGATGCTAAAGAACACTTTGACATCAAGAGAAGGGAATGCAAAAGCTTGCATAAGGAACTAAAAGCCCTTAAGCAAGCCTTTGATGAGCTCAACGCATCTCATGAGAGGCTAGAGGAAGCCTATGAGAAGCTTGGCAAGGCTCACAAAAAGCTTGAAAAGGCTCATTTCTCTTTGCTTGATGAGCAAAATAAAAAGAAGCATGTTGAAACTTGCAATATCGGCTTAACTTGTGATATAATTGATGAATCATTATCTATGACTATCATTGTTCCTCCCACTAACCCTTCTTGTAGTACTTCTACTTTCACCTCATCTAGTAGTGATGGTTTTACTTGTGATGCCTCACTAATGGTTGAGAATGAGAACCTCAAGAAGGTCAATAAGCTCACTCACACCTTGGCTAAGACCTAAGGTGGTGAGGACCGCTTGCTTATGTGCTTGGGTAGCCAAAGAGCTTCTCTCTATAAAGAGGGATTGGGCTATACCCCTAAGAAAGGCAAGGCGGCTTTTGGTCCTTACAAAACTAGTTTTGTGAAGAACAATGGTCGGTTTTGCACTAGTTGCAAGCAAGCTGGTCATAAAGAGCATGAATGCAAAAACAAGAGCAAAAATGCTAATGTATCCTCCATTAAGCTTGATTCGTTTTATATGCTTACCAAGGGTGCAAATAGTGTAAAGGCTAAGTTCATTGGTAAACCATGGATGGGCTCAAAGAAGAAAGCCATTTGGGTGCCAAAGAGCTTGGTCACTAACCTTCAAGGACCCAAGCAAGTTTGGGTACCTAAAAAGAATTTATCTTCTTTTGTAGGTCAATTACAAAGCCGGAGGAAGGCATTGGGTTCTTGATAGTGGGTGCACTCAACACATGACCGGTGATGCAAGAATGTTCAACTCAATCAATACCAATGGCAATGATGGTTATGATAGTATCACGTTTGATGATAATGGCAAAGGCAAGGTTAAAGGGCTTGGTAAGATTGCAATATCCAATGACATGAGCATTTCCAATGTGTTGCTAGTAGAGAGCTTGAACTTCAATTTGCTATCCATGGCTCAATTGTGTGATCTTGGATTCAAATGCATATTTGGGGTAGATGATGTAGAGATCATAAGTGTAGATGGCTCTAATTTGATCTTCAAAGGCTTTAGATATGAGACTCTATACTTGGTTGATTTCAATGCTAGTGAAGCTAGATTATCTACATGCTTGTTCACTAAGTCTAGCATGGGTTGGTTATGACATAGAAGGCTTGGTCATGTTGGAATAAAACAATTGAATAGATTAGTTAAGCATGACTTGGTTAGAGGCTTGAAAGATGTTGTGTTTGAGAAGGATAAGCTTTGTAGCTCTTGTCAAGCCAGAAAATAAGTTGGAAACACCCATCCTAAGAAAAGCATGATGAGCACTAGTAAAGCATTTGAGTTATTGCATATAGACTTGTTTGGGCTAACACAATACACTAGCATTGGTGAAAATAAATATGGCTTTGTGATAGTGGATGATTACACTAGATACACATGGGTATTCTTTCTAGTGGACAAAAGTGATGTGTTTGCAACATTCAAATCATTTGTCAAGGGCATTCACAATGAGTTTGAAACAACCATCAAGAGAGTTAGATATGACAATGGTAGTGAGTTCAAGAACACTAGAATTGATGAGTTGTGTGATGAATTTGGAATTAGACATCAATTCTCGGCTAAGTATACTCCACAATCAAATGGCCTTGTTGAGAGGAAAAATAGAACACTCATTGAAATGGCAAGGTCTATGCTTAGTGAGTACAATGTTAGTCAATCTTTTTGGGCCGAAGCTATCAACACGGCTTGCTATTATAGCAACTGTCTCTATTGTCACCCATTGAAAGAGAAGACACCATATGAGCTCTTGAATGGTAGAAAGCCCAACATAGCATATTTTCGGGTCTTTGGTTGCAAATGCTATATCTTGAAGAAAGGCACTAGATTAGGCAAGTTTGACAAGAAATGTGATGAAGGATTCCTACTTAGTTATTCCACTACAAGCAAAGCATATAGAATTTGAAATTTGGATAGTGGTACTCTTGAGGAAGTTCATGATATTGAATTTGATGAAACCAATGGTTCACAAGAAGAGAATGAGAACTTGAAAGATGTTAGAGGCATTCAACTTTCAAATGCCATGAAGAACATGGATGTTGGTGAATTGAGGCCTAGGCAAGTAAATGATGATGAAGATGATCAAGTGCAAGTGCTCTCCAACTCAAATGTGCAAGATGATACAAATCAAGCTAGTACAAGTGGCTCTCATGAAAATGAACAAGATCAAGTGGCTAGTACATCATCTCAACCTAATGATCAAACAAGTGCAAGCAATCAAGTTCCAATCCTCCAACCAACCAATATTTCAAGGGATCGTCCATTGGACACTATAATTGGTGATATTTCTAGAGGTGTGCAAACTAGATCAAGATTGGCTTCATTTTGTGAGCATTTCTCTTTTGTGTCATCCATTGAACCAAAGAAGATAGATGAAGCATTGAAGGATGTTGATTGGGTGAATGTTATGCATAAAGAATTGAATAACTTCACAAGAAATCAAGTATGGGAATTAGAAGAGAGACCAAAGGGACACAATGTGATTGGAACCAAATGGGGTCTTTAGAAATAAGCAAGATCAAGATGGGATAGTAGTAAGGAACAAAGCAAGATTGGTAGCACAAGGCTATACACAAGTTGAAGGTCTTGATTTTGGAGAAACATATGCCCCGGTGGCTAGATTGGAAGCAATTAGAATCTTGCTAGCCTATGCTTGTGCCCACAATATCAAGCTCTATCAAATGGATGTAAAGAGTACATTTCTCAATGGTTACATCAATGAAGACATATATGTTGAGCAACCTCCCGGTTTTAAAGATGACAAGAAGCCCGACCACGTATACAAGTTGAAGAAGGCATTGTATGGCTTGAAGCAAGCACCTAGAGCATGGTATGAGAGATTGAGGGACTTCCTACTCTCTAAAGGGTTCATAATGGGTAAGGTTGACACTACTCTTTTCATCAAGAAGATTGGAAAAGATTTATTTGTATTGCAAATCTATGTTGATGACATCATATTTAGATCAACCAATCAAGATTTTTGTGAAGACTTTAGAAAGATGATGGCTAATGAGTTTGAGATGTCCATGATTGGAAAGTTAAGTTACTTCCTTGGTCTTCAAATTAAGCAATTGAAGAATGGTACATTTATGAGTCAAGGCAAGTATATCAAGGACATGATCAAGAAGTTTGGCATGAGTGATAGTAAAGCCATTAGCACACCAATGGGAACAAATGGCAACTTGAATAGTGATGCAAGTGGAAATATGGTGGATCAAAAATTGTATCGGTCTATGATTGGAAGCCTACTCTATGTGACCGCATCAAGGCCGGATGTCATGTTTAGTGTATGCATGTGTGCAAGATTTCAAGCCTCACCAAGAGAAAGTCATTTAAAGGCTATAAAGAGAATATTGAGGTACTTGAAGCATACACCAAATGTTGGTTTGTGGTATCCCAAAGGAGCAAAGTTTGAGCTAGTTGGTTACTCTGACTCGGATTATGCAGGATGCAAGGTTGAAAGGAAGAGCACCTCGGGCACATGTCAATTGTTGGGAAGATCACTTATTTCATGGTCATCAAAGAAGCAAAATAGTGTTGCATTATCAACCGTCGAAGCCGAATACATATCCGTCGGTAGTTGTTGTGCACAAGTACTTTGGATGAAGGCCACCTTGAGTGACTTTGGAATCAAGTTCAAGAAAGTTCCATTGCTATGTGACAATGAGAGTGCAATCAAGTTGACCAACAATCTGGTTCAACATGCAAGAACAAAGCATATTGATGTCCGCCACCATTTCATAAGAGATCACCAACAAAAAGGGGACATTTGCATTGAGAGTGTAGGCACCGAAGATCAACTTACCGATATATTCACCAAGCCATTGGATGAGAAAAGGTTTTGCAAGCTAAGGAATGAGTTGAACATATTGGATTTCTCAAATATGTGTTGATGCACCCCCCCCCATTTATATGACATGCATCTCCTTTGAGCAATCTAAGGTAAAAGTTGATTGGCAAGGCATACATCCTTGCTAAGGACATGTTTAGTGCATCTAGTCATCTCTCACATTAAATAGGCTCATTCATGAAAATCAAATGAATTTGATGATTATATGGTACCACTATTGCTTCTATGCTTATTTTGATCTAGTGGTAGGATATGACATGTTTGTGGGCTTGTAAACCTAGTGTTTGATCTAAAAAATGAGCTCTAAGTGTTTAACTCAACATGGTACAAGATAACCCTTATTTGGAGGTGTGAAGAAGCTTGTCTTTGGATCAAACAGAGTTAAATATCTTTGGCAAATGATCTAGATTAGACCAAATTTGGGAAAATGATCCTCACACAATTGATTGACATTGATAATCTCAACCTATCTATATTTTGAACCTTTGTGGTCATTGATGACAAAGGAGGAGAAAAACAAAGATATTAGTACATGGGGAGAAAAACAAAGATATTAGTGTACTAAGATAGTGAAAAGACAACAAATGAGAGAATTTGACATAGTGTAACACCTCGGGTGTTTAAAATACTAAAACCTGACATGTCATCATATGCATTGCAAAGCATTTGGCATTTGGTGAAAACTTTGAGATGCATACACTAAAACGAGTTTATATTCATGTGGTATGTGTTGAATTGTATTGTTTGACTTAAATTCAAAGTTTGTTTGGATTTTTTGAATTTTTCGAGAAAACCCCGCTTTTCAGTATTTAAATCCTACCCTGAAAATCCATTTCAAAATCTAAGCATAATTTGGGGTGGATCCCAAAAGCAAAAGTGTAGAGCTTAACAAGTTATACAAAGTTTATTTTTGGAGTTTTTCAAGTTGTTTAGAAAAATTTGGAGTAATTCAAAAAGGCGTAATTCGTTAAATTTCCCTATTCAAATTCAAAAGTTCATTTCAAAATCTAGACCGAATTAGGAGATGGTTATAAAAGCAAAGTTGTAGAACTTTTGATTTTGAACAACTTTTGTTTTTGGAGATTTTTGAGTTGTTATGAAAATTTGAGAGTAATTTGTGAATTTTGGCGAATGGCAAACTTGTAATTATTGTGAACAGTGTTCACCGCTTGCGCTACACCGCCGGCGAGCTTCGGTTGGCTTCCAGGCGCGGTCGTGGCCGTCTTTGACGTCGCGCTGGCGCGGTGAAGGCCACAGCGCAGCTTCCTTGCGTTTCTGAGTCACTCTACTTAGCCTTGGCCATCGCCGTTTGCCTCCGCTCTCTTGCTCTGTTTTCCCGACGCCACGGCCATAACTCCGGCGAGCTCGTGTCGATGCCGTAGTGCTTCACTGTCGTAGACAAGCTTGTCCCAGCTCCGTCTCATCCTTGCGCACCTAACCAACTAGCCCTGGTCGCTTGCCATCATCGGGAAACGCCGTTCGGCGCTTTTCTTCCTCGCGGCCGGCAGCACCACCGTCGAGCCCGCATCGCCGTGGCCAGCGCGCTACGGTGAGTCTCTACCCTTGCCGAGTCTTGCTTCGGCTTCGCCGCAATGATGTAGTGCTTTGTGACCCATTGATTTCTCATTTTGACCACCACAGCTACCGGAGCATCGCCATCGTCGAAGATCGCTCCGCCGTGACCGCTGTCAACGTCGACCCACGTCACCAAAGCTTATCCGGTCTCGTTCTTTGCTCCAACGTGTTCGTGGTGAGCTACTGGACCTTCCCATGCCCTCTGTTTCACCGTTTTCGGCTTCATTTCGCCGGCGTAGCGTAGCCGCGCCGCCATGGCCGCCATGGCCGACGTAGTGCTCGGTCCAGTCCATAGTGAGTCAAGCTTGTGCTCAAAATAGATGCGCCTAGTCTCGGGGAGGGTGTAGGTATCTTGGCCGTCGTTGTTGGACTCACCGGCGGTGAGATATCGCCGGTCAGCGCCATCATCGCCGTAGTCAAAGCGGGAGGAAGGGGATGACAGGTGGGGTCACCATGTCAGTGACTCAACGTTCAAATGGATTTTTCTATTTTTCAGAATTAAATGAATAGTTCTATAATTTGTTATTTTTGTGTAGAATTATTTAGAGCTCCAAAAATTATGAAATTTTTTGTGTGAATTCTCTATGATGTATATTATATGACAAAAATTTGAAATATTGATTTTCAGTATTTTTGGGGTATGATAAAAATTGCTCAATTAATTAATAAATGACTTTCCATGATTTTTCTAGGCTTATTTACTTGTCAAAAAATTATGAAATTTGTTTTGCCACTTAGTTATCATGTAATGAACATTTACTAAAATTTTGAGCTCAATTAGAATAAGTTGATTTATTTCATAATTTTAATTAAATAATTAATTCATAAAAGCAAATAGTAACCTTTAGTGATTTAGGTTTTGTTTGTAATTTTGGGATTGAGTGATGACCTTGGGTCATTTGTTGATAAGGATCCTTGGTAGTTGATGTATGTGTTACGAAAAAGATTTAGTTTGTTTGACTTGCAACTGTACCGCGAAGGAAAGTTGTATTCAAATTGTTAATTTTTGTATCTATCATCGAGCATCATGTTTCGTATTCCGCATCATGTTAAACATGGCATTGTTATTACGTGTAGTAAACGAAGGTGAACCTGTGGTAGTTAATCAAGTTGTCGGGGAGGTTGATCCGTCTGTTGAGATCGGATCGAATACTTGTGTAACGTCGCAGGAGCCGGACTTTTCCGTCAATGAAGGCAAGCCCCGGATGCATACAACCCTACCTTGTGTTTTACAAATTAATTTCGCTTTTGCTTTCCGTTACTGCATTAAGTGATTAGGAGTTAAGTAAGAGCCTAATTGGTGCATTACCATTCTTGTTATTCCATATTTACCATATTACCAGTTTTAAACTCGTATATGCCTAGTTTTGCTTAGCTATGCGTAGAACGATGAAAGTCGGGTGATTACCTGTCACCTGCAAGTTTTAAATGGAACATTGGTTACTTATGTTATCACGTGATATGGGAATGTGGAGTAATAAATCTAGACCGGGCGGACTCGGTGTGTGTGAGCCACAAGACATGGAGGTCTTGTGAGCGGGTTCTTTCCGCCTGTGTCGATTAAGGCACGTCCGTTGTTGAATTGCATGAGGTGAGAATTTGTAGTACTAACCACATACTCCGGTAAGCCTGAACTTGGCGATTTTGTTACGAGAATGGCTACTCGCGCACTGGGAGTAGAGAGATGGCGGGAATAGCGTGTACCCACGTGGCTATGGGCTGGATTGGTGGAGTACTGTATTCTCGGGTGGCGCGGACCTGTTCTTGTTTTAGAGGATCCGAGGGTAGGTTGGTATATGTAGGTCAGGGACCTGCATATGTCGTGTGGTCTGGAATTCTCAGCTGGGTTTATAATTGGTTCGAATCGTCGTTGCTCCTCGGTTATGGAGACTCAACTCACTGTTCATCATCGTAGTACTAATAACTGGAACTCAAATAAGGCTTGTGAATGTGTTGGATATGAAGTTTCATGATCTCATCATGGATCGTGTCAGCTTTGTATATGATTTTATGAAGCTTTCTATATAAAGACTTTTGTTAAGGAGCTTTTACGCAAAAGAACTTTGATTATTGCTAAAACCATACCTTGAATCCCTGAGCCTGCATTCCTGAGTTATCAGTTCTTATTTCGGTTAAGTCTTGTTGAGTACTTTTGTACTCAGGGTTCGTTGACCCCTTGTTGCAGGTGAGCCTCATGAGCAGATCTGTTTTGGATCGTGCTGCATGACAATTGTACCTTGTGATGACGATGAGAAGTAAATGTGTGGCCCTTGGGCAGGGCAATCTCCTTGTGTGTTTTGTATTATATTATAATGCCACTCCACTATTTCGTTTTGTAATAACATCGAACCTAGTTGCGAGGTTTAAAACTACTGTTTTGTAAATTACATTATTGTAAGACTTCCGCTGTTTTTACTCTGGTGTAGATATTTGAATAAATGTTGTAATACTGCAATGACTATGTAACGTGATCCTGCTCGAAAATCGTGGATGATTCGAGGTTCCCCGAGGACACCCGACAGTCTTTTTAAGTTAATGGAAATATATGCATAAATGTCAAAGGTCGTCGGATAGTGACAGGTGCATGTGGGCCCTATAACTTAGGAGGTTCTGCCACACATAGGGGGAGAGATATGACAAAGGAAAGGGATCAATTAAAATTTTGAGCACACAAGTAGGAGGAGCAGGCTCATGAACTTGTATGGTGCATTTGAATGTGCATTTCATATGTTTGCTTGCATGGCACAAGTTTTAAATTTCAATATCCATGCTTCTGTGGTGTATGCTAGTTGTAGGTGTGAATGATAAAATGAAAATCTAGCATGCATAGGTTATCTAGTGATTTCATTTCCAAGTGTTTTCAAGTGGTATCGAGCTAACCATGGTGCTAAGGATGGTATAATGGTGCACTCCGATTGGTATCACGCTTCAAAGGTCCATCTTTTATACCTTAGCATCATTTGGTAGACATTGTCTCCTATATTTCCTATCTAAGCATATGTGCAAACTTCAATCCAAACTCTTAGTACATATGTAGGGGGAGCAATTGCTACCATATGGAGTTCGTGAAACTTGTCCATATCCTTTTACACATAGTAAATATGCTTGGACAGGATTCAATTGAATTTCTATTCATATCTTTGTGAAAGGGTTGTCATGAATTACTAAAAAGGGGTGATTGAAAGCTCTAGTTTGGTTTTGGTAAATTGATGAAACCCTAAGTGCTAACCTAGTTTATCAAAGTGATTATGAGATAGGTGGCACTACTCCAAATGATGAAGAAATTGTGAAGATCATGATGATGGTGATGCCATGATGATGATCAAGCGCTTGGACTTGAAAAGAAGAAAGAGAAAAATAAAAGGCTCAAGACAAAGGTATAAATGGTAGGAGCTATTTTGTTTTGGTGATCAAGACACTTAGAGAGTGTGATCACATTTAGGTTCGATAGTCGTACTATTAAGAGGGGTGAAACTCGTATCGAAATGCGGTTATCAAAGTGCCACTAGATGCTCTAACTCATTGCACATGCATTTAGGATCTAGTGGAGTGCTAACACCCTTGAAAATGTTTGTGAAAATATGCTAACACATGTGCACAAGGTGATACACTTGGTGGTTGGCACATTTGAGCGAGGGTTAGGAACTTCAATGGCGGAGTGTCCGCCCGTAGAGTGCGGACAGTCTGACGGTGCCACCGGCGTCCTAGACAGAAAAGATGGAGGTCACTGTAAGTGACCGGACGCTGGTCTTGGTAGGACCAGCGCGTCCGGTCAGAAGAAGCAGCAAAGACACTGGCGTCGGTCTCTGACCGGACGTTGGGTCACTTAGTGACCGGATGCTGGAGGGTTGTGTTCGGTCCTACTAACGTGGCAGTGCATAGAGGAGACGCCGAGTGACCGGATGCTGGGTGAGTCCGGTCGAGCATGATCGGACGCGTCTAGTCATGAAAAATCATTTCTGGATGCTTACTAGAAACGACTAGACGCTGAGGTCCAGCGTTCGGTCACTTCATTGCAGCGCGTCCGGTCATCACTTGACCGTTGAGATCGAGCGCTCAGTATTTGAAGAGAGGGGACACGTGGCACGCATCGCGTGACTGGACGTGGAGGTCCAACGTCCAGTCGATATGACCGGAGCGTCCGGTCACCCCGTGTTGTGCCCAGTGAAGGGGTACAACGGCTCTATTCGTGGGGGCTCTCTATTTAAGCCCTATGGCTAGCTCAAGCTCACTCTCTTGGCCATTTACATTGACATAGCAACCTTGTGAGCTTAGCCAAATCCCTCCCACTCATCTCCATCATTGATTCATCATCTTTGTGAGATTGGGAGAGAATCCAAGTGCATTGCTTGAGTGTTTGCATCGAGAGGCACTTGGTGTTTGTGTTTCGCTGTGGGATTCGTTTGTTACTCTTGGTGGTTGCCGCCACCTAGACGGCTTGGAGCAGCGAGGATCATTGAGCGGAGGTTGGTGATTGTCTCCGATTCTGATCGTGGTGATTGTGAGGGGTTCTTGACCTTTCCCCGGTGGAGAGCCAAAAGGTATTCTAGTGGATTGCTCGTGGCTTGTGTGATCCTCATCTTGTGTTGGTTGTGCGGCACCCTATTGAGGGTTTGGCATGTGAAGCCAATTAGCGCGTGAACCTCTAAGTGAGTGAATCACCACAACGAGGAGTAGCTTGCCGACAAGCAAGTGAACCTCGGTAAAAAATCATTATGTTCATCATTTGATTCTGAGGTGATTGGTTTTCATTGGTATTCACTCTTGTGATTGATTGGCTCCTTCCTCGACATGGTGGTATAAACAAATTGCTCACTCTCTTTACATTACCGCAAACTCGTTGTCAAGCTCTTTAGTGTAGCTAGTTGTGAGAGCTTGTTAGTTTGGTTAGTGTGGCTCTTTAGTTAGCCTTTGAGAGCACACTAACTTAGTATAATGACATAGAAATTGTGTGGATAGAAACTATATAAACTAGAATCGTGGTAGGTGGCTTGCATCTTTAGTAGGCTAGCGCAACACTTGCTTCGCCTCATAATTGTCTAACCGGTTTGTTAAGTGTTGTTGTAGAAATTTTTAATAGACTATTCACCCCCCTCTAGCCATTAGGACCTTTCAGTAATCCATCCCTAGCTTTCTCTGGAGTCTCATTGCCATTGACCGTCATAAGTACATCTTCAAGAGCATCCCTAGATCAGCCGAAGAAGTCAAACAGATCGCGGGAGCTGATGCTATTCGGCTTAGAAATTTTGAGAGCGACCCATGACGTTCCAGACTTGAAATCTGCATGTCAACGCGTATCTTGTGTAGAATCAATCATACTCTCTGTTATTTAATTACGCTTCTTTTTTCGGCTAAAGAGCCGATTTGATATAGCCAATCCCAGACTTCTAATCCAATCAAGTCTGAAAACACGGCTTTTATTAAGAGAACCCTTCGATTTCTTGCCTCTAGTTGCTCAACGTCGTATTCTCATCGACATTAGTGAAGTGGCGCTTCGCCTTCCATTAATTGTGGTTGCCTTTTGCATGTCCCAGGGCATCCGCCTCTTCGCTTCAGGTCTTCAAATACCAGCCAGTGGCTTCGGCCTCGAACACATCTCTATTCGCAACTATTCCTTCGCTCCCTTCCGCCTGCCAAAACCCTGCAGCGGTTTTCTTCCTTTCTTCCATAGATCCAATCATTCCTCATGGTCGGCGAAGATAATCGAGGTAAGCGTGCAACAGAGGAGATCCCGGAGGATAACATGCCGATGAACCAGCGTCTCCGACGCATGAGGTGAGATTGACATTTTTTGTTTATGATGATGAATAGTTCTAACTCGCCTATAGGTTTGTTGTGAATGATAGTCTCCGTCCTCTTCCCAAGGCCGGCAGGCCTTCTGACGCCGCATCTTCTATGCCGGCCTCGTCGTCGGATTCTTCCGACTCCTACAATGGCGACGATGCCTGGCGCTATCTTCATGAGTGGAGGATGGCTCAGAATCGTTATTCCGAGGCGACTTAGGAGAACGGCCAACTAGAGATTCGCCTTGGGGTCTCTTAGGCCACCCTTCACGCGGCTGAGGAGGAGGCCAACGCCATCCGAGCACGGCTAGCCGAGTCTGATGCCATGGTGGCGGGTAAGATAAATTCCAAGAATGCCTCATTCTGATTTCCATTATCTTTATCTTGATAATCTTTTATTCCTGTCACTGTCAGCCCTGACGGTGTAGTTAGAGTCTCTCCAACTGGCAGTGAACGCGGCTGTGGATGCTGTCAATGCGCGGGGTTCCCCTATCGACGCTCGTCTCTAAGACATCCCAGTCCGCATTTGGGAGATCGCCCTCCACGGAGTTCGTCATGGTGCGGCGATGGCGCTGACCGCGGCACAAGTCCAAACTGGGTACGAGCTCCACGCCATGGAGACTGGTTTCCCAATGGGCGATGGCCCTGAGGAGCATGAGGACCTACTCGAAGAATTCATCATGGCAGCGGAGGCCATAGTAGACATCACATCCGCTCAGGATATGGTGAACAAGGTCTTTGATTAGTCTGTACTTAGGGTAATCTGATGAACAAAGACTCATATGCTTTCATGTATGCGCCTTAGTGCAATGCCCTTGTGTATGACTATTTTTTTCTTTTTGTTTTTGCTCTATAGGCGATACATATCGTATCGGCTTTCATTGTCTTTGAAGATTTTCATTTTTTGAACTAGAGGCGATACCCTCCTGGTACTGGCTATTAGAGCTGAGAATGAATCGGCTATCAAGTGTTGATCAAATGTTAGGATAACACCCCGCAGAACTTTTTATATCAAAGGTCAAACGATTAACCAACCTAGGTCAAGCGTCCTATTAAGCGAAACAGAACTCCTTTGAGAAATCCATTAACTCTGAATCACGCTTGCACTTTGACTCAGCATTTATATACGTCGGCCTAAATCCATCTCCAAAACTCAATGTTTATTTTTCCTTTAATCCAACGGCCGACGTGAAGCCATGACTTTTCTACTAAAACAAACTCTCAGAGCCGATCGCTTGCATCGGCTGTTGGCTTTCATTGCTGATCTTAATGAAGCCTCCTTCCCATGACTTGTTAGAAAAACATTTGAAGTCTCTTAGTTTCCAAAAGACTGGATCGGCTGTTGCGATGCTCATGGACTCATCAGCACGAACCAGTTCGACATCATCTCCATGCCATTGAATCAAACACTGATGCATGGTTGATGGTATACAGCAGTTCGCATGAATCCAATTGCAACAAAGGAGCAAACTGTACGACCCTTTTCCATCGATGACGAAGAATGTTGTGAGCAGAGTCTTGCTTTTGATTGTTAGTTCGACGTTTATTGCCCCCCAGGTCTTAGACGTATTACCTCTGAAGTCTTTAAGCATCATGTCAGTCTCCATCAGATCTTCTGGTCATTTGGCAAGTTTACGAAAAGTAGTGTAAGGCATAAGATTGACAGAAGCACCTCCGTCTACCAATATCTTATTCACCGGCTTCCCATCAACAAGACCTTTCATATATAAAGCTTTTAAGTGCCAATATTTGACTGGTTTGTCAAATATTGCTTGCTGTACAACCGTTAACTAGGGAACTATCTCCTCATACTCCGAGTCATCGAAATCCGAATAAACTTCTTGATCTGCCAGAGCTCTAAATTCTGATGGCAATAGAAAAGCCATTTGGATATTAGCCAATTGTTGCTTTCTATCGGTTGTTTGCTTGGTATGCCATACTTGAGGTTTACCGGATGCCTAAGCTTGTTCCATCTCTTTATTCCTTAGGTGTTGCACCCTTCTCTTCTGACTTCTTGTTAAACCTCCTGGACACCATTGGCCCTCCTGCCAAACATATTTTCTTTTGTTGCCTTTCTCTTCATGATCAGCCTAGTCCTGGTCAATAACTCTTTTCCAAACCGATCATGAACACTTTTATTTTTTAAGCGTCGATCCATGTTATTATGATGATATGCATCTTGAGCATGGATAGACCGGCAGCTGGTTTGAGACTGCCTATACTCCCGATATTGATTGCTACATTCTAGACAGTCATGTTTGGTAGGCAACTTCAAACCTTCATTCCAGCAATGTCTGAAGAAAAGACAATTCTAATATAATTCGGCTTGTTTTCTTTCATACCTCTCTTCTTTCAGTTGATGCTGGTACGCTTGATCCTTTAACCAACGTTGATAATCCTTCTCTTTCTGCCGCTGCCACTTATTCAACAAAATCCGAGATGTAACCCACGGCTTTGTCGTCTCTGCTTTTGACGTCTCTCCCTGCTCGTATCGGCTCTTTTGCTCGGCACGACGTCTCCTAATCTCTCTGTACTCGTCAGCCGATATTTGCATTTTAGGATCGACTGTTCTAGCTTTTTTTGATTTAGTTGATGTTAGGACCTTAGTTTTTCCTTTGAATAGCCCAGCATCAACCATGTTTTGATCTCCTAGGAAAAGATTATCATCAACTTTCATTTTTCGAGGCATATCAAATTTGAGCCTCCCCTGCTGAATAGCCCTCTGTATATGCTGCCGGAAAATTCTGCATTCGTTGGTGGAATGAGAAGTAGCATTATGGAATTTGTAGAACTTCTTATTCTTTAATTGATTAGGGGCAACATGACATGACCATTGGGCAACTTGATCTGCCCTTTCTCAAGTAAGAAATCAAAGAGCTTGTCTAATTTGGTGACATCAAAGTCATAGCTCTCCTCAACTCCTCTTCCCCAAGGATTTGGCACCATCACTGTCTTTTTGCCCTAATTCCATTCAGCCGCAGCAACCTCTTCTTCTTCGTCTTCATAGCCGTCATCGACTGAATATGGATCATAAGCTTTGGCAACTATAGTACTCTTCTGGAACCAGGTATCTCTACGCATACTCTGGAATTGGCTATTGAGTGCTGCTACTCGTTGAGCCAATTGACCCAAGTTGTCAAATTCTTGTCCTAGCAGCTTTTCTTTTCACATCGGTAGTATTTCTTGAACAGCTAAAGCAGCTAGTTGATTATCGGCCAAGTTTAAGGAGAAGCACAAGTTTCTGGTTTCTCGGAACCTTTAAAGAAATTTAGTGCCCGATTCGTTAGTCTTCTATTTTATAGTTGTCAGATCGGTAATCTTCTTTTCTCCAGTCTTGTGTAAAAATATGTATGAAACTTCTTCTCCATGTCAGTCTAATTGGCAATAGAATTGACTGGCAATAATGAAATCCAAGTGAAGGCTAGCCCTGATAAGGATAGAGAGAAGAAACAAACTCGATGGGCATCCTCAACTGATGCTTTGCCCAATTATGTAAGATACCGACTAATATATTCTATCGTGCTTGTACTGTCTTGGTCAGTGAACTTAGCGAATTCTAAAAGCCTATAATTTGTTGGAAGAGCGACCAAATCATACCATTCTAGATATAGGCGTTTGTATGAAAAGGTCAGCCCTTTTGGCTTTAGACCGAACTGATTCTTTATCATCTCGGTCACCCTCAGCAGTAATTTATCAGCTTGTGGATTTGGATTTCTTTACACCTGCTGACCCATCTGTGGATTAAAATCTCATGTGCCTTGGTATCCTAGATTTGGCATCATGTGAAGGGTGTTATAATCCGTGCCATAGTGATACCCTTGTGGAATCTCGATCTGCTAGGCCCTTTGCTAGCTTGTTGCTTGAAGTCTCTGATTATAGACATAAGGATCTATATCTCTATGGATCATTTGAATTGATGGTGCTATTTTTTGAGCCGACGATGGTATGTGGCCTGATATACCGAAATTGATCACCTAGTTCTAACTTTGCTCCGTCGGCTGTTGCACATGTTGTACTGATGGTCCAGGATTGTATTGTATCTGATTTGCAGTAGTTCCTTGAGCCTATTCAGATGAACCCTGAACTGTCTGGACATGACCACTACCAACTGGTGCTGTTTCTTGATGGCTGATACTGACTTGATTAGTCCCTTGGGTCGATGGATCTAGAATGTTTTAATAAGCCGATCCGCCTTGACCAACTGGAAATCTATGAATCGCCTCTCTCATGGCGTTGTGGAATATGTCCGCGAAAGCTTTGTTATGGCATCACGAACAGATTTGTCTACAACTTCCTTAAAGAAACGCCTGTCTTCATCTTCAGTTGTATCTGTCTACCCGTGTAATAGAACTCTTGGTAGTGGAAATTTCTGAACAATTATGTTGTCACGTGTTTTGGTGTAGGACAGCAAATATTTATTCTGAAACTCTTATGTAGCTTTGCTGATGATACCCTTATCCCCATCAAGTAGATCTTCATAATGCAGCATAAGAATGTCGTTGTTGTTGTGAACCGCCATAACGATTGTGGGGTCCCACCGAGCGTGTTAGAAACTTGTGTCGACACAGAATTTTTGTCCCGTGCCGAGGACACACGCAGCAAGCCGAAAGGGTCTGGTCGATGGAGCGGTAGATCCGCCTAGCTTCAGCGCAAGGGTGGTCGATCCTGCGCACTCCTCCCGAGACATGCCAGTCAATTTAACCCTGTAATTGACAAGGAGAGAAAGCTTATCAGTAATTAAGGGCGGAACTTACCGGTGTTGCCAGACAGTCCTGAATGTGCGGCTCTGAGAGCCGATATGAAAGGAGATCGACTAAATAGTCGATTCCAGCATATTCATGAGAATAAATCAGTTAAAGCTCATTGGATTGTATAAGAAGAGTCGGTTATCATTCAAGATAAATGTCGTTATTTGAGCAGATATTAATCAATGGCAATAAGATGTCAACAATGATTGGTTTATGCTGAGCCAATAATTACAAGCAACCGAACCCCTTTTATATAAAGAAATAATTCAACACCATTTAACCGTTTAATAAAGATAAATCTAATAAACATGTTAGATCTCATCTATCGCTATGACCAGTGGGGCATGAGACAGAATCATACAGGCCGTAGAAATAATAATAGACTCAATGACCCTAACTCATTACTAATATCAGTGGAGCATGAGGCAGAATTATGCAGGCCGTAATACAATAATAAGATCATGGGGCTAACACATCTTTCAACTTATCTTTACTTCAACGGTCTCATGATGCGAACTGCTCTTGAAAGCACTCGATATCGGCTAAAACAGTCGATTCAGGCATAGCGCATAGTTAAAGTCATGCCTTATCAGGAATAGATCTACCGAATAACGATCCCCACTTCACGGTGCTAACAGTGGGGTGTGAGGAAGAATCACGCAGGCCGTGATAATGGGCCATGGAACGGTTTTCGCTAGCCAATAAATCTACTCAAGACGCAACATGCTTTAACCGCACGCTATGCACGATCAAGATTGATGTAAAACAGCCGATAAAACGTAACTCATCGTTTAATGTATAGATTAGATCAGTTTTAGATTAACAAACGATGGGTTAAACAGGATATAAGACCGATCTAGATCAATCCCAATCGGACAGAGTGATATTGCTGTAATTTAGATGAATAATGAAAGCAATAAGCAATATCGGTAACTTAATGAATCTATCAAAGACTGTCATTCTAAGGTAGAGCCGATAACTTACCTTGATCTAGTTCATGCAGTGGGGGTCGACCGGATCGATGCAGCCATACTTGAACTAGGCAAGAATCGATAACTAACTTATACCAGAGTCGCAGTGGAGGTCGACCGGATCGATTCAGCCGTACGAACAGAGGTGTAAGCCATAACGGTACTTACAACAAGCAGTGGAGGTCGACCGGATCGATGCAGCCGTACTTGCTGAAGAACTTACCGAGATCTACTCTACTCCTATTCCTAAGGGGTGG
This sequence comes from Miscanthus floridulus, assembly GCF_019320115.1. Lineage (NCBI taxonomy): Eukaryota > Viridiplantae > Streptophyta > Magnoliopsida > Poales > Poaceae > Miscanthus > Miscanthus floridulus. The sequence goes on along the minus strand of NC_089598.1, from coordinate 91,492,753 downwards.
CCGGAGCCGAAAAAGTAAATGACTTGTATATTTGATTGATTGTTGTTTTTTACAATAGCCGGGGCTCGGTATTTATACCCGGAGTCTAAACATGAATCCTACTTGATCACGATTCGTTACAATCTTCGGTATAAAGAAAAACATTCCTAATTTAATATAACTTGGACTCTAATCTTTTTCTTTTTGTAGAGTACATCATGTTTCGTCCTTGCGCCGATCGTAGCCTTTGTCATTATTTACCAGCGCTGCCTGAAGAAAGCCGATTCCGGTGCTGCATTCGAATCAGCTAATTCCAATATGTACACAATTGCTTTCTTGATGACATGATCTTAGGAGCTTTTAAGTCTCTGCGAGACTCCTTCAAATTTTGGTGTAAACAATTTCATTTCAAGAAAAGAAGAGCTCCTTTTGTGACCCGACAGGGACGTTAAGCTCCATTTTTTTTTGTTTCAGAAGATACCCCTATTGCATCAGAAATGCACTTACGAGACAAGCTGGAACATCCGTATCTGAACAAAGACAAGATAACAGATCGATGTCTGCATTCGAATGGGTTATTTCTTCAGGAGCGTTGAACAAGAATCTACAGGTGTTGATGTCTCCTCATTGTTTTCAGGAGCATTGAACTAGAATCTAAAGCATTCAGGATCATTGAGCAATGTCTCCATCATCCTGATGCATCAGTGTGTGTTTTGGCAACGTGCTTTCTGGTCTTCCCTGGACGAGTCTAGTCTACACAGTAGCGACTTGGCTTCTTTATCCAGCTTTTACGGGATGCTAAGTGGAAGATAGCTGCCCCACACGACAAATATTGTATACATCCAACAAGGAATTAGATTTCATTTCAAAGAACTGTTTAAACTTTATAAAGTTTTTCCTTCCACTCACTTCATTAAGGCTCATCCTTAAGTTGTAAACTCCCAGGTCCCATCTTGAGATAAGATTTAGGGTGCGTTTGGTAGAGATTTATATTCTCGTAGAAACATTTCGAATCTAAATTCTGTAAAGAGATGTTCAACTAACAAATTAGAATCGCTTCATGAGAAATGAGATCATTTGGTTGGTAGGCTGGACTCTGGTTAAAATTGTTTTCTAAAAAGAAGTCCTATAAATAAAATTATATTTATATTCTTTAAAATTCAGAACCTTTTGTCGCTGAAGAACAACTTAAATAAATTCATTTTTAACTTGTTTCACTTAAAAAGATTATATAAAAAGTCATGGTTGCTAGTAGAGATGGGGGACAAGAATCAAAATCATGTGAAACCAGCTAACTGTCATTTCTCCTTCCATACAAGGGCATAAAAACGAGAAATAGTTCTAGTGATTCTCAAGTGAAATTTTTCTCGCTTGACCTGTGTGGCAATGATTCTACCAATTGTCGCAAGAATAAATAAAATAAGATATTTCTGGGTAAAGCGCCCCCCCCCCCCCCCCCCCCCCCACACACACACACACACACACACCTTTTTCAACAACCCTTTTCAACCAACATGACTCAAATCAACGGGACATGCAATGCAAAAATATGAGCACAGTCTTACTCTGCGAGTGTCGAGGAAAGATATTAGATGGCATCACGATTGATTTAGCCAGCGATCTTACTCTGCAAGTGATGAGGATTAAGGAACCAGAAAATAGACAACAACACGATGGACAAGCCATTTAGGTGAAAAGGAGAAATCAGATGGCAACTCAATGAACTCAGGGCAATAAGAATGAGATGGCAACTGAATAAACTTAGTTCAAGCATTTCATAGACAGTACAGATGACACCTGACTCTAGTAGTCTGCTAATCGCATGACACAATCAACCACCCAATACAAGGCTTCAATTTTGAAACAACTGAGCATAAGCAGAAACTAGGTATGACTTTTTAATCTATTGGCCACCCCTCAGAGCAAGCACAAGATGGAGCACGGAACCACCTTCAATGTTGTAATCCTTGGCGGTTTTGTCATCAGCAAGCTGCTTCCCAGCATAAATGAGCCTGCGCATGCGAAAGTTTTATTAGGACCACACAATGCTAAATGAAGATTACAAGAATTTGGAGCTTATAGAAAGGTTTCAGATTCATTTAGATTATAGAGGCAAGTCGAGTACCTCTGCTGAACAGGGGGTATTCCTTCTTTCTCCTCAACGCGCTCCTTGATCCTATCGATTGTGTCAGTGGGCTCAATGTCAATCTCGATTTCCTTCCCAGTCAGTGTCTTCACCTTGATCATAGTTCCACCCCTGAGCCTCAGGACCAAATGGAGTGTCGACTCCTTCTGAATGTTGTAATCAGCTAATGTTCTCCCATCCTCCAATTGCTTACCAGCAAAAATCAGCCTCTGCTGGTCAGGCGGAATGCCCTCCTTGTCCTGAAATATATAAGGCAGTATGTCAGAGAACCTGCAGAGTTAGAATTGTATTCCTTAACCCATCTTTCAATCAGTGTTACTTCTTATGATCACAAGTTTTGGAATGTGAGTCAGATTTAAGTGCACTTGGTCAAACATGGACAAAGGCATGGAATACAAATATTGAACATGCACAGGTGTTAGAAAACAAAAATTACTTAAGCATGGACAACGTTCTTCAAAGCTAAGTCAGATTGAGCTGTTAGACTAGGAAATTCTTTTGTGCACCAAAAACGACACAAGAGTAAGCTTTTATTTTCCTAAAATGTGACTGAGAATCTGAGTAACACTGCACTCAAATACATTAGCAGCATCAAGGAAACCTTTTCTACTTAAAATCTAATCATGCAAAGCCTAGCATGGGAAAATAAACCTGCCATTCAGCACTGGGGTTACATGTATGATCATAAAGTCATGTTTGACATTGTCATTGCCAGCAGAAAAAACATATATCAAATGAAGTATTTATTAGTTGACCATGATGCAATTATTTGGTATGATAACTATAGAGGCTGAGGCCATTGCCAACATGCCAAAGCCATGATAATCTGTATTAGTAATGATGTCAACTCTTTACATCCCTTGTTATGAAAAGAATTCCTATGCCAGGTGCTTGTGGAAAATTTGCAACTTCCCTAACCACATAACAGAGGGGCTGTCACAGTTGATAGCCACTAAATTTCCTAGATTTATTTGTTCATGACAACAAACAAGACTTAGAGGCGACAGGGACACCAAAACAACAGTACTTTTTTTTTTTGATAATTCGCCCACAGTACTTACTAAGCGCCCGTTCTAGAGAGAATCATCATAAGCGCCCGTTCTCTAGAGAATCTCCATACTACAGCCAGCAGTCACTATCCAGAGATTTAAAAAAAAAGAAAAAGAAATCCCACTATCCAGAGATTTAAAAAAAAAGAAAAAGAAATCCCAAGATCCTTTTCCCCCAGTGGGCAAGAACCGCACTAAAAACCCTACCAGATCGGCACACAGCAATCAACAAGGCTACTCCGGTGTTATTATCAATCAATCACAAAAGACACAACTCCGCTACGAATCGGGAGTCACGGGGGTGAAGGGGGACGACAAGGCGGACCTGGATCTTGGCCTTGACATTGTCGATGGTGTCGCTGCTCTCGACCTCGAGCGTGATGGTCTTCCCCGTCAGCGTCTTGACGAAGATCTGCATCTCGCCGGCTATACGACCCGATCTGGAGCTAGGGTTTTACGGCGGCTTGACTCGCGACGAAGTCGCCGCAGCAAAGCCCGAACCGAACGAGGCTCTTGCGGAATCAACAAGACGATGATGATGGTTGACGAGGCAGGAGGCGTGGCTATTTTGCATATATGCACCCGGGGGTGCTCGTATTCGCGTCGAGGTCCGCCGCGTCGGGTGCGGGCTTGGAGGGCCTTTCAGCTGTGGTGGGCGCGTGAATGCGGGACGTAGTGGACCGTGAAATAAGGCTCTTTTGGGCCTTATATGGCCTGGACTGTCTGGGAAATGCTTCGACGGCCCACGGGATCTAAAAATTGTTTAGAATACTTTTTGTTTTTTGAAAATAGAACAGAATTACTAGCACTCGGGATAGACGGACAAAATTGAATTGAATGCTCTCCTACAGTCCTACTCCTACTCATAAACAATCCGTACGAGGAGGAGATGAACTGATGAAGTAGCAGTCGAGATGCTCAACAGCCGGTTCGCTCGCTCGTATCTGACTTATAAGTCATGACTTATTAGCCAATAAATAATATTTTTTTCTTGTACTAAACTAGTCAACGGTATTTTCAGCCATAGCTTATAAGCCAAACAAGCCCAAACAAAGAGAGCACCGGAGTATGGTTGGCCTTAGCGTGAAGACGTGAACTCTGGAGTCCCCGTACAGTGGAAACCCGTCACGTTTGGAAGATTTAACTTTTTACCATTATAAGAATCGCTACCTCCTGAGATCTCACTTCAACGGATGGCAATACGATTTTAGCACGTAACGGAGAGAAGAGATACAGAAATGCCACATTTGCACTCGTGGCACGACAGCGCGTGAGTCCACGTCGGATCCGAGGCAGCAAGGGGTGGCAAATGACCGCGGCTGCCCCTGCCCTCTGCTGCTAACCCAGGCGGGCTGCACTCAGTCGCCTCACCCGACCCATTTCCCCGCTCGTTCTTCGTCTTCCCAGTCTCGCCGTAGCTCTCCGCCGCCGCCGCCGCCATCCGACGACGCCGCCGCCTTCCTCTCCCTCCTTCCTCTCTCAGCTTTCTCGATGGATTGAAGGTACATGTGGACCGACATTGTCGCCATCCCGCTCGTTTTATTGCACTGATTTTGATGGGATTGTAGGTTAGGTTAGGGTTCCTACCAGTGATGGTGAAATTGTCCGCCTTCCTTGCTTCATAGGCCGTTGATGTAGTGGCTTCTGTTGTGGTGGAGATTGAAGGAGACACAATGGATTGGAGTGGTTGCCCTATTTGGTAAGTTAAACTTCAGTGCACTTTGTCCTCGCTTTGATTCCGGATTGGAAAGATGGTGTGTAGTAGGATAGTGTCTAACAGTTTTATTTGTATTTCTGTTTGTTATTGTGTCAGGATTGATCATGGCAACGTATTTAGATTAGTTGTTAAGGTTTCTAAGTATGTTGCTGATGGTGAGTACGGGCAAGTAGAAATGTCACCGCAAGAGCATGAACTATGGCTGAATACTACTGTGCAGTTTTCTCTGTCTAAATTTCATGATAAAATGGCCAGTAAGATAATCTGGGGACCTTCACAGAAATTGGATGTTTGGATGGTTGACAGTGACAGCGAATCTGAATGGAAAGTTAGGAGGGATGAACATTTTGAGCAGCTAATAAAGGATAGATGGGATGACAGGGTAGCTGTGCTTATAGTGGATGTAGTCAGCAAACATGCTCAAAGTGCTAATGCTAGCTCTGGTGCTAGGTGTGCATCTAGTGTCACTTCTACACAAGGCAGTGCTGCTCTTGGTAATGCACAAGGCAGTGCTGCTCCTAGTAATGCACAAGGCAGTGCTGCTCCTGGTAATGTACAAGGCAGTGCTACTCCTGGTAATGCATAAGGCAGTGCTGCTCCTGATAATGTAGAAGGCAGTGGTGACACCGGCAGCTCTCCACCTCCATCTTTGCCAGTGGAAGAAGCAAAAGAGGTTGATTGGGCTGAGTTGACTATATTGGCAGAGCCTAATGAGGATGGAGAGGCCAAGGAAGTTGCTGATGAGGACAAAGTGTATGAAGCAATGGGTTTCAATGCAACAGATGAAAGAGTAGATGAAGCAGCTAGGGAAGCTGTGCCTATCCCTACCATGATAGCTGAGATGCAGAGTGATATGGCAGAAGGAGTTGTACCAGTTGATGATCATGTGGGTGAGGAGCCAGTGTTTGATTGGGACAGGGATAATCCAGATATGTCTGTAGGGGTTTCTTACCCTTCTATGGATGATTTCATATTAGCTGTGAGACAACATGCAATTGTCAAGGAGTTTGAGCTTCATACTACACACTCTGATACATCAAGGTTTAGGGGAAACTATACTTCTCTTGGATGTCCTTGGATTATTAGAGCTAGAACCCAACACGATGGGAGTGTCAGGGTATTTTTTTATAGATTTGTTTTGTTTCATTTAAACTGTCTGGCTGTTATGTTTGTCTGGTTACTTATGTTTGACTGTTTTGTGCATGTGTAGGTGCAAATAAATCAAGGGTAGCATAATTATGTCTCTAGAAGCAGAGTGGTTGGTAGGATGGCCTCACAAGCTTGGGTGGCAGATAGGGCTATTCCACTACTCAAGAAGAAGCCAAACATGGATCCAAAGAAAGTGCAGGAGGAGCTACAGACCAAATACAAGATTGAGATCCCCTACCAAACTATAGTGTATGGCAGACAAAGAGCAGCCAACAAGCTTTTTGGTAAGTGGGATGACTCCTTTGATTGGTTGATAGATTTAAGGCAGAGGTAGAGATGAGATCACCTGGTACCATAGTTGAGATAGCTACTGAAGAAGTTGATGGGAAGATTCATTTCAGCAGATTTTTTGTTGTTTCAAGGCAGCCATAGATGGTTTTAGACATGGATGTAGACCATACATTAGTATAGACTCCACAACCCTTAATGGGATGTGGAATGGCCACTTGCCCTCAGCCCAAGCATTAGATGGTCATAACTGGATGTATCCTTTAGCATTTGGTTTGTTTGACTCAGAAACCAAAGAAAACTAGATCTGGTTCATAGAGCAGCTTAGCAAAGCAATTGGACCTATGGACAAGTTAGCAGTATGCACTGATGCTTGCAAGGGTCTTGAGGCAGTAGTGGCTCAAGTGTGGCCTTAGTGTGAGAAGAGAGAGTGCTTCAGACATTTGATGGAGAATATGAAGAAATATTACAGTGGAGATGTCTATGCCAAAAACATGTGGCCTATAGCTAGGCCCTATACTCCTCACAAATTCAAGTATTTCTTTGACAAGGTTGTGGCAGCTAGCCCTGGTGTGCTTACTTGGTTGAAAGAGCACCATAACCTACTTTGGGCCAGGAGCAAATTCAGCAATGACATCAAATGTGACTACATCAACAATAATTTAGCTGAGTCCTGGAATGCATGGATCAAAGAACACAAGGATCTGCCTGTGCATTGTTTGGCTGATACTATCAGAGAGAAAACAATGGTCCTATTTGCTAAGAGATGGAAGATCTCCACTGCCTTGACTGGAGAAACCTTACCTGCTGTCATACACCAGCTCAATGCAGCTTCCAAGGGTCTAGGCCACCTCAAAGTGACCAAGGGGCATCCAGAAGAAGCAGAAGTCACGGAGATATACAAAGATGAAGAAGTGAGGAGGTATGTTGTGTATCTTACAAAGCATATTTGCACTTGTAGAGAATGGCAGGTAATTGGGAAGCCATGCCCACATGCACTGGCTGTCATCACCACTATAAGGCAGCCCCAAATGGACCTATATGTGGACAAATACTACTCTGTTAAGAAGTTTTAGGCTGCCTACCATGGTATTATCCCAAACATCACTGACAGGGACCAATGGCCTGAGGTTGATAAAGGTTTCAAGTTGTTGCCACCACTGTCCAAGAGGAAAAAACAACCAGGCAGATTGAAGAAGAGCAGGTACCTATCTCTAACTGAAAGAACTAGAAAAAGAACTAGGCAGGTAAAATGTACTGGCTGTGGTGAGTATGGCCACAGAAGTGGTAGCTCGAGGTGTGCACTGACAGGGACAAAGAAAAGGTAAATACTAAATTGTTATCTTATTTCAACAACTAAGCAACAACTATGGTGTTTATTTACAGGAAGAGGATCAAGAAGACAGCACCTAGACCAGGCAAAAAGAAGGCCAAGAAGGACCAGCCACCAACAGACCAAGGAACACCAAGGACAAGAGCAGCAATGGCTAGAGAGACAGCTGTAAAGGCAGCAAGAGAGATTGCAGAAGCAGCAGATAAGGCTGCTGTTGCAGCATAAGCAGTAGAACAAGCAGAGAGGCATCTCCTGGATGTGCCACCACTGGAGACAATTCCACCATCAAGCCTAAGAACACCTCCAAGCCTTGATTTGCAAATTGTAAACCAGATTGAAGACATGCTTGCTGATGGTGCTCCAAGGAAGATGACACCAAGGAGGAAGCAGCTGGCATCCAAGGTCAGGAAGAGTCCAGGAAAGAAGACTCCAACAAAGAAAGGGAAGAAAAAGTGAAACACCTGAACATGTAATGTGCTTTATGTGGCCACAAGACTATGTAATGTGTGGCCTTAAGCTACTGTGATGTAAGTGGCCAAATGACTATGTAATGTGTGGCCTTAAGCTACTGTGATGTAATGTGTGGCCTTAAGCTACCTGTTATGGTTTCTATTAAGTTATGTGCCACTTGAAACCCTTGTGCTACCTCTATGAATTATGTGTGGCCTTAAGCAACCTGTTATGTGTGGCCTTAAGCTACCTCTGTGAATTATGTGACAATTCATCATTTTAGTTTCAGTCATCCATCAGTTTCATTCATCCATCTAGTTTTAGTCATCCATCAGTTTCATTCATCCATCTAGCCAATAAAATTATGGGGCCAACATTTTTCAGTTTCATTCATCCATCCAGCCAATAAAATTATGGGGACAACATTTTTTAGTTTCATTCATCCATTACTTCATTACAGCATACATCACTACACACCCAAAGACAACACATACAACACAAGCAATGAACATGTTTATCGGTGCAGAAAGTGACCAACTAGTAAATATTTATAGTTTTGTTGTACGTTGTGATCGGAGGTGGCCTAGCACTCAATGATATAGGATTTATACTGGTTTAGGCAACGTGCCCTACGTCCAGTCGGGGTCGGTCGGTGACTTTATTCCTGATCCCAGGTGCTCAAAGTCTGTAGTGGGGGTACAAACGAGAAGGAGAAAGGAGGGGGTATACAAGAGGTTCAGAAGGCTCCGACCGGAAGGGTCGTGGTCGGAACTGGGTGGTCCTATGGTTGGGAGTGTTGATGTCAATCTAGTGAGTCTGAGCTTGAAGAAGTCGATCTCCCCTGGTTGGAGGGAGCACATCCCCATTTATAGATGAATAGGATGGCTTTTACAGGTGAGAGGGAGAGAGTACAGATATTTCTAAGCCTTGCTGCCTACGGTGATGAAAACTAGATAATGATTGAAGCCTCCCAATACTGTCGATATCGCTGTAGGATGTCAGATGTGCACAGGGGGTCAAGATATCTTCTTTAGGAAGGATGGACGTTGGTACCTGCAAATACTTCTGGATGCCTCGTGGCATGTGAGGAGCCGCGCTATGTTCACTTAGTATGGCAGATCCTGGAGCCCATACCGCAATCGGTGTCTAGAGACACGCGGAGGGGGCTTACCATATGGGAGTTTCTATCGGCCCCTACAATACTTTGTGTCAGGGTGGCTGCAGAGCACTGCTTCGTGTAGGGTATGGTCCCTGGTACAGCGGTTTTGACTTATGAGCCATGCCTTGCCTTTCTTCGCACGCCTTCTAGTTCTTTCTGAGCGGGCGTCCCTGGTCGGATGGTCCCCAGTCGGAGAATAGCGATGAGCATGGTTTTCTATGAATCCCGGTCAGAGACACGGGGTCAGAGTCGGAGGCGGTCCTCGGATCAGGCTTTCCAAGTGGAGGTCATGTGGAGGCGGCCAGGGTTTGATGCTAGTGCTCTAATCAAAGAGGCCGTTCGGAGCTGGCCTGAGCCTGAGCTAGTGCTCCGGTCGGAGAGATGGGCTGAAGGCGGCCTGGGCCTGAAGCGAGTGCTCCGGTCTGTTGAGTTTAGATTCTTGGGCCGGTCCAGAAGAAGAAAAGGCCATTCTTCTAGGCTGAGCCCTGGCGTGGAAGCCGGTCCCTAAGGGACCCCGAGTTTATGAACCCGACAGGAGCCCCCGAGCCCCCGAGCGATTCAGACAGAATTGTCTGGGGGATTTTTGTCTTGCCGATGGGTGCGCGCGAGCGCACCCGCGGGTGTAGCCCTGAGCCCTAGGCGGTTCGGGCCGAACCGGTTGGGGTGTTGTCTTAGCAGGCGTGTATGCATGTTTTTTAGTTTGAGACGGAATTTTGTTTAACCATGGCGTCGTTGTGCAGCCGAGGTGTTTTTAAGCGCGGGGATAGGATTGAGATAGAACTTAATGATCCCGGCGTCGGTGCGCACCGGGGATCGGACGAGGAAGTTTTTAGTTTTTGAAACAAGCCCTGGCATCGGTGCGCGCCGTGAACAGAAATAACTTAGTTTCGGATGCAACAGAGTTCGATCTTTGGCGTCGGTGCGTGCCGTGGGATCGGGTAAGGTGGAGTCATGAGTAGACCCAGGCGTCGGTGCTCGCCGTGGATCGAAAGAGTTAGTTTTAGTTAGTGAAGCCGTCTGAAGCCGTTACGCAAGTTAAGGAGTCGCGGACCCAAGCCATAGCCAGATGTCGCCTATCCCGTCGACGTGAGTTAAGGAGTCGCGGTCCCAAGCCATAGCCGGATGTCGCCTATCCCATCGACGCGAGTTAAGGAGTCGCGGTCCCAAGCCATAGCCGGATGTCACCTATCCCATTGACGCGAGTTAAGGAGTCACGGTCCCAAGCCGTAGCCGAATGTCGCCTATCCCGTCGACGTGAATTTGGGGTCACAGTCCCATGGCGTTTAAACCCCCGAGCCTTGTCGGGCCTTCATGGGGACTGTGAGTCGTTTTTGCGCTACCCCATCTAGTTCCCCACAACCGGAGGGGCTGAGTTTCGTCGCCTGTCCCGATCGCTCGAGCTCGAAGACTAGCTCGGTGAGCTCGCTAACAGGTGTGATCGAGTGGAATCCGGGTCCGTCGTTCGTGACGGGGTCGGCATAGCCCTCTTGTGGCATTCCACTATTCCTTTACCTACAGCCCGGTAGATGCCTAGGTCGTTCCATAGACCGACTCGGGTGGCCTGACGGCCTCTCCCTCAATGGAGATTCTGTGGGCTTGGCGAGAGGTTCAGGATCGAACGAGAAGGTTGAGATGACCTGGTTTGCCAGACCGGGCGAAGGCCGCATGGTGCTCATCTATGGTTTTCTCCCCTAGCTCTGTTTGGTTGCTCATGTCGAATGAGGCAAGCCACCGCTTCGTGGCACAACACGGAGTGTTTTGGTGCATTTCGCTGCACGTGCGATGCTTAGTTCCTGAGCCCCTGGGCGGTTCATGCCCTAACCGTCTGGGGGGTTCAGGCGTATGAGATGAATGCGTGTATGGATGTATGAATGATTTGTAATGAAATAGAGGGGCTTTGATGGTGTTTTACCTTGAAGACTGGAGCGATGGGGTTCGTTGGGCTCCAGTCGAAAACGTCCGTCCGGGACCTGTGCTTGTCAATCATGGGTTAGCCCTCGCGTGAACAATTTTGTATTTAATGAACACATGCTTACCTTGATGACCTGAGAGATGGGGTTCGGAGAGCTTCAGTCAGAAGTGTCCGACCAGGACTCGTGCTCGTCATTTGAGATGGAGTCGGCATGGCCCGCATGGGGCACCCCTTCACTTCCTACCTGTATCTCAGGTGCTTATCCTGAGTGAGTCAATCGACTCAGGAGGCCAGTTGATCTCTCCTAGGCGACTTGATCGACTCAGGGAGGTCTGGTGGTCTCTTCTGGCGAAGATTCCTCGCTCTTCCTTCTTCTTTCTCACCGAGAGTGCCTGTACGCTGTGGCGGTTCCTAAGTGAGAGGAAGAGTGAGCGAGGGGGAGGACTTACGGATCCTTTTGCAAACCCAGAGCGTGATGTCGGACTAGAGGTGAATGTCGCCCTGGTCTTGGCCGAGCCAGATGCCGCATCGTCGGGAAGTGAGTAGCTCGAGCCTTCGTCGGTTGCACCGTCGTCGGAAAGTGAGCAGCTCGAGCCTTCGTTAGTTGCACCATCGTCGGATGTCACCAGGCCGCCCCAGTAGCATGTAAAAATAATAGTAGTTTAGTGGAAGCGGGTAGTTTTAAATTTGTGGGGGAAGCCCCCGTATAAAACGTTCGTGTGCTTAATAGTTTATAATGGTATTTTGTTTTCTGTGATGGAGTTGCTCCGTTCAGGGAAGTTTGTTCCCTTTCGTTCCTTAGTTCTCTCTTAGCATAATTTTGTTTTAAATTTCTTTCTATTTCGTACCTGCCCGTTTGTTCCGTAGGTCGCAACTTTGCGAGCCCGGGGCGTGGCCCGTGAGGCTCGGCCGGTTGTAGCCGTAGGAAAAGGCGGGGTGCAATCAGTCGGAATGTTCTAAAGCAAAGTTACGTAAGGTAAAACATAGGAATGGACTACCCCCTCTTTAGGGTAGGAAGGAATTTTCCATACAGCAGTAAACAAAATAAAGAGGTAGTACTCAATATTTGTATATTTATGGAGCCCCCGAGCGACCCGGGTTGAAAGCGTTCGGGCGGGGGCGCTCTTATAGGAGCATGTGTTTTTAGACCGGTTTCTAAGGGAAAAATGACGTAGTTGTTCAATGTTCCAAGTGTTGTTGAGAACATTGCCGTTGTTGTCCTCCAGTCGGTAGGTGCTCGGTCGGATTACTTCGATTACCGTATAGGGTCCTTCCCAGGATGGAGAGAGCTTGTGTTTTTCCTTTATTGATTGGGTCCTTCATAGCATGAGATCACCGACTTCGAGAATCCTTCCTCTGATCTTCCTTTTGTGGTACCTACGGAGGGTCTATTGATAGCGAGTAGAGCGGATGACGGTTATCTCACGGGCCTCTTCGGGCAGGTCGACTGCGTCTTGTTGAGCTGCCGAGGCTCGGTCGTGGTCGAAAGCTTTTACTCTCGGTGCGCCGTGGTCGAGGTCGGAGGGCAACACACCTTCCGCTCCGTAGGCCAGGAAAAAAAAGGTGTGAATCCCGTGGATCGGTTTGGGGTCGTTCTTAGGCTCCAGAGGATCACTAGGACCTCTGCAACCCATCGCCCGGTGTGTTTGTTGAGTCGGTTGAAGATGCGTGTTTTGAGTCCTTGGAGGACCATGCCGTTGGCGCGTTCGACCTGACCGTTAGTTCGTGGATGTCTGACCAAAGCCCAATCGATTCTGATGCCATATCCATTGCTGAAGTCTTAGAACTTCTTCCCGATGAAGTTAGTCCCGTGGTTAGTGATAATATAGTTAGGAACGCTGAATCGGTAGATGATGTCAAGGAAGAATTTGTTCGCCTCTTCCGAGCGGAGATTGGTGATGGGCTTGGCCTCTATTCATTTGGTAAACTTATCGACTGCTATGAGTAGGTGAGTAAAACAGCCTGGACCTTTCTTGAGAGGTCCTACCATGTCGAGGCCCCAAACCACGAATGGCCAGGTGATTGGGATGGTCTGGAGCTCTTGTGCTGGCAAATGGGTTTGCCGAGCGTAGAACTGACATCCTTTGCACCTGCGGACGACCTCCTCTGCATCTCGTAGTGTGGTGGGCTAGTAAAAACCTTGGCGAAAGGTTTTTCTGACCAGGGACCTTGGGGCCGCATGATGCCCGTAGATCCCGGAATGGACCTCGAGGAGGATCTGTTTTCCCCGGCTGGCGAGGACGCACTTCATGAGTACTCCTGACGGACTCCGTTTGTAGAGTTCGTCACTGAGCACGATGAAGGTCTTGGAGCGTCGAGCGATTCGTTGGGCTTCAGTTCTTTCAGGTGGGAGAACCTCCTCGAGGAGGTAGGCGAGTAGCGGTGCTCGAAAATCGGTTTGATCGAGCGCCAATATAGCGACGTCCGCAGGTGACGTCGTTATAGAGGTACTGGGGTCAGAGCCCTTGAGCGCCGGCTGGCTATCGGGGTGTGTCTGGGTCAGACCTTCCAGGATGCGGGCGGACGGCTCATGGGCGTCGTTGATGAAGACTCCGCTTGGGGGCGGATCTCGCCTGGCGGCCAATTTTGCAAGGAAATCGGTGGCGTCGTTGTCCCTTCGAGGGACGTGATGCAGTTCGATTCCCTAGAATTTTTCCTTGAGCTTACGCACCTCTTGGCAGTACGCTGTCATGAGGGGACTTTTGCAGGAGGATTCCTTCATGACCTGATCAATGACTAGTTCCGAGTCACCGCGGACGTAGAGTCACATAGCGCCGAGCTTGATGGCGATGCGTAGTCCGTTGATAAGGGCCTCGTATTCTGCGGCGTTGTTTTGAAGCCAAAAAGTGGAGGCAGATGGCGTAGCGGAGCCTACTCTCATCTAGGGAGATCAGAACCACTCCAGCCCCTGAGCCAGGCGCCATTACGGACCCATCGAAGTACATTGTCCAGTACTCATGGGAGACATCCTGGGCCGGTAGCTGGACCTCCATCCATTCAGCGACAAAAGTTTGTGAGAGCCTGAGACTTAATCGCGGTGTGGGGGGGGTATACCTGATGTCATGGCCCATGAGTTCAAGGGCCCACTTAGAGATTTGTCCCGCGGCGTTACGATTGCGGATGATGTCTCCGAGTGGGTATGAAGTGATGTCTGTGACTTCGTGGTCGGTGAAGTAGTGTAGGAGCTTCCTGACGGCCATTAACACGGCATATAGGAGTTTTTGCACCTAGGGGTACCAGACCTTGGGGTCGGTAAGCACTTCTCTGATGAAGTATATGGGTCGCTGCACTTTGAGCTGGTGTCCCGGTTCCTCCCTCTCTACGACCAGGGCGGCGCTCACCACATGGTTACTTGCCGCGACGTAGAGGAGGAGGGGTTCTCCCTGCTTGGGAGCGACGAGGATTGGGGCCAACGTTAGGAACGTTTTGAGGCTTTCGAGAGCCTGTTGGGCTTCCTCAGTCCAAACGAAGGCGTCCGTCTTTTTGAGGAGCTTGTAGAGCGGCATCCCCCGTTCACCAAGTCGGGAGATGAAGCGGCTTAAGGCAGCCAGGCAACCGGTGAGTCTCTGCACGCTCTTGACGTTGCATATGGGGCCCATGTTGGAGATGGCCATGATCTTTTTGGGGTTGGCTTCAATGCCACGCTCTGATATGATGTATCCCAGCAGTTTCCCCTTTGGAACCCCGAAAACACACTTTTCGGGATTCAGCTTGATGTTGAACCTTCAGAGGTTCGCTAACGTCGCGGCCAAGTTTGCGATCAGGTCTCAAGCTTGAGTCGTTTTGACCGCTATGTCATCAACATAGACGGCGATCGTTGGTTTTAGCCGCTCAGCCTAATCTGGCTAGTCGAGCGGGTCGATTTGGTCGGCGAAGCATTGCTGCATGCACCTTTGGTAGGTGGCACCAGCGTTCTTCAGGCCAAAAGGCATGGTTATGTAGCAGTATGAACCATATGGGGTGATGAATGAGGTTGCGAGCTGATCGAACTCTTTCATCACAATCTGGTGATAGCCTGAGTAGGCATCCAGAAAGGAGAGGATTTCACAACCCGAGGTGGAGTCAATTATCTGGTCTATGCGCGGTAATGGGAAATGATCCTTTGGGCACGCTTTGTTAAGTCCAGTATAATCGATGCACATTCTCCACTTCTCGGTCTTTTTTCTGACTAGGACGGGATTAGCAAGCCAGTCGAAATGGAAGACCTCCCTGATGAACCTGGTTGCCAGGAGTTTGGCGATTTCCTCGCCTATGGCCCTGCGCCTTTCATTGTTGAAGCGACACAGGCGTTGTTTGGTGGGTTTAGAGCTCAGGGTAAGGCGTAGTGCATGCTCGGCGACCTCCCGGGGTATCCCTGGCATGTCAGACGGTTGCCATGCGAAGACATCACGGTTGTCGCGTAGGAAGTCAACGAGCTCGCTTTCCTATTTTGCCAGAAGCTAGGTCCCGACCCGAACTATCTTGGTTGGGTTGGTGGGGTCGATACCCACCACCTTGGTTTCCTCAAGCGGGCAGAAGGCCATCGAGGAGGTTGGCTTGTTGTTGTCTGGGACTGCAGGGGTTGACGACTCCCCGAGCTGCAGGAGCTCGGACGAGTTGACGACCATGGTGGCGAGCTCGTAGTGCTCGCGGTCACACTCGAAGGCATGTGAAAAGGTGCTACTCACTGCAATGATACCGTTTGGTCCTGGCATCTTCAGCTTGAGGTAGGTGTAGTTGGGGATCACCATGAATCTTGCGTAGCATGGCCGCCCCAAAATGGTGTGGTAGGACCCCAAAAAGTCTACCACTTCGAAGGTGAGGACCTCCAAGCGGAAGTTGGCTCGGCTGCCGAACATGATGGGTAGATCGATCTGTCCAAGCGGGTATGCCTGCGCTCCCGGGATTACCCCATGGAAGGGGGAGCCCGCCGGGCGGAGCTTTGATCGGGGGATGCGCATGGCATCGAGGGTGTCGACGTACAGGATGTTGAGACCGCTGCCCCCATCCATTAGCACCTTAGTGAGGCGCTTCTTGTGGAAAATGGGGTCAACGACGAGCGGGTAGCGTCCTGGTCTCGTGACATAGGAGGGATGGTCCCTCTGATCAAAGGTGATTGGGGATTTCGACCAGCTAAGAAAAGAGGGGAAGGCCATTTCGGCGGCGCATGCCTCCCTATAGCGTACCTTGTGCTGGCGTTTGGACCAGATGGCGTCGGATCCACTGAAGATCATGATGCACTCCTTGGGTTTAGGGAAACCGCCCCTGTCCTTACCTACCGCGCCGCCCCTCCTGACTACTAGCTCCTTGCCATCCCCCTTCTTTGGCGCGTCGGCTTGTCAGAGGAAACGTTTGAGGAGCTTGCACTCCTTGTAGAGGTGTTTGACGGGATAGGTGTGATTGGGGCATGGACCATCCATGAGTTTGTTGAAGTGGTCAGGTAGTCCCTATTGGGGCTGCCTAGGTGCGTGATCAGCTGCGGCAATCAACGCGGTGTCGTCCATCCGGCGCCGATCCTTCCTGTTTTTTTGCCCCTCTGAGTGGAGGGGCCTTCGTCCGGATCTGCACGCTTGGGCTTGCCTTTGTCCTGGCCTCCGCTGAAGACTGCTCCGACTGCCTCCTCGCCAGAGGCGTGGTTGGTGGCGATGTCGAGTAGATCGCGGGTGGTGCGGGGTTTTAGGCAGCCAAGCTTGTGGATCAGGGACTCACAGTTTGTCCCAGAGAGGAAAGCGCTGATGACGTCTGCGTCGACGACTTCAGGGAGAGAGTTGCAACATTGGGAAAACCTATGGATGTAATCCCACAGGGATTCGCTAGGCTCCTGCTGGCAGCTCTTGAGGTCCCAGGAGTTTCCCGGGCGGACGTACGTCCCCTGGAAATTCCCGATGAAGACCCTCTTGAGGTCAGTCTAGTTGCGGATACTGTCGTGTGGAAGGAATTCGAGCCATGCCTGAACATGCTCCCCTACGCAAATGGGAAGATATTGGATGATGAAAAAGTCATCATCCGCTCCTCCAGCTCGACAGGCGAGCCGGAAGTCTTCAAGCCAAATACCTGGGTTTGTCTCCCCGGTGTATTTGGTGATGTTGGTGGGCGGCCGGAACCGCTGCGGGAACGGTGCTCTCTGGATGCGCCGGCTGAAGGCCCATGGCCCCAAGCCCTCAGGGCTGGGGCTCCGGTCGTCCAGCCGGCGACCGCGCCTGGGGCGCGTTTCACCGCTTCCCTCGATGGTTTGGCTGGGGTGCGTGTTGCCTGTTGCCGTATGGTGGACATTGTTATCGTGTCGAGCCGACGCCGGTTGCCGATGATGCTGCGAGCGTCCCGGTGCGGATCGGGCTGCTCGTGTACGGGCGATTGGCGTGAAGCAGGCGCTAGGTCCGACCGTGGTGCGACTGCCGCACCGCGAGCTGGGCCTGACGGCTGTGGCGGCGAGCGAATGGAGCGATCCGTCTGGCGCGTCCTCGTTCCCCCGGTGGGGAGAGAGGGCGTGGGTCAGAGTCGTGACGCGGAGCTTTCCGCCTGTTGGACAGTGGTGGCTTCTACTAGAACCCGGAGGTTCCGGTAGACTGCCCGCTCCTAGGGGTTGGCGGGCTCGAGAACGCCGCGCAGAAGCACTGCCGTAGCGGCGATGTTCTGGCTAGCCCGAGCAAATTGAGGGAGATCGTTCCCCTCATTCATGATGTCGTGTTGGACCTGACGGGCGTGACCCCGGGCGCTGCCCGCTGGGCCATGCGCATGGGGCGCAGCGGGCTGTACCGACGGCGCGGGCGGCGGCCGGTTCTACCGTCGGTGTCGTAATTCCTCGGCGTGTGCTTGCGTAGATACGAGGGCCCCCGCACGCAGGTCCGGAGGGGTGTGAGTTTGCTCAGACTCCGCAACCACCGCCGGTTGTCATGGAGCGTCCGCCATAGCGCACTCCCAGGACGGACAGTGGCGGGGTGCCACGTCACCGATGCTTGAACCGTCGCTCTCGCCATCATCATCCGGAAGTTTGTGAGGAATGGCAGGAACGAAGCCCACTACTCCCACGAACTCAGACATGAGGGGGGACGGTGCCAGCATCCTTTGGAGCCCCCGAGCGTAGGCGTTCGCGGAGGACGCAAGGCCGTAGGGGAACCGATCGTATGGCGGTTGTGGCGTGGGCGGTACATTTCCTCCGGGTGACTGGTGAGAGATAGCAAATAAAGAGTGAGTAGCACGTATATTACTTACAGTGGGGTTTGAGCAGCGAGTTTGCTCCGAATAAAGCGCAGATGCTGCGCCGTCGAAGTTGCGCGTCCCGGAGTCGATGGAGGACATTCCTCCAACGGGTGCCGGGTCACGAGCCTCCTCATGGAGGTGGAGTATGTCGAGCCGGTCGGCGACGAAGTCTAGGCTCCCGAAGCGGAAGGCCTGGAATGGCTCGAAGACAGGTGGAACCCACATCCCGGCGGGCGAGACTGTGGGAAACTCCAGCGAGCCGAAACGAATCGTATCGTTGGAGCCCGCCACGGTGGGAGTGGCGGAAAAATGGGCCATCCGATGACCAAAAGGTGTTGAACGTACAACGTCTTTCCCACGGACGGCGCCAACTATCAGTGCAGAAAGTGACCAACTAGTAAATATTTGTAGTTTTGCTGTACGTTGTGATCGGAGGTGGCCTAGCACTCAATGACACAGGATTTATACTGGTTCAGGCAACGTGCCCTACGTCTAGTTGGGGTCGGTCGGCGACTTTATTCCTGAGCCCAGGTGCTCAAAGTCTGTAGTGGGGGTACAAACAAGAAGGAGAAAGGAGGGGGTATACAAGAGGTTCGGAAGGCTCCGACCAAAAGGGTCGTGGTCGGAACTAGGTGGTCCTGCGATTGGAAGTGTTGATATCGATCTAGTGAGTCTGAGCTTGAAGAAGTCGATCTCCCCTGGTTGGAGGGAGCGCATCCCCTTTTATAGGTGAAGGGGATGGCTTTTACAGGTGAGAGGAAGAGAGTACAGATATTTCTAAGCCTTGCTGCCTACGGTGATGAAAACTGGATAATGGTTGAAGCCTCCCAATACTGTCGATGTCGTTGTAGGATGTCAGATGTGCACGGGGGGTCGAGATATCTTCTTTAGGAAGGATGGACGCCGGTACCTGCAAACACTTCTGGATGCCTGGTGGCATGTGAGGAGCCACGCTATGTTCACTCGGTATGGCAGATCCTAGAGCCCATGCCGCAATCGGTGTCTAGAGACACGCGGAGGGGGCTTACCATATGGGAGTTTCTATCGGCCCCTACAATACTTTGTGTCAGGGTGGCTGCAGAGCACTGCTTCATGCAGGGTATGGTCCCTGGTACAGTGGTTTTGACTTGTGAGCCATGCCTTGCCTTTCTTCGCACGCCTTCTAGTTCTTTCCGAGTGGACGTCCCTGGTCGGATGGTCCCCAGTCAGAGAATAGCGATGAGCATGGTTTTCTATGAATCCCGGTCGGAGACACGGGGTCGGAGTCGGAGGCGGTCCTTGGATCAGGCTTTCCGAGTGGAGGCCGTGTGGAGGCGGCCGGGGTCTGACGCTAGCACTCTGATCGGAGAGGCCGTTCGGAGCTGGCCTGAGCCTAAGCTAGTGCTCCGGTCGGAGAGATGGGCTGAAGGCGGCCTGGGCCTGAAGCGAGTGCTCCGGTCTGTTGAGTTCAGATTCTTGGGCCAGTCCAGAAGAAGAAAAGGCCGTTCTTCTGGGCCGAGCCCTGACGTGGAAGCCGGTCCCTGAGGGACCCCAGGTTTATAAACCCGACAATGTTCATCTTCAACATCAGTTTATCCAGCTTGAGCTCCAATTCCTTCCTCTGCTGCTTGCCACCATCTGGACTCCCCACTGAAGCTTCTTCTTCCACCACCTCTGTCCAATTCGATGGCCGAACAATGATGATGTTGAGATCCTTCAAATGCTGGAAGTACTGCTTCTCGAATCGATAGTACCCACACAACTTGGAGAACTAAAAAAATGACACAAATTAGAACCATAACTGTGCTAATTTAGGAAAATCCAGGAGACCACTCATCCCATTCCTTGCACACTTGAAGTACAGACGGCCATGATTCTCACTGCTCTTCTTGGTCCGCCCTTCCACCACTCGAGCAAGATGGTAATCCGGGCAAGGGATCAACGGAAAACCGTTGAGCTCACCAATGGGATCGAGACTGACCAAGGCAATGCGGGTGCTCGGGCCACCGTGAAGCCTGCTCCTTGCCCGTCCACCTCCAGACGACTCCAAGTAATGCTCCATCGAGAAAGCTGGGAGAGGAAGGCGGCGTCGTCGTCGGATGGCGGCGGCGGCGGCGGAGGGCTACGGCGAGACCGGGAAGATGAAGAACGAGCGGGGAAATGGGCCGGGCGAGGCGACTGAGTGCGGTCCGCCTGGGTTAGCAACAAAGGGCAGGGGCAACCGCGGTCATTTGCCACCCCTTGCTGCCTCGGATCCGACGTGGACTCACGCGTTGTCCTACCACGAGTGCAAATGTGGCATTTCTGTATCTCTTCTCTCTGTTGCGTGCTAAAATCGTATTGCCATCCGTTGAAGTGAGATCTGAGATGTGACGATTCGTAAAAAGTTAAATCTCCCGTCACGTTTGAACGGAGAGAAAAAAATCTAGAGGAGCAAACGAGGCGGCATCTTCGGTCACGGATCCACCCATGGATGTCCAAGGCCCTATTTAGTTCCACTTCGTTTTGCCAAATTTTTCAAGATTCTCCGTCACATCGAATCTTTGGACGCATGCATGAAGCATTAAATATAAATAAAAAATAAAACTAATTACACAGTTTAGACGAAATCCACGAGACGAATCTTTTAAGCCTAATTAGACTATGATTGGACACTAATTGTCAAATAACAATGAAAACGCTACAATGCTCATTTTGCAAAAAAATTTGCATCTAAACTGGGCCCAATTAAAAGTCAACCAATGCCGCTGCGCGTTGACCCGTTCCCACCTGCTGGATCTTTCCCTCCATCTCATCTGATGATCTGGGGCATGCCTCCTGTCCTGCTTTAGGTTGGCATTTGGCAGGTGCAATTCTCATCTCATTTTAATATATGCTCATCCACAGGGGTTGGCACTTGGCAGATGACAGTAACAAAGGGCAAGGCAGAAGCAGCTCGTGCGGCATGCATGATTATTGATCACTTTCACAGCTGACCCTCCAATTCGAGTTCAGTTCCGCGGTTGACGGCTTCACACTTCACACTTCAGAGTTGGGAGGGACTGACACGAGCCATGCCTTCCTCCCCCGACCGGCGGCGACTCCTCCTCCTCCTCCCCCTACTCGTCGCTGCCGCCGCGCTGTGGGGGGCGTCGGCGGCGGGCGCCGGCGCTGACACCTGCAAGGCGTGGTTGGTGCAGTCCATCCCCACCGACATGCCGCACCTGCGCCGCGTCCCCGGGGTCCTCTCCACCGGTTCGTATATCCCACACCCACTCTCTCTACCTCACCTCACTTGCGCGTCTTCGTGGTGAGGAGCCGTGCATATACATGGTGGATGGTGCGTCTATGGGGGTTTGCCAGTTTGGGGAGTAGGCGTAGGCACCGCATACATATGCTGAATGTGTCGAGAATGCCGCGCCTTTGAGGCTTTCCTTTTGGTTAGTTCCATTTCTGGCTATGTGAGGTAACCCATTTCAGTAGGCTGGGTGATGTGCACTGCTTAAGAATCTATGGATGGAAGATTTGCATTCTTACAATTGCTTTGTATCAGCCTCTGCTGTGGGCAATTCGGATATTGCTCTGCTGACGGAGTAATTGGGGGGTGAATATGGCGTGTCCAGGGTTACTAGTAGTTAGAAAATATGTACATTCTTGGAAAGATGACAACTCCTTTTGCTTTTATATGAAGGTTTTTGTTGTGCATTCTGTAATTCGGCTGAAGAGTAGTGCATTGAACTATTGATTCCCCTTCAGTTTAGGTTTCTTTTTTTTTTCTTTCGAAACTGCAGTTAGGTTTCAGTAATGCTGTAACTAGATTTGGATTACACACACGATTAGGAACTTCTATTGGTGACATAGCTGGTGGTGCTGGTTGTTGGTTTGAGAAATAATTAAAGCTTCTTTCAGTCACTACATATTGACAGGGCTGTTGATTTCTGTTCTTTCTGTGGGTCCTCAGGAGATGTACTTCAGTGGCTCTCGGGGAATGCAACGAAGAGTCTGGACATCCTTGCACAGTACTGGCAGCTCTTAGCTCAGCCAAACAATCCGAAATCAGGGGATTATGGATTCTCTGAGAGTGACATGAAGAGATTTGGGGCTGATAAGGGCCGCCTGGTTTACAAGGCATTGGAAAATGCCGCAGATCGTAAGATCAAAATCAGGCAAGTATTGAGTATGATACTTGATTATCAGTTTCTGTAACGTCGGTGATTACTTAATCATAGGATGATTGGAATAGTAGAGTATGTCGACCTAAAAGTATCTAATATTGACATAGCTTTCTGCCAACAGAAAAAGTATGAATCTCAAACTAGTGATAAAGCAAACGAACAATAAATTTATAAATAATTAAACAGTGTGTGCATGGAGAGATTTAATTTCTCTATTGACAACTGCAGTATCATTTCAGGATTGTCCAACACTCTGGATTTGCTCCTGATTTCGACCAAGAGAGCGCCGATCTGGCCGCAGGAAGACCAAATGTTGAGAATGTAACTGTTGTTTTTGAGGATTGGTGGGGATCTGGTGTTGTGCACGCAAAGGTCTGGATATCAGATAAAAAGGATGTGTATATAGGGTCAGCAAACAATGATTGGAAATCCCTTACTCAGGTATATCCGACAAAAAACAAGTTCTGTTACATTTGCAGTATAGTGCTGAGAAAGCAATTTGGTTAACCTGTGTGGCACTACTTTTACGTGCATTGCAGGTCAAGGAGCTTGGGATTTATTTTGCTGATTGTCCACAAATAGCAAAAACTGTGGAAGCCTATTTTCAAAATCTTTGGACACTTTCAACCCTCAACTCAACTTCTTACACCAAACAAGCCTGGGATAAGCAGTGGCAAGTTTCTAGAAAGGTTCCATGCTGGTCTCATTTCCTACAGCCAAAAGAAAGATGCAGGTTTGCATCTCCCTCTGTAGTTTGCACCTTTACTACTTAGCGCACAAATTTGAAGAAAAAAATGGCTGTTACATAAATGGGAATAGATTATGTACAGTCTATCTGTTAAGCTATCTTATCTCCATTTGTCTTAATTTTGATCCAGCTTCGATTCTGAAAATGCTTGGTACATACTATCCTTTATACCTTTGTCATTCTTCTTTATAATGATTCAATGGCTGCTAATTAATTACTTATTAAATCCTGTCTTGTGGTTTTGTCAAGCACCCTAAAAATATTTAGGCATAGTATTTTTCTTTTAGACTTTTTTGTTAGATCAAATAATAGAGATTCATTCTTAATCTGCGAACAGGTCACCCATACCACTTTCTGTTGACATCCCATATGTAGATGGATATCCAGCTCTTGCAAATCCTGACATGATTGATGTTTCATTTGAAACCCCTGGGTACAAGAAATCTACTCAGGAGCACTACTTGAGCTACCTTTCCTTTGCGCCACCTGAGGTAACTTTGTAGCACATTATAAACATCTAGGTATTGCTAGTCCATAGTCTTCAGTGAATAGATGCTTTAGTAAACTAACTTTTAGTATAAACTCATCATTGATATTCATGGTGATATGAAGTGCATATTCCATGGAATTTTTCAGTGCATGAGGATGTTAAGTTTGTTTTTTTTCTACATCATCTGGTTGGCCTAAGAAAAAAAGTCATCTTACTGACCTTGTACTTGCACCCATATATCAACATATTTCATATACATACATAAATTATTCATGTTTCACTACCTTAACCTATCTGACATGATTTATCGTAAACGTAGAATTAAGACATGCAATTTAATAAAAGATAACTGGTCCTGAGGACTAATCTAGTAAGTAGTACATTTCAGGACGTTGGTTTCATCTTTTCTTGTTTCACAGGTGATATTTGGCAAATTCCAAGCAGATGAGCAGGGATGGGTTGACACCATTAAGTCTGTTAAGTTAGGGGGAATTGTACGAATGAATACCATGGATTGGCTTGGGCAGTCACAGTATGCTACTCAAACAGTCTACTGGTCATCTTTATCGTCAGCAATCTTAGAGGTATTTACAATTGGATCCAACATGTTGATTCTGGCAAAAATCCAGACTCACTCTCTTTTCTCAAGTTTTTTCTTCAATTGACCTCTAATTAGCAACAAGGCAGTTATCTGAGTAAGGGTAAATTGATTCTCTGGCAGGTAGTATTCTCGAAGAATGCAACCGTGAGGCTACTTGTTGCCTACTGGGCACATTTCATCCCAAACACCGAAAAATACCTGAAGAGCCTTCTATACTCCAACATCCTCTGCGCATCTTCGACATATAACCATTGCGGTGGCAAGGTTGAGATCAAATACTACATGGTTGCTGGGTACAACGAGACTGGACCTGCATTGTCCCAAGGTGGCACCACGACGGGGAACCGTTACCCTGGCTTCACCAGGGTGAATCATGGCAAGTACGCAGTCAGCGACGTGAGGGCGAACATCGGCACCAGCAACCTCATCTGGGATTACTTCTACACCACGGCTGGAGTCAGCTTCGGAACATACAACCCCAACATTGTAACACAGCTGCAGGATATCTTTGATGCGGATTGGTATTCTCCTTATACCGTGCCGGTTGAACCGCTGGAAGAGTCTGTGTAAGGATCAGCGGAGTCCAATCCTTTTTTTGCCCCCACCACACACACACACACACACACATAGCCAAGCATCATCGTGTTGCGAAATTGTTTTCTTCTGAGAATAAGCCATCTCACTGGCAATTGATTCCCAAATGTATAACTGTAAATACTTTCCACTGAAATTTCTTTTGGCTCTGAGTAACAAGGTTAGCTCATCAATGAAGACTGACTCTTCTGCAATTGCTTAAAGATGCTTGTTTTCCTCAAAATTACGTCATTCCTCGCTGCCCAGATACTCCAACACAATTAAGATGAAGATCTCAAGAAAGAAGGGGGCAAAGAAGCGCTGTTTGAAGCCTTCAATTAACAGGGGCAGGGGTAGGGTCTGGAAATTAAAGTTCAGAAGACCCCCAACAGGTTTTTGCAATTTGCAAATGGACAGTCCTGGAAAAGATTGTGAGCTGCATTGCCTGGGTAGCGGGCATGATTAAAAATTTTCCAAGTTCAAGTTCTTGCTTGTAAAGATGTTCCTGGTGCTTAATCTATCCTTCAACTTCAACAGCAGCCAAAAGAACACTTTATGCTTGCACTGGCAAGAGGTTTTCCAAAGCCATTTGAACTTTGAAGGCAGGGTGGATAGTAGCATGTCCAGTCAAAACTTTGTATGCCTTTGAGGAAGAAAACATGTTGGATCCCCAGATGAACGTCCAAGAATCACGCTCTTGAGATAATTGAATATCATTAAAGAGTTTCTGCGAGCTAGCTGCTGCATCCGGAGAAAAGCAACTTTTGATACCGGAATTTTGAAGAATTCAGAAAAAAGAGGCTGAATTCTTAGCCCTTGCAACTGACAAATCTGTACGTTTTCAAATGATGAATGGAGTTCTGGGTATTCCCCAAAGGTGGTTAGTTCATCGCATGCTATCAAGCTGCCCCTGATCAATGCTTTCCCTTGTCTGTTGGCTGCTCGCTTCGGCGGCGTCGATTCACAGTGACGAACCGATGGCGAGGAGCCATGAGGCAGGCCTCTTCACTCATGGTCCATGGTGGAAACAGGAAACAGACATCGTTTCCCTGGAGGCGCCACGAAGATGTCAGTCTGGCTGGCCCAGGGCTGCCCAGAGCAGTCGCGATCTCAGGTCATCAGTTTGGCGCGACACTGAGAGCTGAAGTAGCCAGCGCGGGCCTGCTCGTCCCCGGCCTGATTAATTAATGCCCCTAACCACCTCCAAGTCTCCAACCACCTGTAGTAGTTTATGGGTCGCAACTCGCAACGAGGATCGTGAAGCTACTTGTACAGTGCAGTAGCTGTACACTGACCGAGCT
The DNA here is from genome assembly GCF_019320115.1 of Miscanthus floridulus. Taxonomy (NCBI): domain Eukaryota; kingdom Viridiplantae; phylum Streptophyta; class Magnoliopsida; order Poales; family Poaceae; genus Miscanthus; species Miscanthus floridulus. Next base: position 91,466,546 of record NC_089598.1, on the reverse strand, counting down.
CGCCGGCGTTGCTGCTACAAATTGCAATGGCTGTGGCTGTGACTGTGAGCGGCAAGCTGCGAGCTGCTCACATGACTTATGTGCTCGGTTGGCTAGGCTGATAAGCTATGGCCATGATTGAAAGGATTTTTGGCTGATTTATTTTGAAAAAAAATATCATTCATTAACTGAAAAAATACAGCTTATAAGCCAAACGAAACATAACGCAAAAGAGAACTGAGAACCCAAGTCCTAGGCCTAGGCCTAGGCTCCTAGCAGAGGGAAGTAGTCGGTGAGGCAAGTTGCAGCTTGCAATCTGCATCAGTCCGGCTTCTGTACGTGCGCCGGTTGTTGTGCTTTTGCACTGTGACTCTGTGAGCTCCCACAGTCACGTCAGCTGCTCCGGGTTGGGTGATGATGTGGAAGACGGGCGGCGTGTCGAACGCTCGCTCGCTGTCCCTGCCGCCCATGCTTGCGTTGCGTTGCGTTCGTGTGCTTGGGCAGTTGGGCCAGGATGGTCGTACGTAGCGTAGTACGATGGATTAGTGTCGTGAATTGTGTGTCATGACTCGCTTCAAGCTTAATGAACAAGCCCATTATCTCCTACAACTAAAAAAAATAAAGTGTAAATATTTTTTAGTACGACATTTGTTTTGATTCGTCTGTCTACCCACATCTACGATCCCACGACATCTCCTTGATTGAATATTGTCTGTCATGTGATAGAGGAATCACGGTAAAATAGAAAGTAGAAAATTATTGTGCTATCCATATACACATTGCATATTTGCATGCACCAGCATACATGGCAACGAGCAAAAAGGAAAGAGAATTAAGACAAAAGAAACCTCTTTGCATTTCTGAGAACCTTGCCAAATCTGCCTATATTTAATTACTTCCCCTCTTTGCATTTGCAAAAGGGACAACTTTTTTCTTCTTTTATTTGGTTTCACGCTCACGTGTTCCATCTGCCTCGGTCTCCTCCCTGCTCGTCGCTCCCCTTGCGATCGTGGCATCGCTCCCCTCCCCTCAGTGACTCCCCGCTTGGCCGTGCTGCACGCCTTCGACCACCGTGAGGCGCCGCGACGTCCACGGTGCTGGAGGGTCGGATCGGGGGCACCGTGGTGCTGGTGAAGAAGGACGCGCTCAGCTTGGGCCACTTTCAGGCGTCGCTCCTCGACAGCATCCACCATATCCTCGCCCAGGACACCGGGCTCGCCTTCTAGCTCGTCAGCGCCACCAAAGTCGACCACCGTGAGGTGGCACGGGGTCCCGGTGCTGGAGGCGGCGCACGCGTCTGTTCACGGCATCCCGGCGGCGCAGGTGGTCAACCAGGGTATGCCCACCCCTTCCCTGCTCTCCCTTCTGTGCGAAAAAGCGGACACCTAAGTGGGGAATGTAACGCGGGCAACATGTTCGACAAAATGTGTCTCCATGCTAACAAACCTTAGTGGCTGTGTCCTCGTAGATGGACCTGCGTCAAGAAGAAGAAGGACCTGCGTCGAGAATTTTTAGCACATGTGATTTTTAGCAAGTAGTAACATAAAGGGTCTTTGGAGATTAATCAGTCTCATGCTTCAAGATGGCAACGGGTACGTACCCGATGGGTACTGGCCACCCGTACCCGCACCCGCCAGATCAAAATCTTACCCGTCGGGTTACCCGTACCCGCAGGCGGGTAGAAAATTCATTCCATACCCGCACCCGACGGGTAATTCTTACCCGACAATATACCCGAGTTCACATACCAAAATATAATAGCTTCCAGCAAAACAAATCAACAATAGAGCAGCAAAACAGAAATATGGGCTAGTGGAGTGGAGTGAGGATGATGATTAGGGTTTGAGGGAGTTCTGGAATATATATACTCATATGCTTATATGGGCCAAATATGGGCTATATGCTTATATGGGCTAAAATTGCAGAGGTTGGATATTATTTATGCGGGTTTTTTTACCCGCGGGTATGCGGGTATGGGTAGTATACACCCACACCCGTACCCGCATACCCGATGGGTACAAGAATTCATCCAATAACGTACCCGCGGGTGCAAAATGTCTTCCATACCCGCCTCCTTATCCGGTAAAACCCGTCGGGTACTCGGGTTTCGGGTACCCGTTGCCATCTTGACTCATGCTGCATGTTCCATCGGATTGCACAATTACCCTCTGAATTTTAGCATGAAATATATACTCAAAGGAGGAATGAGGAAACTAAAAGTCGGTATGGGATTCAAAATCAAACTTACTATGCTTTTATATAATATACCCATGCTGCTCTTTCTCTGCCATTTTTACACTGTAAAAACTGTAAAAATGCTAATTGTTTCTTCATAATATGGACTGTTTTTGTACATCACTCATGGGATGCTCTTTGAGTTGTATGTAGATTGGACAATTGCTGAAAGAGTCTGATAAATAATCTGGACATTAGAAGACCATTTCATCATTGTCAAAATTTATTTTGTTACTGGCTCCTTGGTTAAATATGCTATGGTTAGCATTTGTTCAAGTTGACTGTCATGAAGATATTTATAGTTTCCTGACAATTAATTTTCCATGCCTAGCTACGGGTTACAAGAACGCTAAGCCTGTGGGCATGCTTTGTTGTTTTGTCAAATCAGTCTTTCTAATTATTAGTTTTGCTGAAAAATTTATGGTCACCTAATATTAAAAAACAAAAAATATGTAAATCGGACTACTTGTGGAACATCCTACTTGAAGTTTATTACTATGTAAACCCACCCTCTAACCTTCTCCATCGGGAATCTAAATGACAAAACGTGAGTTTACTCCTGCTTTTATTACTTGGTGTATGCCATCATGGGTATTCATCGATTCTCCAGTTTGGTTGCTGCGACGATTCGTATCTATTTTAGATAGCTGCACTGTCAGGTTTAGTGTATGCTATCATGACTATCTATGCATTTTCTAGTTTGGGTGCTGTGAAGATTCATCATATCTGCAACCAGCAATTCAGTGTACTTAGGAATTCTTGTGTTTTTCTTTTCCAATTAGCCATTCACAACCAGACCTGAGATGAAAAGATGCAAGTTAGACTTTTTTTTTGCCTCATAGTGCCTGTGTTCTGTTGATATGCTTAGATTAGGTTCTTATAAGAATGCATCAAATAAAAAAGATAAGGATAAGAAGACCCTAATAGCGGATTGCACTTTCACGAAGAATATTGTATTTAAGGAGGTTCTAATGCCATAGGCGAGGTATTTCCATTCAATTTATATTGTACAAATCAGTGTTTTCCTAAACGCTAAACGGTAAACAGTCGGTCACCTACCGTTTAGCTATTATTCGGGCTAAACGGTCAATTAAACGGGCTAAACGGTCAATTAAACGGGGTAAACGGACGATTAAACAGAAACGGACGGAAACGGCGCACCACCGTGTAGCGTGTACACGGCGTGTACACGGGCTACACGGCCGTGTAGGCGAACAGTGGTACAAATAATATCTCACTAATGCCATATTTGTTGCTGTTCCTAGGTATTTTTAAATGGTTTATCAGACTCTACAAGGAGATGTTGTATATACACTTGTGTGATGGCATAATGAAAATTGAACATGTATTATATTATTGTTATAAAAATGACACTTTCAGTGTTTTGTTCATAATATTTTGTTATGTAACCATTCATAACTATTACACGTGTATGTTCTCAAAACCATGAGTTTTGTCGACTTTCCTCACTTTTTCTCATGTGCCAATGTGGGATCAACCGAATTAGAACCTGCATAATTACAAACATAAATTACTTGAATAAAACCAACGAAGCAAGTTAGCGATAATAGTGAACAATAGTGCTAAACAACACTATACCAGTGGTCGTGGGATGGCACGATCGTAGTGGCATTGGTTCCGCGCATTCACGAGGATAGCTCCTTTGTATTTTCCATTGTTGCACCAGGGTCATTAGTTTGTAAGCACGAAAGAAATGGATATCGGAGATTTCTTCCTACCAATATAAAACATTATCTTAGCCGCATCATGAAAATGTCTATAAAGTAGAGTTTGTGAGCCTGTGACGCCGCGCACTCCGTGACTGTGTTAAATTCATAAACTTTGCTTTTTGAATTAAATATCACTTTAACGTTGGTATTTAATTTTTACAGTATTGTTATCTTATCGTGCGATCCGTGTGTCTTTAGTATAAAATGTTAGTTATCCCGTAGTAACGCACGGGCACGCTACCTAGTCAATAGATCAATTACAAAACACATTTTATATTATTTGGAGATGTTGATAATATTTTCTATAAATTTTACTAAAGTTGAGGGATTCATCCGAAAATAGAAATTATGGTCCTTTTTACGGCGGGGGTATATAAGTTAGAGTCTATGCCCACTCAACATGACAGTTCGACTTCTCGTAACGTTTTGTGTCCAGAGATGCGCCGGAAACTTTAATGTCTGTGCTACAACTACAATGCTGCTACTAAGGAGCCGTTTGGTTCGCGCATTTAATACCTGGAACCCATCAGCTTGTTTTAGCTTATTTTAGCTTATTCTTTCTCACAGAACACTATTAAATTATCCGAAACCATCCGAAATTCACTGTGCAGTGAACCATCCGAACAAGCGGGAACCGATCACGACAATTTTGTTTGCTTCACCGTCAAGGGGGCCGATATTAGGGTAACCAATTATGTCCTTCAGACGATCGATTACGCCCGATTTTGACCGGCAACAGGTGGCACTCCCGGCCATGCAGTTATCAAGGGGAACCAAACAAGATACGAAATCATCGTTTTCCTTTCCATTCCCGCGGCGGACACATTCGTTCACGTTACATTTATATAACCAAATAGCACCTAAATTAATGTGTGTCGAGCGCATGGTCGTGCGAGTCTGTCGTTAGCACGTGTTGGTTACTTTTGATAGAAACATGCTCCTTTCGTTATTACAAAATAAATATACATGAGAAGTTAATTCAGGCCCCTGTTCGCTTCGCTGAAAAAACAAGCTGAAATACTGTTCCGACATGATTTGTTATGAGAGAAAAACACTGTTCCGGCTAAAAACCCCAAGAAAAAGACTGGATTATAAGAGAAGCGAACATGGACCTTAATGGTCGACTAAATTTATAAGAAATAATAACATCAGCATTTATATCTATAAATAGGGCTCCTACAAAATTAAAAAATATATAGTGTGAATCTAACGATGTTTATTTGATATTGTAAAAATATTACTATTTTTTAGGTCAACGACGGGGTTAGAACTACCCAACCTGATATATTGCAGCCACAGATGCCGGGATAAACCCGGTGGTGGCAGGGCTCATGGCCCAAAACAAGTTTGCATAGTTACATTACATGGATAGGGAAATCAAATAGGTAAGCTGTTACACCAAAAAGCAGAGAGGCAGGTGTCATTTCTGGGAAGGCGGCATCTCCAGTGCATAGCGAAGTCTCTATAGGCCGCGATCAGTCATTAGTGGTCCGGTGGCATGCCTCTGAGTACCACGTCATGTCCATGTTTCCATAATTCCTAGCATATGAGGAGGATCAGGGTCTCCGATTACAAATTGCCAAATAGCTTAGGTTAGGTTTTGGTGCTCGTCGACGGAGAAGAGACCGGTGGTGGCAGGTAGAGAAGACAAGGGCGGCGGGCGTACCATCTTTGGGTGCTCGTCGACGGAGAAGAGATCGACGAAGATTTGGGTCGTACCGTAGGGCGGCGCCGACGGCGCCGACTGTAGCCTAATCGTCGCGCTGAGAGAGAGAGGAGACAGACGGAGCACGCCTGGAGGACGAATATATCCCAGTCGGGGTTCAAGGATGAGAATACCGGCTTAGGCATGTCCACTAGGGGCAGCGGTCTCCCAAAGGTTCTGAATTGCAGCTATGCTCTCTGGTTGCCAACCAATTCTTTGCCAAAATTCCTTTGCAAAAGAACATCCTAAGATATGATAATGTGGTCTGTTGTCTCAGAGTCCAGGTTACAAATGGCACAGAGGTCCTCCTGGAGGATCTTTTGCTGCATCAGGATACTCTTGCAGTTGATCATGTTCTTTGTGATTAACCACCCAAAGAATTTGACAAGGAGGAGAGCAAAGTTTTTCCATACAAACTGATAGGCAGGACAAGTTTCGTCGCCCTTCATTGAAGCTATGTAGATCATTCCTCACAGAAGGCGCCGGTTGCTGTCGACCAAGAAGCATGATCTATCATAAAAAATATTAGTATTTTATTTTAAATATGTACATACGGTTAGATTTGAGATAGTTTGATGACTATTCAAAAATATGAGATTGAGATGTGTATTTATTTTTAGGATTTTGGATTGAAAATCAACAGGAGGTGTCGGTACACTGCTGAATACTCATAGTCCTTATCTTGGAATTATCGTACAATCCAGTCCGGATGCGTGGTCCACGTCACGGAAAAGAAGAGGCAGACGCCGTGCAGCAGAGCTGCGGAACGGATCCGGCGTAGGGCTCGAGAAACGGGGTTCCGTTCCGGTCCTGTCCGCAGATCACGGGAAACGGGAGCGGGCGCTAGCGCTAGCTTTCCTCACGTCCCTCTCTCTCTTTGCGCTGCGCCCCGCCCACTGCACCGTCCGTGGCCGCGCGCCCGCCCCGTAGTCCCGCACGGGGCCCCGGCTTCATCGAACTGGTTACTGGTCCGACCACGTCGGCCTCACTAGCGCGGCGCGCGAGGCGGGCAGCGGCACGACGCGTGGGATAGGCCCACGGGCAACGGGCAACTGCACGAGGCTTCGGCCTGGACCACGGACCACCGCCCCCCTGCCCGCCCGCCGGTAACCGCCGGTGTAACAACCCGGTTTCTGGAGAATCCAAAAAAATACGAATTTTTTAAAAAAAATTCTGCAATGTGTGGATCATGTAGATGCTAGGTCGAACCTGAGTCAACTAAGAACAATTTATAAATAAATTGTTGCACTCATATAGAATTATTTGTAGGAGAGTGCCTATGTCCGTGAGTCGGTTTTAGGTTGAGTCTGGTTCGAGTTGGAGAGCACAAGTCCATAGCAAACTCCCGTCACATTCTTTTGCGAATGCATCTTGAACACTCTTGGATCCTTCCAAATTTCCTAGAGTTTCTCAATCTTTTTGGAATCCACTTGATCTTTATTGAAGTCTCTTTTACTTCCTTGTATCAAGTTGGTAAAATCCCAAAAGGAAAAAATCCTTAACTTTTATCCCAGCTAGCCCATCTTATCACCATGGCGATGCTCCTAAATCCTAATCCAACCATCTGCACCATCTTGCATGCCACTGTACTTGGTTCTTTAATCACGTGAGTAGGCAGCTGTCTTCCGTGTCTGCCGTGCTCCAAGAACGGAACACAACAGCACGCACTGCCTTGCTTGGCCAGACCCAACCGCAAGCAGCAGGCTGGCATGCGCCTGTGCATGGTCCTGTGCTCGTTCCTTGGTTACGAGATGCATGTACGTATAGAAGCAGCAGCTGTACCGGAGCCCAGTTTCAGCCGAGCGCCCAGCCTGCCCAAGCCGCCTTCCTCCTCGGCAGGCTTCGGCCCAGCCCAGCACGAGTGGCCCAGCCCAGCACGACGCACACCTCTCCTGTGCTGGCGCCTGCCCGTGGGGGCCGGAGGTGGAGCGGCGGCATGCGGCCGCGGTGGCCTGCGCACGAGCGCGGCGAGGCCGTGCACCACCACCATGGCGCGTGAGAGCGGAGCGGCCGCGCTCGCCCACGGCGGCCTGCGGCAACGGAGGAGCGCGTCGGGCGCGGTGGACACGCATGCCATGGCAACCTACAGCAGCGCCACCATCTCCTCCACGGCGGCTACGGCGAGGTCGCTGTGGCCGAGGAGCAGCACGGCGTCGTCGTCCTGGTCGGAGATGCAGTACGAGAACAGCGCATGCTGGCATGCGGCATGAAGGAGAGCGTGCCCGTGTTCATGCCCTGCAAGCCGGCCGTCGCGATGCCGTCGGGGGAAGAGTTATACGCGGTGGACATGCTGCCGAACGCGGAGCCGCAGGGCACGGCGGCGAACGTGGCTGAGGCCCTCGGGCGGAACGACTCGCCCATGGCAGCGCCGGCCGTGGCGCCCCGTTGCGCAGAGCAGCCAGGAGAGCTCGCTGGCTGTGTCGAGCACCTTAGTGACGTTCTGCGGCGACGAGCAAGGCGTCTTGGAATATAGCAGGATGGCAGTTTGGGCATGCACATCGATTAAACCTGTGGCAATATCTGTACTCCCACGACATCCACGAATCAGTAAGCAGCGGTGGATGTTCTTCGTCTGTACCATGTCCGCAGACTCCGCATAAGCTGAGATGACACTTGCCATTGTTGCAGAATCTAGACGCACTGATTCTGCAATCATTTGCTTAAACAGCTGACAGCAGATGCGCTATGGTCACAACATTATGCTGTGCTTCACTGGTCGCTAGCATGGCAGCATCTCAGAACGACACGGACACTGCCTCCGCTGCGAGTCCGCGACCACGTCTCTGCAGCGCATATACATGGAAACGAACGCGTTCTGCACGACGACTGACGCCCAGCCTTAGCGGTGACGGACCACGGCCGCGGCACGGAGATGATTTTGGACTCAGACAGCCACGGCACCGGCCGGACGCCCACGGATAGGTGGTGGCGATGGTGACGTCGGCTGGCACCGCGCGGCGGCCGCCACCGTGCACCCGCCTCGTCGGTCCCGGGATGTTCGCCGACGACCACAGTCCACCGTGCACCTGCTTGACGGCCATGGTTACCTTGGCTCGTTCCGTTTCGGCGCTGATGGCGCGGCGCAGTACTCCGCGCGGTACGTGGAGACGACGGTGAAGCGGGAGGACCACGACGCGGGCGGCGCATCGTGGCTGTTCACGCACCGGGGCCCCTTCTCGGTGCTGCGCTGGGGTGTTTGCGTGCTCTGCCTGGGGCGGCCGCGTGCTCTGCCTCTGGGAGGGCGGCGTTCCGTACGAGCTGGCGGCGGCGAGCCGTATGAGCTGGCCAACCCCACGGCGAAGGGGCGCGGCGTCCGCGGCCACAGTAGTTGGAGCAGCGCCAAGAGCGGAAGTCCACAGGAAGGCGAAGCAGGTCCGGGGAGTCCGGCGAGGAGTGGCGTCCGTGGGCGGGTCGGTCAGACGGAGGAGACGAGACTCGATGTCTGTATGCATTCGGTAGAATACGTCCTGATATTGGTCCTTGTACGTGGTAGGCTTAGAAAATGGCATATAGGGAGGAGAATTGGATTTATAATAACAGATATGGTGAATTGTAATAACGTTTCTATAAACTTGGAGAATTGTAATGATCTCATTAAAAAATCCCAAAATAAAAACAGGTGTAAAATAAACAGAAGAGCCCAGGGCCCACGCTAGCCGCTAGCGACCTAGTGCAGTGTCCCCTCAACCTCTCCGGTCTCCGCCAACCGCTTCGACCCCTCCTCTCTCCTTGGATTCCACTCCTCCCTCGTCCTCGGAACAGTTGCTCGACGAGGCAGGTAATTTTCTACGGGCGTTTGGAATTCTTTGCTCGGTTCTTGAGGAGCGCCAAGTGGAAAACCCGGTAAAATTTGAAATTTTGGGCGGTAAAAACCTGCGGGTTAGGCTGTGGTGGTTTCCATGGCCGGGGCACCGAGGGTCCGGTCCCTGAACATCGCGGTTCCGGAGGCAGAGGCGAGGCCGATGCTGGTGCCGGGTGGCAACAAGGCCAGGCCTGGAAACCGTCGCCGAAGCCCCTGAGGAAGGCGGCGGGGACGCCAGAGAAGCCTGCGGGTGTGGCCGCCGCGACCAAGGCGGACGAGGGCGCAAAGAGGAATGCAGTCGGCGGGGGTTGTGGTGGCGCGCCCAAGGGTGCGTTCCCAGTGCCGTCGCCGCGGCGCACACCGCCTGGGCCGCCGTCGAGGAGGAGCCACGCGCAGCTCCTGCATCCGAGCTTGCCGCTCAGCGCGTCGTCTTGCACCTCGGATGCCTCCGCCGAGTCGGTCCGCGTCCGGGCTTTCACTGGGAAAGTGGAGAAGGGCCAGTCGGGGCCGATGGCTTCGTCGAAGCAAGGCAAGGCTGTGGGTAAGGCGGCAGAGAGCAAGCCCGTCGTGGTGGAGTTTGTTGTTCAGGTGACACCAGAGGTCGTGGAAGGGAAGAGGAGGTGCGCGTGGGCGACTCCAACCACTGGTAAGCTTCTGTTCTGGAACTTGTTCTTTGTCAAAATCTTAGTTTGCTGTAAGAATTATTCTTCTTTCTTTTCTTCAGAAGAAGAATACAATTCTTGTTTCTTGATGTTTTGGTTACTGACTATATTTTAGAGTGCGTAATTTATGTCTGTTCGAAATTATTGGCTAATCAGTCCATTCATGTGTCGCAATTCATTATAACTTATACATTCTAGGATCCTTAACCAGGCACTTTTTATCACACTTGTTCATATGATGTAGACATGTAGTAAAGCTATGCGAAACCCACAGGTTAATTAAGAATATATTCCCTTCTAGCCTTTCCTCAGGAGCAGTATGCTACTGAGTTGCTAACCGGAATGATGATATATCGTCTACTGCGTTAATAGCTTGTTAAACTCTAGCTGTTCTTGTTTGTCATGGGGTTTGGATATTGGAACCATTTGAGATGGTAATTCTGCCTACATTAGATAAAGTTAGCGAGCTTGTTCGGCTGAGCAAGAAGCCGGCTTGTTCAGCTTGTTTTTCCAGTTAGGATAGTATTTTTCTCTCACAACAAACCAGCATAAACAGTGTTTTCAAGCATGAACAATGGTTTTTTCAGTCCAGCCGAACAAGTGTGATTGATTAATCTCTTGAAATTTCAACGGATTGGTTAATCTCTTGAAATTTCACATCAACATCTGTAATTGACTATAGTTGCATATATAATTAACATTAGATATGCAATTTCGTCTGAATGATTGCCTTGTCAACGGCGGAGCTGCGTTAGGGCCAAAGAGGGCCCTGCCCCCCCCCCCCCCCCCCCCCTTGCCATGCATCAAGATCCAAGGATCGTCATGTGCAAGTGCATACATATTTCCACACTCGCATGGCTGCATGCATGGTTGTTTTGTGTATTACTGCTTATCGTTAGACCTTAACTGACTAGATGTCTGCTGCATACATGCTTGCTAGCTATCTGGCAGCTCATGATGCCATGCTTGCCCACAGCAGTACATTCTTGAGGTCCTAGCTGTTTGGCCCCTGCTTGCTTTCAGCGCTAGCTCCGCCACTGTGCCTTGTCATTGACACTTCCACAGAGTTACATATGTAATTAGCTATAATATATAGTTTTAACTCATCAACTAAATACCAGCCCGTTAGATCAATCTATGCTATTATGTACCATGTGTCATTTGATTTTGATCCTGCTGCAGCAACCCACTGTAATTGCTTGAAACCATAAATTTGGTAAAAAGGAATGGTTACATTACAACATGAAAATAACACACTAGTAGTTTTAATAGCTCCATCTATACCGCCAACACAACCAAACACCCAAAGCTTGAGGTACAACTTTATTTGACAGCATCCACTAATACAAAAATCTTAATGGATGGCAGACGAAAATGCTTAATGGAGGCGGGCATTGCAACCGCCTCCAATCAAAGGTCACTGTTAATCATGACTTTACGGAGGCGGTTACCCTGCCCGCCACGGTTAATCGTTTAACGGAGGCAGGCGCCTTAAGGCAACCACCTCCGTTAATCATTAACGGAGACGGTTGCCTTAAAGCGCCCGCCTCTATTAAACCATTAACCGAGGCGGTCTCTATAATGCGACCACCACAGATAAAGTTTTAATGGTGGTGGTCTGTTGTTACATGCCCGCCTCCATTAATATTTTTCCATTTAATAAAATAGCCTCGGCTAATTTTATTTGAATTTGAATTGAATTTGAATTCTATTTTCACAAATCAAACACATATAAAAGCAGAATCAAGACATATATAAACATATATTACGCATATCGAGCACAAACATATATATAACACATTCATTGGTGTGCCTCCATCGTTAACCAACATCATTCAAAGTTATTACACATGCATGATGTCAAATGTTTACATGTGAAACTAAGATCACCCCGCTGTCAACTTTTGTCGAAAAAGAGGTCCGGCAACAAGTAATCCTTGATTTGTAACTTGGTGCTCCAGTTTCTGATCTTCTCGAACTTCAGATCAAGAGCTAACTCGCTTTCCTTGTTGAACAACGGTCCGCCCTTCATGCGCGCACTCTGTGACAAACTTACATATATCCGCTACTAGTTGTCTGAAGTTTTGGTCGACCTTCTCCCTTCGCCACCATCCTTCTGCTTTCTTCAGCTGCCGCCATCTGCTGCTGAATCTGGTGCACGTCCTCAGGTACTCGCAAACGTAGAATCCACATAGAACTGAGCATAGGGTTAGTTTGGCGCACTGCACGATATATAATACACAATCATTAGAGCATATATAGAGAGCGGTAGTAGTAGGACAGTATAGTATAGTAGTAGTAGTAGGTATAGGAGTAGAGTAGAGTAGAGTAGAGTAGTGTAGAGTAGTAGTAGTAGAGTAGTGTAGAGTAGTAGTAGCAGGAGTAGTAGTAGTAGTTGTTGTAGGAGTAGTAGCAAAGAGTTGACAAGTAGTAGCATGCTTGATATAATAGCACAAGACTTGATGTACTTACCGGGAACTCGTGCCTGAGTTTCAGTTTCGTGCCATTCTTGATCTTCTTCTTCTCAGATCTTTGATCATAGCAGTTGGGATCTTGCACGTACTTCTTATAAGCGCTATATGAAAAACCACTAGTGTCAATGACAATTTGAACACGTATGTTAACTGTAAATGAATAAGTTCTGTCACTTACTATCTCAAACAGCTTTCAAAGTGCTTGTAACCCGCTTTGTTTGTATCCCGCAAGAGTCAAATATACAAGCCCTTCCATCCTGAGGATAGTATATAAATGCAATCTAGTGGCCCATGATGCCCTTGCTGCATGATTCACACAATGAAGAATTGAAATGTTCAAATATGAGAAGTCATGATCCAAGTAGCTATATATATGTTCCAAGTATATTTTTGACTTACCCGAACTGGTGGGTAGCCATGACACACCCATTTCCCTAGACCTTCTTGCTTACGTAGGCCTGTATCCTACAAGGAAAAGTCATCATGGCATTATTAATTTGCTCCTAAAGTACATATAATGATGCAGTGGTGTCAAAGTCGTAGATAACTTACATAGCAAATAAGGTGACTTGGGCGACGTCGAGGTCCTTCCACCATAGTAGTCTATACATGTCATGGAAATCTACGAGGACTTCACCATTCGGGGCGTGTGGAAGTACTCCACCGGAATCTTCATGACGAATGTGCACAGTCCCGCTTTCGTCGCTTCCGTGTACCATAGATGGAACCTCCTTACCTCCCACTTCTCTTCAATGAGGTCGTTGCAACGATCCCAATTTCCTCGAAGGAAAATCCACAAATTCGAAGTATAACATGATAGTTCTAGGTGATCATCCCATCACATTATCAAATAACAGTTGATATCATAGTCATACATCGAATACATATCTCAAGAGAGTACAAATAGCAAGGTTTACTCATTATTACATCGCCACTTGGTGGAATCACTCAGAGCATGCAGCATCTAGAACACCATCAAGTAGAATGGCAGTGGACGTCGACCCCATCTTCTCAACCAAACTTGAGTGTAGGAACAAGACCTCCAATCCTCCCAATCGTCTCCCAGGTAGTCGTACTCGGGCTCAGAACCTATCAAACAATTATCAATACGATTTGTACTGACCACTGGCTTCCACCCTATGCTTTGTGTTTGCTTTGTGGTGGTGGAATGCAAGGGTAGAGCAAAAGACCTATTTGTGGCTGTAATTTCCTATGAGAGTATGTTAAGTTTAATAATAATAATTCATCAACTTTTAATCCGTCTTATCCACATGTTCTCCCATCCCATCACACACATCTCACCACTCTCACACTCTCTAGACGACAAGGACGACTCCTGCTCGCACCTTGCCTCATCGGCCCAAGCTAGAAACCAACACAAGAACCTAGGGGGAGAGAAGAAAGGACTCCACTAACTAATCGAGGGAAGCGTAGGTCATAGGAATGTCCATATCCAAGGACACGGCTATATGTATAGATCAATCAACTTTGTGGAACGTATACACCTAGAACCACAAGATCACCATCATCGGTGGTGCCCCGCCTAGGCTAATACCAACTGCCTCCCAACCGGTATGGTGCCACCCTACCACTCAGCCCTAGGCCACCCCGGAGTCCACCGACACGTTGAGACTGTGAGACGTAGTACCGCCCCCCAAAGGTCACTACACTGTCTTAGGAGGGTGTGGGCCATACGCCCGTACCTTCCTACACTATCCACTTCCAACCTAGCAGTAATGGCACCGCCCTAGCTGGTCGGGTAACCGTCCACAGCCCATTCAAGAGTGAGTGGTGTGTATGTAGGGTCCTATGACTCGGTTCTCTTGACATACCAGTCCTTAGAGGGACCGGACAAAATATCTTCTCAACAGGGGATAACCAACACCCCGTGCCTCGACGACACCTCCATCACGGGGCTTCATCCCACAAAGACACTCCACCCCGGGATCTCCTCGTCTCACATGCACCTGCCATAGGTACCACTCAAAGGGGATGCCCCGGTCACACCCCTTTGGCAAGACTCATCCAATGACTCATCGTAAGATCATGCCAGATTGACTCAACCCTCACCAAACACCCAAAATGCACGCCAAGATCTCCTCGGTTGTTACCACATTATCGGCACCTAGTGCCTTAACCACTCACATACAATCCTCCACTTGCATCACATCATAGATATAATGTGTAGTAGAAGCAGTAGCTAGAAAGTAAGCGAGCGTCTAACCTAACAACGGGTGTGCAGAGGTATAGGTTGCGACAAGGTAATGGCTCACATGCAATTCTACCATACAACCTATCACAGATCATTTGCATAAAAGTAAAGCACTAGCATCTACATTGTAGCATGTCTAATAGGATTCTATGAGGTTGGGTGGGATGTGGCACCTGACAGTCGTCTCCAAGCTCCTTAGTGTAGTCAGGGTCATGCTCCTCAGTCTATGGCTCCTTCGGGTCTATCAAACGAGACATATAGCCATGATAAGCGACTCCTATAGATGATCACAAGAAGCAACAGAAATTCAAAAGATCTAAATGCACTCAAACACAAGCCTAAGACGTAGAGCTCATTTTTAGAAAAATTTGGGCACTTGTTTCATATTTTTCTGAGGTCGTATGAATTTTCTAAGTTTAAATCATTTTCTAAAAAAGAAAAAGAAAAGGAAAATCTAGGGCATGACATGTGGCAACACGGGATTGGGCGAGGTGGATCCAGTCGCTGACAAGTGGGATCAGGTCCACGGGCAACGATCAACATTGACTGGGCTCACGCTAGGCTCGGCGGGATGGATAATGGGCCGGGTTGGGCCGGTCTGGGCCAGGTTGGGCCTAGGCACGTGTCACCAAGACAGGCGACCACGTGATGCAGCTAGGCTCCTACTAGGCTTGGTCTACACATGCGACTCATGGTGGTCCGAGCGGCGCGGGTGTGTGGACCATAGAGAGGGTCCATGGTGGACTACGCCCACTCCTTCTCTTCCTTCTATGGCTCACGGTGGACCAGGTGCACCGAACAGGGAGGCAGAGGTGCGATGGCTCCCTCCTCTTCCTTGGCCGTCTCCTCGCCGGCAGCGAGCACACAGCGTTGCACGCCACGAAGGGGCTCGTTGACATCACAGGCTCGAGACGAACCCACCAAGGGGTTAAAGGTGGTACCTTGGGGCTCTCTCTCTCTAGCTGACGGTGGCTCTATGGCGGGTGGCGATGGCACAGGATCGATGGCGAGGTCTTTCAAGCCATCGGGGATACTCTATAGGGCTCCGTTGGCATCGCCAAGCTTCGGTGATCCCAACTAGGGAGCTAGGTGCGGCTATGGGGCTTCGTAGCGATGGCTACGATGACGGTGGGCATGACGGATGCGGCGGTGCTATGGGCGAGCGTGGCCAGGACAAAAAAGCCCGGTCTCTCTTGCAATGGGGGTCACGGTTGGGCTATAGAAGTTGGCGCCAGTGACCAAAGTCCACGACAGAGTCCGCTCCATGGCAGAACATGTGGCGGAGCTCTAGCGTGGTCACCGCGACGGCGGCGAGGGGGTTCGTGTAGGCTTTAGGCTTAACCAAGCACGCAGCAAGGTTCGTGGGGTTACGACGGTCACCATTTGCCCCTCCTCGCTCCACGAGGTGGCCGAGATTGACGCGAACATCTCTGACACGGTGGTGGCTTGGGAGCGCGGTGGTCCTAGTGAGGCGGACACGATCGACGGCTCCTATGTCTTCTCTCCTTCGACCGACTAGTGTGGAGTCGCGTGCACCTCTACCATCCTGAGTTGAGCGGAACGCTCCTCGCCGTGGCCAAGCTTCGACCATGGTGGGCATGCTCCCGCACGGCGTGGCGCATTGGCGTTCCCGAGCACCAGTGGCTTGACAAGGCTAGGCCTTGTCTCATGTGCGTGTGTGCGTGTGTGCAGAGCATCACAACGGCGAAAAGGCCGGCCTTTGGCCCTCCCAAGGGGGAGAACATGGCGGCGCGACAGGGCGTGTCCACAGAGGCGAGCAGAGGCGGCGTCGGTGCTCACCGGTGGTGGCGGTGGTGCTAGGCTAGCGGCGTGGTGATGAGGTGGTGCAGTGCCGTGCCGAGCTGCTACGCCGGTGTAGATGATCGAGGCATCATCTCTGGCTCCGACAGTGGCTTCTCGGCGGTGGCAACTCAGCTTCCACCTTCTTATTCCTTCCTCCCTTCTCCTTCCTCTTTCTCGTTCTCGGCGTGTGGTTGGTGAAGCCACCAGTGGCGGTGGGGTGGATAGGGTTAGGCTAGGGCACCGGCTTGGGGCTTTTATAGCTCGAGCTCGGCCATGGCAGGCAACGGATGGTAGATGGAGGGGAAGGGGTACGTGGAGGGCGGATAGGCCCCCTAGGCTAGGGTTTGGGGCTCGATGTGGGATCACGGGTGGTTGGGTGCTCCCAATGTCAAATCCCTAGCGGTCAAGGCGAGGATGGTGGTGTTAGGGGGCGTGGGTCCACGACAATGTCATGCACGTCGCAACGCTGGCTGGGAGAGGCGAGGTGTGCTGGGGCTATAGACGTGGTGCACATCCACGTGTTGGAGTGCAACGGCCAGGGGCATGGATGACTAGGGCGTACAGGGGACCGTGGGATTCCCCCAGTCGCTGGTGCTCTACTTTTGGAAAAGCAGAGGAAGGGCGAGGGTTGGGGATGACAGGTGGGGTTGGGCTATCAGCGGTAGGGGAGAAGACGATGACATCGCACAGCGATGTGGGCTGGCGTGGCGTGGGCCGCTGCTAGGCCGGCTCAGCCCCGCGCGGACCCGGGCACGCGTGGAAGGGAGCTATGTTGCATTGCTGGGCCGAGGCGGCGCACGTGGGAGCAGAGCTGGGCTGCACGGGCAACGTGGGCTGGCGGGGAGGGGGGGGGCTAGGCTACTTGCTACCGCTGGGCTTCTTTGGCTTTTCCATTTTCCTCCTTTTTTCCAATTCCTTTTCTATTTCTATTCCTATTTTCACACTACACCTAGGGCTCCTATGCATGTTTACATGTGTTTCCAACATGTATACACTCTAGTTTGGTCCACTAGAGGTCATCTAGGGCTTTAGGGTCCAAGCCATAGGTTGGCAACTCACACACACAATTTATTTATAAAGGTTGGATTGATTTTATTACATCACATAAAATCATGAAGAAGCAACTCACAAGTTGAATTAAATGCAAAATGATCAACCATGCTAACTTGGTTCTACTTGTGCAACTACATGGGTGGTTCTCTAGTATGCACACTCACCATGTATAGGTTTTGTTAGAAAAATTTTTAAGTTTAGATTTTTGGGTATTGGAAAACTTGGGTTGTTACAGTCCTTCCCTCTCACAGGAATCTCGTCTCGAGATTTAAGGTGAGGCGTACCTTTCAAAGAGGTAGGGGTAAAACATCTGAAGTTTTGACTCTTTCTCCTAAGTGGCTTCTCGTTCAGTGTGGTTGCTCCATTCAACCTTACACATAGGTATGGTCGTGCTTCTAGTTTCCTTCTCGGCTCTGTCGAGTATCTGTATCGGGTGCTCCTTGTACTCTAGAGTGTCCTGTATATCAAGTGCCTCTATAGGTACTTGCTCATCTAGTAGCTTCAGGCACTTGTGTGGTTGGGATACATGGAATACTAGGTGCACTCCGGTCAATTCCACAGGTAGTTCCAACTTGTAGGCTAGCTTGCCAACCCTCTGACAAATCCGATAAGGTCCTACATACCTTGGCGCCAACTTTCCTTTCACATGGAACCAGACGGTGTCTCGTAGTGGGGAGACTTTGAGATAAACATGGTCCCTAACTTTTAACTCAAGGTCTCTTCGCCTTTTATCTTCGTAACTCTTCTGTCGGCTTTGAGCAATTCTCAGATTCTTTCGTACTTGGGCGACTCCTTCCTCGGCATCCTTGATCTTTGTGAGGCCAAAGAACGATCTCTCCCTAGCTTCTGACCACATCAGAGGGGTCCTACACTTCCTCCCATATATGGCCTCAAATGGTGACATCTTAAGACTGCCTGGTAGCTGTTGTTGTAAGAAAACTTTGCTTGTGGCAAACTCCTCTCCTAATCAGACCTAGATTTCAGAACACAAGCTCAGAGCATATCCTCAAAGATCTGGTTCACCCTCTCTGTCTGGCCATCCGTCTGAGGGTGGTGCACAACAGCTGGAAGCTCAAGATCATGGGTAGGGTAGCGTTGCTCGTGGTCTTTCATCTATCAGGAAGCATAAGTTATAACTCTCCCATTTTGCATCAGAACACAACCGAGTCCCTGTCTAGACGCATCACAATAGACCATAAAGTCTTGCTGAATGTCAAGCAATGCTAACATAGGAGTGGTGGTAAGTTTCTGTTTCAAGGTCTGGAAGCTTTGCTTGCACTCGGGCGTCCACTCAAACTCATTGGCCTTCTTCAGAAGGTCGGTCATCGGCTAGGCTATCTTGGAAAAGTTCTCAATGAAGCGGCGGTAGTATCCTGCCAACCCAAGAAAACTCTAGATATTAGTCATATTGCGGGGTTGTTCCCATTCTTTTACAGCTTCAATCTTGGCGGGATCAACAGCTACGCCACCAGCAGTGAGAATGTGACCTAAGAAGGTGACTTCTTCAAGCCAAAATTCGCACTTGCTAAACTTGGTGTACAGCTGATTCTGTCTTAGCTTCTCCAACACTACTCTCATATGCTGCTCATGTTCTTCTATACTGGCTAAATAGACAAGAATATTATCGATGAATACCACCATAAACTTATCCAGTTCCTCCATGAACTGTCGCACCCAATTTTGGATAGCAAAATCAAGTACTCATATATGTGCGCCCAGGATGTCCAAACACACATATACCATCAAATTGTAATAATATCAAAGTAAAGTATTTATTACATCACATATCTCATCATAAAGTTAATACATAGTTTTGCTCATTGGCAACATTATTACACACAGCGGAAAACTAAACCCAAACTACCACAGGGACTCCAACTGGTGAACATCATCCTAGTAGTCCTGGACATCTTCCAAAAACTCTTGATACACGCTATCTGTTACCCATCCGAGATTTTCATTGAATGTAAAGCAAGTGTAAGCTCACCATGCTTAGCAAGTATATCAAAGGGATCTATGAGGCTCAAAGGCTAGACACGGTTTGACTGCGGTTCACAATTTTAGTTGATCAAGTTTTAGCATCCTGAATGTAACACCCCGGTGTTATGACTGCATTTAGGCATTGCTAATCATACATATCGTGCATCATCAAGCATCCTAATCATACATGCTTAATCTTGCATATAACAACTGAAACATTTCTTCGAAACATACGGAACATGTTTGTGAAACGTAAATGATGCATACGCTTATTAGAGTTGTTTTGCTCTGATTCTTGCTTGCTAGTTGAGTAGAAACTGCTGGTTATGCTTGTAAATCATCTAGAATGGTTTAGCACAATTTTTGGAGCAAGGTTCGTATTCAAATTAATTCAAAACTTTGCTTCCAAAGTAAATTCCCAAAATTAGGGTTTTGAGTTAAAATGTAACTTTGATTCTATAATTTAAAATCTAGATAGAATTGGACTTTGGTCATAAAAGCAAAGTTGTAGGGAATTGAATTCTAAGCAACTTTCATTTTTGGTACATTTTCAAAAGAGGTCATTTTCTTGCTCAAAATTTTGTTTGAAAGTTGGCATTTAAAAATATCTTGAAAATATAAATTGAAAATCTTCATTTCCTTTTTCCTGGGCCGCCGCCTCGCTTTCGGCCCAGCCGCACAGGCGGCCCGGCCTGCCTCCGCGCCCGCCGCCCGCTCACTTGCCTCTGCCTCGGCCCAGCTGGCTCGCCGCGGCCCAGTCCACCGCGCGCTGCCTTCTCCTCCCGCGCGCCGCGCCCGACCGCGTCAGACACGCCGCGCCGCGTGGCGAGCGCATGCCGGTGACGCCGGCCGGGTGGCGTCCCGTGGCCCCCGCAAGCACGCGCGCAGCGCCGATATCATGCCACCGCAGCTTCGCGTTCACGCTGTCCGAGCGCAGCATTCCGCACTCCGCTAGCCGCAGCAGCTCCTTCCGTGCGCAGTGAGCTCCGCCACCGAGCGCCGCGGTCGTTCCGCCGGCGAATTGCTCCCCCTCCTTCGCCTCATTCTCCGATTCCTTGCGCCAGCAGCTCCGCCTCGTCAAGCCCCTTCAGTTGCGCCCGTGTGTGGCTGCCGTAGGCAAGGTGAGAGGCCATGGTGACCGTTTTCTTCCCCGCTCGGCCATGGCCAAGCTCGTCGGAGCTCGTGCCTGCGCCGTTGAACCACTCCACCTCGGTCGTCCTTCTCTCGCGCATCAGCACCGCTCTGTCCCCGCGACCCTTGTGCGCGCCTTTCCATGGTTTGCCTTGGCCGGGAAGCGCTCGCCCGCGGGTACGCCGCGCCGCCGCGCCCGCGCGCACCGGCGAGGCCTCTGCCTTCGCCAGCCAGCCAAGCCGGCCAGGCAAAGCGGCCGTGGGCCGATGCCCTGACAGGCCGCGCGCTCCTCCTTTCGCTCGGGCCGCGCAGGCCGAAAACGGCCGTGGGCCAGCTGTTCCCCACGGGCCGGCCCAGCATTTCTGAAATGAATTGATTTCCATTTATTATTTGTTATTTGAAATCAAAAATGGTTTGAAAAATGTTTGGATGGTCAAACTTGCTCCAAATTTGTTGAAACAAATTTTTCTAGGTTCCTTATCACCAGATCTACTTGGGAAAATAGTGCATGTCATTTTTGATATACTTTTCTGTAGGATTTTACTTAATCATGGATATTGCTGATAACTTGAAAAATATGTAGAAAAATCTATAGTCTGCAGAAAAATATGATTTTAAGTTTGTTCATCTTCTTATGTCATGTACTTCCTAGGAAAAATATGTTTCATGCAAGTGCTGTGGAAAAATTTGGAGGTGTAGTTCAAGTGCCTTTAATGGCTGATTTTTGTTATTTTTGCTAGAGAGCAAACTTTGTATAAAACATGCATGTGGTAATTTTTGGACAGTCATTATATGCTATTAAGAACCTAGGAAAAATATTAATTCTGTTGTTTGACACTTTTTATAGTACAAAGTAATTTCATGCTCATTTTTATGCTATAGCTTGTCATTTTTGTGTAGGATAGTTTACTTATCCAAATGCCATGAAATTTTTATGGTAGTCTAATTAGGGTAGTATGATGCTACTGTATTTTTCTCAGATTTTTAGGAGCATCAGAACTATATGTTGCTATTCAAACCTATTATTAATTAGAGTTTAAGCAAGTGTTGCTTTAAGTGTGATTAAGAAATTAGTAAAGCTTTGGTGTATCTTTGAAGCATTTCATGAGATAGGTTAACTTAACATATTAGTAGTAGAAGAGAATGCAGTAGATGACATATGCTTATAGTATAGTTTCTTGGATGATGTTGACTACCTTGTATTTCAACAGATCCATCGCATTCATCTCCTTCGATGCACCGTTTGCATAATCCCTTACGCGCATTGCATCATACAGGATCGCAAACCGAGAACCCAGTCATCATACCCGAGGAGCAGCTCGAGGTGCAGCAGCAGGAAGTGCCAGAAGCCGACGAGGAGGACGTTGAGGAACTTCCGGAGTGCCCCGATCACCGTCCGAGCTCCTTCGAGAGAGGCAAGCCCCGGAGCATTTTTCTCCCGGTTTGCAATGATTTAATTAAATGCTTTACTTTAATTGATGCATTACGTTCAGGAGTTGTTTGCAACCGTTGCTGCATTATACCTTGCTTACCTTTGTTATACTATATCCTTGTTACCCTGGTATCCGCAGTCGAGTCAATGCTTAGCTGGCTTAGACCGGTAGAAGTCGGGTGATTTCCTGTCACCTGCGAGCTATAGGTGGTTACCTGGATCTGCTTGGATGACTATGAAGTCATGGTATAACTAAGTGTTAAATGAAGTTTGAGACCGGACGGAGACTTGCAGTGTTTTGGACTGTAGTGTTTTCCGTCTGTGTCGATTAAGGACCGGCCGTTGTTGGGCCTCGAGTCATGTTGAACGCATGCCTTACATTTAGCTGGCCGGATAAAGTACCTTCCGACCGCGAAGCTGGGAGATTTTTCGGGCCGAGTAAATTGCCCGCAGCGCACTGTGCCGAAGCAGGTGTGGTAGGACACGGGGGCGGGATGATAAGGCCAAAGTGCAGTCGGTCGGCCCCCGGGTACATGTGGTTCCTGGCAAACTCGAGGTTCCTGGAAAGTTGACTCGGTGATCAATATCTCACTTTAGCGGGTGAGTGAGATTTGTGTAAGGAACAAATCACCAGCTGGTTAGGAATCGATTCGAATCGCCATCGCTCCTGGATAGTGAGCACTTGACTTGAGTTACTTCATCGTAGTAAATGTTATGGAACACTTGGACAGTTATAATGAATATGACAGTATGGAAGTTGCTTAATGACCATTGGTTATCATTATCTGCTTAATCATGTTTACTCTAGTATAGGTGCAAATCTAGTTGACAGGTTAATAATAATTAACTTGGCAATAATGCTTTTAGAAAGGTTCTTGAAATGCTAAAAATGTTTCTTTTTGCAAATGAGTCAGCTACCCTACTATAAAGCCCTTCATAATCCTTGGTGTCACTTATTTTCGGTTATGTCGGGTAAGTCTGGCTGAGTACCTTCTCGTACTCAGGGTTTTATTCCCACTTGTTGCAGATGGGCAGATGTATTACGGCTACTGTATCAACTGCCTGTATCCTGCGATGGGTGATGCTTAGGACCATGGGCATGGTCATTCCTTACGTCTCATCTGATGCTTTTGTTGGAGATGATCATTCGCTGGCACTATATTTAAACTCCGCGTGAGTGTGTGTGTGGTTTGAACAAATGACTTCCGCTACTTTTATTCGAACTGATTTTGTAATAACTATGTTGAAACTCTGATGTATCCGTGATGCAAACTTTTATGTAATATGTGATGGTGACCGCTAAACTTATTACGATCATGGCTGGGACACGAGTTGGTTTGAAATCCTTCGTGATTTCACGGACTACCGGATTATACGGGCTTAAGTTTGCTTAATCGTCTGCTCTGGTGGATGATTTTCTTACTTAATTTCGTATAATTGGTCGGTTCTGTTACACTGAATCACTACTTTAGTGAACAATCCCAAATCCCAAGTGTTAATAATGTATAATCAAGTTTATATCAATTCCCAATCCATCCATAGTAACCACTAATCATGAAGGATCCATATCTCTCGTATCCATGAGCACAACTATTGTAACAGGTCATATATTTCTATAGAAATTGTACAACTTTACCCACCGAGCCGTGATTCCCAACGCCGGGGTTTGTAAAGCCCACAACACCTCTACCTAGGAAGTGTGGCAGGGTTTCACTATATAACCCTTCGCTAGTCACACTAACAAGTCATAGCTGCTAAGGTTTCAGCCATCTAGCCATATGTGGCCCTCCTCTAGGAGTGGCACGCGTGGTCGTGGCACGGTACACACACCCTAGCAGGAAAGGAAACATACCAACTAGTGTCCCCATCTTGTCCTTACGGAAAGCTACAGACGAGCTAGTACAATCTAGGTAACATGTTAAAGTCAGGGCCATATGACACTCAAGGTTGTACGAAACCTCCTAGGTGGCCGCTTCAAGATTAAGTCCTTATGGAGAGGCACTAGAGCACTCAACCCCGTACTCTAGCCCCCTAATTGTTGCTAAAAAGCTCCATTTTATCACATTGCATAATGCCTTTAGTCATGTTTAACAAATATTTTATGTTAAGCGCTACAGTATCTATCCAAAATGCATACCCAATCCCTAGGTAACAAGGATATATGGTACAAGTAATAATCTAGGTAAAGTCCTTAAAGGTATTTCAAATTAGACACATGCATGAATATGAATTATAAAGTTCATAGGTGTAAGGGGCTTTGCTACACTTGCCTTCCTCAAAGTTCTCTTTTAGGTACTGCTAATCTTCTTGTTGATCCTCAGTCACCACGAACTGCTCACCCTCTAAACATGTTCCAATTCACCAATCAAGCATCCATTCCAATCATTACATGCATACAAATAGACTTCTATTAGAACAGTACACCAAACAATAGAACATAGATTAAAAATCTTATAAAACTATTCTACGTACTGCTATGAAGACATGAGCGAAAGAATCACTCAAATCGGACTTAAAACGCAAAAGTTATGCATGAAATAAGGTTCCAATGGCATTTCTGTAAATAAACCAAACTTATTTTTAAACAAAAAAATTAAAATCTAAATTTACACTGATTATGGATGGCGCACACTATTTCCTAAAACTATAGGCTCTAAAGTAAATAAAAACAGGACTGAAAAACAATTCATTTGAACTGAACTAGACTACGAGTTGATTCTTTGGAAACCAAGGGGCTAATCTACAAAATGTGTGCAGCTGACCGTGGGTTGACCGCGTGGCTGTTGATTGGGCAACCATGTGTCTGCGCGTGAGTGGCGCGGTGCACCACACGTGCGTGGGCACGTGCTGACGTGGCGCTGTGGATCGAGTCAACGGTCCACGGTGGACCGGCCGCATACCAAATCAGTATGTTTTAATCATGGCCGTCCATGCAAGATCTAACGGTGCTGGTGTGAAGGCACAGAGGGATCGCCGGGGAAGATGACTCCCGCGGCCAACACCATGGTCGGCGGTGAGTCAAGCTCGGCGGTGGACTCCAGGAAGGTGATTCTGGCCACCTCGATCGAAACCAAACACACGAAAACAAACTACAGGCGCTCGCGAACTCAACGGGGTGCAAACCGAGGGCGGGGAACGCGCCAGAGTGACGGTCCCACGGTGGCGCCATGGTCGCCGTGACTGGAACTCGCCGGTACGGCGTTCTAGGGCATCATTCAACGAACAGAGAGCACGGGTTGGTCAAGCATCTCACCACGAGGTCGAAGGAAGTAGTCACGACATCCAGGAGGGCTCCGAAGGTATGGGTCAACGGTGGCGGCGACTGGAGAGAGAAGATGGGCACAGGTTAGGGAAATTCAAGTGGTGGTTTACCAAAATGAGGAATTGGGGGTACCTACGGTCGTGGGGAAGTACGGTAGAGCTCCGAGAGGCAACAACGACGGTGATTGGGCTCAGGAACGGCGGATTGTGGAGTGGCTGTGGCGAGCTCGAGTGTGGACGGGAAAAGGAGAGAGGGAGGGGTTCGGCTTGGGGTTTTGTAGGCGGGCGATGTGCGGTAGATGGCAAGGAGCGTGAGGCGAGCGATTTTGAACGCCTTCCATTGAAAGCTCTAGTTTGGTTTTGGTTAATTGATGAAACCTTAAGTGCTAACCTAGTTTATCAAGATGATCATGAGATAGGTAGCACTACTCCAAGTGATGAAGCAATGACAAAGATCATGACATTGTTGATGATCAAATGCTTGAACTTGGAAAAGAAGAAAGAGAAAAACAAAAGGCTCAAGGCAAAGGTATAAAATGTAGGAGCCATTTTGTTTTAGTGATCAAGACACTTAGTGAGTGTGATCACATTTAGGATAGATAGCTGTACTATTAAGAGGAGTGAAACTCGTATCGAAATGCGGTTATCAAAGTGCCACTAGATGCTCTAATTCATTGCATATGCATTTAGGATCTAGTGGAGTGCTAACACCCTTGAAAATATTTGTTAAAATTTGCTAACACATGTGCACAAGGTGATACACTTGGTGGTTGGCACACATGAGCAAGGGTGAAGAAGTTTAAAGTGAAATGGAGTTGGTCGCAAAGATGTTGGCATCGATCAACTGACCAGACACTGGATCACCCAGCGACCGAACGCTGAAGGGCTGCGTCCGGTCGAGTTGTTGGATGGCACAGTGACTAGGGTTAAGCACCGGACGCTGGTCTGTGTCTGGTCAAGCATGACCGGACGTGTTCGATTGACAAAAGACGGTTTTGGGAGCTTACTAGAAATGACTGGACACTGGGGTCTGAGCGTCCGGTCACTTGTGCCGGAGCATCCCGTCAGTTAATAGCCGTTGAGATCTGGCGGATCAGGTTTAACTCAGAATGACACGTGGCTTACATTGGGCGACCAGAGCGTCCGGTCACCCCGATTAGTACCTAGTGAAGGGGTACAATGGCTCTATTTCGTGGAGGCTTCTATTTAAGCCCCATGGCCGGTTCTAGCTCACTCTCTTGCACATTTTCATTGACATAGCAACCTTGTGAGCTTAGCCAAAGCCCTCCCACTCATCTCTATCATTGATCCATCATCTTTGTGAGATTGGGAGAGAATCCAAGTGCATTGCTTGAGTGATTGCATCTAGAGGCACTTGGTATTCGTGTTGTGCTGTGGATTTCGCTTGTTACTCTTGGTGGTTGCCACCACCTAGACGGCTCGGTGCAGCGATGGAGGATCGACACGAGTTGGTGATTGTTCGTGGCTGTCTTCGGTGATTGTGAGGGGAGTTGTACCTTCCCCGGTAGAGTGCCGAAAGGTAACTCTAGTAAATTGCTCGTGTCATTGAGTTACCTCACTTGTGGGTAGGTTCTTGCGGTGTCCAATCGCATGGACAAGGTTTGTGAAACACCTCTTAGCCGCCGAACCACCAAGTGTTGGTCGACACAACAGGGACTAGCGTGTCGGCAAGCACGTGAACCTCGGGAGAAAAATTAGTTGTCTCTTGTCATTTGATATTCTCCCGGTGATTGGTTTCATATTCATCTTGTGATTGGTTCATTCCTCAACACGGCGGTATAACCATCCTACTCACTCGTTTACATTCTTGCAAATTAGTTGTAGCAAGCTCTTTAGTGTAATTAGATTTGAGAGCTTGCTTTGCTGTTTAAGTTTGCTTAGTGGAGCTCTTTTGAGTAGAAAGATTGAGAGCTCTTAGTGAGTAGTTGTAACAGAACCGACCAATTATACGAAATTAAGTAAGAAAATCATCCACCAGAGCAGACGATTGAGCAAACTTAAGCCCGTATAACCCGGTAGTCCGTGAAATCACGAAGGATTTCAAACCAACTCGTGTCCCAGCCATGATCGTAATAAGTTTAGCGGTCACCATCACATATTACATAAAAGTTCACAATCTCAGATACATCAGAGTTTAAACATAGTTATTACAAACCAGTTCGAATAAAAGTAGCGGAAGTCATTTGTTCAAACCACACACACACACTCACGTGGAGTTTAAATATAGTGCCAGCGAATGATCATCTCCAACAAAAGCATCAGACGAGACGTAAGGAATGACCATGCCCATGGTCCTAAGCATCACCCATCGCAGGATAAAGGCAGTTGATACAGTAGCCGTAATACATCTGCCCATCTGCAACAAGTGGGAATAAAACCCTGAGTACGAGAAGGTACTCAGCCAGACTTACCCGACATAACCGAAAATAAATAACACCAAGGATTATGAAGGGCTTTATAGTAGGGTAGCTGACTCATTTGCAGAAAGAAGCATTTTTAGCATTTCAAGAACCTTTCTAAAAGCATTATTGCCAAGTTAATTATTATTAACCTGTCAACTAGATTTGCACCTATACTAGAGTAAACATGTGATTAAGCAGATAATGATAACCAATGATCATTAAACAACTTCCATACTGTCATATTCACTATAACTGTCCAAGTGTTCCATAACATTTACTACGATGAAGTAACTCAAGTCAAGTGCTCACTATCCAGGAGCGATGGCGATTCGAATCGTTTCCTAACCAGCTGGTGATTTATTCCTTACACAAACCTCACTTACCCGCTAAAGTGAGATATTGATCACCGAGTCAACTTTCCAGGAATCTCGAGTTTGCCAGGAACCACATGTACCCGGGGGCCGACCGACTGCACTTTGGCCTTATCATCCCACCCCCGTGTCCTACCACACCTGCTCCGGCACAGTGCGTTGCGGGCAATCTACTCGGCCCGAAAAATCTCCCAGCTTCGCGGTCGGAAGGTACTTTATTCGGCCAGCTAAATGTAAGGCATGCGTTCAACATGACTCGAGGCCCAACAACGGTCGGTCCTTAATCGACACAGACAGAAACACTACAGTCCAAAACTCTGCAAGTCTCCGTCCGGTCTCAACTTCATTTAACACTTAGTTGTACCATGACTTCATAGTCATCCAAGCAGATCCAGGTAACCACCTATAGCTCGCAGGTGACAGGAAATCACCTGACTTCTACCGGTCTAAGCCAGCTAAGCATTGACTCGACTGCGGATACCAGGGTAACAAGGATATAGTATAACAAAGGTAAGCAAGGTATAATGCAGCAACGGTTGCAAACAACTCCTGAACGTAATGCATTACTTTAAAGTAAAGTATTTAATTAAATCATTGCAAACCGGGAGAAAAATGCTCTGGGGCTTGCCTCTCTCGAAGGAGCTCGGACGGTGATCGGGGCACTCCGGAAGTTCCTCAACGTCCTCCTCGTCGGCTTCTGGCACTTCCTGCTGCTGCACCTCGAGCTGCTCCTCGGGCTCCTCGGGTATGATGACTGGGTTCTCGATTTGCGATCCTGTATGATGCAATGCGCGTAAGTGATTATGCAAACGGTGCATCGAATGAGATGAATACAATGGATATGTTTGAATGCAAGGTAGTCAACATCATCTAAGAAAACATACTACAAGCATATGTCATCTACTGCATTCTCTTCTACTACCAATATGTTAAGTTACATATCTTATGAAAAGCTTCAAAGATACACCAAAGCTTTACTAATTTCTTAATCACACTTAAAGCAACACTTGCTTAAACCCTAATTAATAATAGGTTTGAATAGCAACATATATTTCTGATGCTCCTAAAAATCTGAGAAAATTACAGTAGCATAATACTACCCTAAACAGACTACCATAAAAATTTCATGGCATTTGGATAGGTAAACTATCCTACACAAAAATGACAAGCTATAGCATAAAAATGAGCATGAAATTACTTTGTACTATGAAAAGTGTCAAACAACAGAATTAGTATTTTTCCTAGGTTCTTAATAGCATATAATGACTGTCCAAAATTTATCACATGCATGTTTTATACAAAATTTGTTCTCTAGCAAAAACAACAAAAATCAGCCATTAAAGGTACTTGAACTACACCTCCAAAGTTTTCCACAGCACATGCATGAAACATATTTTTCCTAGGAAGTACATGACACAAGAAAATTAATAAACTTGGAAATCATATTTTTCTAAAGCCTATAGATTTTTCTACACATTTTTCAATTTATCAGCAATATACATGATTAAATAAAATCCTACAGAAAAGTATCTCAAAAATGACATGCAATAATTTTCCCCAAGTGGATCTGATGATAAGGAACCTAGCAAAATTTGTTTCAACAAATTTGGAGCAAGTTTGATCACCCAAACATTTTTCAAACCATTTTTGATTTCAAATAATAAAGAATAAAAGGGAACTCCAATCACTTAAACAATACTGGGCCGGCCCGAAAAGATCCGACGGCCCACGACACAGCGCAGCCCAAGCCTGGCTCCCGCCTTCGGCTCGGCGACTGACGCGCGGGACCCGCGTGTCAGCGAGAGGAAACAGGGGACGGAGGGAGACGACGGCGCGGCAGCCGTGAAATTCGCCGACGGCGAGTTCCCCCGGTGAACCCGACGGCACCGACGTGCTCACCTCGGCCTCCCGCACCCATAGCACCCCTAAAGCTAGACTCTAATGGACCCCCTAGATGCCGGCCATGGCCCACGGCGGCTCGGCCATGGCGCACGGTGGTGCTCCGGCGAACCCCAACGGTTGGTGGCCATACAAGACACGCGCAAGCACTGGGTAAACAAGGCGGACCTTCCTATGCTACGGCTAGTGGCTACGGTGAAGCGGTCAGGCGGGACCGCGTGCGATCACCGGCGGCGACCATGGTGGCCATGCCGCGGTGGTGCACGGCGGCAATGTCGCTCACCTACAGCTCGGCTGGCTCCGTGAGGGCGCTGACGAGGTCCGAGAGGCGATGGCGGAGCTGCGGGATGAATGGTGGTGGCTGTGGCGCCGCGGCGAGCTCGAGCGAGCTCGGCGGAGCTGATGGCGTCGGCGGTGCGCTACGGCTGCGAAGGGGGAAGGCAAGGAGGTGTGAAAGGGGGCAGAGCACGTGCGGAGAGCAGCAGGGCACGCTCCTCTTCAAGCCAGCCAGCGCGCTGCGTGGTCAGGGCGAGCCGAGCGCGTGGCGGACACGCGGCGGCCACCAGCTGACCTCGGTCGGCCATGAACTGATTGACGCCGGAACACTGTAGCTCGATTCAAAGAACAACAGGGCTGACTGACAGCGCCAAAAGATGAGGCTCGATCTCCTAATCTGTTGAGTGTTAGCGAAAGAAATCAAAACGAAAGTTGTACACCTACATGCCAGCTACAAAACTCATTTAAAGATCACTGTCTAATTCGCAAAGGACAGAGAGTAAAATCATGTCAAAGTCGTGTTCAAGAAACTGAAAACTGGAATTTATACTTAGAAATTGCTAAGTGTTGAAATCAACCCAAATTCTGACTTGTGGGACCATTTTGAGCATGTTGTGCACATTTTCATGACTTGGTCACAAAATACTTTTTGTTCCTCATATAATTTGCTACAACTTTGTTTTAGGTTGCTCAGACATGCAAACATTCTAAGTGGCACTTTTTGAACAGTCAAACCAAAAAGTCCTAGGGTCAAAACAAGTCAAACCATGATTTGAAATCTTAATCAGGCAAAATGATCAACATGAACATTGTTCCTAATGACTTTCTAAGCATAGCTAAGATGTTTAATAATGTATTTAGCCATACCACACATTGGTCATACAATAATTAAGCACTAAAGGTACTAAAACGATGAAAAACAATTGAAATGATACTCTTGTTTCAAAGTCATGTTTCCCATGTTTCAAGTGATATATGCTCATGAATGGATGAATGATGCGCATGATCAGGAAATGCAAGTGCAATTAGGCAAGACTAACACCAGGGGTGTTACAGTAGTATCATAGCAAATTGTGTGTCTAGCTATCATTGCAACTAGAATTGTTGGATAGGTGGCTTGCAACCCTTGTAGAGCTAGAGTAAGTTTGCATTTCGCTATTTGTCATACTAATCAAATTGCTCTAGTTGATTTGTAGATTTTTAAATAGGCTATTCACCCCCCATCTAGCCATATTAGGACCTTTCAAGTGGTATCAGAGCCGTGGTCACTGTTTGATTAAAGGCTTAACAACCTCGGTGTCAAATTATGGCTCAAGTTGTGTTCAACCATGTGGGGGGCAAACCACCGTTCTTTGATGGCACATGCTATGATTATTGGAAGAGAAAGATGAGGATGTATCTTGGTTCAATCAATGATCAAGTATGGGAAGTGACCGAGAATGACTATGCTATCATTGATTCCGATGATCCAACCAACCAAGATAAGATCAACAAGCAATGCAATACAATGGCTCTCAACACCATATACAATGCCATTGATTCCAAGGTGTTTGGGCAAATCAAGGATTGTAAAAGAGCAAATGAGGTGTGGAAGAGATTGGAGGAAACATATGAGGGCACACTGGTGGTGAAGAGTGCCAAGTTGTATATTCTCAAGGATAAATTGACAAGCTTCAAGATGAAGGAAGATGAGAGCATTTCGGAGATGTTCCATCGTTTGCAAGTGATTGCCAATGATTTGAAGGCATTGGGAGAGAAGATCAAGGATGATGATGTCTCTCATCGGTTCTTGATGTGCCTACCTCCAAGATTTGAGATGTTGAGATTGCTCATCATAAGAGGAGGATTGAAGGAGATTACCCCCAACCAAGTACTAGGTGATGTCATGACCCAAGAGACATACCGTGTGAAAAGAGAGGGGGATGACAAGGATGACAAGAAGGAAGAAGAAGACAAGAAAAAGAAGAGTATATCATTCAAGGCTAGCTCATCATCATCCAAGAACAAGGGCAAGTCCAAGAAAGAATCAAGCGATGATGATGATCTTAGTGATATTGATGATGAAGCTATGGCCCTATTTGTCCGCAAGATGGGAAAATTCATGAAGAAGAAGGGCTATGGTGCAAGAAAAAGAAGAGATCACACCAAGAGCAAAGAGTATGTGAGAAGATGCTACAATTGCAAGAGCCCCGATCATATTGTAGCAAATTGTCCCTATAATAGTGATAATGATGAAGATGAGAAGAAGAAGCACAAGAAAGATAAGAATGAAAAGAAGGAGAAGAAGGAGAAGAGAATGACCTTCCAAAAGAAGAAGAAGGGTGGAGGCTATGTAGTCACTTGGGATAGTGATGGTTCCTCGGATGGTGATAGCTCTAGTGATGATGACAAGAAATCTATCAAGAAAGCACTAGCAAATATCGCCATCAACAACAAGCCCTCCATCTTTGACACTCTATCGACATGTCTCATGGCAAAGCCTACCAAGGTAAAATATGATGAGAGTAATGATGATGAATGTGAAAGTGACTCTTGTAGGAATGATAATGATTATGATGATGAGGATGAGGAGTACACCAAGGAGGAGCTCTTGGACATGTGTGAGCAAGTGCACGCTTACAATGAGATGAAGAGAAATGAGTACAAAGAATTGCGCAAGAAAGTAAAATTTCTTGAGCAATCCTTTGATGAGCTATATGCTACTCATGAGAGGCTAATGGAAGCCCATGAGAAGCTTGGCAAAGCTCACTCTAAGCTTGAAAAGGCTCACTCATCTCTCATTGAGCAAGTCAAAGTGGAGGAAGCCAAGAAGGAGCAAGTGATCATATCATGTGATGTGGGACTAACATATGATCTTATTGATGAGTCCATTTTAGTTGCTCCCACTAACCCCTCTTGTAGCACTACCACTTCTACTTCACCCTTGAGTGATGGAATCACTTGTGATGCCTCACTAAAAGTGAAAAATGAGACCCTCAAGAAGGAGGTGAATGAGCTCACTATGCCTTAGGCAATGCCTATGGTGGAGATGCCCGCTTGCTAAAGTATTTGGGTAGCCAAATGTTTTCTCTCAACAAAGAGGGATTAGGCTATACCCCCAAGAAAGGCAAGGTGGCCTTTGTCACTCCCAAAGCTAGCTTTGTGAAGGGCAATGGTCGGTTTTGCAATAGATGCAAGCAAGTTGGGTGAGCTGAACTTGGAGCATCCTGGAGAAGATCTCAGCTTCCTTGGCTCGCCAAAGGCACCTCCTTAGCTCCGAGGCTTACCGATCATACTGCTCATCAAGAGCAAGTAGGTACGTGGTCAAGTGCACCATGGTTGGACTGTCTTCTTGTGCATCCCACCCCTACAAAGCCTCCATATGAGCCCTCCATAACCGTTGATTCTTTTCCAAAGGTGGAAAGAACCTCATGGGGGTATGAGCAATGGGCTCTTCATAGATCTGGCAAAGGTGCCGCAAGGCTTTGTGGGCCACAACTTGGTAGGTGTTGACGAAGCAAAACTAGGTTGTGCTCACATTCCAGGCTTCAGTGATGTTAGAAAACTCCTCACTCTTCCCAATATAAATGGTAACTTTACACCGCTAAGTGCCATGCTTTTCATACTCCCAGCCCTCATACTTAGGACGATCCTTGACTCTGAGCTTTTTGTGGGGTGGCATACAGGATTTTGGGAAAGCCCTTGATGTTCAAGCAGTAACTACTAACCTAGGCTCCTGCCATTCCTGGCAGGTGGTTGCAAGAAAGGTTTGAGCGAAAAGCTTGCTCAAAAGGAAAAGCTAGGTGAGCTAGAGTCCACCGGGTGGTGGTACCAATGGCTAGGCCAGGCCTTGCTTATAATGGTAGAGCGGTCAGTGGTCCTGGCTTGGTCCACCAAGGTTCCTGCGCGGGATCACTACAAACGAATCGATCAAATTTTTTGCACGTTCGAGGCGAGCAATGTCTGAGGCCATTACTAACTAGTACGACTGTAGGGAGAAGGTCCGATAAGAGCACAGAAAAGAGTACGGGGAGACATGGGTCACGGCAGGCGTGAACCATAGGCGAATGCGGAACATGAAGCCATAGTTTAGCAGTAACTCCTAAATAGGGACGAGTTAGTCGTGCACAATACAACGCGCGTGACATCTATGAAGGGCACATCTACCCGTCATACGGTCATGATGACTAAGGCAGTACCAGCGCGACTAACTCAAAGATCATATACTACGTGAGAGTCAGTCCACCGGAGAAAACCTAGTTAAACCTATTCTAGATGCTTAACTATAGCAATAGGGCTAGTTATATGCTTCGTATGCCAACGCCCTAACTTTTTATAAAAATAGGTTGTCAAATTTTAGTTTAGAAAATGATTTTGAAGCTTTATTTTCTCATTTATGCTCTGATACCACCTGTGGCAGAACCGCCCAAAATAGCACACTTACGAAGGCGCTTGTCTTCCACTAGACACTAATCACCCCGAAGGTGAGCTACATCAGGCAGTTCTGTCGAGCACACCCCATGGGAGAACCCAAAAATCCACAATTTTTAATAGGATCATAAATAGGAGAATAAAGCTTACATCACTTTCTGTGCAACATCAGAGTATAATATTTATTGTTTATAACAACGGAATATAACCATGTTATCGTAGTTTCAGCAGAAATAAAATCAATTAATGACAAGTCAAACATTAACATGATGATCCGTTATATACATCATAACAGGTTATAAGTTTTTCCATTGTAAAACATTTTGGGTAGAAGTTTCAAATAAACTCTATGTCCGCAATGTTAAGGAAATCCTCGCTGAGCCCACCAGGAGGTTTCCACACACAAGTGTCATCTCCACATGTTCCTGTCACCTACAACAGGGTAGAACAAACCCTGAGTACTCAATTGTACTCCGCAAGACTTACCTACCAGGAGAAAAGAAAAGACTCCAAGAATATACAAGGCTATCTAGCTTGTGGGTTTATTGCATCTGCAGGAGGCATTACTAAGCATGCATCCTTATATTCAATTTTATTAGCAGACATCATTAGTTAATTAACTAACCATTCTATGTAAGCACCTATGCTACTTTCAAGCAGGTGATGAGCAATCAGAACTATTTTACCATCTTTCATATTCCAGTTCTTACTACGGTGCTAGATTGTAGACAAGTCATACCGGATTACACAGTGATTCGCGAATCAATGTGCCCAGTTGAGTACCATGAAACACACGCCTCGCTTGTACCCTAGGCACAAGCAAGACCAACCCACCACTCTCCTATCAAGGGTTCTAGGTCCCCATCCAAACTTGGACTCTAAGCCCCCACACCTGAGTCTCAGACTCAGTGTGGTGCTTAGACCTCCACCATCCCCACCTCCAATCAGTCGGTCCAAAAAGAGCCGAAACCCACGACAAGAGAGCAATGAGCCTTCCCTGCTCCTATAAACAAGTATGTCCTCAGGATAATAAGTCTATGACATGACTAGAATCCAATGCAACGGCCAGTCCTTAACCAACACGGACAGGGAAAACAGTGTAACCAACCTATGCCTCATTGGCTGCGGAACACAACCTCTTACACCCACCAATACCTATACCATATCCCTGCCTGGTTTCCAATTATCATTCATATATATATATATATATATATATATATATATATTCCATGTGATATAATAACAACAATAATATATTTCCTATCTCTCACGAGTGACAGGCAATCACTCGACTTCTACTGGAGTCCTGCAGCATAGAAATTTACACTATGTTGGCATACAAGTAAGACTCATAGGATAAAGATATATGTATACAAGTGAGTTTCATTCAACTCCTAAAACTTAATGCATACGCAAAAGATAAGTGCAGAATAATAAGGGTTATGCACCGAGGCTTGCCTAGAAAAAATATAACCAAGTTAGATTTTCATAATGATGGCATGATCATCAAGTCATCATCTATTTCCACTACTATGAATGACTCCGCGATCCAACATCGCCCCTATCATGAAATACGTGGATACAACGCATGGACGTAAATAATCAACGACTATCGCAACTCTTAAAATACGATTACGCCTCTCAAGCTAACGAGTTAGCTCTGACGATTAATGTACAAGGCCACGTATCCAAGTTGTCGAACTAGGCACTAATTTCTCACAATGTTTTAGTTATAAAATCCCTAGGTGTTTCTTTATTTCCTTTTATTTACTATATATAAACTAGAATTCATTATTTACCTTAGCAAACTAATTATTATGGAGCTATAAAAATTACAGTGAGCACCTAATAATGTTAGGAATCTACTGTAAAATTTTTGGGCCAGTACTTCTACCAATTCATCACAATAATTCCTACAAGTTCATGTTTTACCCATTTTAAGTGCTTCAAATTAATTAATCTACTCTTGAAAATTCTATGAAACTAAGTGAACAAAATACATTAGCAGATAGATCATGATTTTAGGAACCTAACAAAATTGGTTTCACAATTTTTGATCAGCTACCCAAATTGATATTGAATTTACAAGTTTACCCTAGAAACTAATTTGGAAACGCTTTAGAAAAAGGAAAAGCCGGTGGCCAACGATTTTGGCCCTGGCCCGCGACGAGGAGCCCGTGCGTGTAGCAGGCCGGTCCAACAAGCGGCCCACAACGGGGAGCCTATGCACGCCCCCGCACCTTTTTAGAAAAACCCTCAGCATAACAGATTATCACGCGGCGTCACAGAGCACTATTACACCAAAGACAAGCTTTGCACTAAGGACCTCGAATGTTTCCACCCCCACAATGGGGAGGTCCCTGCTCTACCCTGCGCTCGTCGGCATGGCGACTAGCGGCATGGGCGGCTGCACTGTGCACCCTGATCTTGCTACCACAGGGGTTAGGAGTCGACCTTTGCCTACCAATAAGCGTGCACTCCTAGGTAGCGGTGGGGAGCTTAACGGCGCACTATTGAGGGCTAGCCCCCACGACGGGTGGATCCATGCCACGGCGTGCACGTTCTGGTGACCTAAGGCTCTACCGAGGTGGTGGTGGTGACGGATGAGCACCAGTAGCTCACCAGGGTTCGCGCTGCAGTGGTGGTTGAGGTAGAGGAGTGACGAGGCAACTCAGCCACATGCGCCTGCACCTCACAACGATGTGCCGAGCGTGACACCGGTGTGCCACCGCTTCGATGGTGGACTCCCTCCTCGATTTACCGGCACGGCGGTGCACTTGGCCGATGGCAAGAAAAACGCCAAATTGGTGGCCGGCTGTCCATGGTTGGACTTGATGTGAGAGAGACGTCTAGCTAACTACCTAAACCACTCGTGAGTATGAGGAATTGCTGCTAAGCTAAGCGGTTGAAGAGAGGAGGAAGAAAAGTGATGGCTCTGCTCATGGCGCGGTCGATGAACGAGCAGGCGAGCGGATATGATCGGATTAAGACGAGTGGGTTCGGTTGGCGACGGTAGTGCAAGCATGTGCACATGAGTGACAAAGCAGTGGGAGGGCTTGGCATGACACACTTGAGTTGGAGCAGCCAAGCTCAAACGGTCTCGTCGGTATCAGCTATCGGGGACAGGCGAGGCAGAGGGGCATCACCCTCGCCACAGTGACCGAGGTCATCGACTTAGATACGATAAACAGAGGGGCCATGCTAGGTTGCGACGTGGTAGTTGGATCGAGCGGTGAGATGGGAGGCACGTCGACCACATGGCGGTCGCCACGACATCGCCCTAGCCTACCCACGTCATGGCCAGCAGTGCGCCCACGATGGCCATGCGATAGCAACCCTATGGCTAGCCTGGCCTCGCAAAACATGATCGAGGCTAGCCCAGCCTAGCGTGCGATAGGCAGCTGAAAGGTCCTAATGGCTAGAGGGGGGTGAATAGCCTATTAAAAATTTCTACAACAACACTTAGCAAACCGGTTAGACAATTATGAGGCGAAGCAAGTGTTGCGCTAGCGTACTAAAATTGTAAGCCACCTACCACAATTCTAGTTTATAGAGTTTCTATCCACTCAATATCTATGTCACTACACTATGTTAGTGCGCTCTC
Source organism: Miscanthus floridulus (assembly GCF_019320115.1). NCBI lineage: Eukaryota > Viridiplantae > Streptophyta > Magnoliopsida > Poales > Poaceae > Miscanthus > Miscanthus floridulus. The sequence continues at coordinate 91,428,104 of NC_089598.1, read as the reverse complement.
AAAAGCTAACTAAAGAGCCACACTAACCAAACTAACAAGCTCTCATAACTAGCTACACTAAAGAGCTTGACAACTAGTTTGTGGTAATGTAAAGAGAGTGAGCAAGATGGTTATACCACCGAGTTGAGGAGTGAACCAATCAATCACAAGAATGAATACCAATGAAGACCAATCACCTCGGAATCAAATGATGACACAATGATTTTTTACCGAGGTTCACTTGCTTGCCGACAAGCTAGTCCTCGTTGTGGCGATTCACTCACTTGGAGGTTCACGCGCTAATTGGCATCACATGCCATACCCTCAATAGGGTGTCGCACAACCAACACAAGATGAGGATCACACAAGCCACGAGCAATTCACTAGAGTATCTTTTGGCTCTCCACCGGGGAAAGGTCAAGAACCCCTCACAATCACCACAATTGGAGCCGGAGACAATCACCAACCTTCGCTCGACGATCCTCGCTGCTCCAAGCCATCTAGGTGACGGCAACCACCAAGAGTAATAAGCGAATCCCACAGTAAACACAAACACCAAGTGCCTCTAGATGCAAACACTCAAGCAATGCACTTGAATTCTCTCCCAATCTCACAAAGATGATGAATCAATGATGGAGATGAGTGAGAGGGCTTTGGCTAAGCTCACAAGGTTGCTATGTCAATGCAAATGGCCAAGAGAGTTAGCTTGAGTCGGCCATGGGGCTTAAATAGAAGCCCCATAAAATAGAGTCGTTGTACCCCTTCATTGGGCACAACACGGGGTGACCGGATGCTCTGGTCATATCAATCGGACGTAGGACCCCAGTGTCCAGTCGTGCGATGCACGCCACGTGTCCCCTCTCTTCAAATACTGAGCACTCGAATCCAACGGTGAAGTGATGACTGGACGCGCTGCTGCGAAGTGACCAGACACTGGACCTCAGCGTCTAGTCGTTTCCAATAAGCATCCAGAAGTGAGAAATCATTACCGGTCTGGTCATGCTCGACCGAACACGCCCAGCGTCCGGTCACTCGATGTCTCCCCTATGCGCTACCACATCAGCAGGACTGGATGCAACCCTCCAGCGTCCGATCACTAAGTGACCCAGCGTCCGATCAGAGACCGACGCCATCATCTTCACATTTCTACTGACCAAACACGCCGGTCCTACCAAGACCAGCGTCCGGTAACTTACAGTGACCTCCGTCTTTTCTATATAGGGTGCCGATGACACCGTCGGACTGTTCGCACTCTATAGGCGAACACTCCACCGGTGAAGTTCCTAACCCTTGCTCAAATGTGCCAACGACCAAGTGTATCACCTTGTGCACATGTGTGTTAGCATATTTTCACAAACATTTTCAAGGGTGTTAGCACTCCACTAGATCCTAAATGCATATGCAATGAGTTAGAGCATCTAGTGGCACTTTGATAACCGCATTTTGATACGAGTTTCACCCCTCTTAATAGTACGGCTATCGATCCTAAATGTGATCACACTCACTAAGTGTCTTGATCACCAAAACAAAATGGCTCCTACCATTTATACCTTTGTCGTGAGTCTTTTGTTTTTCTCTTTCTTCTTTTCAAGTCCAAGCACTTGATCATCACCATGGCATCACCATCATCATATCATGATCTTCATTTGCTTCACCACTTGAAATATGCTACCTATCTCATGGTCACTCGATAAACTAGGTTAGCACTTAGGGTTTCATCAATACATCAAAACCAAATTAGAGCTTTCAATCTCTCACTTTTTGGTAATTGATGACAACCCTTTCACAAAGATATGAATTGAAATTCAATTGAATCCATGTTGCTTGTCCAAGCATATTTACCATGTGTAAAGGATATGAACAAGTTTCATGAACCCCATATGGTAGCAATTTCTCCTACTACATATGTGCTAAGAGTTTGGATTGTAGCTTGCACATATGCTTAGATAAGAAATATAGGAGACAATGTCTACCAAATGATGCTAAGGTATAAAAGATAGACCTTTGAAGCGTGATACCAATTGGAGTGCACCATTATACCATCCTTAGCACCATGGTTAACGCAATACCACTTGAAAACACTTCGAAATGAAATCACTAGATAACCTTTGCATGCTAGATTTTCATTTCATCATTCAAACCTACAACTAGCATACACCACACAAGCATGGATATTGAAATTTAAAACTTGTGCCATGCAAGCAAACATATGAAATGTACATTCAAATGCACCATACAAGTTTATGAGCTTGCTCCCCCTACTTGTCTCCTCATATCACTTATATCTTTATTTCTTTTCCCCTTTGTTGACTTTTCACTATCTTAGTACACTATTTCTATTTCTCTCCATAGCATTCATAGCACTATCTTTGTTCTTCTCCCCCTTTGTCATCAATGACCACAAAGGTTCAAAATATAGATTGGTTGAGATCATCAATGTCAATCAATTGGGTGAGGATCATTTTTCCAAATTTGGTTCAATCTAGATCATTTGCCAAAGATATTTAACTCGGTTTGATCCAAGGACAAGCTTCTTCGTACCTCCAAATAAGGGTTATCTTACACCATGTTGAGTTAAACACTTAGAGCTCATTTTCTAGATCAAACACTAGGTTTACAAGCCCTCAAACATGTCATATGCTACCACTAGATCAAAATAAGCATAGAACCAATAGTGGTACCATACATTCATCAAATTCACTTGATTTTCATGAATGAGCCTATTAAATATGAATGATGTCTAGATGCACTAAACATGTCCTTAGCAAGGATGTATGTCATATAAGTGGGAGGCATGCCATATAAGTGGGAGGTGCATCAACACATATTTGAGAAATCCAATATGTTCAACTCATTCCTTAGCTTACAAAACATCTTCTCATCCAATGGCTTGGTGAATATATTGGCAAGTTAATCTTCGGTGCCTACACTGTCAATGCAAATGTCCCCTTTTTGTTGGTGATCTCTTATGAAATGGTGGCAGACATCAATGTGCTTTGTTCTTACATGTTGAACTAAATTGTTTGTCAACTTGAATGCACTCTTATTGTCACATAGCAATGGCACTTTCTTAAACTTGATTCCAAAGTCAGTCAAAGTGGCCTTCATCCAAAGTATTTGTGCATAACAACTACCAGCGGATATGTATTCGACTTCGGCGGTTGATAATGCAACACTATTTTGCTTCTTTGATGACCATAAAACAAGTGATCTGTCTACCAAATGATGCTAAGGTAAAAAAGATGGACCTTTGAAGCATGATACCAATCGGAGTGCACCAATATATCATCCTTAGCACCATGGTTAGCGCAATACCACTTGAAAACACTTCAAAATGAAATCACTAGATAACCTAAGTACGCTAGATTTTCATTTCATCATTCAAACCTACAACTAGCATACACCACACAAACATGGATATTGAAATTTAAAACTTGTGCCCTGCAAGCAAACATATGAAATGTACATTCAAATGCACCATACAAGTTTATGAGCTTGCTCTCCCAACTTGTCTCCTCCTATCACTTATATCTTTATTTCTTTCCCCCTTTGTTGTCTTTTCACTATCTTAGTACACTATTTCTATTTCTCCCCATAGCACTAATATCTTTGTTTTTCATAGCACCATCTTTGTTCTTCTCTCCCTTTGTCATCAATGACCACAAAAGTTCAAAATATAGATAGGTTGAGATTATCAATGTCAATCAATGGGGTGAGTATCATTTTTCCAAATTTGGTTCAATCTAGATCATTTGTCAAAGATATTTAACTTGGTTTGATCCAAGGACAAGCTTCTTCATACCTCCAAATAAGGGTTATCTTGTACCATGTTGAGTTAAACACTTAGAGCTCATTTTCTAGATCAAACACTAGGTTTACAAGCCCACAAACATGTCATATGCTACCAATAGATCAAAATAAGCATAGAAGCAATAGTGGTACCATACAATCATCAAATTCACTTGATTTTCATGAATGAGACTATTAAATATGAAAGATGTCTAGATGCACTAAACATATCCTTAGCAAGGATGTATGCCATGCCAATCAACTTTTACCTTGGATTGCTCAAAGGAGAGACATGCCATATAAGTGGGAGGTGCATCAACACATATTTGAGAAATCCAATATGTTCAACTCATTCCTTAGCTTACAAAACATCTTCTCATCCAATGGCTTGGTAAATATATCGGTAAGTTGATCTTCGGTGCCTACACTCTCAATGCAAATGTTCCCTTTTTATTGGTGATCTCTTATGAAAATGGTGGCGGGCATCAATGTGCTTTGTTCTTGCATGTTGAAACAGATTGTTGGTCAACTTAATTGCACTATCATTGTCACATAGCAATGGCACTTTCTTGAACATGGTTCCAAAGTCAGTCAAAGTGGCCTTCATCCAAAGTATTTGTGCACAACAACTACCGGCGGATATGTATTCGGCTTCGGCGGTTGATAATGCAACACTATTTTGCTTCTTTGATGACCATGAAACAAGTGATCTGTCTACCAAATGATGCTAAGGTATAAAAGATAGACCTTTGAAGCATGATACCAATCGAAGTGCACCAATATATCATCCTTAGCACCGTGGTTAGCGCAATACCACTTGAAAACACTTCGAAATGAAATCACTAGATAACCTATGCATGCTACATTTTCATTTCATCATTCAAACCTACAACTAGCATACACCACACAAGCATGGATATTGAAATTTAAAACTTGTGCCATGCAAGCAAACATATGAAATGTACATTCAAATGCACCATACAAGTTTATGAGCTTGCTCTCCCAACTTGTCTCCTCCTATCACTTATATCTTTATTTCTTTCCCCCTTTGTTGTCTTTTCACTATCTTAGTACACTATTTCTATTTCTCTCCATAGCACTAATATCTTTGTTTTTCATAGCACTATCTTTGTTCTTCTCCCCCTTTGTCATCAATGACCACAAAGGTTCAAAATATAGATTGGTTGAGATCATCAATGTCAATCAATGGGGTGAGGATCATTTTTCCAAATTTGGTTCAATCTAGATCATTTGCCAAAGATATTTAACTCGGTTTGATCCAAGGACAAGCTTCTTCATACCTCCAAATAAGTGTTATCTTGTACCATGTTGAGTTAAACACTTAGAGCTCATTTTCTAGATCAAACACTAGGTTTACAAGCCCACAAACATGTCATATGCTACCACTAGATCAAAATAAGCATAGAAGCAATAGTGGTACCATACAATCATCAAATTCACTTGATTTTCATGAATGAGACTATTAAATGTGAAAGATGTCTAGATGCATTAAACATGTCCTTAGCAAGGATGTATGCCATGCCAATCAACTTTTACCTTGGATTGCTCAAAGGAGAGGCATGCCATATAAGTGGGAGGTGCATCAACACATATTTGAGAAATCCAATATGTTCAACTCATTCCTTAGCTTACAAAACATATTCTCATCCAATGGCTTGGTGAATATATCGGCAAGTTGATCTTCGATGCCTACACTCTCAATGCAAATGTTTCCTTTTTGTTGGTGATCTCTTATGAAATTGTGGCGGGCATCAATGTGCTTTGTTCTCGCATGTTGAACCAGATTGTTGGTCAACTTGATTGCACTCTCATTGTCACATAGCAATGGCACTTTCTTAAACATGATTCCAAACTCAGTCAAAGTGGCATTTATCCAAAGTATTTATGCACAACAACTATCGGAGGATATGTATTTGGCTTTAGTGGTTGATAATGCAACACTATTTTGCTTCTTTGATGACCATGAAATAAGTGATCTGTCTACCAAATGATGCTAAGGAATAAAAGATGGACCTTTGAAGCATGATACCTATCGGAGTGCACCAATATACCATCCTTAGCACCATGGTTAGCGCAATACCACTTGAAAACACTTTGAAATGAAATCACTAGATAACCTATGCATGCTACATTTTCATTTCATCATTCAAACCTACAACTAGCATACACCACACAAGCATGGATATTAAAATTTAAAACTTGTGCCATGCAAGCAAATATATAAAATGCACATTCAAATGCACCATACAAGTTTATGAGCTTGCTCTCCCAACTTGTCTCCTCCTATCACTTATATCTTTATTTCTTTCCCCCTTTGTTGTCTTTTCACTATCTTAGTACACTATTTCTATTTCTCCCCATAGCACTAATATCTTTGTTTTTCATAGCACCATCTTTGTTCTTCTCCCCCTTTGTTATCAATGACCACAAAAGTTCAAAATGTAGATATGTTGAGATTATCAATGTCAATCAATGGGGTGTGGATCATTTTTCCAAATTTGGTTCAATCTAGATCATTTGCCAAAGATATTTAACTCGGTTTGATCCAAGGACAAGCTTCTTCATACCTCCAAATAAGGGTTATCTTGTACCATGTTGAGTTAAACACTTAGAGCTTATTTTCTAGATCAAACACTAGGTTTACAAGCCCACAAACATGTCATATGCTACCACTAGATCAAAATAAGCATAGAAGCAATAGTGGTACCATACAATCATCAAATTCACTTGATTTTTATGAATGAGACTATTAAATATGAAAGATGTCTAGATGCACTAAACATGTCCTTAGCAAGGATGTATGCCATGCCAATCAACTTTTACCTTGGATTGCTCAAAGGAGAGACATGCCATATAAGTGGGAGGTGCATCAACACTTATTTGAGAAATCAAATATGTTCAACTCATTCCTTAGCTTACAAAACATCTTCTCATCCAATGGCTTGGTGAATATATTGATAAGTTGATCTTCGGTGCCTATACTCTCAACACAAATGTCCTCTTTTTGTTGGTGATCTCTTATAAAATGGTGGCGGGCATCAATGTGCTTTGTTCTTGCATGTTGAACCAGATTGTTGGTCACTTTGATTGCACTATCATTGTTACATAGCAATGGCACTTTCTTGAACTTGGTTTCAAAGTCAGTCAAAGTGGCCTTCATCCAAAGTATTTGTGCACAACAACTACCGGCGGATATGTATTCGGCTTCGACGGTTGATAATGCAACACTATTTTACTTTTTTTATGACCATGAAATAAGTGATCTATCTACTAAATGATGCTAAGGTATAAAAGATGGACCTTTGAAGCGTGATACCAATCGGAGTTCACCAATATACCATCCTTAGCACCATGGTTAGCGCAATACCACTTGAAAACACTTCGAAATGAAATCACTAGATAACCTATGCATGCTAGATTTTTATTTCATTATTCAAACCTACAACTAGCATACACCACACCAGCATAGATATTAAAATTTAAAACTTGTGCCATGCAAGCAAACATATAAAATATACATTCAAATGCACCATACAAGTTTATGAGCTTGCTCTCCCAACTTGTCTCCTCCTATCACTTATATGTTTATTTCTTTCCCCCTTTGTTGTCTTTTCACTTATATCACATGCCAAACCATCAATAGGGTTGCCGCACAACCAACACAAGATGAGGATCACACAAGCCACGAGCAATTCACTAGAGTACCTTTTGACTCTCTATCGGGGAAAGGTTAAGAACCCCTCACAATCACCACGATCGAAGCCAGTGACAATCACCAACCTCCGCTCGACGATCCTCGCTGCTCCAAGTCTAGGTGATGGCAACCACCAAGAGTAACAAGCGAATCCCACAGCGAAACACGAACATCAAGTGCCTCTAGATGCAAACACTCAAGCAATGCACTTGAATTCTCTCCCAATCTCACAAAGATGATGAATTAATGATGGAGATGAGTGGGATGGCTTTGGCTAAGCTCACAAGGTTGCTATGTCAATGCAAATGGTCAAGAAAGTGAGCTTGAGCCGACCATGGAGCTTAAATAGAAGTCTCCACGAAATAGAGTCATTGTACCCCTTCACTGGGCACAACACGGAATGACCGGACGCTCCGGTCATATCGACCGGATGTAGGACCCTAGCATCCGGTTGTGCAATGCACGCCACGTGTCCCCTCTCTTCAAATACTAAGCACTCGATTCCAACGGTCAAGTGATGACCGGACGCGCTGATGTGAAGTGACCAGACGCTGGACCTCAGCGTCCGGTCATTTCCAGTGAGCATCTAGAAGCGAGAAATCATGACCGGTCCGATCATGCTCGACCAGACACACCCAGCGTTCGATCACTCGGCGTCTCCCCTATGCGCTACCACATCAGCAGGACTGGAGGCAACCCTCCAGCGTCCGGTCACTAAATGACCCAGCATCCAGTCAGAGACCGACGCCAGCGTCTTCACACTTCTACTGACCGGACACACCGGTCCTACCAAGACCAGCGTCTGGTCACTTATAGTGACCTTTGTCTTTTCTATATAGGGTGTCGGTGGCACCATCGGACTGTCCGCACTCTACGGGCGAACACTCCGCTGGTGAAGTTCCTAACCATTGCTCAAATGTGTCAACCACCAAGTGTATCACCTTGTGCACATGTGTGTTAGCATATTTTCACAAACATTTTCAAGGGTGTTAGCACTCCACTAGATCCTAAATGCATATGCAATGAGTTAGAGCATCTATTGGCACTTTGATAACCACATTTCGATACGAGTTTCACCCCTCTTAATAGTACGGCTATCGATCCTAAATGTGATCACACTCACTAAGTTTCTTGATCACCAAAACAAAATTTCTCCTACCATTTATACCTTTGCCTTGAGCCTTTAGTTTTTCTCTTTCTTCTTTTCAAGTCCAAGCACTTGATCATCACCATGGCATCAACATCATCATGTCATGATCTTCATTTGTTTTACCACTTGGAATGTGCTACCTATCTCATGATCACTTGATAAACTAGGTTAGCACTTAGAGTTTCATCAATTCAACAAAACCAAACTAGAGCTTTCAGTAGCCTCCAAGACCAGCCCACGGCGCGGCCAAAGCCATGAATGGCCAGCCAACGACAGCGCACAGTGACCGCGAGCCCAGACCGAGTGACTGCTATCAGTGGCGTGCACGAATTTTAAAGCTCCAACCAAAACCAACCCAGCTCGGTTGATACCAAACCAATTTGCCAAGGCACAAGAGGGTCCTAAAGGCTATCCCAAGGAGCATCAAACGCAAACTTAGATGAACTATCGAGAGAGATAGAGACACGCCAAAATAAGTTCGTCAGGCCAGGCGCAGATTCACGAACGGAGCGCCAAAACATGACCACAACACGTTCTAACAAAGTTTGAGCAATTTTTACGAGAGCAACGTGATCTCCAACACGACTTTGACCTACACCATGCTCAAGTACTCACTTTGGTATAACCAATAGTGCAAAAACACGAATCTAGTGTTTAAAAATTTAATCAAAATTTAATTGCCAAAATGACATCGTCATTAGGTTTTCAGACTTGATCATTTTAGTTCTAGAGGCTGGAATTAAATTCCAACTTCAATCATTGAGCTATCAAAAATACTATTGAACAACATTTATTTACTGAAACAAATGTTGCATTGTCATCTACCAAGTTTGTACTTCCAACTTTATTTAAGTGTCACATACATGTTCTATAATATTTTTTCTTAATAAAAATTGATTTTAATCCCTAAGTGATATAACATGACTATTGAATCAACTTTCGTTGATTATTTTGAGTTACAAAAATTGATCTACACACTTTATCACATGCATTGACACATAAACATGATGCTCATGATATAGTTTAGCAAGTTGTTTAAGCGGTAACACCGAGGGTGTTATAGTATTTTGGTAACAACAGATTGGGAACAAAAATTTCCGCTAGCTTCCGTTCAGGCACTTACCCGAGAAATCTCAGATCACACACCGCTTTTGCTAGATGGAGGGGAACCATCTCATAGAGGCAATGCTAGGAATTTTAAATTCGAACTGGGATGGCTAACAAGAGATGGTTTCTTTGACATGGTGAAAGAGGTTTGGAAATCTGAGGATAGGGGTCGATCACCCATGGAACGGTGGCAAAATAAAATAAGATTGCGATGTTTCCTTAGACGATGGGCTAGGAATTTAGTCTCACAAAACAAGAAGCATAAATCTAATCTTTTAGCCAAGATAGATGTCTTAGACAGAAAGGCAGAGACATGTCTATTATCACCGCAAGGGGAGGATCTTAGACATCACCTCAAAGGGCAATTAACTAAGTTGCTGAGAGAGAAGGAGATTTACTGGCTCCAACGATCAAAAGCAACAAAGTTATTGTAAGGAGATGATAATACTAAGTATTTCCATCTGGTGGCAAATAGGAGGCACAGGAAAACGAAAATTGCACAATTAGAACAGGAAGAAGGAATTATTGTTGGAGATGCGAACCTAGAAAATTTTATAACTGAATACTATAAAGGATTGTTTGAACCTCATATACAAAATTCGTTCTCAATGGATCAGACTTTGAGATATGACATACCTCAAGTTTTGGAGGAGGAGAATCAGGTATTGATGACTCCATTCAGTGAGGAGGTTAAAATGACAGTCTTGGATATGAAACATAACAAGGCACCTAGTTCGGATGGCTTTCTCGCTGAATTCTACCAATTCTTTTGGGAGATTGTGAAGTCGGATTTGAAGTGCCTTTTTCATAAACTCCATGCTGGGAGACTGCCCATTCATAGTTCAAATTTTAGGATACTTACTTTATTACCAAAGATTACTAATGCGGTCCGGATACAGCAATATAGGCCAATATGCCTTTTAAATGTGAGCTTTAAGAATTTTACGAAAGTACTAAATAATAGATTATTGAAAGTGTCTGACAAGCTGATAGGGCCATCTCAGACGACTTTCATCCCAGGTCGCTATACAATTCAAGAGTTGCATAGAAAAAAAACAAGATGGTGTCATTTCAAAACTAGACTTTGAAAAAGCATACGATAAACTAAAGTGGCCCTTTATGACCCCGTTCGCTTCGCTGAAAAAACAAGATGAAACACTGTTCCAGCTGATTTGTTATGAGAGAAAAACACTATTCTGACTGAAAAAACAAGCTGAAAAGTACGGATTATAAGATAAGCGAACAGGGCCTATACAACAAGTTCTTAGAATGAAAGGGTTCTCATCAACTTGGTGTGAATGGATATCCAAAGTCATCTCTAGAGAGAGTGTTGCAGTAAAGGTCAATGATAATATAGGCCATTATTTCCAAACAAGGAAAGGAGTGTGTCAAGGGGATCCGTTATCTCCGATTCTATTTAATATAGTGGTTGACATGTTGGTTGTCCTTATTTCACGAGCTAAAGAGGCTGAACAAATCAAAGGGGTTGTTCCACATTTGGTAGATGAGGGACTTTTAGTCTTTCAGTATGCGGATTACACTATTATCTTTATGGACAATGATCTAGAGAGGGCCAAAAATATGAAGTTCTTGCTTTGTGCTTTTGAACAATTATCAGGACTCAACATCAATTTCCATAAGAGTGAATTGTTTTGCTACGGGGCTGCCAAAGCCAATCAAAATGAATATGCACAAATTTTTGGGTGTAATGTAGGGTCATTCCCGTTTAGATACCTAGGAATTCCTATGCACTATAGAAAACTCGTGAATAAGGACTAGAAACATGTTGAGGAAAGATTTCAAAAAAGACTCAATTGTTGAAGGAGTAAGATGTTGTCAGTAGGAGGGAGACTTATTTTAATTAACTCTGTTTTGAGTAGTCTTCCCATGTTCATGTTGTCCTTTTTTGAAATTCCTCGAGGGGTTTTGAAGAAGTTGGACTACTTTAGATCACGGTTTTTCTGGCAGAGTGATGAACATAAGAAAAAGTATAGATTGACTAAGTGGAAGGCAGTTTGCACACCGAAAGAATAAGAAGGGTTGGGAGTCCTAAATTTAGATGTTCACAATAAATGCCTCCTAAGCAAATGATTGTTTAAGTTGATGAATGGAGACGGGGTTTGGCAGCAATTGCTTAGGAATAAATATCTAAGGAACAAAAGTTTGACGCAGGCTCAATACATGCCCGGGGATTCTTAGTTTTGGGCTGGCCTTATGAAGGTCAAGAGGGAGTTCCTTTCATTGGGCAAGTTTGATCTAGGTAACGGGTCTCAAGTGCGATTTTGGGAGGACTCGTGGATAAGACCGCGTCCACTAAAATCACTCTTTCCTGCATTATATAACACTGTGAGAAGGAAAAATGCGTATGTAAGATCAGTGTTGTCTACGATACTGTTAAATGTAGCCTTTAGGAGATCTCTGATGGGTGTTAACTTGCAAGCATGGTAGAATGTGGTGGCTATGGTGCCAGATGTACAACTAACAAATCAGAGAGACCGCTTTGTGTGGGGGTTACATCAGAATGGGTTGTTTTATGTCAATTCGATGTACATAGCTTTTTTAGGAGCAGAAGCTATACCATATAACACATTAATCTAGAAACTAAAACTATCTCTTAAAATCGAAGTCTTTATGTGGTACTTGTACAAGGGAGTAATTCTAACCATGGATAATTTAGCACGACGGCAGTGGCAAGAAGATATGAAGTGTTGTTTCTGTTCTTCGAACGAGTCTATACAACATCTACTTTTTGACAGTCATTTTGCTAAGTTTATTTGGAGAATTGTTCATGTTTCCTTTAATCTATTACCTCCAACTAGTGGACACAATCTGTTTACAGGCTGATTGGATGGGATAGATAGAAAACTGAAATCTCAGATTCTTGTGGGTGCAAGTGCATGTAATTTGTTGGGCGATTTGGTTAACACGAAATGACATTGCGTTTGACAAAGTTGTAGCAGCATCTTATTTGCAGGACTTACTGGACTAGGTTCTAGTCCCTGTTACATAAGGAGGAGGATTGTCATTTGATGAAGATGGGTTAAAAACCATTGAGACAGACGCGATGGAAGTGTTTGCAAGACACGGCTGGAGTTTTAGTAATAGACGTGCTTTTCAGTAGCGGGTTTAGGTGTTGTTTTCCAATATGGCACAAAACCATGTATTTGAGATTCCCTGACCGTTTTATTCATGTTTGTAATAAAGAACAGCCATATGCATTGATCGATGCAGAAGGTAGGATATTAATATATTCCCTTTTCTTAAAAAAAACTACTCCACAATGATCACAACTCTATTTCACGAATACCAAAATAAATCCTTCACTAAAACCCTAAATTGCAAATTATCACGGTTTCTGAAAATTTGACTAGATTTCCAAGTTGCTCATTGTTTCGGCCATATTTTTTAATCTACTACTCGACTAATCGCATCACATAAATACATCTCGGACATCTACATAGAATTTATGTCTAACTTTGGATCTGACTTGGTCAAAAATAAATGAAAATATTTCTGCACTGAAAATTCCTAACCTGACAGCAGCACTGTTTTAACTGTTACTCCTAAACTGCCTATCGGATTTGAGTGAAACCAGCACCGTGGGAAAGATAAATGAGACCTACATTTTTTGTATCAACACTGTTGAAATTCAGCACCAATAATTCTTAGAAATTAAAATAATGTTGCTGTACATATTTACAGACTACCAATGACAAATTTGACAACCAATTGAAACACCCAAACCAATCTAGAACTGTTTAGGACCTAACTACTCCCTCAGTCCTGACATAAGGTATCCCAGATTTTGAGACATATTACGGGGTAAAACAAATTATGCATATGGAACAGAGGCACAGAGGGGCACTAGGCGGCACAGAGTCCGGAGGCGGTGTGAATAGGAGCGGCAGACAGGAAACGACGGTCTTAGCCTTTTACTGTAGCGTGAACAGAAACCCTTGGTGAATAGATGGGCCGAATTTGGTTGGCAACCCATAGACATACCCGATATCCAAATCATACATGTTAGTAGCCAAACAGATTCATTTCAGCGAGCTCAACGCAACCATCATCTCTGATCATCCATACTACTTGTGGTTCAAAAGGTCAAACTTTGGTCCACACATTTTTTCTTTCTTTTTAAAAAATAAGGATATTACAAAAATAATGTGTTACCATTTGATGATGAGTTTAAGCTTTAGCATAGAATTTCAAAAGAGGACAGGGCAAACTTCACAGAGATGGAATTAGATTTTATCACATTACCTTTTTGAATCACAACATATCTTCGAAGTGAACTTCTCTCGAGCTTGTGGCCCAGCAAACTTTTTTGGAAAAAAAATCCACGTTTTCCAACTGAATAAAACTGTCATTTTTCAGCAGAATGGTTATCAGAGCGGGGATTAGATCAGAGCATTTTTAACTAGATGAAATTCAATAACAGTATTTTGTTATTGAAGCCCACATAATAATAGGCGTTCTGATGGGCCTGCAGGATGAAAAGGATAACTGTTCATATTGCCAAACCAAATTTCTTAGTCTCTAATGCCAGTGACAACAATGCAAGGATAATTGTACGTATCACTGCCCAATTGAATGGTGAGAATATATAGGGCTTAAGAGTTGGAAACGTACATTTTCCCTATTTTTGTTCATGTAGAAGATAATGTAAAGCTTAGACATAATTGTCCTTACTTTTGATTCACCTGATTTTAGAGAACAAAATTCAACTGTTATGAAGAAAATATATAGGACTAACGGATCTTCTGTTTGTTTCACTCTATGACATAATGACGGATGGTTTTCCCTATCTCGTTTCCATTACCAGCAAACTGGTAAGGGGATATTCTTTTGCATAATACATAAATAAAAATAATGCAATTGCCTCAATGATCAAGTTAAAACTTAATAGTGCACATCAGTGGCTGTTTGGATATTCCCTTCACTTTGCAAAGATTATTCACGTTAGTGAAGATGTTGGGAATGACGCAATCACATACCAGGAATCTATAAATTAATGGGATTTCCCCAGGAAAAGCTCAGGAGGTATGGACATTGACAAAGATGATGGTACACTGCAAAACAGTAAGTCCAGATCATAAATATGGATATGCTATCTGACCTTGCCAAGCAAACAGAGGATACAAAGCTCTCAGTGTGGCACAGAAAAGAGCAAGGTATACTGTCTGGTGTCTTCACTTCAAAATAACTACATGAAATTGGTACCTACTGCATTTAACAATTTCCACAACTTTCCAGTATGCAGGAAATCTTTGGCTAATCATCATATGGAAGAGAAAATTCAAAAACTCAAACAACTAAACCAGTAACTAACAAATTTACAATTGCAACAACATGAAATAAACCTGCTGGTAGCTGCTGCACCAGAACCAAAACAACAGCACAAAATGACCAAGGAAGATGAAACTCACAGGGGCACAAAGTTGTGGAACATAGCTGTCATACTGTCTGCTGGTGGTGCCCAGTGGCGAAGCTAGAGCAAATTAAAAGAGGTGCACTTGCCTTGTGAGTGCATAGACAAGTCCATAAGGGTGCATATATGATGAAATTTTAATCCAACTCACTATTTTTTGGGGGTGCATTTGCACCCCCTAAGTAGTGTACCTTCGCCCCTGGTGTGGTGCCATTGACATGAAGGTGGAGGCTGAGCTGTGCAGCGTTGTGGTGGTGGTTGACGCAGCACCACCAGCGCTGTTGCTCACTGCCTGGGGCACTGTTTTGTGTCTGGGGCTGCATGGGCCACTAGCCGCCATCTTGTATATCTTCTCTCCCTCCTCAAGAGCTAGTACTACCCTTGAAGCCTCCCCAAAACCTAAGTCCTCAATCACCAAGCTCCTATTGCTGTCACCATAACCCATGAAAGCAATCTCACGACTCACGACACAACCTAGCTTAGATTGACCGAAACGGATAGAGAAACCAAGTAGAAGCGATGCCTCCAAAGCTATAAGCTGCGGCCCCAACTCCGCATATTCTACAAAACTGCCCCTAAAATTTGATTTCCACAGGCGGTTCATGAACTACAGTGCTCCACATCCTAGTTACAGGTGATCTCTTATGTCATCCGCCTCTGTTAAAAATCACTGTCGTCTGTAAAAAGGATAAGTGTAGTAGTGATAAGAGATTGATTGACAAATAGAGGATGACATGCATGTGGCCGGCTGACACCTCATCCAATCGCGACCAACAGGGTGACATCTAAAGACATGGAGGGAGAGTGATGAGGTGTGTACTAGAACTCAGATGTCAAAACACAAAAATACTCAAGTGGATTATGTACATATTGACGTGGCGGAGGAGAGGAGAGCATGAAAGATTATAGAGTAACTATGGTTGCCTAACTCGGCTCACCATAGGTTGCATGTTTATATATAGAACAAGAATTACAGATATAGATAGTTCTAAACTGGGACTCCTAACTTTGAGTTCTATTCTATCTATAGTAAGTTACAGGAGTCCATCTATCCATGAAACATGTTCTGTTACAGGAGTCCTAATGTAACACGTTTACAATCTCTAACACCCCCGCTCAATCTAAACTTTCCTAACCACCTTGAAGTTTGAGATTGCGAATAAATGTATTCATCTTTGCAACCGGTAAGGCTTTTGTAAATCCATCCGCCACCTGATCTCCAGAAGAGATGAACCGAACGTGTAGCTGTTTTCTCATAACTCTTTCACGCACAAAGTGAAAATCAATTTCAATATGCTTTGCTCTAGCATGAAACACGGGATTAGCTGATAAGTAAGTTGCACCAAGATTATCACACCAAAGAACTGAGGTGCGATGCACTTTAACCCCAAGTTCGATCAACAGTTGCTCAAGCCATATTATTTCTGCAGTAGCATTAGCCATCGCTTTATATTCTGCTTCTGTACTAGATCTTGAAACAGTTGGCTGTTTTCTAGCACTCCATGATATAAGATTACTTCCATAAAATATTGCGAAGCCTCCAGTAGAACGCCTATCATCTGTATCACCTGCCCAATCTGCATCTGAGAAGGCACTGATGAATGACGTCAATACCTTTTGAATATGCATCCTGAGTCCAATGGTGTGTTGTACATATCTAAGTATTCTTTTAACTGCAGTCCAATGAACTGAGGTCGGTGCATGAAGAAATTGGCAAACTCTGTTGACAGCAAAGGATAAATCTGGCCGTGTATTTGTTAAATACTGAAGAGCACCAACTATGCTTCTGTAGCGAGTAGCATCTTCTGGACTGAGAGGAACACCATCATAGCTCGACAGCTTCTCAGAGGCAGATAAAGGAGTCGTGTAGGGTTTGCAGCCGAGCATTCCAACACGCTTCAACAAATCTTGTGCATACTTAGCTTGAGATAGAGTTATGCCATCTAACTCTTCTTTAACTTCTATACCCAAGAAGTAATGTAACTTGCCAAGATCCTTTAATGCAAAGTCTTCTTTTAAATCAGCAAGAAGAGTTGTCACCGCTGCAGGTGATGAGCTTGTAACGATAATATCATCAACATAGATAAGCATATAAATAGTTGTACCACCCCTATGATATATAAAAAGAGACATGTCTGATTTTGACGGTACAAAACCTAGAGTGATTAATTTGGAACTTAACCTGGAGTACCACGCCCTGGGCGCCTGCTTCAGCCCATAGATAGCCTTGTCCAACTTACATATATATCCCGGTGTTTTAGTGTCCTCAAAACCCGGAGGCTGCTTCATATAAACTTCCTCTTCCAGAACACCATGCAAGAACGCATTCTGCACATCAAGTTGTCTGAGGCACCATCCACTTGACACTGCAATAGAGAGTACCAATCTAATTGTAGCTATCTTGACAACTGGGCTGAAAGTGTCTTCATAGTCGATGCCATAGCGTTGCTTGAATCCCTTGGCAACTAATCGAGCTTTGTATCTATCAATACTCCCATCGGCTTTTCGTTTGATTTTGAAAACCCATTTGCAATCAATAATATTCTGTCCAGTTTTTCTTGGAACGAGATGCCAAGTTTTATTCTTAGCTAGAGCTTGAAATTCCACTTCCATTGCATCACGCCACTTTGGATCTGAGATAGCTTCATCAACGGAATTAGGTTCACCAGTAGCACTAAACATGCCATATCGAATCATACCATCATATAGCTTCTTTGGTTTGGTAATACCGCTTTGCAACCGTGTTTGGTGACGTGGAGGATCAGGTGCGGCTGCTGGAGAATCAAATGTTGTAGAAGATCCGGGTGGCACAAATTCATGTGCACCTGATGCTGTAACATGCAGCGGTGTCACAGGTGAAGATTCCTCAGGCGCATGCAATGTTCCAGGTGGAGACTCAGGCACCACCGCATTACCCCCTCCTGTCGACGCACTGTTTTCCTCTGGCGCAGCAACAGTGGTCGGCAGCGGTACTGATGTTCCCCCAGGCGGTGTAGTAGGCAAAACAGCACCGTTCGTCGAGCTGGAAGGAGACAGCGTTTCCACCTGTGAGCTACAGTCCGGGCGATGTGCACAATTTTGTGCCGGTAGCACTGGGAGCATAGGCATGGGAGCTGCAATTTTCTCAGGAGATTCACTAGAAATAGCAGGTACGTTAGTAGTATTAGTAATATCAGATGCAGTACAGTCATCATCCCCTGGATTTCGAAGGGAGGAAGGCAGTAGAACAATTTCCTTTCTAAGAGAGGCACCAGCGTTAGGATGGAGCTTTGAGAAGGGAAACACGGCTTCATCAAAAACGACATCACGGGAGATATAAATGCGTCCAGTGGAGATGTCAAGGCACTTGAAACCTTTGTGCATGGAACTATAGCCAAGAAAAGCACATTGGGTGGATCGAAAGGATAACTTCCTGGAATTATATGGCCGTAGATTGGGCCAACAAGCACAACCAAAAACACGGAGATTGCTATAATCAGGTGCATCATGAAAAAGGCGAGTACTAGGAATTTCAAAATCAATAACCTTGCTAGGAAGAATATTAATGAGATAGGTGGCTGTAAGGAAAGCTTGATCCCAAAATTTTAAAGGCATGGAAGCATGAGCAAGGAGAGCTAAACCAACTTCAACAATATGTCTATGTTTGCGTTCAGCAGCACCATTTTGTTGATGAGCATGAGAACAGGACACACGGTGTGTGATCCCAATTTTCTTGAAGAAAGAGTTTAATTTTTCATACTCGCCTCCCCAATCCGATTGAACACAAAGAATCTTCTTAGAGAACTGTCTTTCTACTAAGTTTTGAAAATCTTGGAAAACTCGAAAGACATCAGATTTATGCTTCAACAAATATATCCAGGTGTATTTGCTATAGTCGTCAATGAAGCTAACATAATAGCTATAACTCCCAACAGAGATGGGTGCAGGCCCCCACACATCAGAATAAATCAGATCAAGAGGAGCACTAGAAATTTTATTAGAAACAGAATAAGGTAGTTGATGGCTCTTGGCCCTTTGACACGAATCACAAATTGACTCAACATTCTTGGAACTAGCACACGGCAACTTATTTGAGCTAAGGATCTTCTGAACTATGGGAGTAGCAGGATGACCTAGACGACTATGCCATAACGATGTAGAAGGGACATGGACTCCAAAGACTTCATGCTTTGACTCTATTTTCTCTTCCGATGGAATGAGAGGATACAGGCCACCTTTGCATCTACCGTGATGTAAAATCCTCTTCGTTTCCTGATCCTTAACGAGAAAGAAATCAGGGTGAAATTCAAGGAAAGCATTGTTATCTTTGACAAGTTTATGAACTGAAACAAGGCTTTTGGCAGAAGAGGGCACATGAAGAATATTGTTCAAATAAAGTTTACTGGAAGGGGTATGAAAAACTGTATGCCCAATATTACTAATACTCATACCTTTGCCGCTGGCGTTATGAACTTGTTCATTGCCACTATATTTATCACGGACGGTCATCTTGTCAAGTTCGCTGGTGATATGGTTAGTGGCCCCGCTGTCCGCATACCAATTTGTATCAACACCATACGCTCCTGCTGGTCGCCCACGGTACTGATTGTCTTCCTCATAGCGAAAATAACATTGATTTGCTTCATGATTTGTCTTCTTGCAGATTTGACAGGGCGCCTTTTTTGTGACTTGCGAGCTATTGCCTTGATTATTGTTGGTGTAACTCTGATTTTTGTTGCTGTTCTGTCCATTGCGCGATGAATTGAACCAGCCTCCACCACGTCGACCACCAGAACGACCACGGTTGCCACGACCGCGGGATGCCATGTTAGCTGAAGACTGGAACTGATCGGTCCCTTGATACATCTCGAGCCGAAGATCGTACTCCATGAGTAGAGAATATAATTCAGAGAGTGAAAGATCTCCTGATCGGCCCATCATAGAAGAAACAAAAGGGTGATAATCAAAGTCTAAACCATTAAGTAGATGAGCAACCACCTCATCATCCCCGATGGTGACGCCAGCTGACGCGAGCTCATCCTTGATGTTCTGCATCTTGTTGAAATAGGTTGTCGTAGTGAGGCTGCCCTTCTTGGTGGTGGCCAATTGCATGCGCAGATTTGTAACCCGCGCTCTTGATTGTGCTGCAAACATAGCCCCTAGCGCCTTCCATGCCTGCGCAGAGGTTGTTGCAGTCGTGATCCCGGCGAGGACCTCCTTGGAGACCGAATTCACCAGGTAGCTGAGTAGCTGTTGATCTTTTTTTACCCATGAGTCATGCTCTGGATTGGGAATCTCCTTCTTCTTGCCGTCGACTTCAGCTTCAAGGACTTGTCGCGGCTCGGGGATGGTTCCATCCAGAAAACCAAGGGCCTTGGCGCCACGGACAGCGGGCAGGAACTGCGTCTTCCACAGAACGAAGTTATCCCGTGTCAGTTTGTCAGATACCGGATGTCCAAAAGGAGAGGACGGGTGTCCTTCGCCATGAGCGGAGGATGAAGACATCTTGTCGCGGGAGGAGCGTCACGAGCAGGGATCGCGGCCCTCTTGTCGCGAGATTTTCAGATCGCGGGGAGGAGCGTTACGAGCAGGTCGCAGCCCCCTTGTCGCGAGAATTCTAGGAAGAGGCGGCTCTGATAACCATGAAAGATTATAGAGTAACTATGGTTGCCTAACTCGGCTCACCATAGGTTGCATGTTTATATATAGAACAAGAATTACAGATATAGATAGTTCTAAACTGGGACTCCTAACTTTGAGTTCTATTCTATCTATAGTAAGTTACAGGAGTCCATCTATCCATGAAACATGTTCGGTTACAGGAGTCCTAATGTAACACGTTTACAATCTCTAACAGAGCAACCATGTTGGAAGGACGGGATTGAACTAAGGGCCGGGAGGGGAGGCGAGGAGCATTGGGGAGGTGGCAAGGGACACAGATGCGTAAGGAATAAGGACTAATCTACCAAGTTTCATGACATCCCGAGTGGGCAAGAACTCAAACCCAACTGTAATTGGACGACCCACATCATGCACTCAATGAATTGGATGGCTAGCACATAAGGGACAACATATGTTGATTTTAATTGGGCTTGGCCTATTTTTACTCAATTAAAATCAAATAAATCCTAAGACCCATATTAAATGCTAGGGTGTATTAAAGTCTTAGTCCCATATGACATTTTGACTAAAGGTTGACTCAACTTAAATAGGTGATATTTGTGCGCACACACATGTTGTGAAGTTGAGAGGCGAAAGGCATGCCACAAGTGAGTCGTGCCATGCCATGGCGTGAGCATGATGTGCAGAGGCTCGGGCCAGCCCGCCTGGCCCGGCATGGTACGGGGTGGGCTGGTTTTGCCACTTGGGCCATTTGATGGTGCCTATTACAAGCTCATCAAAGGAGCCATTACCAGTGTAGTATAGTTATTCCTGTGTGAGAGTAATATGCTATGGTTATTATTGTCCGTTACTTAGAGAATATAGCGAAAGAAAGTCATTCTCACTTCCTAGGAAGTCAAAGAGTTTCAACATTGACCAAATATATATAAGAAAAATATTAATATTTATGGTATATAATTAGTATCATTAGATGAATAATGGAAAATGTTTTCATAATATTAACTTACTTGGAGATACAAATATTTCTGATATTTTCTACAAACCTAGTCAAACTTATAAAATTTGATTTGGATTAGTGAGTGATTCACATATGTTACTCTTGGTGTTTGCCAACACCATGGTACCTTTGTAGCGGTGTCTTGCAAGGCCATTCAAAGGGTATTATGGTGTGGCCACACTTTGTGAGCGATCTGCAATGGACTGCACCAGAGTGGCAGATTTATACTAGAGAAATTGGTCGCGGTAGATATTTAGGATTACATGTAATAAAACACTACAGTTGCTGGCTCCATAGCTCAGAGCAACACTAATTGGTGGTCAAACCAAGAAACGATGCTCCCCCACCCCGCCCAAAAAAAACAAGAAACGATGCAATAGTGGCCGGCCTACCACAATCAGTTTGTAGTAAGAAACAACTCACCTACATTAATTACAGTCATCAGTTTTGTCACAAAGTGAATCTAAATTTGACTGCGCAATAGAGCTATAGAAGACTGACGTACTGTGCCACAACACAGCCATCCGCTAACTAAATAATTGGGCTAATAAAGTTTGGTCAAGTTAAGAAACCGGGTGAAGCACCAATAAGAGTAGCAACAGCTAGTTTGTCACCACTAGTCTGATGATCTACTCCTCACCTAAATTACCCTTTCCATATCATGAGAATCCTAGTAGCTGGGGTTCCTAGCCCATGATCTACTGCTCTGTACAGCTAGGATACATCCTTAATCCCACCCTTTGTGCAAAGAACATATATTTGGTTTACACCTTATAGTCTATCGAATGAATACAATTGTATTATCCAACCATATGTAATTTTGAGAAAATCTAGCCAGCACATGAATGCGAGGAATGAACTTGCTATATGGCAGATCAAAATCAAGGTCCAGGTTCATATTCAATCATGCATGCAAGAGGCACTATGAAATAACAATGTAATTAGTAATTTTTTTTAGAAAAAGCGAACAGTTCTGCCTCTGATACTGCACACACAACCAATTCTTTCAAAGTTTTCAGCTTATTGATCGTTAATCAATAAATGAAAGGAAAGAGTACACAAGAGGAAGCAAAAACTCTATGGTAAAGTCTATTATTGCTTCTTCAACCATTATTGACACAAGCAAAGACATTAGAGTAATTAGTATGATGTTTCTAGATAATTTTATGAATAACTAATATAATATAAATGTATATTAGAGTTGAGAATTACTCAAGTTGGTGATTCAAGTAATAGAAGACATGCCTTACCACTCATATAAAGGTATTGTGAGTCAATGTTTGTATGATGCTACTCACGGTCAGGCTAAGCTACATTGAGACCCTTCTGTTTTGACATTTCAGCAGTTGTGTACTCTCATCTTACATATTCATGGTCAATTCAAGACAGAATTGGTGCCATACCACATCACAAATTTAATCTTTTGGATTATGATTCTTTTCCAACTGTATATGTATTTGGTGGACTAGTGCAGTTCAGTCAATAGGCTAAAACAACAGCAATATATAGAACTAAGATGAACAAGCTTCTTTTGGTGTTTTCTTCTTTCTTTTGTGTTCTTTGGTCCTTGTCCTCTTTGGTAAGCCCGGCGCTTACCATTGTAGGGGTAGCTTGTAATGTTTCTCTACTTCCTCTTAATAAAATAAAAGGCGAATTTTAGACACAGGTATATCAGTATATGCAACTGCATGCATGCTACTTCACATATAGTTCTATTGGTCATCATATGTTGCTGGTTTGCAGATACACATGTGAAACAAGCAGCATCTTATATACTACCATGGACAAAAAAAATAAGACTGTAAATTTATAAAGTGATTAAGAGTACATTTATAAAAAAAAATAATGAAGTGTAAGAGTGCATGTATGGATACAATAGTACTTTTTCGTCTCTAATGACAAGAAGCCAGCCATCCTGGGCTACTGATTTTTAATAAATTAAATGGCCTAGCTTGAAATAAAAAAAACTAGCATCCCATGGAGAAAAATAGAACTATTTGATACGAAATTAGCTTGCATGGTCTTAAATTCAGTTCTTAATATTCTAAGACAACCAATTCCATACACTTGAAACTGCACACAAACTACGGTTGTGCATTCTCATGTAATGGTTTCATTGTCTGCAAATACCGTATACTCCACTAGCTAACATGGAGAGCAAATTGTTGTAAATCTTGGTTACATGCTAGAATTATCTCAATTTCATAAGACACAGTGGTTAGCGAAAATAAAAACCAACCAAGTTGTATATTCTACAAATCGGCACCTCATTTTCCCGAAAGAGAGACTCAGATGACAGTACTTGAAAGCAAGCAATCCATTCTGTGTACTCAACAACAGATGCTAACAAATGGGCTTCTCTCATGAAATGGTCTTTCTATGCTCAAATAACTTAATTTCTAGCCATGTTTTGGGTAAAACGAGTGAACTTTTAAACGAAATGTTGCAACATATCAACATCCAAAGCTCCAACATAACTTCGTCCATCAAAATTCAGTAAACACTTTCCCCAAAAAAAAATTCAGTAAACACATGCAACCACTGTAACAAGCTACAATCTACTAATTTATATTGAACCATAGAACTTTATATATCCTCAGAGATAGCATTAGAGCTCATGCCAGTTAGCTAGTAGAAAGAAAAGGGTCTGTGCATGCATACCTTGGTCAAGTAAAATTTGCAAATGATGTTCCCCATTAATTCATGATGCTCAAATCCATATCCTGGGAAAGAAGACGACGACGATGGAAGCAGCAACAGCACATGAGTCACTGAGGATTCAAGAATAGGCGAATAGCCATGGACCACAAGAAATGCATTGTGAATAGGTAGGTCACTCACTGTGAAGTGAAGCCATGAAACCAATGAAACAAAAGGGCAATGACTCTTACCAACAACCCTCTTCATCAGTAACGAGCAGCAGCGTTGTTCTCTCTACCCCTGCGTACGTGCATCTGAGAGGTCGAGGAAGAGAGGCGAGGATATGTTATGAGTAGTAGAGAGAGGAGATGAAAATTCGTGCAGAGGGGGGCAGCCCAAACCATGAATGAAAAGACCAAATGTGTGGACGGTGCGTAGAGAGAGACAAGAAGAAGAAGGTACTCACTCCAACCTTAGATGCAAACCAGATCTGGCAGAAGCAAGTCGAGTCCAGGGTCTTTGCCAAATTTGGGTCATCACATGGTGCCCTCCACGCTCCATTTTTGAGCCAACAGAAGCTTATTAATTAGCACCGGCGGCGCAACAACCACCTGGATCGCCATGGCCGCAGGAGGAGGACCTATCAAGAACTCGAGACGAAGAACCCGAGCAAGCAAGAGCAGAAACAGCGCGAGCTAGCTAGAATAATGGCTACAGTGTCAAAGACGACATGCGCACCATGAGAAAGAAAGGAGAGGGAGAGGGAGAGGGAGAGGGAGAGAGTGAGAAATGATGCGGTCTTTGTTCTGTTAAATCCTTACAGTGCCGCAGTGTACTGTCGGCATGTCATGATTCAGCTCCCAAGGTGAGGTGAGGCAGCAAGACCGGAGTGTGAGGAAGTGGGAGAGAAGAAAATCTTGCATCAGGAGCATGCAAGCAAAAAATAAACGGCAAATAAAACTAGTAGTACCAATCATTTTTCAGTGTACCACAAAACCTACCACGAACTGGCTCCTTCCTTGGAAGTGATTTTTAGTGTACTGCGAAACCTACCACATGAGAGGCGTGGAAGTACTCTTGGCTTGGCTGCTCCTGCTCCTGCTCCTCTCTATGGGCGGGCGGCCTCATCCTCTTCCTCGGTAGTAGCCCCCGACAGCCTGACCGAAAGGAATCAAATTGAGAGAGAAAAAATATGGGAAATCTAGAAGATAATGAGGCGACATGTCCTTGGTGCCTGCAAAAGCCGTCGTCCCCTCGCAGCATGCGTGTCGTCCATCTCTGCGACTGCGCATCCTGGCACAGTTTCCACCGCGCGAGCGCGTGGCGTCTCAGCGTCTGCCGCCCCACTAGCACCAGTAGCCACACAGCAGCTGCTGCCCAGATCAGAGCAACAAGCCTCGGCGGCGTCGGCCCAGGACGAAGAGAGGCTGACAGAAAGAGAAGCGAGCACGCGACGGGGACGGCATGCGCTCCATGCCGGCCGCCGCGCCGGGTGCTCGCTCTCTTCTGTCAATCTCTTCAGGGCCTAATCCACCGCTGCTATTTCCTATTTCTGCAACTAAATACAGTACAGTACGTACGAGTAATAAACACACAATCAAAACATGGAGCAGTTCGTCGTCTTGGATAGGAGACCGATCGAATCCATCGGCCGTTCTTCTTGGATCCGGTGATGAGCGGCGGCGGCCGTACTTGGAGCAGGAGGAGGAAGCTAGAACGGAGAGAGTGGGTGTGGGTGATGGCCTGCCGGCTGGATGGGACGGGGGCTTGTACCTGGGCTTAAGGCAGTACTACGCTGAGCTTGAAGGGGGTGAGGCCGCTCCGAGATTATTTATTAAGCACGTAGTACGCTGACTGGATCAGCAGCAGAATCAGCGGGAGATTGGATCAGCAGCAGAATCAGCGGGAGATTGGGGCATGCAATGGACGGCTTGCTAATCAATCTGACACACTAAAAGGGTGTTTTGTTGCCCCTCCTAAAATTTTAATCGTTGTCCCATCAAATGTTTAAATATATGCATGGAGTATTAAATATAGATTAATTATAAAATTAATTACATAATTTGTGACTAATTTGCAAGACGAATCTTTTGAGTCTAATTAGTCCATGATTTGATAATATTTTGCTACAGTAAACATGTGTTCATGACGAATTAATTATGTTTAAAAAATCGTCTCGTGAAGTACTGACGGATTATGTAATTTATTTTTTATTAGTATTCGAACACCCCATGCAATATCCTCTCAACACACTTTCTATATTTTAGTAGCCGGATTCAAACATCCTGCCACCATCCATCCATCCCCCGAGGACAGAAAGCCGCCCGCCAGCCCAGTGCTCCAAGGACGGCGAGGGGGGGTGCATCGTCCTCTCGACCTGAGCCGATGACGTTTCGGCCGTTGGTTTGCCTGCCGTCGCTTGTGCTTGTGGCATCGAACTGCGTTCATGCGGCACGTCGGCCTCGGCCATGTTGTTCTCAGTCACTGCTGTAAGCCACTGTGATTCCTCACCATTGGACTTTTCGAAAACTCATCACCATTGGTCTAAGAGAGCATTTTTAAGGGATCCGCTAGCTGTATTTCAACTGTATTTCTGGTGCCTGAAATTTTTCATCTAATCAGACAATGACTCTCATTCATTGGATCTAAATCAGATGGCTCTGGAGCTTCTTCCTTGATTTCTTTTGTTCGGTTGTCAAGTGCAGTGATGAAGCCAGCGGTGGGGCTAGGGGGACCGATCCTGGGAACGTGGAGCTTCCCTAAGCCTTTTTTTTAAATTTTATGCATATATGTATTAGATAGGAGGGGCTAAGGTTAAGAGAATATAAAAAAGCCTATATTCTTTTATTCAACCTCTCCTAAATTTTTTTCTGGCTTCGTCACTGGTCAAGTGCCTTTGGTTTTGCGTTTTCAAGCACCAGCACTCTAGGCAGCGTGCATTTTTAATGTTATGGGAGTACTTTCTTTCTTCTTGTCAAATCTGATACTATTTCATCAATAAATATGCACTATTATAATAATTTTATCACCACCGATTTTGCTCGTATTAATCGTTGATTTTATAATCTTATGATAAGAAGCCAATAACCTTGTCAAGAAAAAAAAAACTCTATCCTAGACAGTAGTTACCGTTGTCGCCCTCACCCACTGCCTAGATCCGCCGTCTGGAGAGGGGAGTGGATCGCCACCACGCCAGGAGAGGGGTGGCCCCTCACCACCATCATGCCAGGAGAGGATAAATCTGAGCCGGCGGGCCACACTGCGTATCGCTAAGGATAGACTCAAGAGGTCGTTGCGCCACCAGGGAGGGGAGCAAAGAGGGCAGTGTCCGGTGAGAGAGAGAGTTGGCCGAGGGAGTGCACATGGGTAGGAGTAAGAGATGGAGCCAGGAGAGTGTGTGTGAAGGAGAGAGAGAGAGTGGGCTAGGGTTTGTGATCACTTATATACTCTTGACCGGCTTTTATGGTTAGTTTATGCTTGAACCAACGACGGAAACCAATCCAGCAAATTGACGTATATAATTATTTTCATCGCGGATTTGTAATGAACCAGCAGTGATGATGTATCATTGTTGATTTTAATACAACCGATGGTGAAAATTGCATTGTAAAAATGGTTTATATAGTAGTGGTACACCTTGATACAATTTTTTGGCACTTATAAATGTTTGCACATGTTGTTCTCTCTCCGTGCACTAATGTACGGACTTCTAGGATTTATATGACTAGTTAAACATGATACAAAAAGGACTCAACTACCTCTTGTTAAAGCTAGGTACCCGGATTCTGATTGATCCACTAAATCGAAATTATCTTAGCATATCAGTGCAATTGAAAGGCTTCCTGCTAGAGGATACAGAGAAGTTCTTATATGTACTAGGTCCCTTCTTAGACATAGGCTCTGTTCGCTTGTCTTATGAGCCGTACTGTTTCAGCGAAGGAATAGTATTTTTCTTTCACAACAAATCAGCGAACAGTACTTTCAGCCATGACTTTTCAGCGAAGCGAACAGGGTCATAGCTAGCTCTTTACAGCTTCTGCTTTACCTGATATTTTATCATCCATTTATAGAGACGGGCTGAATAGCGATTGAGCCGCCTCTGTAGATAGATTGTTACACAAGGTTCTATCAAGGCGGCTCTCGATTGAGCCGCTTCAATAATAAAAGTGGTCACGTTTCTATACATACTTTTTGTGGTAGTGATATATTGTAGCAGGCACTGTTTATAAACCTATTTTTCTCTCTTTTCTTCGAAACAACTAAAATCTGAGTGAAGCTACTTTTTAGGCTCTCTTTGTGCAGCTCACAGTGGTTTCCGTCTCTCCCATCATATCGTCTCTCACGTGTGCAACGGGACGAGCGGACGAGCCAGGCCTAGAGAACCCAGGGGTCAGGATCAGGTTAGTACTGTAGAGCACGGGAAGGTTCGTCATCGTTTTTCAGTTACTATAATAAGGCCTCGTTTAAAGGTAGGTATAAAGTTTTGGGTATTATATCGGGTGTCAAATAAATGTCGCATGTGGTGTTTAAATACTAATAAAAAAATAAATTATAGAATCCGTTGGTAATCCTCGAGATGAATTTATTAAGCCTAATTAATCCGTTATTAGCACATGTGTTACTGTAGCATAACATTACCAAATTATGAACTAATTAGGCTTAAAATATTCGTCTAGCGAATTAGTCACAAACTGTGCAACTAGTTAGTTTTTAGTCTATATTTAATACTCCATGCATATGTCAAACATTCGATGCGATAGGAAGTAAATTTTAGAGAGAAACTAAACAAGGCCTAATTTAATTAGTGCAGCATTATACAGCAATCGTGGCTCCGTTCGCTTCGCTGAAAAAACAAGCCGAAACACTCTTCCGGCTGATTTGTTGTGAGAGAAAAATATTATTTCGGCTGAAAAAATAAACTAAAAAAGACGGATTATAAGAGAAGCGAACAGGGCCGATATGGCGATCCCACATTGGATGGGAGCTGGGAGGCCCTCTGCATGCGCCAACCCTCGGGCATGTAAAATCTTTACTATTTTTCTAAATTTAATTAAATATATAATAAAAACTAATGTTTATATTTTTTATTAATTAATGTCAATAGATTAATTATGACATTTTTATAATAATTTATTTGGAGATATAAAGGTAGATATTTTTTTATAAAGTTAGTAAAACTTAGAAAAATTAACGTTTCAAGAATGAGATGCTCTAAGATCTTGTTTAAAAGAGCTCTAGCTATGTAAAAACAGCTCCAGAGCACCAACTTCACAATAGAGAAACACTACTCTAAATTTGATGGTCTACCAACATAGACAAAGGGGAGTAAGAGTTTTGTTGGGGACCGAATAACGGGGTATCCAAAGAGGAGGAGCTAATAACCATCAAACGTTGATGTTTCCGAACAGACAAGAACGCAACTACACTTCTTGCCCAAACGACCGAAGGTTGGCTCCGCCTCGCCCGACCCCCGAGGGCTAGACTCCGTCTTGCCCGACGTCTGGGGGCGGACTCCGCCTCGCCCGACGTCCGAGGGCTGGCTCTGCCTCGCCCGACGTCAATGCGCTGCTCCTTCATAACTGCGCGTGCAGATAGAGCAGGGCACTCAAGTCAACCACAATACCGTGGACCATACCCTGCACACCTGCAGGAGAGTACCATCGGGATATGACCAGACGGGCGCTTTAAGCCCTTTTAGGCATGTCAGAGCCCAAACAATGTTGTGGGCTCCGACATTTGTCCTATAGT
This sequence comes from Miscanthus floridulus, assembly GCF_019320115.1. Taxonomy (NCBI): domain Eukaryota; kingdom Viridiplantae; phylum Streptophyta; class Magnoliopsida; order Poales; family Poaceae; genus Miscanthus; species Miscanthus floridulus. The sequence goes on along the minus strand of NC_089598.1, from coordinate 91,397,947 downwards.
GTTATGGGCGCCGGCATTTGCCCTCGGACACGAATCCTGACGGAAACATACGACAACCGCTACGATCCAAGAGAAAACTCATGTCATCTACAGTAACAACGTGGGGGCCTCTACGCCATCTGCTCCTCATAGGGTCGCGGCTCGTCACCCTGGCGCGCCGCGACGCCCGTCAGAGCGGGATGGGACGTGACCACTTGATGGACAAAGTCAAAGCATGGCCCTATCAGGATCACCGAACGTGCTATCCCTGGCACCGTCTGCCGTGTTAGCAGGGCAGGCTCAAAGGAAAAGGAAGACCCGGCACCTTTGAAGGACCTTCTTTGCCTCTGGTTTTTCTTCTTTCTCCCGTATGTAATCCCTGCTCCCTTTTGATCTATAAAAGGGAGGGCAGGGCACCCCACTAAGGGGACGGATCAATTCAACATACCACGCATCAGCTGACACATAGCTGAGCAGCACCCAAGCTCTCAACGCCCTTTCAACCTTTCCATCAAAGACTTGGGACATGTCCCTCTCTTGATCGTTTGTACCCCCTACTATGAACCTTTCAGGGCTAATAATACGAGCAGCAGCAGTAAACTGGACGTAGGGACATTCTACTATGAAGCCAGATAGGGGACCTTTGCGCGTTCCGACGTTAACACTAGGCCACGGTTGGCTAGCCACAGAATTAGCTGGGTCCCGGGTGCACACGTGCTCTTTGGAGACCTAGACTTCATTATCACGGTGGGAAGAGAGTTGGCGTTGGCTCACGTCGCCATCCAACCTCTCCCCTCCATCGGCCTCAACTACGAGAGGCTTGAGCGTCGGCTTGGTTTCTCCCTAGGACCCCAGCTGTCCAGGGAAGACCAGCGTCGTGTCACCTTTTCTAACACCAATGAAATGGTGCGGCTTGTCGGAGGAGAACCTCTCTCTCTAGAACACCACATACGGAGCACCCCGATAGTGCTTCCATTCGGTCTTCGCAACACTGCGGCGACCGTTAGCCACCTTATGGCACGACGTATGGTCCTGCCGCCCGTGAACAACGAGTTCTTGGGGGTGATCGAACATGTCACGGAATCTCTCCACAACCTCCTCATAAAGGAGCCGGGGTCGTCCTCTGGCACTGACTCCAGCAGGGGGAGTCATCACCCCTCCTAGGAATGCTTCATGACGGGTACCCCCGAGGGACACATCAAAAGTGTCTCTGAGGAGGAGGCTACCTCGGTGAACAACCTCGGCGACGAGGCCGAGGGGGAGACAGCGGCCCCACCTCGTATGAGGGTGGAGCGGCTGAAAGCCCGACACCAAGAGATCGAGGAAGCACGACTCTAGCTTGTGCGGGAATGCACAGAGCTCGATCGAGAGATTGAGCGTCAAGGAGATGGTGGGCGTGCACGAGCCATGGCCCACGACGTGTATCGGAGGATCATTGCCGATGATGAAACCCTTCCTCGCTTCGCCCGTGCAAGCCAGAACATCACTGCTGCAGTGGCCCTGCTCCATGGCCTTCCAGAGGCCGCGACGCCCGAGGACCGTCGTGCCCACCATGAGATTCGCACACTACTCGAGTGTGCGGCAGCGTAGTAGGCAGAAAGTTTGTTGTCTCGGCGACGCGAGGTCGACGTTAGCCAATGCACGCTCTCCGAGCGGCCCGACAAGGACGCGTCGGTCCACCAGGTACCGCAGGGCGGCAGGCAGCGCACCGTGGTCCAGGTACATCAGCATCTCGGCTGCAACTGCGACGCACGTAGCACCCTCGACGCCCATAGACGTACCTACGATGACACGAGGGAAGGAGCCCGCCGCGGCTATCATCCTCGTCGTGACGGACGCTACGACAGCGGCGAGGACCAAAGCCCGAGTCCTAGCCTCCTGGGCCCTCAGGTCTTTGGTCGTCACATCCTCAACGCTGCTTTCCTGCCAAGGTACCGACCACCGACCAATATCCCAAAGTACTCTAGGGAGACAAACCCCAGATTATGGCTCGAAGACTATTGGCTTGCCTGCCAAGCCGGTGGTGCGGATAATGGCGACTTCATTATCCGCAACCTTCCACTATTCTTAGCTGATTTGGCACGAGCGTGGTTGGAACACCTATCGTCCAATACAATCCGGAGTTGGGCAGACCTGACGGAGATCTTTGTGGGGAACTTCTAGGGCACATACAAGTGCCCTAGGAACCCATGGGACCTCAAAAACTGTCGTTAGAAGGCCGGTGAGACCCTCTGTGGGTACATCTGGCGCTTCTCCCGGCAGTGCAACGAGCTACCTAACGTCGCCGATACCAACATAATAGGAGCTTTCCTATCCAGGACTACCTACGAGTCTTTGGTTCATAAGCTGGGACGCAAGGGCTCGCGAACCTACAAGGAACTCCTAGACATCGCCACCAGCCATGCCTTAGGAGAAGAAGCGGTCGGAGTGATCTTCGATCGTCTCGAGGGCAAGGCAAGGCGGGACAAGGGTGCCAGCGAAGGCGCCTCCAATCATTCTGTCAAAAGGAAGAATAAGAAGCAATAGCGCGAGGACTCGCTCATGGCCGCTGCTGACCGCAAGGGTGGTCGGAAGCCCACGGAGGGCACTCCGAACCACTTCAAAAAACTACTCAAGGGGCCATTCTCGAACCATGCTTTCCCAGTGAAGCATCTGTACAAGGACTACAGCCTCATGCGGTGGTTCTTGTCCAAAGGTTCCAACAAAGGGGAGCGTGGAAAGGACCCGACCCCCACCGCGGACGATGCCGAGGAGAAGGACAATGGCTTTTCGACACGAATGGTTGCCTCATGATCTTTGGAGGATCGGCGGTCTATGACCAAACGCTGTCAGAAAGTCACACGTCGTGAGGTCTATACGACCAAATCGGCCACACTTGCCTTCCTCCGGTGGTCAGAGTCCACCATAACATTCGATCAGACTGACCATCCGGAGAGCGTCCCACATCCAGGGAGATATCCGCTCATGGTCGACCTGATCGTCGATCTGAAGTGGCTCACCAAAGTACTAATGGATGAAGGCAGTGGCCTCAACATCATGTACGCCAAGACGCTCAATGAAATGGGCATCGACCGGACATGCCTCCGCCCAACCCGAGCACCTTTCCATGGCATCGTGCTTAGAAAGCAGGCCATGCCACTTGGGCAGATCGATCTACCCATTACCTTCGAGGATCCATTCAATTATAGGACGAAAACACTCACCTTCGAGGTGGTTGGGTTCCCCGGAACCTTCCACGCCTCCTGGGACATCCATGCTACGCGAAGTTCATGGCCATCCCCAACTATACATACCTCAAGCTAAAAATACCAGGCCCCAGCAGGGTCATCACCATTGGCACCTCCTTCTAGCGTGCCTATGAGTGCGAGGTCGAGTGTTACGGTCATGCCGCAGCAATCGTCGCCTCCGGAGAGCTCATCGTCATCAAGAGGGAGGTCACCGAAGAAGCGCCCGACACCAAGAAGTCGACTGGGTCCTTCGAGCCAGCAGAAGGCTCTAAGGAAGTCCTCATAGATCCTGACAGCTCCGAGGGCAAAATGGTGCGCATTGGTACCATGCTTTCCTCTAAATAGGAAAGCACGCACGTCGACTTCCTCCGCGGAAACAAAGACATCTTTGCGTGGAAACTCTTGGATATATCAGGCATTCTGAGGGAAGTCACCGAGCATACCTTGAAGATCCGCCTAGGCTCCAAGCTGGTGAAGCAACGCCTGCGTCGCTTTGACAAGGTGAAACATAGGACCATCGGCGAAGAGATAGCAAAACTTTTGGCAGCCGGGTTCATCGAGGAAGTATACCACCTAGAGTGGTTAGCCAATCCCGTTCTTGTACAAAAGAAGAGTGGGAAATGGAGGATGTGTGTTGACTATACGGGTCTCAACAAGGCGTGCCCAAAGGATACGTTTCCTTTGTCGTGCATAGACCAAATAGTCACTCTACCTCGGGGTGCAAAACCCTCTGCTTCCTTGATGCGTACTCTAGGTACCATCAAATTGCGATGAAAGAGTCCAACCAGCTCGCAACATCATTCATCACCCCCTTTGGATTGTTCTGCTACGTCACAATGCCGTTTGGTCCGAAGAATGCTGGGGCTACATACCAGCGTTGTATGCTCAAGGGTTTTGGGGACCTCATCGGGCAGACCGTTGAGGCCTACGTGGATGACATCGTGGTTAAAACCAAATAGGCTGACCACCTTGTAGCCGATCTTGAGCAGACCTTTGCCAAACTCTGAGCAAACAGCATCAAACTCAATCCCGAGAAGTGTGTTTTTGGGGTCCCGAGGGGCATGCTGCTTGGTTTCATCGTCTCTGAGCGTGGCATCGAGGCCAACCTAGAGAAGATATCAGCCATTACAAGGATGGGTTTGATTTAGGATATAAAGGGGGTGCAGCGAGTTACAGGGTGCCTCACCACACTTAGCCACTTCATCTCATGCCTCGGCAAATGAGGTCTCCCCCTTTATCAACTTCTGAAGAAGGCTGATCACTTCGAATGGATGTCTGAGGCCTAGGAAGCACTTGACATGATTAAACAGCTCCTGACAAAGGCCCCAATCCTAGTTCCTCCCACCGAGGGAGAACACATTCTGCTCTACATTATGGCCACCACACAGGTGGTTAGCGCTGCCCTGGTAGTGGAGCGGGAAGAAAAGGGGCATGCCTTCAAAGTACAGTGCCCTATGTACTTCGTCAGTGAGGTCTTATCTGACTCAAAGACCCACTATCCCTAGATCTAGAAGCTCTTGTACACTATCCTCATCACAAAGAGGAAGCTACACCACTACTTCGAGTCACACCCAGTAACAGTTGTGACATCCTTCCCCCTCGGTGAGGTCATGCAAAGCCAAGATGCCACGGGGAGAACCATGAAATGGGCACTTGAGTTGATGGATAAAGGCATTTCGTATGCCCCTCGAACGGCGATCAAGTCCTAGGTGTTAGCTGATTTCATCGCAGAGTGGACCGAGGTCCAAATGCCGCCGACGGTCGTCGATCAAGAGTACTGGACGATGTACTTCGATGGATCGCTAATGAAGAAGGTCACCGGCGCAGGGCTGGTCTTCATGTCGCCCCTTGGGGTACGCATGAGGTACATGGTTCGTCTCTATTTCCCCTCATCCAATAATGTGGCTGAGTATGAAGCACTCATCAATGACCTACGCATTGCCATCGAGTTGGGCATCCGACGCCTCGATGTCTGGGGCGACTCCCAACTGGTTGTCGACCAAGTCATGAAAGAGTCAAGCTATCACAACGCCAAGATGGCTGCATACTACCGAGAAGTCCAACGGCTGGAGGACAAATTCAACGGATTCGAACTGAATCACATCCCGAGGCACCTCAACGAGGCGGCCAACATGCTTGTGAAGGCAGCATCCAGCCAAGAGTCAGTGCCAACAGGTGTCTTCGCCAATGACCAACACAAACCCTTGGTGCACTACGAAGGGTCAAAACAGGTCAATGATGGTCTGCCCAATCCAGCCTCGGGGGCTAACCAACCGACGGCTCCGTCCAGGCCCGAGGTCATGGAACTTGAAGAAGATCCAGCGATAGAGCCTGACCCTTTGGTTGACTAGAGAACATTCTACCTCAACAACCTACTCTATGATGCACTGCCAATAGATAAGGCAGAGGCTCGATGGCTCGCAAGCCACGCCAAGCCCTTCGTTCTTGTGGAGGGTGAACTCTACAAACGAAGCCACACCGGGATCCTACAGTGCTGCATCCCCATTGAGCAAGGGAAGCGTTTGCTGAGCGATATCCATGGTGGGGTGTATGGTCACCACACTGCGCCTAGAACCTTGGTTGGAAACGCATTCCGATAGGGTTTCTACTGGCCCACTATAGTAGCCAACGCTGAGCAGATCATGCGCACATCTGAAGGGTGTTAGTACTACGCTCGGTAAACTCACCTCCTAGCCTAGGCACTCTAGATGATCTCCATCCCATGGCCCTTTGTGGTCTGGGGGCTCGATCTGATTGGACCTCTTAAGAAGGCACCCAGAGGATACACCCACTTACTTATTACCATAGACAAGTTCACAAAATGGATAGAAGCCGATCTTCGTGATCAAGTCTGGGCAAGCCGTACTGTTCTTCCTCGACATCGTCCATCGCTTTGGAGTCTTGAACTCCATCATCATAGACAATGGTACGCAGTTCACTGAAAAAAGTTCCTTCGATTCTACGATGAATGCCACATCCGGGTCGATTGGGCCACCGTCGCGCACCCCCGAACGAATGGGCAGGTCAAGCGTGCAAACGGCATGGTCCTATAGGGCCTCAAGCCCAGGATCTTCAACCGGCTGAACAAGTTTGGTGCACGGTGGGTCGCCGAGCTCCCCTCGATACTCTGGAGCCTAAGGACAACTTCCAGTCGAGCCACCAGCTACACGCCCTTCTTCATGGTCTACGGTTCCAAGGTCATCCTCCTAACCGACCTCGACTATGGAGCGCCAAGGATCAGGGCATATGATGAACATGGAGTCGAGACATCCCACGAGGACGCCATCAACTAGCTAGACAAAGCACGTGACATCGCCCTCCTCCACTCGACCAAGTACCAACAGACATTGCGACGGTACCACAGCCAACGGGTGCGGGGCCAAGCCTTCAATGTTGGAGACCTGGTCTTTCATCTCGTACAACAAGGACTGCCACAAGCTCTCCCTACCCTAGGAGGGGCCGTACATCATCGCGAAAGTACTCTGGCCAGACGCCTACAAGCTAAAAACCATCGACGGCGAAGTCTTCACCAATGCCTGGAACATCGAGCATGTACGTTGTTTTTACCCCTAAATAAACACATGCTTTCTCTTATCAGTTTTGTTATCAAAATACTTGATCTTTCATGACATCCGACCCCTACAAACATCAAAGGGTTGGACCTCACTCGAGGACTGATGTGAGCTCGTTTATCCGACAAATATTCTTTGCGCATGCCCTCCCTTTTTCATGTTAATTCCTAAAAGATTAATTTATGGAACAATTCTTGAGTATAACTAGTAGGACTGCGGGAAACCCATGCCTCGACGGCTATGGTCTCTTTGCTCACTAGCGTGATCAGAATTGGCTCGCCCGCACTGTGAGTTTTTGCAACCTTAACCATGGAAAGGGTCGGGATGCGCTAAACCTTTTTTACACAAAAAAGGGGAGAACAAATAAGAAGCTATTTGCTATAACGAAATATTGAAAGCTTGTCCATCTGTTACAAGTTTTGCCACCTGGCTTCCCTGCTTAACTAAATTCCTGCGCGGGATGTCCGCATCCTTTACAATTCCTAAGTATAACTGGTAGGACTGCGGGAAACCCATGCCCCGACGGCTACGGTCTCTTTGCTCACCAGCGTGATTAGAATTGGCTCACCCGCACTGTGAGTTTTTGCAACCTTAACCTTAAAAAGGGTTGGGATGCGCTAAACCTTTTTTACACAAAAAAGGGGAGAACAAATAAGAAGCTATTTGCTGTAACGAAATATTGAAAGCTTGTCCATTTGTTACAAGTTTTGCCATCTGGCTTCCCTACTTAACTAAATTCCTACGCGGGATGTCCGCATCCTTTATATCCACAGGGAATTTTTGTTTTAGCAGGTAGCCCGAATCGACCGAACGGCACAACGATTGCCAGGAAATGGATGGGACAAGCTTCCCCTTCCAAAGTGATTTCATCACGAAAAGGGACTGATGTATTCATGAATACAAAAAGTTGTTCACATGGGGGCTCCCCCATAACTTAAATGGTTACATTTACTGACCACTTCTACTCTAAATACAACTGCGACCATCGTGCCACGCTCTACAATACCGAGGTACCCAAAGAGGAGGAGCTAATAACCATCAAACGTTGATGCTTCTAAACAAACAAGAACACAACTACACTTCTTGCCCAAATGACCGAAGGTTGGCTCCGCCTCGTCCGACCCCCGAGGGCTAAACTCTGTCTCGCCCGATGTTTGGGGGCGGACTTCGCCTCACCCGATGTTCGAGGGCTGGCTCCGCCTCGCCCGACCCCCGAGGGCTAGACTCCGCCTCACGTGAAGTCTGGGAGCAGGCTCCGCCTTGCCCGACGACTAAGGGCTGGCTCCACCTCGCCTGATGTCCAGGGGTAGGCTCCGCCTCTCCCGACGTCTGTGCGCTTCTCCTTCATAACTGCGCACGTAGATAGAGCGGGCCACTCAAGTCAACCGTAATACCGAGGACCATACCCTACACACCTATAGGAGAGTACCAAAAGGATATGACCAGATGGGCGCTTTAAGCTCTTCCAGGCATGTCAGAGCCCAAATAGTGTTGTGGGCGCTGGCATTTGTCCTACAATGTTATGGGCGTCGGCATTTGCCCTTGGACATGAATCCTAACGGAAACATACGACAACTGCTACGATCCAAGAGGAAACTCATGTCATCTATAGTAATGAACGTGGGGGCCTCTATGCCATCTGCTCCCCGTATGGTCATGGCTCGTCACCCTAGCACGCCGCGCCGCCCATCGGAGCAAGATGGGACATGACCACTTGCTGAACGAAGCCAGAGCACGGCGCTAATAGGATCACCGAACATGCTACCCCTGGCATCGTCTGTCGTGTCAGTAGGGCAGGCTCAAAGGAAAAGGAAGACCCAGCACCTTCGAAGGACCTTCTTTGCCTCTGGTTTTTCTTCTTTCTCCCATCTGTAATCCCTACTCCCTCTTGATCTATAAAAGAGAGGGCAGGGCACCCCACTAAGGGGATGGATCAATTCAACACACCACGCATCACCTAACACATAGCTAAGCAGCATCCAAGCTCTCAGCGCCCTTTCAACCTTTCCATCAGAGACTTGGGACCTATCTCTCTCTCAACCATTTGTACCCCCTACTATGAACCTTTTAGTGCTAATAACATGAGCAGCAGTAGCAAACTAGACGTAGGGACATTTTGCCCGAACTAATATAAACCTTGTGTATTTTAGCACACCATCCAGGCCCAACGTGCAACAAAATATAAATTTAGTAGTTGGTGTTTACTCGAAACACCGACAAGTTTAAACATCATGGGATAGAGATAGTTGCATGTGTAGATGATAGGATGACACCATCAAGAGTTCTAAGGCTAAGATGTGTCAGGAGAATATAGGATGGCACAACTAAAGAGTGAATGTACATCTATAATGTGAAGGTAAGTTATGGCAAGAAGAGATGTTGATATAATTATTGGATGATGGCCTAAATTCTAAGGTAGGATGGCTAAAATAGTTTCAAATATCAATTAGTGCACTATTCCATCACACCTCCTATTCTTCAAACGCCTGAAATATTCTCCAATGAATTTAGAACATAGAAGAATAATGTCAACGGTAGTGACCATCCATCATAAATCATCAACATAACTTGAATAAATGCATAAAAATGATCACCAACATAGGCTTAGGGGTTAAACTGATAATTTCCATGAGTTTTGGTGAGTCTATGTTTTCAGCAGGGTTTATCTAGAAACCTGTCAAGGAGGATCAAATCGTCAAAGTAAATCACGCTTATCCATAGCGAAAACTTCCCCAGAAGGTTCCAGAAGACTCAAGAATACACCACACCGAAGCGGAGGCCGAGGCACCGCCAGGTGGGGCCGGTAGGCCGTCCGGCCCCTGGGGCCCACCTATCAGCCCCTCCTTCGAAAATTGGTTCTCCACCTCCACCTAGATTGCATCTATGCCGTTTATTCAAGTCAGTTTGATTCGAGGGCTTCGGATTGACGCTCCGGCCTATATATATCAGTCCCTACCCCTCCCTCAAGGAGATTTGCCATAAGTCAATATCAGACCAGAAATTAGGATTTCTAGAGAGAAGAGATTAGAGCTCCAATTCTTCAAAGTTCTAGTATAGGCTAGCTAGCAAGATTCAAGTAGAGTTTGGGCTATTGCTCAGGATTCTAGATTCGTCGTCTAGAGGCCGGTATATCCATTGTATCCCTCTATGTTTTGATATTATGTCGCTATTTATTATGTTCCTAGTTTGCTCTAGTTATATGCTTGATATAGTCATGATTGATAATGAATTTATGCATATGTTCGCAAAAGCGTTTAGCTCAATACTCGAGTAAGTTAAGTGGTCAACATTATGTAAGCGTGGTGCTTAAATATTGTTTACCTGTGGATGCATTCTACACTCTAGGTCATGTGGTAGATCGGGAATGTGACACTCCCGTTGAGTCCTTTGTAATCCACTCCCCGTTTGTAGAGCAAGTAGAACACGGTTGCGAAGGGAGACAAGCTCTGTTATTAATCTTCCTTAGTAATGTTCCTTATGCATAGATACAGAGTTAATTATGCTATAGATGAGAGTGTATATACTTGGGTGTACAAAAGACTTAGTAAATAAGGAATGACTTTGGAATCTTTTGCTCTTAACTAATCTCCTGCCTAGCCATACTACATTTATGGTACCTATTTCTATCTCCGGATTACTATCAATGCCTTACACTTATCATTTATTTATCATTTGACTTACCCCTGCTATAGCATGAAAATTAATGATCGTGTCATAAGTATCCATATTTGTTAATATCTCTATGCCATCCCATCGCTCCTCCCTGTGGAAAATATAAATAACAATACCCGGTATACTCCCAGGTGAAATGCTACAATGGTATATTATCTGTGCGCTTGTGGATACTTAATATATATATAAATTTACAAGTGTCCTCAATAATTACCAACAACGCATTTCTGGCAGGAGTGATGCTAAGAAATGCCAACAAATACAATAATGTCACTGTCGGCCCCTCAATTTGAGAGTCCTAAGTGCATCCGTATTTGCGCTAGGATCACGCACAAATACGCACCAACTCACACACCAACTCACAAGAATGGTACACAGATATATAATAAAAGGTTCCGAGCTTTATTGATGTCTAGAAATAAGGTCTTACAGCAATGGCCCAACGGGGCACGGTCATAGGCTACATGACTAGCGGAATACTACGGTCATGAAACGACATTATTGGTGGTCTCTAGAGCAGGATTATTATACAACGAAGCGGTGTCCTATTCCACAGACAACTTGAGCGTGGCTAAAACCCTAGCCTCGATGTCATACTCCTACGAACGTATTTCCTCACGGGAATCCTAATCCACGTGGTACGATTCCTCGTCGAAGTCATAGTCTTCTTCCATGGCGAGGTCTGTGGGTCAATAACGGGTGAGTACATACGTACTCAGCAAGCCCTAACCATAGGGTGGAAATAGAAGTGTAGTGGTGATTATAATTAAGAGTTGGGCCCTAACGGAGTATTACCATTCCCACTAGTACCCGGATTAGCATCAATTACATTACTAGTTTCATTACACATAATGGTAAAACTAATCATAGTATCTCATCCTAACATTTGCCCATTCCAAGGACGTGACTATTCGAATAGGTTTAAGTAACTCTACAGAGGTGTAGAAATTTTCCTACACAATAGGTGCAACCTCATCCATGATCAGTGGACGAAATAGACCTAATGAGACCTCGTACCTATGTGTGACCTTAGATGTCCATATAATTCTACTATGACTTCTCAGGGGTTGGAAACACAAATACCAGGAAGATACTTAATCTCCCCAACGTGATGATACCAAATCATCACAAAAGAAAACATGGCTTGAACACGGCAAAAAATAATCAAGGGCTCGAACATGGCCAACAACCAAAAGCTTAACGTGGAAGATCATATAGCATCCACACCAACCGGACCACGGAAGAAAACCTATCCCCGTGTCGGCTCCTGATATTCTGCTACCTACACCGGCCTCCTAGTAGAAATTATACTTCTATCTAACGGGGTGTGAGATCCAGCCTACCCATATAGACATGTGGTTGTACATAATATCTCACTAGGCGAGAGGTACTTTATGTGACCGAGGCGAGTACCTCCCATAGGAATCCTCTCCAAGCATCTCTGTCATGGTAAACTATCTCCATAGTTTACCACCACTCGCCCCATGTCGGGGTTTAGTTTTAGGTTTAACAAATTTTAAATTCCATTATTATCCCTATATCTATCCATAGCGTTGAGCTCATAAAATAACAAGATAACCATTTATCTTAATCTAGCAACCGAGCTCATATTCTAGGGTAATAATCTCCATAGTCATGTTTTAGCATTTTAGTGGTTTAAAGCAAAATGGTAGGAAGGGGAGCTAGGACTTGCCTTCGTCGTTGTCACCTTCCGGCACATCTACAAAATTTGGGTACTTGTCCTCCTGACAATTACCGTCGTCTGCTGGCGTATCGATCAAAATAATACTACCACTAACCACAAAACAAAGGGCAAAAGTAGACATAGAACAATATGGTGGTACTAGGTGCAAATGATAGGGTTGGATTTTAGATGAATTCTAGAGGTGGTTTCTTGTGAAAAGGAGTTATGGTTTAAAAGTTATATATTTTAGAAGTTTATTCTATAGCTATTTAACTAGGTAGAAATTTATGTGCATTTTCTGGTGCATGAAAATATGTGCAAACTACATGGTTAAATTCCCTAATGCATCTAATTTATTTACAAAATTTCTTGGAATTTTTCTAAGCTAGGAAGATGTATTTTTAGCTCTTTGTGTACACTAGCCGGGTGTACCCAGCATTTTCTAAAGTGTACCCCGCGCTATGTGTGTGGTGTGTGTGTGATAGGTGGGCCAGCCCGCCACATCAGCAGATGATGGTGGCGTCGGCGTTATGGCCTCGGGCCCACGCAACGGAGAAGGAAAGGGCGAGAGAGGTGACGGACGGGGACGGTGTGGTGACGACAACGTCGTCTCCACCTGGTCCCACATGACAGCGATAGAGAGGAAGGGGAGAGGGGAACGATGACGGATGGTGGCCGTGCCAGTGATGGAAATAGGGGAGGAGGCGCTGAGCTTGCCGGAGTGGGTTACGCCAGCGGCGTCAGCCCTCGGCGGTGACAGATGAGTGGTGGACGGTGCTCACGGGGTCACGCCGCAGCCGGTGGCGGGGTCTCCGACGGCAGCGGGTGCCCACGATGGTGGTGGCGGCTCGCCGGAGAGGTTGCGGCAGCGCCGTGCGGTGGATTCGGCCCTAAAGGCCCTAACCTAAACAACTAATTGTGTGTTCGTGTGTGCGAGTGAGTGGGGAGTGTAGTGGTGGTGGTGTAGTGCCCGGCCAGAACTTGGTCGACGGTGGCCATCGGCCACGGTGGCTTAGCAGGCACGGTGCTCGACGGCAACGCGGCACAGAGGCATAGTCTATCAACTAGCTACCACAAAAGGAAAAGGAGAAGCTCGGGGACTCACCGGTCACTCCAATCAGCCAAGGGCGCGGCGGAGAAGAAGAGGGGAGGTGGTGCTAATGGCGCCGGCGAACTCCTGAATTGGGGGAAATCAGGGAAAGGTGGAGAGGAAGAGGGGGAGGTGGAAGAGAGGGGGAGATGGGGTATTCCCGTCCTCGACGGAGTGGATGGTGGGGAGGGCGAGGCGAGAGCTTCGTCGGCCGGGCCTATTTATTGGTCGGCTAGGTCGGTGTCCTGGCAGCAAGATATTTTCCCGGCGCTCTTATCCACCACGCGCGCTCATGGTTGACCTCGTCGGGTCACTTCGCCACAGCTGGTGCTTGCCCATGCACACGGCGAAATGCCTTGGCGACTACTCCGGTAGCTCGGCGCGGAGACGACTATGGCATCGACATTGACGAGTTCACAGTGAGGGAGGAGAAAAGAGGGCGCCGTTGGGTCCCGTGATCGCATCATGTCGCCGTTTACCTCCGCTGGCACCAGGGTGGAGCTGGCGGGGCGTTGACGCACGGCTGCCGGCAACGAGGTGGACGACGAAGTTGACGTGCGGGCCCTGAGCGTCAGTGAGAAGGAGAGGAGGAAGGGAGGGGCGCGGGCGCGCGTTGGGCCGCGGCTGCTGCGGCCGGCTCACTCGGGAGAAGGGAAGGGGAGAGGGGAGGGAATGGGCTGCTGCTGCGGGCCAAAAAGGGAGAGAGGGGAGAGATTGAACCCAAGTGACTTTTCTTATTTTCCTTTCTCTTTTCTATTTCCCAGATCATATATGCATATGTTTAAATGATTTTGAATTCAAATTTGAATGCATGGGTATGCAAAAGTGTACAACCATAAGTTCAACAAGTCAAGCAAACATTCACACACCAAGTTTTACACATCAAGTTTTGTTTCCTATGTTAATTTATTTAGTAAATATTATCTATGTTGGTTATATACTCTAGTTCCTATGCAAAGTTTTAAAAAGTTCAATTTTTTTAGTGATTTTTAAACTACGTCAAATTTAGGGTGTTACCGTCACCAATAGACATGCTAAGAGATTAGAGTTTCGAGGTTAAGGCTCTAGGATTACCAAGGCAGAATTGGAGTCTCCAGGCTTAGAGGAGGCTGTTGGGTAAGGAGCACCAGTGACTCTGGTGGATTACCGTGAGGTGATGCAAGCCAGCGTGCACAGACGGCAGTAGACAACTAGATAGAAAGGGCGGGTGGGGAGGGGCTTAGCACAACGGGTAGTAATATAGTCATATTGACTTGAAGGCCGCTAAGGACAAGGTTTCACCTAAGGGACATAGGACAAGTGCAATAAATGAATAGATGCATGCCATTGTTGACAAATGGAGAAAGAAGATTTATCACCTATGATTTATCACGTGGAAAAAAGTGGTACTTGTGCGTGTATGGTTTTTGGGAAGGGTGGCAGGGTAAGTAGCTTAAAAATATGGATAGTAAAATCTGGTTTCATTCTTATAAAGACAAATTCAGGTAATTTTATTATAAACTTACATCAGATGACAGACCGAGTTTACGTTAATCTATATCCATCTATATCTACTATACCTAATACTAAAGATGCAAAATTTCTTTGAAACAATTTTTTTTCGTCCATCACCTAATCTCCTCCAAATTCACGCTTAGATTGTCTGATTGTGATTTCCATGTCCAGATCGTACCTCTGTTCCCAAATACTAAAGAGGCAAAATTTGTGGCACTATTTTCGCCATGTTCGTTTGGGCTGGTTTGATGTGAGAGAAAAATACTGTTTGTTGGTTGATAAGACATGACTTATAAGCTAGATACGAGCAAGCCAACATGCTATTTGTTTCGTCCAACCTATTCACTAAGACCCACGCCTGTTTTTTTTTTCTGTGAAAGCGAGTCCGTGCCCTTTGCCAGATTGTTTTTTCTGTGAAAGCGAGTCCAGGCAAAGCGCGGATGTACTGTAGCTGTAGCTGGCTTGCGCAGAGTTCCGTGCGCCACCGCAGGCCTGACCGCCGGTGCGTGCGCCAGGCCGGCCGGACTCCGGACCGGAGGACGACGACGTACCACGTACGCGCGACGTTATCCCATGGGTCGGTCGCGCGATGGACGCTGTGGCCTGTGGGGGCAGACGACGGGCAGGCAGTGGCCCGTCGATCAGGATCGCTACAGTGGCAGCGGGCGTGCCCACGGTGAGCCACGTGGACGAGGGGCTCTGGGCGCTGGCTGGGCCTGGGCGGCTAGGCGCTGGGCGCCCTTGCGGCATCGGCCGCGGTGCGAGCTCTGCCGTGCCAGTGCCACCCACCACCTCCTCCCCAGCGGCCAGCGATCCGGTGGAGTGGAGCGCGTACTAGCTCGGTACGGTCGGGTTGTCGTGCATGTTTGCAGATAGCCGCGGAGGGCCCTGCGCCTCTCATAGCTGGCACGTACGTTTTCATCCAGAACGTACGCTAGAGGCATTGGCCTGCGGGAGCTTAGCAGCCATGTTCCAACTAGAGACGGAATGTGGTATGGGAACAAGAACTTAGGATGTCATTTTATAACGTGAACGTAAATATTTTCGAATCAAGGACATCCACATTACTAAGACGACGTTCACAGAACGAGGAACGTATAGCTGCTATGAGCTGGAGCCGTGCGATCGCGCGAGTAGTGTGCTAGCAAACTTTTTGTTTTTTTAGAAAGGACGGCAGATGCTTTGTCATAATTTTTATTAGACGATAGAAAAGAGAAGAAATAAAAACGATTTACAAGTATTTACAATACTAAACCAACCATTATAGAGCTACCACCCCTGAGCGCGACTACTGAAAATAGGAGGGACAAAAGAAAGACTACTCAAGAACGAAAAAAACAACCAAGGCACCAAAGGGACAACAGGGAAAGAAAGCAAGCACTCTAAAGATCCTAAATATCATCTGCAACTGCCCTTGGTGCCATGGCGATCCTGTACCTTATACTGTCATCCTTGCATAGTGTGTCCACATGAATTGGGTTGAGGGCCTTCTGCTGAAAATGTCTACTATTTCTCTCCTTTCAAATAACTCTCATTCTTATCAAATTTGTGTCTGCATCTCCACCAGAAGCTATATAAGGAACCTGAGGAATTTACCGACCGTATCGCTGTTAACTACAACCACTGTTTTAGGATCTCCCACACTTCCTTGGTGTATGGACAATCTTTGCATAAATGCACGGGTGTGTCATTCCCACATAGCTTGCAGTGTCTCATTTGTCCATCCCCGATAGAGCAAATTGTTTGCTGTGAGAATCCTTTTATGTAGGAGAGTCCACGCAAAAAAGCGATACTTAGCTTCGGCTTTGGCCTTCCAAATGGCTGTGATTTTGATTTTGGAACATCTTCCGGCAAATTGATTGAGGTAAGCGCTTTTTGTGGAGTATTCCCCATCTGTTGTCCATCTCCACCTTACCTCGTCTTCTACCGCCTCATTTAGTTTGTTCGGCTGGACTGAAATGGGCACTGTTCACGCTGGATTTTACTGCTCATACTAAAATTTTATGAGAGAAAAACACTGCTCCGACTAGAAAAAAAAAGACGAGCCAGCGAGCCGAAAACGACCAACCGAAAACGGCCTCCCAGAGTTTAATGAACTCTCTTCTTCGGGTGATGTCGGAGGGAAAATATAATCTATCCATTTGCGGTTCAACAGTCCTTGATGAACTTTTGTTTTTCTTTCTTAATTCATTTAAAAAAAGCTGCTGAGTTCGAACACGTGTTCAACAGTTATTAATAAGTACCGGACTGTTTATAGCCGGACTGTTTCTTGTAACCATACGCTCACCCGGTTCTAAATTGCAGGTTATTTCGTTTTTTCTAAATAAACACATAGATTTTATTATATATCTAAATAAAATATAAGTATCTAAAAATATAATTTGAAAATAGACAGAGTACTAGTACTAGTAAATTAAAGCCCAGTGGCCAAGTTTATCCTTGCAGCCACTCAAACTCCGTCGCCAATATTTACTACATCATCCATCAAAATAAATTAAGCCCGTGTTCAGTTCCAAAAAGAGTTCCAAAAAAGTGCTACAGTACCCGTCACATCGAATCTTGCGATACGTGCATGGAGCATTAAATGTAGACGAAAAAAGCTAATTGCACAGTTTGGTTGGAAATCGCGAGACGAATGTTTTGAGCCTAATTAGTCCATGATTGAACACTATTTACCAAATAAAAACGAAAGTGCTACAGTACCCAAATTCCAACTTTCCCTCCAACTAAACACAGCCTAACTTCTAAAGCTATTCTAAATCAAACAATTTAGATTTGACCATATTTATTAAAAATAGCACTAATGTTTACGACACAAAATTTATATATTAGATTAGATTCGCCATGAAATATATTTTTCATAGTGTACTTCTTTGATATCATACATATTAGTGTTTTTTCTATAAATACGGTCAAATTTAAAATAGTTTAACTTAAAATAACTCTAAATATTGGCGACAAAACTGTAAGATGAATCTAATGATTTCATGGCAACAAAACTTATGTATATACGTTGCTCATAGAATTAACTCTTGGCTGCAAAACTGTTTGTGTCGGTTGGGTAGGTATAGTACGTAGAGCACACTAGAAAACATATGGTGCACGTCATAATAGTTAGTTTATGTATTTCCTGTACAACAAGGGAGTCCTATATTATTATATTTTTTGAGACTCAATTCACCCTCCGGGAATCCTAGATTTAAGTTTTTAGAGACTCAATTCACCCTCCTCTCCTGGCGTCATGTGGTCTAGGACCACCAGTTCCCTTCATCAATACTCTAATATATGTATGGAGGTTGTGGTCCTAAATAGTTTTCATAATCTGAAGAGAACGTATATATAAAATATGAATACAACAGCTGTGGCCCTGAAATGGACCGAAAAACAAACACACGTCATTCCGACGTTAGGACGACGACGATGTAGCACCTATATCGAGTATTGACGGCACTTGATGTTTCTTGCTCATGGAAAGACGGCACTTGAAGATGGCATCGAGTATTCTATTCCAGTGGGGTTTTTTTGGTTGAATCTTCGATGTCTTCGCCTTAACGCTGGACATCCGTACTGGTCTGATGTAGGAAAAGATGACAACTCCTTTTTGCCAACGCTCGAGTTTCCATTTGTAAGACAGAGTTAAGAAAATGGTAGGCGTGTCCGGAACAGATGGAAACATGAAGACGACGCCCCACCAACTGAACAGCGTGCCTGAAGTCAAGAAGCCAAGCCAGGAGCGTCTGATTCTGGACCACTGGCGCAGGGCACTAGGGCAGGGAAAAAGGACAGCCACCACCACTCCACCAGGCACCAGGAGCAGCCAATCGAGTGGACAAAATCCCTGTTCGCTTATTCAGAGCTACTTTTCAGCTATACAACAACGTTTTCCTCTTACAACATTTCAACATAAACATAAGCATAAACCAAATTTCAGCATAAACAAACAGGGTTTGAATTTTATCGGTAATCAAGCAACGTCACGAAACCCACGGGTCCATTATTAATCTGAGATTCACTTTCAGGTCCACGGCTCTATTTTGGACGCAAGATGCTACAAGCACATGGTTACAGGGGGTGCTTCGTTGGAGGTATACGATGATCCATCTTCTAAATCATATCTTTCTTTTTTCAGAAGTGAAATGCATTGGTTTGTCACCACACCCATCCGGCCATCGTATTACAAGCACATAAGCTTATAATAATGATAAGAACACCCCATGACAGACCATTGAACTCAAGATATCAGGCTTTTACATTTACAGTGGCATTCATAATGTCAAAACCTAAACAATAATTTTACACGACATAATTACTTAATAATAATGTTACAAGATTACAACACGCTGCAAAGGATCTGCGGTGCCTGCGGGTCACAAATCGGCAGTACATGGTAGGTTCGCTGGGATTTGCTAATGAAAATATTGGCTCTACAATAGGATCCACAGCGGAGTCTCCGAGATGCCAGCTTCACTACTCAATGTCAAAACCGGAACAGTTCTAGTTGTATTCTACAAAACACACAGCTTATGACGAGCTTAGCGAGAGAGCACCAGAGGCAAATAGAAGGTTCCTCCGAGAAAACTGCAATAGCCAGAAATACGCAAATTCTTCAGTTTTCACCACATAGTACCACCATAAAAACAATGATGCTGAATAAAGGAGAAATTTCTCACCCGCAGGCTATAAACAGGAGTTGATTTTGTAGGGAGAGCTTTAAGCAGTCTCAGTCGGTTAGCTGAGCTGCCTTTGCTGTTTCAGAAAAAAAAAGGTGTTTTGCAGTCAGAGCAAAAGAATTAAGTGAAAAAAAAACAAGGGTGTTTTGCAGTCAGAGCAAAAGAATTAAGTGTATGCTCGAATGGATGAGAATCTTAACATGTCAAACTTACACGTCCTCTGTCTTCAGGGTTTTTGTGCTGGAAGCAACATCCCAGAGCTTTACAGTACAGTCAGCCGATCCTGATGCAAGCAATGCTCCTTCACAACTAAAACAACAGCAGGATATATTAACCAAGAGCATATTTCAAGAAATCATATAATTAAGCAAATCCCTCAAATTACAAGTAAATGCAGTTCAACCTTGTGTCACAGGACAGCACACATCATGAACGGTCACAGGAAGAAATAATATACCCCCTCCATCGCAAAAAGAGTGTGATTCTAGCTTTGAATCTGGACAAGCGTTTGTACAGATTCAAAGCTAGAATTGCATTCTTTTTGGGACAGAGGGAACACATTTGAGGCCTTACACTGCAACTTAAATAAAGTGGAAACCGGTGCAAAAGGAAAAAGGGGCAACCTACAGCAGGGTTTAATCTTTACATGCTATATATCCCACTGGTATGGGTTGCTAACTTGCAGTAAACCAATGAGTGCATTGCCATTTGCAAAGGTTCTCCCCCAAAAGAAGGTGCATTGCTGCTAGTGTTTTAAGGACTTGCCTATTAGTATAACAGTAATATCATGTGTCAGTATGTTGGAGAAGATGAAATTTTGTACTGCTGCTCAAAATATAGGGATCCATGGTATATTGAAGTTGTATGACAAAACTTATCAAACACTCCACCATTCTGGCTTTTCTAGGTACATTGTTTTTGCTATGCACCTAGATATAGATCATGTCTACATACATAACAAAAGTTATGTATCTAGAAAATCTGGAACGACTTATAATTTGGAATGGAGGGAGTACATGAGAGTGATTAAGGACCTCCGGTGTACATCCAAAAGGCAATGAGAGAATAACAAAACAGAGAGCGCTAAACCCAAAATAGTACTATGCTTTGAAGCCTAGATGCTAAGTTTGGCTAAAGATATTTGAATCAGATTGCAAACCTGGGTGAGAAAAAAAATTCAAATGTTCTGTTTAAAGAGCTCATAGGACAAGTATCAACTTTGATCAACTAAAAAACTACAGCAAGCAGGAACAGAGCAACTTTGCCCTTTTAGCTGATGCCCATAGACTCGTGTATTCTGAAACACATCAGAATCTGTGAGACCACCAGTTTCAAGACATCATTTCATGAGATCAAATTACATGATCTTCAAATTAAATACTATCAACAAGGATTAAGAAATGTTTAGCACTGATTCCTTGATACAGCACTATTGTAAAATTACATGGTCCTGCTGATTAAACTGGTTGAGTGGCTACTGGACTTGCCAGCTTATCAAGCCATGTTTTCCTTTTAACTACAATGAGCACTTGCTCTTTATGCAAGCTCACGCAAGAGGTATTCAGATAAAAAGAGACTTGGCGTGAACTAAAAAAGTTACAACAGCGTATAATGATTACCTGAAAGCAAGTGTCCACACACAAGAGCTGTGTCCTAGTAGTGGTGAAACACAACGGCCAGTCGAGAGATCCCATATCATGATTGTTCCATCTTCATCTCCGGAGGCCATGTATCGTCCATCAGGTGACATTGCCAGTGATAAAACCATACTCCTATGACCAATAAACATCCGTATGCATTCACCCGTCTGAACATCCCAGAGTCTTACAGTTTTATCGCTCGAGCCGGTGGCAATGTAGTTACAGTTTACATGCCACTGGACACACTGTTATGCAAAATATTTCCAGGCAGAAGGGAAAAAAAAAGATCAGCCAAGGCATGCTGGCATCAATACATGGCATTGATAAAAACAAATAGATATCCAAACATAAAAGAATTAAAAACACCAATAATCCAATTTAATCAAACCATTATTCTCAAATTATATTAACGTATTGAACCAACAAGTTCACTTACATCAACATCAGAAAGATGCCCAGCCATTATTCGCAAAGGCTGGATTTTATCCATTGACCAAATTCTAGCAGTCCTGTCGTGTGAAGCACTAGCAAAGTAATGGCCAACTGGGCTGAACTGTAATAAAAATATAAACAAAGAAGGTATCAACAAATAGTATAATGCATAAGGAGTGTTAAAATCTTTACAAATACAAGGTCAACATCATAAATGGCTATTCACAAATTCACATACTTGGACATCCCAAACCGGGTAGTTGTGTCCTTTGTAACAGACAAGATTGGCATTCAGCTTGGTGCTCCATAGTCTTACTGTAACAAATAAAATAAGGATAACAGTGATAAATTTAAAAGACAGCTAAAAAGAAAAGGATTGCTACAAAATTTAAACACTGTCTACGATGTGAGATGTCTTACTTGTCGAGTCTGAAGATGATGATAAGAGGAAATCCCCAAACGGGCTAAAGGCCGCAGAATAAACTGGTCCAGAATGGCCTTGAAATAGTGTATAGGTTCTTTTCCCTTCATCTAATGTCGATATGCGCTCACCCTGGGAAGACCCATTCTCACTCTGTGAACTTGCTGAAATTCAAAGTTTATTGAATTAGCAAACGCCATCAGTATTCAACTAGAATATTTCAATGCTAGAATTATTCTCATGTCCATAACAGGCTTTAGAGACATAATGCGATTGCAAGCTACTCCCTCTGTTCCAAATTATAGTTCACTCTAGCTTTGTCCTAAGTCAAACTACCCTAACTTTGACCAAGTTTAAAGAAAAATGTATCAACATCTATGATATCAAATTAGTTTTATCAAATTCTCCATGAAATATGTCTTGATAGTACATTTATTTGAACTTGTGTCGATATCTTTTTTTCTAAAAACTTGGTCAAAGCTAGCAAGAGTTTGACTTATAGGACAAAGCTAAAGTGAACTATAATTTGGAACGGAGGGTGTAGTCGAGAATTGAAAAACACAATCAACTTTGACTTTAAGATGATATATTGCACTTTGTGTTTTTAACATAAGCTGATTAAATTTTCAAAACATTATGTCAAACATGACCCTGGCCTAAACTAGATGCAAAATTATGCATGTAGTTCAACATAGCAAACATTAAGAATATGAAGATACAGAGTGAGAATTGGTAAGGAATAAGAAAGTGTCTAACTTACACATTTTTGCTGGTTGGCCAATCTTTGACATATCCCAGACCTGTTGGAAACCAAGGACATTTTACCAACTAAAAATACAAATAGCATGAAAAAGAAGATACGGCATTTGACCTGAATGGACTGACCTTCACTGATGAATCAGAAAACCCACCAACAACCAGCGATCCGTCGTGTGATATTGACGAGCAGTTTAATCTGTGTTCCACATGATGATACTCAAACCACAGTATTAACAATGAGGTCATAAGTATTTAATAACAGTTATATTTACCCATTATGTGTATTAACAAATGTGTAGAAGCTGACAGATGGCAATGCCACGCTACTCAGTTGTGCACGGTTTCGCAGGTCCTCAAGAATCGATTGTTCAACTTCAACAGGCCTGAAACATAAAGACTTTTCATACTCGTACATCTCAAGGTTAATTAATTTGACAGAAAAAAGTGTGAAACAATAAAACCAACACAAACCTCAGAACTAAACAATTAAACGTTATAGACAGAACTATTTGCCGTATGAGTTCAAACTGCATATTATAATGTATTGTGGCTATCACCATAAATGGGGAAAAGGCTTAAGTATGTGAGCCCCAAAGCATTGAGCACAAAAAGGGTTAACAAACAAAGCAAAAGGCATCATTTGGTCTGTCGTGAATTATTCAGGGCCTTAATTTTTTATGTTGTCCTATAAAACGAGCTTCACTTTCAGTTCTATTACAAAATAAGCTTCCTGATCACAAAATCAAAATTTCTAGCAAGTAGATGAAATTCACATGTGGAACCTGGGGGTACCTTTCAGTGACAAAAATGACATTCCTGAAGGAAGCCTAAAGTATGGTATTATTTGGCACTTTGAAAAGATTAGGCACACTAACAGACAACACATGAAAAATTGGAAGGACAATTTACCATAGATAACCACAAAGGAATTACAAACATACGTTGCTGGGAGAGTTAGCTCCGGTTTCACTCGAGGTGCCACAGAAACCATGCTTGTTTCAGTTCTGACATTTTTTCCAGTCGCACCTACAAGCTTGTCCTTTTTGGCCTTCTTAAGAGAAGCACCTTGCTTTCCACCTTCTGCGTTTCTTTTCTGTAGCAAAATGTAATGAGAAAACTTATGACAAGGAATAGTAAATGAAATATGGGTTGCAAAGACACCAAAATTCCTATGACCAGGAACACAGGTATGCACAGTCAAACCAAGCAACGAGCGTTTGCTATTAGCTACAGCCTAGCGCAGTTGGGCTGTTGGGGGCACATTCTCAGACACAGAGTAAAACAAAGGTCAGTATTTCAATGGCAACAGTACAGATTAGAGAACACATAATGAGAAAATTTTGATATTACAAAAGAGTTCCTTGCCTTGTTATCTTCTGCATCAGCATCCTTGCTTTCAGCTTCTATTTTATCAGATTCTGCTAGTGCCTTCTCCATTCGCTCTTCAACAGAATCTTCAAGCAACTGCAAAACATGATTTTAGTTGAAGTGCACGAGAGCATATTGAACAGAATATATTAACTTGGCTGGCAATACATCAAATACAAAGTATTTAATCTGCAATGTTGGCTATTTAACACAACTTAAGTGGAAAACAGACCAACAGATGCATAACATACCCCCCAATGTACTTCCTTCTGATTTATCTGTTTTGCCAAGTCCTTACTTGTCCCAATCAGAGCAACAACGTCAGCATCATCAGAGATTAATGAGGGCTGCCCAGCAGATACTGCCAATGTAGCGTACATAGAAGTGGTAGAGAAGATTGTCAGAAGTGAAAATGCAGAAGTATAATACAAAATTACAAATAGGAGTACATTTCAAAAGATCATGGAATTGTACCTTCAAAAGTTATGTGCTCATTGATTACTCCAAGCACCACAAGAGCTTGTGTTTTCTGGAGATACTGGAGAAGCAATTCATACGAATACTGCAATTGAAAATAAGGTAAAAAAAATAGTTGGGGGAGCTGATGTTTTTATTCCAAATAGCAACACCAAAGCTTCCAAGAAATCAAATCACAATAGCTGTCAAGGAATGCAGCAGAAAGATAAAGAATAATGGTGTGCTGACACAAAAACGTGAAAACTTCAGCAGAGAACAGTGAGCTTGTTCTTGCCTATAAAATCCATAACACAGAGCTGCTATAACTCCCAAAATATAACAATATGAGACCTGTTATGGCAAGTGTTGCCGGCCCATGGGGGGCACATGGTACTTCATCGCGTGAACAGTACCGCGAATTGCATTAGATTAGATTAGATTAGATTGGTTTGGTTTATTAGGAAAGAGATAAGTTAGATTGATTCTGTTAGATATTTGCTTAGGAGTCAAGTCAGCTCATCTCTATAAAAGAGACAGTTAGGTACCAATTAGAGGCAAGCAGAAATCGATCTAAGAAGCAGCTCAGAGCCTCCAGAGGGAGGGCGAGTTAGCATATCTATCTGTTGTTCTTGTATCCCGTTCCCCAATCAACCTACCACAACATCTTTGGTATCAGAGACTTCAATCCTCGGTCCTGTGCGCCAACAACCACTGCCTTCCATGGGTGATTTAATCACCATCTATGAGGGCTTTGACCACATCTCTGCGGGGTATGATCGCATCTCTGCGGTGATCGATCAGATCTACGAGATGGTCCTCGAGCTTACCAATCGGATGAAGGTGTTGACGCCAATTTGGGTCACACACACCGGTAGGGGCTAGATCGCCCAGAGGCCGCACACGGTCTAGCACGCAGCGCAGGGAGATTCCAACGATGAGGCCGACCAGCAGGTCAACGAGGCCGATTAGCCACTCGTTCTTCGCCCGATAAACCCACTAACGCCTCCCGAGAAGACCCGTCGGGGAGACGCATGGTGGGGGTGTCCAAGGATTGGCAAAGCCACCTAGAACATCCACAAATCCCGTCGAGGGACATGTAGGGCAGCAAGGGGGTTTGGAGAGAGAAGGGTAAAAAGTGGGTAGATTGATAAAAGATCGATTGTATAGTTGGATCCCTCAATTGGCTGTCACCCTTTGTAATTATAGGGCGGCTGGTCTTTCCTGCAGCCCCTTGTTAGGAAACTTAATTTACTACATGCGACTAATCTATCTGTACATGGCCAAATATGTTAGTCGACCGTGCATGAGTATATCTCTAACGGTCGGACATGTACTCCAATCATCTCTGGTCATGGCGTGTGCACTTTTCTTTATTATTCTAGCTTCTCTTGCCTCATCTATCCATGCGAGGAGCACCTGGACTTCATGTCTCTCCTATCCAAATATATTAAACAATCTTTCCTAATCGGCAATGCAGAAAAGCATTACACAACTTTTTTTACGCGTCAAATATTTTATCTCCATAAAGTGATCAATCTAAGCACAAAACATGGGTAAGCTAACAAGCACAATTCAAAAGGGTAGTTTAGAAAAGGAGGGATTAGTAATGCAGTTACCTCGCATAACTTAATTTTAAATTTATTTTTCCTAAAAGATCGGGCCAGTTCCATTTCCTGAAAATTATGGCATGCAGAAGTTAACTGCACAGTTCTATAATGCTAAAAAAAGGTAAGATCAATTATATAAAACATGGGCCCATTCACAACATAATGGCATAGTATAGTGCAGAGGTAAATAACCTCCAAGTGTGAAGGAGAGAGGACGCCTTCCAGCTTCTGAAGATCCCTTGAATGCATCACCTCATGATCTTCCCGAAATGTATGGAAAAATGACCGCGCTGTGCGAGATAGCATCAAAGAAAAAAAAATGCTGTGAATAAACTAAGGTAAATAACAAAAACACAGAAAGTCTATCAAATCAAAATATATCCAAAATAACAAATACCTTCCTGCATATGTCCCTCTGCAACTAGATCCATGAAGATATGGATAAAAACTGGGTAAAGGACGCGAAGTAATTCGTGCTACAAAAAATATCTGAATTAAGAAACATGAATTATATTGCCAGGTTTAAGAATGGAATGGTGGACCGCAAGTAAAAAAGATCAGATCACGGCATTAAATAGTTCGCCTGCCATAACCAAAGGCCCTTTTGAAAAACTAGAATTACGTAAGTTGTCAAGTGCAAAATCATGCTTATATGACAGATTTGAGATTCATAAAAGGAGGTCTGCCATGTAAATTTGTGCCATAGAACACAGAGGATTCAATTAAATGTGTCACTTGAAGGTAAGTAGGTAACAGTACGAAATAATTTGAAGGTGTCATATGCCTTGGTTGGGAAAAAAAAACATTTACAGAATATGTGAATATTAAGTACAGTTTATCTACAAGCAGTGCACCTTATATTGATCAAGAGAACTATATGCCCATGTTCTTAATCTGCTATATCCATCATGGTATCTTGCTGGATCATTGTCAGACCTGTTATTGAAGAATATAATCAATCAAAGGATGTATACGGTAAGATTACAAGTGAAAATATAACCACTTCAGAATCTGTGTATACTAAGGCATTAGGAGAATATTTGTAGGAAGAGTGAAAGACAATGACAAAACAACTGAACTTTGATTATTATATATCAATAAAGCACCACTGAACCAACAAAGCAGATTGCTTCACCAATCATCACATGCAAGCAGTCCAGAACACACTGTTTTCCAAATGGCCACACACAGCAGGCTCCAACAACTTGATGTCATGGAAATTTCAGGCAACTATTTAAACATTGAATTTGCTGTAACTTATCCCTTCCCTTCCCTTCCCAAGCGATAGTCCTGACATCTAAGCAACATGTAGCCCATTTCTTCCTCTCCACAGAACAGATGTCTGATACATGAGTGGAAACAATATGAGAAAACAAACTATGGCACTTGCTACCAAAAGAAAAGTAACAGTATCTTTTTTTCCTCGAACATGCAGGAGAACTATGTGGTGTTTCTTTTTTTCCTCAAACATGCAGGAGAACTATGTGGCGTTGTATCAGGATTCAGGAGATAGAATAAAACGGTACAATTGCAACAGCCTTCGTCAAAATAACAGTGTACCAAAGTTAAGCATTTTTCACAACAAACTTATTGCAATTTTCAATTAGTGATAAAATTCCAATCAGGGTTGCTACCATGATAGGCCTGAACAATGGCACGTAATCTGCAGGTGGCAGCCACTTAAAACATGGATCTTCATGAAAACTGAATCACCACAAATTTATACCATTCAATACACAACATGAGTGCCGATTCACCCTACTCGACTATCTAAGCAATCAGTTCACATCCAAGCAACCAAACTAGTCAAATCAACAGTCACGTGAGAGCACCGAGACAGAGGTTCACACACCGAGCAGCCAAATAAAATGCACCAATTCGACTTTACACGAGTCCACTAGATTTCCTCATACAGAAGCTACCGCCACTGGCCAAAACGACTAGGTCAGAGCTACGGCCCAATCTAGCTAGCCAGGGAAGCGGGCGAACCTACCGGGCAAGCGCAACGTCGGAGTTGGCGGAGGTGGAGAGGCGGTTGCGCTCCTCCTGGAGCGCGAGCTCGGTGAGGCGAAACCCCTTGCGCTGCAGGTACTGCTGCACCTTCTTCTCCATCTCCTCGTCCTCCATTGCCGCCGCCAGCGCGGAGCGAGCGAGCCGAAGCGGCGAGCTCTAGGGTTTAGGAGACTGGATCTCAAGTGAGAGGAGAGGGGCGATGCTCCAAAGCGCGCAGAAGATGTCGGAAGCGAAAGGGCTGAAGGCGGCTCGCCGGCGAGGCGTAGGAGTGAGGGCGAGCTGCGAGTGTGGCCGCCGAGGCCGTGGCGTGCGGACCTGATAGCGAGCGGTGCAGGTCGACGGCGCGACGAGGGAACGCCTCGAACGCGGCGGCGAGCGAGAGCGACTCCCTCCAGCCGTAATGGGCCGGTCAATGCGTCGGGTCGAGTATTGGGCCCAACTGGGCCGTGTGCTCTACAAGGCACTCACCAGAGAGCGGGCGCCGGATTTGGCAACTGCGCACGCAGGTGATGATGGTTGTTGATGGCTTCTCTCTACATGCCACCTGGGTTAAAATTAAAAAAAAAATAGGAACCGATAGGTTTTCAGTCCACCGTAGCCTTCATGGCATGGTATGAGTATGACCCTGTGGAACGGGGCCTATGCGCCGGGTGCGAGGACTCCAGCAAAGTGCCGACAATTTACTGTCATGTTCGCTTAAGCCATGGCTGAAATTACTATTGATTGATTTGCTGTGAGAGAAAAATATTATTCATTGGCTGAAAAAATACGGCTTATAAGCCAAACGAACGGGGCGTACATCTCTCATCTCAAACTCTGTGTTTTCTTTTTCGGCGTGACTAGCGCTCCGTGTCTGCCCCACCTGCTACACCCGTCCCGTATTCTGCTAAACTTGCCCTACCTGTCCGCATGCAACTGTGACGCCTGTACATCCACTTTCATCTGCCGCATGCAACTACTGCACCTGCATGCTGCACGCTCGCACCCGCATACCGCCTGCACGCCCACCCCCATATGCTAGTGCACGTATACATGCAGCTGCACGCCCCAATTCCCCGTGCTTCCTGATGCGCATGCAAGTGGAGACCACCCACGCTCATTTCGCTTGCTGCGCACGTGGGGACTGCTGCGCCCATGGGGACCACCTCTGCATGCGCCCGTTTCCTATGTCAGCTAATGTTGCAACATGAAGCACTCTGCAACCTACCTCTATAAACAAGTGAAACATATGCAACATCTAGATAAAACACTTACAACATACGCCAGAAACAAATAAAACACTTTGAATAGATGCTTGCAACATATGTGTATAGCCACTGAAACATATGCAACATCTCGATAAAACACTTGCAACGTACGTCTGAACAGATGGAACATTTGAAACATACACTTGCAACATACGCGTATATCTATTGCAACATATGCAACATCCAAATAAAACATATATCTGAAACGCATGAAATATACGGAGCTTAATACCATGGAGTGGCAGAAAAATTTGGGCCAGCACTCAGCTGCCAACAGTCAACCGTCATGAGAGCAGCAAACGGCGCATGCAAATACGAGCCTGCGCTCCTCTCACAAACTCCCGACGCAAGTTCTTCTCTCTATGTATTCTTAGCGCATGCACGGACCCCACGTGCTACATACACCCCACGCCAAACGAGTGGAAGCATGCGCTCACATGCGCTGCCCCCGCATTGCATGCACCCCAAGCCGAACGAGTGGCCGCATGGGCTCCCATGCGCTGCACCCCCAACTGTGCGCCCTCTTCTTTTTATTGGTCATCGCGCGCGCGAGGGTCGGTCCGACGGACAAATGACTTGAACCAATCATTATCGTTTCTTTTTCCTCGCTACTTCCTATTTCCTGGAAGCCACTTTTATCGTGTCTATGCCCCCGCCCCGCCCTCCTCCTCCATCTCCACTGGCTCCCCGCCGTCGGATCTGCCGCCATCCACCGCTACCACACTAACCTAGCTTTGCCGAGCTATCACCATGACGCCCCTAGCGCTTGCCCCGCCCAACCGCCTTCCCGTATTGCCGCGCCGACGACGCCACCGCTGTCCTGTCCACCGCCGCGCCTGCACCCACCACCAACACTAGTTCATCCGCCGGCCCCAGATCCATGTTCCTTCTAAGCGCGCCGGGATGTGTGGACTCTAACTCGCCGGAGACAAAGATAACACGAGGAAGAAGCGAGTGTTGGTGGGTCAAAAAGAAACAAACAAGTGAATGGGCATGTGATCTAGTGGTAGGGTTGTCTAGTAGGACGCTACCCACCAGGGTTGATCGCACCTTTTTTCTAGAATTTTTTCCATAAATTTTAGGGTACACGCACACGTGCTCGTTTGGTGGTACTACGCGTTTCCTGCGGACTAGAGACAATGCCTCCCATCTCTTCTTTGCGTGTGTATAGACGAACACACATGTGTGTGCTTATGGCGTGAGTATGATGTGACGCGCTCGAACCGGAAGATTGGCGGTAGAACGGACCGCGTTTTGGTGGGTCCAAATGATATGAGACTTTCCCATGTCCCCCTCGTACCCACCCACCCCAATAGAGGTTCTATGCGTCGGTTCCAGAAGAGGCGCCCAAATCAAACTAGTTCATCACTAACCATGTTATCTCAAAAAAAAAAAATACTGCTACCATGTTAACACCTTTACATCCTTTACATCGGTATCACAGGAGGGTCAGAACACGTTGACAACAAAAGAGATTACACCGGCGTTTCTTAAGACAACCATGGAAATCATGTCCATGCAGCACCTCCAAGAGCAGTTTCCATACCTGTATATAGAGGAGGGGACTACATAAATTTCATCTACATACAGTGTTGACCATCTCTAACAGCAACCTTACTACATTACAGTTTGCCGAACAAATACATGCAAGTGTTTCACAAAGAGAAGCCACCAATATTACGTGCATATAAGTTATTTCCCCAAATTCTGTTTTTTTTTTTGTAATAATAAAAAGATGTTTCACAGAAGGAAGAGAACTTTACATTCGGTAAGCATAAATTCACCACCTTAGCATGATTATTTAGCATTCACCTGATATGAAAAGGCATGATTATTAATATTCACCAGAATAAAGATACTTTACTAAATAAAGGTATCTAAATTATGACACCGAAGTCCAAATAAGTAGATTAGAGAAGTTACAAAAAAAGAAACAAGATCAACTACTCATTGTTTTGCCGGTTGCAATAAAAGGAGACTTGAAATGATGGAATATCCTCAAAGACTTAGCCTTAGATAGGAGTGCTTGGAAAACAGCTATTCACGTGCCTGAACCTTGATTGCTTCTGCTGGGTTTCAACTCTAGCCTACCCCAACTTGTTTGGGACTTAAAGGCTTTGTTGTTGTTGTTGTTGTTGTGAGTCTCTTTTCACTTGTGTATGTATTCAACAAACATGGAAATCAACATTATACATATATCATTGAAGTATTGTATTAATGTTATTGCCTATTTGCACTTCAGGTGGAAGAACAGTCTTTGTCCTGGGCTGTCAAGTCAAAGAATACTCACGCGTATCTCCCACTATATCACGTCACAAAGAATAATGGAGGTTTTGCATTATTCTTCCAATAACCTTATGGCTCCAGAGTTGTGCTAGATTAGCACAAAATTGAAGCGAGATTGCAGCACCCCGATAACAGGACTGCTTGGGAGTAACTATGTTTTCAGACTGCATGCTTATTCCTTATTTGGATCGCATTATATTTGCCATGCATAGTGGTCACACAGATATTTTTAAGCGATTATTAGATTAGTAATGAAAAATGCAACCAAACCAGACCCAAACTACCTAAATAGCTATCGCCTAAGTGCAGATATTGCAAGTACCTCAATTCTTGTTGCCAAACAATTTCTCCCGCAGAAGCTTCAGGCCTATTGCATGCTCAGCTTTCAACTCATCAGTCATCTCCCTAGTGTCCATGCTCATGAAAGAGTTGTATGTTTTCAGCATGGCAGCCTCCCTCTTCAGCCTTGCCGCCTCGACCTTTGCATCAGAAACTCGCAGCTGTATCTCTATGAATTGATCATGACGTTTTTTAGCAGCAGCCTGAATATCCATGTACTTCTTCATAGCTTCACTCAAATCAGTGTCACTATCTCTGGCCTTGCCTTTGCCATTGCATTGTTTCTTGAATTCTTTCACTACTATTGGAAGTTCCTTTTCTTGGGTATCTTCAGGTGTGGGTGTGCTGTTCCCCACCTCCCCCTCATCACCCAATTTCCTTTTGTTTGATTTCTCAAGGTCCTCCAATATTGCATGCCACTTCAGTTCGTCACGAAGAACCTTCCAGCAATGCATAACTATGAATGGGCCTTCTTTATAGTCGTCCAAATAAAATTGCAGAGCCTTTTCTATCAATTGGTCATCTGATTGTTCACTGACATCACTTGATGCAGCCTTCTTCAAAGACCAGCAGAAAAAACCTACCCATCTCTTAATCTTTTGAAACCGGTCTTTGAGATGCTTCACTTTCCTCGTCCGTTTTGTCGATGTAGTGCTATTGTAGAATGCAAGTACATCTCCCCAATATTGCTCTTTCTTGCCATTACCGCTGAAAGGGTCATTGGAATACTTTAACCAGGCGCGCACCTACAATTTAGCTTACAACGTCAGAGATAGCTTGATTCTTGGTCAAGGCCAATTTAATGATTTTATTACTTACCAATCTCAAGTCTTCATCTGGTTTCCAAGACAGGCGCTTCTCAGTCCTAACATCATCCCCATCGTCAACGTTGATGGCAGGTTTGCCTTGTGAACCCAACGCAACATGTTGAGTCATTGAACCAGGTGGTGGTTGTGGAGGCCATGGTGGTGCAAAATAAGCATGACCATTTGGGGGGAAGCTTAGAAAGCCACCAGGCATACTGCAATCAGTAGCATAGTAAAATGAGGAAATCCATGCCATGCATCGCCAAATGATACAGCTGGTACATACATTCAGAATGTGATTTCACTCAAATAGGAGAAGCAATGAACAATCCTAACTGTCAGCCAGGGCATTATTAAACAAAAAGCAAGTTCATCATTTTTTTTATGTGTCCTTAGACTCTGATCGGTTAATCCTTAGCAAGTTAGCAATCATTTAAGCATGTATAACCTCTAGTATAAGTCGGTGTCAGAAACAAAAGAACAGAAAGATATCCAGGCATGAACAGTTCAACATTACAGGATACAAAATTTCGAAGGATCATTAACACTGAACATTAGCATCTAATTACTTCCAAGCAAAGATCAGGCTGCAGCCTATATCAACTGGAAGTCACAGGACTTCCAGGTGGAGATCTGAGTAAAAATTTGCAGCTGGTTTATCGATTCATACCTCTACAAAACTACAATCATAAGTGTAGCCCATCTCCGTCCCCAAACAACTAGAGATATGACTGAAATGGCAACAGATTGCGGCACTGGCACTTGCCACCAGCCGAGACGAGCGGGCCGTAGCCAGGGACCCCACGACAAGTTGGGGAAAGCGGTAAAGACTACCTGGCCAGCATGTGCGGGGGCGCGGAGGTAGGAACGCGGCTGCGGTCTCCCTGCACCGCGACCTCGGCGAGGCGCAAGCCCTTGCGCTGCAGGTACTCCTGCACCTTCTTCTCCATCTCCTCGTCCTCCATTGCCGCCATGGGGCGCCCAGCCAGCAAGCTCTAGGGTTTAGGGCTCGGATTCGGCGAGCGAGGGAGACGGAGGCGGGGAGGAAGAGGACGGCGAAACCCGAGACGACGAAACGGACACAGAGAAAGAGAGAGACAGAGGAAGAAAGAAGTGGTTTGGGCTTCATGTTACTGTATGGGCCGTTACTTTTTCCCTTGATTTATGAGCCTCGGAATGACTGGCCTGTCAAAAACCTAAACGGACTGAGACTTAGTTTGGGCTGTTCTGCAGCAGAAATGATTGGGCCAGGCAACGGAGAGAAAAAAAAACGTTTCCGTTGAGCAAAAGGCCACTGGATCTGAATTTAGATTGTGAACAGAATTATAATAATTTAGATTATATGGACTAAAATAATCTATATGTTATTTGATCTTTTAGGATCACGATAACCTGTTAGTTGTATACTTGTATCACTATACTCTAAGGCCACGTTCGGCTTACCCCATATTCGGCTTGTTCGGCTTCTTTTTTCAGTTAGAACAGTATTTTTCTCTCACAACAATTCAGTCAGAACAGTATTTTTCTCTCACAACAATTCAGTCAGAACAGTATTTTTCAGCCAATTTCAGCAAAAATTCAACCAGCCGAACGGGGCAAACATAAACTAGGCTATCTAAGATTGTCTAGTGTTTATTTTGCTATTAGAATCTAAAATATAAACTCGGCTATTTTAAGGATTGTCTAGTTATTATCTTACATGATTACAATAATCTAAGGTGGTCCAAACAGACACTGACATAGTTAAATGGTACCGTGACTTCCAGATGGATAACCACTTTAGTTACCAGCTGTCCAGGTTAAATAGGTGGATAGACAAAAACACCCTTTTACGGTTCACTAGAAACGCGGGCGCAGCTTTGCCGCACCTTTCCTTCCGATTGGTCCAGTAGCAATAAGAATAGAGAAAGAGGTTTTGATTGCTGGGTACAACACTGGGGTGATTGCCATTCCATATATCAAGGTTTGATACAAGGATAGAAGCATTATCTTCTACAGTGAAATTTTATTCTGTTTTTTTCCCAAAGATAACGTGGAACTCGTATCATGCCCAGTCACCAAAATATTTGTGCATCTTCAAAATGAGTAGTCAGTAGCTTTGGACATCGGTACCTGCAGGAAAAAGTATGAAATAATAAGTTACAAACACATAATAGTTATTGCTTACATCTTACTCTAGATTACCTATTAAAGAAAAAATAATAAGTTACAAACACAGAATTTCTATTGGTTGGATCTTATTTCAGAGGCTATATTCAAGTAGCACAATAAGGGCACCTGAAGTCTAGATGGTTGGGAGCATATTGTCTAGGGAATCTAGAAAACTTTTTTAGAAGCCACCCAGTATATGTGCATGTTCATATATTTTGTATCAAAGAATAACATTGAATGAGAATGAATATTTAGAGCTGAAAAAATGTTAGTGGAAAGTGAAAACGACAAAGTTGGTTTGGTGATTTGTGTAAAAGATGAAACTGAGATATCAATTATGAGTTCAAAACTGAAAAACCAGATGTTACACACAATTGTTTTGACGGCAGTGGTGATCATAGGGAAGAACAGCTGTCTGATTTTAACAAAGTTACAATAAGATTTAGGAGGACCCACGTCTCAAAACTGTACCATATATGGATTTTTTAGTACTCAAGGTATAAGGTGCAAGCTTAGCATGGGCATAAGAGTACCAAAGCAAAACATAGAAATCTAAACAGAGAAGGCATTAGTTTGAAGCTGTGTAAAAGATAGGAAGGCTTGCCATATGAACTGATAGCACAAATCTTTTGATAATAAAGTATTGTTGTAGTTGGCATAAGCGTAAAAAATAGTCTTCCATATATGTTCCCAGCACTTGATAGTGGAGAGAATCACCAATAAAGATAAAGTGGTGTTGTTACTGACAATGAAAGAATGAACTATATCAAACTGAACCCAAACTGGAGCTGATGAATTCGAGAAATAATTTAGAGAAGGAAGGAGTTTTTGGCCAGCAGCGTTGGAATTTCCAGTAAGAACTTTCAGTTAATACTTAATATACTTTGCCCCTCAAATGTATTAAATTAGTAAATGGTCTATAAACTTGATTAAACTAAGCCGGAATGCAGTAAACGATCAATGTTATAGTATTGAGGTATTGAGTTCTGCAACTTGAAAATAGGATAAACATTATGTAGATATTTCAGCAGTGCCCACTTTGAAGGTCATTACAAATCAAACCATAGTACCAAACCAAGTATGAATTGCAGGAATTGAACTGAGATTTTATAATTGGTAAATTAAAAAATGTTTACCTGTTATTGCTAACAACATTATTCACACTCTATTCAACTCACTATCTAGCACGGTAGATAGTCAAACTTTAGGACGCTTCTCCGGCCGAATCCGATCAATGGCTAGGCCCTACGTTCAGATCTGTGTGGTGTCCATGGGTTATCAGTAATTGCTAGTATAATAGGCAGTCGCTTCGCTCCTTTATAATAGGTGCCCTCCTTGGAGCACCTACGGAGTAACAAATTGTTTTGGATATTAATACATTGGCTTATGAGCAAGGAAGCAAACCAATTGTCGATTCATATGTTTTCAGACCAAAATTCACCAGTTCATAAAAAAAAGAAGAGGATTAAAAAATCATCCTGATTATTAGTGAGCAAGCAAACAAATATTGCTGCTAGTGTAAACTCTAAAGCGAGTGTGAGTGAACTCAAATTGCCAAGATCACACTGATTTTGGTTCAAGAGTCATGGTTGGCATTTATCAAACACTTGCAAGCAATCATTTTATAGGCCAGAGCAGTAGAAGCAAAGGAGCAGCAGTGGCAAAGACCAACCTTGGGGGAGCTTACAACTGCGGTTGATGGTCCACGGCTGCTAGATGGGCTTCGTCGCAGTCTTGCTCCACCGGCTTGCCAGCCCAATGGAGCCCCCATCGTCGTGCTCTGTGCCGTCTACTGTGACCGCCAGAAGCCGCTGGCCAGAAGAAGCCATCGTACCTGTTCCTTGACACACATGAGTACAACCCGGCGCGAGTGCATGGCGCAGCGGTCTCGGCCACCATGGCGCGGGCGTGGCCGCCTCGGCCACCTCGCAGCGGGCCAGGGGCGCGGGCACGGTGGCTCCGGCCACCACAGCGCGCGCGCGCGTGTGTGTGTGGTGGGTGGGGGGGTGGGGGGGGGGGGGGGGGGGGGGGGGGGCGCTTGTGGGGGCGGGGGCTCCCCTCCCACGGTGTCTCAGGCAGGCGAGTGCTCGGCCGTCGGCTCCAGGGCACGTGCGCGGCCAGCTCCCGGGATCTCTCGACTTCTTCGGCGCGGCTGGGATGCGAGGAGGGGATGAGCTCCGCGCGGTTTCACGGTTGCGAGCTCAGGGCGAGGCGCCGTCCAGCGCGGGCAGCGGTGGTGCGTGCGGTGGGCGCGGGCACGGCGGCGCCTGCTGGTCCGGCGACCCCGGCGCCGGGTGGGCGGGGGGTGCACGGCGCGGTGGCCCCAGACACCCTGGCGCTTGCGGGGGGCGCGGCTGGGGCCGCCCGCGCCGCGCCGCGTGTTGCCGTGCCGGGGGGGCGCCCACGGCCGGGGTCGACGGCCGCGCACAGCGTGAGGAGGCCGCCGCGGTCGGGGCCGGCCGGTGCGGCGCCATGTTGTGAGAGTGGGAGAGAGAGAGAGAGGAAGGTGCCGGCCACGCCGGCGCGCCGCCCGCGAGGTGCGGCCGCCGCCGCCTGGGGAGTAAGGGAGGACGCCACCTGACCTTGGGCGGACAGGACGCCGAGCGGAGAAAAGTGCGGCGCGAGGGAGGGGCGGAGCAGACGCTGGAGGCAGGGGGAGGCGCGAGGGAGAAAGGAAGGGAGAAGCCGAGGGCGGCGGGTTGATTTCGAAATAATCTGAGGTGTTTTTTGCAAAATATACTGAGAGGGCCTCTGAAGCGCGGGTTGATTTCCGAAAAATAGAAGGGGTTTTA
The DNA here is from genome assembly GCF_019320115.1 of Miscanthus floridulus. Lineage (NCBI taxonomy): Eukaryota > Viridiplantae > Streptophyta > Magnoliopsida > Poales > Poaceae > Miscanthus > Miscanthus floridulus. Next base: position 91,360,242 of record NC_089598.1, on the reverse strand, counting down.
CGAAAAATGACCGCCGCTCGCCCGATCTGGGCCGTCCGCGCGCCCGATCGAACGGACGCGAAAAGCTGGTGACGTGGCACGCTGTCTGCCCGCGGTTTGGACGCAGGTTTCATATAGAAAGATGGGCAGTCGGCATGCACATTTTCATTTTATATTATGGTTAATCTCCAAAACAAGGGGATTAGAGGGTCCCTTAATCCCTCGGATTCTCCAATATCCTTAAGGGCCATTTAGATCCTTTCATTTGAAGTTGAAATGTACTTAATAAATTAGTTTATTTGTCTTGAAATTTGGCATTCCTTCACTTTCCAAAGTTCACATACAAGTCTATCTCAAATTCATAGGGTGTGAGATAGAAATTAATTCTATAGATTATCATTCTATGTTTCTACTTTACAAATTATAACACGTTTTTCAACTCACTCTCCTACGGTAGAAATACAACACATAAGTATCTCTCTCGTATAGCCAAGAATAATATAGAAATATAATCCATACACAACCATATTAGCTTAATTACTATGTGCCTGAATTATGATTATTAAAATAAATTCAATTCCAAGATCCAAACGGGGCCTAAGCGAAAACAAGAGAATCGGTTTATATAGGGGCCGTTTGGTATGGCGCCCAGGGCAGCTCCCGGAGCCGTTTTTCAGCTCGGGCTACCAAACGGGTCCAGGAGAGGTGCTCCTCGTGCGCAGCTGCCGAAAATCGTGCTCTCACAGCGCGGTTTTGGAAGGTGGAGCCAGAAAATGCAGCTCTCACCGGCTCCTTGTCAGGCGCGCGTGGATTTGGCCGTGGATACCCCTGCCTTCTTCCTCCTTGCGCATGGGCACAGAGTGGCGGCGCGCGGCGGACCGGCGGGCCGGAGCCGGAGCAGACGGCACGCGGTGCGGGGGAGCGACGGATCGTGGCAGATTGGCGGGCCGGAGTCGAGCGGGCGGTGGGTGGGAAGAAAGGATCTCGGAACTGACGTGCTGTGCCTGTGCTGTGGTTGAGTAGATAAGGTAGCAGATAAGATTGGGGAGAGAATAGTAGAAAACAAAAATAAAGAAAAGAAAAAAGAAAAACAAGAAAAAAAAGAAAGGGTATTATGGATATTTTCTCCTTTTCAATGACCGGGAGAAGCTGTTTTGTCAAACGGTTCAAAAAATAAAACTATTTCAGCTCCTCAAATAAATCTGCTTTGTTTCTGCCAGAGTCAGAGCTCTACCAAACCGGCCCATATAACAAGAATAAGAGGCCAGGATCACACAGCGAATGCACATGCGCGCACGGGCAAAGCCGGAAATACACAAAACGTGATCGCGCGCTTCAGACGGGCCAAAGACAAACAAGATCAGTAGGTCACAGGTTTACCGATGTGAAGCCGCCCCTGGAGCCTGGATTGACGGCCGACGGCCGACATCAAGCGAGCGCCGGCGCCGCGGCACACAGACGTGCTGGCGGGCGTGTGGCACACACGTGGGCTGTGCGCGAGGTCGGGCTCGGCCCAACCGATCCTGACCGAACCTTTGCGTTCCGGCGCCTGCCCTGTCCACCTTTGCGTTCCGGGCGTTGGAGCTGCGAGCGTTGACCGCCAGGTGGTAAATTCGTTCGTCGCCTGCCGGTGCCGGTGCTCCGTATATCATCGGTCTGACTGAGACTGACCGGAGGCAATGGGCCCGGGAAAAAGCAAGGACCCCGGTGTTATTTGACCTCAAAAAAGTCGCCCACCAGTGTTATCAGACAGAGCGGCAACCAGGCACCACCAGACCTTTCGTTCCATGAGTGCGCTGGCGTTGACCTGCACAGTCGGGAGAGGCTAGTTGCTTGCCTGATTTCAAGGGAGTAGCTAGTAGAGCGAGTGTGGAAACAGGAATTTGCAGAGAGTGACAACACCTTTGAGGTTGACCTTGTGCGTGTACATGCTGTACGGAGTATATGTGGATATGATCACGGGCCATGCCGCGCAGTCAGAACCAGTCGAGGGCGCACGGCGGTACGTCGCCACCGCCCAACTCGCTCGTCAAGGTCAACCCGGGAACCAAATAGCACGTCGATCAAATACTACCGGTTTCTTCCGTTGGTCTGGTCAGTCCTCGGTTGCAAGGTCAACCTTCACCAGGCTAGGTTGATACGGCGTATAGGTGATAGGATACTAGTAGTAGTACTACACACAAACGAAAGGGAACCTGTGTATGCGAAAATAGAAGGAGAAAACTTCAACTCATGTTCTCGGTAATTCGGTTGACGTTTCGCCGGATCATCAGAGAAAACTCTTCTAGAGAATTCAGCACGCATTTGAGTATTTGACCAATATCTTGTGTTGCACAGTCGTACAGAAGGAATAGTGGGCCCGATGGATGCGAGGGAGACGACCAGCTCCTTCGAACAGCAGGGTCAGCCTTTGAACAATCAGCCTCATGCCTTCCTGAGCTGCTTTAGTACCATTCTATGATTCTAGCGCCCATTTCAAATTTCAAATTTCAAATTATTATAATGCAATGGCCACACACCACGATCACGAAGAATCTATAATTCACATCCTCTTTTTTTTTTTTTGGTTGTCCCCGCATGTACGGCACTACTGCTGAATCCACAAATACGACGATGTTAATTAAACAACTAAACTAAACAGTATGCAGTTGTTCAGCTAGCATACTAAGTACAGGCTTTATGAAAGATGTAGCGCACAGGTTTCACGTGCTCCGCGACTCCGCGAGGAGGAGCCCGGCCGGAAAAATAAATGGCATTCAAGAATTGAATTTACGAGCATATTGGATGCCTTGCCACCGACACCGTTATTGATCCCGTTTTTTTATTTTTTTTATGGAGGATCGATCCTGCTGGTTGTTGGACGAGCACATTCGACGTTCCCTCGGAGCGAGTGGCCAAACTGAAGGCCGCCGCCACCAACCGTATTCTATATGATTTGCTGGTCATGATCAGTGGCCGCTTGCACTGCAAGTTTCTGCGTTCACGCACTTGTTTTTGTTTATTAACGCCCGACACCAACTAACCAGGAGAGGTAAGGGATGACGTTTGCTTTGCTCGCGCGCACATATAATAAAGTAAAGCAACACCAACACGTGATGATGTTTCACATTGGTAACGCTGTTCTTCCGTATATACTAGTAACTGCGTAATAGGCTATGATCACCGTTTAGAGAGGATATAACACTTTCTCCTAGTGTGCTAGGTTCTTGGTGCGTCATTGTAACATTCACTATTTCTTAATCTTAATACAGAGATGTGCAAGCCTTTTATGTATTCGAGAGAAAAAAAAAAACTGTGCATGTGCTCAGCTCGACGTTAGCTCGTTTTGCAGTTGCGGTGAGACTTGCAGTTGCAGTGCGAGTCAACGTCGCAAACTACTGGTAGTAGAAGAAAAGGAACCGGGTCTGCCTAGGAATCCAAACGCAAGTGTCAAGAAATCTTCTCTAGACATCATCCTGAATCTCGGACACCAGTGCTTAGCTTTTCTCGGTCTACACGTCTCTAATTTCCCCCTCTGTGTACTCTACGTACTTTACTCCTGTACATGTGGACTGAACTGAACTTCTAGTATAGTAGTACTAACGGATGGACAAAATATGTAAAACAGGCTGAAAAATCGAACACGGGTCGACGGCACACGTCGCCGTCTCAACCGGACTACTCCAGCAGGGTCGGCTAGCTCCAGCCTTCTTTTTTTTTCTTTCATCAGGCTTCAGTATCCCAGTCCGTCCCCGGCCGGTCACGGTTAGTTTAGAAGGACGTCTCACGTCAACGACGACGGGCGGACGGACGCACGAGTGCGAAAACCAAACCCAGGCAACAAATTGAAGGAGAGCGAGCGGACGAGAGCGATGGCATGGCCGCATGGGAATGGGAGGGAGGCAGCGGGCACCCGGCCAGCCAGCCAGCCAGCCCCAAGCCGCCGCAGGAAAAGTAGGGGCGAAATTGACACGGGTTGAAGCTGAACTGGCGCGGAGAAAAAGAAACCGAGCCGCCGCCGTGTGAACGCACGCCTCCACCTCCACTGTCCACTCCACCACCCTCCCCGCCCCGCGACGGCGGCTACTACTCCCCGGCTGTCGCTTCCTGCGGCTACTACTACTAGACTCTCTCTCTACTAGACGTAGAAGAGAACGGATCGTAGTTGGCTGCCCACCCACCGCTAGTAGGCATGCATGCAGCTGCACGCAGACGCACTTTTCCGTCCTTGCATTGGATTGGATTCTATGACGACCCGCGTGTCGTTGTCATGCATTCGTACGGTCCCAAGTGTTTGCTTCACTGGATAGACACCGTTAGTGTTAGTCGCCCTAGAAAAGGACCAAATTGATTAGTAGTACTAGTTATTTGTACAGTGGGGTATGTATATCTGTAAGTCAGGACTCTCGTGCGCACGTGGTCTCGTTGGTGATTCCTTATTTACGACAGTGCTACAGTACTTGTCAGTATAAAATTACCATGTAATTGTCATCAGTAAGCATATCGGAGTACTCTTGTTCCGCAGAATGTGCCAAGCTAGTATCCCGTAACAATCTGGAGGAGGAGTGGCTACAACCACCACCAAGCTTACGGGGTATTTTAGAAATAGATTGTAATCATGTTTATGATCACAATCTGGTGGAGGAGTGGCTAGAACCACCACCAAGCTTGCGGGGTATGTTAGAAACAGATTGTAATTATGTTCATGATCGATGAATGAAGCTCCGGCTGTTCAAAAAAAAAACGCCAGGACCAGGAGACTAAGACGCACTATAAAACTCGATCCGCGGTGGCTAGACAGCCTCCAGGTATTCCGGTTTAAGAAGAAAATTATCTAACGTAGATCGAGAAAACTCTCGAACCCCTGTCCCACCCATACATAGCGGCACCATAGCTTAGTGAGATGAGCTAGCCACAGACCTGTGCTTTGGATGTGGAACAGACGAGGGAGTTTTTTTTCTCCATTGGTCACTGCGGCTGAGTCCCTCGAGACTCGAACTTTGACCACTCCAAAGGGGAAATATTGAACGTGCACTGACCACTCGCTCGGCCAGACCGTTCCCAAGACGTACTACTACGGCCCCGTTCGCTAGTCTGAAACTTGGCTCAAACTGACTGATTCTGTGAGAGAGAAACATTGTTCGGCTGGTTTGGTGAACAGTAAATTGTGAGGGGCAGCAGCCGGCTGGCTGGTCTTTCCAGACCAGCAAACGTCTCCTACTTGTCAAAAGGTTGATCCGATGAATCACGTACTCTGGTCCATGTAATGTAGGCGCTTGACTAATCCAGTACGATAATTAGCACGCAACGTGCGTCGTCATCGTTGTCGTTGGAGGAGTCGCGTTTGAGCGAGCGAACCTGCCTGTATTGTCTTAACCTTGAATGCGTGCAAGACAACATGTAAGTATACTACTTGTCGGTGCAGAAAGTGATCAACACATAAATATTTGTAGTTTTATCGTACGTTGTGATCGGATATGGCCTAGCACTCAATGACACATGGTTTATACTGGTTCAGGCAACGTGCCCTACGTCCAGGCTGAGTCGGTCGGAGACTTTATTCCTGAGCCCAGGTGCTCAAAGTTTGCTGTGGGGTTACAAACGAGAGGGAGTAAGATGGGGGTGCAAGAGGTCCGGTCGGACTCTGGACCGAAGGGCCGAGAGAGACGGGAGCTCCTACGTGCGCTAAGTATTTGAGCATGTGCTCTGTTGGGATCGTTCGAATCGTAAGTTGTTCGATCCGTTGGTGGTTGAATCGTTTGTGAATTGATCCGTCCTTTTTGGAGAGAGCGCATCCCCTTTTATAGATGAAGGGGATGGCTTTACAAGAGAAAGAGTGTGAGAGAAAGAGAGAGTGTGTGCTACCTAGTCTTGTTGCCCACGCCGTTGGGTACAAGGTAGTTAGTCGGCGCCCACAACACTATTGATATCCGGATGCATGTGATAGGCTCCATCGTGATCTTCTGGTATGGCCGATGTCGGCGCCTACCATACTGTAGGATAAATGTTGGCGTCCATAATACTATTGCTGTTCTGACATGTCTAGAAGGATATAAAGTGCCTTTTGATATGATCTGACAGTACTATCCTACAGGTGTGCAGGGTACGAACCTTGATATTGTGGTTGACTGGAGCGCCTTGCGTTACTTGCTCTGTTCGTTTCCTGGGTCTTTACCGAGCGGGCGTTCCCGGTCGGTCTTTCCCTAGTTGGCTCCGGCCTCCTGGTCAGAGAAGAGCTGTAAGCAGAGGTTTAGTGTACTCTTGGTCGGAGAAGCGAGTTGGAGTCGAAGGCGAGCGTCGTCCCTTCTTGGCTAGGCCTTCTAGTCAGAGAGGCGGGCCAGAGTCGAAAACGAGCGCCGGAGTCGGAGGCGAGCTGGCCAGGCCTTCCTATCAGAGAGGTGGGCCGGAGTCAGAAGCGAGCGTCGTTCCTACTTGGCCAGACCTTCCGGTCGGAGAGGCGGGCCAGAGTCGGAAGCAAGCGTCGGTTCTCTCTTTGGCCAGGCCTTCCGGTTGGAGATCGCCCTTCTAGCCTGTCGTTAGGTTTTTAGGCCAGCCCAGGAGTTGCGCATCGTTCGCAACACCGTCTGCTGGGCCGAGCTTCTCGCTGGGAAGTAGGTCCATGAGGACCCTGGGTTTATGAACCCGACACTACTGTACTGCACAAAATATAACGCCCGTTGCCTGCTAATCTTGAATTCACACAAGCCCTTACTATACGTACAGTGTCTCTAGGAACATGGAATTCAATCCGTTGCGCGCTACTCCCTCCATCTCAAAATAATCGCACGTTTGTGATTTAAAATTTGTCATAAATTAAGTGATCAAATGGCACAAAGGTTCCATGCATGTATAGCCAGCAGGTGGCAGAGCACGGTAGAATAGCCAAGCAAATGGACCAGTATACAATGAAGACCAACGTACCCCTCGGCATAATCTTGGTGCCACTGCCTTCCAACCCCACCCTAGATCCTCCTCGTACGATCTCGCACTCCTCATCCGGCGCCACTGCCTCCTCACCCAATCCCAATTCATCACCCCACAATCCCGCCTCCTCTCTGCCCAATGTCTCATGTCCGCCTGACGGGGCCATCCTTCGACCATGCTACATACCTTCCGTCCAGTCACCCTTCCTTGGGGTGGCCAACACTGGACGGATCGGTTGTTCCTCTATCCATGCCAGTGTTGTGCTACATGAAGGAAGTTGGGGGCAGAAACAGAAAGGAACATGGTTATAGGTTGAAAGAGCAAGAGAAGAAGATATTTTTTTTGGAAGGGTTGAGATGATTTAGGAATAGCCTGGGGTTCCAAATAAAAAATAGAGGTCATGTTTTAGGCAGTAGCGATGGAGAGAGTAATAGAAAGGAGGGCTTAGAAAACAGATGGGCTACGTAGATAGACAAGTGGGAAGCATGTTTTAATTTAGGTAGTGCCGTTGAAGATGAGTAAAAGAGAGAGTTGTCCTAAATCGGTCCTAAAGTGGTGGTTATTTGCATGACATAATGGAAAATAAAAAAACTAACTATATGAGCTCCTAGACACAAATAGGCCATGTTCGCTTCGCTGAAAAAACAAGGCAAAACACTATTCTGACTTATTTGTTGTGGGAGAAAAACACTGTTCTGACTGAAAAAACAAACTAAAAAAGACGGATTATAAGAGAAGTGAACAGGGCCATAATCGGTCTTAGTCGTGCCATGGATTTTGAAACACATATTTGTTGGCTTGCTAAACTCTCGTCTAGCTCTTTTCCCCATATGTCACAGACACATTCTCTCGCACTAAATTGCATCAAAAGTATGATGATCATTTGTTCATCATACCTTTTACGGTAGACATTATCTTCTTTACTTAATGTCGGGTTCATAAACACGGGGTCCCTCATGGACCGGCTTCCCAGCAAAGACTCGACCCAGCAGGCGACGTTGTGAATGATGTGCAACTCCTGGGCTGGCCCAAAAACCTAACAATAGGACAGAAGGGCGAACCAGCTTCTGACCGGAAGACCTGGCCAAGGAGGAACGGCGCCCGCTTTCGACTCTGGCTCGCCTCTCCGACCGGAAGGCCTCGCTTTTGACTCCAACCCGCCTCTCCGACCGGAAGGCCTGGCCAAGGAGGAATAACGCATCGCCTCCCACTCTGACCCACATTTTCGACTAGGGATGCACCAAACCCTTGCTTACAGTTCTTCTCCAACTAGCGCAGTCAGAGCCGACTGGAACCAACCGACCGGGACGCCCGCTCGGTGATGACCAGGAAACGTACAGAGCAAGTAAGGCAGGCACTCAAGTCAATCATAATATCAAGGACCATATCCTGCACACCTGTAGGATAATAACCGACAGGACATGTCAAAAGGGTGCCCTGCAACCTTCTAGGCATGACAGAACCCAAGCAGTGTTGTGGGCGCCGACATTTTCCCTATAGTGTTGTGGGCGCCATCAACTCTCATACCAAACAAGCATGGTAAAGCCCCCCCCACATGCCTCTAGACATCAACAGTGTTGTGGGCGCCGTCATCTACCATACATGGTGAATACGGTAAAACCTCCCACATGCGTCTGACAACAACAGTGTTATGGGCATCTACCATCATCTTGTACCCGACGGCGTGGGCAACAAGACTTAGTAGCATGCGTACTCTCTCTCTCGCTTGTAAGGCCATCCCCTTCATCTATAAAAGGGGATGCGCTCTCTCCCAACAGATAGATCTCTCAGCTCACTCACACACCACAACAGAACCACTAGGTTCAAACCTCAAGCACACGCTCGAACACTTAGCACATAGCGGAGCTCCCGTCACTCTTGGCCCATCAGACCAGCGTCCGACCGGACCTCTTGTACCCCTATCTTTCTCCCTTCCGTTTGTAACCCCACAACAAACTTCAAGCACCTAGGCTCAGGAATAAAGTGACCGACCGACTCAAACTAGACGTAGGGCCCATTTCCTGAACCAGTATAAACCCTGTGTCATTGAGTGCTAGGCCACATCCGATCACAACGTACAACAAAACTACAAATATTTATGTTTTGGTCACTTTCTGCACCGATAGTTGGCGCCATTCATGGGGAAGACGTTGTATGTTCACTCTTTTGGTCATCGAAAGGCCCATTTTTCTGCCACCTTCGCCATGGAGGGCTCAAGCGATACGACTCACTTTGACTCATTAGAGTTTCCCGTACTCCCACCTGTTGGGACGTGGGTTCCACCTATCTTTGAGCCATCCTAGCCCTTCCTCTTTGGAAGCCTGGACTTCGTTGCCGATCGGCTCGGTGTACTACACCTCCGCGAGGAGGCACTTGTCCGGCGCCCGTCGGAGGGGCACCCTCCATCGGCTCTGGGACACACGACGACTTCAACGACGAGGCACCTACGCTTCATTTGCGAGCAAACGCTCTGCTCAAAACCCACTATGAGTAATGTACGTGTTGTTATTTACTCGCTATTTACTATCTTCTGCCGATTATCCGAAGGAACCGCATTGTCCGCACCGCAACCACCGTACGACCAGTTCCCCTATGGCCTCGCATCCACCATGGATGCGTACACTCAGGGGCTCTGAAGGACGTTGGCGCTGCCCCCCTCACATCCAAATTCATGGGAAAATAGCGAGCTATGCTCCCAACACTTTTCACGAACTCCTGGATAACAAGTTTGAGAGAGACGGCTCTAGCATCGGCGATGTGGCACCTAGCCACCGTCTGTCCTAGGAGTGCGCTATGGTGGACGCTTTGGGACAACCGTCGGTGGTAGCAGAGTCCTTGTAGACTCACACCGCTCTGGTCCCTCATATGGGGGCCCTCGCGCTTGCACAACAACACGCCAAGGAGCTACGACAATGGCGGTAGAACCAGCCGCCACCTACGCCGGCGTGCTCGGTGCAGCACGTTGCGCCCCATGCGCATAACCTGATGAGCGGCGCCCGGGGTCACACCCGCTAGGCCTAGTGTGACATCATGGGCGAGGGGAACAACCCCCACAGTTTGCTCGGGCTAGCTAGAACATCACCGCTACGGTAATGCTTCTGTGTGGCATTCCCTAGGAGCGGGCGCTCCACCAAAACCTCTGGGTGCTGATGGAAGTCGTCGCCATTCAATAGGAGGAGAGCTCTGCATCATGACTCCGACTCATGGCCTCTCTCCCCACCCAGGGAGCGAGGACGCACCAGATGGATCGCTTCATCCACTCACTGCTATAGCCACCAGGTGCGGCATAGGAGGTCGCAGCTACGCTGTGGTCTGACCTGGTGCCTGCTCCACACCGATCGCTAGTACTTGAATGGCTCGGTCCGAACCAAGATGCTTGCAGCAACATCAGCAACTGACATCAGGCCTGGCATGATGATGATGCCCATCGGGCAGCGGTGAGGGGAGGCGACACGGGCCCCGGCCGAACCATCGAGGGTAGCGGTGAAACATGCCCTAGGCATGGTCGCTGGCCAGACGATCAGAGTCCTAGCCCAGATGGCCCGGGACCATGGGCCTTTGGCCGGTGTATCCAGAGAGCGCCGTTCCCACAGTGCTTCTGACCGCCCACTAACATCGCCAAGTACATCGGGGAGACGAACCCTGGTATTTGACTCGAAGGTTTTTGGCTCGCCTGCCGAGCCGAAGGGGTGGATGATGACCATTTAATCATTCAATATCTCCCCATCTGTGTGGGGGAACATGTTTGGGCATGGCTTGAATTCCTCCCGCACAACAGCATCCGTGACTGGGCGGACCTCAAGAGGATCTGTCAGTGCAAAAAGTGACCAGCACGTAAATATTTGTAGTTTTACCGTACGTTATGATTGGAGGTGGCCTAGCACTCAATGACACAGGGTTATACTGGTTCAGGCAACGTGCCCTACGTCCAGTTTGAGTCGATCGGTGACTTTATTTCTGAGCTCAGGTGCTCGAAGTTTCCTGACGAGGACATCACTACTTCATTGCATACAAGCCAAGTAGAGGAGGACGTCCAGCATGGGCGTCCAATTCATCTTTTTCGTGGTGGAAGCCGAGTCCAACTCAAGTTCGAGTCCGGTTCGGGCTCCAGAACCAGTCTGCCTTAAACTGGTCACCCAGGACGCATCTGGACTCCGTTTTCGATGATCCACATATGGATGGAAAGCTAATTGGATAAGGAAACCAACCCAATTGGTTTCACGTCAAAAGGCCTTCAGAATCAACAGGAATCGTCGAATCAAGTCTGCGTCCAGAATCTGTCAGGGTGCTGTGACACCGTCTTTTGGTCCGTTGGACCGTGTATCATGTTTGGGCCCATTAGGGGGCATGTCCAGGGGGTGACATCCAAGACTCTATAAATACCAGCCGTCGCTCTCCTTAGGGTTTGAGTTTTGTTTAGTTCTTGATTTCCTCATGAAACAGACATCGTTTTGCTGCAACTGTCGCCGCCAAGGCCGCTTGCTGTGAACCAGGGCCCCAGTTCTTGATCTTGTTCGCCTATGGCGATTAGTCCTTTTGAATAAAGACTTGAACCCCTTCTCGTTATCATAAGCCTCATATTTATTTGCAATTTCAGATTGCGTTCATCCCGTTCTTGCTTGTGTTCTCGATTCGCTTGCAGGAAAGCCTTCTCGACGAGGTCAATCACGTTCGCGTGGTTGATAACCAACAGAGCAGTGGTGTAATGGTTGCGGGGGTCCGAATCAATCTTGGTTCGAAGCCTAGATCGTGAACGTCGAGTCTCCACCAATCGACGCTATCATACCTTTCGGAAGATCGGGCCTAGTCTACATCAAGTGGTGATGAGGACATCACTACTTCATCGCATACAAGCCAAGTAGAGGAGGACGTCCAGCATGGGCGTCCAATTCATCTTTTTCGTGGTGGAAGCCGAGTCCAACTCAAGTTCGAGTCCGGTTCGGGCTCCAGGACCAGTCTACCTTAAACTGGTCACTCAGGACGCATCCAGACTCCGTTTTCGACGATCCACATATGGATGGAAAGCTAATTGGATAAGGAAACCAACCCAATTGGTTTCACGTCAAAAGGTCTTCAGAATCAACGGGAATCGTCGAATCAAGTCTGCGTCCAGAATCTGTCAGGGTGCTGCGACACCGTCTTTTGGTCCGTTGGACCGTGTATCATGTTTGGGCCCATTAGGGGGCGCGTCCAGGGGGGTGACGCCAAAGACTCTATAAATACCAGCCGTCACTCTCCTTAGGGTTTAGGTTTTGTTTAGTTCTTGATTTCCTCGTGAAACAGACATCGTTTTGCTGCAACTATCGCCGCCAAGGCCGCTTGCTGTGAACCAGGGCCCCAGTTCTTGATCTTGTTCGCCTATGGCGATTAGTCCTTTCGAATAAAGACTTGAACCCCTTCTCATTATCATAAGCCTCATATTTATTTGCAATTTCAGATTGCGTTCATCCCGTTCTTGCTTGTGTTCTCGATTCGCTTGCAGGAAAGCCTTCTCAGCGAGGTCAATCGCGTTCGCGTGGTTGATAACCAATGGAGCAGTGGTGTAACGGTTGTGGGGGTCTGAATCAATCTTGGTTTGAAGCCTAGATTGTGAACGTCGAGTCTCCACCAATCGACGCTATCATACATTTCGGAAGATTGGGCCTAGTCTACATCATTTCCAGTGGGGTTACAAACGAGAAGGAGAAAGATGAGGGTACAATAGGTCTAGTCGGGCTCTAGTCAGAGGGGACGAGAGTGATGGAAGCTCCGCTATGTGCTAAGTATTCAAGCATGTGCTTGTGGCTTGAACCTGGTGGTTTTGTTGTTGTGTGTTAGTGAACTTGATCCATCTTTTTGTTGGGAGGGAGCGCATCCCCTTTTACAGATGAAGGGGATGGCCTTACAAGTGAGAGGGAGAGAGTACGTATGCTACTAAGTCTTGTTGCCCAAGCCGATGGGTATAAGATGATGGTAGGCTCCCATAATACTGTTTAATGTTAGATGCACGTGGGAGGTTGCGTTGTCTTCTTCTAGGATGGCAGACGTTGGTGCCTGCCATACTTTTGATGCTAAGAGGCATGCAGGGGTTTTACCATGTTCGCCTGGTATGGTAAACCGGCGCCCACAACACTATTGATGCCTAGAGGCATGTGGGAGGAGCCTTACCGTGTTTGTCTGGTATGGGAGTTGATGGCGCCCACAACACTATAGGGAAAATGTCAACGCCTACAACACTGCTTGGGTTCTATCATGCCAGGGAGGTCGCAGGGTACTATCTTGTAGGTGTACAGGATACGTTCCTCGGTATTGCGGTTGACTTGAGTGCCCTACTTTACTTTATCCATCCGTTCCCTGGCCCTTACCGAGCGGGTGTCCCCGGTCGGTTGATCCCAATCGGCTCTGATTATGCTAGTCAAAGAAGAGCTGTAAGCAGGGGTTTGGCGCATCCTCGATTGGAGACGCGGGTCGGAGTCGGAAAGTGGTGTTTGGCCAGGCCCTCTAGTTGGAGAGGCCATCCGGAGGTGGGCCGGTGTCAGAAGCGAGTGTTGTTCCTTCTTCGTGAGGCCTTTCGATCGAAGAGGTGGGCTAGAGTTAGAAGCGGGCACCGTTCCTCCTCGGCCAGGCCTTCCGGTCGGAGATTAGATTGTCCCTCTGGCCTGTTGTTTAGGTGTTTTGGGCCAGCCCATGAGTTGCGCATCATTTGCAATGTTGTCTGCTGGGCCGAGCCCTTTGTTGGGAAGCCGGTCCGTAAGGGACCCTGGGTTTATGAACCCGACAGGAGCCCCCGGGTAATTTGGGTAGAATCATCTGGGGGATTTTTGTCTTGACAGCGGGTGCGCGCGAGCGCACTTGTGGGTGTAGCCCCTGAGCCATTAGGTGATTCAGGTAGAATCGTCTAGGGGATTTTTGTCTTTGACGGCGGGGGACATTTCATTTCATTGGTGGGTGCACGCAAGCGCACCCGCGGGTGTAGCCCCCGAGCCCCGGGCGATTCGGGCCAAATCGCTTGGGGTTTTTTTGTCAGCGGGCATGTGTGCATGCATTTTAGTCAAGATAGAGTCATCAACCAAGGTGTTGTGCGTAGCCAAGGCAGCTATTTTTAGGGATCGGACGAGACAGAGCTCATGGATCCTAGCATTGGGCGTAGCCGAGGAATCAAAATGGACTCACGGATCCATGCGTTGGGCATGCTAAGCGATTTGGGGGAGTTGGAGTCATGGGCCTTGGTGCAGCTGAGGTGTTTTTTGGCATCTTGAGCCCCTAAGCCCTATTGGCCTTTGGCTAGGGTTGATTTTGAGTTTTGTGCATTACCTCGTCCTCGGTTTCTCACAACCAGAGGGGTTGAGCTAACGCGCTTGCCTTAATCACTTGGGCTCGAGTGATGTGCTCGGTGAGCTCGCTAATGGGTATGATCGAGTGAAATCTAGGTCCGTCGTTCATGACGAGGTCAGCTAGCCCCCTTGTGGCATTCCACTGCTCCTTAACCTACAACCCGGTAGATGCCTGGGTTGTTCTGGAGACTAACCTAGGTGGCCCGCTGGCCTCCCCTTGATGGGGATTCAGTGGGTTTAGCGAGGTTTAGGATCAAACAAGAAGGTTGAGATGACCCTATCCGCTTCAGGGTAGACTGGGCGAGGGCCGCTCGGGGCTCATCTATGTTTTCTCCCCTAGCTCTGTTTGACATGAGGCGGCCTCGAGCCCTGGTCAGTCGTTGCTCATGTTGCATGAGGCAACTGCCGCTTCGTGATGCAACACAGAGCGTTGTGATGCATTTAACTGCATACGTAATGCTTTAGCCCATGAGCCCCTAGGTGATTCGGGGTAGAATCATCCGGGGGCGTGGGTGTATGGAATGAATGCGTGTATGGATGTATGAATGATTATAAAGAATGAGCGGGGGTCAGTAATATTACCTTGATGACTCGAGTGACGGTATTTGAGGAGCTCCAATCAGAAATGTTCGACCAGGATCTGTGCTCGTCGTTCATGATGGAGTCGGCATGGCCCACATTGGGAGTCCCTCTGCTCCTTATCTATCTCTCGATGTTTGCCTAAGCCATTAGATTAGACTCAGGAAGCCCATTGGTCTCTCCTGGCGGAGATCCTGTTGTTTGGGTTTTTCCAAGTCCTGCTTGGGAAGGCGGAGAGCCGCCTGTGCGTGGTGGTGCTTTGTTTCTTGCGTCCGGCGTGCGGTAGTGGCAGGCCAAACCCTGGCCACATCCCGTTTGACCAGGCATCGTTTCGTTGAGCAGGGTGTGTCCCATCGGTCAGGGCGCATCCCATCATATCCCATCCGCATTGAATGGGGAAGGGAGAGGGTTTTTCGCCCCCGCCATTTTGCCTTTCCCCGATCACCATGCCTTTCCCAACTGTTGTGCCCCTTTCTTTAAGTCAGAGAAGGGAGAGGGCTTTCGCCCCGTTCCCTCACCTATTCCTCATCTACCGTCTCTTCTCTTTCTTCCTTCTCGCCAAGAGCGTCTGAGTGCCGCGGTGGTTCCTAGGAGAGAAAAAGGGGAGAGCGAGGGAGAGGGGAAAACTCACAAATCCATTCGTGAATCCGGAGCAAAATGTTAGGCTAGAGGTATTCTGTTGTGATGGAGTCGGTGCTGGAGGCCTTCGCCGAGAAGGGGTTTCTGCCGCCAAAGGAGGTAGCGCACTGGAGGGCTCCTAGGAGGGAGGATTTCCCACAACCTCATGCCAGCGAGGTTGTTTCCTTCCTTGCCTTCCATGAGCGTGGGTTAGGACACCTCGCACACTGGTTCCTATGTGGGCTCCTCAATGAGTGAGGCCTAAAGCTGTAGCACCTTAATCTGACTGGGGTGCTACAAATCTCTAGCTTCATCACCGTGTGCAAGGCCTTCCTTAGGATGGAGCCGTACGTGGACTTCTTTCGGTAGATGTTCTCTGGGCAAACTTTGTCGGTGGGGAATTTGCCCGAGGCCACACCGGTGGGGGGCTTTGAGCTACAGAAGAAACCAAGCATGGGGGGCTCGTACCCTGTGTATACCCCCTATGATTCCAATCGGGGGTGGCACGGGGAATGGTTCTACATTAGGAACCCGATGGAGGTGCCGTTCCCTTATTTCACCGGTAGGAGGCCAGAGATGCTGGACAACTGGTCGTGGGGTCCCGCCAGTCGGTAGAAGTATAAGGTGGAGATTATCGAGGTAGAGCTCCAGAAGCTCGTGCGGCGTGGCCTCGACGGGGTGTGGGTATTCCATACCCTCTTCCGCCATTGGGTCACTCTATTGGCGGAGAGGACATGACCAATGTGGAAGTACAATGGCCTAATGGACCCTGACCATATGTCACCAGAGGAGCTACCGAACGACGATGTCTGGAGTCGCCTTGATCAGGTGCTACAGATGAGGCCAAGGGAGGCCCTTGATGGAAAGCCTGGACCTCTCAACTCCACGGTGGTGTCCAAACTGGTATGCTCTCCTCTCTTTTACTCCGTGCTCTTTTTCCCTCTGCTCTCCTATTATTTGATTTTGTCGCCTGTAGGGACTTGGAGTTTACAAGTCCCGACCGCACCTTTCGAAGGGGCCAGAGGGTGCGGCGTGGCAAGCCTCCCAGAAAGAGGTGGTGGATGCCAGGAAGAAGAAGAAAGCCAAGGAGGCTTGGCGGAAGCAAGAGAAGGAGAAGGAGATCACCCAACGCATGCGGGCCAGGTAAAATAGGAGCGACGTCGAGTCAGAGGACCCCACAAAGGTGGGGGATGACATGCTTTTCTCCAAGGAGGAGGAAAGCCAGGAGGTTGTTGCAACCTCGGCGAAGCGTTGTGATCCTGTGGCCACACACGTTGGCAGTGAGTAGGTGGTAGAGAGGCGTGGCGATGTTCCAATGCCAAGGAAGCGTGCTGCAAGTGCGGACGCCATCGAAGAACGAGAGGTGAAGCGGACATGGTCATCGCGCCCTTCTAAGGTGTCACCGGCCTCGTCCCTGCATGTAGTGGGCATGGCGGGACAGGCTAGGTGGTTAGAGGAGCGGGCTCACACCAGGACGTCGTAGGGACCGGTGCCGGCACGTGACTCATAGTGGGAGGATGCCCCGCTAGCTACTCCAATTAGCGCGCCTCGAGCTGAAGGTTGTGGTGACTCGTGGGCTGGGTAGGAGCCGGTTGGGTCGACTCTGCCCTCGGCTGAAGTGAGGGGGCGTGGGCCATAGCCTAGGAGCGGTCCTTGTCCTATGGGCCCGTTGATGTTGGGTCGTCATTTCAAAGTCGTACCGCTTACATCTCGACATGCCTTTCTTTGTTTCTTTTTTATCTTCCCGTTGAGTTTTTTGGAGTGTGACTGACCCGTACCTTTTTTTACAGCGGCCGGATGTTGTTGGGGCTGAGTATCGCCCCAACTCACGTGCGGGAGGATTGGAGGCACACCTTATAGCACGCCGTGGTGAGCAGCGGGGAGAGTAGGGTGGTGGCGGTGGGTCCTTCCCTTTTGAGGGCGGTACCCCCAGGCCGATCGCTAGTACAGTGGCAGCAACGACGATGGTGTTGGCGGCAATCCCGGTGGTGACGGTGGAGGCACGTCGGAGGTGTCCCTTGAGGCCCCTCCCCTACCGGCTACGGCAGAAGAGGAGAGGGAGACTAGGCTCCCTACCTTGCCAGGTGGAGGACTGTGCGGCTCACCTTCCCGATCAGCGCTGGAGGTGCCGGGGGGAGGTGCGGCTAGGACAGAGCTAGAATGCCTGTCGGTGGCCTATGAAACTGAGGTGGTGGAGATCCCCTCCGACGACGAAGCAGATGATGTGGTGGAGCTATCGACGCCGTCGTAGGAGCTGGCGATGGTCTGGTCAGGGGCTGGGCCTTCCAGCAGGCTGGAGGAGACTAATCTAGAGTGGCCCTATCCTGAGGACCCGACAAAGGTTTGTTTCATCCTTCAGGATTCATAGGAGTGTCAGCTCTGGGACATCCTTGGGGGGAGAGGACTTGCCATGGAGTCTGATCTCACCAAGCTGTCGGTGAAGCTTGAGGATGCCTAGGAGCGGGTTGAGTCTATCCAGCGGTTGGTTAAGGTCAACCTATGTCGTGCCGCGATGGTGAGTTTCCCACGCTCATCCTTGACCCCTTGGTCTTTCGTCGGTTGCCTCCGCATGCTTGCTTCTTGTTTTTGTAGGGTCTAGAGAAGATGTCGTGCTGCAAGTCCTATTTCCTCTAGATAGAGCATGCCCGGATGGTTGAGCTTGAGCGTCAGCTAGAGTCCACCCGCCGTGAGTCCTAGGACCAGGCGGCAGAGGTGATCGAGGTACGGGCGGTAGAAGTGCTTGCTGTGAAATGAGCGACTGCCGCCGAGCGAGGGCTTGAGGTGGTGAAGGCCCACTAGGTGGAGACCAAGGCGGTGCTACAGAAGTCCCTGGCGGACATCGAGGTAGCACTCCAAAGAGCCCTAGATACCCTAGATTCGGAGTGGAAGGCCCTGGAGTCAGAACAAAAGGCTCGATCGGAGGCCAACCAGGAAGTCCTCACGCTTTGGGGCCAGGTGATGGGGACGGAGGAGGCGAACGCTCGGCTACACAAGCAGGTGACCCGATAGGCAGAGGGACTCTCCATCCTCGAGAACACCTACCTTGATAAGTACCTTTTACGCTTTCGACGTGTTGGTTTCTTCCTTTAGCTTGATTCTAAGCTTATCGTCCTCTTTCCAAAGCTAGGTGGGAAGGTGGAGTCGTTGGAGTTGGACCTAGAGATGGCCAAAGTGATGTTTGGCTGGAGTGCAGAGGCGCTGGCCAAGTCACTTGAAGAGGGACATGTTCTCGAGGAGGAACTTGACCAGATACGCAATGTTGCCCAGCTCATCGTCTCGGAGGTCTTTGGGTCAACGCCATATACCAGTGCGCCCGCCATCCGGCTGGTGGAGGTTCTAGATGAGGTTATGGCCCTCATCACCGATGAGCTGTTCTATGGGTCATCGAGGGTGTTGACTTTGGTGGCGACGTACCACCCGGACCTAGACTTCACCACCATCTATAGCGGGTATGCCAATGGCTGTAGCACGGAGGACATCCAGTCTCTTGGGGAGAGCTTGTTGCCACACGCAAAGTTGTTGGCCGAGAAAGTCTCCACACAATGGGTGATGGATGCCCGCTGTGTGGACATGGCTAGAAGCATGCGTCAGGAGGACGTCACCTAACCTACGGATGGCGTGGAGCCTAGGTTGAAAGTGGACATTGTCCGCCTCCAACCGAGCCAAATGTTGCCTAGTCGGAGGACGAGCAGCCCCTTCCCTCGCCGGTCGAGCCGGTAGCCGATGCCGTCATGGAGCCATAGTAGAAGTAGTAGAAATACTTTAACAAATGTAAAAGATAATGTCATGGGGGAGCCCCCTGTGTAAAGCATTTTTATGTGTACAGTAACTTTGTTTTTATGATGGAACTACTTCGTTCGGGGAAACTTGTTCCGTCCGTTCCTTATTTTTACCTTAGCATAACTTTGTTTTTTATTCTCTCCTTTTTTGCACCTGCCCATTTGCACCATAGGCTGCAACCTTAAGAGCCTAGGCATGGCCCATGAGGCTAAGTCGCTCATAACCATAGGTAGAGGCAGGGTGCGATCGGTCAGAATATTTTAAGCAAAGTTACGTAAGGTAATTAAAGGAATAGACTGCCTTTTCATTCGGGGAAAATGTATTTATCATATGAAAGTAAACAGAGGGGTGACATTGCATCCCTGTGGAGCCCCCGAGTGACCTATGCCGAAAGTGTTTGGGTCGGGGCGCTTTATAGGAGCGAACGTTAAGTAAAAATGATAAGACTAAATTTTAGAGAAAGAAACGACGTAGTTGTTCGCTGTTCCAAGTGTTGGTTAGAACGTTGCATTGTCGTCCTTCAGTCGGTAGGCGTCCGGTTGGATCACCTCGATTGCCATATAGGGACCTTTAGTCATCCAGATCCTTGCCCGCTACGACCCTTTCTTGGCCGCTGCTTCTTTGCCTTTTCCTTCCTTTGGCCCACCGGCCTGTCGCAGAAGGCGCTTGAGGAGCTCATAGTCCTTATAGAGGTGTTTGACGGGGTAGGTGTGGTTGGTGCATTGGCACTCCATGAGCTTGTTGAAGTGGTCTAGAAGGCCCTACTAGGGCTGCTTATTTGTCTGATCAGCCATGGTGACCAACACGGAGTTGGCCGGTCGGCGACGAACTTCTTTGTTCTTTTTGTTCCTCTACGTGGAGGGGCCCTCGTCCTGATCCTCATGCTTGGCCTTGCCTTTGCCTCTGCCTCCATTGAAGCGCTATAGGAGCAGCGCTCTCTGGATGCATTGGGCAAAGGCCCATAGTCCTAGGCCATTCGGGCTAGGACTCTGGTCGTCTGGCCGGTGACCACGCCTAGGGTGCATTTCACCACTCCTCGCGATGGTCTGGCCAGCGTCTGTGTCGCCTACCATCATTGTCGCTCAATGGGCACCATGATCATGTCAGGACTGATGCGCGGTTACTAACAACGCTATGAGCATCTTGGTTTGGTCCGAGCCGCTCACGTATAGGTGGTCGATGTGGAGCGGGTGCCAGGTCAAGCCCGGGCGCAGATGCGCCCTCTTGTCCCGCGCTCGATGGCTGTAGTGGTGAGTGGGTGGAGCAATTCGTCTGGTGCATCCCCACTCCCCTAGTGGGGAGAGAGGCCGTGAGTCGGTGTTGTGATGCGGAGCTCTCCTCCTGTTTAACGGTGGTGGTTTCCACCAGTGCCCGGAGGTTCTTGTGGATCCCTGTTCTTAGGGGTCGTTCGGCTCAGGAAGGCCACGTAGAATCATTGCCGCAGCGGCGATGTTCTGGTCAGCCCAAGCGAACTATGGGGGATCGTTCCCCTTGTCCGTGATGTTGCGTTAGACCTGGTGGGCGCAACCCCAGGCACCGCTTGTCGGTTTATGCGCATGGGGCGCAGTGCGGTACATCGAGCACACTGGCGCAGGTGGCGGCTGGTTCTACCGCCGTTGTCATAGCTCCTCGCCATGCTCCCATGTGAGCGTGAGGGTCCTCGCACGAGGGTCTAGAGGGGTGTGAGTCTGCAAGGACTCTGCTACCACCAGTGGCTGTCCCATAGCATCCGTCATAGCACACTCCTGGGACGAACGGTGGCTAGGTGCCATGTCGCTAATGCTGGAGCCATCACTCTCAACATCGTCATCCATAAGGTCGAGGAAACAGGTGGGAGCATAGCTCACCATCCCCATAAATTCAGACGTGAGAGGGGCGGCATCGGCATCCTTCAAAGCCCCAGGATACGCATCCACGAGGGACGCGAGGCCGTAGGGGAACCGGTCGCATGGCCGTCATGGTAGGGACAACAGAGCCCCTCCGGATAATCAGCGGAAGATAGCAAATAGTGAGTAAATAATAGTATGTACAATACTCACAGTGGGGTTTGAGCAGAGACTTTACTCGGAATGAAGCGCATGCGCCTCGTCATTGAAGTCGTCGTGTGTCCTAGAGCCGAGGGAGGGCACCTCTCTGATGGGCGCCAGAACAAGTGCCTCATCGCGGAGGTGTAGTACACCGAGCCAGTCGGTGACATAGTCTAGGCTTTTGAAGATGAAGGCCTGGGATGGTTCGAAGACGCGTGGAACCCACATCCCAATAGGTGGGAGCGCAGGAAACTCTAGTGAGCCGAAGCGAGTCATATCGCTTGAGCCCGCCATGGCGAAGGTAGCGAAAAAGTGGGCCATCCGATATGTGCTAAGTATTCGAGCGTGTGCTTGTGGCTTGAACCTGGTGGTTCTGTTGTTGTGTGTTAGTGAACTTGATTCATCTTTTTGTTGGGAGGGAGCGCATCCCCTTTTATAGATGAAGGGGATGTCCTTACAAGTGAGAGGGAGAGAGTACATATGCTATAAGTCTTGTTGCCCACGCCGATGGGTACAAGATGATGGTAGGTGCCCACAATACCGTTTAATGTCAGATGCACGTGAGAGGTTGCGTTGTCTTCTTCTGGGATGGCAGACATTGGTGCATGCCATACTTTTGATGCCGAGAGGTATGCAGGGGTTTTACCATGTTCGCCTGGTATGGTAAATGCTAGCGCCCACAACACTTTGATGCCGAGAGGCATGTGGGGGGAGCGTTACCGTGTTTGTCTGGTATGGGAGTTGATGGCGCCCACAACACTGTAGAGAAAATGTCGGTGCCTACAACACTGCTTGGGTTCTGTCATGCTAGGGAGGTCGTAGGGTATTGTCCTGTAGGTGTTAAGGGTACTTTCCTCAGTATTGCGGTTGACTTGAGTGCCCTACTTTACTTTCTCTATCCGTTCCTTGACCCTTACCGAGTGGGCGTCCCCGGTCGGTTGGTCCCAGTCGGCTCTGATTGCGCCAGTCGAATAAGAGTTGTAAGCAGGGGTTCAATGCATCCTCGGTTGGAGATGAGGGTCAGAGTCAAAAAGTGGTGTTTGGCTAGGCCCTCCAATCGGAGAGGCTGTCTGGAGGTGGGCCGGTGTTGGAAGCGAGTCCTGTTCCTTCTTCATGAGGCCTTCCGGTCGGAGAGGCGGGCCAGAGTCAGAAGCGGGCGTCGTTCCTCCTCGTTAGGCCTTTTGGTCAGAGACTGGATTGTCCCTCTGGCCTATTGTTTATGTGTTTTGGTCTAGCCCATGAGTTGCATGTCATTTGCAACATTGTCTATTGGGCCGAGCCTTTTGTTGGGAAGCCAGTCCGTAAGGGACCTCACATTTATGAACCCAATAGGATCTTTGTTGGAAAGTTATAGGGGACATATGTCCGCCCTGGTAACTCCTAGGACCTCAAGAGCTGCCAGTAGAAGCCCAACAAGTCCCTATGGGATTACATCCGTAGGTTCTCCCAGCGATGCAACTCCCTCCCTGATGTTGTCGACACGGACATCATCAGCGTATTCCTCTCCGGGACAACCTGCGAGTCCCTGATCCACAAGCTTGGCTGCCTGAAGCCCTGTACCACCCGCGACCTTCTCAACATCACCACAAACCACGCCTTCGATGAGGAGGCAGTCGGAGTGGTCTTCAAGGGAGGATGGGACAAAGGCAAGGCCAAGCACAAGGACCAAGACAAGGGCCCCTCCATGTAGAGGGGCAAGAAGAACAAAAAGGATCGGCGCCAAATGGCCAACACCATGTTGGTCGCCGTAGCTGATCGCGTGGGCAAGTAGCCCTAGCAAGGCCTGCTTAGAGGCAGCAGCCAAGAAAAGAGGCGCGGTGGGCAAGGATGGGGATAGCTTCCCCAAACCTGAGGAATGCATCAAGATCTTCGGGGGATCTGACACCATCTGCTCCAAGCGCCAGCACAAGATACGCTATAGAGAGGCATGTGCCGTCGAGATGGCCATCCCCTCCTTCCTTAGCGGGTCAGAATCTCTGATCACCTTCGATCAGAGGGACCATCCCTCCCATGTCGCTAGGCTAGGGCGCTACCCGCTCATCGTTGACCCCATCGTCCGCAAGAAGCACCTCACCAAGGTGTAATTAGACAGAGGCAGTAGCCTCAACATCCTCTACATCGACACCCTCGATGCCATGCGCATCCCACGGTTGAAACTTCGCCTAGCGGGCTATCCCTTCCATGGCGTGATCCTAAGAGCGTAGGTGTACCTGCTCGGACAGATCGACCTGCCCATCACATTTGGCAACCATGCCAACTTCCGCTCGGAGATCCTCACCTTCGAAGTGGTGGACTTCCTAGGGTCCTACCATGCCATCTTGGGGTGGCCATGCTATGCCAAATTCAAGGCAATCCTGCTGAGGACATGGCACCTTCGGATATGAACAATGATTATAAGGTGCGCTCGTTCCTACATTTGTATAGTGACTTTGGTTATAATTCACTTGGTTCCACATGTACATGTCACTATTTGATTGTAGGTTCAAATGTGTTTCATAATAGAAGTTCATCAAAGTTGAACTTTCAGTTCGTCGGCAGCCCGACAGTGCCTCATTGGGAAGGCCATAACTCATCCATCCAGAGTGCGATCGAGATCAATGAGCACTTGATGGAAAGCTTGTTTGATAAGCTTTCAAATAGATCTGGTTCCATCTCAATATCATGTCGGCAAGGCCTCCAAATCACCAATATATTCTGTCGCTATTTTTGGCGGGAGCTACACTGTCGTCATGGGCTTGTTAGACATCATTGGGACCCAGACCCAAGTTGGAGCACACCCCAAGAAGATGGAGAATGCCTAAGAGATGGTCTTGGACGTCCTCCTCCATGGCCACCACCTTAGGAGGCCAGCAAGGACGTCCAAGCCAAGCCAGAGGCCCAGTCCAATCTGAGTTCGAGTCTGCCTCGGCCGTCAGGACCAGTCTGCAATAAAATGGACGCCCAGGACGTATCCAAACTCCATTTTTGATGATCCACATATGGATGGAAAGATAATTTCATAAGGAAACCAATGGAAGTGGTCCCACATCAAAATTCCATCAGAATCAATGGCAATCGTTGAAACAAGTTGACGTCCAGAATCTGTCACGGCGCTGCGTCGTCGTCTTTTGGGCCGTTGGGCCTTGTAACGTGTTGGGACACCTTTAGGACGTGAAGAGGGATCCTTGGACGTCCCTTAGGCTATATAATTAGTAGACACCACCTACATTAGGTTTTGGGTTTTGTTTTAGATCAATCTGTCATTGAACAGTCGCCGTTATCGGTTTGCAAGACCCCAACTTCGAGTGCTTAATCATTCATCGGCAATTGTCACTTCAATTGAGTTGCGTTTTATCTTGTTCTTGCTTGTGTTCTTCGATTCGCAGTAGGGATTAGCCTTCTTGGCGAGGTCAACTGGATTGTGACACGGTTGATAACCAGAGGAGACGTGGTGCTAAGGTTGTAGGGTTTGGGTCTTTGTGATCTGAAGCCAGATCGGTGTGTCGCTCTCTGAACAAATCGTTGTTTATCTTGAACCTGACGGAAGATCAGGATCCCCGTCCCCATTAAATCCCCAACTACACCTACCTCAAGCTAAAGATGTTAGGACCGAACGGTGTCATCATCGTGGGTAGTGCCTTCCCACACGCCTTCACATGCGACCGCAAGCATTTCGAGCTCGCCACCATGGTCATCAACTCGTTCGAGCTCCCATAGTTCGGGGAGTCGTCGACCCCAGTAGTCCCGGACTACAACAAACCCACCTTCTCGATGGCCTTCCCCCCACTCAAGGAAACCAATGCGGTGGGGATCAACCCCACTGACCCAACCAAAATGGTGAGGATCGGGACCCAGCTCCTGACCAAATAGGAATGCGAGCTCCTCGACTTCCTGCGCACCAATCGCAATGTCTTCGCATGGAAGCCATCTGATATGTCGAGCATACCATAGGACGTCACCGAGCATGCACTACGCCTCATCCTAGGCTCAAAGCCTGCTAAGCAATGCCTGTGTCACTTCCATGACGAGAGGCACAGGGCCATAGGCGAAGAGATCACCAAACTCCTGGCAGCCAGATTCATCAGAGAGGTATTCCACTCCGACTGGCTTGCCAATCCTGTTCTTGTTAAAAAAAGACTAGGAAATAGAGAATGTGCATTGATTATACTGGCCTCAACAAAGCGTGTCCAAAGGATCACTTTCCTTTGCCACGCATAGACTAGATAGTTGACTCCACCTTGGGATGCGAGATCCTCTCCTTTTTGGATGCCTACTTAGGCTATCACCAGATTGCGATGAAAGAGTCTGATCAACTCACAACCTTGTTTATCACCCTGTATGGCTCATACTGTTATGTAACCATGCCTTTTGGTCTGAAGAATGCTGGCGCCACCTACCAAAGGTGCATGCAACAATGCTTCACCGACCAAATCGACCCGCTAGATCAGCCAATCAAACCAAGCGGTCGAAACCAACAATCGTCGTCTATGTCGATGACATAGCGGTCAAAATGGCTCAAGCTTGCGACCTAATCACAAACTTGGCCACAACGTTTGTGAACCTCTGAAGGTTCAACATCAGATTGAATCCTGAGAAATGTGTTTTTAGGGTTTCGAAGGGGAAGCTGCTTGGATATATTGTGTCCGAGTGCGGTATCGAGGCTAACCCCCAAAAGATCATGACCATATCCAACATGGGCCCTATATGCAACGTCAAGGGTGTCAAAGGCTCATCGGTTGTATAGCTGCCCTGAGCCGATTTATCTCCTGGCTTGGCGAACGGGGGATGCCACTCTACAAGCTCCTCAAGAAGACGGACGCCTTTGTCTAGACTGAGGAAGCTTAGCAGGACCTAGAGAGCCTCAAAGCATCACTGATGTCGGCACCAATCCTCGTCGCTCCTGAACGGGGAGAACCCCTCTTCCTCTACATCGCAACAAGCAACCATGTGGTGAGCGCCGCCCTGGTCATCCAAAGGGAGGAGCCAGGACACCACCTTAAGGTCCAGCGACCCATATACTTCGTTGGGGAGGTACTCACCGACCCAAGGTCCGGTACCCCTAGGTGCAGAAACTCCTATACGCCGTGCTGATGGTGACCCGAAAGCTCCTGCACTACTTTACTGACCATGAAGTCGAGGTCATCACTTCATACCCGCTCAGGGACATCATCCGCAACTGTGATGCCATGGGATGGATCTCCAAGTGGGCACTCCAACTCATGGGCCATGACATCAGGTATATCCCCCGTACCACTATTAAATCTCATGCTCTCATGAATTTTGTTGCCGAATGGACGGAGGTCCAGCTACCGACCCCGGACGTCACCCATGAGTACTGGACAATGTACTTTGATGGGTCCATAATGGCACCCGGCTCACGGGATGGAGTGGTTCTAATCTTATCAGATGGGAGAAGGCTCCGCTACGCCATCCGCCTCCATTTCTCGGCCTCAAACAACCCTGCAGAATACAAGACCCTCATCAATGGGCTGCGCATCGCCATCGAGCTCGACGCTACATGACTCTCTATCCGCAGTGACTCAGAGTTGGTCATTGACCAAGTCATGAAGGAGTCCTCCTACAAAAACCCCCTAATGGTAGCATACTGCCAGGAGGTGTGCAAGCTCGAGAACAAATTCTAGGGGATCGAGTTGCATCACATCCCCCAAAAGGACAACGATGTCGCTGATTTTCTTGCAAAATTGGCCACTGGGTGGGATCTGTCTTCGAGAAGGATCTTCATCAATGATCTCCACGAGCCGTCCACCTGCATCCTAGAAGGTCCGATCCAAACACACCGCGATGCCAAGCCGGCGCCTGGGGCTCCGACCCCGACACCAAGCCGATGATTGGGGGCTCTGCCCCCAGTGCCTCCATGATGATATCGCCCGCCGATGTCACCATGTTGGCACTCGATCAAATCAACTGGCGAGCATTGCTACTCACCTACCTCCTCGAGGAGGATCTCCCACCCGAAAGGACTAAAGCCCGATGGATCGCTCAATGCACCAAGACCTTTGTCGTGCTTAGTGACAAACTCTACAAACAGAGTCCATCGAGGGTGATCATGAAGTGCATCCCTACCAACTAGGGGAAGCAGCTCCTCCTTGAGGTCCATGCCGAGATCTATGGACATCACGTGGCCCCGAGGTCGCTGGTCAGAAAAACCTTTTGCCAAGGTTTTTACTGGCCCACCGCACTACAAGATGCAGAGGAGGTCGTCCATAGGTGGGAGGGATGCCAATCTACGCTCAGTAAACTCATTTGTTGGCACATGAGCTTCAAACCATCCCCATCCCTAGTCGTTCGTGGTCTGGGGCCTCGACATAGTAGGACCCCTCAAAAAGGGCCCGAGCGGCTTCACTCAGCTGCTCGTAGCGGTCGACAAGTTCACCAAGTGCATAGAGGCCAAGCCCATCACCAACATCCGCTCGGAAGAGGCGGTCAAATTCTTCCTCGACATCATCTACTAGTTCGGCGTTCCTATCTGTATCATCACTGACCACGGGACTAACTTCACCGAGAAAAAATTCCTAGACTTCAGTGATGGATATGGCATCAGGATCGACTGGGCCTCGGTCGAACATCCACGTACTAACGGTCAAGTCGAGCGTGCCAATGGCATGGTCCTCCAAGGACTTAAGCCATGCATCTTTGACCGACTCAACAAGTACATCGGGCGATGGGTTGCAGAGGTCCCCGTGATCCTCTGGAGCCTAAGAATGACCCCGAACTGATCCACAGGGTTCACACCCTTCTTCCTAGCCTATGGAGCTGAAGCAGTGCTGCCCTCTGACCTCGACCACGGCGCCCCAAGAGTGAAGGCTTTTGACCACGACCGAGTCACGAAGGCTCAGCAAGACGTAGTTGACCTGCTTGAGAAGGCCCGCGAGATGACCATGATCCTCTCCACTCGCTACCAGCAAACTCTCCGTAGGTACCACAAAAGGAAGATCAGGGGGAGGATCCTCGAAGTCGGTGATCTCATACTCCGGAGGACCCAGTCAACAAAGCAGAAACACAAACTCTCTCCAACATGGGAAGGTCCCTATACAGTGACCGAGGTAATTCGACTGGGCGCCTACTGACTGAAGGATGACAACGGCAACGTTCTCACCAACACTTGAAACATTGAACAGCTACATCGTATTTTCCCTAAATTCGGTCTTATCGTTTTTTATTCAACTCTTGCTCCCGTAAAGCACCCCAGCCTGAACACTTTCAACCTAGGTCATTCGGGGGCTCCATGAGGGTACAATACTACTTCTCTTTTTTACTATCACATGGTAAAAACTTTTTCGCTCAAACAAAAGGGCATTCCATTCCTTTGATTATACTACGTGACTTTGTTTTTTCTCTCGACCGAGCGCACCCCGCCATGACTTACGGTTACAAATAGCCAAGCCTCGTGGGCCACGCCTAGGTTCTTAAAGTTGCAGCCTATGGAATGAATGGGCAGGTGCAAAAAAGAAAGGATAAAAACAAAGCTATGCTAGGATAAAAAATAGGAACAGATAGTGATTCTATCACAAAGCAGAACTGATGTATTCATTGATTCAAAAATTGTTCACATGGGGGCTCCCCCATAAATTTAACGATTATATTTGCTGACTACTTCTACTCCAAATGCTACTATGGCCGCTCGATGGCATCGGCTGATGCCAAAGGTGAGGCCACGGCACATGCCGCCGGACATAACCACCACCGCAAGGGCCCTGCCTGGTTCCGCTCCCTCGACTTTGATGAGCGCAACGGGTACCTCAAGGGCGTCGCACCCATAGATGCTCAGCAGAAGAGCATGGAGCTCTTGACCTTCTCATGCAGTCGAGGCAGCTCCTAGATAGGGACGCTGACCGCTGAAGTACGGCCGCCGTGGATGAAGGATGCCTCATCAAACTTGATGAACTGACCGACCTAAGTGGCTACAAGGACGAAACCTCCCACCAGCGCAGTCCTGAGCGGCTTCCCCTCTAACAAGACTCACCCAAAGAAGATTCACTGGAAGAAGTCCATGTGTGGCTCTATCCCAATGAAAGCCTCGCAGACGGTGATGAAGCCGGCGACGTGCAGTACCCTCCAGTGCACCACCTCCTTTGGTGGAAGCAGCCCCTTCTCGACAAAGGCGGTCAGCACCACCCCATCCATGCTGGATGACCTCCACCTCAACATTGCGCTCTGAAATCATGAACGGGTCTATGAGTTCTCCTTTCCCTCTCCCTTCCCCTATTTAAGGAGGAGATGTAGCAGTTGAAGAAGGGCAAAGGATTGGGGTGAAAAACTCTCTCCCTTCTCCCATTCAATGCGGATGGGAAACGACAGGACGTGCCCTGACCGATGGGACGCACCTTGCCCGACGGAACGATGCCTGGTCAGACAGGACGTGGCCTGGGTATGGCCCACCACTACCGTATGCCGGGCGTAAGAAACAAA
Source organism: Miscanthus floridulus (assembly GCF_019320115.1). Taxonomy (NCBI): domain Eukaryota; kingdom Viridiplantae; phylum Streptophyta; class Magnoliopsida; order Poales; family Poaceae; genus Miscanthus; species Miscanthus floridulus. The sequence continues at coordinate 91,330,634 of NC_089598.1, read as the reverse complement.
GCGTCACCACACGCAGGCGGCCCTCCACCTTCCCAGGCGGGACTTGGAAAGACCCAACTATGGGATCTCCGCCCAGGAGTGACCATCGGGCTTCCTAAGTCAATCGGATGGCTCAGGCAAAATGCCAAGAGATAGGTAAGGAGCAGAGGGACGCCTCATGTGGGCCATGCCGACTCTGTCACGAACGACGAGTGCGGATCCCGGTCGGACATTTCTGATTGGAGCTCCTCAAACCTCGTCACTTGAGTCATCAAGGTAACATTACCAACCTCCACTATTTCTTTATATAATCATCCATTCATCTATAGACGCATTTATTCATTCCATACAACTGAGGCATCGGATGTGCAGTTAAATGCATCACAACGCTCTGTGTTACGTCACGAAGCGGCAGTTGCCTCATTCAACACGAGCAACGACCGATCAGGGTTTGAAGGCCGGCCCACGAAGGGCTCGAGGTCGCCTCACGACAAACAGAGCTAGGGGAGAAAACACAGATGAGCCTTGAGCGGCCCTCACCCATTCTGCCCCGAAGCAGACAGGGCCATCTCAACCTTCTCGTTCGATCATAACCTCGAGCCAAACCCATAGAATCTCCATCGAGGGGAGGCTAGCGGGCCACCTGGGTCGGTCTCTGGAATGACCCAGGCATCAGCCGGGTTGTAGGTTAAGGAGTAATGGAATGTCACATGAGGGCTATACCGACCCCGTCATGAACGACAGACCCAAATTTCACTCGAACGTATCCGTTAGCGAGCTCACCGAGCGCGTCACTCGAGCCATTGAGCCAAGCGACGTTAGCTCAGCCCCTATGGTTGTGAGAAACCGCGGATGAGGTAACACACAAAACTCAACTGACCCGTACCAAGCCCAACAGGGCTCAGGGGCTCAAGACACCCAAACGTCTCAGCACGCCCAACGCCAGGATCCGCTACTCCATCTTGTCCGATCCCTAAACTGCCTCGGCACGTCCGACGCCAGGATCCACGACTCCGTCTCACCCCATCCCTAAACTGGCTCGGCTGCACCCAATGCCAGGATCCATGAATTACGTCTTGCCCGATCCCTAAACTGCCTCGGCTGCGCCCGGCGCCAGGATCCGTGAACTCTGTCTCGCCCGATCCCTAAAAACTTCCTCGGCTGTGCTCGACGCCAGGATCCACGACTACATCTCACATGTTCCCTAAACTGCCCCGGCTGCGCCCGACGCCAGGATCCGTGACTCCGTCTCGCCCGATCCCTAAACTGCCTTGGTTGCGCCCGATGCCAGGATCCGTGAACTCCATCTTGCCCGATCCCTCAAAACTGCCTCGGCTGTCCCCGATGCTAGGATCCGTGACTCCGTCTCGCCCGACCCCTAAAACTGCCTTGGCTACGCCTGACACCAGGATCCACAAACTCCGTCTCGCCCGATCCCTAAACTACATCGACTGCGCCCGACGCCAGGATCCGCGAACTCCGTCTCGCCTGATCCCTAAACTGCCTTGGCACGCCCGACGCCAGGATCCGTGACTCTGTCTCGCCCGATCCCACAAAATTGCCTCGGCTGCGTCCGATGCTAGGATCTGCGACTCCGTCTTGCCCAATCCCTAAAACCGCCTCGGTTGCGCCCAACGCTAGGATCCGCGACTCCGTCATGCCCGATCCCTAAACTGCCCGCTGATAAACCCCCCAGGCGATTCTGCCCGAATCACCCAGGGGCTCGGGGGCTACACCTGCGCGTGCGCTCGCGCGCTCCCGCTGACAAAACACAAAATTCCCCCGCTAGCAACATGAAAAAACCCTCGGACAATTCTATCCGAATCACCCAGGGCGCGGTGGCTACACTCGCGGGTGCACTCGCACGCACCCGCCGTTAAGACAAAAATCCTTCAGACGATTCTACCCAAATCGTCCGTGGGCTCGGGGGCTCCTGTCGGGTTCATAAACCCAGGGTCCCTCATGGACCGGCTTTCCAGCAAAGGCTTGACCCAGCAGACGACGTTGCGAATGACGCGTAACTCCTGGACCGGCCCAAAAACCTAACAACAGGACAGAAGGGCGAACCAGCTTCCGACTCTGGGCCGCCTCTCCGACCGGAAGGCTTGACCAAGGAGGAACAACGCACCGCCTCCCACTCCGACCCGCGTCTCTGTCTAGGGATGCACCGAACCCCTGCTTACAGCTCTTCTCCGACTGGCGCAGTCAGAGCCGACTGGAACCAACCGACTAGGATGCCCGCTCGATGAGGACCAGGAAACGGACAGAGCAAGTAAGGCAGGGCACTCAAGTCGACTATAATACCGAGGACCGTACCCTGCACACCTGCAGGATAGTAACTGACATGACATGTCAAAAGGGTGCCCTGCAACCTTCCAAGCATGATAGAACCTAAGCAGTATTGTGGGCGCCAACATTTGCCCTACAGTGTTGTAGGCGCCATCAACTCCCATACCAGACAAGCGCGGTAAAGCCCCCCCTCCACATGTCTCTGGACATCAACAGTGTTGTGGGCTCCGTCATCTACCATATATGGTGAATACGGTAAAATCTCCCACATGCGTTTGATAACAACAGTGTTTTAGGCGCCTACCATTATCTTGTACCCGACAGCGTGGGCTACAAGACTTAGTAGCATGGGTACTATCTCTCTCTCGCTTGTAAGGCCGTCTTCTTCATCTATAAAAGGGGATGCGCTCTCTCTCAATAGATAGATCTCTCAGCTCACTCATACACCACAACAGAACCACTAGGTTCAAACCTCGAGCACACGCTCGAACACTTAGCACATAGCGGAGCTCCCATCCCTCTCGGCCCTTTAAACCAGAGTCCGACCGGACCTCTTGTACCCCACATCTTTCTCCCTTCTATTTGTAACCCCACAGCAAACTTCGAGCACCTGAGCTTAGGAATAAAGTCACCGACCGACTCAAACTGGACACACACAGGACACGTTGCCTGAACCAGTATAAACCTTGTGTCATTGAGTGCTAGACCACATCCGATCACAACATACAGCAAAACTATAAATATTTACGTGTTGGTCACTTTCTGCACTACACTAACAAGTCAGTCGCGGTAAAGTTATTAGGTATCGACCAAATTTAACATGTCTGCGGAGTGATCGGGGCTAGGGTCAAGGCATGCATGTTCCATTCATTCTTCTGCTCCAACCTAGCTGCTTGACAAAACAGAATTATTAGGCGACAAAGTGCGTGTTTCCATTTCCACTGTCTCAGCTTTTCCCAGTAGTGCTTTCGCCCACAAGAGTGTCAAACTTCCCCTTCCAGAACGTGAGGTAAAGGTAAGGTAAGGGAAGAGACCAGACCAGGCAAAACCGAAACACTAGCTGCAGTCAGAGAGCGACCCTGCTGCTAAGCTCAGTGGTTTTGATGCCCGGCCCACGGATTCATTCACGCCCGGTCCATGCGCGCATCGAGTTCTTCCATGATGATTTGATTTGATGGTTGAGGTGAGAAGCAAGCACCACTTTGCCCAACCGTGAAAAAGATAGTCCAGGCGAGCACTCTTTCAATGCAAGAGACTAGAGAGCCAGCTAGCTGCCGGCGGCGTGAGGAAAATGGAAAGCTTGGTCGTTCGTTCTTCTCTCTTCTTTCCACTCCATTTTCTCCTCGCCACGGCACTGCATTCATTCACCTTTTTCTTTTTTATTTTGTCCAGACACACACTATGCCTTGGACGACGACGATGCATATCAGTTCGGCCAGGACTCGCATACAGAAGCTAGCTGACTGGAGTAGCTCCCTAATAATTCGCCGGGCGGCCGGCCATGGAGCTGTTAAAACTGCATTAGCGCGCCCGCCATGTCACATGCATGCATTATTCTCGATCGTACCCACTACGCGCGGCACCATCGAGTGTCTGTCTACCTGTCATCTGCATGCTGGGTTAGATAGGAGTTTTGATTTGCAAGGGTTCGTTGTTATCTTGGAGCATCTCTGAGTCTGACGCTCTGACCTTGTTGCCACAGTCAAACTGATTGACTGACCAACCTCATGAATCAGGACTACTACCAAACTATACCTATGGTTCAGGAATATGTAAGTAATTAAACCGTGCTTGTCTCAGGCAGTAGTTGGTGCCGATTCAATCCTCATATGTATATATATATGCAGCTGCTTTTAACATTTGTATATAGAAGTATGCAGCAAAACCTTATAAGTCGAACAAAGTTGTTCTTTTTTAATAACTGGTCCACATCTTTTTAGGAAATGAACCAAAACATGCATCATATTCTTCAAGGTACCGAAATTGACAAAGTAACCATGAGAGAAGCTAGAAGCTCTGACTTAAGGTAGTGCGTTCCTACCTCCGTGCCAACGATGATGTTTTTGAGAAAGAGAACAAGCTATTTTAACTTGTTTTCTTCGCCCAAAACCCGTCACATGCTATATTCTTCACCAATAAACCCGATTTTTTTATAATTTGGCCCTTTTTTTTAAAGATTCTCATAAATGGACCACTGGCGGAAAGAATTCAGGAAATGGACCCTTAGCTCGGCGCCAGAGTGACTGGCGCCAGCGTCTCTGGCGCCGAGCTGGCGGGCACGGTGGGGTGGCCTGCCAGGGAGCTCGGCGCCAGTCACTATGGCGCCGAGCTCGGCGCCGTAGATCTTGGCGCCGAGCTCGGAAATATCTATCCGACCCGCGCCTCTTCCTCTTCCTTTCTCGCCCTAGCCGCCCCTGCCCGCGCCGTCGCCGCCGCCCTTGCCCGCCCCACCGCCGCGACCTCGCCACCGCGCCCGCGCCACGCGCGCGCCACGCACGCGCCGCCGCCGCTGCTCCGGCGGCCGAGCCCGTGCCCTCGCCGTGCCGCGCCGCCGCCGCTGCTCCCTCGCCCGAGCCCGCACCGCGCCGCCGTGGCCTCGCGCCGTTGCCTGTGGTTGGCGGCAACGCCGCACCGCCACGTCCTGCACCGCCATCCTCGCCTTAGCCTCGCCTTGGTCTCCACCGGCGGCCTTGGCCTCGCCCCGCCTTGCCCCCCTCCACCGCCAGCCTCGCACCGCCTTGCCGCCGTCCACCGTCGGCATGCCTCCCGTGCCCGTCGAGCTGGACTCACCGCGCGGAGCGCCAGGCACCCCGCGCCCGCCGTGCGCCACCTTTGTCGTCGGCCGCGCCACCGCGGGTCTCGGATCTTTGCCTTGACCTACGCCCATCGTCCGCTGACCCGGAAAGGTAAAAATTATGAATATGCAATGTACCTATTTAGTTGGTGTTTGTTATTTACTAGTTACTGTGATGACTCAGTTAGTTGATTTAGTGAGATATATATGTAGATAGATAGAAACATAGATACATTGGTAAATAGATATAGTTAGAAAGCTACTTAGATATGTAGTTATATTTGTAGTTAACTACATATGATCTAGCTATTTAGTGAGTACACTATAAATATATACGTAGTTATTATCTTGATTACTTAGTTTGTAGTTAGAAAGTACTTGTTAGGTACTATCTATCGTCTAATTTGGACTAAAGGACATGTGTTTCGTTACGTTTTTGAAATAGATGGACAACCTAGTGACCATATATCATGGAGGCACGGTTGAAAGCGATCGCTATGGATATGTTGAGTTTCTTGACATGCAAAGCGTGCCTATGCTATTCAATGATAGGCCTTCATTTAGTGAGATGGTTGCAAGGGCTCAGGAGGAGCTGCATTGTTTTGGAGATGGTAACATTGCAATTGATGGTGTACTGCACCTAGGTTGTTCTCTGAACATCTTCAGGCGAATGATCTCAATTGGTTGTGCGGGTCAATGGGAGAACTATGTGAGATCGGCTATGAAGAGCCAGCTGCAATGTTTGGACGTGGTTGTACGTCGGGTGTTAGTTGATCCAATCCCTCATGGGTTTACCCTAGCAATGGATCATCAGGCACACATCGACCCTCCCATTCCAGAACCTTACCTGCATGTGCAGATTACGCCTATGATTCCTGATGCTCAATCTGCCCCCAATGCGGTATTTGGAGATGGTCGTCATACTCATGTTTTCGTGGCAGATCCTCCTTATGAGATCCCTTTGACATAGAATCATCTGAGTAAGTGTCTTAATCGCATGGTTTTTGGGAGCTTACCCTGTTCCTTACATCTATTTATTTCATTCTTTCCTCATTTCTGTAATGATGTTACAAGAGACATTCCTGAGAATATGGATGTGCCCCATGTTGCTGCGCAAGTGCACTTTGGAGATGGATTCTGTGGCTCCAATAGTGTTGAAATTATGCATGATTCGGAGCCATATGAGATGCCTAGGGCTCTTGATTCTGATGATGATCATCCTGTTGGAGAGCTGATGGAGAGTGATGTTGAGATGATGAGGCGTATCTTTCCCGGCCGCCGTGATCCTAGAGTTCATGAGTTCAGTGATCTTGCTCATTCCGATTAGGCGTTTGCAGAAGGACGTGATGATGAGCACCTAGAAGCTCCTGAGGCCGGTCCTAATATGGTAATTGAGGAGGGGAGGGTGTTCAATGACCTCCCTGCTTTGAAGAGGTGATTGCAGGCTTTTGCAGTGATACGAAAGAGGCCTTATAGGGTATTGCATTCATATGTGGAGCGCCATTACACAGTTGTGTGTGACAAGGAACGTTGCCCATGAAGGGTTTGTGCAAGGAAGCAACAGGTGACCGGAAAATGGAAGATCACAAAAGTTGTCGGGCCACACAATTGTGCTGACCATGAGCTAACACTGAGGCATCGACAGTTAACATCTACCCTCATTGCCAAGCGGTTGATGGGAATTTTGCAGGGAGAACCCAACATGAAGGTGAGAACAATTATCAGGACTGTTGAGGCGTTGTATGGAGGATATGTGATAACTTATGGTAAAGCATGGATGGCTAAGCAGCGAGCATGGAAGATGATATATGGGGACTAGGAGGATGGGTATGAGCAACTGCCAATTCTTTTCAATGCAATCAAAGCGGTGAATCTAGGCATGCATTATGAGTACATCCCAAAACCTAATGCATGGAAGGATGGGAGGCAGATATTTTTCCGTGCCTTCTGGTGCTTCCCTCAGTGTGTCGAGGCCTTTAGGCACTATCGTCCCATCTTCTCCATTGATGGTACGTTCTTGATTGGCAAATACCAGGGCACACTTCTTATAGCCATATCCTGTGACGCGAATAACAAGTTGGTTCCTTTGGCATTTGCTTTGGTTGAGAAGGAAAACAATGACAGTTGGGGATGGTTCTTGAGGCTAGTCTAGATACACGTGGTTGGGCCTGGCAGGGAGGTTGGTGTCATATCTGATAGGCATCAGGGCATACTTAATGCTGTGCGAGAGCAGTTAGAGGGGTATGCACCTTTGCACCGTCATTGGTGTACTCGACACCTTATCGAGAATCTACTCTGGAAGGACGGTGTCAAGGGTAACTTTGATCTATTCTAGGAGGCTGCTCGACAGCTTGAGGACAAGTACTTTAGGGAAAAATTAGAGCAGGTCAGAACCGCATCAAATGCAGAAGGTAGACAATGACTCACAGGTTTGATGAGGGATTTGGAGAAATGGACGAGAGCTCACGACGCCGGTGGCTGGAGGTACAAGTTTCAGTGCAGCAACATGGCAGAGTCATTCAATAAGTTGCTATTAGGGATACGTGGTATGCCCGTAAATGCAATTGTTCAATTCACCTTCTATAAGCTTGTTGCCAGGTTCAACGATAGACACGCCCATGCATTGTAGTTGAGGAGTGATGGAGAGATATGGGCTCCGAAACCAAAGGCACACCTAGAGAAGGCAAGAGAAAGGGCTGGCACATATGAGGTTGCATGCTTTGACCACGCCATAGGGACTTATCAGGTCAAGCATAGGGGCGGTACAACATCCGATGGTGAGGTCCGAGAGTCGAGGATACATGTGGTTGTCCTCCAAGATTTCGAGTGCATTTGTGGTAAACCAAGGCAATACCACTTTGTATGTTCTCATTTGGTGGCAGCAGCTAGGCATCGCAACTATAATATCAAGAGAAGGATACCTCACAAGTTTAGTGTCAACACGCTTGTGAACACATGGAGCCCCCGCTTCGTGTCTTTCCAAGACCCTGGAGAGTGGCCTCCATATGATGGGCCGAAGTACATTGTGGATCCAGCTTACCGTTGAAACAAGCGTGGATCAAGGCAGAGGACGAGGCACAGGATGGTTATGGATCAGATACCTAGAAGAACTAGGCGTGGGAGAGGAACTCCATTTGTTACTGATTCTGAGCAGTACGAGTGCGGCAAGTGCGGTAGACTTGGACACAACTCACGAAGTTGCCGTTGGCAGATTAGTGAGGTAGGACTATTGGTTTATAGTATTATTTTATAGTTGTCTTATTCATATATTTAATTATGCATGTCTCAATTTATGCTTGTATTTGTGTCGATTACATATACATTTATAAGTTCATGTTTCATTGTACATTGGAATTCTAATTCATTCAACTTTTTTGTAGGATGGAGCAATTCCACCTGCTCGACCCGACATACGAGGAGACCCACCGAGGACGTCTCGTTGCGCTGGGGCAGGTAATAATCTATAAGTTTTATTCATACATGTGTTCATGAAGTAACATGTGACTATGTTTTATTCGATGCAGGACCTTCCGCACCTTCGTTCTAGGACCCACAGTAGGTTCTTGGACATTCGGTACGACTATAGGTACACTCCTTTCCTGCAAAGAGCTGGCCTGGATGTCATCTCCTTTCAGGTTCATCGTGGGTTGCCCAAGTTCAAATCAGCAGTGATAACTGCGTTGGTAGACAGGTATTAAAATGAATCATTGCCTTCATTCATGGCCATTTGTTCATGCGATTGACTTTTTGTCAAGTAATCTTACTTTGTCTTAAATATAGGTGGCAGCCAGAGACTCATAGCTTCCACCTACCTTTCGGGGAGATGACAGTCTCGCTTCAGGACTGTCAGAAGATGCTAGGCCTAAGGATTCATGGGAACCTAGTCACCGGGCAGTGCAGGTCAGAGGGCTGGAGAGCATGAGTGGAGGTCTTCCTTGGGCGTGAGCTTGGTGAGCAAGGGGCTCGCACTTCTGGAGTTCCCATCTCATGGCTATGCGCAGAGTTCGCACAGTGCCCCGAGGAGGCAGATGAGGAGACGGTTGGGTACTACTACCGGGTGTGGATCCTACACCTTTTTGCTTGCGTTCTCTTTCCTGACGCCACGGGTGACAATGCGTCCTGGATGTGGATCCACTGCCTCAGTGACTGGGACCAGGCAGGTCAGTACAACTGGGGCTCTGCAGTCTTGTGTTTTCTATACCAATAGCTGTGTGAGGGGTGTCGTCGGTCTACGTCTAACCCATCACTTGGTGGATGCGTGTACCTGTTACAGCTATGGATGTGGGCTCATTTTCCAGTTGGTCGTCTAGAGGTTCTGGCTCGTCGTGAGTGGTTCTAAGGTTAGCCACCAATTCGCTAGCCGACGTGGGCGTACCTTTGGGACCAGGTCAGGGTTCCGCACACAAGGATAGACCGGGCGTACATTGAGTACATGAACGAGCTAGATACGCTGACGGCGTCTAGTGTAAGTAAATTTTATTTTCCATGCTGCTTTAAAAAGGATTAGTATACCATCTAACATCTTATTTGGACATGTTGCAGGTGGAGTGGGAGCCGTATGGTGGAGAGGACGCACTTCCTTTTCAGCTGAGCAACGTCTGTGGGGCCGACGACTACTTCTATAGGATGAGGTGCCCTCTAATCTGCTTCTATGCTGTCGAGTACCACCTGCCAGATAGGGTTGCACGCCAATTTGGAGTGAGACAGCTTTGGCCTATGCCTCTGTTCTCGACTGGCGTTGACTTACACAAGTAAGTGTTTTGATATTTCAAATGTCACATGATGATGGTCCATTTCTTATAATATAGTGCCATGTACGTGGATTAATATAACGATGACATACGTGCAGGTTGGATCGTCAGAGGAACAAGAAGATTTTTTACTAGGAGAGGCACCACCAGTCCTATATTGAGGAATGGGAGGAGATGCACGACAACGTGGATGGCAACAATGAGCCACACACGAACCGTGAGTTCAGGCGGTACCAAGCTTGGTACTAGCGTGCGACATGGTGTAGGCTGAGGCTACAGTGGACCAAAACTGACTATGCCGACATCAAGTCCTCCGACGATGAAGACATGGCGTACGACTAGTCGACTCATGCAGGAAGGCAGGTGGAGGCAGGACCGATCTTGGACAGAGTGGTAAGCCAATCGCCTTATTTTGTTACGTTGAGTTACATAACAATACATTCGGCGTTCTTGGACCGACATTAGGAGTTCTTGCAACCTTCGAGCCGTATAACCCTTATAATAAGTTATATTCTTGTACAAAAGAAAACAAAACTAAATGCTATCTATTCAAAAGTCTTATTATTGAGAACTTTGTTGCAAGACAATACACTAAAATGCTCAGTTGAAGAGATCAAGCGCGTTCGGCCGAGAGTCAATAACGACTACATACTTGGCTTTCTAGACGTAAGATTTAAAATATTCTTTCAAACATATCATTAATACGTTATATTCTTTCAGTTAACATAGTTTTGTACAACAGAGGCTGTCACGTCATCTACGCCGTGCGGCTGGTCGTTGTGGTTGCAGGACAGACACGATGCAAGACGTGTATGTTCCTTCCGTAGGAAGAGGAGGCTTGGGTTCCTCTAGTCAAGTAGCTATAGGGGACGGGGACGAGGACGAGGAGGATGATGATGACGATGACATGGACAAGAGGCACGATGGGCTTGGCCCCTCTCAGCTCCATGACGCTCCATCGACTCATCCTACACCGCCTCTAGGCACTAGGCGACGCCGTCCATGTGACCCTTACACTCCAGGCACTAGCGCTCTGGGTCACAAGGGTAAGGGCAAGAGTAGGAGGCAGTGAGGGACGTGGTAGGTGTTACTATGAACTATTGTGAATTTTGTATTTACTTTTCTGTAACTATTCAGGACTGTATGGACATTGTGGACTATTTGGACTTTGCATGACATATTATGTTGGTTGTGATATTTGTTGTGGTTGCATTATGCTCGTTGGATGATTAAATGTTTGGAATATATATTGATGTCTCCGTTTGTAACTGTGGATGCTCCTAATACAAGACCGTATCTTGCAAATTTTTTGCGTGAACCTTTAATCATACTACACTTGTACAAAGGCACAAATGTAGTACACAGATTAACTATAAATTTATTACAACGTGTATAATCTAGAAAATATTGTACATACGCTTTGTAGATGAATCTAGGATTACCAAGCAACAGTGAACGAATCTATGCTTTTCAGACAATAAACATAGACTTTTCATATACACGGACATCATCGAATTATCACATCACTGATATAGTACTAGCATGCAAGGAAGCACAACTCCACTCTATCTCCACCATCCATCTTATTACTGTTTGATCCAAGGGCTGAGGTGAAGAGGCACACGGATCGCTGACATGGCACATTGAGAGGCCTCCATTCCTCCTCTCAACCTATAAATAACCAATCACTCCCTCTCATTCACACAAACAACAAGGAAGAAGAACACTCCTCAGCATTTGCTTTTGTTGCAGTACCAATGTCTAGAGGGTCATCCAGAGGGAGAGGAAAGGGGAAGGAAACTACCTAGGGGTGGGAGGGTCCTCTTGGTCCCGATTTCTTTAAGGAAGCTCTTTATGAGAGATTCCCAGTTGAGAGCAAAAGTGATTTCACCAAAGAGACACCACTGAGAGGATATGATGAAAGGAAAGAAGAGTGGCCAAAATGCATGCATGGTGAGGACTGCCTAGTGTAGATGTTCACCAAGGGAATAGATGGAGGTCGTCGTTTCTTCAAATGCCCATGAGCATGGGTAATTGCTATTACTATTTGTTTCTTCAATATGTTTGTCTTGTATATCACTTACACGACATACTTATTGTAGTCTTCCTTGGCCGAAGAAAACTGTGGGTTCAGTAGGTGGGTCGATCCTCGACCTATTTATCCGCATACGGAGTACATCTACTACCTACAGGACCGTATCTTCGATCTAGAAAGGGAAGTTAGCAGCGGTTACAAGGACGACGAACAGGACGACAACAACAATAGTGCCGATTCATAGGAGGCACTCTACAATGATCCATATTGCACCTGCCCTAACCACAAGAAGAAGGGGCCTCCCCCGTCACCCCTGCCACCACCACCAACAACAACGGGAGGCTACTATGGAGAAGGTGCAACACAATTTGCTATGTGGCCACACTACTAGGATGACTTTATCATTTTCACATGTACCCAGGTTTAATTGCCTAAGGCATGTTAGGTTTAATTACCTAAGGCATGGTTTAATTATCTAAGGCATGTTAGGTTTAGTCAAAGAAAACTCTGTACCCAGGTTCGGTACATGTAGTCACATGCCATTTAATGTGTTTCGTATGTTGATTTATATAATGCCGTACGTCGTTAAGTTTTTTTGCAGCACGTGTTCAAATTTAAATACGTCTGTATCATTAAGCGGAATATTAAGACCATAGATAATGAAAACAACCACATAATGAAAAGTTCGATACTATGCCACATTACACAACATATTAATACTACAACTACATGCCGATAGTAGACATAGGGGCAAATGCACTTCCAAATCCTCAGTCTGAAACGTACTGAGTAAGCAACTCATCATCCGAGTACCAGTCCTCTACTACAACCCTGTTGTTGTGGCTAGGCTCAACTGCGTTGCTCTGACCTGCCTGTCGCTTGTAGTAAGCGGCCTCCACTTCATCTGCGGCCGCTGCGGCCTGAGTGAAGAATGCGTCATCCTCCTCCTCTGCCTGTAAGCTCGCCTCTGCTAGAGCGATGAGCTCGCTCAGTCTGCCAGTGTCGTCATCAGCCTCCTACGCCTGAATGCCCGCCTCTACTAGAGCGATGAGCTCGCTCAGTCTGCCAGTGTCGTCCTCAGCCTCCTACGCCTATATGCCCGCCTCTGCTAGAGTAATGAGCTCACTCAGTCTGCCAGTGTTGTCCTCATCCTCGTCTCCATCATCACACAACACAATCGGTGATTGAACGGTGCGACCAGCTCGTGATCTATGGCCATCTAACTTCTTCTCCACATACCTTGCGCAAGCCACCTCTGCAGCATGTTCCCCGCTGCAACCAATCCCTTCATGTATAAAATACAATCAGTTAGCAATGCGATTATATTACATTTAAAACCAGGCAACAAAAAAAGGTTTTCAAGCACTCACTGGCACATAATGTAGCAACATGCTCATTCAAGACCTGCATCTGTACCCTTGTCTCCTCCCTTGCCTCATTCCTTACCCTCTCCTCCTCTAACGTCATCCGCATCTCCAATCCCCATTTGTTAAGCCCAACATCGATCGGGTTATAAATACCGCGTTGTCTAGCAAACTCACGCATCTTTTCTTTCTGATGTTTAACGAATAGGTTGACGTAGTCAGGTCCATATCCCCTCTTCCGTGCAATTAGTTGCCTCTTCTTCAGTTCATCCAAGAACTTAGCTTGACCATCATAACATTCCCAACTGCATTTCCTAGTGCTCTGTTCAAAAGAAATATTATATCATATATGTCTTAGCAAAACAAACAAAATACGATTTCATGTTTACCAGAAAAATAACGAACCTCATCATACTCAGTCATATGGCCGCAATAATGGCCTATTCCAAGCTCTGAAGGGACTAGGCCATAGTTGGATTTTACACCATATTCGCACATGACAGGAGGTGCTTTGTAGATTACCCGTTCTTTCTTTTTTTCCTTAACCCTCCGCGGTTTTTCCGGCCATTGGTTCTTAGGACCATACAACAACTCCTTGAAACGACAATTCGCCATTGAATACACCTAAATAATGAGACATTAGTACATGAACACATATAGCTCAAGATTTTAACACATATACTTTGCACTTACTTCATGCTTGTTTGGACACACAAACTCCAACGTATTCTCAGGGTTTATCACAGCTCGATCTCCGCAATCGCACAGAGGAGGTTCCTCGAGTCGTCTAACTACGGCTAGGTGCTTCTCCTTAGCCGTCATTGCTGGAGGGTTAGGGGGGTGGAACCCACTGCTTGAAGTGCTCACGTGGATGTCTCCCTCTAAACCAATCGTCGAAAAAGAGGTACCTAGGATCAAACTTGTCTGCACCATCGATCCACTGAAAGAAAAAACACCTCTCATGGTCCTACACAACGAGATTCCAACAAAATATTAGTACCATACTTAAACAAATAAAGAAAAAGGATAGTACAAACAATTTCTTATATTAAACCGACTACATGTGTAGAAGCAACGCGCGGCTGTGTCCGGATGTTTTGATTGAAAAACATGGGCCGGGAAACCACAGTCACAGACGCGTCGGGGTATAATTCTCGAGGACGACCCTGTTTTCGCCAAAACTCCTCCCGAAACATTTCTTGCATCTAACAAAACGGATGTAATTTAACAAACATAAATCAAAACATCACAAAAAAATATCAATGAGAACCATAACTACAATACAACCAATTTCGTTCTAAGAACCAAAAGCAGTTAACATTATACCCTAAACCTAGGGTTTCTCATTTCATCCACAACAATGAACCCATAACATAACTATATGTGGCTTGGTTTGCTAGCTTTTTCACGCCTTAGAATCAACCTACGGTTGTATAATACATATATTGAGGGATACAATGAAACCCTAAGTGATGACGATTCTTAAGTTCAAAAATCCGACTAATATATACCGAATCGATGCGAAAAAACAAGGAGGTGAGCGAGTATACCTTGCTCTCGAAGATCTACGGATCAAATCAAGGTTTTCAAGGTCCAATATGTCGATTCGTGAGGTAGGGTGAAGTGGGGAGAGAAAAACCCGAGAGGGAGGAGAAAGAAGAGGAAGAACGCTCGGGGAAGAATGTTGGGCTGGGGTTAAATGCAGGGGGTTCGACGCTAGAGTGACTGGCGCCGAGCTCGGCGCCAGTCACTCTGGCACCGAGCCCCCTAGCAGGCCATTGCCCCGTGCCCAGGAGCTCGGCGCCAGTGACGGTGGCGCCGAGCTAAGGGTCAATTTCCTGAATTCTTTCCGCCAGAAGTCTATTTGTGAGAAACTTTCAAAAAAAGGACCAAATTTTAAAAAATTCGGCCAATAAACAGAGGAGTCTTCCGTACAACGCAGAAATTTGACACTGAGTTATTAGTATATAAATCCACATATTAGTATATTATAGTAATTCAATTATGTTGGATATTTGGAACATGTACATGTACCAAAAAAAGAGAGTATACCATGTGGGTGGTACAACGAAGAATATACCTTTCCTCATCAAGCCCACATATAGCGACCATTTGTATTAAAATTGGCGTACAGTACAGATTTATTACTACTGGAGTAGGAGTACTACGTAAGACGCAGGAGTGTCTGGGAGCAGTCACTACGTAGTATATAAATTGGCGTACAGTCAGATTTATTACTACTGGAGTACTACGTAGTATATAAATCGACTTTCGCACGCGGTCCCCACCCACCAAGCTTCCGTCATCCAATCCGTGCCCCACAGTTGCGCACGTGACTGGGAGCAGTCGGACAAGTCGCCAGTCACTGGCGGCAGTGGCAGCAGTAGAAATTTGACGAGACCAGCAAAACCAAAACGGAAGAAGAATCGCACCCATCCTCCGTCAGCATCCACGCCCGCATGCGCATGACTCGACTCCATGCACGGGCGGGCCCTGGGACCCGGAGATATCGAGCCGGTCAAGGTCCAGGACCGACAGGTCGCTGACGGACGAACCAACGAGCGGCCCAAGTCCCACCTGCCGACCGGAGGCCGATCCGTGCCGTGGCTCTAGTAGACTCCGGCCTCCACGCGACGCGCGGCGACTAGGAGCAGTGGCTTTTCCCGCGAGGCCCAGGCCCAGGCCCAGGCGGCGGCTGCGGCCTCCGCTCGCATCATCGACGGGGTCCACGCGACGGCGACCGCATCCGCATCCGCATCCGCATCCGAGTTGCGACTGCGAGTGCGGCCCGGCCGAACGGGACGGGACGTCAGGACGGCCTGCGCGGAGGGGCCCGGCGACTTCGTCTCGCGCGTGCGTGGAGTACTGCTCCTTGTTTTTCACTTTCGTCTGGGTGCGGGGGGGGGGGGGACGGTCCGGTTGGCAGGAGGATATTATTGTCGCGGTCACATGTTCCACGTGCCCCTTTTCCAATCGCTCCAAACAGAACAGGGGGCGCTCTGCTCTCCTAGTACCGTAGTGCGCTCAGACTCACTCTTGGAGAAGCGCTTTTTCATGAAGCATGTGACCTCCATGTGGGCTAATGGAGCACAACATTCGTGTGCTTAATTCACAACGACACGATAAGCATGTTGTTGCGACACTCCACGCTAGTGCACGATACCACATGTTCTCCAAGTTAATGGTAGTATATGGACACAAAATATTACCACTCCCACCGTTTCTTTCCGCAAGAGACGTGCACGGCCTAGGGTCCAGAGGTTATAAATATTTTGGCTAACAACACTACTACAGAAAACTTTATGGAAGTGGGCCAGATTGATTAATAGAGACGGACATGGCAACCGCCTCCAATCAAAGGTCATGGTTAATGTCAGATTAACGGAGGCGGCTGTTTTGCCCGCCTCCAAAATTAATTAAAAAAACAAAAAAAAGGAAAAAGCCACAGCCCGAGCCGGGCCTGGGCCTGGATCTGGGCTGCACGCTGCCAGATCCACCCGCGTCGGGGCCAGATCTGCCGGCGCCAGAGCCGGATACGTCTGCGCTGGGGTCAGATCCGTCGTGGTGGAGCCCGCCGCCCCCCAGATCCGCCGTGGTGGAGCCCACGCTAGGGCCGGATCCGGCCTCCCCGTGCACCGGCCGAGCTTGAGGAAGACGGATGCGTCGCCGCGGAGGGAGAAAGATGCGTCGGCAGCCTCCCCGTGCGTCGACCGAGCTCGGGGGAGAGAGATGCGCCGCCAGAGAGGGAGAGGGATGCGCCGCCTGCCACCCCGTGCGCCGGCCGAGCACGGTTTTCGTGGGGGAGATGGAGAGGAGAGGGAGGTGCGCTCGCCCTGCACCAACCAAGCTCAGGCTCCGTGGGGGAGAGGAGGGAGGAGTCTCGGGTGGGGGCTACCATGGGAGAGAGGGAGAGGGACCGGCGAGGGAGGGGCCAGGGTGCGGAGGCGTCGGGTGCGGGGGCGTTGACTGCGACTGAGGGAAGGAGCGACTGAGGGGCTGTGAGAGAGATAAGTGAATGAAACCCTAGATCTAGGTTTATATACTACGAGCGTGAATCGGGTCGAGATGGGCTGCCTGGGCTAGGAACTCATCCTGTATTTTATGAGGCGGGCTTTATAGTGTGCCCGCCTCTATTTTTGGAGGAGGTTATTTTAAGGTGTCTGCCTCCGTAAATCTAATTTTGGAGACGGGCATTTCCTGACCGCCTCCGTAAATAAAAAACGACTGATCCGTTAATCGCCAGGTATTTTAGGAGGCGGTTGTATTTTGTGACCGCCTAGGTCAATAAAAATACACTGTCTTGCAAAATGATTTGTGTAGTAGTGCAAGTAGCCTGACAATTTGTAGACCGTAGTACGTGTACGTACCACGTACATTTGGAGCCGCCATATTCATACATGAAAGTGCTCCCATGTCAACATAATGCATGTCACAAGCAAAGGTTCCGTTTAGAGCTTGCACTTCCTAGTGTAAGTCGTGTTATATTCTTAGTGCTGTTGTTAGTCACTCAAGTCCGTGCGAGATTGTCTTGATGCAATTATGCATTTAAGTGTTAGAACCTTTTTCTTTTCGCGAGGCTATTCGAAGGAAAGATTGTTACTCTCTCCGTCCCAAATTAGTTGACGTTATAGGATTCAAAAATAAATTCATAAATTTGTATTAATTATCACTTTCCGATGCATCTTTCTCTTCTACCAATACTTTCTTTCTTTTTGTCATAAATCTCTATCTCTATATCTCACTCCTTGTTCTCTGTACACCACACCTTTTCACTCATCCTAAATTCATGTGTCCAAACTTAAAACGTCAACTGTTTCTGAAAAAGGGATACTTAATATTTACAAAGCCTTTCATACGAGACAAGCATATCAAAAGCTCTCTTTTTTCTACTCCCTATATCCTAAATTATAAGTTGTTTTGGCTTTCTACGTACATACCTTTCGCTATGCCCTGAGTACCTCATAAGTTTTGATAGAGTATACCACAACCGATTTTATTTGACACCAAAATCAGACAATATATGCTATCCCATGGTAGAGGAATGGCCTCGAGAGATGGTTAGAATAGCGGAGACAATGAAGGGCGAGCAAAGAAATGATGTGGTTATAGGTGGTGATTGTTGAAGGATAGCTGTTGAGGGTTTAGGGTTGTTATGGCTTGTTTGACTATATTCTTATTCACCTGAATCCATGTGCGTTGAAATGGATTAAAAAAACTGGACCTGCGAGGGTATGACCACCCCCAGGCATTGCATTAAGAAGAAGACCTTCTCACGTAGGCTCAGAAAACCCCCGAACCTATGCTCCACCCTTACACAACGGCACCGTCACCCTGTGAGAATGGACCGGTCCTTAGACTTGTGCTTCGGCGTGGGACAGACGAGGGGATTTTTTTTTAACTCCAGTCTGAAATTCGCTCCCATGAGGAGTCAAACCCAGGACCTGAGGAGTGCCGCCGGGACGCTGTAACCAGTTGGACTAGAGGCCCTTTGGCTTGAAATGGATTAGAGTGAACTTCAACACACGTGGATTAGGATGAATATAAGTACATCTACTCCAACACACGTTGATTGAGATGAATACGAGTACAACAGAACGTGACTTTACTAGTGATATTTTTCTTAATGAAACCAGCCGCTAGCAACCGGTTATACCCTTTTTTTACTCTCTTCATTTTCAAAATTTTAAGTCGTTCTAACTTTTGTAGATATATATAGTTTTACTATGTATTTAGTTATACATTATATCTAAATAATAGTAAAATAATCCATATGTCTAGAAAAATCAGAACGACTTATAATTTAAAACCACGGAGTATCTATCATGATATAGACTTTTTTGCTAGTTGTTTTCGCGAAACATGTGTGCTTGAAAATGAGCCAGCAGTAATTGATCCAATGCAAGAAGCTAGGTAGGGCAGGGCGACTAGTAACAATGCAAGTGCACTGAACGTGAACCATTTCCGTGATGGGCGTGACAACTTCACCCCTAGGGCATCTACAGCAGCTAGGGGTTGAACAAGTGAGTCACCGGATAATCCAGGTAGCCTCGGATTCTGTGCAGTGCCGCTCGTTTTTTTCCACTCGATCGTGGAACAGAGTACAGAGACCCCGATATAGAAACCTAGAAAGTCTATTATTAGGTGGCCTGCATCGTGCCAAAAAAACCCATGCAGACCATCACTAGATTCCTGCTGACTTTAATTTGCGGCGGCGTACCAAATGTGGGAAATGTGAAGACGGTGCTGCAGAGGTTAAATTCGGTTCATGCACCACCTCTCCGCAACCAGCAAAAATTCAGATTTCAGAACAGGGCCGTCGCAGCTGTGGCGGCTGCGGTCCAGTTCACATGTACGTATACGTGAGCAAAAGGGCAGCAGCAGTTCTAGTCCGATACAGCTTCTCTTGCTGTAAACTGCGGCGATTAACTAGAACCGGATCCTGTTGACTCCGCGCCTGCAAGTAACTAGTCTGGTCAAGTTAGGAGAAACATGGAATAGTACTTTACTACCACGAACCATAAATTTGTCTTGAAAAAAAAATCATTTTTTAATGTATAGCTATAGGCACGACCACGATGTGAGATGAATTTCTTCACGGTTTCTTCTACGCCACCGATGATGAGAAGGGCCTTCGGCACGAATTATCGTCGTTGCGTCTGATTTGTAGAGCTAATTTATTATGAGAGAAAAATATTATTTTATAATTGAAAAAGTAGAACCGATTCGGGTCGATAAGCTCAAGCGAAGAGACCCTCAGATGCCGTCCTGCTCTTGTCAAAAAGCGGAATTTGCTCCGGCCAATCCAGTCCTCTGTTTTGAACATCATGGGATCCCGTACTCGGACACTACTACCTTTTCTTGTGGATAATGTCAAGACCTACTTGCCCTGACTACACATACGGAGCATTTGGTAATCTGGCCTGCATGCATTGATATGATCTAGAAGTTCAAGAAACGTGGCCCTTTTTTCAGGAAAAGATCAACACGTCCGACCTACAGTCCCTGGTTTCCCCAACTTTACCCATTCCGTGCTGCCTGCAGCCTGCTTACCTTCCCGCGAAGAGATCAAGCCAACTTGTTCTTGGCAACCAGCAGGCCCCGCGCCAGGTCCAAGTCCTGCCTGCAGGCTGCAGTGTGTCGTCCTTGTCGTCAATCGGGAGTCTCTCCGACTGTCCCCTCTGCCTGCGTGCCGCCGGGTCCAAGTACAATGAATATTTCGTGCCAACATCAAACCGCAAGGCTGCTCTTCTTTTTCTAACCCAAATCAAGAACCAGCCAGGCTAATGACGCACGTAATTAGCATTGCTCGTCAACGATCACCTGCGAGGTGGCAGGTCGCGACCACCTGAATATACCTGATCAGATCACTCCTGGATTTTAATTAGTTTGGGGAGAGGGAGACCCTGTGTTGGGAAATGCACATTTGGGCAGGCAGCAGGCATGATCGAACCCAACAAATATGTGTCTGATTTTATATACCCTATACGTGCCCGCATGGCCAATTGACCGAGTTTTAGGGCGTACTCCCAGGCAAACAAGCTGCCCGCCAGGACGTACAGCTAGGTGCTAGATGTGTGTGTCTGTGTTTTTTCTTTTCAAAAAAAAAAAAAAATCCTGATAACCGAGTTGCAGCACATGTAGTCTCAAATAAGATAAGTGAAACATAAAACCTTTTGGAGTTCATCGACGTGAAACCCCACTAATGGGCCAAGTTTGACCGGTTTGGTGGGCTGGCCGAATTACCGAGTCCTATGGCGATAAGGTGATGCGCGCACTGTAGCATTGAGGAACACTGTAGCTCGGGAAATTTAGTCATGAAGGGATACCGAACGAACTTAAAAATCTCAGTCTGGGAAACTGTTAACTCCGGTTTGAACTTTTTGCGCCAAGCGATGATAAAAACGCAAGAGAGTTAATTAGCAGGTGTATGATCCATTCAACGTGTAGAGTGGATCTTAGTCGTCTTTCCGAGCTGGGACGTTACAAATGATATTCAGAGCCAACTCTTGCGGTTTCACGGACGTATGGCTTGGACAGGTTGCGCATGGAACTTGGGGCGATGAGCTGGGAATATGGACGTGGGCCAAGAGAGTCGATCCTGAACATTTGTCCCGTTTGGGTAGGTTGGTTTGGCCCTCGACGAGAACGTCGAGTCTTAAGAGTGGGTGTATGTGAGACCCTGCTAATAGGCCGGCCTGGCCGGCTGGGCCGAATTACCGAGTCCTGTAGCGATAAGGTGGTGTGATGTACTGTAGCATCGTGGAACACTGTAGCTCAGGAAAATTAGTCACTGCAGGGATACCGAATCAACTTAAAAGTCTCGGTCTGGAAAACTGTTAACTTTGGTTCGAACTTTTTGCGCGAAGCGATGATGAAAGTCTTCGTGGGCTGGGGCGTTACAATCTAGACCTGGTTCCCAGCTAATGTACACATCCTACATACGGTTAGACAGAGACCAGCCAACAAGAAGGGGTGACACAAGCAAATCCTCCCAAAATGCGAGCTAAACCCGGGACTCGGGAGTGCCAAATCGCAAGCCTCCCCCACCTGTAATCCTTTTGACCCCGGCGACCCTTTCCGTCGCCTGCTTTTCCAAGCGCTGGCCTGGCCTGCCCTGATGATCCAGTCCGGCCGGCGGGTCCCCGCCCGCCACCACACTGCAGTCCAGAAGAAGAGATTAGTTTAATTTAAGCGACTAATTAAAACTCGCGCCACGCCTAGATCACTTCGACGGACGCCGGGCGTATTATATTCTGTCACGACCAAGACGACGACGACGACGGAGGAGGAGAAGCAGGCCTCCCAAGATGCTTCGTCTCCCACCCAAGTCCCCCAGCCGCGGAACTAGCCGTCGCTCTCCGCCCAGCCAGTAGCCCCTCAGTTCAGCCAGCCAGCCAGCCTTCCCACCAAACTTGCAGCACGCACGCACATGTGCCTCCTCCACATTCCGTCCTCCGCTGCCTATATATTCGCCTTCCTGGAGTCATGCCCTCCCTCATCCATGCACAGCGCAGCTACTCCTCAGCTCCTCCTTCCTTGGCTTCCAGTACCAGCCGCTAGCGCGCGCCTCTGATCTGTTCTTGACGTCTGGGTTGTACGCTATTGAGGGGCTAACGATTCTTGTGGGGGCGGCGGCGGCGGCGGCGGCGGACATGGACCCGTGGGTCGGGCAGCAGCCTTCCCTAAGCCTCGACCTCAACGTCGGCCTTCCCGCGGCGAGGCCGGCGGCGACCAAGGTCATGGTCGAGAAGAACTTCTTGGCCGTCAACAAAGACCGAGAGGTATGTAGCTAGGCGCACGAGTGAGCATATGCCCTCTGCAGCTCATTCGATCCATCGCCGGCTGGATTACAAACGTAAGCACTTTGCTGACTGGGGAATCGATCGCAACTTGCTGGTTATATTACAGGTGGAGGCGCTGGAGGCGGAGCTCCGGCGCGTCGGCGAGGAGAACAAGCGGCTCAGCGAGATGCTGCGGGCGGTGGTGGCCAAGTACACGGAGCTGCAGGGCCAGGTCAACGACATGGTGGCCGCCGCCGCCAACCACGGGGCGTCCACGTCGGAGGGCGGCTCCGCGGCCTCGCCGTCCAGGAAGCGGATCCGGAGCGGCGACAGCCTCGACACCGCCCAACACCACCACAACCGCAAGCCGTCGCCGTCGCCGTCGTTGGCGGCCGCCGTCGCGGCCCACGAGCGGACGGAGTGCACGTCGGCCGCCGTCAGCGTCACCGCCGCCGCCTTCCGGCGCGCCGTCCGGGAGGAGTGCAAGCCCAAGGTGTCCCGGCGATACGTCCACGCCGACCCCTCTGACCTCAGCCTCGTAAGTAACGGATCGGATGCCGTAATTAACCATCGCTTTTTCGCGCCGAATTTACGGTCAATTAACTCGTGCTGCTTTAAACAAAACAAAACAGGTGGTGAAGGATGGGTACCAATGGCGGAAGTACGGGCAGAAGGTGACCAAGGACAACCCATGCCCGCGCGCCTACTTCCGGTGCTCCTTCGCGCCGTCGTGCCTGGTGAAGAAGAAGGTGCAGCGCAGCGCGGACAACAACACCATCCTAGTGGCCACGTACGAGGGCGAGCACAACCACGGCCAGCCGCCGCAGCACGACGGAGGAAGGGCCGCAAGGTCGACGGCGGCGCCGCCGGCGGGCGAGGCCGGCGGGCGACCGGCGGCGGCGCCACTGCCGCTGCAGCACCAGCACCAGCACCACCAGCGGCAGCAGAAGCAGAAGCAAGAGGCGGCTGTGGCGGCGACGACCGGGCCGTCGTCGGAGGCTGCGAGGAAGAACCTCGCGGAGCACGTGGCGGTGACCCTGACCGGGATTCCCGGGTTCAAGGCGGCGCTGGTCAGCGCGCTCTCCGGCCGGATCCTCGAGCTCTCCCCGACCAGGGATTAATTTAACTAGTAGACAAACATGATGATATATTAATTGACGAATTAGTCCGTAGACAGCGAATTTATTCAGAATCATAGCTCAGAATTTTGGAATTCCACCAGGCGAAGAAGTGAATTCGAGCTGCTGATTGCGTATATATGCATGTCCATTCAAATATCAGTTGGCGCGCGGCGGCGCGGGCCATTATTGAAGTTGCTAATTCAAGCACGTACGCCATTCAAGGTTGAAGCTAGATGATGATGAAGGCATGAAGCCTGGGGATTAACGGTATATATAATTATATATACACCAGTAAGTAGTACACCTGATTTGTTCCACGTACGTAAGCATATATGTATGTCGCCGGACGCTTGGATTTGCATGCTAGTCTGCTAATGCATGGATTATCGAAGAGATCAAGATCGAGAGGACGACCCGTCGCCAAAAAAAAAAAAAGATCGAGAGGACGACCGAGTATGTAGATCGATAATATCATCGCATGTGCATGCTGTAAGCGACAAAGAAGTTCGTGCAAATCTCTCTGGGTGTAAAATTCAGGGTGATCTGTCCCTGCTGATATAGTATTTCATCTGATCGGGTTGCTATTTTTTCACAGAAGTACCAACCTTTCTTTTCTTCTCTTTTTTAATTTTATTACACAAGCACGCACATTCTCTAGACCTCGGATTCGAAATTAGTTCAAAATACGATTACAACCAGTGGGTATATACAAATGAAAACGAGGGTCAACACAGTCACATCGCCAAGATAAGAATATTATAGGAGGCTAATTACATGAACTCATGTAATTCCGCCTTTCGGAAGTCAATCTATCTCGCAAAATAAATCCTACATTAAAAATATACCATAGTTCTCTAAAAAAATGCATCGTCCTAGCTATTTGGAACATGAGAATTTCATAGGAACCATGCGGGGATTTCACATGAATCAATGCGATTTTGCAGGAAAAACACAGGAATTGAAAAAAAACGTGTCCAAAGAAGACCTTATAATCAAGGTTGGGTTCTGATCGAAACACTTGTGCAGCTCAAACTTTTATATCTCTACCCATATAATACATCAGTTCAAATTATTCTACGTCCACCCAACAATTACCCTCTCCACAGAGATGATCTTAACTACACCCACACCACTAAATGTACCCAGAGATTCACCATTATAGAAACGTATGCACCCGATCATTTCTCTTTCATTCTCTCTCCTTACTCAACCATATCCAACGGTTGATGTTCAATGGATGTGCAGTGTCAACCCCCACGCATCCCTACCGCCCACCCGCGCCCTCCCTCCGCCCCCGGTACCCACACCCACGCCCACGCCCAGCGGTAGCGGTTCGATCCCTCACGGGAGTGTTTTTTCTCCGGGAAAAAAAATTGAAACACAATCCGCTACTTCCTCGCCCTGTCTTCCAGTTCCAGCCATGACGGCGACTCCTCCGAATCCTTCCCTCTCTCTCACTCGCATATGGAGCCGGGAAGCAGGGCAGCTGCGCGGGGGTGCCAGCCGAGGGCGCGCCCCAGCCGTGGGCGCGGGGCCACGGCGAGCTGAGGCCGTCGCCGGCCGCGTGCCCAGGATCGCCGGCTCGGGCTGCCATGGCGAGGAGAAGGCTTCTCGCGCTCGCGTTCCGAATCCATGGGAGGCCTCATGCGACGCGGCCGTGGGGGCGACCCCTGCCCCGGTTCCTGTCCTCAGCGGCCTCCAGTTTCGCGCGGCCGGTCACTAGGAACCCGCTTCCTATCCATGGGATCGGTTCGAAGGTTAGGGTTTGCTCTTCCACTCCATCCGTCTTGGTTTACCTTAAAGGCGTGTTTTTTTACATCTCGAAAAGTTTAGATCAGCGGATTATTTTAGGCTACTGTGCTAGTAAGAGATACCTATTTCATCGGATAGATGAAAATAGTTTGTATCGATGAATTTGACAAGATGAGACCTGAAGACAGGTAGGCATCAATCAATTTATATGTTTATATGTTTGGTGAAACTAGAATAAACATATTACATCTCCTTTTTTGGTCTGCTCTCGAAACCACATTAACACAGTCCCCGTTTTCTTATGCTATTCCAGAGTTGCAATTCATGAGGCCATGGAGCATCAGACAATATCTATTGCCAAAGCTGGCATTCCAACAGGACTCAATTCGAGGACTTCAGTTCTTGTAGCTGCCAATCCAATTGCAGGACTCTATGATGATCTTATGGTTGGTAAACATGTTTTTATTGACTCAATAAGTATCCATCTTTTTAAAGTATAAACTGTTCAGGCGACTGTTCTTTCATGATTTGGTCTAAAGTTTATCGTCAAAGATATCAGAATGTATGATCAAGATAAGTTATGAAGCAAAATTATTTCTACAGCTTTTCTATTCTAGCTACTGAGTACATTGAGTACTTTTAATTTTAGAAAAATAAAAAAAATCATAGAAGGTTGGAGATTTTTGTTGGCTCATTCTGGCTATATACATAGTGGAGCAGCTTATCTGGCATTACGAGGTTTCTCTTATCATCTTTGCAGTCATAGAGGAGTCACCAAACTTTAGGAGAAATCAGCCATCGTCGAGGCCTTCCCCGCCGATTGCATGACATATTTTAGTTTTATGATTTATTTTTTCTAAGCATGATTTATTTTAGTTTTATGATTTATTTTTTCTTGATGCCATCGTAGCGTTAGCACAGGCAATTTACTTTTAAGAAAAGGTTGCATTTTCATGTAAATTTAAAGTGTCGGTTTGGAAATATGAACTGATCTTTCATCATGATTTCCATGTGTTCAGGTTGTTGAAGCTGCACTTATTTCAAGAATACAAAGATTGGAGCAGAGACTAATGGAAATTGATCCTCATGTGAGTCTCTGCGTCCTTAAACTTTTTATATTACATATAACTCTTGCTCTTCTTGTAGAAAACTGTACACGATGATGTGTTTTTTTACTGCATACTCCATTTAAGCATTGTCACTTACATGCTTCTCAATCATTGGCTTCAAACCTTTAAGCTGTTACTCCCATCCCGTATTTCATTGGGATTCGAATTTAGTCAACTTTCATCATAGTGCACACAGTGGAATTCAAACAACAATGCTTCCAGTTATTTCCATCTCTTATATGCCTTCCAGAAGCCCTGACTGCAAATGAATATTTCACACATCTGAGTTTTTTTCATCACATAACAGTATTTAGCACAGTATTTAGTAGTGTATAGACTACTTTTTTGCTGCTCTTTAATCTAATGAATATTTTACACATCTGAGTGAAATATACATATTTCAGCTGTTTGTTCTCCGTCTAAAGATTGCCTCTTGAAAGAAAGCCCGACAACAGCTGATTTCTTCTTTTGCCTCCTTGTTCTCCATCTGATAATATACTGTCATTTTGCTTTGTGCAGGTTGTACCGGTTAGCTTGGGAGATATGCTGATCAGGTAATGTTTGTTGACCTTCCTTTTTTAACCAAACCACACTTGAATTCCTGATCTAAGCAGTAGCTACCATTCTTGTGCTTAATCCTACCTAATCCATCATATGTGTTCCGAGTATATCCTCTTGTCTGTTATGCTTGTCCAGGCAATGCAAATTTGCAGTGCCAGCCTGCTAGGTGTTAGTGTTATCCACCATTTCCCTTTCAGTCATCATCTGTGCTTGTGTTGAGTCTATTTGGAGGCTAGGCTACCACCCTGTATTGTCTCCTTGAGCCAGCGTCAGTTTCAGTTTTGGCACTGCTATATATTTATCTGATTGCGTGCTTCAGTTTTAGTTTCAGCGCCAGTACCAGTTTCAGCCAGTCCCACCAATTTGTTTAACACATATCATGATTAATACAGTAATACTTGCCAATGTGCAATTGTTTCTGTGGGCAATACTCCACTATTAAGAAATTTATCCAAATTGGTTCTGTTGCCCATGTTGCAGGATTTAAAAGACGCATGATCAAGTCTGAATGGAGGCAACCGGTCTGTATCTACATCGATGTTCTAGGAAATTCTTGAAGATTTTTCTGACAGCTGTAGCCAAATGCTACCAGAAATGTATTAATAAATTAACATGTTCAATTTTCTGACGTGTAATGGATTGGTGTCTGACATGTATTCAGGATCTGAGATGTATCTGACAGCTATGATGACTGCCATAACGCTAAAACAGGTGCACCTGACACTAAAGCATTTTGTGGGCGTGTTTATTTTTTCTATGTGAGAAATGACCATTCTTTGCGAGACAATGAATTTGTGTTTCTTTCATAGTTGATTTATTTTTAGTATTACGATTAATTTTAGTTTTATGATTTATATTTTTTTAGATATTACCGTAACGTTAGCACGGGCAATATACTAGTAATGGAACAAGGTTCCCGCCTCTACATCGTTTGCTAACATACCGTACACAACTGTTCAAAAACATACCACGAGCTCTAAGGCTCATACTACCGAAATACATCGAAAAGATAAGATAGATTAACATGTGCAGCTCAAATACATACATGAATTGATTAACATATTTTATAAAAAGTACAATCGATGTGATCTAAGTATAACTTTGTGATTTTATTAGGGTTCTTTATGATGGAACATGTTGGTCCAGGTTTAATTTTTCAACTTGGCATGGACTCTTGTATTTATTCTGGTACTTGACTATATTATTTATTCAGTAGTAGTCGACAATGGCCGTCAACAGTGAGGTATTTGTTGTGACTTTGTTTTTGTAGTGGCCGGTGACATGTTATTTGACAACAAGACATCTACGATGATTTGGCCAATCTTTAGGTCTGTTGACTTAGTTTGTTGCCAACAAAGTATCTATATACTGGAAACACGTGCTTTGTCGAGGGTATGAGGCTTTGTCGAGGGCCAAATCTCGAGCACTCGGCAAAGACACTCTTTGCCGAGGGCCAGCCACAGGAGCCCTCGACAAAGAACGGCCCTCGGCAAAGAGACCTTTGCCGAGGGTCCGGCTCTCGGCAAAGACAGGCCCACGGCAAATAAAATCTTTGCCGAGGGCCGCGGCCCTCGGCAAAGATGCCCTCGGCAAATTAGGCCCGTTGGGTCACGGCGGCCATTCCCGTCAAGCTTTGCCGAGGGCCACCCGTTAGGCCCTCGGCAAAGGTTTTTTTTCTGTGAAACCAGTTTTTCGGCAATTTTTTTAAAAAAAGTCTTTGACGAGGGCCCCGACCAGGCCCTCGGCAAAGATTTTTTTTGGAACCAGTTTTTCGGCCAAATTTTTTTTTATAAATCGTCTTTGCCGAGGGCCCGAGGCGAGGCCCTCGGCAAAGAAGCCCTTTGCCGAGGGCCAGGCTAGGCCCTCGGCAAAGATTTTTTTTTGGTTTTTTTAGCCCAGTTTTTTTGTGGTGCTACAATACATTGTTTTGAACTCAATTTTAAAATTTAGGCCAATTTTGACTTTTTTTGGTATATTTCCTTAATTTATTTTGATTCGTTGATTTTTTTCGAATATGTCAAATTTGAACTGCATGTGCATGGAATATTGCAATGTAGTGTTTCAAAAAATGTTATTCATGTTAATTGGTGCATGTTGAGTCCATATCCACGAACTCGCATCAAATTTCGCGCATCTTCTTCGCGTAACATGACGACCGACTTGCCGGAAAAGTGTTTTAAAATTATATAAAATCCATACGAAGTCCGAAAATCACGAAACTTGGCGAGATGTCATGTCATCGCATGTGTAGGCTGTGGTCAAAAAATGAGAAGGTTTCGAGCGAGTTGCGACATCGGATGCCTGAAACCCAGACATCTCCTGCAGTTCAAATTTGACATATTCGAAAAAAATCAAAGAAACGAAATAAATTAAGAAAATATATAAAAAAGTTAAAATTGGCAAAAATTTTAAAATTAAATTTTAAATAAAATATTATAGCCCCACAAAAAAACTGGGTTCAAAAAACCAAAAAAAAATTACCGAGGGCTCTTTGCCGAGGACCTGGCCCGTGGCCCCCGGCAAAGAATTTTTTTAAAAAAAATAAAAAAATCTTTGCCGAGGGCCCTGGATCTGGGCCCTCGGCAAAGGGCCCAAACCTAAATCGGGCCGCCAGCCCAAATTCCCGATCGAAATCTTGTCAAAAAAATTCCCGATCGAAACCACATCTCCCTACCCACGCGCCCGCTCGCGGCCGGCCCCCGTGCCTCCACCGCCGCCGCCGTGCGCTCCACCGCCGTGCGCGCACCCTGGCCGCCCTGCGCCTCCACCGCCGCCGCCGCGCACCCCGCCCACCGTGCGCCCGGCCGCCCCGAGCCCGACCGCCCCGCGCGCCCCCACCGCCGCGCGTGCACCCCGGCCGCCCCGTGCCTCCACCACCGCCGCCGCGCACCCCGCTGCCGCGCACCCGCCGCTGCGCGCCTGGCCACCCCGCGCGCCCCACCGCCCCGCGCTCGGCCGCCCAGCGCGCCCCGCCGCCCCACCAGCGCGCCGCCCCACCACGCCTAGTGGCGGCCGAGGTCATGCCCTGCCTCCCTTCCCCGTCTCCGTCGAGCAAGGGGAGGTCGGCCGCCCCGGCCGGCCCTCCGGTGGCCCCCCCCTCGTCGGCCTTCCCGCCCCGACCCCAGCCCCCAGGCCGCCCCTGTCGCCGGCTGCTGTTGGAGGGGAGGAGGCAGAGGGTGAAGTTGGAGGAAGAAGAGAAGGAGAAGAGGAGAAGGAGGAAGGGGAAGAAAAGGAGAAGAAGAGGAGAAGGAGGAAGGGGAAGAGAAGGAGAAGAAGAGGAAAAGAAGAGAAGAAAGGGAAGAGGGGGAGAGGAGTACTCCAACGCCGCTCGACCTCGCCGGAGAAGAAAGTGACCCCCGCACCGCGACGCCCGACTCCACCGCAACCCTAGGTAAAACTCTCGTTGTCGGCCTTCGTGCCGTATGTGGTTGTGTGGGCCTTCGTGCCGTAAGTTGATATGAGGGCCTTCATGCCATTGTGGTTGTCGGCCTTCGTGCCGTTGTGAATGTCGGCCATCGCGTCATTTTTTGCAGGTTTTGGAAACCTCCCCGTGTAGGGGAGGTGCTGCCGAAATTTTGAACAAACAATAACCTATTGTCTTTTTATGCAGGAGAAGAGTACGTCGGAGGGGACCCGGAGGACCCCGATCGTCTTCGTCGACGTCGCGGTTCTGCCTGCACTGCGTCGCCTCGCCATTGCGTCGATTCGCCACTGCCCCGCTAGCCTTACTTCACTGACACCCTAGGTATAAATAACCTCTTTTTCCGCATGTCTGTCGTAGCCCGCGCGTAACCCAGCTAGGTGTCTCCCGTCCGAAAGAGATATGGTCGTAGGTATGCGGATCTTTGCGTATCTGCGACCGTATCTGTTTTGGATTGTCCACGTTTTTTGGACAGCCCATGGATGCGTAGATGGGTTAGTTTCCATGGTCCGCTCCGGTCCGAGAAGGAGTTTTGGCAACACCTCCCTGTTGTTCTTCAGATACACACTCTCCCTTGCAGGACGTGTATCGGGAGAACAGCGGGGAGGTGCTGTCGAAATTCTGTCTCGGAGAGGAGCGGAGAATGAAAACTGACCTCATCTACGCATCCGCGGGTGGGATTATGACCTATCCTCACCTATTAGACAGTAGGAACACCGCATAGATGCAATTGATGGTCACAATACTCTATGATGTAAATGTTAAAGGATGGAGGACCGTCAGTGGATGTACATGGGCTGGAGAAGCGGGAGTGACTACGACTATGAATGGGTGAAGGGGATAGATGGTTTCTTGAAACATGCATTTGGCCTAGGAGCAGGAGGACATTCTCTAGTTTGGTGTCCCTACAACAAATGTGACAACAGGAGAAAAGTAGACGAGAAGACCATGGGTAGACATCTTGTGTTCAATGGTTATACGCCTGGCTACCAGCAGTGGATCTACCATGGTGAAGCAGATCGTATAAGAGCGGAGGAGGTGAGACCACGCCTCGAGGCTTTTGATGATGATGCCGGGGGTAGCAGACATGCTAGATGACGCCCACCAAGCTCACTTCGCTGAACGACGTGAGAAGGAGGAGATGGAGGAATCCGCAAAGGACTTCTACAAAATGTTGGACTCGGCACAGAAACCCCTTCACGAGCGTACAATGATTTCTCAGCTGGATGCGATTGGACGCGTAATGGGGTTGAAGGCCGAGTTAAACCTGAGTCGAGAAGGCTTCGATAAGATGTTGGCCGTGTTTGGCACTATGCTACCGGAGAAGCACACTTTGCCGACGAACTTGTACGAGGCAGAGAAACTCCTTCGTATGCTTAAGATGCCGTATGACAAGATACATGTTTGTCCGAAGGGGTGCGTCCTATTTAGGAAAGAACACAAGGATGCAAATTACTGTCCGAAGTGTAAATCCTCTAGGTACCTGGAGGTAGACTCTGGTGATGGTCAGAAGAAGCAGCTTCCGATCCCCGCGAGAGTGCTATGGCACCTTCCTTTCCTACCGAGGATCCAATGGCTATTCATGACTGAGGAATCTGCGAAACAGATGACATGGCACAAAGATGGCAAACGGTACAATCCTGGGAAGATGGTACATCCGTCTGATGCTGAAGCATGGATGTATTTCAATGACAAACATCATGACAAAGCAGCTGAGGCCCGTAATGTATGTGTCGCGCTGGCAACAGATGGGTTCAATCCTTATGGAATGATGGCTGCCCCATACACATGCTGGCCTGTTTTTGTTATCCCCCTCAATCTCTCTCCCAGCATCTTCTTTCAACGTCATAACGTATTATTGTCGTTGATAATTCCTGGACACCCGAGGAGTAATATGGGTGTGTTCATGGAGCCTGTGATTGATGAATTGATCCACGCTTGGGAGAAGGGGGTATGGACATACGATCGAGCTACAAAGACAAGCTTCAAAATGCATGTTTGGTACCACTACTCCCTGCATGACTTCCTGGCGTATGGGTTATTCGCCGCCTGGTGTGTTCACGGGAAGTTCCCATGCCCAGTATGCAAGGAAGCCGTGAGGTTCATTTGGTTGAAGAAGGGTGGCAAGTATTCGTCATTCGACCAGCATCATCAGTTCCTCCCTCTAGACCATGAATTTAGAGAAGACATCAAGAGCTTTATGAAAGGTGTCAAAGTGACAGACCCTAAACCGCACTTGAGGACTGGTGCCGAGGTTCGTGTTCAGATAGATGCTCTCGTGCCCAATGAAGAAGGTGGTTTTGTGGGATATGGTGAGGAACATATGTGGACTCATAAATCCGGCTTGACGAGGCTCCCCTATTTCGATGACCTTCTTCTGCCACATAACATTGATGTAATGCACACTGAAAAGAATATCGCCAAGGCACTTTGGGGAACTCTCATGGACACTGACAAGTCTAAGGACAACGTTAAGGCTAGAGTGGACCTAGCGACGTTGTGCGATAGACCGAATCAAGCGATGTAGCCTCCTAGTGGCTGAAACAAGAACTAGAAAAGGCCTAAGGTTAATTTCGTCTTGCAAATCGATCAAAGGAGGGAGGTACTAAAATGGATCCAGATGTTAATGTTTCCAGATGGATATGCAGTGAATCTTAGTAGGAGAGTGAACTTAGGCACTCTGCGAGTCAACGGGATGAAGAGTCATGACTACCACATATGGATTGAGCGGCTTCTTCCGGCGATGGTCCGAGGCTATGTCCCTGAGCATGTCTGGCAAGTGCTGGCAGAGTTGAGCTTTTTCTTCTGCCAGTTTTGTGCCAAGAAGATATCTCAGACCGTCGCTCAGGACTTGGAAAAAGCGGCACCTGTGTTGCTCTGTAAGCTGGAGAAGATCTTTCCACCCGGCTTCTTCTTACTGATGCAACATCTGATTGTGCACCTCCTGTCCGAGGCACGTTTGGGGGGGCCCGTGCAGGTCCATTGGTTCTATCCAATCGAGAGATGTCTAAAGACTCTTCGCAAAAATGTACAAATAAAGCCAGAATTGAGGCTTCCATTGCAGAGGCATGCCTTCGGGAGGAGGTGGCAAACTTCACAACACTATACTATAAGCCGAACCTTCCTAGCAATCATAATCTACCCCCTCGTTTCAATACTGGCAAAAATGAATCGACCCTGAGCCTTTTCCAAGGCCAACTCGGCAGCGCAAGTGGATCAACCCCGAAGCTATTAGGAAATGAAGAGTGGCGTAGTATCATGCTATATGTGTTGAATAACCTCACCGAGGTGCAGTCGTTCATCAAGTAAGTTCTCAACGAACTTGTTTCAATACGCTGTCACTATTCTGCATCCAACCCCATTGATTCTCGTTCAGATAGGGAATTTGTTCATGAATTCTGGCATCAATCAAGGGATCCTACCTCGCATGAACAAGACACCCTTGTTTCGCGGGGTGTGGGAGCGGGGAGGCCTGATTTCATTTCTTGGTTCAAACAAAAGGTAATGTCCAATTTAGCTCGTACGTTCGATCGTCCAAGGTGATCGTACGTTTGATTAATATAACGATCTATCATGCTTCACCTTGCAGGCCCAGACCGGTTCATCCATGAGTGATGAGTTGAAACAGGTTGCAAACGGTTGTGACGTTAGGGTGAAGTCATTTACTGGCTATGACGTGAACTGATATCGCTTCCACACAACAAGTTACGAGCAGATTCAGCTCAAACGAAAACCACAAATAGTGGAGTTTGTACGCCCGGCACTGATGGCCTCGACTATCATGGTAGAGTTGAGGAAATCTATGAACTCTCATTTCATGGAGACAAACCTCTTAAACCTATCATGTTCAAATGCCACTGGTTTAATCCTCGATCAACGAGACGAACCCCTCATCTTAGGCTAGTCGAGATTCGAGAAGATTCCATCTATCCTGGAAAAGATGTCTACATTGTGGCTCAACAGGCCGTGCAGGTGTATTATACTCGATACGCCAACCAAGACAAAGAGGATCTTAAGGGTTGGGCTATTGTGCACCAGGTATCTCCACACGGTAAACTACCTGCCCCAAACGATGATGATTACAACTTCAACGCAAACACATATGATGGACAGTTCTATCAAGAAGATGGGCTACCAGGCACGTTTGAGATAGTCTTACCCGAAGCAATCGAAATGGAAGTAGACAATGAAATGGTTGATGGTGAGGTCGATGGAGATGTGGTGGTAAATGCCAAGGACATAGCAATGCTTGAGCGATTACTTCTAGGCAATGACTACGATGACAACATAGAACCTTCGGATAGTGTTGCTCATTTGGACAATTTTGACAGTGATGATGAGACCTATGATCCCAATCATGAAGATTATTCCTAGTACATGTAATACTATGTTTTTTTAATTTGTGTTTTGTTTATATATTTTGAATCTATTTCTAATATATGTACTAATTAGTCTTGTTCATTCTTTGTGATTGCAGGTGATTGAACAAAGATGGCGAGCAGACGTCCACGCCGTGACATGCCCTCGGTTTACAGGAGAGACCACCCTCTCCTTCGAGGTGAGGGGTCGTCATCTGGGGCAGCGTCCGTAGGAGGTGACGAGAGGACGACCAGGGGCAGCAGTCGCAGGAGGCAGTGGTCTCCTCCCTCGCCACGTGACGAGGTACTGGAGGAGGAGCACGTGACGGCCACGGCCACATCCTCGTCGGAGGATGAGAGGGGTCAGCAGATGGGCGAGGGAGGCGAGGCGCTCGAGGGTGAGGGAGGCGAGGCGCTCGAGGGTGAGGGAGGCGAGGGGCTCGAGGGCGACGGAGGGGGTACCGCTACCCGGACTCCCTACGAGCGAGGCCCCATGAGCCTCCCTCCGGTTCCGCTTCCTCACAACCGCCCAGTGATTCGGCCTATGTCAAAGAGGTAAGTAACTATATATGTTATCACAACTACTTCATAAGATATGTTGGAAATCATAAGAGAAACTGATACATTTTCTTAATTACTTGTGCAGGTCCTGGTTGGTTTTGTTAGGTACTCCAGCACGCACCCCCGCGAGCATCCTTGGTGTTTTGTGTAGGAAATGGTACCCCGGCATTATGCAACTGTCCGAAGAGCCGGTGGTGCGGGAGCCAGCCTCCAACTGGGATAGGTACGCGCTGGTCACGGATGACACTTACCGCAACAAGCAGGAGCGGATATTGGCGGAGTTTTGGGTAAGTTTCTCTCGCACAACATTGCTTAATACATCTCATTCATTGGTTAAATGTTTTATTGAAATAATGAATGGATACATCGGTTTTGTATGCAGAACTTTTTTAAGCCCAAAGAAGGACTTGAGGCCCAGGCGGATCGGGCGGCTGCCGCAGCTTGTAGGAAGTACGTCACCGAGATGCACCACCATGGGCGCATCCAAGCCCACATAGACTACTACAGGTCGGTACTTAAGCGGTCCCTCCCCAAGCCTCAAGCAAGATTGATTACGCTAACCCGGGACTAGTACCTTGAGGTAGGCGAATAACATTCATAATGATTCGTTTTGATATTAAGTAGGTTCAATTTCATCTTCTTATATGTCAAATACTCGATGACTTGTAGGTGATTCCTTGGTGGTGCCGATCGTATCCCGAGTGCTGGGCAATGATCATGGACAAGTAGTTATCACAGGACTTTGTTGGCACGCACAAGAGGCTACGGGAACAGCGTCTGATGAGGCAAGGTCCAACTCACCATCAAGGCAGCCGCAGCCTTCCCGGATACAAACAAGCATACGTAGGTGATTTCTTTCATTTATTTTGATGCTCAATTCTGCTTGATTTCTCACCATCTTCCCGTCTTTCTCGCAGGAGGCTGCGCACCCGGGCGAGGAGGTCTCGGAGTTCTCTACGTGGGCTATGTCCTACATGGGCAGGGCGTCGTCCTCTGTCTCCTTCGACCCGGCTGCCCCGCCCCAGGTGTACT
Source organism: Miscanthus floridulus (assembly GCF_019320115.1). Classification (NCBI taxonomy): domain Eukaryota; kingdom Viridiplantae; phylum Streptophyta; class Magnoliopsida; order Poales; family Poaceae; genus Miscanthus; species Miscanthus floridulus. The sequence continues at coordinate 91,294,226 of NC_089598.1, read as the reverse complement.
CCGACCCGAACATATACACTAAAGTCTAAGAGTACACGTCCTCGGTAAGGGAGATCTATGGGGAAGATTACAATGTGTGCACTGAGCCCATTGATGCAGAGACGGTCATGAGGCTCGGAGGAGGCAAGAAGCACGGGCGGCTGTGGATTGCAGACGGCGCCATCGACTCCACCACTGTTCCCTCCCTCGATGCTATCCGAGCATGGAGCACGAGCTCTAGCCAGCCCATATGCTCACGGCCTTCTCTAGCACTGTAGTAGGTCCAGGCACTCCAGATAATTCCTGTTTTACTCGTCGTACGTTGATATTTACACACCTAAATTATATTTACATTACTGATACATTGGAGTGAAATATTGCAGGCCGAGCTGCAAGAAACAAAAAGGCAAAGTCAAGAGCAGAACGCGGAACTGACCGCACAGCTGTAGGCCTAGCAGGTCGCGTTCGAGGCTGCGCAGAAGCAGATGGCGGAGATGATGGTGATCATGTAAAGTCTTGGGCAAGCATCGGGTGTACCTGTGCAGTTTTCAGCTCCTCCTCCACCTACTCCTACAGCTACTCCTGTAAGTATGAAAGTTCACTTTTTGCTTGTGTTTTGCATGTATGTCGGCGTTCGTGCCGTTGTGGATGTCGGCGTTCGTGCCGTTGTTTCTTGCAGGTTTTAGAAACCTCCCCGTGCAGGGGAGGTGCTGCCAAAATTTTCAATTGAGTCTAATCTTTTTGTATTCCTAGATTACTAGATGCAATCTCTAAGTTCCAAAACTGTTTTCTCGGATTACTCACACATGCAATATCTGCTCCTTTATGCAGCCTCTGTCCGCGGGTTCCAATCAATTTGGTAGTGCGTCACTAGGTGATCCCGCCTTTCCTTCACCACCGTCTCATAGGCTACCTTGATCAGGACTAGTGCTAGGTGATGTAGTTGGACTTTATTGTAATATTTGTGGTTTATGGTTCTGACTTGTGCTTGAATTTCATGAACTTGACGTAATAAACATGTGAATGATGATGAACATGTGACTTGTCGTTGTAATATATTGTGATTTGTGGTTCACAATTATGGTTGTGATATATTGTGAGAAAATAGGTTCTGTGTGATATATATATGTGATGGTTGATATATATATGTATATATATGAAATGCTTGTGTCGATGGAATGCAAAAAACAAAAAAAAAATTAAATTTCTGCCTCTTTGCCGAGGGCAATGACCAAGGCCCTCGACAAAGAAGGGTCCTTTGCCGAGGGCCGTCCCATTGCCCTCGGCAAAGATTTAAAAAAAAATTCTACAACATTTCTTTGCCGAGGGCCATGGTTGGAGGCCCTCGGCAAAGACTTTTTTTTTTAAAATAAAATTTCTTTGCCGAGGGCCTACGTGGAAGCCCTCGGCAAAGAGTTTAAAAAAAAGAATAATTCTTTGCCGAGGGCCGTCCCATTGCCCTCGGCAAAGATTTTTTGGAAAAATTCTGCATATTTCTTTGCCGAGGGCCATGCTTGGAGGCCTTCGGCAAAGATTTTTCAAAAAAAAAATTCTTTGCCGGGGGCCCTCGGAGACGGCCCTCGGCAAAGACTCCGTCCCAGGCGCCGGCGCCGTGACGACTATTTTTCTTTGCCGAGTGCCGCTTCAGCCCTCGGCAAAGACCCTCTTCGCCGACTCAAAATTCTCCGAGAGCTCTTTGCCGAGGGCGGCCCTCGGCAAAGAGGCCGTCTCCAGTAGTGATGGTGGCTTTGTTAATCTTGAAATTTGTCGGATTAGTCTTTTAGAATCTGAAGTGCGTGTGTTCGCTGTAGCTTTCTCTGGCTGCGGCTGCATCCGTTTAGGGTTTAGGTATAGACAAGGAGTGCGTTTGTTCATGAAGGTGAAGATATGTTTGTGTTTACAAGTCTTCTATAGTCATAAGCAATTACAGAAATAGGACACCTTTATATGCACGTGTTCATAGAGGTGTGAATACATGTATATTTGTGAGCTTTGTACTATGATTCAAAAGAAATACCATATATACTAGTACTGTACAACGCAGAGTCGTCAAGATTTTAAATCATTTATTTACATGTTTTGTAATTTTTTACAGTACATTCTTTAATGTGAGACGATCCGAAGTTACATTTTGTTCAACTGAATAGATTGTACTACGTACACAAAGTAGCATTTCATCACTGACTTTAAAAGAAGTGGTTGGAGGTAGTCATGGTTCCGGCTGCTACGGGAGTTGTTCCAGCAGTCAAGCATCCGGGTCATACCCTCGGCGTCCAAAACTGTCACGTCTCCGATGACGACGACGACGACGGACGTGAACTCCGAGCAGAGTGCAGAGCAGATGTCGCCGCCGGGTTCGGAATCGGAAGACGGCAAGAAGCAGGCCGTTGAGAAAAATGCGTGCGGTGGGCCCCCCACCGTTGAGAAAAACGCGCGCGGTGGGGCCCGGGAGTCGGCCACACCGCCCCCACCGTTGAGAAAAACGCGCGCGGTGGGGCCCGGGAGTCGGCCACACCGCCCCACCCGTGGTCCACGCGCGCGGGACAAGTAGTTGTGTGCGCGTTCGCTTGATCGTAAAAGATAGTAAATTTTTAGTTAGAATAATATTTTTCTCTCACACTAAATCAGCCAGCAGTAATAATACATGATCGTATCAGCGCAGGCTGCGTGTGCTCTCCTGCTCCCCTCTCTCTAAAGATGGCAATGGGGACCCGTGACCCGATACCTGATGGGTATTTACTCTATTAGTGTCTAAATATGGACTAAACACACTACACATGGGTACGTAAATGGACCAAACCCTTCCTCCATCGAGTACGTGGGTATGGGTATGTTCCAGCAATCTTCGTACCCGTTTACCCATGGGTGAAAAATACCCGGCCAAAAACTAAATAAGCCCACCAGCCCATGTAAACCCCTAGGTTCACCCGCCGGTCCCGCTTGGCGACTTGGCCGCTGGAGCCCTCGACCGCTCGAGGGAGGCTCGACACCTGGCCTCCCGCCGCCGAAAAAAATAGGAGCGTGAGTAAAGCGCGTCGTTACCTCGTCTCGGTGCTGGTAGCCTGGCACCGCAATCACCACTCGTAAACAAAACACCGGCGCTGTTGAAAAAAAACTACACCGTCCGCCCGCCCCTCGTGACCTCGTCTCGGCGTCTCGCGTATTCGCATCGCATCGAAGCGCCAGGAACTCGCTACGCCATGTCGGCGATGGAGCAACTCGAGCAAGAACGGTGATTGCCCTGTTCCCCTTCCCCTAATCCCTTCATATCATATTCTTTGCACTTGCAAGCGCAGCACTGCAGAGGCGCTCGGCCATCCACGCTCCGTGCCGCGCTCCTTTGCCTCTTTCCCCCTGCACTAACCAACTCCTTCACTCTGGCGTCAAGGGATTTCGTGGAGGTCCTGGAGGATGGTGACCACCTGAAGCCGCCGGATCTCGAGCTCGTCGACGCCGTGAACACTCTGAAGCTGCAAGATCCGGAGGTCCAAGTTGAAGTAGCTGCCGACGCTCCTGCAGCGGATCCAAAGAACGGCGTCGGTGCCGCCAGTACTCTTGCATCTAAGCCCAAGAACGGAAACGACGCCGCTCATACATCCAAGTCCAAGAACACCACCACCAAGGAGAAGAAAAGGACCGGGGTTACTGCGGCCGTGGAGAAGATGAAGCAAAAGGACGGCCGACCCCCTCTTTCTCTGGCTTCATCTCGGGAAGGTGCTGCTGCTCCTTCCGGCCACCGCTCCTCTTCTACAGCCACATCTTCGGGTGGAGGTGGTGCAGTAACTAATACTCGGCCTCCTAGTACTAGCAGCAAGTTGCTGCAGCCACTGATGTAAGTAAACCTAAGAACAATAGTGCTAGTGCCAGATTGTATTTATTTTGACTACATGCTTCTTCTAGTTTAAATGAACCAAAGCATGTCCTGCCATGCCATGTCTGTCAAACCCACCACATCACCATGTCTTTACTTTCAGGTTTTGTTTATTGGCATGCCTAAATTTTTTATTTCATCTTGAGATACACAAACATTTTACTATGGACATCATGACGATGCATGCATATAGGCAATATAGCATTACCATCAGTTAGTATACCGCTAAAATAACTTTATTTTTCCTATTTTCAGTGACATAGCTATCTAGCTCCTCAGTTGTACTGTCGTGTTGTGCGATTACTAATTCTCCTATTACCATATGTAAGCAGTTCAAATAGAACAAATTGACAGATTTTGTCTGCTTCCCATGTCCTGCCATACCTGTTATGTTTGATATTTTTTTATAACATATCTTTTTTTTATTAACATTCATTCTTATTATGTCATACAGATTGAAAAAAATGAGTACTAGTCGTGATAGCTAGGATGGACCGGTCGGGTGTTGAATTGTTGATTTTCATGTGCGTGAATAAATTATTGGTGGGTACGGACGACCCGTTGGGTATAATTTACCTGGTCGGGTATGGGCCTAGGGAAAATTTCTCACCCATGACGGATATGAATATTTTGACGGTACCAATTTTTTACGACGGGGATGGATCTGGAGTGATCATACCCCCCCTGGGAATTTCCCCATTGCCATCCTTACCTCTCTCCGAGCCGGCGCCTCGAGGCAGGGCCCACGGGCGCGGTAGCAGACGGGGCCAGGAAGGAAGCCGAAGCGGGCGGAGAGGCGCGTGGCAAGGAAGGAGCGGGCCCCACCCGGTCACTCTGCTTTGCTGGACGGGCGGGCAGATTAGTCAAACACGTGAGTGGCGGCGGTCAACACGTCCACGCCAGCTCGTCGGAGAGAGCCAGAGAGGAGAAGTAGTACTCGGGTCGTCTCCTTGGTTGCGCTGCGACGGCGAGAGTAGTCGTCGTTGACGTAGAGAGAGAGAGATGATCCCTCTGGCTGGCGTCTCGCTCGTCTCCCGAGAGAGAGAAGCTTCTGAAGTCGCGGCCGCGGAGTCGCAATCCGCGGACAGCAGAAACGAACTGAAGCAGACGGATCCTGATCCGGGGGAGGGGGAGGGGGCTCGAGTCGAGTGCTCGCTCCACGAGGTGGACGGCAACGCATTGTTTTCTCTCCTGCTGATGAAGCTGAACTTGACCGGATTACCGGCCCCTGCTGCATGCGTGCCCTTTAGTAGTCTGCAGCGCCAGGTAGCCAGAGAGGGATGCCCATAGATTTTCGAGCCCGGCTGATGATTTATGTGGCTGATAAATCGGCTGAAGCTAATTTATTGTGAGAGAAAAATACTGTTTAATAACCGATAAGCCAAATTGATAAGTTTAAGCGAGTAGAGCGGATTCATCGCGAGTTTAGCAGGAGTGTATGGGCAGCTTGGAGGCTCATCGACAGGGACACGATGGCTAAGGTAACAGGATGGAGTAGTTTTCATGCCATGTCTTGCATTTGAAGTGAATTTGTAAAAGAGTGGGAACGTATGTTACAAATAGTGCTATTAAATCTGGGAGTATGTTACAAATAGCTGAGCATGGCAATTTTGTGGAATGTGGAATGATCCGGCTCCAGCAATTGCCACGTCAGCAAAGTCAGTATAAGTTATCAGCCTGTTCATTTATTGGTTTCAGCCAGAGTTTATCAGTCAGCCATAGTGTTTTTCTCTTATAATAAATTAGCATTAGCCGAGCTTATCAGCTCAAAAATCAACTGGAAAAAGGCTCTGTGACTGAGGATAGCTGGTTCGTCGGAACGATAGCTGGTCCCAACGGTTTACCTTAGATCTGCCCTTGTATTTTGGGGAGAAATTTTTAAAATCGACAATTAATTCGTGAGGTTTTCAAGATTTGACACGATGACTCACATGTCAATGACTCAGATTGACGCCCACATTCCATTGTGAGATGAGTGTCGTCAAATCTTGAAAGGCTTGTAAATTGGGTGCTAATTATCAGAATCTCTCCCTTACAGGTGGCAAATTTCTTGGCAGTTTCAGCGTGCTTGTATTTGTTGACTGCAATCATAAAATGCTTTTGAGAGGGCGCGGGCCGGGATTGATTAATTATTAGGTTCCGTAATAATAAAATGCCCTTTCCACAGCTGTCAGTTTGGGAGTTTTTTTTTTAGATCTCGGCAGCAAGCGCTACTCCTCGATTTCTCTGAGGCCCAGTTTGGTTACCCAAATATTTTGCAAAATTTTTTACATTTTTCGTCGCATCGAATCTTTGGATGCATGCATGAAGCATTAAATATAAATAAAAAATAAAACTAATTACACAGTTTAGACGAAATCCACGAGACGAATCTTTTAAGCCTAATTAGACTATGATAGGACACTAATTGTCAAATAAAACGAAAACGCTACTGTGTCCATTTTGCCAAATTTTTTGCATCTAAATAAGGCCGTTGTTGCCTGTCACTTTCAGTCTCCCCGAGGAGGACACGGGCCGGAACCCGGAATGCGTTGTTTTTACCGTCGAGTCGCGCTGAAACCGTTTGAAATAGCCGTTTACTAGCCGTTCTACTAGTACTTTTCTTATCGAAAATCCTTGTCAAGCCCGTGTTTAGTTGGCTGAAGTTTGGAATTTGGGCTACTGTAGCACTTTCGTTTTTATTTAGCAATTAGTATTCAATCATGGACTAATTAGGCTCAAAACGTTCGTCTCGCAATTTTCCATCAAACCGTGCAATTAGTTTTTTTCGTCTACATTTAATGCTTCATGCACGTATCGCAAGATTCGATATAATATATATTGTAGCACTTTTTGAGAAATCTTTTTGAACTAAACACGGCGCAAGTTCCATCATCAGAAGAACAGTACCTTGATCACCGACAGGCGGGCGACAATTCACGACCTCCTCGGTCCTCGTCCGCATGCGTTTTTCAGTTCAGAAGAAGTGACAGGGCTGACAGCCTTCATGGTGCGGGCCAGCAGGGTGTTGACGGGTGCTCGTTCAGAGACGAGAGATCCACGTTGCTCCGCTGGTGTCTCACCATGAATCTCTCTCACCGGAGAAATGCGCCGTCCAGACGGCACGCGCGCACGTGCGGCGAACGGTTGCGCGTTGCATGCATGGTGGACGACGACGAAGATAGATTTGGTGTCAGAAGTGTTGCTCGCTCGCTGTCGGTTGGACATTTCGAACGTGTGCTGCTCCGTTCGTGTTTTCCCGGGAAAAGTTGTTTTCGTCCGGAGTCGGTGAGTTCGATAAAAGAAAAGTTTGTGCGGACGCGGTGGATGGAGCGATAGTTCGTCTTCGAAAAGTGTTTTTTTTTAGAATCATTCGTCTTCCAAAAGGTGATGAAGAAGACTGAATGAAGAACCAAAAGAAAAGGAAACAATGGAGTTGGCGAGGACGACCGAGAGGGCTGAAAGGGAGAAAGAAAAATAAGCGGCCCAGAATATGAAGGTTGTAGAGGCCGGGTATGGCTATGGCGGGGGTGCATTGCTATTTGGGTCTGAACAAGGTTAGGCCGGCCCGTGTAATTCGCGAGCCAGCTATGCAGGCGGATCAGAGATTGTGAGGCCCGTCAGGTTGCTATTTTGTTTTCCTGCACGGAACATCCGGAGAACAAGTGTTACTGCTATCGTTTATAAGCCCTCAGTTTTATCTGCAGCTGCCCATTCAAGTGCTCAAACTCTTCTAATCCCTGCATAGTTGGTCAATTTTGTATGAAATTCCAAAAAATTTGGCATTGCTCTCTTATGGAAGCAAAATTATCTAGACCTTTCAACAAGGGCGCAGGCGTAGGCTTCAATTATGGGACGCCAGGTCATGACAAGAGTTCTAGATAATACAGGTTTGACGTCACAATCACACGAAAATCACAGGAAATCAGAAGAGATTCTTTCTTGCTCAATGCCGGAATTTATTCTTGTCTTCATCAATTCATCATCATCACAATAACGAAAAGACCAATGACTCCGTCGTACTCAATGTATGGCAACATCATAGAGACCTACACATAAACCTTTTCCAGTGCACAAGAATTAATTCATGTGGACCATTTTCAACTTAAGAATCCATAGTTCCACTAACGATCACGAATGTTTACAGATTTACTGTGGTTCAATCAGGGGGCAGTACCTACAGAAGCAGGTACAAGCTAAAGTCCATCTGCGCACATAGTCGCATGGATTCACCTAGAATTGTGCCATAACCACATCAATTTGCTTGAACTCCTATAGTTTCATCGTTGTGTAAGTTATATGGCCGGAGGCCCAATCAGCTTCAGGCCAGCAGCAAAATTTGCGATGGACCAGATCTAAAGTCCTGGGCCTGCACGAACGGATAACAAAAGCTAAATTTCCATCCCCCTTACCAAACCTGCAAGCCTACACTGTGTCAGATACTTTTGGAGCCCAACATAGATTACGAGTCAGTAGGACTCGTAGTAGATGTGGCCACAGCGTTTTCTTTGGCATCATCTTTCTCCTGACCGCCTACATTTCTTTCGTCGTTCCCCGTTTCCTTCTGGCCAGCCACAGCATTTTCTTCCTTCTCCTTCATCGTTTCCTTCTGCCTAGCTGCAGCATTTTCTTCCTTGTCCTTCGTCGTTTCCTTTTTCTCAGCTGCAGAATTCTGTCTATCCTTGCTGGTTTCCTTCTTGCCAGCCACAGCATTATCTTTGTCTTTGCTCTTTTCCTTCGGGGCAGTGACAGGAAAATCTTCCTCCGGTTGCCTATGCCACCGGAAATTTGCTGCTTCAATCCAGCGTAGGTGGACCAAGAACTTCTTGTTGTCAACACCCCAGCGGGCCTTCTCTGTTCCCAGATCCACAGTTACAACATGGGTGACACTAGAATCCACATCTGTAGAGCAAACGGCACCCAGATACTCGGCCATCTTCCAGAACATCTGCTCCTGTGGGCGAGTATTGTTTGGGAACACCCGACTGAAGACTATTTTGCAACCTTGCAGTATTTCCTTCCGTACCGCCTTGATCACCTGTATAGGGGGCATACAAACACAAGAAACAGCCAATTACAAATGAGATCTGTAAGCCACACCACATACAGGATATATTAAGCAAGCTATAGTTCAGTTATTTTAAAATTGATAAAACACAATTCACCTACTCTTAAGAAAAACATAAATAGTTCTTAAAGCATAAAAGGCAGCGCGAAGGGTATATGCAAAGCCTACCTGTCTTACATCCCGTGAAGAAAGATCAGTTTCAACAGCCTACATAAGAGAAGTACAAGGACAAATGGTTAAAAATGAAATACTTTTGTCCTTACAAGATTCCGGTCTACTGTGACGAATAGAACATAGAAAAAAAGAGTGATAATGTGATAAAACTTTGAACTGAATAAACCATGTCAAAGAAACTCGCGTGTATGCGCTTCAAGACATCTAAAACAGTAGCCAAAGCACCATCACTCTCCCTTTCATCTTGCATCGACTCTGCCAACGACCTAACACCAAAACCAAATTGGCGGCAGCTTGAAGCAAAGAAATGATATCTCTCCATCAGAATCAGGTTTTCTTTATGCTTCTGCCATACCTGAAACAAAATTCCATTTTTCAGGCTGGCCAGCCATGAATGGCAAATGACAATAAAAAACAGAAATTTTGATCACTCTAAGCACGAATAACATGGTCCTACCAGCTTCTACACATTGAGGATAATCATTACACTTTGATAATTGAGGATAGATGTTTCTATTTTTAAATCTATATGTTGGAAGCAAACAGGAAATAAAGAGCAGTTACTAACCAGGAACACTTACGAGTGATCAGAGTATTCTACAATGAGACATTTAAGACCGAGCTTGGCCAATGAATTCATGTCAAATAATGTGACTTTTGGTTGCATAAAATAAAACTGTTCTAAATCAGCTTGCCCTATTTTGGATAGAAAATGCGCATACTTATGAAAATAGTCATTTAGGGCCTGTTCGCTGGTTGGTTTCTGGACTGATAAGCCCAGCTGGTGCTGGTTTGTTGTGAGAGGAAAACACTGTTGGCTGGCTGATAAGCCCTGACTGAAACCAACAAGCGAACATGCTGATAATAACACTTACATACTCAGTGTCATCAAGAATCACTGCAACACTTTCAGCTCCAAGAATCACATCAAGACCTTTCTGGTGTTGCTGAGTGCAATCTGAGTTTGAAATCACTTTCGAAGGAAAATAGATGTTACTAGGGTCAAGAAGCTTCGCAATTTCAATTGCATAAGGTTTGTCACCCATGGTGTATATATACATCTCAAACATATTGCTTGCTTCTTTCAGAAATTCTCGGACAAATGGTCTCAATTTTGTGAGCATCTGCATTGAATTTAGTGAAAAGATGCTTCTGTTTGGATCATCTGCATTTAGAAAATGAGGGGTTCACTAGCTATGTTATATACATTCATGGATAAGCCACAACAGTTTCAGCAAGGGTCAAAGGACATGAAACATAGACAACTGCAAGAAAATAATCATCTGTAATTATATAAAAGTTGTTAATCATTATTACTCTGCTTAATAGGATAGAAGTTAGAAAAGACTTGTAAAGTTCATTTATGGGTAATACCAACTGATGCTAACTGCACTGAGCCATAAAAATGTTTGTCTGAGAACAAAAGATAGAGGGACTAGAGGGCCCTAAAGTTCTTAATAATTTCAATCTGTAACTAAAACCACATTATGCAGGAATAGGCTAAAGCATATAGACATGCCATGAGTAGTGGCATTGAACTTCTATTTTCTATTGTGAAATGCTAGCTGCTTATACAAATATATTGGCTCTGCCCTAGTGCCCGTCACTCAGTAAACTGTATGCATTCGAGTCCACATTCAAACATACATGCCATCTTTTTATTTCCATTGTCTAGCAAAAGAGGCAACATTGGCCAGTACCCACTACTCTATTTTCAAACAGAACTTTGTAAACAAATAGAAATTTTATGATGTAATAGATGTATAAGAGAAAATGTTACTCATGCCATCTTTCAAATAAAATCATGTAAAAATCAAAAGTTGACAAAATATATCATGACAACATAATGGCATCTATAGTTGCAATCAGAGGTGGTACCTTATGCTCATGGTAATAAAATATAATTTCAACCAAAGATGACTACAAGTTCTCAAAACTTATTATAATTATATAATATTACCTTTTGAAGCAGCAGTCTGAATACCCAAATCTTTTTCAGCAAAAGAAATATCTTGGAGTTTGGTCGAGTTGATCAGTGTGTGATCCAAGTCCAAAATGAGTACTAATTTTCTTTCACGCAACAGATTCTTCAAATCAGCACCACGTAGTCTGTCAATTTCTGAGGTACCTAGCCTCAAGCCCTGCATTTTAATAATCCTCCTAAATTTGTAAAACTGCTCAGAGACAAGGCAATGTGCAAGTGCAACTGGAAATGAAAATAAAATGGCAGTACAGCGCCCACAAATTTGCAAAAGTGTGCCCAAAAATACAGGTGCCATAAGGGAACTCCACATTCTGAAGTACCTTGTGGATGTAACCAAAAGCAACTCCTGAAACATTTTCCTCGTCTTGTGGCTTGCCACATCTAAAGCAAAGTCCACCAAAATATCCAGGATGTGGACATGCCTCGACCTGGACATTTTTAGATGCACCTGAAAAAATGTATTCTCAATAATTTAACATGCCATCTATCACACACGAACACTTAGACACTCAATGCTCAATATATGATGAACTAAGCCCAAGCCAGTTGCAACAGAAGAAAGAAATGAAGTTACACAACATTTAGGGATATTCTAAAAAGAAAATATAATAGCCACCGGCAGCTGGATAATTTGTTGTGATTAAATTCAGAAATATAAATGACAGAAAGTGGTTTATATTCTACAACTCTGAAAGGGCAACCATCTGTACAATTAGTGCAACCTACGAACAAGGTAGCGAGTCAACCGTGCAACACAATGCAGAAAAATATAATTTAGAACACCACATTTGAATTTTGAATTAAATGCATAATCATGTCCCCTTAGGTTGCAAAATGACACTAACATATTTGCAAAGTGAGACTAAGAAGCGTACCAGTGGGAATTTTGTCAGGCCTAACTGATGTTCCTTGATCTTGAAGCTGTTCCTCCACTCTACGCCTTTTGGTACTGCATTTTGCATGCAGTTGACAGCAGTCAGATTCATAGTACAAAATCTACGAAACAAGTAACGATTAGTTCTTTCTTAACACAACTTCATCCCATGAACTTTGTCCCTTCGTTTTCTCCGAATACTAGAGTGCTCTCCCCATCCTCAATGATAACTGAAAACTCTTACTACCCAGCATGGAAAGACACCGCACTTGATACAACATCTGATGCAGCATTTTTACACATGTGCACTTTTCGATACAATCAATACCTCCATGATATCATAACTGCTGACTTGCAATTCTATTGATATCCCATTTGTTTTTAGCATCAGAAGTTTGAATTTCATTTCATGTGAATCAATGATCTAACAGCTTTTTTGGAAAGATATTGAACACCAGAAGATCAAGCACAAAACAGCAAGGGGCAGCCACCGAGCCAGCCTAGTCACTAGGCAACACCAGTAATCCACCTGACTTTTAGAAAACTGACTAGGATGCAATGATTCTCCCTCCCTCCCTGGATTAGAAGGGATGAACTAGGATTTTAATTATATTGAACTGAACCTCAATCCATAAGCAGGTGTCTTACTACTCTAGTACAAGACAAATTTACAACTACTAGGCCCAAAAATCAAAGGCAAGGGAAGGGGTCTATTTAGTAACACAAGTTTACATCAAAAGCCAAATGAATAAATCAAGCAGGGTACACATTTCTTAAAGGAAAAGATAGAACAGACAGTAGCTAGGAGTGCTCGAATGTTTGTTTGCTTTTGGATTCTAATTGACTAGGATTCACATTTCTCACTAGGATTGTCATTTAAATAGGCCTTGCAGCAACAGAATGCAAGAATTATATCATTTACCACAACAGAGAGGATAAGCTACGAGCTAAGGCACATGCTTGCATGTCTTGTGATAGGATCCTTGATCCTACTGCGACTGCGAAGAGCATACGGGTATGAGATGGGAGGACGAGGGCGGAATTCACGGAGGCGCTGTGGCTGTGCAGGGAGCGGCGGCTTGCCCTAGGGAGTGCGTGAGAGAGAGAGCAGGGAGGCAGGAGGGTCACGTAGATGACCCTTGAGGCCAGGCAAATACTATTGCCTTGCTTAATTAATTCCCAAAGAGTCAAGGGGTATTTATCCCCTGAAACTTACAAGCAAATCAATCACAAATCCTATAATTATGGAAATAGCAAAAATAACTATAGATAGCTGATCCACAGCGCCTGGGCCCCTTGCCGCCGGTGTGGCCTAGTCACTGGGCCTGGGCCGGCGTTGATAAGAGATGCCCGTCAAAACATCTTGTCCTAATTTTAGCCTGTATCCATAAGCAAAAGATGAAAACATGACAGACATGAGTGCAAGAGTTCAATCATTTATTCATTTACCACAACAGAGAGGACAAGCTACAGCACATGCTCGCATGTCTTGCCCTAATTTCAGCTTGTATCCATAAGCTGAAGATGAGAACATGATAGACATGAAACTTGCATAACACAAGAGAATGGATGCCTTCATGGTACTCTATAAATGGGGACTGAAGATTAGAGCAGTGCTATCAAATCTATTGGTTCTACGAATTTCAGATTTGGCATTTCACATAATAGAAAAGTCGATTCACTAGTCAATATGGTTAAGTGCGCTCAGTACACGAGCAGTAGGAACTTCAGTAAATATGCGGGGGGGGGGGGGGGGGGGGGGGGGGGGGGGGCGTGGTGGTGGTAAATCCTTTTAGAAACACAACTGCTGCAGTGAGGATCCTCCTCAACGCATATGGCTTGCACATTTTCTCCGTGCAGGAGAAGGTAAATGCATGAATTGGTCATCCATTTCTTTCTACATGAATCACATATCCAAGAAACCATTAGTCTTGATCTACTCTCGGTTTTCTCTATTTGGTCCAAGTTGCTAGCTGTAACTTGAGGGTCGATTTGGAGGGGAAATATAAAAAAGGAGGGAGCAAGATCAGTTGCGAAGGGCGGGCCTGGTGCAAGCGGTAGAGTCTTACCGCCTGTGACCGGAAGGTCCCGGGTTCGAGTCGCGGTCTCCTCGCATTGCACAGGCGAGGGTAAGGCTTGCCACTGACACCCTTCCCCAGACCCCGCACAGAGCGGGAGCTCTCTGCACTGGGTACGCCCTTTCAAGATCAGTTGCAGGGCTCGAGCAAAAGACTTGTGCTTCAAATCCTGATAAATAAATACATTCCATTTTATGGTTTGTATTATAAGTCGCAGCGCTCTCCGGCTGCCGCGGCGTGCTGTTGCCAAGCCCATGCTAATGAGCCACTCTGTCACTTGCGTCACTGGTACATGACGCCAATCATAACAGATTCCATAGTTGTTTAAATTGCTATTAGTTGGTTGATTCGTTCTTCTGTTGGGTTTCAACTCTAGCCTACCCCAACTTGTTTGGGACTTAAAGGCTTTGTTGTTGTTGTTGTTGTAGTTGGTTGATTCGTTGTTTAAATGATTTGTGGACTTGTCGTGAATATATTTCACTAAATGATCAGTAGTGGTATATCTTTAGGCCATATTCTCATGTAGGCCCCGTTCGCTTGTCTTAAAAATGACTTGTTCGGCTTCTTTTTTCAGCCGGAACAGTGTTTTTCTCTCACAACAATTCAGCCGGAACAATGTTTTTCAGCCAGTTTCAGCCAAGTTTCAGACCAGCGAACGGGGCCGTAGTGGTATGAAATATTATACATGAAACGATACTTCCCATACCATATATAGTACTCCCTCCATCCAAAAGTCTAAATCATCTTAGTAAAATTAAATTTTCCTTAAGTCTAAATCGTCTAGCTTCTCTCTCCTATTTTGCTTGGTTTCTGGCGCTCACAACTCCTCGTATTCCCAGCTGAATTAACGCATGGCTGCCGTTCCGTTTAGTCCGTTAGCCATTTATTTCTTCTATCTATCAGGTCCGTTTTCTATCTACTAGGAGCCTCCGCGTGCACCTCCACATGCAACAACGTTAGCATCCGTTTACATGGGAAAACAAACAGACGCTCTAAGGATTAACGAGAGCATGGTGACTAAATGAAAATAGGCACGCTTGATGTTCTCCTTGGTCACCGTGCCCAAGGCTTATATGATTTAGACTTTTAGATGGAGGGAGTAGCTAAGATTGAGTATAAAATTTTGAACTCCTGATAAACTATTATTTACAGGAAAAGGTTAGCTGAATAGTTACTCTCTGCTGTCAGTATGTACAACAAGCAAAGCTAGCAAAATCATTGCTTCACCAGAAAGTTTTTGAACTTTCAAGCATGCCTGGAAGTCTGAAATTGGTCAGAATTGTAGACCTCTAAAGAAAAATCAACAGGTATTGTTTTCTGAATTTGTATTTTATTTGAAAATAAACTACCAAAAGTGGTACTTAGTGGTGGTAGGAGGTTGTGGTCTTTAGAATGTATCGGCCTCCTGTACAAGGAGTCATTAATTTGATGCCCTGATTAACATCCCAAGTAAAGTATATCATAGCATCAGCATCCCACATCACAAAAGGCCTTTGCTGCCCTGAGCCTGATGAATTCAAGGCACACTGACACAGACTGACAGTTGCTATTTGCTCCAAAAGATGTTGAAAGATCTTATTTCGGCCTAGACATGCATACCATGAATATTTGTATTGTTTTTAATTTGCATGTTATTTGGGAAGGTCTACTATCTCGTGTAAATTTTGTATGGCCCTTGCAACGCACGGGCCATCACCTAGTGAGGCATGTAAAAAAAAGCAAGCAAAACCCTGAAGCATATGTTTTACCCGATGAAACACGAAACCCTAATAAGCTCGAATCGGGGCAAATATGCTTATCCCTAATCCAACAGCGAGGCCGATCATCCAACTCTAAATGCGCGTGGAATTCAAGGTTATAATAATCGCGTGGCCGATGCCACCAAACCCATGGAGTCGTCTAGCGGTGAATTAAGAGGAGGGAGGACCAGGCAGGCGGCGCGTACCCGTTTTGTTCTATGGGGTCAACCTCTGGCTCCTCCGGATCCTCATCCTCATCCTCGTCCTCGTCCTCGTCCTCGGTGGCGGGGAAAGCGGGGGAGGGGTCACCAGGGAAGGCGGAGTCGGCGCCGGAGGCGAGCTCGAGCTCGGAGTCGAGGAGGGCCGCGAAGTCGTCGCTCCCGCTCGACGACGACGGGGACGGCGACGGCGCCTCGGCGAGGCTCATGGGCGCGGCCGCGCGGCGCCGAGGGCAGGCAGAAGGGTGGGGTGGGGCTAGAGAGCGTTTGGAAGGAGCGAGGTCGAGATGTCAACGGGGGGTTATCTCGCCCATCCCCGTCCCCGCGACAAATTTCCCCCCGTTCCCGTTTCTGTAAAGACTCGTAGGAGCACTTCTTCCCCATCCCCATTCCCGCTTGAGGATTTAATCCCCGTGGGGATCCCCATCCCCGCAACACGTGAAGCACGCTCGCCGCCGCCGCCGTAGACGCCATCGACGAGCACGCGGCCACCTCGCCCACGGATCTGACCACCACAGTCGCAGATCCGCCTGGAGAAGCCGTTGGAGGCGCTCCTCGGCCAGATCCGTCGTCGCTGGAGGTGCTCCTCGGCCAGATCCGCCACCGAGCTCAAGGGAGTGGGAGGATCCGCCACTGCTGGAGGTGCTCCTTGGCCAAATCCGTCGCCGAGCTCAAGGGAGAGGGAGGATCCGCCGTCGCTGGAGGTGCTCCTTGGCCAGATCCGCCGTAGAGCTCGAGGGAGAGGGAGGATCCACCGCCGGGGGTACGCCGCTGCCCGCACCCGCGAGAGGGAGGTCGTGCCGCCCTGCGCGACGCCGCCATGGGTGGGCAACCACACCGAGGATCTGCCCAGGCCCGGCCTGGATCTGCGTTGCCCCGCCATAGATCCACCCGGCCTCAGCATGGATCTACGCCGCCGAGCGCTGTGAGGACCGCTTCGCCATGATCCGCGCCGGAGGTGGATGAGAGG
The DNA here is from genome assembly GCF_019320115.1 of Miscanthus floridulus. Classification (NCBI taxonomy): domain Eukaryota; kingdom Viridiplantae; phylum Streptophyta; class Magnoliopsida; order Poales; family Poaceae; genus Miscanthus; species Miscanthus floridulus. The sequence continues at coordinate 91,277,292 of NC_089598.1, read as the reverse complement.
TGGAGCGAGAGCGAGAGGGAGTGCGGGTGCGGCGGCGGGGAGGCAGGGAGCGAGAGGGAGTGCGGCCGTGCGGGTGAGCGAGAGGGAGTGCGGCGGACTAGTGAGCGAGAGGGAGTGCGGGTGCAGCGGCAGGGAGGCAGAGCTAGGTTTTTCCATATATATACGTGGCATTCTTACGTGGGCTTTGGGCTGATGGGCCGACGGAATGAGTTGGACTGTTGGAGGCTGTGATGAGCAGGTGAAGAAACGGGGATGCGGGTTAACAGGGACGGGGGACAGGCTCCCAAACCCGCCCCTGCCAGACCCCACGGGGAATGATTTTCTCCCATTTAGTTCCCCGTGGGGATAAATTTAGTCCCATCCCCGTCCCTAATAGGGGAATTCTCCGTGGGGAATCGGGGATCGGGTCCCCATTGACATCTTTAGAGGGAGGTGAATCAAGACTGGGCTTTTCTTATTCTGGTGCAGAGAGTAGTACCAGGTAAATTAGTTGGGCTGGTGGTGAGGACTGATGAATGGATGAAACAAGAGTTTTTTTATATGTACGGCCTCGTAAAAAATGGCTCCTCTAATTTTTTTAACTTACTTGTATGGCTCTGAAACGAACTTACATTCCTTTTATGGCCTTCCGTCTGTTTTTGCCACTTGACGGTATTAAGGCAAGGATAAAAAGACCGTTTTGCCTGTAGCGTAAAAAAATAAACTGCAGAGTTTTGTTTATTTATTATATATTTGAAGTAATATTAAGCAAATAAATTCACATATAACAGCAGTACATATTTTGAGCATGTAATACACATAACAATACATATTTGAAGTAATATTAAGCAAATAGGACACATAACAGTACATCCCCGTTCGCTTGCCCTTAAACCCGGCTTGATCCGCTTCTTTTTTCATCCGAAACAGTGTTTTTCTCTCACAAATTCCTCCAGCATTCCTCCAAACCATCCAAATTCCTCCAGAATTCCTCCAAGCGAACAAGCCCTAATGTGCTCTAAAAATTTTCACACATGCATTGCAATTAACTGAGTCTCACATAAATAAGGTCTCACATAAATCCACCATAGTTTTAGTCACACATAAACAAGGTCTCACATAAATAAGGTCACACAAGAGTGTGAATTTAAATATACATTGGTCTCACATACAACTAGCAAATTCAATAAGCATATAACAAATCAAAGACTGAGCCTTCTTTTGCTTCGTGTGCTCATGGCAGGGCTGCTAGAAGTACTGCCTTGCTTCTTGTACCCATCGATGAGCTGTCAGGTGGCACCTTCGAAATATCTACGCCTTTTTTCTTTGGAAGACCTAGCTTCTTCTTGATGGGTGTCCGCTTCCTTTTAACTTGAGCAGGTCGATCTTCACGTGAAGCAATAGAAAGTGTTTCGGACTGATTTGACCCACTTATTGACCTACAAATGTTATACATTGACAATGGTTTAGATAAGAGGGAATAAATTGGATTCATGTAACTAAAATTCAGAATTAGAAAACGTACAATTTTGAACGTCCAGAGTTGGAGTTAGTGTGGTTTCCCTTTTTCTTACTTGAAACTTCCAAGCTGTGGCTGTCATGGTAGTCAAATAATGAAGTTTTCAAAGCAAGATGTGATGATATAGAGAGATTTCAGCAATATATAAATTACCTTTTAGAGGTTTCAGGTGTACAATCATCACTTTTCCTCTTTTTAGAAGATGTTGTTTCCAAGTTTTGACTACGATGACAAATTAGTTGGTATTTAGAATCCATCAGAAGTGCGAAATAACCATGTGAGAAAGGAAGAAATACCAAACCATGGAGAAAAAGACATGGATGCCGCTGGTGCATCTTCCTTTAAAGGCATAATGGAACTTTGGGTTGATTTGGTGTTCCTTGCTCTCTTATTTGGTTCTCCCTTGAAATAAGAATAGAATCAATATCATGTATTTTACAAAGGAAAAAACATAAATAATAGAGAAGACTAGACAAGTTATTACCTGATTGCTTTCATAGCTTCAATGTCTTCTGGTATGTGGTTCAGGATTCATAAGGTAATCATCCTCATCTACATCATCATTGTCTATGTTGTCATTGTCTATGTTGTTCTTAGGTTGGGTACCCACATGTGGGGGTACGACCCCGGATACCCACGACAGACTACATAGGCTGCGCCACCAGGGGTAGTCCAGCCCACAAGACAAAGACTTACGGTGCAAGGTACTGATCGGTGTGTACCGCAAGACATCAAGGGCGATATCCTAAAGATGCTACGAGATGTGTTAGGATATGCTCGATCCCGTGATTTTTGTAATCTGTTATTACTTACTGGTTATCTCCTAGATCTAACCGACTTATAACCCTACCTGACTATATAAGGCAGGTAGGGGACCCCCTCAAAACGCACGCAATATCATACGATAGCCAATATAAACTAACAGACCACAGGAGTAGGGTATTACGTCGTGCTAACGGCCCGAACCTGTCTAACTCTTGTGTCTCTGTTGCCTTCTTGTTCTTGATTACACGTACCTTTGCTGATTAATTTATCTTCATGGGATACCCCTCGGAGGACTGCTGATGATATTCTGTCGACAGTTGGCATACCAGGTAGGGGTGTGCATGCTGTTTCCATGACGAACAAGATGGTACACTTTTTAGGCTCTTTGTCCTCTCCAAAGCCCGACCAGATCTTTACGGTCGGATCAATCTCTTGGGTCATCAATGCTGACGGAGACGGAGAGATCATCAAGTCGATGCAGATCGATTCTGCGCCAACCACAACAACGTCCGTGATAGCAGATCCAATCTCGGAACCGCCTCCGAGGTTGTCTTCACCAACAACTCATCGCCTGCTACCCTGCTACTCGAGGAAGCAGGTCAACAACAATGATCTAATCGCATCCATTGACCAGGTCAGCCAAAAGCTCATTGACTGCCTCTTCCTCATGGAATCAGCCCTGACCACTCTAGTTCAGCGCCGACCACCTTCCGGTTCCAATCTATCAGAAACCAATCAGAAAACTCCAGGGGATATGGCCACCATCCATTAGGATGCCCTAAGGGACAAATTCACCGACCAGATTGGAGACATCTATCCTCTCGCCGACCCAATCGCTGACCAGCTCTCACCGACTGTCAATATGCTACAAATCGGCCAACATCCCAAAGAATCCCTCCACACCATCCTAGAGGAAAATCCAGACTCTGAGTCCTAGGGCCCTGTGGAGATTGTCGCCGAAACCGCTGCCATCCAACCTCCTTTTCCACCTTTCCGCGGAGGTGGGATTTTTAATGTCAGCATCGATAGCCCTCCGTGGGATGGAGAAACTGATGAGGACCGCACAGCTCATGTCAACAGAAACACCAACTGTGCACAGCGCCGAGCGAATGAGTCCGCCATTGTGCTAACCGAGGCTGCTCGCAACGGAGAACAACTCGACTCGCAAGGGAGGCCACACCCACTTCACCGCAACCTCGACGACAAAGTCATCCATGTCGACGGCCACGATGTCTACAAGACCCCAAGCACCAACTTGGCCATGGTCGCTAATGAGCTCACTCGGCTCAAGCAAACACCAGAAGTCGCCAAGGTCGTCGTAATGCTTAAAGCTGCGCACTGGCAGGTCAATGAGATCTCCCAGGATCAGGGACCTTCCTACTCGACAAGCTCGAATCGCTGATCCACCGCGCCAAGATCCAATCATCGCCCCGACAGAAGCCATTTCGCCGACCAACATTGTGATGATGGACAACCCCTCTAGGGGGGAGCTAGGGGAAACCGTATCAACTACCCTCGCCAACTTGACCAAGAAGTCGATCAAGATGTCCGAGCACACATCAACAATCTCCGGGATGCACGACGTCATATCGATGGGCACCATTTCTCTCGGCATGAAGAGGAAGTACGCCGGCGTGAAGAATATGAGCAAGAATTCAGTAATCCGGATGCAGCCCTCCAGCCACTTAACGCCGGCAATGCCACCAATCTAGACGGTGGTGATCCCGAAGGGCCCCCAAGCATTCATGAGAGCACTCTGAACACTCTAGTGGCCTCATGGTTTCAAAATCACTGGGGTTGAGCCCTATGAGAGATAGATGAACCCCACACAGTGGCTACAAGCTTATGCCACCACTGTGCGTGCCACCGGGGGAGATACCAGTGTCATGGTGAACTATCTTCCTGTCATGCTCATGCCGACCGTAATGAACTGGCTCACGAGCCTCGCCCCAGATTCCATCGAATCTTGGGAACAGTTGAAGAAGGTCTTCACCGACAATTACATGGCTACATGTACTCGGTCGGGCACCAAGCACGATTTGAATCGTATTTATCAAAAATCGTCCAAGCTTCTCTGTAGCTACATCAGATGTTTTTTCGAGATGAGGAATTCTATTCCTAACATCATGGAAGCAGAAGTCATCACCGCCTTTGTCTGAGGACTCCATCATCGTGACCTCCGCTCCAAATTCAATCATAAGCCACCAAGGGGGATTGGTGAGATGATCACGACCGTCGATCAATACGTCGATGCTAAAGAGGCCAAAGTTCATTTCAATGAGGATGTGGGCACTCACTGCTCAACTCGCCGTAGCAACAATCGCCTCGATGAACGACGCCACAGTGACCACCGCTACGATGACCGTGACCACCATCAGGACAGTGGCCGCGATCAGCCAGAAGGGTCTAATGCTGGTTAGTATCGCCGTCGCTGTCCAGACAACATCATCACCACCATTGACAAACCTCGCGCCAAACATAACTATGACGAGCAGTACCAGAAAATCCTCAAAGGCCCGTGCCCCCTCCACAAGAACAACAAGCACAAGATGAAGGACTGCCTTGGCTTGGCTAAGGAGTTCCAAGCCAAAAAGAAGGACGACGACGCCAAAGGTCGCCGACCACCTAGGGACAACAATAACGCCTTCTAGGATCACGACAAAGTGGTCGTCACTATCTTTGGGGGCCTCACCGCCTTAAAAATAGAAGAGATCAAAAACTCACCGCCCGCCGGGTGCTCGCCGTAAACACAGAAGACGCTATCACCGACCCTAGCTATCACTCCTGGTCTGAGGTCCACATCACCTTTAGTAGGGATGACCAGTGGATGGACATCCCTCACACAGGGCGTTTCCCCCTCATTCTCGATGCAACCATCAAGAAAGTACTCTTCAGGAAAGTACTCATCGACAGCGAAAGCACCCTAAACCTGCTCTTTGTCGGAGCCCTAAAGGAGCTAGGCCTTGGAGTAGAAGACCTCACTCCCTCTGACTCCTTCTGGGGGGTGGTACCTGGTAGGGCATCCCAACCGCTTGGAGAGATCACCCTCTCGGTACAATTCGGCATGGCCAACAACTTTTGTATCGAGCACATCAACTTCTACGTTACTAACTTCAACACCGCCTACCACGCCATACTTGGTTGGCTAGCTCTGGCCAAGTTCATGGCCATACCGCACTACACCTATCTGGTATTGAAGACGCCTTCGCATGCAGGAGTTTTGGCCCTACAGGCCAACCTCTCCATCGCCTACGCCTATAAAACAGAGAGTCTCTCCCTCGCCGAAGCCACCGACCTCTCCATCTAGATGGCCAGCATGGTCACCGACGCCAAGACGGTGCCCGCCGATGACCTAGAGATCCCAATGCTAGAGCCTCCTCGTGCCTCCGCCAAGTCTAAGAAAATAAAGGAGGTCGGCCTCGACCTCGACCACTCCACCAAGATCGCCAAGATTGGGGCTCATCTCGACCCCAAATAGGAAAGCATGCTCGTCTCCTTCCTATGTGCCAATGCCGACGTGTTTGCTTGGAAACATGTAGACATGCCAGGGGTACCACGGGAGAAGATCGAGCACTCCTTGAATGTCTCACCGACCGCCAAGCCGATCAAGCAGAAGCTCTGATGATTCACGCCAGACAAGGAGGCTATTAGGGTAGAAATAAAATGGCTCCTAGCAGCTAGATTTATTAAAGAAGTGTATCATCCTGAGTGGTTGGCAAACCCAGTTCTAGTTCAAAAAAAGAATAAAGAATGGAGAATGTGTGTTGATTACACTGATCTCAACAAACACTGCTCTAAATACCCCTTCGGTCTGCCTTGGATAGACGAGATTATAGACTCCACCACTGGTTGTGAACTCCTCTCCTTCCTCGACTGTTACTCTAGCTATCACCAGATATCTCTCAAAGAGGACAACTAGATCAAAACATCGTTCATCATGCCTTTTGGTGCGTATTGCTATACCACCATGTCTTTCAGACTCAAAAACACCGAGGCGACCTACTAAAGGGCCATCTAGATGTGCCTTGACCAACAAATAGGTCGCAACGTAGAAGCTTACATCGATGATGTGGTCGTTAAATCCAAAACCGCCGACAGTCTCATTGTCGACCTCGAAGAAATGTTCGCCAACTTGAAAAGATATAGATGGAAGTTGAACCCTTCAAAGTGCATCTTTGGAGTTCTATCTGGCATACTTCTGGGCTACATTGTTAGCGCCCACAGTATCGAATCCAACCCCGACAAGGTCTCTGCCATTACCAATATGAAATGACCGACCTACGCAAAGGATATACAAAAGCTCACAGGGTGCATGGCTGCTCTCAGCCGCTTTATATCATGCCTCGGCGAAAAGGGACTACCGTTCTTCAAACTACTCAAGGCCTCTGAGCGCTTCTCCTAGATGGAGGAGGTTGATACGGCCTTCAAGCAGCTCAAGTTGTTTTTAACAAAGCCCCCGATCGTGACGGTGCCTCAACTAGATGAAACCCTATTGATCTACATCGCCGCTACCTCTCGCGTCGTTAGCACAACTATCGTTGTCGAGCGGGAGGAGGTCAGACATGCCTATAAGGTGCAACGTCTAGTCTACTTTATCAGTGAGGTTCTTAATGAGTCCAAAACTCGTTACCCTTAGGTTCAGAAGCTGTTATACGCCATTCTGGTCATGTCGCGCAAGCTCAGCCATTACTTCGAGTACTACAAGATCACCGTGGTCACTGAATTCCCTCTAGGGGACATCCTTCATAACAAAGAGGCCAATGGCCACATCATCAAGTGGGTAGTCGAGCTTGGCACTTATTCCATAGAATTCAGAAGCAGGCCTACCATTAAGTCACAGGCGCTGGCTGATTTCGTCGCTGAGTGGACCGAGATCCAAGAGCCCATCCCCGCTGCTTGCCCCAAGCACTAGATAATGTATTTCAACAGCGCCCTCAACATCAATGGTGTTGGTGCTGGCATTTTGTTTATTACTCCGACTAAGGACAAGCTCTGATATGTCCTCCGAATTCATTTTCCAGCTTCCAATAACGCCGTGGAATATGAAGCATGTCTCCACGGACTTCGTATAGCCATCGAGCTCGGCGTCAAACGCCTCATGGTATACAGAGAGTTCGTGCTGGTCATCAACCAAGTCAACAAAGATTGGTCCTGTTCGAGTGAGAAAATGGACGCATACTGTGCCAAGATCAAAAAACTCGAAGGAAAGTTTTACGGTATTGAGTACCACCATGTGGTATGAGACTAAAATCAGCTTGCCGACCACCTATCTAAGATAGGCTCTTCTCGTGCCATGATTCCACCTGGGGTCTTCATTCAAGACCTCTTTACGCCGTCTATTAAAGAAGAGAAGGAAGTTCAAGAAATCCCCCCCTTCGCTGAGCAGCTGGTACTCGCAGTACCTTCACCGGCCGTAGATTGGAGGGAGCAGTTTATCAAGTACCTAACCAGTGTCAACGTACCCACCAACAAGACTGAAACTAAATGTCTCATTCGTCGTAGCAAGCATTATGTGCTGGTAGATGGGAAGTTGATGAGGAAAAGCGCCAAGGAAGGGATACTACAGAAATGCATCACCCAAGAAGAGGGAGTAAAATTACTTTTTGAAATTCACTCTAGCTCCTGCGGCAATCACGCGGCCCCCAGAAACCTGGTCGGCAAAGCTTTCCAAGCTAGTTTTTACTGGCCAACGGCCATCTCCGACACAGAAGACCTTGTCCGACATTGTGAAGGATGTCAGTTTTTCGCTAAGCAAATACACATGCTGGCGCAGGAATTGCAGATAATCCTAGCTTCTTGGCCCTTCACATGCTAGGGACTCGACATGATCGGGCCTTTCAAGCCTGTGCTAGGCGGTTTTCGGTACATATATGTCGCCATTGACAAGTTCTCCAAGTGGATCGAATACAAGCCGCTTTGTTTTGGCTACTGCAAAGAAGGCAATCGAGCTCTTTGAAGATATCATCTATAGATTCGGTCTACCGAATACCATCATCACTGACCTCGGAACTACATTCACTAGTCACTATTTTTGGGATTTATGTGAAGACCGATGCATCTTTGTCAAATACGTCTTTATTGCCCATCCTAGAGCCAATGGTTAGGTCAAATGGGCGAACGGCATGATCCTCGATGCCCTCAAAAAGAGACTATACTAGAAAGAGGAAAAGCATCTAGGAAGATGGCTCAAAGAGCTTCCAGCTATGGTTTGGGGGCTGTGAACTCAAGTTAGTCGCAACACCGACGTATCTCCATATTTTTTGGTTTACGGCTCAGAAGCCATACTTCCTGCGGACATTGCCTTCCGAGCACCTAGGGTGGAGCATTATAATGAAGAGCAAGCCACAGCTATTCGGATAGAGGACATCAATAGAGCCGAAGAAGAACACTTGATCACTTGCATCCGCACAACCAAATACCTAGAAGACCTACAAAGATACTACAATCACAATATCAAAGGTCATTCATTTGCGGTTGGTGACCTCATTCTCCGTAGAAAGCAGAAAACCGAAGGGATGCATAAGCTCTCCTCCCCCTAGGAAGGGCCTTACGTGGTCAAAGAGGTTACCTAACTAGGGTCTTACTAGCTATGTGACATGGAAAGAATCGATATCCCCAATTCATGGCACATCGAGCACCTTATACGTTTCTATCCTTGAAACACTCCAGATATGTACTCTTCACTCCATAATGAATGAAGTTTTTGTCGCCATAATTTGTCTCCATTATTTCTCCACTCTAGTTTAATCTCCATTTACAATTACCAGCTCCAAGCTACTCCTTAACAAACTCCAACAATTATACGTGATCTCCATAAATGCTTTGCCCCGCTTCTCCATACTAAAATATCTTTAAGATATTCCACCAACCATCAAGCAGCAAATGTTCCGCTCTATGTTCTTTGGAGATAACCCTATCTCTGATCTCTCTCTACATGTGCTACGAGCTTCAGCGCTCTGCGTTATGGGTGGTCGGCTGTGGTTCCTCGGTCATGTCTGTTCCCCCTACACGTGCATGGGCTCTAGCGCTCGATGTTATGGAATACGGGCTGGCCAAGGCCAAGAGCCTAGTAACAAACTAACTGCTCAGACGCTACTTATACCATGTATAAACGTGTTAGGGTTAATAACATGTCTCTTTTCACCGCAAATGCTAGCAAGCCGCCTAAACATGCATACGACGTCTACTTACAACATTTATACAAATACACAAATGTTTGCTTAGGCCCTCGTGCATCTAACTCCCCTTTCTAGTTGTTCCATACAGGTTCCTCCCCACTTAGGCTATTTGATGAGGACATGACACCCATGCATATGACTATGTTTGGCACAAGGTATGGAGGGATAGGAGGCCAGCAAGGGTGTCCAAGTCAAGAAGGAGGCCCGAGGCTAATTTGGTTCAAGTCCCCAAGGTGGAGGCCCAAAGCAACACAAGTTCGAGTCTGCCTCGGCCTCCAGGACCAGTCTGCCTTAAACTGGTCACCCAGGATGCATCCGGACTCTGTTTTGACGGCGATCCCAATCTTCCGTCAGGTAGAGGTAACTATCGTTGTGGCGGAGAATGACACACTGATCCAACTCTGATACCACTTAATGAAAATGGGGATCCCGATCTTCCATCAGGTAGAAAAAACTATCGTTGTGGCGGAGAATGATACACGGATCCGGCTTCAGATCAAAAGATCGAACCCTACAATCTTAGCACCACAGCTCCTCTGGTTATCAACCAAGTCACAGACCAGGTTGACCTCGCTAAGAAGGCTAATCCCTGCCTATGCAATGAAGAACACAAGCAAGAACAAGAAAGAACACAACCAAATTATAGATGAATGATTAATCTCACGAAGTTGGGGTCTCACAAACCGATGAACGGCGAAACGGTTCTTGATAGAATAATCTAAACAAAACCCAAAACCTAATGACGGCAGCGGCGTATGATTATAAAGGTCTTAGGGTCGTCGCCTACCCTAGACGCGCCCCCTAATGGGCCCAAACACGATACACGGTCCAACGGACCAAAAGACGGTGTCGCAGCATCCTGGCAGATTCTGGACGCAAACTTGTTTTGATGATTCCCATGGATTATGAAGGGCTTTTGACATGAGACCACTTGGATTAGCTTCCTTATCAAATTAGCTTTCTAACCATTTGTGGATCATCGAAAACGGGGTCCGGATACGTCCTGGGTGACCAGTTTAAGGCAAACTGGTCCTGGAGGCTTAGGCAGACTCGAACTTGAGTTGCTTTGGGCCTCCACCTCGGAGACTCAAACCGAATTAGCCTTGGGCCTCCTTCTTGACTTGGACACCCTTGCTGGCCTCCTACCCCTCCATACCATGTGCCAAACATGGTCATATGCATGGGTGTCATGTCCTCATCATCCTCCCCTTCTTGATGAAAAGCCATCTTCGGCGTCGATTGTGCTTGAAACTGATCCTACACAACATAAAGGAGAACGGGGTTGCGAAGACAAAGAGAACTAAAATAAGTGTGAGAAGGAACGTGACCATGTTTCCAAGAAATTTTAGCAAGCATGTAAACTCCATAATCCAAATGCACACGATGTATGTCAATACTATCCTGCAAAAGATTAGAACTAACCAAAGACAATGTAGGAATAGATGGTCTAGCAGACATAGGTAGCCACCAACAATGCTCCCCTTCTTGGAAGTGAACTTGTTTCTTTGAGGAACATGAGAAAATGTTTGTATTATTATAGCTGTCCTCTAAACGATCATAACCTTGTACAACAAAAGGAAAATTCATATTACTACGAATGTATACTCGATGTATCAAATATTGTCCCTTGTTATTATATTTGCCAATAACATGATATGTGTGTTTAGAAAACCAAGGCAAATCAGCATATTTAAAAAGGCTCTCCTCCAAATAATCTAGGTTACACAAAATATCAAATTCAATGTAACCCAAAGTATATAAAGAAGACAACAGTTTGAACTCATCAGTTTTATTATCAATATGAATAACATGTTTATTTTCAGCACAAGTGACTGGTTCCAAAACATGTAAAACTGAAGCATCATCAATCAATTCATCTTTATCACAAGGAACTTCAAGCAGATTATCATGGGATAGAGATAAATCAAGAGAGGGTTCCACTAACAATTGCTCTATGATAGCATGGTTTGTGGAAAAATTTAGTACATTAAAACATTTCTCACCTTCTGTGAGTGTAGCACCATGAGCATTACCTGTGTTCTCAGCGGGAGTAATAGGTGCATTGTGAAGTGATGGTTCTAAATTTGCATATAAGGTTGTGAGCTCCTTATTTTTTTCTATGTCATCCTCTTGCTTATGAACATTATCCTACAGAAGGTTAGTCATAGCAAGAGGAATAACAACAGACTCTTCCTCTAAATGGTGCACCTCAGCATATGAAGTCAAAACATGAGGTGGATTAACAAAGGTTTCTCACATAAGGAGTTTCATATCATTCCAAGTTTGAGGTTTATCAGAAGGATCTAAAGACTCCCACCAAGATAAAGTAGAATGTCGCAAAACACTAGCTGCATTTTTACCTTCCTCCTTGGACACATAAAGCGAGTAGCAAATATGTTATCTATAGCAATTTCCCACTCCATGTACTCATCAGCACCTATACCATCATAAGTCGGTGGATACGAACAACCTGTCATTGTTAGAAGACAGCAAAAGATAACATAAAAGTATTATCCCTATCAAATGATTATGTGGTTGCAGTGGTGTCACTTTTCACAGCAAGTGGAAGCATCTTACCAAGCTCTTACAAAGTTCTTACCAACATAAGCAGTGGGCGGTACAACCGACGACTGGTTCATGATACCTGTGAGGCAGTGGTACCGAGATTGCAAGGCCCTTTTTCTGTACTAATCTGAAGAGTTTGTGGAGCTTGGAAGGCACACAAAGAATAATATGTATATCTAGAACACAAGTCAGTAACAGAAAGTAATGCTGAATTATAGTCCAAAGTACTTATTCTCGTTGCTGGTCTAAAATGTTTCAAGTACCAGGTGTGTGACAAACAAGTATGGTGGATAGCAAGGTAACAGGTGTGTGTGAGACAAGTATGGTGGATGGAAATAGCAACACAAACAAGGAACCAAATAGCACATGCTAACACAACTCACTTTGGTCTTCTCTATGTGCTCCTCTAGATATTGTTCCTCTTTTGCCCCTCTCTTTTTCTATTTTTTGGGCTGTCGTTGTTTTTTTGGGAAATTTCTACTTTTTTATTTTATTTATTTTTTGATATTTTTCCTTCACTTAGGAGCACAAAAGAAGTAACCACAGAAAATATGAGCTTAAAAAAATGAAAGACGTGGCCTGTGGAAATTTCAGAAGACATGCTTAAAATCGACAAAAAGCTTGTGACCACGAAAAGAGGATCTTGTGACCAGTTTTGACCAATTTAAAATTTTCCAACCCTAGTAAAGTAAGGGATGAACAGATCCGAAATTTTTTTCTAATCGATTTTGATATATGGAACGTCGAAATTGGAGTCCGTATGCGAAAACTAGATCAATTTTAAGAATTGGCTCTGAATTAGAGGACAAAATGGGAACAATGTGCGCAAAATTGGTCACAGCAGCAAAGATTTGATGGAAACGATAGGGGAAAACACACAAACTAGACTCTAACTTGACCTAACCAGCAACAAGACCTCGACCCGGACACAAACTCAATACGACAGACTCTGAAACTGAAATATGCAAATGCTATGGCGCGGAAGGTTCTAGGACAAGAAATAAAAGTATGGCACTGGACTATGGGACGAATGCAAAATACTCAAAACTAGGGAATAAATGTGAACCTGATGGTATACCTTAGCTCTGATACCACTTAATGGAAACGGGGATCCCGATCTTCTGTTAGGTAGAGGTAACTATCATTGTGGCAGAGAATGACACACCAATCCTGCTTCAGATCGAAAGATCGAACCCTGCAATCTTAGCACCACAGCTCCTCTAGTTATCAACCAAGTCATGGACCAGGTTGACCTCGCCAAGAAGGCTAATCCCTGCCTACGCAATGAAGAATACAAGCAAGAACAAGAAAGAACACAACCAAATTATAGATGAATGATTAATCTCACGAAGTTGGGGTCTCACAAACCGATGAACGGCGAAACTGTTCTTGACAGAATAATCTAAGTAAAACCCAAAACCTAATGACAGTGGTGGCGTATGATTATAAAGGTCTTAGGGTCATCGCCTACCCTGGACGCACCCCCTAATGGGCCCAAACACGATACATGGTCCAACGGACCAAAAGACGGTGTCGCAGCACCCTGGCAGATTCTGGACGCAGACTTGTTTCAACGATTCCTGATGATTCTGAAGGGCATTTGACATGATACCACTTGGATTAGCTTCCTTATCAAATTAGCTTTCCAACCATTTGTGGATTGTCAAAAATGGAGTCCGGATGCATCCTGGGTGACCAGTTTAAGGTAGACTGGTCCTAGAGGCCGAGGCAGACTCGAACTTGAGTTGCTTTGGGCCTGCACCTCGGGGACTCGAACCGAATTAGCCTCGGGCCTCTTTCTTGACTTGGACACCCTTGCTGGCCTCCTACCCCTCCATACCATGTGCCAAACATAGTCATATGCATAGGTGTCATGTCCTCATCACTATTGAGCTTAGCCGTCACCGTCTCCCTCACCGAACAGATCGACATCGCCGACCAGCTTCCTCGCCGCGTCCTCCACCTCATTTTTCAGCTGCTTCTCCTTCGTCGTAGTCGTCCCTCTAGTGAATTCGGCCCCTTTTGCTCGAAGATTGATTGTAGGGTAATGAGACTGGACCACTGCCACGGCATGCATCACGATGGAGATAGCGGCGTCGCAGTTGGAGCCTTTGAAGTTCTCCCACACCGCCTTGCACCTGTCAATGATGGCATTCAAATGGGGCGGCCTATCATTGGGTTGAGGAGCTATCTTTGTATCAATACAGTTGAGCACCAACCTGACTCCGGCCACCACAACATCAAAATTTCCCCTCTAGATTTTTGCCTCTAGCTCTAGCATGTTGAATTGTGCCTTGGTTCTTCAATGGTATTCTACAGACACCAAAGGCATCTATCAAATGAAGAAATCATTTCAGCAACAACTCCGACCATGAACTACTCACCTTCTAGATCCTTGACCAGTTTCTTCGCTCACACAGATGCCTTCTCCTTCTCTTGGAGTCGACCGACGACTTGATGTAGCTGACCAAGCTCCACATCTTGCTCTGCAAACACAGTAAACAGCGGCTACATTATGATCGGTCGACAATGCGGAACAAGCTCACCGATTGGGGATACCCTTTTTCTGCTCAGAGATGCCCTTCCGCTACTTGAATGTGTCCCTTAGCTGCACGGATATGGTTCTCAACTGATCGGACAGGGTCCCCTTTTGGTACTCTAGGTCCTTGGTTTTGATTCAGCAAGATCCCTTTCGCGCTGGGCCCTCTAGAGGTTCTTATCCATCAGTTTCATTATCTCCCTCAGTTTCTTGTTCTCCTCGGCGAGGGGCTCCATCCTTTTAATCAACTGTGAAAGCATCTAGGCCCCTAGTTGGGTTTCGGTGATTAATGACAATACGTGATTACTATGACTAATGTGTGTTTTGCATAGGCAATTAAGTTAGGTCACGGTAATGGAGATCGATTGGGCTATCATGGTGGTCATGCCCCTACGATGGAAATCGTTTCGGTTTTCAAAGGATGGACGACAAGGTTAAGGATGGACTAGTTCTAAGTGTCGTTTGGTGTTGAGGAGACATTTAGAGTAGTTTAGGACTTTATTTTTCCTTTGGCCATACTATTAAGGGTGGTATGGACGGGTAGCTTGACCTAGGTGAGTCTAGTGAGTTAGGTGTGGTGCACACTTGCTAAATCTAGCACTAGGTAGCTCCTAAAAAGCCCTTAGATCCATTGGAGCAAACTTCATTCATGTATGATTGAGAGTTGGAAGTGAATGGAGGGTCAAATACTGATCAGACGCTGGTTCTGGTGTGACTGGACGCTGGCGCGGCAGAGTCTGGTCAGTTCATTTGATTAAGGTGAAGTCATCTGGACATGACTGGATACTGAGAGGTGAGTGACCGGACGCTAGGTGCCAGCATCCGGTCGACTCCAGTAAGGGTCCAGAGAGGGAAAATCCTGATCGGACGCGTCCGGTCAGTGCTGACCGAACGCTGGTCAGGTTTCGACTACTGACCGGACGCTGAGCAGCAAAGTGACCGGACACTGGGTTCCAACGTCCGGTCAACATCAGTAAGGTTCTAGAGGGCAGATTTTGTGACCGGATGCGTCCGGTCAGTGCTGACCGGACGTAGGCCAGTGTCCGGTCATAACTTAAACTACACAGAGGCGGGTGAACTGACCGGAGCGTCTGGTCACCTTGATCGGAGCGTCCGGTCACCCCGTAGAGGCACATAACAGTTCGTTTTGAACACGGGTGTATAAATACTTCCTCCATTCGTGTGAGTGGGCACTTTTACTCATTCCAACAGCTGAGAAACACCCTGGAGAGTGCCAAGAAGAGCAAGGTCCTAGTGAGGTGATTGAGATTTGAGAATCCAAGAGTGAGACCTCATTAGTGAAAGCAAGAGTAGCAAAGTGTGCATCCACCCTTCTCATTAGGCTTGCCGTGGTTAAGTGAGAGTTCATGCCTGTTACTTTTAGTGATCGCCATAACCTAGATGACTTGGTGGTGATTGGGAGCTTGGTGATCATCCGGCGGAGCTTATGGATGACCCAACTCAAGTTGTGAGCGGTTGTGGGTGATTCACCGCGACGGAGTGTCAAAGAATCAACTCATAGAGAGCACTTGATCCTTGCATGGATCAAGGGGGAGCTATACCCTTACGCAGGTGCTCCAACGAGGACTAGTGGGGAGTGGTGACTCACCGATACCTCGGCAAAACATCACCGCATTCCTCCTTCTCTCTTTACTTTGAGCAATTTAATTCTTGTCTTTATATTCATAGAATTGGCATGCTAGAGTAGGTTTGAAACTTAGGTTAGAAGTCTTTTTGTGTGGTAGAACATTAGAAACACTTTCTAGGCACAAGGAGTGAAGTTGGGCTAACTGTAGTGCTTAATTATTGCAAAGAAATTTAGAATTAGCCCAATTCATCCCCCCTCTTGGGCATCTTGATCCTTTCAATTAGTATCAGAGCCTCGTGCTCACGAATTAGACTTAACCGTCTAGAGAAAGATGTCTCACGGGAATGGTCCTCCTACTATCTTTGAGGGGGATGATTTTCCTTATTGGAAAATCTGCATGGAGGTGTATTTAGAAGCTCTAGATGTTGGAATACTTAGAGCCGCCTCACAAGGCTTCCCAAAACCTTGGGATGCCACACACCTACAAGGCGATGAGGTGAATTACAATAAATGGAATGCAAAAACTCAAAACACCATCTTTAGAGGCCTTTGCAAAGATGTGTTCAACCAGGTGAGAAACCACAAAGACGCCCATGCACTATGGTCGGATATTTGTGCGCTCCATGAGGGAACAAAGAGAGAGCGTGAGGAATGCTATCATCTTGTCATGAAAAAACTAAATTCATTTGAAATGCTTCCTAAAAAGAGTGCTAATGAAATGTACTCACGCTTGAATGTTCTTGTAGAGGAAGTCAATGGGCTTGGACTCACTCAAATGCAACCATCCGATGTTGTAAGAAAGATCTTGAGTGTCCTCCCCATTGATAAATATGGGCATATTGTGATCATGCTTCATCAAGGTGATCTTTCCACCGCTACACCGACACAAATCTTGGGAAAGATCAATGCTCATGAGATGCACATGCACATCACACCCCAAGATGGCTCATCCTCTACTAAGAAGAAAGACAAGGACTTAGCATTCAAAGCTAGCCAAGAGAATGGCAAAGCAAGGCTTGAGTATGAGAGCTCAAGTGATGATGAAATTGATAATGCAAGTCTTGCTCTCATGGTGAGAAGAACCACCAAGATGCTAAAGAAGCTCAACAAGAGTGGCATCAAGTTTGATGGGAAGAAAAAGAAGTTCTTCACTAGCTCTAGAAGGAAGCCGATCTCGGAGATGGATTGCTACAATTATAGAGAACTTGGTCATCTAGCACACCAATGCACAAAGTCCAAGAAAGACAAGTATAAGAACAAGTACAAGGGCAAGAAAGATGACTCAAGTAATAAAGAAGAAGATGAGAAGAAGAAAAACAAGCCATATAAGAAGAAATATGGCAAGAAGGACTTTCACAAGAAGAAGAAGAATGGGAAGGCCTACATCATCGGTGATTGGCTCACGGACATTGGTTCATCAAGTTGCTCATCCGATGATGATAGTGATAATGAGAAGGTGGCTGCCATTGTGACTGACTCTTCATCATCTTCACCAACACCACCGCTATCATCCTCTACACACCTATGCCTTATGGCCAAGGGTGAACAAAAGGTATCAAAGGATGATGATAGTAGTAGTGATGATCATGCTAGCAATGATGATTGTGATAGTGATAGTGATGATGATGAATTTGAATCACCTTCATATGATGAACTTGTCAAATTACTAAACAAATATACTAGGATCATTAGAAAGACTAGAGTTAAGAATGACAAGCTAGAAGCTAAGAATGATTCTCTTTTAGCTAAATGTGATATAGCCGAAAAGGCTAGTGTTGAGCTTAGAGAAGCAAATAATGCTATAACATCCAAACTCAAGGAGCTCAAATGTTCTAAGAAAGAGCTTAAAGAAAAATATGATAAACTTGAGAGGATACATAATGAGCTCATGACTAGCCATAACATGCTAAAAGAAGAATATACTACTCTTAAGATTAATCATGATAATCTTGTCATTGCTCAAGAATATTTATCTAATGAGCCACATCATGCTACTAACAATGTTGTTAAGATTGATGTAGCTATATCATGTGATGATTTGATCATTGAGAGCATTGAGTAAAGTTCTAGTAGCAAGGGCAAGCAAGTGGTTGAGACCGATAGTTATGATGAGTATGTCAAGCTCAAGAATGACAATGAAAAGCTCAAGAAAGATCTTGAAGAGATCAAAAGCCACAACACTACTGTGCTAGAAACTCTTGATCATGATGGTGATTTGATTCTTGAGAATGAGAAGCTCAAAGAAGAGAATAAGAAACTCAAGGAAGAGAAAAACAATGATACACTCAAGGAAGAGAACAAGAAGCTCAAGTTGGAGAAAGAGCATCTTAAGATTGGATTGAGCAAATTCACAAGAGGCAAGCATCTTCAAAGTGAGCTACTAATGAACATCGTCATGAAGATAGATACAAGTGGCATTGGGTACTTGGCAAACCAAGAGAAGAAGGCTCAAGCTCAACAATAACACAAGTCAAAGCCAAAGCCAAAGAGATGTTTTGAGTGTGGACAAGAAGGCCACTTTGCCTATGAGTGCCAAACTCCACCACCACAACCCTTGCCCAAGCATGCTAGACCTTTTGCTTTCAATGCTCATTCATGCTTAGAAAGGATTCTAGTAGAAAGATGAAAGTCATGTTCTTAGGACCACCCAACAAGAATAGGCCTAAGAAAATTTGGGTAGCAAAGTCACTTGTTGAGAAGGTGAAGGGCCCTCAACAAGTTTTGGTTCCTAAAGCTTGATCTCTTGTGTGTAGGTGAACTACAAGACCAGTGGAAGTCATTGGGTTATTGATAGTGGTTGCACACAACATATGACCGGTGATCCTCGTATGTTCACCTCACTAGATGAAGAAGTAGATGAACAAGAAAGAATCACATTTGGAGATAATTCAAAGGGCAAGGTTAAATAATTGGGCAAAGTGGCAATATCAAATGATCATTCTATCTCAAATGTGCTATATGTTGCTTCATTGAGCTTTAACTTGCTATCCATTGGACAATTGTGTGATCTTGGCTTCCAATGCTTGTTTATCAAGAAGGAAGTTGTTGTATCTAAGAAGGATGATGATCAAGTGATATTCAAAGGATTTAGATACAACAACCTATATCTAGTGGACTTCACCTCCGAAGATGCTAATTTGAAGACTTGTCTATTCACCAAAACAACACTTGGGTGGCTATGGCATAGAAGACTTGCTAATGTTGGGATGAGCTCACTCAAGAAGCTAATGAAGAATTATTTGGTGAGAGGGTTGAAGGATGTGAAGTTTGAGAAGGACAAGCTTTGTAGTGCATGTTAAGCCAGCAAGCAAGTTGCAAATACTCATCCAACAAAAGCTTTTATATCAACCACAAGAGTGCTAGAGCTCCTTCACATGGACTTATTTGGACCTACAACATACAAGAGTTTGGGAGAAAATCTTTATTATCTTGTGATTGTTGATGACTATTCAAGATACACATGGGTGTTCTTCCTTCATGACAAATTCGAAGTTGTATCATGCTTCAAGAAGTTTGCTAAGAGAGCACAAAATGAGTTTGAAGTGAAGCTCAAGAAGATAAGAAGTGACAATGAGAAAGAATTTGACAACATAAACATAGAAGCCTATTGTGATGAAGTTGGGATCAAGCATGAGGTCTCTACAACATATACTCCTCAACAAAATGGTATAGTTGAGAGAAAGAACTGGACATTGATCACACTAACAAGAACAATACTTAATGAGTACAACACTCCTAAAGCTCTATGGGTAGAAGCTATCAACACCGCATGCTATGCATCCAACCGCCTATTCCTTCAAAAGTTTCTTGGCAAGATACCTTATGAGTTGCTTAATGGGAAGAAACCGGACATCTCCTTCTTTAGGGTGTTTGGTTGCAAATGCTACATCTACAAGAAGCGGCAACACCTAGGGAAGTTTCAAAGATGTTGTGATATTGGTTTTCTTGTTGGTTACTCATCAAAGTCCAAAGCTTATAGTGTAACAACCCAAAAATCCACACACCAAAAATCATAACTACAAAATTTTTGTTAAAAAAAACTTCCATGTGATGATGAGTGTCATGTAAAGAAACCCAATCTAAGAGTTGCATTAAAAGTAACCCAACCTAAGTCGACACATAAGCATAGCATGTCATATGTTGGTTATGATTATTTAATTTCTAACAAATAGATGTTGCATACATTGTTCACTCAAATTGTGAGTTGGATCTTCATTTGCTTTATGTTATGCTTAACAATTCCATTTAAGTAATAAACCATAAAATTATTATCAAACAAAATCCTCTAAACTACAATGAACAAGTTACCTCAGTTTTAAATTCAAATTCTAAACCAAATTTAAAATTCAAACAAGGAAAAGAAATGAGAAACAGAAAAAGAAAAAGGGAAGAACAAGGCCTCGCAGGCTCGGCTTGCTCGGCCCACGCCGGCCAGCCAGCCTCAGCGCGCGCACGCGGCCCAGCAAGCCAGCCCAGTAGGCCGCCCACGCCCACGCGCCCATCAGCCCTGCCAGCAGTCGCTGCCACTTGGCCCCACGCGTCAGCCGCGCGCCGTTCACCCGCGCGCCCCTCTTCCCTTCGCCCATAGCCACTGCCAATGGACCCCACTCATCAGCCTTTTTCCCTGTTCATCTTCTCCACACCCACGCCGATTCTCCCCTCCGATAGAACGTCGACAGTGGTGGCAGGGGTGGGCCAGGGGTCATGCCTGGGGCATGGTCCTGTCTCCCCCTTGGCGCATCGCCCACACGACCTCCGCGCCAACCACCCCACGCCGCGATGCCGCTCGATGCGCTCGACGCAATCCACAGCCGTCCACCTTGGAGCTCGGGGCGCCGGCTATAAAGCCACGGCCTCGGTTGCCCTAGCACTCGTCCCGTCGCCCGCCGCTGGTTGGTGGCCGTCCACAGCACATCCGAACCAAGAGAGAAGGGGGAGAAGGGGAAGAAAGGAGAAGGGAAGAAAACGCCGAAGCCGCTACGGAGGAGGAGGTCGTCGGAGCCAAAGACGACGCCGGCGTTTCGTCACCGACGTGGTTCGGCACGGCACTGCACGGCTTCCGAAGCTCCACGGCCTCAAATCGACACGGCATCGCCATCCCTTCTTCCACGCCACCTAAGGTGAGCCTTCTGGTCTCTCTACTCGCTGCCAGACCCTGCTGTTCGGCCATGGCGCTCCACACCGGGAGCGTGTAGGCCAAGGCCGTCTCCGGCCACTAGGAACACCCGCACCCACGCACACGTCTATGACCACGCCGTGACCACCTCGCTAGAGCCCGTAGCGAACCGTGTGCCTCACCGTCGTCACCATTCGCCGTAGCCGCCGGGAAGCCCTACCGGCCACAGGAGAACCCGAGGCCCTGCTTGAGCCCTAGACGCATTCATCGTGCACCCATGAACCACCGGAGCCATCGTCTGCCTAGCCTAGTTACTGGGGAGCCGGCATGCGTGACCTTGCCACCGGCAGGGCACCGTCGAGCCACCAGCCACCATGGCCAACGACTTGGAAGACCCCAGCCACCACTAGGGCCCCAGGATCATGATCGCCGTGACCTAGGGTAGCTTTTCCCCTCTCTAGTTGGGCACCAGCCTCGCCACGGAGGCTCACCAGTGAAGCTCGCCGCTGGCAGGAGCGCCGCCACGGGAGAAAAACAGGGGAACACCCCCCCTCGTCGGCCACCTGCGCATGCACCCAGAGTGCGTGGACCATGCCTGGGAGACGATGGGTGGACTCGGTCCACCGTAGACCAGTCTGCGGTCCATGGACCAGCATCACTTGGTCCACCATAGACCGCAAGCCATGGACCACAGCCCAATAAGAGCCCACGACCGTGACGTGGCAGCGTCACAGTGTGCCACGTGTTCGGCCCAGCCTAGCCCAGACCGGCCCAACCCGAAGCCCAACCGGCCTAGTTCGGACCTGACCCGTATTGACCGTTGACTGGTCAATACTGACCGTTGACCTAGCCCCACATGTCAGTGACACGGACACCCTGGACCCACGCGTCAGATGCTGACGTTATGATGACGTCACATGGGACCCACATGTCAGAAGCCAGCACAGCCAAGGTGACGTCACGCTGACATCACGCTGACATCAGCTAATGACGTCAGCAGCCCTGGCCCCACACGTCAGTGACTCAATAGCCTCTGGCCCCACCTGTTAGTGAGCATGACATTGATGATGTCATGCTGATGACATGCTGACGTCATCCGGACCCCATCTGTCCGCTCGGAACCGTGATGCTGATGTCATGCTGATGTCATGCTGACGTCAGCAAGCCACGTGGACCAACCCCAGCATGACACGTGTCAGCCCAGGATTTATTCAGCCTTGTGGACCCCCCACACCCTTCTGAGACTTCATGGAGACCTTGTGGACCCGGCTCATGACTCACAGTTTCAGCCACCCCAGACCGGACTTGGGGTGTACCAGGGCTGAATGGTAGAGTGGCATTATCCTAGGCTAGCAAGCGGCCGGAATCAGCCCAGTTGACGATGGTCAGCGAGGAAGGCGGATCTTGTGGTTATGTGAAACCTCTGCAGAGTGTATGGTTGATCGATCGATACATATGCCGACTTGTTGGCTATGGACCTTTCCTGGGTTTCGCTTAAACTAGATAGAGAGATGAGTCCTTCTTTTCTCCCCCTAGGTTGAGTGTTCGGACGTAGCCAGGGGCTACGGGCCTTGAGACAGTGCCGAGAGGGAGTTGGCCTATCGATTGAGCGATGGTATGGCTATGGTATGGTGACGGTGTGGAGATGGTGGTTTATCGATCCCAGGATCGAAACCTGGCTCGGAAAAGGGAAAGGAATGGAATGTGTGTGGGTATGGTGTTAAAACTTGACAAAATATTACTATTTACTTGATATGCTATTGCATAGGGAACCCCAGCCTTATAGGTTCATTTTGCTTATATCCAGCTTGCATCCAATTTCCACAAAGCAATGCTCATAGGGTTGGGAGTGGCCAGTACAAATCGTACTGATAAATTTTGGCACACAGGTTCCGCTGAGGAGTATAGCTCCGAGGAGTTTGATGATTGAGGGGTTCGTGCCTACGCTCGAGTTTGGCGATCTTATCTTCAAGTTGTTCTGAATGAATGCTACTTTTGATTCCACCAATGCGGCGATGTAATAAATTATGTAATTCTGCACTATTTGTACTCTGATATTATCGTTGTATGGATGTGATATTCGACTGGAATTTGGGTAATATGATCTACAACGATCTTATTACACTTCGACGCTGTGGATTTCCCATCGCAGAAATTGGGGTCGTTTCAGTTGGTATCAGAGCCATACTTGACCATAGGACGAAACCCTTAGAAATGGATGATAGAGTAGGACGTGGACAACCCTTCTTTCGGTTATATACCGACCCTGCAATCACTTTTATGCAAGGCTTATCTATTTATTGACCTGCTAACACCTGTTCTTTAAAACATGCAGATGGCAACGAACGTCGAATGGCCGCCTCTAGGACCGCTACCTCTGGACCACGCTAAGCTTACCTTCGACCTACGTGAGCTCGGGGGTTTTGCACAGACCCTCTGCCGAGTTCTCATCACGTTAGGAGTCCCCGACGAGCTTGTCAAGGTCACATGTACCAGGAAGTCCGCTCAGGATGAAGGAATTGAAGGATCAGTTGTCACCTCAGTCGAGTTCCCAGCTAGCACCACCTTACTGACTGTCCCAGCTTTCACCGAGTTGACAATAGAGGACACAGTTGAGGAGGGACTACGAGCTGTCTCACACAAGGCACTTCGCAGAGTGATGAGGGATCACTACGAGCACCTGAAGACGATAGAGTTTCATCTACTTCCCTAGGCCCTCGACCTCAGCCTTACCCCTAGTGAGCAGAGTTTCACAGCCGGCAGAGTTATCTTTGCAGAGGAGGATAGATGCCTTCGTGTCTTAGCTATCCACCTACTGGAGCAGGACAGGTACGTGACCCAGCTTGAGCAGAAGAGACGTTAGGACCAGGCTCTTCTGTAGGAGTGCCAGGAGCAAGACTCGTAGGGAGCACAGGAGCGAGCTAGCCTACTCGAGGCAGTTGCCAAGCTACAAGACAAGCTCGACCGTCATGAGGAAGTCCACAGAGCCAAGGTCGCTGACTTATAGGACAAAGCAGCCGACCTAGGCAACAGGAACTGCTACCTCGACAGCATGGTCTTGGAGTTGCAGAGGGAGTTGGATGACAAGAAGACCGAATTCAACCGTAGAGGAGACAGAGAGAGGTCCAAGGGGATTGATATGCTGAAAATCCAATCTCGGAACAAGACCATGACCCAGGAGCTAGAGGAGTTCAGGAAGAAGGCCATCCGCAACCAGGGTCACCTGATCGAGGCACTCAGGCAGACCGAGTACCTACAGGACAAGTGCGAGAGGACTTGGTAGGCTTGGCAGCAGTCTGACAAGAAGCGCCTTAGGGAGATGAAGGGTATGTGGGATCAGCTGCCCAAGGAGATTCGCAGCAAGATGAAGCCTAGGATAGAGGAGTTTGAGTTAGCCCCGACTCGCCTCAACCTAGACGCCTGCCCTACCCTACCTGGAGCTAAGCCTACTGAGGAGCTCGCTGAGGCCTTGAAGTACGTGTCCCGACTTCACAAGTCTGACGAGGAGATCGAGATCGAGAACAGTCGTATCCCAGCTGCGGTGTACGAGTTAGAGTAGATGACCCTGCGTGGTCATGAGATATGTCAGTAGCTTCCATGAGTTGTACCCCATGATGTACTCCTTATGAGATGTATTATGAGACCCTATGCGTAGTACGATTCTCGCACGTCTTCAAGTGTAGCTACTGGAGATGATGCTATGTAATAAACCCATGTAATGAATGTTTTGGATCTTATTGCATCTTATGGATCTTATTGCTTCTTTGTAATGAGTGTTGGATAGTATAAATGTTTTTTCTCTAAATCATCAAAATCATGTAATCATATTGAATTATAAGCACTTATGGCACAAGCACTAAAATTCCTATGATCCGTGTTGCAGATGCCGAACCGCCGATCTGCTCGCCTAATGAACCGTGGACGAGCACCCATCCCCGAACCAGCCGAACCCAATGGGGGCCATGGTGCCAACAACCGTGGCTATGGCCGTGGCCGTGGACGTGGTGGGATACCCTTCAACCTGGAGAATACCCCACCGCCTGCCGAGGAGAACATTTCGCCACCACCACCACTGAACCTGGTAGAAGTGATGGCGCAGTAGACCTAGCTTCTTGCAGCCCTTGTTGAAGGAGCCAATCGTCGCCAGGGACGTCAGCAGAATGACTTCCAAAGGAAGCTAGAAGGGTTTCTGAAGCTAAGGCCACCTATCTATGATGGCGCCGACCCTGACCCGCTTGTAGCCGATGACTGGCTCAAGGAGATGGAGAAGAAGCTTGATCTCACCACTTTCACCGACGATGAATGTGTTGGAGCTGCCACACACCAGCTCACAGGTGCAACACACGCATGGTGGGATAGTTTTAGTGATTCCCATGAGGACCCTGCCAATATCTCATGGGATGAGTTCGCCGAAGCATTCACTGAGTATCACATTCCCAAGGGTATCATAGAGGCCAAAGCCGAGGAGTTCCGCAACATCAAGATGGGAAAGGACAAGGTGACTGAGTACACTACTCGTTTCACCAACCTTCTGCGCTATGCACCTTCCTATGTTGTGAACTCTGAGAAGGAGAAGCTATACTATTACCGCAAGGGACTGAACCCGCACATCAAGCTAAAGTTTGGCGGTATTGAGAGTAACACACTGCGTGCTCTGGTGGATCGCTGCATCCAGATTGAGAAAGATCGTGCTAAAGCTGGAGAGGAGTACAAAGAGAGGAAGCGCAAGCCTGAGGAGTCCTTCCGTGGCCGTGATCGCAAGAGGTTCCGCAGAGATGCACCATCTAGGGAACGCTCACACCACAACAGGGACGACAACCTTGGATCGAGTAGGGGAAGTGGAGGCTACACCACCAAATACTCCCACCCTGCTCAGGATCGTTACACCAGGGACCGTTACGCTCAGGACCACAACACTCAGGATCGTTTCAACCGTTCCCGCTCTGTGAATGAACGCCCAGCATAGAACCGCTCTGCACCAAGCAGTGAAAACTAGAAGGCACCCGCGCCAACCCCTACAGGCGGTGCGCCTTTCACCTACTTCGCTTGTGGCCAACCGGGTCACAAAGCCGCTGAATGTCCTCAGAACTCAGCTGCTCAGAAGTCTCAGTTCAAGGGATCTGCTACCCGTGGACGTCTCAACCATCTAGACGCCGAGGAAGGACAGACTGCCCTTGACATGGTGTACGGTATGTTTTTAGTTAATGGCAATACTGCATCAGTTCTATTTGATTCTGGAGCAACTTGTTCGTACATATCATCTAAGTTTGCACGAGAGCATGACCTGACTGTAACCCCACGTGAAAAGCCTATCATCACCAGCTCACCTTTAGGAGACCTAAAATGCACCCACATCTGTAAGGGAGTGAGTCTTACCATTGAGGGTCTTACCTTTAAAGCCGACCTAACCTTGTTACCTTCCACAAACCTAGATGTCATCTTAGGCATGGATTGGCTAACCATTCACCGAGGTATAATATCATGTTCACCTAGATACGTCCAAGTGACCCATCCATCAGGCCAAATTATTAGATGTGAACCCCAGTCTGGAAAGTCCACCTCTATCCTATGTGCCCTTAAAGCAAGTTTAGAATCACAAGAAGAGGAAAAGACAGTTCATGATGTGCCTATGGTCAGAGACTATCCCGATATATTCCCTGAAGAATTACCGGGTATGCCACCAGACCGTGATGTAGAGTTCATCATTGATCTTTTGCCGGGGACAGGACCCATTGCCAAGAGACCCTATCGCATGTCAGTTGATGAACTGGCTAAGCTCAAGAAATAGCTTGATGAGCTCATCTCGAAGGGGTATATCAGACCCAGTGCTTCACCCTGGGGATCCCCTGTTCTGTTTGTCAAGAAGAAGGATGGCTCAATGAGAATGTGCATTGATTACCGGAACTTGAACGTTGTCACCATCAAGAACAAGTACCCCCTGCCAAGGATTGATGATTTGCTTGATCAGCTTAGAGGTGCCAAGTATTTCTCCAAGATTGATCTCAGATCTGGTTATCATCAGATGAAGATTCGAGAGAGTGACATCCCGAAGACAGCCTTCGTGACTAGGTATGGGCAGTTTGAGTTCACTGTGGTATCCTTTGGACTCACGAATGCTCCCGCATACTTCATGAACATGATGAATAAGGTTTTCATAGATGATCTAGATAAGTTCGTGGTAGTATTCATTGATGACATCCTTGTCTATTCACCTACCACTGAAGAACACGAACATCATCTGAGAACTGTACTTGAGAAACTAGCCCAACACCAGCTCTACGCAAAGTTCAGCAAATGCGAGTTTTGGCTACAGGAAGTTGCCTTCCTAGGCCATGTACTATCAGCTGAAGGTGTTGCAGTTGACCCAGCTAAGATTGAGGCTGTGAAAGAATGGGAACAACCCCATAATGTGACAGAAGTCAGAAGTTTCTTGGGATTGGCTAGATACTATCGCCGATTCATCGAAAACTTCTCCAAGATAGCCCGTCTACTGACCAACCTTCTGAAAAAGACTAAGGAGTTTGAATGGATGCTCGAGAGTGAACAAAGCTTCCAGGAATTGAAACAGAAGCTTACCACAACCCCTGTGCTAGCATTGCCTGATATCAGCAAAGATTTCGTGGTCTATTGTGATGCATCCTGTCAAGGACTTGGTTGTGTACTGATGCAAGATGGGAGAGTGATAGCTTATGCTTCTCGACAGTTGAAAGAACACGAGAACCGTTACCCTACTCATGATCTTGAGTTAGCAGCAGTTGTGCATGCTTTGAAGATTTGGATGCACTACTTGATAGGCAACAAGTGCGATATCTACACCGATCACAAGAGCCTGAAGTACTTTTTCACTCAAGAAGATCTGAATATGAGGCAACGCCGATGGCTAGAGTTGATCAAGGACTATGATCTAGAAATTCACTATCATCCGGGGAAAGCTAATGTAGTCGTAGATGCTCTTAGCCATAAGAGTTACTGTCACACTTTGATCACTGAATCTGTACCACCTGAGCTCAAGGAAGAGATTGATGATTTCCAACTTGAGATACTACCGCATGGCTTGTTGAATGAGCTCCGCATACAGTATGATCTCACAGATCGCATCTGTCAAGCTCAGAAAAATTGTGAGGAGATTGAATATCTCCGTGGTCTGATGAAACTAGGCTACAAGACCAACCACCATGAAGATGAACAAGGGACCATCTGGTTCAAGGACAGAATCTGTGTACCTTCTGATCCAGCCCTATGAGAGGAAATTCTGTCAGAAGCCCATGACTCTAAGTACTGTATTCACCCTAGAAATTCAAAGATGTATCAAGACTTGAAGAAACACTTTTGGTGGAAAGGCATGAAGACAGACATTGTAGGACATGTGGCACGATGTGACACCTGTAATAGAGTCAAGGCTGAACATCAAAGGCCTGTAGGATTGCTAAAGCCTCTTGACGTTCCCAAGTGGAAATGGGAGAGTATATCCATGGATTTCTTAATTGGATTGCCCCATTCATAGAAAGGCAATGATTCCATCTGGGTGATTGTTGATCGTTTGACCAAGATTGCTCACTTTGTACCAGTAAAGACCAAGACCAATGCAGAAAAATTAGCGGATCTATATATTGAGCATATTCTCAGACTGCATGGAGCACCCTCTAGTATTGTATCTGATCGTGGTCCTCAATTTGTGTCCCGATTCTGGGAAGCTCTGCACAAGTCCATTGGAACCAAACTTGATTTCAGTACCGCTTATCACCCACAGATAGATGGACAGACAGAACGAGTAAATTAGATCTTAGAAGACATGCTTCGCGCTAGTATGCTGAATTATGGACCTGATTGGGAGAAATGCTTACCCTATGCAGAGTTCTCTTACAACAACAGCTACCAAGCCAGTATCAAGATGTCGCCGTTTGAAGCTCTGTATGGTAGACCTTGTAAGACACCTTTGATGTGGTCCCAACCGGGAGAAAGATCGTTCTTTGATTCCGCTAAGATTCAAGATGCGGAAGAAGGAGTTGCTTAAGTAAAGGAGAATTTGAGAATTGCTCAAAGTCGATACAAGAGCTATGCTGACAAAAGAAGAAGAGAACTTGAGTTTAATGTGGGAGACTTCGTCTATCTCAAGGTATCCCCGCTACGTGGGACTGTCAGATTCCATGTGAAAGGGAAGCTTGCCCCTAGATTTGTTGGCCCATACAAGATTTGCAAGAGGATTGGAAAGCTCACCTACGAACTTGAGCTACCCGAGGAATTGATGGGCGTACATCCCGTATTCCATGTCTCACAGTTATGCAAGTGTTTAAGAGTACCCGATGAAGTAGTCCCAACTGGTACACTTGACATTCAGGATACACTTGAGTATAAAGAACATCCTATCAGAATTCTGGGTAGAGATCCAATGGAGCAATCACACTGAGAGAGAAGCAACATGGGAGAAAGAGTCTGACCTCTGGCTACGATATCCTTACCTCTTCAAAGAGTACGTTACACTTTAATCTCGGGGACGAGATTCTGTTAAGGGGGTAGGACTATAACAACCCAAAAATCCACACACCAAAAATCACAACTACAAAATTTTTGTTAAAAAAAACTTCCATGTGATGATGGGTGTCATGTAAAGAAACCCAATCTAAGAGTTGCATTAGAAGTAACCCAACCTAAGTCGACACATAAGCATAGCATGTCATATGTTGGTTATGATTATTTAATTTCTAACAAATAGATGTTGCATACATTGTTCACTCAAATTGTGAGTTGGATCTTCATTTGCTTTATGTTATGCTTAACAATTCCATTTAAGTAATAAACCATAAAATTATTATCAAACAAAATCCTCTAAACTACAATGAACAAGTTACCTCAGTTTTAAATTCAAATTCTAAACCAAATTTAAAATTCAAACAAGGAAAAGAAATGAGAAACAGAAAAAGAAAAAGGTAAGAAGAAGGCCTCGTAGGCTCGGCCTGCTTGGCCCGTGCCGGCCAGCCAGCCTCAGCGCGCGCACGCGGCCCAGCAAGCTGGCCCAGTAGGCTGCCCACGCCCGCGTGCCCGTCAGCCCCGCCAGCAGTCGCTGCCACTTGGCCCCACGCGTCAGCCACACGCCGTTCACCCGCGCGCCCCTCTTTCCTTCGCCCGCAGCCGCTGCCAACGGACCCCACTCGTCAGCCTTTTTCCCTGTTCATCTTCTCCACACCCACGCCGATTCTCCCCTCCAACAGAACGCCGACAGTGGTGGCAGGGGCGGGCCAGGGGTCATGCCCGGGGCATGGTCCTGTCTCCCCCTTGGCGCATCGCCCACGCGACCTCCGCGCCAACCACCCCACGCCGTGATGCCGCTCGATGCGCTCGACGCAATCCACAGCCGTCCGCCTTGGAGCTCGGGGCGCCGGCTATAAAGCCACGGCCTCGGTTGCCCTAGCACTCATCCCGTCGCCCGCCGCCGGTTGGTGGCCGTCCACAGCACATCCGAACCAAGAGAGAAGGGGGAGAAGGGGAAGAAAGGAGAAGGGAAGAAAACGCCAAAGCCGCTGCGGAGGAGGAGGTCGTCGGAGCCGAAGACGACGCCGGCGTTTCGTCACCGACGCGGTTCGGCACGGCACTGCATGGCTTCCGAAGCTCCACGGCCTCGAATCGACACGGCATCACCATCCCTTCTTCCACGCCACCTAAGGTGAGCCTTCCGGTCTCTCTGCTCGCCGTCGGACCCTGCTGTTCGGCCATGGCGCTCCACACCGGGAGCGTGTAGGCCAAGGCCATCTCTAGCCGCTAGGAACACCCGCACCCACGCACACATCTATGACCACGCCGTGACCACCTCGTTGGAGCCCGTAGCGAACCGCGCGCCTCACCGTCGTCACCGTTCGCTGTAGCCGCCGGGAAGCCCTACCGGCCGCAGGAGAACCCGAGGCCCCGCTTGAGCCCTGGACGCATTCATCGTGCACCCACAAAACCATCGGAGCCATCGTCTGCCCAGCCTAGTTACTGGGGAGCCGGCATGCGTGACCTTGCCACCGGCAGGGCACCGCCGAGCCGCCAGCCGCCATGGCCAACGACTTGGAAGACCCCGGCCACCACTAAGGCCCTAGGATCATGATCGTCGTGACCTAGGGTAGCTTTTCCCCTCTCCAGTTGGGCACCAGCCTCACCACGGAGGCTCACCAGCGAAGCTCGCCGCTGGCAGGAGCGCCGCCACGGGAGAAAAACAGGGGAACACCCCCCCTCGCCGGCCACCTGCGCGTGCACCCGGAGTGCGTGGACCATGCCTGGGAGACGATGGGTGGACTCGGTCCACCGTAGACCAGTCTGCGGTCCATGGACCAGCATCACTTGGTCCACCGTAGACCGCAAGCCATGGACCACAGCCCAATAAGAGCCCACGGCCGTGACGTGGCAGCGTCATAGTGTGCCACGTGTTCGGCCCAGCCCGGCCCAACCCGAAGCCCAACCAGCCCAGTTTGGACCCGGCCCGTATTGACCGTTGACTGGTCAACGTTGACCATTGACCTGGCCCCACATGTCAGTGACACGGACACCCTGGACCCACACGTCAGATGCTGATGTCATGTGGGACCCACATGTCAGAAGCCAGCACAGCCAAGGTGACGTCATCCTGATGTCACGCTGACATCAGCAGCCCTGGCCCCACACGTCAGTGACTCAATAGCCTCTGGCCCCACCTATCGGTGAGCATGACATTGATGACGTCATGCTGACGACATGCTGACGTCATCTGGACCCCATCTGTCAGCTCAGAACCGTGATGCTAATGTCATGCTGACGTCATGATGATGTCAGCAAGCCACGTGGACCAACCCCAGCATGACACGTGTCAGCCCAGGGTTTATTCAGCCTTTTTCCATTTTCAGAAATAGATTTAATCTTCGGAAATTCATAACTAATTCATACGACCTCGGAAAAATACGAAACTGGGACCAAAATTCATCTAAAATCGAACTCTACGCAATGGACTCATGTTTGAGTGCATTTGGCTCTTTTGAATTTTCACTGCTTCTTTGTGCTATTCTATAGACGTCGCTAACGCGACTATAATGCGGTCGTTTGCAGACTCGGAGGAGAACCAGACGGACGAGGATCGTGAGTACCGTGAGGAGTACGGAGACGACTACACTGAAGGTGCCACATCCCACCCAATCTCGTAGCACCTATTACGCATGGCTAAAGTAGAAATGCTAGTGCTTACTTTATTGTCATATCACACTATGGTAGGACTTGCATGGTAGTATGCTTTCTTGATGGCCTTTACCTTGACGCAACCTTGCCCCTGCTCACCCTGCTGTTAGGCTAGTCACACACTTGCTAGTATATTTCATTGCTTATTACTTCTACTACGCTTGCGCTATATTGATGCGTGGTGGAAACTTGTGTTAACTGGACTATGGGGAGATTGCTGCGTGTGTGACTTGGGTGCGTGGAGGGTGAGGGTTGTGTCGACCAAGTTGGAGTATATGACGAGCCTGGGCAAGTCTTGCCGTAGGGTGCTACCTAGGCACCCCTAGACTGGATACCTGTGGTGGGTAAATGGAATATGAGGTGGCCTTGGGTGTGATCCTGTGATGGGAGGAGCCTAGGGTGGAGGTGCTGTGGTGGCACGATAAATGGAAATCCTGATGAAGACATTCTGGCTTGGTCACCCCTAAGGACTTACTAGTACTCAGACTCACCGGGAAGCCTTACGTACCACTCGCCCTATATGGTGCGGGACGGCCGGACTACTTAGTAGGATATTGCCACTACTGCTAGGTTGATAGCGGACAGTGTGAGGGAGGTACGGGGTGCAGAGGATTCCCCCCCCACACCCTTCCGAGACTTCATGGAGACCTTGTGGACCCGGCTCATGACTCACAGTTTTAGCCACCCCAGACCGGACTTGGGGTGTACCAGGGCTGAATGGTAGAGTGGCATTATCCTAGGCTAGCAAGCGGCCGGAATCAGCCCAGTTGATGACAGTCAGCGAGGAAGGTGGATCTTGTGGTTATGTGAAACCTCTGTAGAGTGTATGGTTGATCAATCGATACATATGCCGACTTGTCAGCTATGGACCTTTCCTGGGTTTCGCTCAAACTAGATAGAGAGATGAGTCCTTCTTTTCTCCCCCTGGGATGAGTGTTCGGACGTAGCCAGGGGCTACGAGCCTTGAGACAGTGCCGAGAGGGAGTTGGCCTGTCGATTGAGCGATGGTATGACTGTGGTATGGTGACGGTGTGGAGATGGTGGTTTATCGATCCCAGGATTGAAACTTGGCTCGGAAAAGGGAAAGGAATGGAATGTGTGTGGGTATGGTGTTAAAACTTGACAAAATATTACTATTTACTTGATATGCTATTGCATAGGAAACCCTAGCCTTATAGGTTCATTTTGCTTATATCCAGCTTGCATCCAATTTCCACAAAGCAATGCTCATAGGGTTGGGAGTGGCCAGTACAAATCGTACTAATAAATTTTGGCACATAGGTTCCGCTGAGGAGTATAGCTCCGAGGAGTTTGATGATTGAGGGGTTCGTGCCTACGCTCGAGTTTGGTGATCTTATCTTCAAGTTGTTCTGAATGAATGCTACTTTTGATTCCGCCAATGCGGCGATGTAATAAATTATGTAATTCCGCACTATTTGTACTCTGATATTATCGTTGTATAGATGTGATATTCGACTGGAATTTGGGTAATATGATCTACAACGATCTTATTACACTTCGACGCTGTGGATGTCCCATCGCGGAAATTGGGGTTGTTTCATATAGAGTATTTAATCATGCCACCAGCTTGGTTGAAGAAACATATGATGTGGAATTTAATGAATGTAACGGATCCCAAGGAGCACATGAGAATCTTGATGATGTAGGTGTTGAACCATTGAGGGAGGCTATGAAGAATATTCCGGTTGGAGACATCAAGCCTAATGATGAAGAAGATAATGTACAAGTGATCAATCCTCCTCCTTCATCAAGTGTGCCACAAGATGGTGAAAAAGATAGGAGAGTAGAAAATGAAGGCACTCATGTCTCCCATGAGCAAATGGTGACACAAGCACATGATGTTGATGCTCCACAACCTCCCCCTCAAGTGGTTGATAGAAGAAATTCACCTCTACTACAAGCTCATCCATAAGATCTCATCATAGGGAGTCCTTTATCTCTTGTTTTGAGCCTACTAAGGTAGAAGAAGCTCTTCAAGATCTGGATTGGATAAATGCCATGCATGAAGAGTTGAACAACTTCACTCGTAATGAAGTTTAGACTCTTGAAGAGCGACCACAAGGTGCAAGAGTCATTGGAACAAAGTGGGTGTTCCACAACAAGCAAGATGATCAAGGCGTTGTTGTGAGGAACAAGGCAATATTAGTTGCAAAGGGGTTCTCTTAAGTTGAAGGTTTGGATTTTGGAGAGACCTTTATACTGGTTGCAAAACTAGAAGCCATTCGTATCCTCCTTGCATATGCATCACATCATAAAATAAAACTATATCAAATGGATGTGAAAAGTGCATTTTTAAATGGCTTTATTAATGAACTAGTCTATGTTGATCAACCTCCCGGGTTTGAAGACCCTAGATATCCTAATCATGTTTAGAGGTTGTCCAAGGCGTTATATGGGCTTAAGCAAGCCCCAAGAGCTTGGTATGAGAGCCTTCGGGACTTTCTCATTGAGAAGGGCTTCACCATTGGGAAGGTCGATACCACACTATTCACCAAGAAGCTTGATGGACATATCTTCATTTGCCAAGTGTATGTTGATGATATCATCTTTGGATCATCAAATAAAGATTCTTGCAAAGAGTTTGGTGAATTGAAGTCGAAGGAGTTCGAGATGTCAATGATTGGAGAGCTTACAATCTTTCTTGGTTTTCAAGTCAAGCAAATGAGAGAAGGGATTTTTATCTCTCAAGAGAAATATACAAATGATCTTCTCAAGAGATTCAAGATGGATGAATGTAAGCCAATCAAGACACCAATGCCAACTAATGGACATCTCGACCTAGATGAGGGAGGTAACACGGTTGATCAAACTCTCTACCGCTCTAAGATTGGTAGCTTGTTATATTTAACCGCATCTAGGCCCGACATCATG
The DNA here is from genome assembly GCF_019320115.1 of Miscanthus floridulus. NCBI lineage: Eukaryota > Viridiplantae > Streptophyta > Magnoliopsida > Poales > Poaceae > Miscanthus > Miscanthus floridulus. The sequence continues at coordinate 91,241,970 of NC_089598.1, read as the reverse complement.
TTTAGTGTGTGTATATGTGCTAGATTTCAAGCTAATCCTAAGGAACCTCATTTGATTGCCGTTAAAAGAATCCTTAGGTATCTTAAGCACACACCAAGCATTGGCCTTTGGTATCCCAAAGGAGCTATATTTGAATTAGTTGGCTATTCCGATTTGGATTATGCCGGTTGCAAAGTTGATAGAAAAAGCACATCCGGAGGGTGCCATTTGCTCGGTAGATCACTTGTGTCTTGGTCCTCCAAGAAACAAAATAGTGTGGCTTTGTCCACCGTCGAAGCAGAATACATTGCCGTGGGTGCTTGTTGTTCACAAATACTTAATATGAAACAAACTTTGCTAGACTATGGTATAGTTCTAGAAAAAGCACCTCTTTTGTGCGATAATGAAAGTGCGGTAAAACTTGTAAATAATCTAGTTCAACACTCTCGCACCAAGCACATAGATATCTGCCGTCACTTTCTTAGAGATCATGTTGCTAAGAATGATATTTCATGTAACACCCCATGTGTTTGGCTTCCACATTTGCACTTGCATTTCATGAATATGAGCATAAAGCATCCATTCATGAGCTCATATTGCATGACACATGTTTTAGAAACACTGCAACATATTGTTATATTTCATGTGTGTTTGTTTTATGAAATGAATAGTGTGCAACACTCAAGTTCAACATGTGCAACTCATTTTAGTGAAACATGGTTAGTTAGTACTATGCAACAAAATCATGAAACATGTGAAACATGACTCTGAAACAAAGGTAACATTTCATTTGTTTTTCCTTGTTTCAATGCATGTGATGCTTGATTTTGGTGTGACCAATGTGTGGTGTGGCTAATTATCCTCTTAAGCAACTTAGTTATACTTAGAATGTCATTACAAACAATGTTCATGTTGATCATTTTGCCTAATTAGGTTCTCAAGTCATGGTTTGACCAATATGAAATCCTAGAGCTCCTGAGTTTGACTGTTTAAAAAGTGTAGCTTAGAGTGTTTGCATGTCTAAGCAACCTAAAGCAAAGTTGTAGAAAATTTTATAAGGAACAAACTTTCTTTAGAAGCCAAGTCATAAAAATGTGCACAACATGCTCAAAAAGGTCCCACAAGTTAGTTTTGGGGTTGTATTCAATACTTAGAAATTTTCTAAGTGTGAAGGCTGGATTGCAGTTTCATATACCCGACTGGTTCACGTTGTAGCTTCCAAACCAAGCCAAACTAGCTTGAGCTCCAATTGACAAAGTTGAAGATCTCACTTAGTACTCCAACTTTGTCAACTAAGCCATGAGCCGAATCATCACAATTTATGAGTTATGTAGCGTTGAAAATTGCCTGTCAGTCGGTTCACTTGTAACTGAATCGGAGTTTCAGATTCGCTACAGTTAGACCGGCAGTAGAGCCTTGCCACCGCATGGACGCCACACGCCCAGTTGGTCCTGGCCACGCTCGCCCGCACGTGCTCTGCCTCCCACTCGCTCTCTCTCGCAACGCCGCTGCTCGCCATTGCCGATGCCGCGCGCATTGCCACCGCAGCTTGCCGTCAATGTCATGCTGTTGGCCAATCCGTCTCGGCCATCACCACATCTTCTTCCACTCCACCTCCTAGACCTCTCGCTCTACTCCCTTGAACCGTGGGTAAGGCACATTTTGATTTCCGCCGTCGGAGACTTCACCGGAGCACGCCGTGCTTGCGGTTCATGTGGCCGTGGCACTCCACCGCACCAAGAGCTGCCTTTTCCTCTGGTCCGGTACCATGCTAGCTTGCTGATGCTCTAGTAGGAATAGCTCTAGATGCTACCAAGCATGTGCCTAGGAACGCCCCGGTGCACCTCACCGTGTCCGCCATGGCCGCGAGCACGAGCTCATCGGGGCCGGCCGCCTTGAACCTTTCCCGCCTCTTCTAGCGTGCGCATGAGGACCCTTATGAGCCATAATACCTACCTCGAAGACATAGTCCTTGGATTCGCCACCGTTGAGCTAGAACAGCCATGCCGCCGTGATGCTCGGGGCGCCGCCGTGTGACCATGCGTGTGGCCAAGCTCACCGACGCTACCCTAGCCGCCCTTACCTTAGGTAATCTTTGAGTTAGGTCTCTAGGTAACTCTAGCACCTTTTGCTGGGTGATACCATGGCCAGAGTTGGCCAGCGTGCCATTGGGCGTCCTCGCTGTCCGCCATGGCCGCCGCCGTCCATGCTCCAAGGGGCCATTCGCCATGCTCCGTACATCCCTCAACGCGGTTGGGCTCGGGGATGGCGACGGTGGTGACGCAACTGGCTGAGCCCTCCGCGTCGGCGAGGAGAAGCTCGCCGGAGCACCGCGGAAGTCCCTCCCCTGTTTCCGTCTCACTGACATGCGGGCCCTGCTGACGTGTGGACCCCGCGTGCTAGTGACGACGTATTCTAAAGCTAGTTCAAATTTTCAGATTTGGATGCAGTTTTGTAAAATTTGTATCTCTAGTTTTGTAGAACCAAATTGGGTGGTTCCAATTTTGTTAGGATCATAGGGAAGTCTAGTATTTAGGAAAAATATGACATGAACACTTGTGGTGGAAATTTAGGATGAATTAAATAGGAACTTGAAATGTGTTTTTAAATGCATGCAAACTTGTTTAAATTATATCTTGAGTTCCTGTGCTCTAAAAATTATGAAATTTTGTTGGTAAGCTATTCTTACTTAGTAGAAGCTCTGGTAAAAATTTGAGAGTCATTACATGTATGGTTTTTGAGTTATAGATTTTCCTTTTATCATTGAATGATCCTTGAGTAAATTTTTGTAAATTATCTAGGAATCTAATGACCATGAAATTTTGTGGGGAGTATCCTAGTACCTTAAGGATGCTAGGAAAAATATAAATCTGTTGCTTGACACTTTTACTAAGGTTTCCTAATTATGTCAATTTAAGCCATTATGTCTTATTATTTTTGTGTAGGCTGCTATACTTGCTCAAATGATGTGAAATTTTTATAGTGGTCTACTTGGAGCATGTAATACCTACTGTAATTTTTGAAGATTAAATGGTGAAGTTCTCATATATATTTGTTATTTCTCTTAATTAATTAAATAAATTAAGAAAGGCATTAAAAGAAATGGACTGATGGTGAACATTTTACTTTATGGTGTTCTTGTGAGATGTGGGATGAGTGAGTAAAGTTAGTTTTGTCCAATTATATGTTTGCAACATAAGTTATTAATTATTTTTCTGCATTATGTCTTTTAGGACAGTTCTGGGGACTTTACAAAGTTTCCCATGATAATTTGGTTTGCTGGGAATGTGGTGAATACAAAAGTTGTAGATAACTTATGTATCTAGCTCTTGTAAAAATTTGGTGACATTTGGCCCAGTAGTTTAGGAGCTACAGCTGTTCAAAGTTAGATTCTAGAGTTGCTTGTTCTCTGTCTTGTTTGGACCTGATCATGTAATTCTATAAATTTGACCTGGTAAAGGTTGGAATCATGCCTTGAGGTCTAAAAATGAATTGTAGGTAATTTCATAAGCTTTCCAAATTGTCTTGTTGCATGTCATTTGGAGATTTAGATCTTCAGTTATGGTCAGTTTACCGTACCGCTGTATAGTATCTATTTCGCTGAAATATGAATGTTTATGTGCATGCCTTGTTGCAATATTCTTGTTGATTGTTTAGGTGCTAGCCTAACTTGAGAACATGCTTAGGTGCAGGTGCTAGGTCCTTAACTGAAGATGAGCAATTGTACATTAGATTGTATAAACTTGGTAAGTAAAGTGATTTGAATAGAGCCTAAGTCGGAAAATACGGACTGTAGTAAGGATGTGCATTCCCCGAGCATCCTTAACTTCGTTCATGTGCATCCTTGATATTTATCTTGCGCATTCATGCAATAGGTGTGCCAGAGGGAGTGACGCTGCTAGAGTTCGAGGGAGCCAACCAGGAGGAGGGGCCTGAGGTGCAGGAAATCGATGAAGCAGCCGCCGAGGAGGAACTGCCCGAGTGCCCTGACCACCAACCTTCCTCTTTCCTAAAAGGCAAGCCCCGGAGCATATTAAGTCTCCCATGTTTTTATAAATACCTTGAGTATCTTTTATTCGTTGATGATGCATTAAGTATATGAATTGGTTGGA